>NC_089837.1:229259447-230459447 GCF_035609145.1 Eleutherodactylus coqui | reverse complement strand
TGATTAAAACAACAGAGGAAGAGAGGAAGAGAGGAAGGGAGGAAGGAAGGAAGGAAGGAGCTTAAATAGTGAAATGTTTTTCAATATGTTGAGATAAATCTCATATGACAACATACAGACACTGTGCATATGTCTTTTACAGAATCAACCAGTGTGATTACACATTACTCATACTAATGTAATGAATGCATGTACAGTAGATCTAATATAACTATTAAACTATAGGGAATGATAATTAATGAGTACAAGATAATATAATTATATGGGAAAAACATGATTTCCACATGGTGAAGTGGTAAATTCATTATTATGCTTACCAGTTCAGCATATAGACATAGGGTATGAAAATTATTATTACATTTTGCAAATTTAATAAGTATATGCATAGTGTATAACGAACATAGGACAAATTATTAGATGTAATATTCATTCAGTTTTGATTGGTTCTTTTGCGCATAGAACTTAATAATCGAGTTGGGACCCATAATTTTTCCTATTTATGACATAATCAATGCTCGTGCCAAATTTCGAGTTTCTATGACACCGGGAAGTGAGAGAATTAGATTCCGTACGTAAAATTTGGATGCTAATTCTTTTGCGCATAGAATTGAATAATTCAATTCTATGCGTAAAAGAATTAGCGTCCAAATTTTACGTACGGAATGTAATTTTCTCACTTTCCGGTGTCATAGAAACGTGAAATTTGGCACGAACATTGATTATATCATAAATAGGAAACGCTAATGGGTTCCAGCTCGATTATCTAATTCTATGCGCAAAAGAATTAGCATCCAAATTTTACGTACGGAATGTAATTTTCTCACTTTCCGGTGTCATAGAAACGTGAAATTTGGCACGAGCATTGATTATGTCATAAATAGGAAAAGCTAATGGGTCCCAACTCGATTATTCAATTCTATGCGCAAAAGAATTAGCGTCCAAATTTTACGTACGGAATGTAATTTTCTCACTTTCCAGTGTCATAGAAACGTTAAATTTGGCACGAGCATTGATTGCCATAAATAGGAAAAGTTATGGGTCCCAACTCGATTATTAAATTCTATGCGCAAAAGAATTAGCGTCCAAATTTTACGTACGGAATCTAATTCGCTCACTTCCGGTGTCATAGAAACTTGAAATTTGGCACAGGCATTGATTGTGTCATATATTGGAAAAGTTAATGGGTCCCAACTCGATTATTCAATCTATGCGCAAAAAAATTAGCGTCCAAATTTTACATACGGAATCTAATTCTCTCACTCTCCGATGTCAGAGAAACTTGAAATTTGGCATGAGCATTGATTATGTCATAAATAGGAAAAGGTAATGGGTCCCAACTCGATTGTTCATTTCTAAGCGCAAAAGACTTAGCGTCCACAATTTACGTACGGAATGTAATTCTCTCACTTCCTGTTGTCGTAGAAACATGAAATTTGCCATGAACATTGATTATATCATAAATAGGAAAAGTTAATGGGTCCCAACTCGATTATTTAATTCTAGCGCAAAAAAATTAGCGTCGAAATTTTACGTACATAATCTAAATCTCTCACTTCCCAATGTCATAGAAACATGAAATATGCCGTAAGCATTAAATATGTCATAAATAGGAAAAGTTAATTGGTCCTAACTCGATTAATCAATTCTAAGTGCAAAAGAATTAGCATCCAAATTTTACGTACGGAATCTAATTCTCTCACTTCCTGATGTCATTTTATATAAAGGAAACGTTGCATGGTTACCTCCCGTGGTGTTTCCTGGGTAACGCAGAGAACTATGCAAAATGGTGAACATATGTTTTTTCTCGGTATCTCTAAAGTAACCACGGCGTCATAAGATTTTCCGTGTGAACAGCAGATAAACACCAGTACCAAATTAACTCGGGCGAAGCCGGGTATATCAGCTAGTTTATATATAAAGCTATGTATATGTGATAATGCACATGAATAATAATCCATAAGGGAACATAAAATTAAAGGTGTACTGACTGTCCATGGTCTGTTATAGGGAACATGCAGACCGGACAAGCGGCTATCACTCATATGGAATAGGAAGGAGTTAACACATCAGGTGAAGGTTAATAGAAGAAGGTTTTTAAAGACACGTATTACACCATGGGAATAGGAGGTAATGAAGATCTAAACTAAAGATCAAAATGCGTACTCCAGGGACACCTGTAACCATGATGTTGTGAGCACAATGATTTAATAAAGCTTGTTACTAGTTTTTATGGAAGTCCGAAGTTCCTGAGAATTCTCTCATTATTACACCACTTAAATGGAAGTGTCTAGACTTTTGTCTGACCCTTTATTGTTTCAAGAGTTATGGACATCTTTCAACCACTTTACAGCATGACATTGCAAATAAATTAAGCAAGGGTCCACCTCAGGTGGGTCCTGTCTCTTTCTAGATTACTAACCATAAAAAATAAATAGGAACATTCTTGATATTCATTTGTTATATGGTAGCAGCCACACATTTATATTGCTATAACTCCATGGAAGTTCCTTGGCAAAACACTTGGTGGGGTCCCAACCACCCTCTAAGAGCATTCCCCATTTCACCCTATATCACAGCCACATATAGGAGAGGTGGCCTCATCTGTGCATGACCCTTTTGACTAAAGGTTATAGAAGTTGTGGAGACAGCTGAGCCAACAACTCCCTTATGCACATTCACACTTGCCCCTCCAATTAATTTCCATTGTTTAACTCTGTTGTCTGAACCAAGCAAAAAACATATCAGATCTGGTACATGTCCGACATGAGCAGCATCAGACAAATCCCATTAACATCATGTGACTGGCATTTTCATAGCACATCATGCATTACTTCATTTGGGATTTTATGCCAGATCTTCAATGAAGGCTTCAGATAGAGCCTCCAACACAAATATAAACATGCCCTTCAATTTGAAAAGAGACAGAAACACATATGGGAAATAATCTCATCACCTTTTGTCTGAATCGAACGACTAACGACAACCTGTCCGTCCATCCGTGCATGAATGACTTACATGCTCTGCTTCTGATCACATGATGGTGACATCATCAAAGGTTCTTCATCCCCAGTGAGGGAGCTACATGCTCCACCCCTGATCACATGACAGTGACATATCCAAAGGCCCTGTACGCACATGGCTGCTGTCCGGCTAGGTGTTCGTTAGTATTCCATAGCAACTGATGTCGCTGTCATGTGATCAGGGGCGGAGCATGTAAGTCATTCACTCGGGACAAATGCCACCATCGTGTGATCAGGGGTGGAGCATGATGGTAACATCATCACAGGTCCTTCATTTTCACTGCTGTGCTGCTTCTAATCCTTGTTGGAACAATGTATTTAGCAGTGCTGTGTGTGTAATGAGCATGTAGCATAGCTGTGTGGCACATTGCACCACCAGAAGCACTATAATACTACACCAGAAATACTATAATTTTCTTATAATTACTAGTAGGATCCCCTACAAGCTAAAAGAGGACCTATGTTTTCCTCAGATATGCCTGATATCCTACTTCCGATACGCCACCCCTAAACACTAGTTTAGTTTATAAACCTTTTTATACCAGTTTCAGGTAGAAGTTTCAGTTCCTGTGTGCACAAGTCCCAGAAAGTTGTCCTGTGTAACAGTACCCTTAGAGCAACATTGCTGTAAATGTCAGTTATTTCTGTGTGTATTTCTGGGACGTTTGGTGTGCTTTACTAGGAAATGGGATACAAGTGTTATTTGGGAAATGTGTTTTTTACTTTCCAGAGCCATGAATTATAGTTTGCAATTCACATTGCTGCATATTTTTTGCAGAGATAAAGCTCTTTGTGAATAGTATACAGTTCCTTAACTATCACTAATAAGTGCACCTAATATAAAAGAAAGAATGATAAAGATAGTGACAATGCAATCTAAGAATGTTTATTAATACACATTAACATCGTAATTAGAAATGTGCTGAATGTAATGAAGAAGAATGTTTTAATATTTTCTCATAGTTCCAGATCTACAGCTATAATTAAATAGTAGTAACGTCAGTTTTTAATTTCGGATAAGACCTGAAGATAATTTCTAAATATTAATTTTCAATAGAGTATTTGAATAAGCCGGTCAAGTGTATGTTACTATGAAGAAACTACTAGGGGCTTCTCAGGCAATATCACAAACAGCTGTTGAGAGCATTGCTTGTATTGTTATACTAAACATGTTATTTGTCTTACAAATTAATAGTTATTGTCAGTTTTAAGTGGCAACTGAGCCAAGCATGAGAAGAGTAAATCAACAATTGTCATTGTCACCTAGTCACCCAGTTACACAACTGACAGAAATAAGAGTCTGCTGTTAAAATAGCTACATTCTACCATGTAATTTGGATCTTGATCACTCAGCATTGAAATACAATAGTTTAGGGGACGGCGCTCCACATAAAAAGCAGTATGCAAAACAATAATGATGATGATTTTTAGAAGAAAGAGGGGCTCACCTCTGGACCTACGGGCAAGTAAAATTTGACCATATGCTAATGTGGATCAGTCCTTATTATGATGGATGATGCACTGTTCAGATTGTTTTGGATCAACATAAGTGCAGGGCAAACGGCCCAAAGCATCAGAGAGCAAATACAGCAATCCAGGAAATGCAGGGTTAAAAGAAAAAAATCTTATACTCAACAGATAATCTGATACAGGTCTCCAAATAGTATAGAATGATCATCGGAAAAGGACTTACTCATTTGGAGGTGGGCCCTCCATGAGGCGCCCCACACCCCCACCCGAGCGTTTTAAAGCCAAAATTGATAATTCCCTTTGCTCCAAAGAAGTTAAAGTAAGGGATTTATTCAAGTTACAGAAAGTCACAAACAGGTTTAAAGGTACAGCAACGCGTTTCGGCCACAGAAGGGGGCCTTTTTCAAGCATGAACACTCAAACAAAATAGTATATATAAGGGAAACCTACACACATGAAGTGCAGACTGCCAGATGCATCTGCGTTGTCCCAGCGGCGTTTGATGATGTTCAGGCTCATCGCGTGACTAGCAGCTTCACATGTGGAATGCAAAATGTGCGTTTCACTCGGAAGCGTGACAACATCATCACGCTGTAATTGAGACAAGTCATCATGTGACTTTCTTTACTAAGGTGGAACGCAAAGTGTGAGTTCCAATGTAGAAACGCGATAACGTCATCACGTCATCCTAGGTGGGATGTTTACTGCAAACTTTATCAATAGCGAAGTCTGTGCACAATAGGGACAACATGCATTATATAAGAAAATAAATAATACCCACAAGATGAGAAAACATTTGTACAAGTAATTGTAGCTATTAAACATTGATCTAGGCACAAATTGTAAAAATTCATAAAAATTACATGTATATCAGTGTATTTTTTTCAAAAAAGAATATATATATATATATATATATGTGTGTGTGTGTGTATAAGACATATGTACATTTATTATCGAAGGAACACTATATAAATAAAGGGATTTTCAAGCAAATTAATAAATAAATGAAAAAAATGTATTAAAATATATTGATGTATGTTTAGATGAATTTATATACAAATATGAGTTGATATTGCCACATATAACACATACATAAAATGATGGGAAAAAAAAAGAATTTTATTGCTAATACAATTATAAGGGGATTATGAATTAAATAATTGGATTTGGATGACTTTGGAGGAAGATATATAAACCGATGTTGAAATATAACTATAAAAAGGGGCATTGCCTGAAAAGCACTAGATATATGGTTTAAATAACAAATAAAAGATGACGTGATTTTAATTTAATATTAGTAAAATAGTAATATATATGTAATAAAATACCAATGGGATATTAAAATAAGGAAATTTGATAGTATCAGTTAGCTTTAAAAAAGTGTGTGGTAAAAGTAAACTTATTTGGTTTCTATTAGATCTTTTCAACTATTTCATTCAGACCATTTGGCACAAGGCAATTCAAGGAAAAGATGCAGAACATTTTTTCCTCCTTAAGTATGGCAAATTTCCCGTATTCAATTTTCTCGATGGGGGTAATTGTGAGGCCTGTGAATTCCCCATTGTGGAAATGTCTAGATATGCTGAGTTTCAGAGAACCTTTTTTAATATTGCAACAATGCTGATTGAGTCTTATTCCGAAGGGATTTGTAGTTTTGCCAATATATTTTCAGTTGCAGGGGCACTTAATCAAGTAAATAGCATTTGATGAATTACAATTAACATAATCCTTGATTTGGATTCATGTACCTGGGTTTATTTCGATTTGTTGCGTATATGTCTTATATTGTCACAACAGTTACATTTTTTAGATTTACATTTATATACTTCTGCAGGTAGACTTCAAAGTATACCCCTTGGTTTTAGACCAGTTTTACGAAGACATGATGGTGCCAAAAGGTTGTTTAGAGATCAGCCCCTATGGAAAACTATATTGGCATTTGAAAAAATAGTACCATTCAAGAAGGGGTCATTCTTAAGTATCTCCCAATGTTTATTGAAAATCTTTTTGAGGCCTATATGCTGACTATTGTAGTTTGTGATGTATGCCACTTTTTTGTAGGTTTTTAATCACTTTTTTTTTGCATTCTTTGGTGTCTCATTTAAGGCTCTAGTGTAGGCAGTTTCAATCAATGTCTTCGGGTAGCCTTACTCTACAAATCTTCTTTTCAATATGTTTACGTGTGACTTGAAAACATTTGTATTAGTACAATCTTCCTTATTCGTTTAAACTGGCCGTAGGGTCTATTTATATTCCAACTGCTAGCATTACTGCTCGTGAAAGTGATGTTCTTTGGACTAAGAGTACTTGTGAATTCCAGACCCCAGATTTTCAGGTTTAAATCATTGATGAAGAAATTCAAATCAATCAATTCCCCATCCCAGACCAAAAAAATATCATCTACTGAGCGCTTGTAAAGCTTAATGTGTGTATCGTGGATCTTCCTCTTGTAGGACTCCATGTACAGATTGGCATAGGCCGTGGCAAGTTTTGTCCCCATGGCTATTCCTGATACTTGTAAATATAATGATTAGAGATGAGCGAACGTACTCGTCCGAGCTTGATACTCGTTCGAGTATTAGCGTGTTCGAGATGCTGGCTACTCGTAACGAGCACCACGCGATGTTCGGGTTACTGTCACTTTCATCTCTGAGACGTTAGCGCGCTTTTCTGGCCAATTGAAAGACAGGGAAGGCATTACAACTTCCCCCTGTGACGTTCAAGCCCTATACCACCCCCCTGCAGTGAGTGGCTGGCGAGATCAGGTGTCACCCGAGTATAAAAATCGGCCCCTCCAGCGGCTCGCCACAGATGCATTCTGACATAGCTGAGGGAAAGTGCTATCGTGTTGGAGCTGCTATAGGGAGAGTGTTAGGAGTTATTGTAGGCTTCAAGAACCCCAATGGTCCTTCTTAGGGCCACATCTAACCGTGTGCAGTAGTGTGGAGGCTGCTTTTTGCAGTGTTGCACTTTTTTTTTTTTTGGTATATCGGCCGTGCAGAGCATTGCGCCCTGCAGTAATACTCCAGGGACAGAAGTGTGGAGGCAGGGACAGAAGACATATATTATTGATTGAATATAGGCAGTGGGCCTTTTCTAAAAAATATTGGGCAAAAAATCTATTTGGCCTGCCTGTCACTGTGCTCAGTGTTCTGGGTCTGTGTGTGCTGGGTGTAGTAGTTCTACAAAATCGTACGCAGCCAGCTAAGTGTTACAGCAGGCTTGCGCCAAATTAATTCCTGGCTCTGTCTGGGCTCTGAAATCACTGCTGTGTTGCAGTTAACAGTGCAACACTCTGCAGTTCTGTGACACACTCCAGGGACAGTAATGTGGAGGCAGGGACAGAAGACATATATTATTGATTGAATATAGGCAGTGGGCCTTTTCTAAAAAATATTGGGCAAAAAATCTATTTGGTCTGCCTGTCACTGTGCACAGTGTTCTGGGTCTGTGTGTGCTGGGTGTGGTAGTTCAACAAAATCGTACGCAGCCAGCTAAGTGTTACAGTAAGCTTGCGCCAAATTATTTCCTGGCGTTCCGTAAGCGAAGTCAGCCTCCAACCACAGGCCAATAAGCGGCACATTTAATTACAGCGTTCTGTTTCTGCATTACTGGTAATACAGCATGCTGAGGGGTAGGGGTAGGCCTAGAGGACGTGGGCGCGGCCGAGGACGCGGAGGCCCTAGTCCGGGTGTGGGCACAGGCCGAGCTTCTGATTCAGGTGTATCGCAGCCGACTGCTGCGGGATTAGGAGAGAGGCACGTTTCTGGCGTCCCCACATTCATCGCACATTTAATGGGTCCACGCGGTAGACCTTTATTAGAAAATGAGCAGTGTGAGCAGGTCCTGTCGTGCATGGCAGAAAGTGCTTCCAGCAACCTATCGTCCACCCACAGTTCTGCGCCGTCCACTGCTGCAACTCTGAATCCTCTGGCTGCTGCTCCTCCTTCCTCCCAGCCTCCTCACTCCATGAAAATGAGACATTCTGAGGAGCGGGCAGACTCCCAGGAACTGTTCTCGGGCCCCTGCTCAGATTGGGCAGCAGTGGTTCCTCTCCCACCAGAGGAGTTTATCGTCACTGATGCCCAACCATTGGAAAGTTCCCGGGGTCCGGGGGATGAGGCTGGGGACTTCCGGCAACTGTCTCAAGACCTTTCAGTGGGTGAGGAGGCCGATGACGATGAGACACAGTTGTCTTATCAGTGAGGTAGTAGTAAGGGCAGTAAGTCCGAGGGAGTAGCGCACAGAGGATTCAGAGGAAGAGCAGCAGGACAATGAGGTGACTGACCCCACCTGGTTTGCTACGCCTACTGAGGACAGGTCTTCAGAGGGGGAGGCAAGGGCAGCAGCAGGGCAGGTTGCAAGAGGCAGTGCGGTGTCCAGGGGTAGAGGCAGGGCCAGACCGAATAATCCACCAACTGTTTCCCAAAGCACCCCCTCGCGCCATGCCACCCTGCAGAGGCCGAGGTGCTCAAAGGTCTGGCAGTTTTTCACTGAGAGTGCAGATGACCGACGAACAGTGGTGTGCAACCTTTGTCGCGCCAAGATCAGCCGGGGAGCCACCACCACCAGCCTCACCACCACCACCATGCGCAGACATATGATGGCCAAGCACCCCACAAGGTGGGACGAAGGCCGTTCACCGCCTCCGGTTTGCACCGCTGCCTCTCCCCCTGTGCCCCAACCTGCCACTGAGATCCAACCCCGCTCTGAGGACACAGGCACTACCGTCTCCTGGCCTACACCCACACCCTCACCTCCGCTGTCCTCGGCCCCATCCAGCAATGTCTGTCAGCGCAGCGTCCAGCCATCGCTAGCGCAAGTGTTTGAGCGCAAGCGCAAGTACGCCGCCACGCACCCGCACGCTCAAGCGTTAAACGTGCATGTAGCCAAATTTATCAGCCTGGAGATGCTGCCGTATAGGGTTGTGGAAACGGAGTCTTTCAAAAGTATGATGGCGGCGGCGGCCCCGCGCTACTCAGTTCCCAGTCGCCACTATTTTTCCCGATGTGCCGTCCCAGCCCTGCACGACCACGTCTCCCGCAACATTGTACGCGCCCTCACCAACGCGGTTACTGCCAAGGTCCACTTAACAACGGACACGTGGACAAGCACAGGCGGGCAGGGCCACTATATCTCCCTGACGGCACATTGGGTGAAATTAGGGGAGGCTGGGACAGAGTCAGAGCCTGGGACTGCTCACGTCCTACCCACCCCCAGAATTGCGGGCCACAGCTCGGTGGTGGTATCTGCGGCGGTGTATGCTTCCTCCACTAAAGCACCCTCCTCCTCCTCCAACGCAACCTCTGTCTCGCAATCAAGATGTGTCAGCAGCAGCAGCACGTCGCCAGCAGTCGGTGTCGTGTGGCGTGGCAGCACAGAGGTGGGCAAGCGTCAGCAGGTCGTGCTGAAACTACTCAGCTTAGGAGATAAGAGGCACACGGCCCACGAACTGCTGCAGGGTCTGACAGAGCAGACCGACCGCTGGCTTGCGCCACTGAGCCTCCAACCGGGCATGGTCGTGTGTGACAACGGCCGTAACCTGGTGGCGGCTCTGCAGCTCGGTAGCCTCACGCACGTGCCATGCCTGGCCCACGTCTTTAATTTGGTGGTTCAGCGCTTTCTGAAAAGCTACCCACGCTTGTCAGACCTGCTCGGAAAGGTGCGCCGGCTCTGCGCACATTTCCGCTAGTCCCACACGGACGCTGCCACCCTGCGCACCCTGCAACATCGGTTTAATCTGCCAGTGCACCGACTGCAGTGCGACGTGCCCACACGGTGGAACTCTACGCTCCGCATGTTGGCCAGGCTCTATGAGCAGCGTAGAGCTATAGTGGAATACCAACTCCAACATGGGCGGCGCAGTGGGAGTCAGCCTCCTCAATTCTTTTCAGAAGAGTGGGCCTGGTTGGCAGACATCTGTCAGGTCCTTGGAAAGTTTGAGGAGTTTACCCACGTGGTGAGCGGCGATGCTGCAATCATTAGCGTCACCATTCCTCTGCTATGCCTCTTGAGAAGTTCCCTGCAAAGCATAAAGGCAGACGCTTTGCGCTCGGAGGCGGGGGAAGACAGTATGTCGCTGGATAGTCAGAGCACCATCCTGTCTATATCTCAGCGTGGTGAGGAGGAGGAGGAGGAGGAAGATGAGGAGGAGGGGGAAGAGACAGCTTGGCCCACTGGTGAGGGTACACATGCTGCTGGCCTGTCATCCTTTCAGCGTGTATGGCCTGAGGAGGAGGAGGAGGAGGAGGATCCTGAAAGTGATCTTCCTAGTGAGGACAGCCATGTGTTGCGTACAGGTACCCTGGCACACATGGCTGACTTCATGTTAGGATGCCTTTCTCGTGACCCTCGCGTTACACGCATTCTGGCCACTACGGATTACTGGGTGTACACACTGCTTGACCCACGGTATAAGGAGAACCTTTCCACTCTCATACCCGAAGAGGAAAGGGGTTCGAGAGTGTTGCTATACCACAGGACCCTGGCGGACAAACTGATGGTAAAATTCCCATACGACAGCGCTAGTGGCAGAAGGCGCAGTTCCGAGGGCCAGGTAGCAGGGGAGGCGCGGAGATCAGGCAGCATGTACAGCACAGGCAGGGCAACAATCTTTAAGGCCTTTGACAGCTTTATGGCTCCCCAGCAAGACTGTGTCACCGCTCCCCAGTCACGGCTGAGTCGGCTGGAGCACTGTAAAAGGATGGTGAGGGAGTACCTAGCCGATCGCACGACCGTCCTCCGTGACGCCTCTGCCCCCTACAACTACTGGGTGTCGAAGCTGGACACGTGGCCTGAACTCGCGCTGTATGCCCTGGAGGTGCTTGCTTGTCCTGCGGCTAGCGTCTTGTCAGAGAGGGTGTTTAGTGCGGCTGGGGGAATCATCACAGATAAGCGTACCCGCCTGTCAACCGACAGTGCCGACAGGCTAACACTCATCAAGATGAACAAAGCCTGGATTTCCCCAGACTTCTCTTCTCCACCAGCGGACAGCAGCGATACCTAAGCAATACGTAGGCTGCACCCGCGGATGGAAGCATCGTTCTCTATCCCCATCAAAAACAGGGACCTTTTCGCTTCATCAATCTGTGTATAATATTCCTCCTCCTCCTCCTGCTCCTCCTCCTGAAACCTCACATAATCACGCCGAACGGGCAATTTTTCTTAGGCCCACAAGGCTCAGTCATTTAATTTTTCTAAACAATTTTTATACATTTCAATGCTCATTAAAGCGTTGAAACTTTCACCTCAACCAATTTTTATTTTTACTGGGCTGCCTCCAGGCCTAGTTACCAATTAAGCCACATTAACCAAAGCGATTAATGGGTTTCACCTGCCCTCTTGGTTGGGCATGGGCAATTTTTCTCAGGTACATTAGTACTGTTGGTACACCAATTTTTGGGGGCCCTCGCCTACAGTGTAATCAAATTAATTTTTTGCCCACCTGCATTACAGCTCACGTAACATCAGCTGTGTTGGGCACTGCAATGGGATATATTTATGTACCGCCGGTGGCTTCCTGGCACCCACCCATGCTGTGGGTGCACAGGGAGTTGTAACTGCATGTGTCCACTTCTAAAGAACCCCAGTCTGACTGGGGCATGCAGTGTGGGCCAAAGCCCACCTGCATTAAACATGAATTTATTACCTCAGCTGTGATGGGCAATGCAATGGGATATATTTATTTATAGCCGGTGGGTTCCAGGGAGCCACCCATGCTGTGGGTGCACAGGGAGTTGTAACTGCATGTGTCCACTTCTAAAGAACCCCAGTCTGACTGGGGCATGCAGTGTGGGCCGAAGCCCACCTGCATTAAACATGAATTTATTACCTCAGCTGTGATGGGCAATGCAATGGGATATATTTATCTACCGCCGGTGGGTTCCAGGGAGCCACCCATGCTGTGGGTGCACACGGAATTCCCATTGCGGAGTTATACCTGCCTGTGACTATTTATAAAAAACCGCGGTCTGACTGGGGCATGCAGACACCTTGACAGAATGAATAGCGTGTGGCACATAGGTTCCCCATTGCTATGCCCACGTGTGCAGCTCCAGAAGGAGGTGGCACAGGATTGCATTTCTCATTGCTTCT
Organism: Eleutherodactylus coqui; assembly: GCF_035609145.1. Lineage (NCBI taxonomy): Eukaryota > Metazoa > Chordata > Amphibia > Anura > Eleutherodactylidae > Eleutherodactylus > Eleutherodactylus coqui. The sequence continues at coordinate 230,446,863 of NC_089837.1, read as the reverse complement.
GTACAGCATTGTGGACTATCGCCCCGCCCCTTTTAAAGAAAGTCGCTGCCTAGCCGTGCCAACCCTCTGCAGTGTGTGCCTGCTTTTCCTCTGGCAGAAGCACTTATAAATAGACATGAGGGTGGCATGGCATGAGGGCAGCTGAAGGCTGGGCAGGGACAGTTTGGTGTGCGCTGTGGACACTGGGTCGTGGGGGGGGGGGGGTTTGGGCAGCATGTAACCCAGGAGAAGTGGCAGTGGAGTGTCATGCAGGCAGTGATTGTGCTTTGTTGGAGGTAGTGTGGTGCTTAGCTAAGGTATGCATTGCTAATGAGGGCTTTTCAGAAGTAAAAGTTGTTGGGAGGGGGGGGGCCCACTCTTGCCGCTATTGTGGCTTAATAGTGGGACCTGTGAACTTGAGATGCAGCCCAACATGTAGCCCCTCGCCTGCCCTATCCGTTGCTGTGTCGATCCCATCACTTTGTTGAATTGCCCAGATTTTCACAAATGAAAGCCTTAGGGAGCATCGGTGATATACAAAAATGCTCGGGTCGCCCATTGACTTCAATGGGGTTCGTTACTCGAAACGAACCCTCGAGCATCGCGAAAAGTTCGTCTCGAGTAACGAGCACCCGAGCATTTTGGTGCTCGCTCATCTCTAATAATGATTCTTCACATTTAAAATAATTGTTCTCTAGGATGAATTTAACTGCATCTACTGTATCCCAGTCAAGTGTATGTTACGATGAAGAAAATACTAGGGGCTTCTCAGGCAATGTCACTCACAGCTGTTGAGAGCATTCCTTGTATTGTTATACTAAACTGGTTATTTGTCTTACGAAGTAATAGTTATTGTCAGTTTTAAGTGGTAACTGAGCCAAGCATAAGAAGAGTAAATCTACAATTGTCATTGTCACCTAGTCACCTAGTTACAAAACTGACAGAAATAAGAGTCTGCTGTTAAAACAACTACGGTCTACCATATAATCCGGATCTCCATCACTCAGCATTGAAAGCTATAGTTTCCACAAGTCCATCACATGCCTTGTTGCACTTTCACTGTTTCATTCACTCACTTAAGACGGAGATGCAGGGAAAATGTAACATTGCTTGAAAGATTGGCTATACACCATCATTACTGAATGCAATTTATTGTGCAGTACATCAAAGCTAAAATAAGCTCTGTGTGGGAAAAAAAATTCAGTTAAATCATGTCCATGCAACTGTTTCACTTAAAAGGCGTCTGGGAAAAAAAGTTAAATAATAAAAAAAACACAGTATACAAAGGACTATAAATTGATCTCTAAAAACCTTTAAAGGCGAGAATACTACTGATGACCTATCCTCAGGATAGATCATCAATAGTTGATTGGCTTGGGCCCGTCGCTCCCAGCTGTCAGCACCACAAATACACAGAGGTTGGAGCGGAAGCAGCGGAAGTCTCTGTACCAACCTCTGTGGCTGGTGCTTTAAACTGCAGGCACTGCTCGTGTTGATTTCAGTGAGAGCCGTACCTGCAGTTACAAGCTCTGACCACTACACAGAGGTAATTGCGGAGGCTTCCACGCCAACCTCAGTGTATTTGCGGTGCTGACAGCATGCGACCGCTCAGCTGATTGGTCAGGGTCCCAAGCAACAGAACCCAGCTGATCAACTATTAATGATGACCTATCCTGAGGATAGGTCATCAATAGTATTTTCCATGGAAAACCCCTTTATGTATTTCTAACCACTCATTTTGTCTGAGGGGCAATCATTAAAATGGCCGCTGTCACATTTATTAAAAAAGCCAAACCTGCTCATGCAGGAGGATGGGTTACATCAGAACAAAGAGTTGAAGACCTACCTAATTTATACTTCCTTTTCTGCATATCATTCATCATTCTCTGCTTCTGTATAATGCATTTGATATCACAGTCAAGATGATGTAAGCTAGGTTTGAGCCTCAGCTGTTGTTAATAAAAAAGGGAGCTTTCAGGTTAACATTAGAGATGAGCGAACGTACTCGTCCGAGCTTGATGCTCGGGCGAATATTAGGGTGTTCGGGATGTTCGTTATTCGTAATGAACACCACACGATGTTCGGATGTTCGGGTTACTTTAACTTTCTTCCCTGAGAAATCTTTTCTATATGCGCTCAATGGGGCCGGCGGCAGCATCGCCAACCCCATTGAGAACATATAGAAGACAAATCCTTCTTCTCTGCCACAGCTGTAACAGCTGTGACAGAGAAGAACGATGTTTGCCCATTGAATTCAATGGAACCGGCAATACAGCCGGCTCCACTGAATGCAATGGGCTGCCGGCGATCGCGGGATGAATTGTCGGAAAGGGGTTAAATATATAAGCCCTTTCCTGCAATTCATCCAGAAATGTGTAAAAATAAAAAATATATATATTCTCACCTGGTGCCTGCAGACGGAGTTCAGCGCGGCAGGCTGCAGTTCTCCTGAACTGCTCTGAACAGCTGTGAGTAGTATTCAGCAGCCGGGGATTTAAAATCCCCGCCTGCTGAATAAGATGCCTCTGATTGGTCACAGCCTGACCAATCAGAGGCCAGCCCTCACTCACACCCATTCATGAATTCATGAATGGGTGAGTGAGGGCTGCCTCTGATTGGCTCAGGGGCAGGAGAGCTGCCCCTGAGCCAATCAAAGGCAGCCCTCACTCACCCATTCATGAATTCATGAATGGGTGTGAGTGAGGGCTGGCCTCTGATTGGTCAGGCTGTGACCATTCAGAGGCATCTTATTCAGCAGGCGGGGATTTTAAATCCCTGGCTGCTGAATACTACTCACAGCTGTTCAGAGCAGTTCAGGAGAACTGCAGCCTGCCGCGCTGAACTCCGTCTGCCGGCACCAGGTGAGTATATATATATTTTTTATTTTTACACATTTCTGGATGAATTGCAGGAAAGGGCTTATATATTTAACCCCTTTCCGACAATTCATCCCGCGATCGCCGGCAGCCCATTGCATTCAGTGGAGTCGGCTGTATTGACGGCTCCATTGAATTCAATGGGCTAACATCGTTCTTCTCTGCCACAGCTGTTACAGCTGTGGCAGAGGAGAACTTGCTGTGTCGTTCCCATCATTTTCTTGAATTGCCAAGATTTTCACACATGAAAACCTTAGCGAGCATCGGCGAAATACAAAAATGTTCCGGTCGCCCATTGACTTCAATGGGGTTCGTTATTCGAAACGAACACCCGAACATCGCGGGAAGTTCGTTTCGAATAACGCGAACCCGAACATTTTGGTGTTCGCTCATCTTTAGTTAACATCTTTAGTGATGGGGAAGACGGATAAGGCACAGGGTGATATGGGGGATGTAGTCTTCTAACAATGCAGCAACACTGATATGAAGACTACATTCCTTACAACACCCTGTGTCCCATCCATCCTCCTTGCTACTTCATCTGTGAATGTGAAAATTTCATTCCCTGACAGCAGCCGAGGCTCAGACACAGTTTGCTATCTCTGCCAGATTAATCATACATCTCTACGTATTAGAGTTTATTCAGATAAGTGTATTCGTGTTGCATCCAAAAAAAATGGTTAAAAAAGTCACTAGAGAGCATACAGACTGTTATTCACAGGTGTTTAAAGGAGTTGCCTAAATTTTGTAAAGAACATCTCAATGGATCCCTCATGGTGTAAAATAACAAAACAGCTGATACTCTCCTCTCCCTACTGGTGGCTCCAAGTCTCCCTGCTGACTTCATCTTTAGAGGCTGCCACCGCTAAACAAGCTGCTGCATCTGTAGTACCCCAGATTTGGATACTACCACACTTCTGTAGCTATTTGAGAGTTAAATCATGTTTATTATTGGGTGTTATAAATGTGGAGTTTCATGCTTTTGTGGTGTTGTTCCATATCTCACTGTATGATGCTTTCTGGCAATGTTCATCAGCCCCTTGTGAGTTCAAGTTACCTAGCAACAGCCGGGGGAGTGGTTAGCCAGGTCCAGGAAGAAAAGAGGGCCTGTGGTTGGTAGAATAGAATCCCTTTACAGGTTGGGCTAGATTGACAGTATAAAAGGAGGAGTGGATGGAGCTTAAGTCAGAGCCTAAGCCTGAGAGAGACCAGGGAGAAACAAGGAGAAAATCTCTGGTAGAAGATGGCAGAGCAGCCAGTGAGGTGGGAAGGTGAAAGAACTTAAGTGTGAGTACTCAAGACCAAGAACTGTGTAGTAAAAGGTAACAGAGAAAAAAGGAGAATAAGGACATCTAAGCAAAAGGAGAAACAAAGAAAGAAAGAAAGAAAACTAAGTCAACAAGTAATAGTCAAAGCCAGGGAGAAAAACTGGAAGGAAAAGTAAAGTGTACAGATGAAATTTCTGGTATCAATCGCCTGAGAAATGTTCAGAAGTAATCCATGTTTGCAAATGCAATCATCTATTGCAAAGTTATCTAAGGTAAACTATATGAAGCAAGTCAATGTGAAATCTCCTTTGCTCTTTGAAAATAAATCTGTTTACGATTTACTTTACAACCCAACTCCTGGAATCCCTTCACACCTATTGAACAACTGCACTGAGGTACCACACCATGTGCTCCAGGGGAAAAAAAGGGTCTACATTTTTGTGTATTTCTCCCATTTTTTGCATTTATTATTTTTGTTCGGAACGGGTCCCTACCTGTATACGAACTGACACCACGACAAAACACCATCTCACCCTACCTGACTATTGGGTAAACAATCACCTTAAACAAGGACTGTACAGTGCCGAGCTTGGCCGTCAACTTCCATTTCGCTCCACCCCCCCCCCCAACCCCCCCACACCTGGTTTGGTACGCTGCACATCCGGTTACATCACTCAGTTTTTATGCAATTTTTCAAGCAAAAGCCAGAAGTGGATTGATAGAAATCTTAAAGCTATAAAGGAAGAGTTTATACTTCCTTTTGTAGCTGGATCCATTTTTGGCTTTGGGTCAAAAAACTGGGTGAAACTGCTACAAAAACTGTGTACTTTAAAAAGAAAACTGTGTGTGAAACAACACTTAGAATTTAAAATCACTCCATTCATATATTTTAGTTCTTTCTGCACAGATCTTTCATGTGTATTCAGGCATAGAATTTCATTTGTGCTGTAAAATATAAATGAACAACAGCATTTAAACATAAGACAAAAAAAAACATTTTGAAAATATTCCTGCTGTATCCCAGATCAATACAGAGCTTTGAAAAGCATTTAAATGTAAATTTGGCTTAGTTCATACTTGTTCACAATACTGTAAAAGGAGCTGAAATTTCTCTCTAGATAAGATTTTTAGAGGAGAGTGCAAGGACATCAATAAAGAAAACCAATAAGAAGCTACATAACGTGATGTTTGCTTTCTGGATGTGAAATGAATGGCTCAAATTAAATTTTCCTCTCAATACGAAGTTAAAAAGAACTACCAAAAATATTGTGAAGAGGTTATTTCTAACAATGCAGCTCATTAAACTTCAGGGCACACTGTGTAAAAATGCTGAAAAGAGTGTTAATTTTAAAATAATTGTTAAAGGAAACCATCAGCCTATATGTTTGTTTTTATAGTACATTCTGACTATTGTTTAACTGTGTAGAGATAATTTTGTAACAGTCTTTCATATAGTAAACATCATACTGTTTTCATACAGATACCCTAGGAGGTTTTGCATAAACTTAGTGGACTAGCGTAAAATCTAATCAAAAAAGTCAATTTAAATAGTGTCCCAGGCAGCTATACATGTAAAAACGTTAAACCTTTTTGAACAAAAATTAATATAAGACACTGTCTTATTTTCGGGGAAACACGGTAGTAACATAGTTCGTTGGGCCGGATGAAGACAATGTCCATCTAGTCCAGCCTGTCTATCCTCCTGTGTTGATCCAGAGGAAGGCAAAAAACCCCAAGAGCAGAAGCCAATTAGCCCTTTTGGGGAAATATTCCTTCCTGATTCCCTAATGGCAATCGGACTGTTCCATGGATCAACCCCTAATTGTTCCTACCTGCCTGTATACCCAAATTAACAATTAACCTTAGATTTATATAACCTATAATATCCTTCCTCTCCAGAAAGACATCAAGTCCCCTTTTAAACTCCTCTATTGATTTTGCATTCACCACTTCCTCCGGCAGAGAGTTCCACAGTCTAACTGCTCTTACAGTAAAGAATCCCCTTCTATGTTGGTGATGAAACCTGCTTTTCTCTAAACGTAGCGGATGGCTTCTTGTTACTGTCATAGTCCTGGGTATAAACAGATCATGGGAGAGATCCTTGTATTGTCCCCTCATGTATTTATACATAGTTATTTGATCACTCCTTAGCCGTCTTTTTTCTAGAGTAAATAATCCCAATTTGGATATCCTCTCTGGGTATTCCAGTCCCGTCATTCCATGTATCAGTTTAGTTGCTCTTCTTTAAACCCCCTTAAGCACTGTAACATCTTTCCTGAGCACCGGTGACCAGAACTGTGCGCAGTATTCCATGTGGGGCCTGACTAGTACCTTGTATAATGGAAGAATAATGTTCTCATCCTTCGCCCCTATACCTCTTCTAATACACCCCAAGACTTTATTTGCCTTTGCAGCAGCTGACTGGCATTGGCTACTCCAGTTTAGTCTACTGTCAACTAGTACCCCCCGGTCCTTTTCCATATCACTTTTCCCTAGTGGTACCCCATTAAGTGAATATTAGTGATATCCGTTTTTGCTGGCCATGTGCATAATCTTACATTTTTCAATATTGAACTTCATTTGCCATTTTTCTGCCCACGCCCCCAGTTTATCTAGGTCCTTTTGTAGCCGTACCTTGTCCTCCGTTGCATTAATTATATTGTATAATTTTGTGTCATCTGCAAATATTGATATTTTGCTGTGCAGTCCCTTTATCAGGTCGTTGATATATATGGGGCCTAATACTGAACCCTGTGGCACCCCACTAGTGACTGTGGTCCAATCAGAGTACGAACCATTTATTACCACCCTCTGCTTTCTATCATTGAGCCAATTCTTTACCCAATTACACACGTTTTTACCCAATCCGAGCTGCCTCATTTTGTATATTAGCCTATTATGTGGCACGGTGTCAAAGGCTTTAGAGAAGTCCAGATATACGAGATCAATAGATTCTCCCTGGTCCAGTTTAGAGCTTATTCCGTCATATAAACTGATCAGATTTGTCTGACATGAGCGACCCTTCATGAATCCATGCTGGTGATGAGTTATGCCCTTGTTCTCCTTGAGGTACTCGTCGATGGCGTCTCTCAGAATCCCCCCAAAAGTTTTCCCGTTATGGAAGTGAGACTTACTGGCCTGTAGTTACCAGGCTCACTTTTGCTCCCCTTTTTTGTAAATTGGAACCATGTTGGCAATGCACCAATCCAATGGTACAACACCGGTCTTGATTGTGTCTAGAAATATTAGATATAGCAGCCTACCTATCTCGTCACTTAGTTCCCTTAGTATCCTTGGGTCTATTCCATCTGGGCCTGGTGATTTGTCGATTTTAGTCTTCTTTAATCGCTTCCGCACTTCCTCTTGTGTTAGGTATGACATATTTTGTGAGGGGTTCATTTTATTCCCCTGCATCTCGTGTGGCATTTCCTTTTCGTTTGTGCATACACTTGAAAAGAAACTGTTTAATAGATTTGCCTTCCCTCCATCATCTTCAATGATTTCTCCTGCATTATTTGTTAAAGGGCCAGTGCTCTCGGTGCAAATCTTTTTGCTGTTAATATAGTTGAAAAATTGTTTCGGGTTGTTTTTGCTCTCTTTGGCGATCAGTCTTTCTGCCTCCTCCTGGGCAATTTTGATCCTATCTTTGCATATTTAGTTTTTTTCCCTGTACGATTTTAGCGCTTCATCGCTGCCTTCTTGCTTTAGTAGTTTGAACGCTTTCTTTTTTTCATTTATTGCCCCTCTTACAGTCTTGTCGAGCCACATTGGTTTCCTTTTAGTTGAGATTCTTTTATTTTTAAAGGGAATGAACTGCTCACATGAGGTGATTAGGATCCTTTTAAACTTTTCCCATTTGTCCTCTGTACTGATATTTTTGAGGGTGTTGTCCCAATTAATGTTGCCGATAGCAGTTTTAAGCTGCTCAAATTTTGCTTTACTAAAGTTTAGTTTTTTCGTCGCTCCCTGATAAGGCTTCCTATTGAATGACAGCTGAAGTTGATTATATTGTGGTCACTGTTCCCCAAGTGCCCCTCAACCTATACCCCCTTTATTCGGTCCGGTTTGTTAGTTAATACTAGGTCCAGAATGGCCCTCCCTCTTGTTGGTTCCTGCACTAGTTGGTTCAGGTAATTATTTTTAATTACTCTCAAGAACTTATCACCCCTATGAGATTTGTAGGTTTCGTTCTCCCATGTTATATCTGGATAATTAAAGTCCCCCATGATTATTACTTCATTGCGGTTTGCCACCTCTTCTATCTGCCTTAATAGTTCGTTTTCAGTTTCTTCTGTTGCTTTTGGTGGTCTATAGAAGACCCCTATCAGGATTTTGTTATTTTTTCCTCCCTGTATTTCTACCCACAGAGATTCCACCTATTCTTCTCCTACTCCTATATCCTCCCGTAGCCTCGGCTTTAAGTTCGATTTGACGTACAGACATACCCCTCCCCCTAAGGTAAACTATAGAAAGTCACCCCCTCCACCCTGGAGCACCTCTTCCATTTGGTGAATTCGAGACACTCCCTCAAACGTCACCACCGTATACTTCTCCATTTACATCACAGAGGTGCAGGTTGGGTTTGAAGAATGCTTGGGAACTCAGTCCATTACATACACAGCAGGTACTGCGCTTTGAAAAAAGTTGACACCCATCACAATACTGCCTTAATTAGAGACAGCTCAAATTGCTGGTGGTTGACTAGTTGGTCAATTCTAATTGTGGCATGTAAGCTGTCAGCTGGAGAGGTGGTGCTTCTTGTGACTCCCCATCGATCATGGAGTACCGGTGGTTGCATGGTAACCCTGGGCCTGGTAAAATTCCCACGGCTGCCATGTACTGAAGCTTCTTAAGCGCTTAACCCAATTCACATATACTGTATTGTGCAAAAAATTTAGGCAGGTGTGGAAAATATGCAAAGTAAGGCTGCCTGTACACGGTAGAACTTGGTTCTTGCAGCCGGTGACTCTCCATACTTGTATTTTCTCTTCTTTTTATGTACTGCATATGGACCCGATGGTTCGCATGAGTACGTTTTTTTTTTTTAAGTTTATTCTTCTCGTGTAGTTGCTAGATGATGACGCAAAATCTCTGACTGGTCCACCATGTTAATTGTGCATTAGCCGCAGGTCGAACAGCTCCCATTGACTTCAATGAAAGTCGGCCACGCGGAATCCACTGAAAAATAGAACATGCTGCGATTTTTTGTCCGCAAGCAGAAATTGCAACTAATTTCCGCTCATATGCAGGAAGAATCGATTCACCATAACATGCTATGGATGGTATTTGCTGCGAATCCGCAGTGCAGATGCCCGCCGTGATTTCCTCAGCAAAAATCCACCCGTGTGCAGGAAGCCTAAAAATGGCTTAAGGATAGAATAGTTTATTTTTGTCAATTAAGAAAACACAAAATAAATGAACAGAAAATAAATCAAAATCAAATCAATATTTGGTGTGACCACCATTTGCTTCCAAAACAGCATCAGGTTTTCTAGATACACATTTTTTGCACACAGTTTTTGAAGGCACTCAACAGGGAGCTTGTTAAAATATCTTGGAGAAATAACCACTGCATCTGTGGATGCAGCCTGTCCCAAACACTTCTTCCTCTTCATGTAATACCGAATTAATGTTGAGATCACGGCTCTGTGAGGGCCATATCATCACTTCCAGGACTCCTTGTTCTTTATGCTGACTATGGTTCTTAATAACATTGGCTGTATGTTTTGGGTTGTTGTCCTATTGCAGAATAAATTTGGAGCCAATTAGATGTCTCCCTGATGGTGTTGCATGATGAAAATTATCTTCCTGTATTTCTCAGCATTGAGAATACCGCTAATCATAACCAAATCCCCAACACCATTTGCTGATATGCAGTCCCACACTTGCAATGAACCTCCATCATGCTTCACTGCTGCCTGCATACACTCATTATTGTACAGCTCTTCAGCCATTCAGCGTACAAATTGCCTTCTGTTACAGCCAAATATTTATTTTTGACTCATCAATCCAGAGCACCTGTTGCTTTTTTTGCACTACAATTCCTACACTTTCATGTAAAGTTGACTCACTTGGCCTTGTTTCTACGTTGAAGGTATGGCTTTTTGGCCCCAGTTCTTTTATGAAGGCAAGACTTCTCTGAACAGTAGATGGGTGTACCTGGGTCCCAATGGTTTCTGCAAGTTCTGAGCTGATGGTATTGATTTACATCTTATGATTTGAATTGGGAGTAAACATGATGTATCTTTAATTTGCTTCACAAATTTTCCTTGGCTGACCACTGCATCTACATTCCTCAGCATTGCCAGTTTCTCTGTGCTTTTTTCAAAAAGCTTAAACAGCACATCTTGAAACCCCAGTCTGATTTGAAACTTTTTCCTGGGAAAGACCTTGCTGATGCAATATAACTACTTTGTACTTTGTTGCTGTGCTCAGACTTGCCATGGTGTATGATCTGTGACATGAAACTGTCTTCCACAACCTCACCTTTGTAGCAGAGTTTGACTGTTTCTCACAAACTTTTAAGTCTCATACACAACTGTTTCTGTTCCAGTTAATGACTATATTTCAACCTACATATAAAAATGAAGATTATTATCACCTGTTTGGTATAAGTGGTTAACCATATACCTGATTATAATCACATTAGCGGGTTGGAATTACATAATCCACTTGCATAAAACAGAACGCAGCCTGCTCTATATTACCATGGATATCCGTGACATAGAGCCCATTGTGCTCCATGGTCGCAAATATACCCGCAGCCCATATGTAACTACGTTGTGTATGGGCTGCGGGTACCCGCGTTAACGCTGGTGATGATGATGGTGTCAGAAATACAAACAAAAAATGGTGTACTGCACATGACCGCCTGTGTGAGTACGCAGTTATGCGCAGTACATTACACAGCCGTACGTAGGGCCACAGCCGGGCTCATAGCTGGGATCCACTGTGGGCCTCCGCAAGCGGATTCCACATACTTCCGTGTGACCTGGTGTTATTCAGATCACTACCTATAATACATAATTTACAAGAAGCCCTGGGAATGTTTGCCTTCCTGCAGTTCCAGGAGCAGCTTGTTGAACGCCTTCTGTGTGAGACCGCCGCACCTCAGCAAGCTTACGAAGCCTCACAGAGTGCCACTTTTTACATCCCACACCTGCCACTGAAGTAAGAAATGCCCCCCAAAAAAGCATGGAAGGAGGAAGGATACCCGGTTTTATTGCCCCATGTGCCCAATCAGGCCCCAGTAATTACCCCTGTCTTCAAACATACCACACAGTTTACATTATTACTTTTAGATACGATTTAGGGAATGCTAAAAAGGGTGCAGAGGGGGAGGCAATTATTTTTAGGGAGTTAAATTTTCTTTACCCACAAGTGAGCAATGGGGCCTGGAATTTATTCAGTTGTGCCCTGAAATCCAACGGGTGTTCCCTCTATTATATGCCTAACCATGAGTCCTGTAAGTAGATTAGGGCCACAAGGGGAATGTTTCTGAACACGGGACAAACAGAGGTATCCATTTTGGGGTGAACATCTTCATTCATATGTGTGTTGTACAATTTGGACACAATTGCCAAAAAATGAAAATCATAATTTTTTCCTACTGCTTTGCTTAGATTAATTCAAAAACTGTGGGGTAAAAATATGCAGTACACTCCTAGATGAATTCATTAAGGGGTCTTGTTTTCAAAATGGGGTCATTTGTGTGGGTTCTTTATCGTTTTGTGGCCGCTCAAGGGCTCAACAAGTAGGCAATAGGGCCTAAATCTTCGTCATGCAAAATTTCTGTTCTGAAAGCCACAGGCGTCTCCTTTCGATTTGGGCTCCCTTGTGCATACAGACATAACATTAGGGCCACAATGGGTATGCTTTGAAACACAATACAAACAGGGGTATCCATTTTGGGGTGAAAGTCTTCACTCTCATGTATGCTGTACAAAAATCCTTTTTAAAATGGCTCAATTGCCCAAAAAAATGAAAATTGTAATTTTTTCCTACTACTTTGCTTAGATTTGTTGAAAAACTTTGGGGTCAAAATACACAGTAGACCCCTACATTAATGCGTTAAGGTGTCTAGTTTTCAAAATGGGGTCATTTGTGGGTGCACTCTATTGTTTTAGCCATTCAAGGGCTCTACCAGCTTTGGGGCCTAAAATGCCTTCAAGCTAAATTTGTGTTCTTAAAGCCACTGGCTGCTTCTTTCATTAGAGCAGAAGATTAGGGCAACAATGGGTATGCTTCTGAACACACAACAATCAGGGGTATCCATTTTGGGGTGTAAATCCTCATTAAAATGACGTATTTGCAAAAATATGAAATTACATTTTTTCTCCTCTAAATTGCATTAGCTCCTGAAAAAAACTGTGGGGTCAAAATACTCCTGACACCACTCAGTGAATATATCAAGGGGTGTATTTTTTTTAAATGGTGTCATTTGTGGGGGTATCTAAACTTTTGACACTTATGAGTGTTTGCAATTTTGGCTTAGTGCAGGAAAACAAAGTGTTCCTCAAAATGTTGATAATCAATGTTAAATTTGTACATCTTGTAAATGGTTAGAAAAAATTAAACATAGAAATTGGATATCAGCGCCTCATATCATTAGATGATTCAGGTAGAAGGTGAATATAGGGTTAACTCACCTGGTGGCCAGTGGAACTCTCGGTCCTGAGAGCCCACTGGCACCTAGTATCCACAAACGCCTGTAAAATTGCCCTGGGTTCACTGTAGAGCCGACTCTGGGATGCAGCCCTCACCTGGGCTGTAGTACAATATAGCAGGCAAAAAAGAACAAAAATCCCTGCGCTCACGAACTCCAAGGATTTAAATGGGACTCAGTAGTCCGTACTACATTACTTTATTTACAATGCAATGCGTTTCGGCAACATTCAATAGTCGCTTGAGAAGGGCGCGGGGATTTTTGTTCTTTTTTGCCTGCTATAAAAAAATAAAAGTTTTTCAAATGTTCATCCAGAATAAAGTAAACAGATGGAAATATATATCTTATCAAAATATTGTACCATATGTTTGCACATATTTGAGATATTGTTATAAAATGATAATTTTTTCAAAATGTTCCCAATTTTGGCGCTTTTAAAAAATATGCATACATTCTATCAATCTATTTTTACAACCTAAATGAAGTACAGTATGTGGTGAAAAACCAATGTCAGAATCACTTGGATACACAAATCCTTTATGGAGTTATTCTATGTCAAAGTACACATGTCAGATTTCCAAAATTTGCGAAGGGTTACCGAGGGAATGCTGAAGACCAAGAGACAGTTTTGGTAGGGTTAATTTGAGATAGATGGACTCTGGTGTATAGTAGGGCACGTTAAGACCATACACACTTTGAGGGAGCACGTCAGCGGCATACTCATTCGGAGTGCAGGGCTATGAAAATTTAAAATAGTTCTCATATTTAAAGGGATACGCGGGGATTATAGACATGGTGCCTGATGGCTGGATACTCTAAATATTGTTGAGGTCTTGGTCAGTATCGAAAATAATCATCAGTCTTTGTGTATAGACAAATGTCTTGTCCGAAGTTTGTGCAGGGTTTGTTACTGGGGATTACTAGTAGGGAGTGGGCTGTTGCAAAGATAGGTGATACATATACTTTAAGCCCCTGAGGATATTCCCCAGTAAACCCGTCTGTCCCTTTTGTTTTGTGTTATAGAGTTAATGTTCATTGCAATTTGTGGGGAAAGGAGGGATTCTTCTGGGAAGATTTGCGGAAGGTGGAATCTATTAAAGAAGTACTACTGTGCCCAGCAATTCTGGACCCGATACAATTAGCAGGCAGGATAGAGTTGGGCAGATTGAAAAGATAAGGGGCATAGAGCATGTGATTTAGTTGCTGAAAGAAAGAAACAGAATATGTTGGGAAATTAGAAAAATGGAGGGGGTTGCAGACAGGGAATGGGGAAAAGTTTTATCAGATAAGAAAGGAGCTTTGGCAGACAGGGAGGTGGTCCAAGCTGCTGAGGGGTGGTATAGGGTAGTGGGGGATGTGTATTATCTGTACCATGAACAATGTAATGCCTTTGTGTCGTCCACTGCGCCCCCTTCCCCCATGATGGTGGATGCCCCGGCTGGACTTGCCACGTCCGCAGTGTCCAAAGTCCCACATGGTGTGACGTCTGCAGCAATTGTGGGGAGCCTCATCCTGAAGTTACTTCTTCCCATATGCTCACTTTCAGGGTCTGTGACATCAGTTCCGGTCACTCGCCATCCGGGACAGGACCAAACTCAGCCTTTTCCTCCTCTGGTGGCCATCTTACCTCACCCGGAAAGCCTGCTGGACTAAGCCCAGTCCCTTTTCCTCCTACGGCGGCCATCTTGCTACACTCGGGAGGCCTAAATTCCCCAATGCCACTGTATCCAGTGTTAACATCATTACTTTCTGAAGTAGGGTCTTGTTTGACCAGACTTTGTTACACTCTAAATGTGGCCACTTTGGATGTGTGATAATTTCAGGGAAACAAATCTTTGTTCTTTGCAAAGATGCAAGCTTAGGACATAGTAGATGACTAAGCTGGTTTATAGTGTATAGAAGATTGGAGTACAGAAGCCATGAATGCATGGGTATGGAACGCTCTCTCATGGTGTAGTTTCCCGGGGGCTCTCTGTTTTCCGCTGCTTGCTTCTCCAGTGGATGTACAGACAGATGATGTTAAGGAAGGCTCTTACAGATGGAATAATATCCCTACAGTCACCCAGCAAACTTTTTCACACAATTTGCCAAAAGTAGTCTTGGTTTTTATGTGAGTAAGGCCGCCTGCACACGAGCGAAAATCCCGCCGCGGGATTTCCCGCGGGATTTCCGCCGCTGAAAGCCTGCATAGGAGTGCATTAAAATACGCACTCCTATGCAGACGGCCGCGGTTTGGCCGCGCGAAATCTCGCGCGGCAAACAAACCGCGGCATGTTCTAATTTTTTGCGGGGCACGCACTCACCCGGCCGCCGGCTCCGGTCTGTGCATGCGCCGGCTGCGCGGCAGCCGGCACATGAAAGAGCCGGGGCCGCCAGGCGCGGGTGAGTACGCGCTCGTCCCTGCAGGCGCTCGAGTCGGATCGCGCGGCGAGAATTCTCGCTGCCGGATCCGACCCGCTCGTCTGCAGGCGGCCAAAGAGGGACTTGAGTTATGCACGGTTGTGCTTTCTTGTTTGTTTGCCCTGCACGTCCGGTTTGGATATAATAGGTACTATTTTTATATTTCCTAGTCAGGTCACAGGCACTTGATAAAGTTGGAAATCTCCTTTAGAGTGTTCCAGTATTGCTCAAACCTCACAATAAATTAAAGTGCTTGGAGAAAAATAATCAAAGTCCACTTTTACTGAAAATTGATCATTTTAATTTGAAAGTTTCACAACTTGTCAGGTCTAAAGTATGCAATGAAATAGAATTGTGAACACTGTGATATATGCATGGAACATTTCTAAAACTAAAAACATGGTTGAAAGTTATATAATAAAACGAAAATGTTTTATCTTTCTCTTAATGTGGAACATTTCCAGATTGTGCCAGATTATCATAGTAACTATGATATTTTGTTAGCACAAATTCTTTTAGAGCCTGCAAATCATTGTAATTAGAGATGAGCGAGCGTACTCGTCCGAGCTTGATACTCGTTCGAGTATTAGGGTGTTCGAGATGCTCGTTACTCGAGACGAGCACCACGCGGTGCTCGACTCCATTACATTTCCTTCCCTGAGAAATGTGCGCGCTTTTCTGGCCAATAGAAGCACAGGGAAGGCATTACAACTTCCTCTTGTGACGTTCCAGCCCTATCCCACCCCCTGCAGTGAGTGGCTGGGGAGATCAGATGACACCCGAGTATTTAAATCTGCCCCGCCCGCGGCTCGCCACAGATGCATGCTTAACAGAGATCAGGGGAAGTGCTGTCTTGCTGTAGCTGCTATAGGGAGAGTGTTAGGTGTTATATTCGTCTTCAAGAACCCCAACGGTCCTTCGTAGGGCCACATCTGACCGTGTGCAGTACTGTTGAGGCTGCTTTTAGCAGTGTTGCACTTTTTTTTTTTTTTGTATATCGGGCGTGCAGACCATAGCGTCCTCAGTCTGCAGTCATTTTACTCAGTATAGGGGCAGTACTGGTGAGGCAGGGACACTGGTACAGGGAAAGAGGTATACTGGCTATATAGGCAATGGGCTTTTTCAAAACAATTGGGGAAAAATACTACATATGGGCTGCCTGTGACCGCCTTCAGTTTACTGCGTGTCTGCAGGGGGTAGTAGTTGCTAATTAATACCCAGCTAAGCGTTACAGCAGGCTTGCGCATAACTGTTTCCTGGCTCTGCTGTGCCCGTTACATGACCGCCATCATCCCACCACAGGGAAACAGTACACATTATATCCGCTGCATGCGGTGTCTCTGGTTTTTCACCTCACCATTTTAAAAAATTGAGGCAAAATACTTAAGGCCTACCACTGGGCTTTGTCCACGTCACTGGTTCTGCGCTGTGAATTGCAGCAGCTCAGTCATACGCACCTAGGTCTCACTACAGGCTTGCGCATAATTGTTTCCTGGCTCTGCTGCGCCCCTTACATGACCGCCGTCATCCCACCACAGGGAAACAGTACACATTATATCCGCTGCATGCGGTGTCTCTGGTTTTTCACCTCACCATTTAAAAAAATTGAGGCAAAATACTTAAAGGGGTTGTCCCGCGGCAGCAAGTGGGTCTATACACTTCTGTATGGCCATATTAATGCACTTTGTAATGTACATTGTGCATTAATTATGAGCCATACAGAAGTTATCAAAAGTTTTTCACTTACCTGCTCCGTTGCTGGCGTCCTCGTCTCCATGGTTGCCGTCTAATTTTCGCCGTCTAATGGCCAAATTAGACGCACTTGCGCAGTCCGGGTCTTCTGCTTTCTCAATGGGGCTCCGTGTAGCTCCGTGTAGCTCCGCCCCGTCATGTGCCGATTCCAGCCACTCAGGAGGCTGGAATCGGCAATGGACCGCACAGAAGCCCTGCTGTCCACCGAGGGAGAAGATGCCGGCGGCCATCTTCACCGGGTAAGTAAGAAGTCACCGGAGCGCGGGGATTCAGGTAAGCGCTGTCCGGTGTTCTTTTTTAACCCCTGCCTCGGGGTTGTCTCACGCCGAATGGGGGGGGGGGGGTTTGAAAAAAAAAACAAAACGTTTCGGCGCGGGACAACCCCTTTAAGGCCTACCACTGGGCTTTGTCCACTTCACTGGTTCTGCGCTGTGAATTGCAGCAGCTCTGTCATACGCACCTAGGTCTCACTACAGGCTTGCGCAAAATTATTTCCTGGCTCTGCTGTGCGTTCCGTAAGCGAAGTCAGCCTCCAACCACAGGCCATTTAATTACAGCGTTCTGCTTCTGCTCTACTCGTAATACACCATGCTGAGGCGTAGGCGTAGGCCTAGAGGGCGTGGACGTGGACGCGGGCGAGGACGCGGAGGCCCAAGTGAGGGTGT
Organism: Eleutherodactylus coqui; assembly: GCF_035609145.1. Taxonomy (NCBI): domain Eukaryota; kingdom Metazoa; phylum Chordata; class Amphibia; order Anura; family Eleutherodactylidae; genus Eleutherodactylus; species Eleutherodactylus coqui. Next base: position 230,429,258 of record NC_089837.1, on the reverse strand, counting down.
AGGCACAGGCCGAGCTCCTGGTCCAGGTGTATCGCAGCTGACTGCTGCGGGATTAGGAGAGAGGCAAGTTTCAGGGGTCCCCAGATTCATCTTACAATTAATGGGTCCACGCAGTAGACCTTTATTAGAAACTGAGCGGTTTGAGCAGGTCCTGTCGTGGATGGCAGAAAGTGCATCCAGCAATCTATCGACCACCCAGTCTTCTACGCCGTCCACAGCTGCAACTCTGAATCCTCTGGCTGCTGCTCCTCCTTCCTCCCAGCCTCCTCACTCCATTACAATGACACATTCTGAGGAGCAGGCAGACTCCCAGGAACTGTTCCCGGGCCCCTGCCCAGATTGGGCAGCAATGGTTCCTCTCCCACCGGAGGAGTTTGTCGTGACTGATGCCCAATCTTTGGAAAGTTCCCGGGGTCTGTCTCAAGAGCTTTCAGTGGGTGAGGAGGACGATGACGATGAGACACAGTTGTCTATCAGTGAGGTAGTAGTAAGGGCAGTAAGTCCCAGGGAGAAGCGCACAGAGGATTCGGAGGAAGAGCCACTGGACGATGCGGTGACTGACCCCACATGGTGTGATAAGCCAACTGAGGACCGGTCTTCAGAGGGGGAGGCAATTGCAGCCGCAGGACAGGTTGGAAGAGGCAGTGGGGTGGCCAGGGGTAGAGGCAGGGCCAGACCGAATAATCCACCAACTGTTTCCCAAAGTGCCCCCTCGCGCCATGCCACCCTGCAGAGGCCGAGGTGCTCAAAAGTGTGGCAGTTTTTCACTGAGAGTGCAGACGACCGATGAACTGTGTTGTGCAAGGTTTGTCGCGCCAAGATCAGCCGGGGAGCCACCACCACCAGCATGCGCAGGCATATGATGGCCAAGCACCCCACAAGGTGGGACGAAGGCCGTTCACCGCCTCCGGTTTGCACCACTGCCTCTCCCCCTGTGCCCCAACCTGCCACTGAGATCCAACCCCCCTCTCAGGACACAGGCACGACCGTCTCCTGGCCTGCACACACACGCTCACCTCCGCTGTCCTCGGCCTCATCCAGCAATGTCTCTCAGCGCAGCGTCCAGCCGTCGCTAGCGCAACTGTTTGAGCGCAAGCGCAAGTACGCTGCCATGCACCCGCACGCTCAAGCGTTAAACGTGCACATAGCCAAATTGATCAGCCTGGAGATGCTGCCGTATAGGCTTGTGGAAACGGAGGCTTTCAAAAACATGATGGCGGCGGCGGCCCCACGCTACTCGGTTCCCAGTCGCCACTACTTTTTCCGATGTGCCGTCCCAGCCCTGCACGACCACATCTCCCGCAACATTGTACGCGCCCTCACCAACGTGGTTACTGCCAAGGTCCACTTAACAACGGACACGTGGACAAGCACAGGTTGGCAGGGCCACTATATCTCCCTGACGGCACATTGGGTGAATTTAGTGGAGGCTGGGACAGAGTCAGAGCCTGGGACCGCTCACGTCCTACCCACCCTCAGAATTGCGGGCCCCAGCTCGGTGGTGGTATCTGCGGCGGTGTATGCTTCCTCCACTAAACCACACTCTTCCTCCTCCTCCTCCTCAACCTCTGTCTCGCAATCAAGATGTGTCAGCAGCAGCACGTCACCAGCAGTCGGTGTCGCGCGGCGTGGCAGCACAGCGGTGGGCAAGCGTCTGCAGGCCGTGCTGAAACTACTTAGCTTAGGAGAGAAGAGGCACACGGCCCACGAACTGCTGCAGGGTCTGACAGAGCAGACTGACCTCTGGCTTTCACCGCTGAGCCTCCAACCGGGCATGGTCGTGTGTGACAACGGCCGTAACCTGGTGGCGGCTCTGCAGCTCGGCAGCCTCATGCACGTGCCATGCCTGGCCCACGTCTTTAATTTGGTGGTTCAGCGCTTTCTGAAAAGCTACCCACGCTTGTCAGACCTGCTCGGAAAGGTGCGCCGGCTCAGCGCACATTTCCGCAAGTCCAAGACGGACGCTGCCACCCTGCGCACCCTCCAACATTGGTTTAATCTGCCAGTGCTTCGACTGCTGTGCGACGTGCCCACACGGTGGAACTCTACGCTCCACATGTTGGCCAGGCTCTATGAGCAGCGTAGAGCTATAGTGGAATACCAACTCCAACATGGGCGGCGTAGTGGGAGTCAGCCTCCTCAATTCTTTACAGAAGAGTGGGCCTGGTTGGCAGACATCTGCCAGGTCCTTGGAAACTTTGAGGAGTCTACCCAGATGGTGAGCGGGGATGCTGCAATCATTAGCATCACCATTCCTCTGCTATGCCTCTTGAGAAGTTCCCTGCAAAGCATAAAGACAGACGCTTTGCGCTCGGAAACGGAAGCGGGGGAAGACAGTATGTCGCTGCATAGTCAGAGCACCCTCATGTCTATATCTCAGCGCGTTAAGGAGGAGGTGGAGGAGCATGAGGAGGAGGGGGAAGAGACAGCTTGGCCCGCTGCAGAGGGTACCCATGCTGCTTGCTCCTCATCTGTTCAGCGTGTATGGCCTGTGGAGGAGGATCCTGAAAGTGATCTTCCTAGTGAGGACAGCGATGTGTTGCATACAGGTACCCTGGTACACATGGCTGACTTCATGCTAGGATGTCTTTCTCGTGACCCTCGCGTTAGACGCATTCTGGCCACTACGTATTACTGGGTGTACACACTGCTCGATCCACGGTATAAGGAGAACCTTTCCACTCTCATACCCGAAGAGGAAAGGGGTTGGAGAGTGATGCTATACCACAGGACCCTGGTGCACAAATTGATGGTAAAATTCCCATCTGACAGCGCTAGTGGCAGAAGGCGCAGTTCCGAGGGCCAGGTAGCAGGGGAGGCGCGGCGATCAGGCAGCATGTACAGCGCAGGCAGGGGAACATTCTCCAAGGCCTTTGCCAGCTTTATGGCTCCCCAGCAAGACTGTGTCACCGCTCCCCAGTCAAGGCTGAGTCGGCGGGAGCACTGTAAAAGGATGGTGAGGGAGTACGTAGCCCATCGCACGACCATCCTCTGTGACGCCTCTGCCCCCTACAACTACTGGGTGTCGAAGCTGGACACGTGGCCTGAACTCGCGCTGTATGCCCTGGAGGTGCTTGCTTGCCCTGCGGCTAGCGTCTTGTCAGAGAGGGTGTTTAGTGCGGCTGGGGGAATCATCACGGATAAGCGTACCCGCCTGTCAACTGACAGTGCCGACAGGCTTACAATCATAAAGATGAACAAAGCCTGGATTTCCCCAGACTTCTCTTCTCCACCAGAGGACAGCAGCGGTACCTAAACAATATGTAGGCTGCACCCGCTGATGGAAGCATCGTTCTCTATCACCATAAAAAAGGGGGACCTTTTAGCTTCATCAATCTGTGTATTATATTCATCCTCCTCCTCCTGCTCCTCCTCCTGAAACCTCACGTAATCACGCCAAACGGGCAATTTTTCTTAGGCCCAGAAGGCTCAGCCATATGACTTTTCTAAACAATGTTTATATGTTTCAATTCTCATTAAAGCGTTGAAACTTGCACCTGAACCAACTTTTATTTTAACTGGGCTGCCTCCAGGCCTAGTTACAAATTAAGCCACATTAACCAAAGCGATTAATGGGTTTCACCTGCCCTCTTGGTTGGGCATGGGCAATTTTTTTGAGGTACATTAGTACTGTTGGTACACCAATTTTTTTGGGCCCTCGCCTACAGTGTAATCCTAGTAATTTTCATGGGCTTCGCCTGCACTCATGGTACAGCAAGGTGTGTGGGGTTGGCCTACACTTTTGCTACATAAATGTAACTGGGGTCTTGTCTATACTGCAACTACTGAAATGTGAAAGAGACTGTTATCTCCCTAAACTGCTGCAACGGGAATGTTACTGTGGCCTGTCTTGACTGCTATTACTACTGAAATGGAACTAAGACTGTGCTCCCCCTATACTGCTGCTAGTGATATGTTACTGGGGCTTGTCTCTAATGCTACCGCTGAAATGTTACTAATTCTGGGCTCTGACTATACCGCTGCTAATGCTATGTCACTGTGGTGTGGAAACGGAGGCTTCCCAAAGACATGATGGTGGCGAGGCCATTTCCCACCAACGCGGTTACTGTTAAGGTACATATTACCAGTCTGACTGGGGCATGCACTGTGGGCCGAAGCCCACCTGTATTGTATGTGACGTTAGCTCTGCTGAGCAGGGCACTGCAATGGGATACATTTATGTACCGCAGATGGGTTCCAGGGAGCCACCCATGCTGTGGGTCTACAGGGACTTCACATTAGTGATTTGTACCTGCCAGTGTCTGTGTATTAAAAACCCCGCTCAGACTGGGGCATGCAGTGTGGGCCGAAGCCCACCTGTATTTAATCTGACGTTAGCTCTGCTGTCCAGGGCACTGCAATGGGATTTGTTTATGTACCGCCGGTGGGTTCCAGGGAGCCACCCATGCTGTGGGTGCACACGGAATTCCCATTGCGGAGTTGTACCTACCTGTGACTATTTATAAAAAACCCCGGTCTCACTGGGGCATGCAGTGTGGGCCGAAGCCCACCTGCATTTCATCTGACGTTACCTCAGCTGTGCTGGGCAATGCAAAGGGGAATTATTTATGTACCGCCGGTGGCTTCCTGGGACCCACCTATGCTGTCGGTCCACACGGAGTTGTAACTGCATGTGTCTACTTATAAAGAACCCCAGTCTGACTGGGGGATGCAGTGTGGGCCGAAGCCCACCTGCATTTAATGTGACGTTACCTCAGCTGTGCTGGGCACTGCAATGGGATTTGTTTATGTACCGCTGGTGGGTTCCAGGGAGCCACCCATGCTGTGGGTGCACACGGAATTCCCATTGCCGAGTTGTACCTGCCTGTGACTATTTATAAAAATATGAGGCCAGCATGTGGCATGAGGGCAGCTGAAGGCTGCGCAGGGACACTTTGGTGTGCGCTGTGGACACTGGGTCGTGTGGGGGGGTTGGGCAGCATGTATACCAGGAGAAGTGGCAGCGGAGTGTCATGCAGGCAGTGATTGTGCTTTGTTGGAGGTAGTGTGGTGCTTAGCTAAGGTATGCCTTGCTAATGAGGGCTTTTCAGAAGTAAAAATTGTTGGGGGGTGGGGGCCCACTCTTGCCGCTATTGTGGCGTAATAGTGGGACCTGGGAACTTGAGATGCAGCCCAACATGTAGCCCCTCGCCTGCCCTATCCGTTTCTGAGTCGTTCCGATCACTTTCTTGAATTTCCCAGATTTTCACAAATGAAAACCTTAGCGAGCATCGGCGATATACAGAAATGCTCGAGTCGCCCATTGACTTCAATGGGGTTCGTTACTCGAAACGAACCCTCGAGCATCGCGGAAAGTTCGACTCGAGCAACGAGCACCCGAGCATTTTGGTGCTTGCTCATCTCTAATTGTAATATGTTCTTTTTGCATGACTGTGGAATGGACTATGATCAGTGTTTCATTTATCTGCCTTCACCAAAATATTCTACAACATCAATCCACAAAATGGCAGATTCTTTTAAAAAATGCAAAAAAGTGAATTTTGATTGTTCTTTCCTTGAGCCATTCAATTGATCATACAGCTATTTTCTTTCTGAAAGGAGGATGATCTAATCAAATTAGTAACTTTAAACTTTTGGAAGTTTAAAGAGCTAATGTAGGCTATTTTTAAAATATTATACGAACAAAATACAAAAAATCAGGTCACTGTCCTGTAGCGGAAATCTCGGTCCTATGGAAAGTTAGGTGCCACGACAAAAACTCTGTGCCAGAGAAACTGTGCAGTAAGAAAAGTGCTTGGGCTTCTTCAGAATTGCTCAGTTTTCCTAACATAAAATTGTATTCTTTAGCAGCACACCTAAATTATATAGCAGATTGGCTATGAAGTTTACAATTGTTTTTCTTCTTTCAGATTAAAATCTTTTTTTACACCTTTCTATAGACTAGCTGCCTCTGGAGAACATCCATTGCTATTGTCTATGATCTTGGTTTGTTCAAATCATGTTCAAATTATGAAGGTTAATAAAGTACTTGCTCAAATTTTTGCTATTTATACATTTTAAAGGTAATCTGTTTTTCTTAGGAAATAAACCCGTACCTATTAATAGAACCTTCACTGCTCAGGGATGCTTTGCAGCCTATTGTATGATCTACTTGATTCTATGGATCATGTTTTTTCTTGTTATGCTGCATGTGATAAATTTCCAATGCTATGAGATCAGTAATTCATATGTCTTCAAATGCATAGCCATACTTATCAAGCACTGTTTCTGTTTTCTCAATACCTCTGTGGTGACATGTGACACACACACACATATATATATATATATATATATATATATATATATATATATATATATATATATTTATATTTACACTGTGTTGCACGGGCACAGGAGCAGTATGAATCAGCTGTTCAATCCAACTGACAGCTAACCACAGGCACTAGCTCCGATCACTGCAATTAGTGCTTTAAGTCTCTAGCTGCCATTGTCATTGCTCACCTTGTCATCTAAGCAGCTATTCAGGGGAGAGTTCTTCAGAACCCCCTTTTCATGTACTGTACACACTTGTAAAGTGCCAATGGTTTGCCATGACCACCTAAGGCTTAATAGGCTTACATCAGAAATATAATATACTGCAATACTGAAGTATTGTTGTGTATTGTACATGCAATCAAACAATTACAAGTTCAAGTCTCCTATGGTAATTAATACAAGTAAAAATAAGATTACATTTGTTTTTAAATATTACAGAAAATAACATTTCAAAAAGTCTCTCTTTTCCCAGATTGCATATGAAAAAAATCTAAACAGTAAAAAAAATTGGTGTCACCACATCACATCAACAGTATGGGTGCAACCATAATGAATCATGTGAACAGTGGTACATGTGATCGCATGGGGAAGATAACACAATTAAACCATAGCGAAACAGTGCATGTCATCTTGGAAAAGGGAAACAGAAAAGTAAAGGGAAAACCGGTGAAAAAGAGTGAGTGTAATTGAGTAAATATAATAAAAAAGATGGAAGCTTCAAAAATAGAATATCTAGTAGCAAAATAGGGAAATAATAAAACACTGAATGCATGATAAAGATATATTACTAATGACACCCAATAAAAGAAGCATGGAAATAAACACACTAATGTGCAGGAAGAATAAGGGCTTATGCCAACAGCTGTGTCAGATTCCACCAGCAAAATATCACAGTGGAATCAGAGCCAATGCCCCCCAGAGACCCTATACTCACCTATCCGGATCCGCCGCGAGTGTGTCATCCGGCACTGGGTGGTGACACGGATTCTCACAGTACTTCCACTGTGCTCACAGTGGAAATATTGTGGGACGGACGGTTTCCATTGACTTCAATGGAAGTCGTCCAGATGATTTTCAGCATAGAATAGAACATGCTGCAATTCTCCTCCCACAAGAAAAGAAAATCACAGCTGATTTCCACTCGTGCGCATGGGATACTGGCGATCACGGAAAAGTTAAAAAAAAGTTAACGTTTCAGCTGCCCTCATGGATCGGATCCATTAGTGCAGCTGAAAATACTCACCTCCATCCTCCGCGGGTCTGGACCTGCCGCGAGCTTCTGCGCATGTGTCGATGTGGCGTGCATGCGCAGAAGGCCGGAGAGCCTGGCAAATTTAAAATCTCCCTGCACCCGGCTGTCAAAGATAGTCTAGTGCAGGGATTATGTGACCGGGACTGGCTTCACCATCAGAGCCACTGGCCCTATCTCTTTATTCTCATATTTTACTTTGGTGTTCTTTTATCATCAGTTAGGGATATGCTAAGGTTGGAACTGTTCTTGATACCGATACTATAGAGAGAATAGGTTTCCAAATTGTGGATCCAACCCATAATAGTGTTTACTGCTATTATGCAGACACTATTCAAACTATTGCTCCATTAGGTTATATATAGCCCTTTGATGCTTGCAGCCTAAAATTTGGTACTGCATCTTAGGCATATTAAACTGGGGCAATTAATTTAGCATAAGAGTGTTCATTGCAGTTATGCACATATTATTTAAACTATTGCTCCTTTAACCCTATGTTGCCTGCAACCTAAAATTTGGTGCTGCAACTAAGGCTCATTATCTGGGGCAATTATTTGAGTAAACCTCTCTAATGATCAGGTGGCACTCCATCTTCCAACTCTATATTAAATAAATATTAAAATACCCCTACTGTATGAGTGAAGTGCCCTGGTATTCAGTGGGGCGATAATAGACACTGACACTACACATCATAGTGTCAGTGTTTTATTGGACACCAAGCTATATTGTTCTATTATCTATTATGACAAGGGTGACTACTGTATAAATCTGTTTGCTCAGTAGATCTCAGCATAGACGACATCTGACACCCATAGTCTCCTTATTTTATGTCCAAAAATTATATCATACTGGGATACATAGAGAGACTGGATGGTTTTCTTTTTTCATTTTGATAAGTAACAGGGGCAACAATCAAATAGTTGCACTGTATTACTAATCACTAAGGGTGCGATCAAACAAGCGCGAGGCGCGCGTACATACGCGCGCAGAAAAACGTGCGCCTGTTAAAACCATGTATTTCCTGTGAAGTGTTCATATGTCCGTGTTTTTCCTGCGTCCAAAGCTGTTTGGTCCGTACTGTGCTGATCTTTATATTGGCTCCTATGGGACACACAGCACAGGAGTCCGGCCGTATGAACTACGCAATATACAATGTTTTTTAATTATTTTTTTAAGTCTAAATGATTTTGTGTCTTTTCCTTCGCATTAAGCACTCCATACGGTGTTGCGGCTGTGTTTTTTTTGTTAACAAAAATAAACAATGTGCATCCGCGGACTTTGTTCTGCCTGTTATAAGTGTCTTGTTCAAAACTGTGCATTGTGCGTGCGGGTGTTCTCTGTCATTGTTTCCTTCTTATTGTAGGTGGTGGAGGGTTATTGTGCCGCGCTGTTTTGTTTTTTTTTCAATTTTTAAACAAATATATTGTATCCACTATGAGCATTCTGTTATATCTTGGATTTTTTTTCCAGCATTCTGAGATTAATCTTTCTATGTTATTGCAGGTTTTTTTCTCACAGGCAAACACGCGCTCAAGGAAGTGGCTCTGACTATAGCTTGCTATCCTTCTTGTTTGCATTCATGCCTCTGTCCCTACTTGATGTGCCCACACATTTAGCCAATGGCAGCCTTCTTCAAGGCTCTCATTCAATAATGTCTGATCCAAAAGTCTGCCTACATTGTGTCAGAGGTCACATTCAACGCAGATTTTTTTTTTAAATTAAAGCTTGTGGGACATATTTGATAGAGCTTTCATGAGCATTGTGTTGTCTTTAGGATTTTTGACACACAAAGTATTGTCTTCCACTACACAAGGCCATGACTTTAACATAGAGGCTAATTGGAACCAGACTCTTTGCACTTTGGCTTGCAGGAGTCCTAGTCAGTGGCATTGCATATCTGTTCACAAAGCATTGTGAAAAATGTGACATCTTTCCTAACCCACCCTCCATCATCACCCATGATTGATGAAGATGTGTTTTGGAGCAGGACACATAAGTCCCTGTATTTTTCCAACAAAAAAAAAATGCTAGCAGAAGTAATGTGGGCCAAACTGCCCTTGCCTATGTAATTTGGATGCATCCTCATTAACACACAGCATGGTTTATATAGTGCTGTATATACACCTTATCTTGGGCTGCCATATATACTCCTTCCTTCAAGATCTCTATTCATGCTGTTACTAATAAATGGCCCAGCATAGCTCGGCTCACAAGTTTTCCTGAAGCTGCATAAATGTTGCTGCTCTTAAAAAGTTGGAAAAGATTTTGGCCGTTCTCAACTTGTCATTAAGTATCAGCATTCCCAAATTTGCCAACATGGCCTCTCACAATACTCCTTTTAGTAGTTGTTCACAGCACATCCTCAGCACACCTTTATAATATTGGTTCGCACCAACCACATGGTGTAACGAATTTTGGTTACTTCATGGGAGCGGAAATGGCCCTTCAGACACGATCCTGGGTGCTAAATCGTTCGTGTTCAATTTGTTACTTTGTAAAAGATTGCCAAAACACGCGGTCTTTGTCGCCCCTTATTACTAGCTTTCTGAAATTATTCAGATAGCCATTTGGCCAGGTCCGTGTGAATAGTTCTCATTCCGATTGTGATGTGTATAGTGTTGAAGGTGTTATCCGCCTATTTTTTTAATCCCTAAAAAAAGGATGCACAAGACAAGCGGGACCGCTGGTCTTCTGTGTTGCATATTCATAACGTACAGCTGGTGTTTTAAAGATGAGTATAAGAGAAGACAAGTGTTGTATACCGTACATCTCAGTTTAAGTAATTGTCGCTCATAAAATGGTTTCGCCGTCCAAAGTACCACTTGGACGTGCGCCGCAGCGCAAGAAACAACCTAGTGTTAGTGCACTGCGGCGTGAAAAACATACATATGAAAACATCTTAGGAGGAGTCAAACGTGCATATGGCGTCATCATTGTCTGCCGCACCCCGCGTAAAAGGTGTGCGAAATCTGAACTTAGTGCGAAAGTCACACCCAGACGCCATTTTGAGCTTGCATCTAAAAGCAATCAGACATGCCTGGAAGAGCATCACCCCTTGGACAGCGTGAAACACGGCTTCTGGTCCAGATGATGGACCAGATGGATTACAACTGGAAGCATGGGCCCTATACACATCCCAACAGTCACAAGACTGAAATATTAAGGCAGATTTCACGGGCGATGGCTGCCAAGTTCAACACCATGCGGAGCTGGCAGCAACTCCAGAAACGCTGGAGTGACCTGAAAACTAATGACCCCAGTCGGCTGCGGTGCATCAGGCAGGCGGAAGAAGGTATGGCGTTTCCAGGTGTTAAGAATGGAGTGTGATTGGCGCATGTGGCTTGTGGGCGTGACTTGCTTTTGTGAAAGCTTCATGCCTTTTGTCAGCGATGTTGGCGCATTAATTATGCGCACAAACGCATGCTTACAAATGCATGTTTGTAACATGGGCAGGAACATCAACATTATAGTGAAAGTGCCACACAACACACACAAGACGCAATTGATGTTTGAAGGCAGCCTCCACAAATTAGAGGCAGTAATTGGCTAATTAATGCCTTCAGACCTTTAACATGGAACTCCCCTACCACCCCCACAAAAAAAAAAAAAACTCTTGTAAGCATTATCCTGACCAGCCCTCCTTGTTTTTTTCTTTTGTTGTTTGGCCATGTGCTTTTGCTATTCTGTGTACTTGAAGAAGACACCTGTAACAACTATGCTTTACAATTATTACACCAATCTATGCTTTTACATTTAAAAACCCCAAAAACCATTTTGCCTTTAGAATCAATCCTTTCTTTGTTATTCTGTGAAAGCATAAAAATAATGCTTTAACCACACAATTGATTGTGTACTTGGTTTTTCTCCACACAGGCGAAACTTCACAAAGAAGGGCTGTGCGATGCCCTGCAGCAACATCTTTGCAGAGGGTCACCACCCAGCCCCCAGATCCACCACCAAGTGCCTTGGAGGGACACTCTGGTATGTTGCAAGGATGACTATCTTTGCATGAATAATGCAAAATGTTTGCTGTTACAGTTTTCTAATAGGATGTTGCCTTCTTTGCAGCTTGGGAAATCCCAGCTCCTTTCTCTCCTGACCCAGAGGTTTCCCAAGAGGAGGTCCCTCGCCTGAGATCTCCACAGCCGGTGGTGGATTTGGCTGCCCGCCTCCTCACCCAGTACCTCCCTGCTACAGGTAATTTTATCCCACAGGGGCTAAAAATATATAAGCTGCAGCTGCACTTTGTACCTGTGTGCGCATATTTCATATGTTTGTTAGTTAGAAACATGTACTTAGAAGGTGCACATATATTTTGCTCAAAATGGCTCTGGTAAAGACATTGCTTGGTTGCATTTTGAACAAAGCAAGTCTAGGGCTGCATTTTGAAATGCCAACTAAGTCAAACGTGTGAAAATTTTCTCAATGCAGTCCTTGTATCTACCCACTATTGAAGTGTAGAGACATGCGTTACAATACTTTGATGTGTGAATTATGTAACTGTAACAGTATATGATGAATGCTTTAACACCTCATTTAACGATTAACAACTTTAAGCATGTTAACAACCATGTATTACTTACGTCACCCACATGGATTCATTCACAATCACTACAGTCAGTTAAAGGAATGCAGTCTGCTTCCTCCACAAACAACTTCAGAAGATGCTCTTCTGCATTTGGCTTGGCAACCTGTATGTCCAAATATAAAGACATACAACACCTTCCTTCTCAAGAGCAACCGCCTTTTTTTTTGTTTTCAATCAAAATTCCAAAACCAACATCAGATAGTCAGAGTACATTTTAGATCTGACATATAACTCGCATATATTTCAAGCAGCATCACAAACAACACATACAAACTTGGTCAAGGCAGCAGGGTGCATGCTCAGTAATGGTTTAGGATTCCCAGGATACGTTAACCAGCTACATTACTGTTATGATTAAGCACCACACAGCTCTTTGGCCTTGAAACATGTTTATCATCACAAGATGCATCCTTAATTCTGTAAAAAGCAGCAACGTGTGCCCCATCATGAGGCAAATGTAAAGCATGCCGAACAGCTCAGGATGGGCCTAAGGTAGTTTTTCTTTGGAAAAAAAGGATACATATCGGGATGCTCCAATTCTTCTATTGTGAATAGAGATGAGCGAGCACCAAAATGCTCGAGTGCTCGTTACTGGAGTCGAACTTTCAGTGATGCTCGAGAGTTCGTTTCGAGTAACGAACCCCATTGAAGACAATGGGCGACTCGAGCATTTTTGTATATCGCCGATGCTCGCTAAGGTTTCCATTGGTGAAAATCTGCAAAACCCAAGAAAGTGCTGGAAACGACACAGAAACGGATAGGGCAGGCGAGGGGCAACATGCTGGGCTGCATTTCAGGTTCCCAGGTCCCACTATTCAGCCACAATAGCGGCAAGAGTGAGACCCCCCCCCCCCCCGGACTGTCAGCATAAAGATCGTTCTCCTCTGCCACAGCTGTAACAGCTGTGGCAGAGAAGAACGATGTTAGCCCATTGTATTCAATGGAGCCGGCAATACAGCTGGCTCCATTGAAAGCAATGGGCTGCCAGCGAGCGCGGGATGAATTTTCGGGAAGGGCTTAAAAATATAAGCCCTTCCCTGAAATTCATCCAGAAATGTGTAAAAACAACAAAAATATATATACTCACCCAGTCCCGGCAGACGGAGTCCAGCCGCAGCCGGCGGCAGTTCTCCTGAACTGCTCTGAGTAGTATTCAGCAGCCGGGGATTTAAAATCCCCGCCTGCTGAATGAGCTGCCTGTGATAGGTCACAGCCTGACCTATCAGAGGCAGCTCTCACTCACACCCATTCATGAATTCATGAATGGGTGAGTGAGTGCTGCCTCTGATTGGCTCAGCGCAGGGACCAATCAGGTGCATCTGTCAGCTGTCATTCAGCTGAATTCATGAATGGGTGTGAGTGAGAGCTGCCTCTGATTGGTCAGGCTGTGACAACAAAGTCAGAGGTGTGAACAATGTATAGTGTCATTCAATGGAGCATGCCAAGATGACAAGATAACCTGACCCTGTACAATAATTTGGTTAAGATGCCCTGTCCTGACCCCAACAACAAGGTATTGGTCTACCACATTGTGCACCTTGAACCACGTTTATGGAACATCATAAAAACCCATAAGCAAGGGTGTTAAATTCTATAAACAAGTGGTAGGTGTGCAAGATGGTACAAGCTCGCAACCTGACGTCAAGGGTCCTCGTTTGCTTGCGAGTGCCTAACTAACCAAAAGTGCCAAACGGTCCCTAACTAAAAGCAACAAAGGGCACAGCCAGGCTTAAAATAAATAAAATATGATCTTGAGAGACCAGCTAGTGTCTGCCCTTCTTGCACATGGTCCATCTGCCACACCACTGGCCCACACTGCCCCGCTGAGCCAACATTGAATGCACCCAGAACCTCCTAGTACTACGACTCCTCCTGAGTGAGCCAGCACTATTGCTAGTAGTAGCCTCACCACTAGGAAGGTCACTAGGCACATCATCGGAAGTATCAGTAGCAAGCAAGAGAAACAAGCCAAAGAGAACATCATCCGCAGAAGACATATCTCCAAAGGCAGTAAATAGCTCTGAGATGCCAGTATAACCAGAGCAAGAAAGAAGAACACCCACAATGATTAGAAGTTACATAGAAACAGCAAGTAGCCTTGTCCAATGTGCCCATCACAGGCAAGAACATCACACCTGTGCCTGACTCATGTGCAGCTCGTCCGGCCCTAACGATATATAAATGCGCTGTAATCGTGCAAACTGCACCAATATCTCACGTCACGATTAAAAAAAGGGCAAAGGCACTAATACACAGTCTTTTGTGTGCATCTTGCATCCTACTGTCGTACTCTCTTGCATGTTTGAGGATTGCCACATGCTCCAGAGACAAAACAGATTTTACTATAGTGTGCATAGCAATGTAGACAAACAGCATATTTAGCCTAATTGGCTAGGACTTACATTTAAACACACACTAGGTTGCAGGGCTCTGTAAGACGCAATAGTATTTGACAGTTTTACATTAATTGACCAAAGGATATATATGTGCTCTGACCTTTCATTTGGGGGGATCATTATGCAGGACTAACCAATTGCCAAACTGCCATTCACACGCAGGTTGTTTAGATTAATAGGCCAGGCTAACAACTACATTTCTAACATTATCATTATGCATGTACAATGATCCTTGCCCTCAATTCATAATGCATATTGTTTTATTGTTTAGCACAGAATGTCTATTTGAAACTAATGTTTGACATTTTCAATCTCTTTAACCAGACGTTCCAGTAATCTGGAGGAGATGCAGGAGGAGGAGGACAAGGAGGAGGGAGAGGATGAGGAGGAGGAACAACACATACACTCCAGACAGGAATTGCCGTCCGGATCTGGGGCAACACAGGATGGTGGGCGGGAAGAGCAGAGCCCTGTGTTGGACAGGCCACCTCAGCGGTGTTCCTTGCATCGCAGAGCCAGGGTTCCCCCTCAGTCTCCCCCGGCAGGTCCGCCCAATCCTTCTTCATCCAGGGTACAGGTAGAGCTTGGAGTTTTGCAGTACCTGAGACTTCGGGCGGATGATGATTGGGTGGACCAGTTTTGCCAGGGACTAGCCCCTCGCTGTCGACAGGTTCCCCAAGTGCTGCAGGGAACAGTGAGAAGGGCCCTTGAGACCGTCCTTGAGGCAGCCCTGCAGCCAGAACCAGCACATGAAGTGTTCTGGATGCTGGACCTGTGGTGCCTCAAGGGCAGGGGAAGGCACCGCCAGGGACAGGTCTATAAACGTTGGCTCCGCGATGCAATGGCTTGAAGGACAGATTTTTCTCCTGACCTATATGGTGAGGATTCAGAGGAGGATGCATATACCCCACCACCCTTTTTTGCAAGTCCCTCCGAATATGCCTCCCAGAGCCCGTTGGTCAGGGTCCTGGCTCTTTGATTGAGGAGAGTGATATGCACACACTCCCCTCTCAAGAGCCACCTGCTGGTGCAGCACCTCCAACAAAGGACTCTGCTCTCCCTCCAGCTCCTGTGCCAACCCATGGCCCTCCCCGGTTCCTGGCCCTTCAGGGGTTGTGCCCCTGCCAGGCCCCACCAAACAGCCACGTGAAAAGAGCCAGCCAGGGCAAGCCAGGGACTATGAGCCTGAAGCTACCTTTGGCCGATGTAGAAGGCCTCCTGAATCCAGAGAGGCTGATAAAGCATCTGTGCAGCCTCCATCACCCCCAGTTCAACCACACATTCCTGGAGTGAAGCCTGGACAAGGGCAGTCCCAGGAGGTGATGGGGCAGGGCAGCCCTCCTACTAGAAGGCCACATGGTTGGCCAAGTAAAAGGGGTCATTCCCGAGGCGCCTCAAAGCCTCCAGCAAGCCAGAGCCACCTGGGAAAGTGATGATTTTTTTTATTGGTGTTTTACGTTGTGTTTTCCTTTCCATTTTGCGCCAGAAAAGTAAAATTTTAATTTATTTATTAAATATTTACGACATTTCATGTTTTGTTAAAAAAATTTGTAACACTAAACATTGTTATGAAATCCTTTTTTTGTAACAAATACAATTACCTATAAAAATATTATATTGATGATCCTATTTTAAATTGCCATGTAATTGTATTAAGGAAGGGCATGTTTGAAATGATGGGTCTTGTACAAAAAAAGGTTTTTATTAACACATTGCTACTCAATGTCTTAAAATATGCTTGTAACACACTTGCAAAAATGGAAACAAATAGCTGCTTTGAACAACCTCGAGCAGGTCCATGCTGCAGGCTGAGTGCTTACACACCAACCAGAGTAGCCTGTGTTAAGCATCAGGGACAGCGCAACACCACAGAGCTGTCGGGAGAGTGTCCAATGGCTGGCCTTTTAGTTGTGCAAGTGCAGGCTCATCATTTATTAGAAAGATGGCTGTGTTTGCGATTGGCAAGCAAACTATTGCTCTACACTACAAGCAGGTTTAGACACACAGCTGTAGTAGCGATGCCATAACAACTGGTTGAGGCAAGGCTTTAAGTTAGGCAGAAAATAATTGCATTAAGTACAAATAGAACAGTTGTTGGCCCCTCAAAAATGTGTTTTGTGTGGTTTTCAATGCAGACAATGGAAGGCCAAAAAAGGACATAGTCCCATCCTAATCTGTTTTACACAATGAGCAGGATGGGCAATGTTGCATTGTGAAGGGAAAAAAAAAGGCAAAGAAAGGCAGAAAATATGTGGATGGGGATGTATTCTTGACTTCAACTAAAGGGGTTATTGCTATAATGTTAGCTAAAGACACATATGTGTCACAACCAAACACACACTGAATGACACATTGCGTTGGGTTGAGATAACACAAACACTGAGCCGGAACAATAGGGCCAAACAGGACGTTATAATTAAACAGATAAAAATAAAAACCACAAAAAAGGGTAAAGCGTGTGCATGTATTCACAATTGCCAATAGTTGGGAAAGTGGGAAATGAATTACAATAAACCATAGATGACAAAACCAAAAAAAAAAAAAACACAAGAAAAGCAAAGTATATGTAGGCTGCAACATACATTCACTCAGCCAGTTGAGGTGGAGAAAAGAATTAAAAAAAATTGCTAATGCTTGTGGGTAAAGGAAAAAAGGTAGTAATAAAAGAATCACTGTGGCGCCAATAAAAACCTGACACTCAGAACTATCAATGCCTAGCTATTGGTGTTGTGAATATTTTCATGGTATGCTGATAGAGCGCAACATATGGAGCGCATCTATGTGCGCTCCAGTAGCCAAAATTCAAAGTTCTTACACGCATATAACAAGCACGGACCTTGTTCACGTGCATTTTTCGCACGTACGTGCACACGTATTAATGCATACACACGTGCTCGTGTAAACGCACCCTAAAACCCCTGTCTATAGTGTTAATTTTGTTTGTCGGCCCATACATGTTTTTTAAAGGATATCAATAAAGTTAATATTTTTTTAGTCTATATCTGTGAAGGGCTATTTTTAAAATATTATATATAGACTCTCCTGCCCCTGTGAATAGTTTTCAAAATGGGGTTATTTGTGGGGGTATCTATCATTCTGACACCTATGAGCCTTTGCAATCTTGGCTTGGTGCAGGAAAACAAAGTGTTCTTCAAAATGTTAATAACACTGCCCAACAATGATTTTGTTTTGGGCTCAAAATTAGTGTATTCTTATGTATTTCCATCTGCTGAATTCAAAAATCACCATAAGGGCTCAGTCAGACGGGCGTTTTTCCGCGCGATTTGCGCATGTGCATGCGTCTGGCGATTTTATAAAACCATTGCATTTTATGCGCTCGTCCGATAAATTATAGAACAGAAATCGCAGATCGCACCTATCTGCGATCTGCGATTCCTGTTCTCTTCTCTATATGCGCTCAATGGGGCCGGCGGCAGCAGCGCCGACCCCATTGAGAACACATAGTAGACAAATCACATGACACTCTGCTGCCACTTCTCCTGGGTTACATACTGCCCAACCCCCCCCCCCCCCCCTGCACGACCCAGTGTCCACAGCGCACACCAAATTGTCCCTGCGCAGCCTTCAGCTGTCCTCATGCCACACCACCCTCATGTCTATTTATAACTGCATCTGCCACGTGGAGGAACCGCAGGCACACACTGCAGAGGGTTGGCACGGCTAGGCAGCGACCCTCTTTAAAAGGGGCAGGGCGATAGCCCACAATGCTGTACAGAAGCAATGAGAAATATAATCCCACTGCCTATATAGACAGTATATCTCTTTCACCTTTCCCACTGTCCCTGCCTCACCACTACTGGCCCTATACTATGTAAAATTACTGCAGACTGTTTCCCTCTGGACGGGATGACGGCGGTGATGTAGCGGGCAACGCAGAGCCAGGAAACACTTTTGCGCAAGCCTGCTGTAACACTTAGCTGCATATTAATTAGGACTACTACCCCCAGCAGAGACGCAGTACACTGAAGACGGTCACAGGCAGCCCAAATATATTTTTTTTTCCCAAATTTTTTTGAAAAAGCCCACTGCCTATATAGACAGTATATCTCTTTCACCTTTCCCACTGTCCCTGCTCCACCACTACTGGCCCTATACTATGTAAAATTACTGCAGACTGAGGACGCAATGCTCTGCACGGCCGATATACAAAAAAAAAATGTACAACACTGCTAAAAGCAGCCTCAACAGTACTGCGCATGGTCAGATGTGGCCCTAAGAAGGACCGTTGGGGTTCTTGAAGCCTAAAATAACTCCTAACACTCTCCCTATAGCAGCTCCAGCATCAGCAGCACTTTCCCTGATCTATGTCAGAATGCATCTGTGGCGAGCCGCGGGAGGGACCGATTTAAATACTCAGGTGACACCTGATCTCCCCAGCCACTCACTGCAGGGGGGGTGGTATAGGGCTTGAACGTCGCAGGGGGACGTAATGCCTTCCCTGTCTTTCTATTGGCCAGAAAAGCGCGCTAACGTCTCAGAGATGAAAGTGAAAGTAACTCGAACATCGCGTGGTGCTCGCCTCAAGTAACGAGCATCTCGAACATGCTAATACTCGAACGAGTATCAAGCTCGGATGAATATGTTCGCTCATCTCTAGTTGAGATCCCGGATGAAATATGAGAGGACTTCAAATGGAAGCTCAGCTGGGAGGCCTCTATATTCAGGCTTACATCCAAGTGCCAACTGATTCCAAAACTGGAGGGTATTTGACATTAATAGAGAGATATATTAGCAGAGAGATCTTTGGATTTAGGGCTCCAAGAATGGAGGCTTTGATTAAGGAGTCCAGATGTCTGTTTCCATTCCTATTTTTCTCTATATGACACCAAGATGAGGGTAATTGGGTTTTTAACCAAGCACCAGATTGACTTAGTATAGAAGCTTTGTAGTAGTTGTGGAGATTGGGTACACCAAGGCATCCCTGTTTCTTATGTAAGTATAATATTGACGCCGCTAGTCTCTGTTTTTTGTCACACCAAATAAAGTTAAGTTGTTGTTTCTGAAATCTTTGAATCGTGGGTGGGGGAATCGGGTAGGACAATGTGCGGAAGAGATACAGCACTCTCGGGAGTAATAACATTTTATAAAGTGCTATTCTGCCGAACCAGGATGGTTCCTTTTTACCCAATTCCTCCATCTCCATTTGGAGGGAGGTATATAGGGGATCAAAGTTCGCGGAAATTGTTTCAGGTAGATTTTGACATATTTTAGTACCTAAATACAGTATCTCAGTTTTGCACTGGTAGGGAAACTCCCTCTGTATGTCCAGTTTTAAGACAGGATCGATATTGATTCCTAATATCTGGGATTTATCAGAGTTTAATTTGTAAAGAGAGGCGTTGCTGTATTGAGTGATGCAATTTTTTACACCCCATAGAGAGTTCAGAGGGTCTGTCATAGTAATAATAATATCATCGGCAAAAAGACCTATCTTGTGTTGTCTCAAGCCCATAGATATGCCTCTGATCTCTGGAGAGGTTCTGATCATTTCTGCAAGGGGTTCTATTGTCATAACAAATAGCAAAGGATATAATGGACATCCCTGTCGGGTACCATTTGTTATATAGAATGATGAGGACAACACCCCGTCAACCAAGACTTTAGCTGAAGGTTTTGTATATAAAGCCTGGACCACTCACAGGAACCACTCCAAATCTCCGTAACACTTCAAATGCAAAGCCCCAGTGCACTCTATCGAACGCCTTCTCCGCATCCAGGGAAAGGAGCAGAGAAGGCGTCCGACTTGAGGTAATCCGATCCAGCAAGTTCTGTATCTTGCGTGTGCCATACGTGGCACTCCTTCCCTTCGTAAAGCCCACCTGGTCATTATGTATGACCTTGGGTAGGACCTCCAAAAGTCTATAAGCCAATATTTTAGCATATATTTTTAGATCAGAGTTTAGGAGGGAAATAGGTCTGAAATTTGCTGGTGTTGTAGGGGGCTTGCCTGGTTTGGGAATGGTGACGATAGTGGCTTGAAGTATTTCTTCATGCATGGAACCTTGGTCCTTCGCTTCGTTAAATAGTGAATTTAGATGTGGGGATAGCAGTTGAGCAAAATTCTTATAATCCTCATTTGAAAGTCCGTCAGGTCCAGGGGATTTGTGATTTTTTAGATCCTGTATGGCCTTATGAATTTCGCCATTAGAAATTGGCTTGTTTAGTGTGTCTTTCTGGGTGCCTAATGTAAGGAGAGCTAATCTGTCTATGAAATTATTTATTAACTCCGGGGTGTGCTGGAAGATGTCTGGGTTATCTCTCAGGTTGTAAAGGTTTTTGTAATAGTCCTTAAACTGCTCAGCTATTTTGGGGGGTGGGAAATTTTTACTTGAGGGGCATTGTTGCTGACGATGAATGGGATTTTTGCTTTCGTTTGTTTTTTTTTTTACCAGACTTGCCATCAACTTTGAAGGTTTGTCCATGTAGGAATAGAAGTTTGCCTTGGAATACATCAGACCCCTATTATAATTATCTAGTAGCGTTTTTTTTAATTCTCTTCTCAAGAAAGATAGCTCTATTAGGAATTTGTTTTGTGAAGATTCTTGATGGAGTGATTCCAGTTTCTTTATTTTTTCTAGTAAGAGGTCTGTCTTTTCTTGTTTGTTTTTATTTTGTTGTATTTTGAGTTTTATTAGTACGCCTCTTATAACTGCCTTGTGGGCGTTCCACAATGTGGCGTTGTTTATATCAGGGGTAGAGTTAAGAGAGAAGTATTCCTCCAAGGCTTTATTGATGATTTTTTGGTTTTCAGGGATATTATACAGATTGGTGTCATTACGCCAGATCTTCGCTAGGGTACAAGGTGTGCCCACATTTATTTCTATGTGTATCGGTGCATGGTCCAACCAAGTGGAAATTCCTATCGTGGAGTCGGTAACCGAAGTGAGAGTCTCTCTGTCCACCATGTCTATCCTTGAATATGTTTTGTGCCTTGGAGAGAAAAAGGTGAATTCCTTTGAAGAGGAATTGAGACATCTAAATGTGTCATATAACCCCTCTCTGTGTAACCACGGGTGGAGGGCCGGCATGCTCCTGGTGGATGCTGTGGAGTGTATTTCCTTGTCTGCTATTATGTTGAAGTCTCCACACATAATCAATTTGCCTGTAAAGACTCTTTTAACTTTCTTTATTACCTTGTTCAGAAAAGAAATTTGGGATTTATTAGGTGCATAAATGTTCACCAAAGTAATCGGTGAGTTGTTAATAGAGCCCTGCAATATCATATATCTGCCCTTGTCATCTGAAATTTGTTTATTAAGAGAAAAATGCAGGCCATCTCTCAGGGCGATTAGCACCCCAGCGTGTTTTTTGTGGGCATTTGAAAAGTAAACCTGTGGGTATTGTTTATTTGAAAATTCTGGGCAAGATTGTTGGGCAAAGTGCGTTTCTTGCAAGCATAAAATATCTATATTGGACGCTTTAGCATCCTTCCAGACCATTGAGCTTTTTAATGGGGAGTTCAATCCCCTAACGTTCTGGGAGCAAATTTTTATATGCATTGTAAGAATAAGTTATGAGCATTTCTATTTGGAACACATAAGCGGCGTAGCAAGCATATGAATTTAAAACAAAATTACAGGCGGAAATAGAAATATGCCTGTTAACATTAAAGGGGTTGTCCCGCGGCAGCAAGTGGGGTTTTACACTTCTGTATGGCCATATTAATGCACTTTGTAATATACATCGTGCATTAAATATGAGCCATACAGAAGTTATTCACTTACCTGCTCCGTTGCTGGCGTCCCCGTCGCCATGGTGCCGTCTAGTTTCAGCGTCTAATCGCCGGATTAGACGCGCTTGCGCAGATGGGTCTTTTACCTTCGTCTCCCTCCGGCAGCAGCGGCGTTCTGGCTCCGCCCCCTTGTACGCGTCATCACGTAGCTCCGCCCACGTCACATGTGCCGATTCCAGCCAATCAGGGGCTGGAACCGGAACATGTGATGGGGCGGAGCTACGCGATGCCGCGTACAGGGGGCGGAGCCAGAACGCCGCTGCTGCCGGAGGGAGCCGAAGGTGAAAGACCCATCTGCGCAAGCGCGTCTAATCCAGCGATTAGACGCTGAAACTAGATGGCACCATGGCGACGGGGACGCCAGCAACGGAGCAGGTAAGTGAATAACTTCTGTATGGCTCATATTTAATGCACGATGTATATTACAAAGTGCATTAATATGGCCATACAGAAGTGCATAACCCCACTTGCTATTGTGGGACAACCCCTTTAAGTGGTATATGAGTTGCAATATTCATACTATTCAAGAGGGCAGACCTAAAATAGTCAATCTTATTGCTAGAAAGCATCAAGATAGGCCCTTTAAGGAAAAGGTAGTAACTGTAAAAAATTAAACAGATAGAACTTTGGAGGAAAACAGGTATAAAAACCTGAATCCTGTTGTTGGGGGGAAAGTTCGGCTTGCGGACCCTCAGCGCGGTATTGAAGGTCAGCGTAGAATGTGTCCAGCGTCATGTAAAGATGAACACTTGGGGTGCCTAAGTTGTTTTCTCGGAGGAGTGGAAGGAAGCGTGCGGCGATGGTAGGATTTCGGAGGTCTCTGAGGTTTACTTGTTTGCGGTTCCTCTGGGAGTAGGATCTTCTATTTTGTGAGGATGTTGGTGCCCTCTTCTGGAGAGTTTAGGGCATGCACTGCATCATCTTTGTGAATTATTATTTTAGCAGGGAAACCCCATTTGTAGGGTGTCTTCGCCGCTCTCAAGGATGACGTGAATAAAGAGAAGGCCCTCCTTGCTTGTATTGTATTCTGTGACAAATCGGTGAAAAGGCTTTTATTTGTATATGGAGGTGGCAGGGTACCTTGCTTCCTTGCAGCTATCATCAGGGCATCTTTTATGTGGAAAAAATGGAATTTTGCTATTACATCTCTTGGGACAGAGTCTGGAAGAAAGTTCGGCTTTAGCAATCTGTGCGCTCTGTCAATTGTACAATCTAATTCCGAGACATCTGGAAGGATGCTCTTAATAAGCTTAGCAAGAAAGCTTTTTAGATCATGTTGTGGAACACTCTCTGGGATGCCTCTAAATTTTACGTTACATCTCCTGCTCCTATCCTCCAGATCTGTGAGTTTTTTCCTCATGTCTTCTACTTCCTCCTCCAGGGAGTAGTATGCATCTATTAATTTGTTGTGGGATGCAGTTACTTCTCCCATTTTGGTTTCAATATGATCAGTCCTCTCTTCTAGTTCTTGTATGGAGGTGTTTAGGGTATTTGACAGAGACTTAATGTCCTTTTGTAGAGATCCCCTTAAAGCTAGGATCATTTGTTTTATAAAATCTTCCGTAGCTGGCATATTGGAAGATGGGACACTTATAATAGGGTCAGGCTCAGATGTGGGGTCCTCTTGGTGTTGGTTGGTGTGTGGGGAGAGTCGGGGGCGCTGTTTTTCAGGACTTGACAACGGGGTGGAGTGGGTAGATGATAGTTGAGAGCTCGCTTGCGTCATTTCACGACCATGTGGAGCTGCGCTAGTATTGCCCCCATAGGTAGCACTCACCCCGCACCTGGATGTGATTTTCGGTGTCTCCTCTCCCTGCAGTCCCCGAGCAGCCTCCCGACTTGTCACGCCTGACGATCGAGAAGGGGAGACCTCCGCATCTTCTCTGGGGCTTGCAGGCAATGGGGAACCCTCTTTATTTAGTGGACCCCGTCTCCCCGAGCCGCGGGTGGTGAAAAAGTCTGAGACTTTGTTTAGTGGGGCTCTGTTGTTCAGTCCACAATCCCTCCAAAGGGGTTTTTGCTTGGCTCAAGTACAGTGAAGCAAGGCAGTGCTTATCTCCATGTAAGATCAGTTTCAGCTCACACCGCCCTGTGTGAGCTTAGGTTGTAAGCTTTAGTATGGGAAAGTCTCGATCTTCAGGGACTTTATCACTGGCTCGTGGATACTTCAGAGCTATTCTCCCTGTTATCAGGTCATTGTGTGAAGTAGGCAACAAGTTTATCAATGCCCAGGTTTTGAAAGTGGGTAATTGGCTGTCCTGGGCTCCCTTATGTCGGGAGGTTCGGGGAGGTAGTGTGCGGTCTAGTGATTTCACCGACACTTCTCACTGCACACAGCTTTCAGCCGCGGCTGCCGGAGACCCGTTGCCACGCTCCAGGAGACTTCTAACTATGTCAACTCGCCGGGTGATCTAGCGGAGGCTGCGCTGGAGCTCCGAACTCTCTATTCTAATGTAGGGATTAACTTGAGGATGGGTGAGTTCTCCGGAGTGGCTTCAGAGGACTTTAGCTATAACATGGTGAAGTTTCACTCTTTAGGAGCCCTGTCACTAGCTCGTGGGTGCTTCGGAGCTATTCTCTCCGTTATCAGCCCGTATAAACAGCGTAGGTAATGAGTTTAACTGTGCCTAGACTTTTATGGAGCTGGTAGAAAGCTGACCTGGGCTCACTGCTATCGGAAGATACGGGTAGATGATGTGCGGACTGATGCTAACACTGTCTCTCTCTCTGCCTATTGCGCTCAGCCGCGGCCGCCGGAGACTAAGATGGCATCTCCCTCCCGCGCTTCAGGAGATTTCTGTATGTGTCACTCACCGGGAGATCTATTGGAGGTTGTGCTGTTGCTCCGATTTCTCTCCTCCGATATAGAAATTGTTTCTATAGATAGATAAGTTCTCCAATGCGGCCCCAGAGATCTTCACTTCTCCGGTTGCGCTTGGTGGCGGAGATCTCCGTCTCTCCTGGCTTCCCTCTCTGGTAGCAAGATTTTATCCTCTTCTCCTCTCTCTAGGGATCTTTGGCATAAGTTTTAGTGAGGTTTTGGCACTGGAATGCTTTTTAAAGTTGCTTAAAAAAACGGGCTAGAGCAGAGCTTAGGAAGACACGTCTGCTAGGGCCGGATCTATGCCACGCCCCCCCACTTAAGTGTATTTTAACCCCTTAGTGATATAACGAATTATTTTAGCCTTAAGAGCCAGTAAATCACATTTTCTTCTTCCAGTAGTCATAACGCTTTACTTTTATCAGTGTAGCTATATGACATCTTGTATTTTGCATATGATGTTCTAGTTTTTACAAAAAACAATTTCTGGGTCATGTAATGTATTGAATTGCTTTTATTAATTTTATTTTACTGTTGGCAATGAAAAAAAAAGTTTTTGAATTATTTTTATGGCATTCACAATGTGGTATACATACCTTTATCCTCTCCTGGTTCTCTTCCTACCTATCTGACCGCTCTTTCAGTGTCTCCTTTGCTGGCTCTACCTCCACTCCTCTTCCCCTTGCTATTGGGGTCCCCCAGGGCTCTGTCCTCGGCCCCCTTCTTTTTTTTTCTATCTACACAGCCCCTATTGGACAAACCATCAGGAGATTTGGCCTCCAATACCACCTGTATGCTGATGACACCCAGCTATACACCTCTTCCCGTGACATCTCTGCACCTTTACTCCAAAATATCACTAACTGTCTGTCCGCTGTCTCTAACACCATGTCCTCTCTCTACCTAAAACTAAACCTCTCTAAAACTGACCTGCTGGCATTTCCACCCTCCACTAACAGACCTACTCCTGACATCTCCATCTCAGTGTGTGGCGCCACCATAACTCCTAGACAACATGCCCGCTGCCTTGGGGTCATATTTGACTCTGATCTCTCTTTTACCCCATACATCCAATCTCTGGCCCGAACATGTCAGCTGCACCTCAAGAACATCGCAAGAATCCGCTCTTTTCTCACTGTGGACACGCTAAAAACGCTTACTGTTGCCCTCATCCACTCCCGACTCGATTATTGCAACTCGTTGCTGATCGGCCTCCCCTGCACCAGACTCTACCCTCTCCAATCCATCCTGAATGCGGCAGCCAGGCTCATCTTCCAGTCCAGCCGCTACTCGGATGCCTCTGCCTGTGCCAGTCACTGCACTGGCTGCCCGTTAAATACAAAATTCAATTTAAACTCGCCACCTTCATCCACAAAGCCCTCCACAGTGCAGCGCCCCCCTATATCGCCTCCCTCATCTCAATCCATCAACCAGCCCGGGCTCTCCGCTCTGCTAACGAAACCAGACTGAGTGCCCCTTTAATTCGAACTTCTCATTCCCGCCTCCAAGACTTCTCCAGAGCAGCACCGGTCCTCTGGAATGCACTACCAAAGGCTACCCGAGCAATCCAGGACTCGCAGAACTTCAGGCATGCTCTAAAAACGCACCTCTTCAGGGAGGCATACCAAATTCCCTAAACAAACCCCTCTGTACTCCGCCTGATAACATGCTCCCTGACCTACTGACTGCAATCCCTGCTAGCCATCATAAACCGCTCCTGCAGTCATACTGTTTCTGCTATCACACGGCTAAATGTCTGACCATTGTCTATGTGTATATCACCCCTCACTCTCCACCTCGCCATACAGTGCACATCTCCAGCCCCTTTACCTTCTGTATCACCCCATTACTTGTAGTATGTAAGCTCGTTGGAGCAGGCCCCGCACCCCTATTGTTTCCATCAATTGATTACAATGTAACCGTGGTTCTGTAATGTTTGTATTGTCTATGTAAGCGCTGCGGAATATGTTGGCGCTATACAAATAAAGATTATTATTATTATTATAAGTCATTACAATGTTGACAACACCAATTTTTTTATTTTTAAGGTTTAGAGATGAGCAAGCACGCTCGGATAGGTCAGTTACTCGAGTGAGCTTTGCTCTTCTCGAGTAACTTCATTCTTGTCTGAGTGTGCTCGGTGGGGGGGGTGGGAGCAGGGGGCGGCAGGGGAGAAAGTGAGAGATATCTCCCCCCGCCGTCCTCCCCAAGCACGCTCGGACAAGAATGCAGTTACTCGAGAAGAGCAAGGCTCGTTCGAGTGACTGACTTATCTGAGCATGCTCGCTCATCTCACTTAAGGTTTTATTATGTTTTACCACTTCTGCACAATATAAACACTTTTTGTGTGGCATCATATTCCGAGAGCAGAGCATATTTTTTTTTCTCATGGACGAAGCTGTATGAGCTCTGTTTTATTCTGGAGCAACTTGTAATTTTTATTGGTGCCATTTTTATTTTTTTATTGCTGTCTTGGTATAGTGAAATGACCAGAAACTGCTATTTTTGCTTTTTTTCACTATCCTTTTCTTTTACGGAATATACTGAGGTAGATAAATAATTAAATATTTTATAGCATGGGTTGTTATGGATGTGGCAACACCAATTATTTGTAGTTTTTTTTTTTTGTTCTTTTTATTTTTTCAATATTTAAAGCCTTGTGTTAAGGGAAAAATGTGTTCCATTTTTTTCCCCTGTAAAAACATTTAGATGCCATGGTCAGCAATGACTGCTGCATCTGTGTGGTTAAACAGTATAGATGAAGGATTTGATGAGCATCCTCATCAAATCCTCATTATTTCACTCTTTTTCTGGCAAAAAAAAACCTCATATGTGACAATCAGAGAGCAAATATGGTCACTGTTTGATGGGGTGTGATAAAAGAATCAAAAATTCATGTCTCCTCTCCCTTATGACATGATCCCTTTTCCTCCCTCTGTGCTCTACAGTGCCTACTGAAAATTGACATCTGTAAATGCAGTATTCTCGACTTCAAATCAAACAGCTGTAAGGGCTACCAACATTCTTTTATTATCATTTTAAAGCTAAGCATCTTTGCTTTCAAGTGCCACCCAGAGTATGTCAATAGCTCTAGCCCTGATAGAACCAGAGCTGCAGCAATTGCAACAAGCTCTGTTCATTCAAACTGTAATGTCCTTTTCCTACATGACAAATAGAGTCCGTCCTAAACTGATGGGGAGCTAATAATTCTCATTGTAAGTAGATGGCAATCAGGTAGGATAAGAAGGGGAATTATTTTTTATTCTTTTGCGTCATTTGTTTTATGACTTTTTCTATAATTTTAATATGATTCTCGTGTAGGTACTGTTTTGCTTGGTGCATGAGGATCCTTTTGAGAACATCATTAAGGCCGCCTGCACACGAGCGGGTCGGATCCGGCAGCGAGAATTCTTGCCGCGGGACCCGACCCGAGAGCCTGCAGGGATGAGAGCGTACTCTCCCGCGCCTGGCGGCCCCGGCTCTTTCATGTGCCGGCTGCCGCGCAGCCAGCGCATGTGCAGACCGGAGCCGGCGGCCGGGTGAGTGCGCGCCCCGCACAAAAATAGGACATGCCGGTGTTTGTTTGCCGCGCGAGATTTCGCGCGGCCAAACCGCGGCCGTCTGCATAGAAGTGCGTATTGTAATGCACTCCTATGCAAACTTTCAGTGGCGGAAATCCCGCCGCGGGATTTCCGCCCGTGTGCAGGCGGCCTAAATAATAAAAAGTACAAGAAAAGGAAAGAATGGTGGAATAAAATGACTATTCTCATAAAAGGACTAAAAGAATTGTGCAAATTAATCTACTGATGTTTTTCTGAAATGTATTTAATTTCATTGGATCTAATATACAAGCAAGGATACTTTTTGTCAACTCTGCAAGGGAAAATGCATGCAATATTGCATGTAATTGTTTCATTGTAATATGGATGTTATCAGAATCATTAGCTCATTCTGGCAGATGTTTAGAAATGGTGACAAGCAGTTACTAAAACTTTCTTTTAATTAAAAAGCTAAATAATTTATGAGTTTTTGATAAGTGTTGCTACTTGGAGACATGAAAGTTTGTTGGCTGCTAGCAAGGAAGACTGGAGTCTTTAGCCTTCTGTTTCTTCAAAATTTCCCATATGTACTGTAAGATGCTTACAGATCATTACTATGGAGATCAATACTAAGAAACATCTGCGGCTTCAGTTAGCATAAAAACTCAGTTTGTTTGTGTATTAGCATTAGTCTGAGAAGAAACACACTGAATGGACTATTAGATATACTTTGCTTCTGCTGCTATATTGATTCTCTTTACAGTAGAAAAGAAGGATAATGAGAATTTCCCTAAGCTATGATATTTATCCATTGCTTATTGAAAGCATACAATAACTTAATGTCATTTTTATTTGTACTGTTGGCTCTGTTTTTTGTAAACAATATTTTTATTGAAATTTTTGAAAGTTTTTTGAATACAGAAAATAAAATAAAATTTAAATTTAGACCTATTAAAGAGTAGTCACAAATTTAAATGTTTAAACTAAAACATTTCAAAACAATCTTAATAAAAATTAAGTAAAGGTGAAATGGTCGAGTTGTGGATTCTCGAATCATGTATAATAGTTTTCTCAATAGGACAAATGAAAAGTAACTACAATTACAGTAATAGTTCAGGGAAACAGCAGTAGGAGCTCTGGAGCCAAACCACCCAATCACGTCTGAACCTCCCCTTTTCATTAAAAGCACTGGAATGCATGCCCTCATACCAGAAGTTGTTGTTGACTGCGCTAATTATGTCAGAGACAGAGAAGATGGAATTGCTATTCCAGTGCTGAGCAATATTTGATCTACAGGCAATCAAGATATGCAAAATTGGAGTGCGTAATTTATTTGGGAGTTGGTCTGCATCTAGATTTAGCAGAGCCAAAGAAGGGTTAGTAATAGAGATGAGCAAACGTACTCGTCCGAGCTTGATACTCGTTCGAGTATTAGCGTGTTCGAGATGCTCGTTACTCAAAACGAGTACCACGCGATGTTCGAGTTACTTTCACTTTCATCTCTGAGACGTTAGCGCGCTTTTCTGGCCAATAGAAAGACAGGGAAGGCATTACAACTTCCCCCTGTGACGTTCAAGCCCTATACCACCCCCCTGCAGTGAGTGGCTGGCGAGATCAGGTGTCACCCGAGTATATAAATCGGCCCCTCCGGCGGCTCGCCACAGATGCATTCTGACAGAGATCAGGGACAGTGCTGCTGGTGCCGGAGCTGCTATAGGGAGAGTGTTAGGAGTTATTTTAGGCTTCAAGAACCCCAACGGTCCTTCTTAGGGCCACATCTAACCGTGTGCAGTAGTGTGGAGGCTGCTTTTTGCAGTGTTGCACTTTTTTTTTTTTTTTGTATATCGGCCGTGCAGAGCATTGCGTCCTGCAGTAATTTTACATTGTCCTGGGCCAGTAGTGGTGAGGCAGGGACAGAAGACATATTTCGTGTATATAGGCAGTGGGCCTTTCCAAAAACATTTGGAAAAAAAAATCTATTTGGGCTGCCTGTGACCGTCCTCAGTGTACTGGGTCTCTGCTGGGGGTACTTGTCCTGATTCATACGCAGCCAGCTAAGTGTTACAGCAGGCTTGCGCAAAATTCTTTCCTGCCTCTGTGTTGCCTCTTACATCACCGCTGTATTCCTGTCCACAAGTGTACTGGGTCTCTGCTGGGGGTAGTTGTCCTAATTCATACGCAGCCAGCTAAGTGTTACAGCAGGCTTGCACAAAATTCTTTCCTGCCTCTGTGTTGCCTCTTACATCACCGCTGTATTCCTGTCCACAAGTGTACTGGGTTTCTCCTGAGGGTAGTTGTCCTAATTCATACGCAGCCAGCTAAGTGTTACAGCAGGCTTGCGCAAAATTCTTTCCTGCCTCTGTGTTGCCTCTTACATCACCGCTGTATTCCTGTCCACAAGTGTACTGGGTCTCTGCTGGGGGTAGTTGTCCTAATTCATACGCAGCCAGCTAAGTGTTACAGCAGGCTTGCACAAAATTCTTTCCTGCCTCTGTGTTGCCTCTTACATCACCGCTGTATTCCTGTCCACAAGTGTACTGGGACTCTGCTGGGGGTAGTTGTCCTAATTCATACGCAGCCAGCTAAGTGTTACAGCAGGCTTGCGCAAAATTCTTTCCTGCCTCTGTGTTGCCTCTTACATCACCGCTGTATTCCTGTCCACAAGTGTACTGGGTCTCTGCTGGGGGTAGTTGTCCTAATTCATACGCAGCCAGCTAAGTGTTACAGCAGGGTTGCGCAAAATTCTTTCCTGCCTCTGTGTTGCCTCTTACATCACCGCTGTATTCCTGTCCACAAGTGTACTGGGTCTCTGCTGGGGGTAGTTGTCCTAATTCATACACAGCCAGCTAAGTGTTACAGCAGGCTTGCGCAAAATTCTTTCCTGCCTCTGTGTTGCCTCTTACATCACCGCTGTATTCCTGTCCACAGTGAAACAGTCTGCAGTAATTTTACATTGTCCAGGGCCAGTAGTGGTGAGGCAGGGACAGAAGACATATTTAGTGTATATAGGCAGTGGACCTTTCCAAAAACATTTGGGGAAAAAAATCTATTTGGGCTGCCTGTGACCATCCTCTGTGTACTGGGTCTCTGCTGGGGGTAGTTGTCCTAATTCATACGCAGCCAGCTAAGTGTTACAGCAGGCTTGCACAAAATTCTTTCCTGCCTCTGTGTTGCCTCTTACATCACCGCTGTATTCCTGTCCACAAGTGTACTGGGTTTCTGCTGAGGGTAGTTGTCCTAATTCATACGCAGCCAGCTAAGTGTTACAGCAGGCTTGCGCAAAATTCTTTCCTGCCACTGTGTTGCCTCTTACATCACCGCTCTATTCCTGTCCACAAGTGTACTGGGTCTCTGCTGGGGGTAGTTGTCCTAATTCATACGCAGCCAGCTAAGTGTTACAGCAGGCTTGCACAAAATTCTTTCCTGCCTCTGTGTTGCCTCTTACATCACCGCTGTATTCCTGTCCACAAGTGTACTGGGACTCTGCTGGGGGTAGTTGTCCTAATTCATACGCAGCCAGCTAAGTGTTACAGCAGGCTTGCGCAAAATTCTTTCCTGCCTCTGTGTTGCCTCTTACATCACCGCTGTATTCCTGTCCACAAGTGTACTGGGTCTCTGCTGGGGGTAGTTGTCCTAATTCATACGCAGCCAGCTAAGTGTTACAGCAGGGTTGCGCAAAATTCTTTCCTGCCTCTGTGTTGCCTCTTACATCACCGCTGTATTCCTGTCCACAAGTGTACTGGGTCTCTGCTGGGGGTAGTTGTCCTAATTCATACGCAGCCAGCTAAGTGTTACAGCAGGCTTGCGCAAAATTCTTTCCTGCCTCTGTGTTGCCTCTTACATCACCGCTGTATTCCTGTCCACAAGTGTACTGGGTCTCTGCTGGGGGTAGTTGTCCTAATTCATACACAGCCAGCTAAGTGTTACAGCAGGCTTGCACAAAATTCTTTCCTGCCCCTGCTGTGCGTTCCGTAAGCGAAGTCAGCCTCCAACCACAGGCCAATAAGCGGCACATTTAATTACAGCGTTCTGTTTCTGCACTACTGGTAATACAGCATGCTGAGGGGTAGGGGTAGGCCTAGATGACGTGGACGCAGGCGAGGACGCGGAGGCCCAAGTCAGGGTGTGGGCACAGGCCGAGCTCCTGATCCAGGTGTATCGCAGCCGACTGCTGCGGGATTAGGAGAGAGGCACGTTTCTGGCGTCCCCACATTAATCTCACAATTAATGGGTCCACGCGGTAGACCTTTATTAGAAAATGAGCAGTGTGAGCAGGTCCTGTCGTGGATGGCAGAAAGTGCATCCAGCAATCTATTGACCACCCAGAGTTCTGCGCCGTCCACTGCTGCAACTCTGAATCCTCTGGCTGCTGCTCCACCTTCCTCCCAGCCTCCTCACTCCATTACAATGACACATTCTGAGGAGCAGGCAGACTCCCAGGAACTGTTCCCAGGCCCCTGCCCAGAATGGCCAGCAATGGTTCCTCTCCTACCGGAGGAGTTTGTTGTGACCGATGCCCAACCTTTGGAAGGTTCCCGGGGTCCGGGGGATGAGGCTGGGGACTTCCGGCAACTGTCTCAAGACCTTTCAGTGGGTGAGGAGGACAATGACGATGAGACACAGTTGTCTATCACTCAGGTAGTAGTAATTGGAGTAAGTCCGAGGGAGGAGCGCACAGAGGATTCGGAGGAAGAGCAGCAGGACGATGAGGTGACTGACCCCACATGGTTTGCTACGCCTACTGAGGACAGGTCTTCAGAGGGGGAGGCAAGTGCAGCAGCAGGGCAGGTTGGAAGAGGCAGTGCGGTGGCCAGGGGTAGAGGCAGGGCCAGACGGAATAATCCACCAACTGTTTCCCAAAGCGCCCCCTCGCGCCATGCCACCCTGCAGAGGCCGAGGTGCTCAAAGGTCTGGCAGTTTTTCACTGAGAGTGCAGACGACTGACGACAGTGGTGTGCAACCTGTGTCGCGCCAAGATCAGCTGGGGAGCCACCACCACCAGCCTCACCACCACCAGCATGCGCAGACATATGATGGCCAAGCACCCCACAAGGTGGGACGAAGGCCATTCACTGCCTCTGGTTTGCACCACTGCCTCTCCCCCTGTGCCCCAACCTGCCACTGAGATCCAAACCCCCCTCTCAGGACACAGGCACTACCGTCTCCTGGCCTGCACCCACACCCTCACCTCCGCTGTGCTCGGCCCCATCCACCAATGTCTCTCAGCACACCGTCCACCGGCCACGCACCCGCACGCTCAAGCATTAAACGTGCACATAGCCAAATTTATCAGCCTGGAGATGCTGCCGTATAGGGTTGTGGAAACGGAGCCTTTCAAAGGTATGATGGCGGCGGCGGCCCCGCGCTACTCAGTTCCCAGTCGCCACGTCTCCCGCAACATTGTACGCGCCCTCACCAACGCGGTTACTGCCAAGGTCCACTTAACAATGGACACGTGGACAAGCACAGGCGGGCAGGGCCACTATATCTCCCTGATGGCACATTGGGTGAATTAAGTGGAGGCTGGGACAGAGTCGGAGCCTGGGACCGCTCACGTCCTACCCACCCCCAGAATTGCGGGCCCCAGCTCGGTGGTGATATCTGCGGCGGTGTATGCTTCCTCCACTAAACCACCCTCCTCCTCCTCCTCCTCCTCCTCCTCCTACGCAACCTCTGTCTCGCAATCAAGATGTGTCAGCAGCAGCACGTCGCCAGCAGTCGGTGTCGCGCGGCGTGGCAGCACAGCGGTGGGCAAGCGTCAGCAGGCCGTGCTGAAACTACTCAGCTTAGGAGAGAAGAGGCACACGGCCCACGAACTGCTGCAGGGTCTGACAGAGCAGACCGACCGCTGGCTTGCGCCGCTGAGCCTCCAACCGGGCATGGTCGTGTGTAACAACGGCTGTAACCTGGTGGCGGCTCTGCAGCTCGGCAGCCTCACGCACGTGCCATGCCTGGCCCACGTCTTTAATTTGGTGGTTCAGCGCTTTCTGAAAAGCTACCCACGCTTGTCAGACCTGCTCGGAAAGTTGCGCCGGCTCTGCGCACATTTCTGCAAGTCCCACACGGACGCTGCCACCCTGCGCACCCTGCAACATCGGTTTCATCTGCCAGTGCACCGACTGCTGTGCGACGTGCCCACACGGTGGAACTCTACGCTCCACATGTTGGCCAGGCTCTATGAGCAGCGTACAGCTATAGTGGAATACCAACTCCAACATGGGCGGCGCAGTGGGAGTCAGCCTCCTCAATTCTTTACAGAAGAGTGGGCCTGGTTGGCAGACATCTGCCAGGTCCTTGGAAACTTTGAGGAGTCTACCCAGATGGTGAGCTGCGATGCTGCAATCATTAGCGTCACCATTCCTCTGCTATGCCTCTTGAGAAGTTCCCTGCAAAGCATAAAGGCAAACGCTTTGCGCTCGGAAAGAG
This sequence comes from Eleutherodactylus coqui, assembly GCF_035609145.1. NCBI lineage: Eukaryota > Metazoa > Chordata > Amphibia > Anura > Eleutherodactylidae > Eleutherodactylus > Eleutherodactylus coqui. Next base: position 230,394,210 of record NC_089837.1, on the reverse strand, counting down.
GCGGGGGAAGACAGTATGTCGCTGGATAGTCAGAGCACCCTCCTGTCTATATCTCAGCTCGTTGAGGAGGAGGAGGAGGAGCATGAGGAGGATGAGGAGGAGGGGGAAGAGACAGCTTGGCCCAATGCTAAGGGTACCCATGCTGCTTGCCTGTCATCCTTTCAGCGTGTATGGCCTGAGGAGGAGGAGGATCCTGAAAGTGATCTTCCTAGTGCGGACAGCCATGTATTGCATACAGGTACCCTGGCACACATGGCTGACTTCATGTTAGGATGCCTTTCTCGTGACCCTCGCGTTACACGCATTCTGGCCACTACGGATTACTGGGTGTACACACTGCTCGACCCACGGTATAAGGAGAACCTTTCCACTCCCATACCCGAAGAGGAAAGGGGTTCGAGAGTGATGCTATACCACAGGACCCTGGCGGACAAGCTGATGGTAAAATTCCCATCCGACAGCGCTAGTGGCCGAAGGCGCAGTTCCGAGGGCCAGGTAGCAGGGGAGGCGCAGAGATCAGGCAGCATGTACAGCACAGGCAGGGGAACACTCTCCAAGGCCTTTGCCAGCTTTATGGCTCCCCAGCAAGGCTGTGTCACCGCTCCCCAGTCAAGGCTGAGTCGGCGGGAGCACTGTAAAAGCATGGTGAGGGGGTACGTAGCCGATCGCACGACCGTCCTCGGTGACACCTCTGCCCCCTACAACTACTGGGTGTCGAAGCTGGACACGTGGCCTGAACTCGCGCTGTATGCCCTGGAGGTGCTTGCTTGTCCTGCGGCTAGCGTCTTGTCAGAGAGGGTGTTTAGTGCGGCTGGGGGAATCATCACGGATAAGCGTACCCGCCTGTCAACCGACAGTGCCGACAGGCTTACACTCATCAAGATGAACAAAGCCTGGATTTCCCCAGACTTCTCTTCTCCACCAGCGGACAGCAGCGATACCTAAACAATACGTAGGCTGCACCCACGGATGGAAGCATTGTTCTCTATCACCATCAAAAACGTGGACCTTTTAGCTTCATCAATCTGTGTATAATATTCATCCTCCTCCTCCTGCTCCTCCTCCTGAAACCTGACGTAATCACGCCGAACAGGCAATTTTTCTTAGGCCCACAAGGCTCAGTCATATAATTTTTGTAAACAATTTTTATACGTTTCAATGCTCATTAAAGCGTTGAAACTTGCACCTGAACCAATTTTTATTTTAACTGGGCTGCCTCCAGGCCTAGTTACAAATTAAGCCACATTAACCAAAGCGATTAATGGGTTTCACCTGCCCTCTTGGTTGGGCATGGGCAATTTTTCTGACGTACATTAGTACTGTTGGTACACCAATTTTTTGGGGCCCTCGCCTACATTGTAATCCAATTAATTTTTTGCCCACCTGCATTAAAGCTGACGTTACATCAGCTGTGCTGGGCACTGCAATGGGATATATTTATGTACCGCCGGTGGGTTCCAGGGAGCCTCCCATGCTGTGGGTCCACAGGGAGTTGTAACTGCATGTGTCTACTTCTAAAGAACCCCAGTCTGACTGGGGCATGCAGTGTGGGCCGAAGCCCACCTGCATTAAACATGACATTACCTCAGCTGTGATGGGCAATGCAATGGGATATATTTATGTACCGCCGGTGGCTTCCTGGCACCCACCCATGCTGTGGGTCCACAGGGAGTTGTACCTGCCTGTGTCTATGAATTAAAAACCCCGGTCAGGTTGGGGCATGCAGTGTGGGCCGAAGCCCACCTGCATTAAGCATGACATTACCTCAGCTGTGATGGGCACTACAATGGGATACATTTATGTACAGCCGGTGGGTTCCAGGGAGCCACCCATGCTGTGGGTGCACACGGAATTCCCATTGCGGAGTTGTACCTGCCTGTGACTATTTATAAAAAACCGCGGTCTGACTGGGGCATGCAGACACCTTGACAGAATGAATAGTGTGTGGCACATAGGTTCCCCATTGCTATGCCCACGTGTGCAGCTCCTGATGGCGGTGGCACAGGATTATATTTCTCATTGCTTCTGTACAGCATTGTGGGCTATCGCACTGCCCCTTTTAAAGAGGGTCGCTGCCTAGCCGTGCCAACCCTCTGCAGTGTGTGCCTGTGGTTCCTCCTCATGGCAGACGCACTTATAAATAGACATGAGGGTGGTGTGGCATGAGGGCAGCTGAAGGCTGCGCTGTGGACACTGCGTCGTGCGGGGGGGGGGGGGGGGGGGTTGGTCAGCATGTAACCCAGGAGAAGTGGCAGCGGAGTGTCATGCAGGCAGTGATTGTGCTTTGTTGGAGGTAGTGTGGTGCTTAGCTAAGGTATGCATTGCTAATGAGGGCTTTTCAGAAGTAAAAGTTGTTGGGGGGGGGGGAACTCTTGCCGCTATTGTGGCTTAATAGTGGGATCTGGGAACTTGAGATGCAGCCCAACATGTAGCCCCTCGCCTGCCCTATCCGTTGCTGTGTCGTTCCCATCACTTTCTTGAATTGCCCAGATTTTCACAAATGAAAACCTTAGCGAGCATCGGCGATATACAAAAATGCTCGGGTCGCCCATTGACTTCAATGGGGTTCGTTACTCGAAACGAACCCTCGAGCATCGCGATAATTTCGTCCCGAGTAACGAGCACCCGAGCATTTTGGTGCTCGCTCATCTCTAGTTAGTAACCATTTGAATGTTGATAAGGTTAGTGATAAGCTGGAAGGCCTGGCCCCAGAGCCTGGAGACATATGGGCAATCCCACCACAAATGTTTCATAGTACCATCTGTTGCTCCGCACCTCCAGCAGTTCCTAGAGAAACGAGGAACTATTTTGTTCAAAAAACATGGAGTCAAGTAATATAATAATTGGCGCATTTAGGAGATTGAACCAACCATGGAGTATATCTCATGCCACTGATTTTTGGAAATTTGAATTTTCAGGTCCGATTCCCATTTTTTGTTAATATTTTCCATGAGGTCTATTGGAGGTTGGTTTAATATGACATAACAAGTGGATAATCCTTTATTGTATCCCTGCAGAGATGAAAGCCATGCATCAAGTTTAGATGACACATTAATTCTCATAGGAGATGGGAATGATTTTGGAAGGTGACTGATGTGCAAGTGTTAAAAAAAAAATCAAGTTTGGGGATGTTTAATCTATTTGAAAGTTCTGAGGATGTTAGAAGACTTCCATCCTCCCAAAGTTTACTTATATGGGTTAACCCTAATTGTTTCCATTTGGAGAGGGAGAGATTTTCAATGGCGCTTTCCAGAATGGTTATTTCAGCTCTGTGCAGAGGGAAGGAAATTAGCTTTAGTTTTTTGGCCACTATGTTCCAGACATTGGTGGCTTCCAGGAGAGTAGCTGTGAAATAGGAGGGTTTGGAATCAAAGTAAAATTGAGCTAATAAATGGTGTTGTAGGGAATGGTTATTAAGTCTACAGTTCTCCATAGATACCCTCTCTTTCATACGATCATTTAGCCAAGAAAATCTAAGTTGGTCTAGTATGGACGCTCTGTAGTATTGTATAATGGAAAGGGCCCCAAGACCCCATTTTTCCTGTGGATATACAGGATGTCTCTTGTAACCCTGGGGTTTCTTTTTCCCCATATAAAAGCCATAAGTGCAGATTGGATATCTCTGAGATAAGAGATTGGGAGAGGAAGATGGGAACGTTGCGGAAAAAATATAACAGTTTAGGGAGGATTATCATTTTAGTGGCCGATATCCAGCCCAACCAGGAAATCCCATATGTTTTTAGTTTATTAAGTTCCGTTTGGATGGTAGAAGGGATTTATAGTTTCGGTCAAATAGTTTGGATGAGGGGGAAGTTAATTTTATACCTAGGTAGGGAAGAGCTTCCTCAGCCCAGCAAAAGTTGTATCTTTTTGCAAGGAGGGAAATTATAGATTATAGATCATTGTGGATGGAAGAAACTGCTTCTTTGAAATCGTTTTATATTGATTCTTTAAGATCCTGAAACATGGCCTTCAGGATCTCTGGTGAGACATACTCTGGATTTGTATTAGTTTGCTGCGGTGATGTCTCACTTGGGGACGAAATTGGCTGCAACAGAAGTTTGAAAACTGATAGCATGGCTTCCTTTTTCGTCCCTGCAATGATCAAAGAGATGCGTGTGTAGTGACCCAGTACTTCATCCTGGTCCCCTCCATAAATATCATACATGTATGTCTTGTGCTGATGCACTGTGCAAAGCTGTCTTGTCATTTCCAGTATGTGTGTTGCACAGCTGCAGCGCTTGAGAGGTTAATCTCTGATAAAATCTAAAGCCTGCATGTAAATGTATCAAGTCTGTCATGTCTTGTTTTATGAGTGGGTTTATAAAAGTGAGTGATTGAGAGCGAGAAAGGGTCCATGTCTTCAGGAGTGCTGCTGTTCAGGAGGTCCTGACATATGAGGGCACCTTCAGTCCTGATGTGTCGAATCATGGAAGAGGAGGAGAGATTTCCTGTATTGCTTGTGAGCTAGATGTAAGGAGAGTAGCCCCAGAGATAGAGAGAGAGAGCATTTGTGAATTCTAATCTGTGTTTATTTAAGACCAGTGCAGAGGTACTATCTAATTGTCTAAGTTTGCTATGCGTCCGTCTGAAGTCTGGATCACCGCGTAGAGGTGCACCCTTTATTTGTCACACCCATGCGTCACCAAGCCTGGGTGGAGGTACTATGAGTCAATAATCTCTGTTCACACATGTGCGCCTTTAAGTGTAGAAAAACCGTGTGGAGATACTGAACGTTAATAATTCATCTACCTGCACAGGGAAGTCTTTTATTGAATTGCCTTGTATTGTTTCACTTATTATTATTCAAGCAAAGTTAATACCGGGCTCTGACCATTCCCAGAGACCCATGGTACTAAAGAACTGTCTGTGGCTGTATTTCTTATCTGCTGAGGGTCATACTGGCATATGCAGGAACGGTGGCATCACGCGTGACAACTACAACCCCTGCTATCCAGTTTGGTGGGCATTCTCTACCCTAGCGGTGTCTGAGGTGGACTGCAGTGCTACTCTGGCCTTGGCTGCGTGTGTCCCTCTGGGAAGGAGCATGGTAAGTGCCACTGTGGCAAGTCAGCACTCTACCCTCCCAGCTCTCCACATATATCAGGTGTTCGGGGTCTGCTTATGTCCCCTGCACATGCAGAGAGGAAATAAAGAGGACCATGCAGCTGTAACAATTCTCTATATGCACATTCCTTTATATGATTTGGTAGAGTGATTCAGGAAGGGGCTTGTGAGGTCACAACTGCAACCCTTATAGCTATGTCACGGAGAACAGGTGATTGCTAATCATATACAGAACAGCAAATTCTTAAACCCCTTAAGGACATTGCCATTTTTGCAATTTTTAGTATAGAGGAATCCGTAAGCTTTGTTAGAGGAGTAGCTGCTTGTAACATACAGTACTTGCAGCCACTTCTCCGATACAGTAGTGCCAGTAGAATCTTCTGTTCAGTGAGAATGAAAGAACCCGAAGGCCCTGTCAGGCAGCCCAGAACATGAATGATAAGCAGATCACATTACATGGAGCCGCATACTAAATATTTGCTTGTGTTCCTTGGTAGTGAGAGCAATTTTGCTTAACATTCATTTATTCAGCCGTTATGCCATTCTTTGTACATGAACCTTGAAATTGTTACCTGTTTAGCCAAGTTCGATACAGACAAGAAGGGGATCTTCAGTGGTGACAGAAAAAATATGCCAGCCAATTCTCCGCATGGCCAAATGGTTTATTAGTAAAATTGCTTGCCCCAAGCAGAAGCAATGTACATGATAATATTTTCTCAGATTTTTTAGTTTGTTTGATTATTCTAAAAATTTGATTATTCTAAGAAGCAAAATAATATGCATATAATTGATACATGCAAATGTGCTTAGAAGCTCATGCAGGTTTCTGTATGTTTTCAGCTGTTCTACCTTGAAGAGTAACTATGAGTTCGTAATGCAGCACCCAATTGAGCATACCACTTTTTTGTAAGATTTGACATTTAAAAAACTGAAAAAACTGATATATTCCTCTGCATAAAATCAAAGCCATGCATAGATACATTATGGCTCCATAGACTTTCATGGGCCACTAAAAAGGGACCCTCCACCTAACACCTCCACGTCCTGGTAAACGTTGTATAAGTAATGCAATCTCCTCTCTCCAATCAGAAGGTCAGGAAGCAGATGCCAAAGGAGCAAGCAGGGATCTGTCACACCCCTGGGACGGGGTGCGACTAAATATAAATCGAATATGCAAAAAACAAAAAAGATCCAGCGCTCCAAAGAAAAGAAGCCTATTAAACTAAATAAATAGTAGGCCCCTTAGGTTTCCAAAACAAAAACTAACTTTTATTCACAAATACGTCTGACGCGTTTCGTCGCATAACAGCGACTTTTTCAAGTGACCTACTATTTATTTTGTTTAATAGGCTTCTTTTCTTTGGAGCGCTGGATCTTTTTTGTTTTTTGCATATTCGATTTTTTAAATTAGGGTGCCCAGAAATGGACACAATATTCTAGATGAGGTCTGACCAAAAAAGAGGAGAGGGGGATAATTACCTCACATAATCTAGACTCTATACTTCTCTTGATGCATCCAAGAATTAGGGTTGCCTTTTTTGCTGCTGCATCACATTGTTGACTCATGTTCAGTCTGTGATCTATTAGCATATCCAAGTCTATTTCAGATGTGCTGCTGCTTAGCCTAATTCCTTCTATTCTGCATGTGGTTTTTTTTTATTTTTTTGCCCAAATGTAGGACATTGCATTTCTCTCTGTTAAATACTATTCTGTTAGTTGCCTTCCACTGTTCAAGCTTGTCTAGATCTTTTTGAATCCTCTCTCTTCTCCAGTGTTAGCTTTCCCTCTTAGCTTTGTCTCGTCTGCAAACTTGATTAGTTTCCCCTCAATTCCCTGCTCTATATCATTTATAAAAATGAGGTTCTGTGTTATATTTTAGGTCCACTTGGGCAATATAGATGCTGTCCTGTGGAAAGAAAAGGTGAGCTGGATCTTCCACCTGAAGAGCTAAACACACTTGGGATTGCACAATGGTTTTTTGGGGGGGGCATTTATTTAAATGTCTATTTTGACATTTGATACTATTGAGTATTAATACGTTAAGACATGCTTTTTCGTTATTTTGAAGATATATATATATATATATATGTATATATATATATAATTTGCATATTTCATACTTCTACATTTTTTCACATAATCATATATCTGGCTGTCGGCTTAATGCCGATACAACCGTGAATCAGTGAATATTACAGAGGGATATAATTTATTTTGGCACCAAGTTAGGGTCGATTGCTATACCTAGTGCAAGCTATACCTACATCTAGGCCTTGCGGAGAATTTTATTCTAGCGGCCCATTTTGATATATTGAGCATGCTCTGGCCGTTGAACAATGGGAATGCCTCTGCATTGTGGAAAATTTTATTCTATCAGTTGGACCCTGCTGGACCCTGTACCTTTTCTGTTTCTTTTTCCATATAAGATGTAAATACAGAGCTGAATGCTGAAGAGCAATTATGTAGCCAATTTCTCCATAACATGTCATGGTGAGCAGGCGAATACCCTATACACTCAGCTAGTGCAGTTCATACACCATGTACTTAGAGGCAATGAATGGATATCTCAAAGAAACAGCAATAGGTGTTCAAGTAGAGAAGCAGGAAGAAGTCATTTGTGTGTCAGTTCAACAATGATTTTGAACACAAAGGAGGCAAAATAAAGTAATGGAATACACTAAATGCATTTCTTAATATCCCATATTCTACCGAACCCCCCCCCCCCCAAGTTTAGTTATGCTTTAAACGATTGCAAAAAAAACTTCATATATTTTCTTATCTAGTTGTCATCTTTCTTGCACTTTCTATTTTATCATGAGGCCACGGTCAGACAAGCATTTTTTCCGAGCACAAAAAAGCACGCAAAAAGATAGCCCTCGCGTGTGGAAAAAATTGCATGACCAGGGGAATTCCAGCTATTTGAAGTAGCCCATTCACACAATTGGAGGTGCATGTTTTCCAGCTTCCATAGAAGCTTATGGAGAGCACGCTCCGAAGATAGAACAGGTCCTACCTTTCCCCGCAGCACAGACCTTAGAGGCACGCATTATTGCCATGCTGTCCTATATTTTGCAGGTGCGAGTATTTTTCACCTCTAAAACACATACATGTCACCACTTTCATAGGAAAGCATTGTTTCTAATAGACGCAATCTTTTTGCGCGCCTAATCGTCTGCGAAAAATAACGATCGTCTGACCGAGGCCTTAGTATTTAGAAACAATTTTCACCTTTGAACATTGTATTTTTTTACATTTTGATATTCTTTCACTGCAAATGTTAGGTTTAGGCCATCACATTCTCATTACTTTAATTATTTTTTATTTTAGCAAATCACTCCACTTTCTGAAGTGCATTCATAATATGTTTAAAGCAAATCTAATTTTATTACAAGGAAATTTATTTGTCTTTATTTCTCCAGGTTTTAGCAGAATTTCCTAACATTAATGAAATGCTCTTTTGGAGTTCTCAATTTTAGCATGAATGTAGTCACATGGATTAAGTAGATAACCTATACTTTTCATTATATAAATTAAACATGGCTGATGTTGAACTTTTAAAATCTAACCCCGAGAGCCTTTCTAAATTAATATCCTAAATTTTTGAAATCTATATAATGTTAAAGAAATGTATACACAATTGCATTACAAGATAGATAGATAGATTGATAGAAAAACCCTTCTGAAAATGGCTCTTTTTATTGTAATTTTTTAAAATTTGTGTCTTAAGTAAATATAGTTAGCATAACTCAGCTGGCCAAATGCATTTAACCTATTAGCAATGTAACTTATTTCAGTCTTTAGGACAAGATTTAGTCTTTCTGTTGCAATGGTCATATTTTTTTTCCTTTAACTATAAAGTTGTATTTTGCAGGGTAAGGGTGGATTCACACGACCTAGGTACGAGCAAAAACACACGTGTATGCAGCTGCGTACATTGTTTTCAATTGAGCCGACCCTGCATTCTTTTTCAGGGAAGGGCTTTACATATAAGCCCTTCCCTGAAAAAGAAACATTTTAGTGTAAAAAAAAAAAAATACTTACCTCTCTGCCGCAGCCGTGACCCCCGCGGGGATGAAGAACACATCCTTCACATTCCTTCACCCCCGCTAGTTAAAAGAATTCCCTGCTGCTACATCTGCCACATCTGTAGCAGATGCAGCAGAGGAATTCTTCAATTCTCTACCGCAGCTGTCACACATGACTGCTGCGGTAGAGAGTCCTGCTGCCGACATCCCCGTCATTGGATTTCAGGGAAGGCCTTTAAACATAAGCCATTCCCTGAAAATCCAATAAAAATAGTGTAAAAAAAAAGATACTCACCTGCTGAACCCTGGCAGCTGAAGGCAGGTGAGAATGTTTGTTTGTTTGTTTTTAACACTATTTTAAATGGATTTTCAGGGAAGGATTTTTTGTTTGTAATATTTTTTATTAGTCTTAATTAGTTCTTTATTTAATTTTCTATACATATATGTAGCTATGTAAGCCTTATCTAAACTCAGGAATGCTAATAAATTACCAATTCCCAATCCCTGAAACAGCAAAAAGCACCTGACTAGAGAAAAGATTAGCCTAGAGACCAATGTCACTGAACATACTAAGTTGTAATAACCAATAGTAAATAAATCACAAGTTATGCATATGCATAAGTCCATGTCCTCTAGCCTAGTTTTCAATGTATTGGTCTAAAAGGACTACAAATACTTTGGCTTGTCAACAAATAAAAGGAGTCATTCGCAATTTAAATGGTGTGGGACCTGTCAGTGATACTCGGACTTAACCCTGATTTGGAACACAAGAATATACATTTAGGGCTCTATTGCACTGACACTGCAATTTTTCTATATTACAATATCACTGCAAGAGGAAAATCACTAGTATATATTACCCATTGAAAAAATATTTTATTTTCACGTGATATCTGTGTATCTCACAATGAACAGAAATTATCCATCAAAATTATCCATGTAGGGGTGTGTGGCCTGGAAGAGGATCTGAATGGCCACATACTAGCTCAGCTCTCTTGTTACCCTCTGCAGTGGCTAAAATAGTGATGCAGAGACATCTACAACAAAGACTTTTTCTAACCTGGGAAACCCCTGCAATCTCCAACATGCCCAAAAGGGCGAAAAGAGCTTCCCCCAGGAAGCCAACATACCTTTAAAAGTGCACATGGGGAAGGAGAAGGCCCTTAAGATGGCCAATCCAGCTCCCCTCATTCAACGTGTGAGAAGATGCCTGCAAAGAACATGCCTGTTCCTCAGCAAGTGGGAGAGGCAGTGACTGGGAGCGAGTAAAGCTACTTTCCTGCTGCACTTACCATACATGGCTCCAGCAGCTGTTCAGACTGGGCATCCAACCCCCACTCTGGCTCTGCAAGCACTCCACACACAAGCTCCCCTGCTAACTCTGTGACAGGATCCACTGCTCTGCCTGTGTCAGGCTGTAACAGCTACCATGAAGATAAGGCAGCTGACTCTCCTGCTGACATCTCTAACTCCCATCTTGGAGGTTCGCCATGTGATATGCAGCCTGAAAAAGTGAAAGAAAGCCTTAACACGGTCTATGCAAAAAAGATCATAGAAGACAGTCTGCACATAACAGGCTCTTATGGCACACATCCCCTCAGTGGTGATTGAAATATATAATACCCAACCTCTTTTTAAAGAAATGGCCGCACAGAGCAACTATAAATGTCTCACACTTGTAATGGGGAGATGCCTTCCTCTCTTTTTCCCAAATGCAAGAAAAATATTAAATTCCAAATTATGAGCATTATACATATCTGTGTATTTGCAACTTCTCGGGCACTCATGCAGTCTCTTTCTCGTCACTACCAAACCCTCTAAGTGACATACTAAATGCAAACTCAGTTTAAAAAAAAAAAATTAACTTCCTGAATTGAGAAAAAGATCTTAATAAAAAGTTTAAGCCATCCTCGTGGTGTGAGGCTATAAAATGGGCCCATAGGTCCACATCCTGTGCCTCCCACTGGAAGCAATATCAAAAACTTCTGACTAGATGGTATTACTCACCTCTAAGATTGTCTCAGATGTGGAGGGGGATCTCACCCTCTTGTTGGAGAGGATGTGGAGGAAAAGGCTCTCTTCTCCAAATATTTTAGACATGCCCTTCACTAACTTACTTCTGGGACCAGATCGCACAGTTCATAAACCCCCTCCAGCCTTCTATAGTAAAAATAGAAGCAGAGCTAGCCTTGCTTCTCTTAGGCATAGAAAATATTCCGCACAGTCATAGAGTGATTATATGCCAGATTTTCCACACCTCCCGAATACTAATTGCCAGGAAACGGAAATCCAAATACATGCCCATAGTTGAAGAGGTGAAGGAAACTGTCTCTTTAAATTATTTGTACAAAAAAATGATTACAAACCAAAAGGAAAACATGGTGTCCGTTGTCACAAAGCAAAACAATAAAGGTAACCAAAAAACAACTGCAAGAATTCAGCTGCACTTATCTGAATGAGGAAGCAATTCACCCAGGCTAGAAGATCACCAATATAACCTCTCTTTTAGAGGACTGAATAAAAAGCAAGGAGTAAAAGGAGGGGTATATATATATATATATATAAAGCTCTCCACACCTGTTGATTGGAAGCGGTACTAGAGAACCACACCCCCAACCTTCTCCAGGAATGACTAATAGTCAGCATGCACCCATGCAACATATAGAGAGACAGCAACCAGCAATCTTTGCACAATGTGCATTAACCCTTGTCCTGCATAACAAGGCGACAGGTCTGACCCTGCATCGTGGCCACCATGCCACGACATTGTTGCGACCGACAAGCCGCGACACTTGGGTCAGTTTAGGAAAAACTGGGATGCCTGGACCCAGATGCTACTAATCTCCTCGGGACCTGATTAGTTTGGGTCTTTTGACTTGCTTTCCTCTCTCCACCATCCAGCCACTTTATGGCGAGTTCTGGCTCTGGCTTTAAGATGTTGCACATCGGGGAATTAAAATGTAATTCTGAATCTTAGAAATAATTCTCTAATTTTCTCTTACTTGAACACTTTCTAATAGTTTAAAGCCTGCTCAGGAGATTAACAGTACATCAAAGCTCCAGCTATATGGCTCCTCCATTATAGAAAAAGGATGTATGCAAGTGAGGGTTCCATCCCTCCCCCCCTCCCCCTCCCTATTTTCCTACCCTTCCTTTCTCGCACCCACCTGTAATGTTGTTAATTGCATATGATGTATAATTAATGTACATTAATCAATTGTAAGGAGAATTTATGTATTTATCAAAGAGAAAATGATCCCAGATCTCGTGCAGAAGTCTGGACCCAGGAGAAATACGAATCACACCAGCCTGTGCGGTATCAGATGATTTCTAATTTATTCTAAGGTGTGTGTTGTTTATATACCATAAATGACATCACAGGAAAAGTATATACCTCCAAGATTAATAAGAATACATGATAGGCTGAAACTAGAATGTTTAACATAATTTACACCTTTTAAGGCCTTAGTCACACGGGCGTTTTTTCCCGCGATTTGCGGATCGCATGACGGATGCGCATCCGCAAATGGCGTGACCAGGGCCGAAAAATCGCCCGAAAAAACTGCTCCTAGCCGCGTTTCATTAGAAACGGACCGGAGCTGTCCAGAGCATTGAATTCAATGGAGCCGGCAATACAGCCGGCTCCATTGAAAGCAATGGGCTGCCGGCGATCGCGGGATGAATTGTCGGGAAGGGGTTAAATATATAAGCCCTTCCCTGCAATTCATCCAGAAATGTGTAAAAATAAAAAATATATATATACTCACCTGGTCCCGACAGACGGAGTTCAGCGCGGCCGGCCAGCAGTTCTCCTGAACTGCTGTGAGTAGTATTCAGCAGCCGGGGATTTAAAATCCCCGCCTGCTGAATGAGCTGCCTCTGATTGGTCACAGCCTCACCAATCAGAGGCAGCTCTCAATTACCCATTCATGAATGGGTGAGTGAGTGCTGCCTCTGATTGGTCCCTGCGCTGAGCCAATCAGAGGCAGCACTCACTCACCGATTCATGAATTCATGAATGGGTAAGTGAGAGCTGCCTCTGATTGGTGAGGCTGTGACCAATCAGAGGCAGCTCATTCAGCAGGCGGGGATTTTAAATCCCCGGCTGCTGAATACTACTCAGAGCAGTTCAGGAGAACTGCCGGCCGCGGCTGAACTCCATCTGCCGGGACCAGGTGAGTATATATATATTTTTTTCGTTTTTACACATTTCTGGATGAATTTCAGGTAAGGGCTTGTATTTTTAAGCCCTTCCCGAAAATTCATCGTGAGATCGCCCGCAGCGCATTGCTTTCAATGGAGCTGACTGTATTGCCGGCTCCATTGAATTCAATGGGCAAACATCATTCTTCTCTGCCACAGCTGGTACAGCTGTGGCAGAGGAGAATGATTTGTCTACTATATGTTCTCAATGGGGTCGGCGCTGCTGCCGCCAGCCCCATTGAGCGGCATATAGAGAAGAGAACAGGAATCGCAGATCGCAGATAGGTGCGATCTGCGATTTCTGTTCTATGATTTATCGGACGAGCGCATAAAAAGCGCTCATGTGTCCGATACCATTGCAAAGCAATGGTTTTATAAAATCGCCGGACGCATGCACATGCGCAAATCGCGCGAAAAAAACGCCCGTCTGACCGAGGCCTAATGTGTAACTATAACATACAATGAAACCATTATGAATTCAGTGAAAAGGAATGCAAGGGAGGCAGTCTGGAGACTCTTATCTTGTCTGTCTACCCCGTAATGTTATAGAAAAGGTTTTGTTTAACCCCTTCACTACTAATACTAGCATCATGCTATATCTTTCTAGTCTACAATCCAATAAAAGAACAATTAACTGATACATTGATCTACAATTTTCTTAACATCAATACATGCATACATAGATCTGCTTTGTATACTTTGAAAAAGCTAATAAAAATGTTTTGTTTAAAAAAATTATCCATGTAAATACAGCCTCTGGGTTCCTTTAGACAACCGTATTCATGCATGTTTTTGCATGCGTAAAATATATTCACAATGTGCAAAGAATAGAATCCATTGATGTTTTGTGCATGGAAAAAACAGGACCTGCTGTTTTTTTCCAGCATATTTGCACACTTATAGCCCCATAGAAACATATGGGAGGTGCATAAATTGGAATGAATGTGCATGCAAATGTGCAATGTACTGCACAATTCTGTGAAAAAAAGAACTCATCTGGACCTCATGAGGCTAAATAGCCTTTTATATCACAGGAGGGAGTGGGGGTGCTAACGCATGTGAACTGTCCCTGCATGCACAAAAAGTACAGTACTATGTGCAGATGTACGCATAAACTCACCTCAAACCTTTTTCACTGCGCAAATACGTTGCACTGAAGCAAGCACAATTGTACATATGGTCATCCGAAGGAGCTCTAATTCAGGGGGCATATGATAACTTTACTATATAGGTCAAGATAAATGTAGAGATAAACATTTAGTAGTATATGTCTACTCACTCTTTTCATGAAAGAAAATTGATTTATTTAGAGCACCTAGTATGAAAGATAGCTCCCATCACCACATAGTTTATGAGACTCAAAAGAGAGGCCTATCCCTTTAAGTGAACCTAATTTGTGTGTGTATGATATCTCTAAGTGCATATTTGTTTTCATGTGTGAGTGCATGACATGTTTATGCTCATGTGTGTTTTTATGTGTACATGTATGATATGCCCATGAACATGTTTATATGTCCTCATGTTTGTGTTTCATAATATTACTATTTATATGCAGCTTTTTCAGCACCTGACTATTTCAATAGAAAATAATTTCATGGAGAGAGACTGAATTTTAATTCAGAAATGTTCTGAAGGCTGTAGAGTCACAAAAAAATGTGCAATGACAAAAAAGTCAACAGCAGAATACATTTCCTGTTGAAGAGCAGGTTATTAAATATGTATGAACTTTGCAGCATCTATTTTGAGAATCTGTGTGGACCTGAAGTCTATACTTCTTCTAATTACTTTACCTTTTAACTCAGTTGTGTACACTCTCCCATTTTAGAGCTCTTTAAAAACACGTTTTCAAAAATGCAAAAGCAAACTTTAGAAAAGAAAAGGAAATGTGTCCACATTGGTAGGTCAAAGAGGAAAATAAATAAGGGTTTTAATTGAATGTTACAGGCTATAACTGATGTCTCTTGTATAAACTCATTTGTGAAGCTATGACCTCCTGTGACTTGCCTTTCTTATTTTCTTTTCATTTTTAAAGAATAAAAGACCTTGCTTTGCTAGCATTTTAATATGTCTCGTATACAATGGATCAAAACTTGTTACTTGTCAAAACTTTGTCTTTGCTTTGATATACAACAGAAAAGTATCATTTTTTCTTCAACACCATAAACCATACATTTAAAAATACTGCCATGTTTGTTTAAAAATAAATGCATTGTATTAAAAGTACATTTTAAAATCGCAAAAACATAAACATATTAAATAAATGAACTTTAAAGCATTCTAACGAGAGATGAGCGAGCACCAAAATGCTCGGGTGCTCGTTACTCGAGTCGAACTTTCAGTGATGCTCGAGAGTTCGTTTCGAGTAACGAACCCCATTGAAGTCAATGGGCGACTCGAGCATTTTTGTATATCGTCGATGCTCGCTAAGGTTTTCATTTGTGAAAACCTGGGAAATTCAAGAAAGTGATGGGAACGACACAGAAACGGATAGGGCAGGCGAGGGGCTACATGTTGGGCTGCATCTCAAGTTCCCAGGTCCGACTATTAAGCCACAATAGCGGCAAGAGTGGGCCCCCCCCCCCCCCCCGCACTGTCAGCATAAAGATCGTTCTCCTCTGCCACAGCTGTGACAGCTGTGGCAGAGAAGAATGATGTTAGCTCATTGAATTCAATGGAGCTGGCAATACAGCTGGCTCCATTGAAAGCAATGGGCTGCGGGCGATCGCGGGATGAATTGTCAGGAAGGGCTTAAATATATAAGCCCTTCCCTGCAATTCATCCAGAAATGTGTAAAAATAAAAAAAATATATACTCACCTTGTCCCGGCAGAACAATGTTAGCCCATTGAATTCAATGGAGCCGGCAATACAGCCGGCTCTATTGAAAGCAATGGGCTGCCGGCGATCGCGGGATGAATTGTCGGGAAGGGGTTAAATATATAAGCCCTTCCCTGCAATTCATCCAGAAATGTGTAAAAATAAAAAATATATATATACTCACCTGGTCCCGGCAGACGGAGTTCAGCGCGGCCGGCCAGCAGTTCTCCTGAACTGCTCTGAGTAGTATTCAGCAGCCGGGGATTTAAAATCCCCGCCTGCTGAATGAGCTGCCTCTGATTGGTCACAGCCTCACCAATCAGAGGCAGCTCTCACTTAACCATTCATGAATTTATGAATGGGTGAGTGACTGCTGCCCCTCATTGGCTCAGTGGGACCAATCAGATTGGTCCCTGCGCTGAGCAAATGAGAGGCAGCAGTCACTCACCCATTCATGAATTCATGAATGGGTGTGTGAGTGAGATCTGCCTTTGATTGGTCAGGCTGTGACCAATCAGAGGCAGCTCATTCAGCAGGCAGGGATTTTAAATCCCCGGCTGCTGAATACTACTCACAGCTGTTCAGAGCAGTTCAGGAGGACTGCCGCCGGCCGCGCTGAACTCCGTCTGCCGGGACCAGGTGAGTATATATATATATATATTTTATTTTTTTTTACACATTTCTGGATGAATTGCAGTGAAGGGCTTATATATTTAAGCCCTGCCCGACAATTCATCCCGCGATCGCCAGCAGCCCATTGCTTTCAATGGAGCCGGCTGTATTGCCGGCTCCATTGAATTCAATGGTCAGTGCTCGTTTAATCGAGACGAGTACCGCGTGGTGCTCGTCTCGAGTAACAATCATCTCGAGCACCCTAATACTCGAACGAGCATCAAGCTCGGACAAGTATGCTCGCTCATCTCTAATTCTAACCAAACAAAAACAATAACCTTAACTACAAATTGTAATTTAACCCATTCCCACTGCTAACCTTCAATTTTTCGTTTTAAATGGTGACAAATCTAATTATCAACTTGTTTTTTGCAGTTCAACTTGCATTTTTTTATGTTACCATTTAACGTGCAACATACAAAATAATGTATCAGAAAACATTTTAAAATTTCTAAGTGGGGTGAAATGGAGAAAACTCAATTTTTTTGTGTGTGTGTTTATCGTGTTCTCTCTCTCACTTCCCTCCTTCTCCTTTTTCTTCTCAAAAGACGTCTATTGACGGCAGCTACAGCCTGGTCTCTGACTCTTAACACAAATTTTTGCCTTTTTCAAACAAATTCCTATAATTGTGATAGTTCAGGTCAGTAAACCCCATGGTCAGGCTGTAGCATACTTCCATATTACAGCCTCAGAAATGTGGCTGCAGTGCACTTGTCAAAAACTGCTTTTTAGCAGTGAACTGAGAGTGAATGATCAAAGCACAGGGAGGCAAAGAAGTGGCTGATAATTGGAAAATAGACATTTGTTCTCATAAAAATGGTGTATTATCATGAACATTCTTATCTTTGCCTGCATGGATGTAGCAAATTTTAACATGACACTTAACACATTAAACGCACAGTTGTAGCAAACTTTAAGGGCTCATGCCCACGGCCGTGACGGGCTCTGTAAGCGAAATACCGCAGCGGAGTCAATCACGACGCCCCTCCAAAGACCTCATACTCACCTCCGGATCCGCTGCCTAGCTCCTGCATGACGCGCCGGCGTGCATGCACAGTATGATGCAATGTCATATGACACGCCGGCATCGTCATATGATGCGGCCGGCAGTGGGTGGGGCACGTATTCACACTATACTTCCGCTGTGCTACCATGAAAGTATAGCATGGCAGGCAGCTTCCATTGGCTACACTGGAAGCAGTCTGCACGTATTTCCCCGGCAAATAGGACATGCCATGGGTAATTTCATGCTGTAGAGTTCTGCAGCTTGTACATTGAGCTATTAGGTTCGATAGAGCCTAACAGCTGCATTGAAACGCCGCGGGCCATGGGCATTAGTCCTAATTCAACACAAAAAAAATTGCACAATTGAGCTAAATACATCACAGAAGGGGAAACAAAAAATTAAAAACAATCACAGAAAATGGCCGTTACTTACTGACTGAGGAGTACATATAGATGCATTCTCCTCTCACCATGCAGGTAGCTGACTACCAAATGGAGGAGCCAATAACACCTGTGCAGGACACCGATAAAACACCCACTCACACTGCCTCCTGAAGGTTCACTGAAGGAAATGCAGGGCAACCTGCCGAATTATCATGGCGTCTTTAATAGGTTGCTGGTCTGCGTGGTGAACTACATATATCAGAATGGTCTGGCACCCTGCATCCACTATGTGTAGGAGTGTACACCAAGCATCCACCCCCCTCATTATCAAGAGGCAGTGTGAGTGGTTGTCTTATCGGTGTCCCACACATAGTGTTATTGGCTCCTCCATTTGGTAGTCAGCTACCTGCATGGTGAGAGGAGGATGCATCTATATGCACTCCTCAGTCAGTAAGTAACGGCCATTTTCTGTGACAATTGAGCTAAATGCACAATTTAAAAGTTGTGCCTGAGATTCACGAGTGAAACTTGCATCGGGAAAGCACTCAGATTTCCTGTCGCCATCACCACTTTCACTGATATTGACATCTACCCCATATTACAGTGTGTCTCAGGTCAGTAGCCAGCTCTCCATCCCCTAGCTATGGGAACATAAAAAAATACCACCCCAACCATCTGCGAGAACCTGAATGTAAGCATTGAACAACTGATTGCAATAGAAATGCTGCCCTTCAGGCTAGTGGACACAGATTTCTTCCACAGCATGATGCTTCATGCGAATCTACAGTACTAGAGGCCCAGCACCATTTCTTTTTTCCAAAATGCCATCCCTGTCCTGCACTGCCATGTGAGTAATAATATGTCTCTGGCATTGAAGAATGCTGTCAGTGACAGGGTGAACATGACCATGGACATGTGGTCCAGACAGCATGGCCAAGGGCATTACATATCCTTAATAGTACACTGGGTCACGTCTTTCAGCTGGAGCTTGAAGCCTAAAGTGGTGGTCCACATTTCAAGATACCCCATAAGAGTTGTGGGACATTCATCCCTGTCTGTGCCCTCATCAACCCCCTCCTCGCCCTCCTTTTTCTCCTTCTCCCAACATGGAAATTTTTTAAAGTACAAGAAACAGCTGTAGCTCCACAGCTTTTCCTTAAAGAAGGCCCGTGCTTGGCTGTTCTATTCACCTGTAAAAATTTGTCCTTTGCAAACTTTATGATATTGTTTTTAAAACAAGCACCACACCTCCTGTCTCCCTTGGGATTATTTTTGGTAACTCTACTGTTTTTCCATGGAGGAGGAGGAGGAGGAGGAGGCCCAGCTTGAGTTTTGTGTTTACCTGGAAGAATTTGTCCTTGTAAAATTGCTGACATTGCTTTTGTTGTGGACAAATAACAGTGAACTTGTTCTGAATTAATATTAATATTTATTTAGTTTAAGCCATATACAGGATACAAATGATATAGGCTTATATCATTTAATCATGCAGCACAAGTACAAATTTGCTGAATGTGCCCAAGACAAGTCTTTTGGATCTGAATGCATTCCCATAATTGCATAGTATAATTAGAACTTAAAGTGCAGTTTTGCATATAATCTGCTGACCATATGTTTGACCTCTGCCTACTCAAGACAAGGGATTTTTGTTTCTTTAACCCTGACTTTTCTCTTACATATCTACAGGTAATTAAAGGCAAGAAATGTGAGACTGAGAAGTGGGCAATGACACCCATCTATGGAATTTAATTATACTACTATTTTGGGAGAGATATATAGTCTTATAATATGGCTGCTGACGACAACATGGCAGCCTATTTTTTACACTTTTAAAAGAAGCAGCACATCTGTTGTCTTCCTTGGCGCAACTTTTGATCTAGACAAACCAGGGGCCCATGCACCATACCATCAAGTAGCTCATCCATGCCTTCCTATTAAAGTATTGTTATTTCAATATATGAAACTAGTATTGAGATTCAGCACTGGATCAGTTTTGACTACATCCAGTAAAAGTTGTATATCTGTTTTTTCAGTTTTTCAAGTTGATTGGACATCAGGCCATGGTCACTACGGTATCACTGTGTAAGTGTGATGCTATGACTGTGCAAAAGAATAGGAATCTTGCAGGAGTATGTGCATGGTAGGTACAGTAGACTGGCAAGGCCCAGGAAGAGCCTGGTGTTGTTGAGGACAGAGTGTGGTGACATTGATAGATTGTATTATTCTGTTATGTGGGGACAGTAAAAGCTCATATAAGGAGAAAGTTTGCAGCCAAGATTGATAATTTGTATGAGATGTCAGACTGTTGTATTTTTTCTGATGATATGGTTTTGTCCTTCTGTGAGAGAATCAAGAGAGACTGGAGGTTGCTGAAGAGTGGTGATGACTGGAGGTCAGGAAATCATGACATAGGTCTGTGCAGAGCTTAAGACATCACCTACATCAAGGACCAAATGGTGAGCAAAGAAATTACTACTATGGTCTGAGGGTTAATGGAGTATTAATTTGAGAAAATCTTTTGAACCTCTGGATCAATGCACCCACATTACACACATACTATATTGTATATTGTCGCGGAACCTTCCTTTGCGGAACCACGGCTTACTCAATTTGGAATGTTTACACCCCTCCATATTAATTCTGAATTGATAATGCGCATAAGAAGTTTTCACACTGACACAAGGTTCAGCATGCATAGCTTCCTCAATTCTAACTTTAATGATCGGCGTGTAGCCTATTTTAAGAGTTTAACACATCCGCCCATCTGGGCAGGTCAAAGATTACATAGATACAACGTATTGTTTAATTATTGGATAAGCATCTTGCAATTCTTCCATCCTCCGGTCATCTGTGATTGGCCATCAGGTGGTGGATGCAATGAGTGGGTTGTCTTGGAGCCACGTGTGGTTCCTTCGATATGATTGGATGTTACATCATGAACTATAAATTGCACAAACCTCCCATGTTATTTGCATACGTTTCCAGTATAATTGCTTGGGTAATTTCTGCGGTAACTGTTTCAGACTGCGGTTGTCCATGTCTGAGTTAACTGTCCTCCAAAATTGCAAAACAGATGGAAAATGTAACGTGTTTATACTATATATTATCTTGTCAGCGTTTTGAGAACAGAAGTTTCATGTTGGCTTCCCCATGTCAGCAGAGTTATAAAACAGATATTTTCATATGAGCGGAAGTACTTATTGCATAACTGTAAGAACATTATATTTGTAGCAAGACAGAAAGCGAATATGTATACAGAATGTTAAATTGACAACTGTCTACTGCCAAGGCCCACCGATCCATATAGATATATACTGGGCTTCCACCACAATATCACAGTCCCATATAGGATGAGCCGCATCCGGTGTACCTAGTACTGGTTATAGACTGGATAAAGACTGCGTGATGCAGTCAAAATGTCGTCAGCTTATGTGTATTTAAATAAAGATAAAGCACTTCTTCATGTAAGTATTAAGCTTTTGGTACCCCGGATGCGGCTCATTCTATGAAGGACTATGCATTATTACATGGATCACGGATCCAGAGCCATTATTTCTGAGCCTGCATCAATCACCTGACATTTGGAGCCTCTACTCATATTTTTGAGGTACGTTCAAGTGCTGCTGCTATTTGTATATTTTAATGTCCATTTTATATATTTCATATACACATGCATTGTACACTTGAAGCATGAGTGTATCTATAAGTACATATACATTATACAGACATGCACA
Organism: Eleutherodactylus coqui; assembly: GCF_035609145.1. Lineage (NCBI taxonomy): Eukaryota > Metazoa > Chordata > Amphibia > Anura > Eleutherodactylidae > Eleutherodactylus > Eleutherodactylus coqui. The sequence continues at coordinate 230,372,304 of NC_089837.1, read as the reverse complement.
CTTTTGTACATACACATTACACATATTTAGCTCTTCTGCACAACTATCATGTGCCAGCAATGAAGAGGGAGCTGTGATGAGCGTAGTCAAGCCCGCTTCTTGTCTGAACTGCTCTTTGACTGAATCCCCTCTCTGTCTCTTTTATGTCTTATCTAGAGATGAGCGAACGTACTCGTCCGAGCTTGATACTCGTTCGAGTATTAGCGTGTTCGAGATGCTCGTTACTCGAGACGAGTACCACGCAATGTTCGAGTTACTTTCACTTTCATCTCTGAGACGTTAGCGCGCTTTTCTGGCCAATAGAAAGACAGGGAAGGCATTACAACTTCCCCCTGTGACGTTCAAGCCCTATACCACCCCCCTGCAGTTAGTGGCTGGCGAGATCAGGTGTCACCCGAGTATATAAATCGCCCCCTCCCGCGGCTCGCCACAGATGCATTCTGACATAGTTCAGGGACAGTGCTGCTGGTGCCGGAGCTGCTATAGGGAGAGTGTTAGGAGTTATTTTAGGCTTCAAGAACCCCAACGGTCCTTCTTAGGGCCACATCTAACCGTGTGCAGTAGTGTGGACGCTGCTTTTTGCAGTGTTACACTTTTTTTTTTTTTGTATATCGGTCGTGTAGAGCATTGCGTCCTGCAGTAATTTTACATTGTCCAGGGCCATTAGTGGTGAGGCAGGGACAGAAGACATATTTAGTGTATATAGGCAGTGGGCCTTTCCAAAAACATTTGGGAAAAAAAATCTATTTGGGCTGCCTGTGACCGTCCTCAGTGTACTGTGTCTCTGCTGGGGGTATTTGTCCTAATTCATACGCAGCCAGCTAAGTTTTACAACAGGCTTGCGCAAAATTTTTTCCTGCCTCTGTGTTGCCTCTTACATCACCGCTGTATTCCTGTCCACAAGTGTACTGGGTCTCTGCTGGGAGTAGTTGTCCTAATTCATACGCAGCCAGCTAAGTGTTACAGCAGGCTTGCGCAAAATTCTTTCCTGCCTCTGTGTTGCCTCTTACATCACCGCTGTATTCCTGTCCACAAGTGTACTGGGTCTCTGCTGGGGGTAGTTGTCCTAATTCATACGCAGCCAGCTAAGTGTTACAGCAGGCTTGCGCCAAATTCTTTCCTGCCTCTGCTGTGCGTTCCGTAAGCGAAGTCAGCCTCCAACCACAGGCCAATAAGCGGCACATTTAATTACAGCGATCTGTTTCTGCACTACTGGTAATACACCATGCTGAGGGGTAGGGGTAGTCCTAGAGGGCGTGGACGCGGGCGAGGACGCGGAGACCCAAGTCAGGGTGTGGGCACAGGCCGAGCTCCTGATCCAGGTGTATCGCAGCCGACTGCTGCGGGATTAGGAGAGAGGCACGTTTCTGGCCTCCCCACATTCATCTCACAATTAATGGGTCCACGCGGTAGACCTTTATTAGAAAATGAGCAGTGTGAGCAGGTCCTGTCGTGGATGGCAGAAAGTGCATCCAGTAATCTATCGACCACCCAGAGTTCTGCGCCGTCCACTGCTGCAACACTGAATCCTCTGGCTGCTGCTCCTCCTTCCTCCCAGCCTCCTCACTCCATTACAATGACACATTCTGAGGAGCAGGCAGACTCCCAGGAACTGTTCCCGGGCCCCTGCCCAAAATGGCCAGCAATGGTTCCTCTCCCACCGGAGGAGTTTGTCGTGACCGATGCCCAACGTTTGGAAAGTTCCCGGGTCCGGGGGATGAGGCTGGGGACTTCCGGCAACTGTCTCAAGAGCTTTCAGTGGGTGAGGAGGACGATGACGATGAGACACAGTTGTCTATCACTCAGGAAGTATTAATTGGAGGAAATCCGCGGGAGGAGCGCACAGAGGATTCGGAGGAAGAGCAGCAGGACGATGAGGTGACTGACCCCACCTGGTTTGCTACGCCTACTGAGGACAGGTCTTCAGAGGGGGAGACAAGTGCAGCAGCAGGGCAGGTTGGAAGAGGCAGTGCGGTGGCCAGGGGTAGAGGCAGGGCCAGACCAATAATCCACCAACTGTTTCCCAAAGCGCTCCCTCGAGCCATGCCACCCTGCAGAGGCCGAGGTGCTCAAAGGTCTGGCAGTTTTTCACTGAGAGTGCAGACGACCGACGAACAGTGGTGTGCAACCTTTGTCGCGCGAAGATCAGCCGGGGAGCCACCACCACCAGCCTCACCACCACCAGCATGTGCAGACATATGATGGCCAAGCACCCCACAAGGTGGGACGAAGGCTGTTCACCGCCTCCGGTTTGCACCGCTGCCTCTCCCCCTGTGCCCCAACCTGCCACTGAGATCCAACCCCCCTCTCAGGACACAGGCACTACCGTCTCCTGGCCTGCACCCACACCCTCACCTCCGCTGTGATCGGCCCCATCCACCAATGTCTCTCAGCGCACCGTCCAGCCGTCGCTAGCGCAAGTGTTGGAGCGCAAGCGCAAGTACGCCGCCACGCACCCGCACGCTCAAGCGTTAAACGTGCACATTGCCAAATTTATCAGCCTGTAGATGCTGCCGTATAGGGTTGTGGAAACGGAGGCCTTCAAAGGTATGATGGCGGCGGCGGCCCCGCGCTACTCAGTTCCCAGTCGCCACTACTTTTCCCGATGTGCCGTCCCAGCCCTGCACGACCACGTCTCCCGCAACATTGTACGCGCCCTCACCAACGCGGTTTCTGCCACGGTCCACTTAACAACGGACACGTGGACAAGCACAGGTGGGCAGGGCCACTATATCTCCCTGACGGCACATTGGGTGAATTTAGTGGAGGCTGGGACAGAGTCAGAGCCTGGGACCGCTCACGTCCTACCCACCCCCAGAATTGCGGGCCCCAGCTCGGTGGTGGTATCTGCGGCGGTGTATGCTTCCTCCACTAAACCACCCTCCTCCTCCTCGCAATCAAGATGTGTCAGCAGCAGCACGTCGCCAGCAGTCGGTGTCGCGCGGCGTGGCAGCACAGCGGTGGGCAAGCGTCAGCAGGCCGTGCTGAAACTACTCAGCTTAGGAGAGAAGAGGCACATGGCCCACGAACTGCTGCAGGGTCTGACAGAGCAGACCGACCGCTGGCTTGCGCCGCTGAGCCTCTAACCGGGCATGGTCGTGTGTGACAACGGCCGTAACCTGGTGGCGGCTCTGCAGCTCGGCAGCCTCACGCACGTGCCATGCCTGGCCCACGTCTTTCATTTGGTGGTTCAGCGCTTTCTGAAAAGCTACCCATGCTTGTCAGACCTGCTCGGAAAGGTGCGCCGACTCTGCGCACATTTCCGCAGGTCCCACACGGACGCTGCCACCCTGCGCAACCTGCAACATCGGTTTCATCTGCCAGTGCACCGACTGCTGTGCGACGTGCCCACACGGTGGAACTCTACGCTCCACATGTTGGCCAGGCTCTATGAGCAGCGTAGAGCTATAGTGGAATACCAACTCCAACATGGGCGGCGCAGTGGGAGTCAGCCTCCTCAATTCTTTACAGAAGAGTGAGCCTGGTTGGCAGACATCTGCCAGGTCCTTGGAAACTTTGAGGAGTCTACCCAGATGGTGAGCGGCGATGCTGCAATCATTAGCGTCACCATTCCTCTGCTATGCCTCTTGAGAAGTTCCCTGCAAAGCATAAAGGCAGATGCTTTGCGCTCGGAAACAGAGGCGGGGGAAGACAGTATGTCGCTGGATAGTCAGAGCACCCTCCTGTCTATATCTCAGCGCATTGAGGAGGAGGAGGAGGAGCATGAGGAGGATGAGGAGGAGGGGGAAGAGACAGCTTGGCCCACTGCTGAGGGTACCCATGCTGCTTGCCTGTCATCCTTTCAGCGTGTATGGCCTGAGGAGGAGGAGGAGGAGGAGGATCCTGAAAGTGATCTTCCTAGTGAGGACAGCCATGTGTTGCGTACAGGTACCCTGGCACACATGGCTGACTTCATGTTAGGATGCCTTTCTCGTGACCCTCACGTTACACGCATTCTGGCCACTACGGATTACTGGGTTTACACACTGCTCGACCCACGGTATAAGGAGAGCCTTTCCACTCTCATTCCCGAAGAGGAAAGGGGTTCGAGAATGATGCTATACCACAGGGCGCTGGTGGACAAACTGATGGTAAAATTCCCATACGACAGCGCTAGTGGCCGAAGGCGCATTTCCGCGGCCCAGGTAGCAGGGGAGGCGCAGAGATCAGGCAGCATGTACAGCGCAGGCAGGGGAACATTATCCAAGGCCTTTGCCAGCTTTATGGCTCCCCAGCAAGACTGTGTCACCGCTCCCCAGTCAAGGCTGAGTTGGAGGGAGCACTGTAAAAGGATGGTGAGGGAGTACGTAGCCGATCGCACGAACGTCCTCGGTGACGCCTCTGCCTCCTACAACTACTGGGTGTCGAAGCTGGACACGTGGCCTGAACTCGTGCTGTATGCCCTGAAGGTGCTTGCTTGTCCTGCGGCTAGCGTCTTGTCAGAGAGTGTGTTTAGTGTGGCTGGGGGAATCATCACGGATAAGCGTACCCACCTGTCAACCGACAGTGCCGACAGGCTTACACTCATCAAGATGAACAAAGCCTGGATTTCCCCAGACTTCTCTTCTCCACCAGCGGACAGCAGCAATACCTAAACAATACGTAGGCTGCACCCGCGGATGGAAGCATCGTTCTCTATCACCATCCAAAACGGGGACCTTTTTGCTTCATCAATCTGTGTATGATATTCCTCCTCCTGCTCCTCCTCCTGAAACCTCACATAATCACGCCGAACGGGCAATTTTTCTTAGGCCGACAAGGCTCAGTCATATAATTTTTCTAAACAATTTTTATACGTTTCAATGCTCATTAAAGCGTTGAAACTTTCACCTCAACCAATTTTTATTTTTACTGGGCTGCCTCCAGGCCTAGTTATCAATTAAGCCACATTAACCAAAGCGATTAATGGGTTTCACCTGCCCTCTTGGTTGGGCATGGGCAATTTTTCTCAGGTACATTAGTACTGTTGGTACACCAATTTTTGGGGGCCCTCGCCTACAGTGTAATCCAATTAATTTTTAGCCCACCTGCATTACAGCTGACGTTACATCAGCTGTGTTGGGCACTGCAATGGGATATATTTATGTACCGCCGGTGGCTTCCTGGCACCCACCCATGCTGTGGGTCCACAGGGAGTTGTAACTGCATGTGTCCACTTCTAAAGAACCCCAGTCTGACTGGGGCATGCAGTGTGGGCCGAAGCCCACCTGCATTAAACATGACATTATTACCTCAGCTGTGATGGGCAATGCAATGGGATATATTTATGTACCGCCGGTGGCTTCCTGGCACCCACCCATGCTGTGGGTCCACAGGGAGTTGTAACTGCATGTGTCCACTTCTAAAGAACCCCAGTCTGACTGGGGCATGCAGTGTGGGCCGAAGCCCACCTGCATTAAACATGACATTATTACCTCTGCTGTGATGGGCAATACAATGGGATATATTTATGTACCGCCGGTGGGTTCCAGGGAGCCACCCATGCTGTGGGTCCACAGGGAGTTGTAACTGCATCTGTCCACTTCTAAAGAACCCCAGTCTGACTGGGGCATGCAGTGTGGGCCGAAGCCCACCTGCATTAAACATGACATTATTACCTCAGCTGTGATGGGCAATGCAATGGGATATATTTATGTACCGCCGGTGGCTTCCTGGCACCCACCCATGCTGTGGGTCCACAGGGAGTTGTAACTGCATGTGTCCACTTCTAAAGAACCCCAGTCTGACTGGGGCATGCAGTGTGGGCCGAAGCCCACCTGCATTAAACATGACATTATTACCTCAGCTGTGATGCGCAATGCAATGGGTTATATTTATGTACCGCCGGTGGGTTCCAGGGAACCACCCATGCTGTGGGTCCACAGGGAGTTGTAACTGCATCTGTCCACTTCTAAAGAACCCCAGTCTGACTGGGGCATGCAGTGTGGGCCGAAGCCCACCTACATTAAACATGACATTATTACCTCAGCTGTGATGGGCAATGCAATGGGATATATTTATGTACCGCCGGTGGCTTCCTGGCACCCACCCATGCTGTGGGTCCACAGGGAGTTGTAACTGCATGTGTCCACTTCTAAAGAACCCCAGTCTGACTGGGGCATGCAGTGTGGGCCGAAGCCCACCTGCATTAAACATGACATTATTACCTCAGCTGTGATGCGCAATGCAATGGGTTATATTTATGTACCGCCGGTGGGTTCCAGGGAACCACCCATGCTGTGGGTCCACAGGGAGTTGTAACTGCATCTGTCCACTTTTAAAGAACCCCAGTCTGACTGGGGCATGCAGTGTGGGCCGAAGCCCACCTGCATTAAACATGACATTATTACCTCAGCTGTGATGGGCAATGCAATGGGATATATTTATGTACCGCCGGTGGCTTCCTGGCACCCACCCATGCTGTGGGTCCACAGGGAGTTGTAACTGCATGTGTCCACTTCTAAAGAACCCCAGTCTGACTGGGGCATGCAGTGTGGGCCGAAGCCCACCTGCATTTAATCTGACGTTAGCTCTGCTGTCCAGGGCACTGCAATGGGATACATTTATGTACAGCCAGTGGGTTCCAGGGAGCCACCCATGCTGTGGGTGCACACGGAATTGCCATTGCGGAGTTGTACCTGCCTGTGACTATTTATAAAAAACCGCGGTCTGACTGGGGCATGCAGACACCTTGACAGAATGCATATTGTGTGGCACATAGGTTCCCCATTGCTATGCCCACGTGTGCAGCTCCAGATGGAGGTGGCACAGGATTGGATTTCTCATTGCTTATGTACAGCATTGTGGACTATCGCCCCGCCCCTTTTAAAGAGGGTCGCTGCCTAGCCGTGCCAACCCTCTGCAGTGTGTGCCTGCGGTTCCTCTGGCAGACGCACTTATAAATAGACATGAGGGTGGCGTGGCATGAGGGCAGCTGAAGGCTGGGCAGGGACAGTTTGGTGTGCGCTGTGGACACTGGGTCGTGGGGGGGGGGGGGTTGGTCTGCATGTAACCCAGGAGAAGTGGCAGCGGAGTGTCATGCAGGCAGTGATTGTGCTTTGTTGGAGGTAGTGTGGTGCTTAGCTAAGGTATGCATTGCTAATGAGGGCTTTTCAGAAGTAAAAATTGTTGGGAGGGGGGGGTGCCCACTCTTGCCGCTATTGTGGCTTAATAATGGGACCTGGGAACTTCAGATGCAGCCCAACATGTAGCCCCTCGCCTGCCCTATCTGTTGCTGTGTCGTTCCCATCACTTTCTTGAATTGCCCAGATTTTCACAAACGAAAACCTTAGCGAGCATCGGCGAAATACAAAAATGCTCGGGTCGCCCCTTGACTTCAATGGGGTTCGTTATTCGAAACGAACCCTCGAGCATCGCGAAAAGTTCTTCTCGAGTAACGAGCACCCGAGCATTTTGGTGCTCGCTCATCTCTAGTAGGTACCCAACTTTCTTAGGTTAGGATTAAACCACCTGGTATTAGCATTAGGACCCATCTGAAAGTTTGGTCACCTGGACGTTGGTAGATGGGCCAATGTAATTTGATCAAATTATATACCAAGAACCTTGCATTATTTAATGTGGTTAGAGTATTGATTATAGGTATGTATACCTCAGCTAGTAAATATATTATGAGTGATGTTGCCGTCTTTTGGTTCTGTTTCTATTGTATGTTGCAGTCGTGGTTTAACGTGCACCTGTATAGTTCTTTAGGGAAGTGCTGACCTATTTTATCCTTTTTAAAGCTCTGCTACATGACATGGGCACAACAGACACAGCTGTGGTACCTGACATGCACCTGACAGACATAACATGCGCATGGTACAGACACAGGTCTGCTATATTATATGCGCTTAACAGACACAGCTGTGCCACAGTATATGAGCATGTTACAAACTCAGCTCTGCTACATGACATTGACGTCACAGACACAGCTTTGGTGCATGATATACGCAAGGTACAAACACAACTCTGCTACATTATATGCACGTGACAGACACAGCTGTGACACAGTACATGCGCATGTTGCAAACTCAGCTCTGCTACATGACATGCGCATCACAAACACAGCTGTGCTACATGATATACATCCATGCTGACTATACACATTTCACGCACAGCACATTAGACAAACAGCCACTCGCAACTCTACTACATTTGTGCTGACTGCACACATAACACACAGAGCTCTTGGGTACAGTGATGAGCCACTGGTCATGTGATTCCTGACTCCACCAACACTGGTGATCACATAATGGTGACATCATCAGAGTCCTAGTACTTTCTGTTGGCTTATCCAGTATACAGTACTACCAAACTCCAGAATGACTTCTCCCACAGCAGTGACGTCACCACAGGTTCCTCACCCCGCCAGATCTCTGTGGTTACCATAGGTCAGTGTCTCCTGTCAGGACCGCTGAGTTGTGTCTGACATAATAACGGCTTAGTTGTATTCTCAGGGTGTTAGGACCTGCCATGATGGTGCCAGGGGGCGGGGCCATGATGGCACCAGCAGCGGGCTTTGATGGCAACAGGGGCATGGCTATGACATCACCAGGGGTGGGGCATTAACATCAACTGGGAGTAGGAGTATGAGAATCACTCACTCACATACTTACAGACGTGATCATTAGTAGTTTGATGCATACTGAAGCACGCACAATTATGCATACATATATGCCATACCACAGTGGAACACTCAGCATGAATGGAAGACTAAAGCAGGAGGAATCCAAAGGAGAAATGGAGAAGAAGGCAGCTCAGGAGCTTGGGGAGGTGTAGAGGAGGTGCAGGGGACACAACCCCACATTCCCCACTTCTGGTTCTCTGTGAACTGCCTGGTCACAGCACAGAGAGAGAGAAGAAAGCTACACTGTGGTACTCTGCAACAGTAGCATTGCGATGAACTAGACAGAGGGGAGGCAGAGTCAAACAACACAGCCAGGACATCATTGGCTCCACCTGCACAGTATAGTAGCACAAGCATCAGGACTCTGAAGTGCTCTGTGTTTGTCTAAGGCCACAATTTAAAGGGGATGTGGAATAGAGGTAGACTATTAATAAAGGTAGTTTGGACAGCTGTGAGCCCATCTGGAGTCTTGAGACCCGAACTGTTGCCCCTTTCACCCATATTACTATCCTCCATTGTTGATTAATAATCTCTTAGCTCTTCCCTCAGGATAAAGGACTGCTCATAGACTCAACTCTGGCAATTTTTTTTATTATTATTAATTCTGTTGTACTTTTGAATGATTTATCCTTGACATGTAATCTCCTGTTTAATTTTTCTTTCCCCTTCCCCCTTTCTCCTTATTCTTTGTTTGTATTTAAAATCATAAATAAAGAATTCATTAAAGAAAGAAATGATACAATGATTAACTGCTTCTATTAAATAATTTTTAATCGAATATTACATTTGAAGCTGATTTATAGAAGTAATTCTTTTTATGTTTAACTAGGTATATTTTGGAGTGATTTAAATGATTTCCAAGCAGCAGGTGATATATGATGCTAGATTTCATATGACTTTATATTTTGCCTACTTAAAATTTCATTGAATATTTATGTCATCTGCATGATTAGATTTAAAAATGCACATGTAGCAATTTACTATGCATTGAAACTATTTAGTTTATTGGATTTACACTGTTTTGGTTCACATGTCAATATTTTGGTCAGCATTTTGTATCAATACTTCTAAATCAAAAGCAACAGTGAGCCCAAAACACGCCAATGCAAATCTTTCCATTATACTTTTTCTCTGTAGGTTTCATTCCTGATTTTAGCTTATAAATACTGAACAAAATACTGCTATAAGAAAGTAGCTTAAGTCATGAAACTTCTTTTAACCCCTTATGAACCAGGCTGTTTTGTACCTTAAAGGGTTTCTGTCATTAAAAAATGAAAATTCTATACTTACCTTTTCTCCCCCTGTAAGTCTACTTACCAGATCTTCACCTTCCCTATTTTCTCCTGTCTGCTGCAGTCCAGGAGGGTCACTTCATCTTCAGCTGCCTGATTCATCTCCTTATTGTGAGCTTACGTACATTGGTTGGCAGTCTTCTTACTGCCAGCCAATATATACGTTACATCACAGCTCACAGGCCAGCAGGGGGAGTGCTGATCTACTTCATTGATTGCTCATACGAGCTGCCTCTGAAATAGATTAGAATTCCTTCCTAGGCAGTGAATGCTACAGCACACGAATGTGACCTGCACTGACCTGGTCGGAAGGGATGTGAGGAATGCAACCTTCATAACAAACCGTCCCATGAGTGGTAAGGTGACCCCGGGGCACTGCAGGGACTCAACCAGGAGAGGATGTGCTAAGAAAACTAATGGAGGAGGAATAGGTGAGTACAATTTTTTTTTTTTAATGACAAAAACCCTTTAAGGACCAGACACTTTTTAGGGATTTTACCATGTGGTGGTTTAACTGCCCTATTTTTTTCTCTTCAACTACCAAAATTATTTTTTGCTGCGTTTCTTCCCCCGTGACATATAGGGCTAGATTATTTATATCTTTTTCACTGATTTTTTTTAATTTTTTTTTTTTTAGTTTTATTAGGTAGTAAAAAGCTAAAAATATATATATTTTTTAACATTTATAGTTTCTTTTTAAATTAATAAATTAAGGCTAAAATAAAGTATGGGAATGGGTTCCTCATATTGTTTCGGACATTTTAATACATAATATGTATACTTTCAGAATACAGGGCGCATACGGCGACGGTTTTGGTTGGCGTCGGCTTTAGGTTATTTTCTTTTTTATGTATAAATTTTTATTTTATTCTGTAAATTTGTTTTACTTATTTGTTTATGTATTTATTTATTTTTTACTATCTATGTCCCCATCATGTCATATAAGACCTCTAGAGTTCATTCACGTTTTTTTTTTATTACACAATTTTTTACTGTAGCTGGGTTATCCATAGGAGCCCCAGCAGTGACTGGCAGAGCTGATCAGGGTCTCGTAAGATCCTGCAGCTCTGCTATAACAGGAGATCCCAGCGGTCACATGACCGCTGGCTTGCATAGTGGAAGAAACACTTCCACTTTCACTTTTTAGTACATACAGTAGTGCTCATTGAGTGCTGTGTACTAGAGAAAGGAGAAGGCAGAAGGTCTTAAAAACCACTTCTCCCTTTTCTTTCAGGTTATCAGTTCACAGCCGGACCTGCTTCTGATTGATTGCAGAATGAGGGGCTTTTTTACTTTTGGCTGGGATTATAGCCCAGGACCAAGCGCCTTAAAATTACAGCGCTTGGTCTTTAATGGGTTAATGTCACATCACCAAAATATGTGCCCTCTGGCTGTAGTCTACAGAAAAAGAGAAGGAGGTCACAAATGGTTACATCATGTTTCAGCAGTAGTTAAGTGTATCAGTGAGTGGAGGACTCTTTAGATACTTGCTAGCTTTTTAACATTTCATGCAATCTCCCTGGCCTGACTCTCCAGTGGATTTAAATTATACAACTAATTTTGTTTAAATCAAAATCAATTTGCGAATGTGTTTGCTGATGCTGAATCTCTAAATTTTAGCTGAATCGTAGCATTAGTTAAATTGAATCAAACATCCGCAAGCATTACCTGCCTTGTGCTGACTTAGGTAGTTCTTTAAATATACAAACGTATTTATTTATGTGTTTGGCCTATAGAATATGACAAATAATTCCATGTAACTCCTTAAGGGCAAAGTAAATATGGGTCTTAAGGATGAGCATCAATTTTTGTGTTTTTACCCCTTCTTAGTCAAAGCAGTTGAATTGTGCATTGTTTTTGTAAGATACATTTAACTGTTTTAGGATAGTGTTTATTTGTATACTAATTATATTATATGGAGAGCAATATACCTATCTTTGTTATAGTTTATTACTATCAACCATTTTAAAGCATTTCTCTTATGTATAGTATAGTATGGAAATCAACATAGAAATGCTGTTTGTTTTTTATCTTAATGAGATTTCCTTACTTTAAGTCAATACCTAAAGAGGTCCCAGTCCCCCAATCATGTCAAGTACATTAGAATTTATGGCTAAGCTGGTTCTGACTGTATTGGCATGTTTGTTAGAAGGTTGAGCCTCTGGTCCTGTTAGTTTTTTGTATAGGTCAATACTCATGTAGGGGACTACAGTTGTGAGCAGACCCTAAACTTTGGGAGCCTAGAAGCCCCAATCACCCAAGTAGCAACAGGTTTTGCCTTCCCCCACAATAAAATAGCACACATAAAACTTTTGCTTCTAGTCACACTTGCTTGATAGCACACAGAGCACTGCAGCATGTATGACAGTCCAACTCCTCCTCCTGTATTCTGAGACCAGGAAATGGGGAAAGAGTTGAACTGCGTTTCAAGCAGCAGCATAAATAGAAACAAAAGTATTTTATGTGCTGTCTGATCATGGATCAAGCCGCAATAAAATGTAGGAGCAGGGAGGGAGGGAGCTTAGTACAATGTGAGAACCCAGAATGCACCTATTTACAATGTTGGAGCATGAAGGGAGCCTTATTACAATGTGAGGACACAAACTGATATCCCATTACAATGTGGGAGCACGGAGAGGACCCTATTAGAATGTGGGGGCATTACTTGTATGTGGAGGCACTACTGGTTTGTGGAAGCACACAGAGGGCACTAAGACTTTGGGGCTACATAGGTATTATTACTTTTAAAGGCCACAAAGTGGACTTTATTATCTTGTGGTGGGCATAGAAAGGAATTATTACTGTGTGGGGGTTTAAAATTAAGGGCACTCTTATTGTGAGGTACAAAGGTGTCATTAATTCTTGTGGTGGTCACTAGGGGGGAATTATTACTCTCTGGTGTGCAAAAGAGGCAATATTTCCATAGAGATGAACTAAGAGAAAGGTATAGTGGCAGGATAGGGAAAAGCATACAGAGGCAACCCATGGCTGCAAGAAGTCTTCATGGTGGTCTGGACCGAGAGAGAAGAAAATCAAAAACAGACATTAATAATCAGAGACTACTTCAATTGTGATCACTGGAGGTAACTGCACTACCAGTTCTATTACTGTGCAGAACTGGTATCTATTATTCGGTGACTGTATTATTTAGGGATAAACCAATACTGACTAGCAATAGATAAATCTAAGCCTACAATATTTTTAGAGTTGTATTATAGACATGCTATTTTTATGTTTTTTAATGGGAGTTGTCAAGACATAAGCCTTGGAGCTTGTGCACACAATCTTTAAAGACCGTGACAGATTACCTGGCTGCTAGTGCTGCATCAATGGGACACTTAGGAGATGCAGCAATGCAGCAGAAAGATCTAGCTGGCAGTCATGGAGAGTAATTAGGAGGCAGAGGACCCAAGCTGAATTTTTTGTATCAGGGCCTATGAGTAGAGATGAGCGAGCATACTCGTCCGAGCTTGATGCTCGTTCGAGTATTAGGGTGTTCGAGATGCTCGTTACTCGAGACGAGCACCACGCGGTGCTCGACTCCATTACATTTCCTTCCCTGAGAAATTTGCGTGCTTTTCTGGCCAATAGAAGCACAGGGAAGGCATTACAACTTCCTCCTGTGACATTCCAGCCCTATCCCACCCCCCCTGCAGTGAGTGGCTGGTGAGATCAGATGACACCCGAGTATTTAAATCTGCCCCGCCCGCAGCTCAGCACAGATTCACGCTGACAGAGATCAGGGAAAGTGCTGCTGATGCTGCTGCTGCTATAGGGAGAGTGTTAAGTTTAATTTCAGTCTTCAAGAACCCCAAAGGTCCTTCTTAGGGCCACCCAACACTCTAAGCTACTAGAAGATGTAGATCAAAGTCCAATGTGTGATGGTGAAAGCACTTCTTTTTTATTATTTTTTCAAAAATTAAAAACCAGCAATGGAATACGCGTTTCGGGGAAGAACCCCTTCGTCAGTTCGGCTGGATAGGACTGTGTGATAAGTACAAATAGATAATGGAGGAGTGATTAACAAAGAAAGGGGAGGAGAGGGGAGAGGAAAAAAAAATAAATTCATATACATAATGAAGTCTCACAAATGTGTCAATAAGAAAAATAAATATATGATGAAAACATCGATCTGAATAGTGGTAAAATATATATGAGACAAAAAACATAAAAGAATATGAGCATCCGTACATGTAAATTAACATGAAATTTATACAAAACAAATATCTGTTAAAATAGGATGAAGACAATCCTGAGTAAAATACCAATCTTAAAAGTACCAATATGAGAGCGGATGGACTCAAAATCGTGTGGTTGCTTTCAGCTGAATGGAATGACTACTCAAGAATAACTCTTTTGCATTTAATTCTGGATTATACCAACAGATAAAAGGGACCACTATGGGTACTGGATTTGCGCCAAGCTTCGCAAATTTATATGTGGGGGAGTTTGAACGACAATACATCTATACTGAACACATGTGGTCTAAGAAAATTATTTTTTATAAACGGTACATTGATGACCTTATTTTCATTTGGGAAGGGTCAGGGGAAGAATTTAATTGCTTTACGGATCACCTCAATATGATTGATTTTAACCTGTCCTTCACTGGTGTCACTTCTCCTATTTCTGTGGATTACCTGGACCTAACTTTGGGCCATGAGAGTGGGAGAATTATTACTAAAACTCATTTTAAACCTGTTGATGGAAATAGCTTTCTTGATTTTAGAAGCGCCCATTACAGAAAATGGAAGAACAACATTCCATACGGTCAGTTTAGACGCATTAGGCGCAACTGTACCGAGATCGAGGATTACAATACTCAGAGCTTGATTTTGAGACAAAGATTCAAACAAAAATGTTACCCTAAAAAATTGGTGGACACAGCCTTTAATAGAGCTAAACATGACACTCCTAGAGACATTAAGATCCCTACTGAAAAGCTCACTGACTTTCACCATAATTTCATTACCACCTATAACCCATGTCATACTCGGGTGCGCACAATACTAGAGATGAGCGAACACCAAAATGTTCGGGTGTTCGTTATTCGGAACGAACTTCCCGCGATGCTCGAGGGTTCGTTTCGAACAACGAACCCCATTGAAGTCAATGGGCGACCAGAGCATTTTTGTATTTCGCCGATGCTCGCTAAGGTTTTCATGTGTGAAAATCTGGGCAATTCAAGAAAGTGATGGGAATGACACAGAAACGGATAGGGCAGGCGAGGGGCTACATGTTGGGCTGCATCTCAAGTTCACAGGTCCCACTATTAAGCCACAATACCGGCAAGAGTGCCCCCCCCCCTCCCAACAACTTTTACTTCTGAAAAGCCCTCATTAGCATGGCATACCTTTGCTAAGCACCACACTACCTCCAACAAAGCACAATCACTGCCTGCATGACACTCCACTGACACTTCTCCTGGGTTACATGCTGCCCAACCGCACCCCCTCCCCCCCACAGCGCACACCAAAGTGTCCCTGGGCAGCCTTCAGCTGCCCTCATGCCACACCACGCTCATGTCTATTTAGAATTGCGTCTGCCATGACGAGGGACCGCAGGCACACACTGCAGAGGTTGGCACGGCTAGGCAGCGACCCTCTTTAAAAGTGGCGGAGCGATAGCCCACAATGCTGTACAGAAGCAATGAGAAATAGAATCCTGTGCCACCGCCATCAGGAGCTGCACACGTGGGCATAGCAATGGGGAACCTATGTGCCACACACTATTCATTCTGTCAAGGTGTCTGCATGCCCCAGTCAGACTGGGCTTTTTAATTCATAGACACAGGCAGGTACAACTCCCTATTGTGAAGTCCCTGTCGACCCACAGCATGGGTGGCTCCCTGGAACCCACCGGCGGTACACAGAAATATCCCATTGCATTGCCTAACACAGCTGAGGTAGTAATGTCGTGCGTAATACAGGTGGGCTTCGGCCCACACTGCATGCCCCTGTCTGACCGGGGTTCTTTACAAGTGGACACATGTAGGTTAAACTCCCTGTGGACCCACTGCCTGGGTGGGTGCCAGGAAGCCACCGGCGGTACATAGAAATATCCCATTGCATTGCCCAACACAGCTGAGGTAGTAATGTCGTGCGTAATACAGGTGGGCTTCGGCCCACACTGCATGCCCCAGTCTGACCGGGGTTCTTTACAAGTGGACACATGTAGGTTAAACTCCCTGTGGACCCACTGCCTGGGTGGGTGCCAGGAAGCCACCGGCGGTACATAGAAAAATCCCATTGCATTGCCCAACACAGCTGAGGTAGTAATGTCGTGCGTAATACAGGTGGGCTTCGGCCCACACTGCATGCCCCAGTCAGACTGGGGTTCTTTAGAAGTGGACACATGTATTAAAAACTCCGTGTGCACCTACAGCATGGGTGGCTCCCTGGAACCCACCGGCGGTACATAAAAATATCCCATTGCATTGCCCAACACAGCTGAGGTAACGTCAGCTGTAATGCAGGTGGGCTAAAAATTAATTTGATTACACTGTAGGCGAGGGCCCACAAAAATTGCTGTATCAACAGTACTAATGTACATCCCAAAAATTGGCCATGGCCAGCCAAGAGGGCAGGTGAAACCCATTAATCGCTTTGGTTAATGTGGCTTAAGTGGTAACTAGGCCTGGAGGCAGCCCAGTGTAACGAAAAATTGGTTCAAGTTAAAGTTCCAACGCTTTTAAGCGCATTGAAAGTTATAAAAATTGTTCAGAAAAATTATTTGAGTGAGCCTTGTGGCCCTAAGAAAAATTGCCCGTTCAGCGTGATTACGTGAGGTTTCAGGAGGAGGAGCAGGAGGAGGAGGAGGAATATTAGACACAGATTGATGAAGCAGAAATGTCCCCGTTTTGGATGGTGAGAGAGAACGTAGCTTCCATCCGCGGGTGCAGCCTACGTATTGCTTACGTATCGCTGCTGTCCGCTGGTGGAGAACAGAAGTCTGGCGAAATCCAGCCTTTGTTCATCTTGATGAGTGTTAGCCTGTCGGCACTGTCGGTTGACAAGCGGCTACGCTTATCTGTGATGATTCCCCCAGCCGCACTAAACACCCTCTCCGACAAGACGCTAGCCGCAGGACAAGCAAGCACCTCCAGGGCATACAGCGCTAGTTCAGGCCACGTGTCCAGCTTCGACACCCAGTAGTTGTAGGGGGCAGAGGCGTCACCAAGGATGGTCGTGCGATCGGCTACGTACTCCCTCACCATCCTTTTACAGTGCTCCCGCCGACTCAGCCGTGACTGGGGAGCGGTGACACAGTCTTGGTGGGGAGCCATAAAGCTGGCCAGGCCCTTAAAGACTGTTGCACTGCCTGGGATGTACATGCTGCTCGATCTACGCACATCCCCTGCTACCTTGCCCTCGGTACTGCGCCTTCTGCCACTAGCGCTGTCGGCTGGGAATTTTACCATCAGCTTGTCCGCAAGGGTCCTGTGGTATAGCAACACTCTCGAACCCCTTTCCTCTTTGGGAATCAGAGTGGGCAGGTTCTCCTTATACCGTGGATCGAGCAGTGTGTACACCCAGTAATCCGTCGTGGCCAGAATGCGTGCAACGCGAGGGTCACGAGAAAGGCATCCTAACATGAAGTCAGCCATGTGTGCCAGGGTACCTGTACGCAACACATGGCTGTCCGCACTAGGAAGATCACTTTCAGGATCCTCCTCCTCCTCCTCCTCCTCAGGCCATACACGCTGAAAGGATGACAGGCAATCAGCCGGTGTACCGTCAGCAGCGGCCCAAGCTGTCTCTTCCCCCTCCTCCTCATCCTCCTCATGCTCCTCCTCCTCCTGTACGCGCTGAGAAATAGACAGGAGGGTGCCCTGACTATCCAGCGGCATACTGTCTTCCCCCGCCCCCGTTTCCGAGCGCAAAGCAGCTGCCTTTATGGTTTGCAGGGAATTTCTCAAGATGCATAGCAGAGGAATGGTGACGCTAATGATTGTAGCATCGCCGCTCACCACCTGGGTAGACTCCTCAAAATTACCAAGGACATGGCAGATGTCTGCCAACCAGGCCCACTCTTCTGAAAGGAATTGAGGAGGCTGACTCCCACTGCGCCGCCCATGTTGGAGTTGGTATTCGACTATAGCTCTACGTTGTTCATAGAGCCTGGCCAACATGTGGAGCGTAGAGTTCCACCATGTGGGCACATCGCACAGCAGTCGGTGCACTGGCAGCTTAAAGTGATGTTGCAGGGTGCGCAGGGTGGCAGCGTCCGTGTGGGACTTGCGAAAATGTGCACAGAGCCGGCGCGCCTTTACGAGCAGGTCTGACAAGCGTGGGTAGCTTTTCAGAAAGCGCTGAACCACCAAATTAAAGACGTGGGCCAGGCATGGCACGTGCGTGAGGCTGCCGAGCTGCAGAGCCGCCACCAGGTTACGGCCGTTGTCACACACGACCATGCCCGGTTGGAGGCTCAGCGGCGCAAGCCAGCGGTCGGTCTGCTGTGTCAGACCCTGCAGCAGTTCATGGGCCGTGTGCCTCTTATCGCCTAAGCTGAGTAGTTTCAGCACGGCCTGCTGACGCTTGCCCACCACTGTGCTGCCACACCGCGCGACACCGACTGCTGGCGACATGCTGCTGCTAACACATCTTGATTGCGAGACAGAGGAGGAGGAGGAGGAGGGTGCTTTAGTGGAGGAAGCATACACCTCCGCAGATACCACCACCGAGCTGGGGCCCGCAATTCTGGGGGTGGGTAGGACGTGAGCGGTCCCAGGCTCTGACTCTGTCCCAGCCTCCACTAAATTCACCCAATGTGCCGTCAGGGAGATGTAGTGGCCCTGCCCGCCTGTGCTTGTCCACGTGTCCGTAGTTAAGTGGACCGTGGCAGTAACCGCGTTGGTGAGGGCGCGTACAATGTTGCGGGAGACGTGGTCGTGCAGGGCTGGGACGGCACATCGGGAAAAGTAGTGGCGACTGGGAACTGAGTAGCGCGGGGCCGCCGCCTCCATGATACTTTTGAAGGACTCCGTTTCCACAACCCTATACGGCAGCATCTCAAGGCTGATGAATTTTGCTATGCGGACGGTTAACGTTTGAGCGTGCGGGTGCGTGGCGGCGTACTTGCGCTTGCGCTCCAACAGTTGCGCAAGCGACGGCTGGACGGTGCGCTGAACTACACTGCTGGATGGGGCCGAGGACAGCGGAGGTGAGGGTGTGGGTGCAGGCCAGGAGACGGTAGTGCCTGTGTCCTGAGAGGGGGGTTGCATCTCAGTGGCAGGTTGGGGCACAGGGGGAGAGGCAGGGGTGCAAACCGGAGGCGCTGAACGGCCTTCGTCCCACCTTGCGGGGTGCTTGGCCATCATATGTCTGTGCATGGTGGTGGTGGTGAGGCTGTTGGTGTTGGCTCCCCGGCTGAGCTTTGCGCGACAAAGGTTGCACACCACTGTTCGTCGGTCGTCAGGCGTCTCTGTGAAAAACTGCCAGACCTTAGAGCACCTCGGCCTCTGCAGGGTGGCATGGCGCGAGGGGGCGCTTTGGGAAACACTTGGTGGATTATTCGTTCTGGCCCTGCCTCTACCCCTGGCCACCGCACTGCCTCTTGCAACCTGCCCTGCTGATGCCCTTGACTCCCCCTCTCAAGACCTGTCCTCCTGAGTAAGCGTTGCACACCAGGTGGGGTCAGTCACCTCATCGTCCTGCTGCTCTTCCTCCGAATCCTCTGTGCGCTGCTCCCTCGGACTTACTGCCCTTACTACTACCTCACTGCAAGACAACTGTGTCTGATCGTCATCGTCCTCCTCACCCACAGAAAGTTGTTGAGACAGTTGGCGGAAGTCCCCAGCCTCTTCCCCCGGACCCCGGAAACTTTCGAATGGTTGGGCATCAGTGACGATAAACTCCTCTGGTGGGAGAGGAACCGCTGCTGCCCAATCTAAGCAGGGGCCCGAGAACAGTTCCTGGGAGTGCTCCCGCTCCTGAGCAGATGTTATTGTAGTGGAGTGAGGAGGCTGGGAGGAAGGAGGAGCAGCAGACAGAGGATTCGGATTGGCAGCAGTGGACGGCGCAGAACTGCGGGTAGACGATAGGTTGCTCGAAGCACTTTCTGCCATCCAGGACAGGACCTGCTCACACTGCTCATTTTCTAATAACCGTCTGCCGCGTGGACCCATTAATTGGGCGATGAATGTGGGGACGCCAGAAACGTGCCTCTCTCCTAATCGCGCAGCAGTCGGCTGCGACACACCTGGATCAGGAGCTTGGCCTGTGCCCACACCCTGACTTGGCCCTCCGCGTCCTCGGCCGCGTCCACGTCCTCTAGGCCTACCCCTACCCCTCAGCATGCTGTATTACCAGTGATTTGATTTCACAGGCAGGAAATAAATTGGCGCAAGACTGCAGGCCAAATATAATTTTTTCCCTTTTTTGAAAACGAAAGGCGCCACTGCCTCTAGTGAATGAATAATCTAAGTTTAATAACTGTGCTGTTTTCCTGCTAATGTGTCACAGAACGTGAGGGTAGCAGAGTTATTAACTGTGGCAGAGCAGGTATTTTTTTTCCCAATTAAGGAAAGCAAATGGCGAAGCCAGGAGTAAAACGTAGCTGGGTGCGTATGATTTTTAAAGGTGTCACACGCAGCCGACACGTGTCCACCGCCCTTAGGACGGACAGAGGCCGGACAAATAGAATTATTTTCCGTTTTTTGGCACCAAAAGGCAGCACTGCGTATATTCTATGAACATGAGAAGTTTAATAACTGTGCTGTGTCCCTGCTAATGTGTCACAGAACGTGAGGGTAGCAGAGTTATTAACTGTGGCAGAGCAGGTATTTTTTTTCCCAATTAAGGAAAGCAAATGGCGAAGCCAGGAGTAAAACGTAGCTGGGTGCGTATGATTTTTAAAGGTGTCACACGCAGCCGACACGTGTCCACCGCCCTTAGGACGGACAGAGGCCGGACAAATAGAATTATTTTCCGTTTTTTGGCACCAAAAGGCAGCACTGCGTATATTCTATGAACATGAGAAGTTTAATAACTGTGCTGTGTCCCTGCTAATGTGTCACAGAACGTGAGGGTAGCAGAGTTATTAACTGTGGCAGAGCAGGTATTTTTTTTCCCAATTAAGGAAAGCAAATGGCGAAGCCAGGAGTAAAACGTAGCTGGGTGCGTATGATTTTTAAAGGTGTCACACGCAGCCGACACGTGTCCACCGCCCTTAGGACGGACAGAGGCCGGACAAATAGAATTATTTTCACTTGTTTTACAAGCAAAAGGCAGCACTGCATATATTCAATGAATAATAACTGTGTTGTGGCCCTGCCTATACAATTCTTTCCCTGCAGTATCAATGGAGGGTGCAATGCTCTGCAGAAGCGATTTTGAGAAGCAAAAAAAAATGCAGCACAGCTAACAGCAGCCTGGACAGTACTGCACACGGATAAATATGGCCCTAGAAAGGACCGTTGAGGTTCTTGAAGGCTACACTCACTCCTAACACTCTCCCTGCCTATGCAGCACTTCTGTCCCTAATGCCAGGTGCAACGGTCTGCAGAGGCGATTTTGAGGGGAAAAAAAAATTGCCACTGCTAACAGCAGCCAACACACAGCTATCAGTGGCCCTAATAAGGACCTTTGGGGGGTCTTGAAGCCTACACTAACTACCAATTCTTTCCCTACAGCAGCTCCGGTACAAACAGCACTGTCCCTCATCTAAATCACACGGCATCTGAGGCGAACCGCGGGAGGGGCCGACTTTTATGTTCGGGTGACACCAGCCACTCACAGCAGGGGGGTGGTATAGGGCTTGAACGTCACAGGGGGAAGTTGTAATGCCTTCCCTGTCTTTCAATTGGCCAGAAAAGCGCGCTAACGTCTCAGGGAAGGAAGTGAAAATAACCAGAACACCGCATGGTGTTCGTTACGAATAACGAACATCCCGAACACCCTAATATTCGCACGAATATCAAGCTCGGAAGAACACGTTCGCTCATCTCTACACAATACTAGAAAAATATTGGCCAGTATTGCTCCAGGACCCATTCCTTTCCAGTCACTTACCACCTAAACCACGCATTACGTTCAGAAGAGTGCGCACCCTCAAAACCTCCCTAGCCCCCAGTAACCTTAAAACCAGCAGACCACATCCATTACAGGAGAGAACCTTTTTTCCTAAATTAGTTGGATGTTTCCGATGCGGCAAGAGAAGCTGCATGTGTTGTGACAATATCTGCCACAAACGATCTAGTTTTACGAGTTGTACGACAAAATAGACATTTTCTATCAAATCATTTCTAAACTGCTCATCTACGTATGTAATCTATCTACTAGAATGTCCCTGCAGGCTTCAGTATATTGGATGCACCACCCAGACTTTGAGAAGTCGCATTAACAAGCATAGATCAAACACCAAGAATAGCTATCTAAACCATAGTGTTTCCAGGCATGGGACCGCAGTCCATAATAATGATTTTAAAGTATTTTCTGTAACAGTTTTAGAACAAATACCCGCCCATGTAAGGAATAGATTTGAAATTCTGAGAAAACGAGAAATATTTTGGATATTTAAACTGAACACGCTTATACCTATGGGCCTTAATGAGAGTTTGGAAAGCATTTTTGACAGTTGATTGTTTTTTGGTTTTTTTCCCTCTCTCTCTCTTTCCTTCTTTCCCCAGACTAACATTGATTTGCAGGATTGCTGAATTCCAATAGGTGTCACTGTAGAGACATTGTTTAGTTTTTCCCTATTTGCCATACCCCCAGCATAGTCCTCTTCTTACTCCACACCTCCCTCCCTTTACTAACCAAACAATAGGAATTACCTTGTACATGAATCCCCCTCCCAACTCCCTATTCCATCCATGCACCCTGTAACCACGCCCCCCTTTTTAGTCAAGCCAATCAACATTGAATTATTTTTCCCGCCCTCTCTCTCAGGTATTTATACCCCTGACTTGTCCTCAGCTCCCTTGTTAAAGCACTTTTTCTCCCCTGTCCTCCTGCACACAGGTAAGCAAACTTCTCTTTTATCCTATAACTTATATTTACACATTAATTCCTTTCCTTCCCCTCTTTCCCCCCTTCCCCCCTTCCCCTCTTCCCCTTCCTTCCTAGTATGACATTATCAGGAGCAAAAAAATCCATCCAGTGCTCAGTTCAATCTAACTGCCCCCCTGCACTTAATTACCCTGCAAGAACCCTCTGCCATATATTATCCACACATCTTCCCTAATCTGACAATTCTTCATTTTCAGGACCTCCGACACATCCAATACATCTTTGGAATCGTGTCACCCCTAGGCATCCTGTTGGTGAGCCCCTTATCTCAATTTCTAATTAGTTTTATTCTCATTTTTGTTGGTTACATAAAGGTGTCCCTCCCCCCCTCTTTTTTTTTTTTCCCTAACTTTATCCCACACCATGAACCCAATGCTGTCAATGCACACCATTCTGAAGTAGCTTTCCAATAGATCCCCCTTTTTTTTTTTTCTTCTTTTCTCATTTTTACATACATATACACATTTATTTATGCACCCCCTCGGGTATAGCAATCATATCATATTTCCCAATAGGCTGTACATGCATTTTAATTCTGTAGTCATTCCATTCAGCTGAAAGCAACCACACGATTTTGAGTCCATCCGCTCTCATATTGGTACTTTTAAGATTGGTATTTTACTCAGGATTGTCTTCATCCTATTGTAACAGATATTTGTTTTGTATAAATTTCATGTTAATTTACATGTATGGATGCTCATATTCTTTTATGTTCTTTTATGTTTTTTGTCTCATATATATTTTACCACTATTCAGATCGATGTTTTCATCATATATTTATTGTTCTTATTGACACATTTGTGAGACTTCATTATGTATATAAATTTTTTTTTTCCTCTCCCCTCTCCTCCCCTTTCTTTGTTAATCACTCCTCCATTATCTATTTGTACTTATCACACAGTCCTATCCAGCCGAACTGACGAAGGGGTTTTTCCCCGAAACGCGAATTCCATTGCTGGTTTTTAATTTCTGAAAAAATAATAAAAAAGAAGTGCTTTCACCATCACACATTGGACTTTGATCTACATCTTCTAGTAGCTTAGAGTGTTGCGCCTCCATACCAGTTCTTTTCACATCCTTTTCGCTACACTTTCGCCCACACTGGTGGAGCGTCATCTGGTTGGCAGCACCTCCACCATTCAAAATACTCAATCATTGAAAACTCTTTGTACTCCATAAATATTCCACTACCCTCACTGGGTCTTGCTCCACCCTCCTTTTTCATTTCTTTTACTCTTCTTAGGGCCACATCTGACCGTGTGCAGTACTGTTGAGGCTGCTTTTAGCAGTGTTGCACATTTTTTTTGTATATCGGGCGTGCAGACCATAGCGTCCTCAGTCTGCAGTCATTTTACAGAGTATAGGGGCAGTACTGGTGAGGCAGGGTCAGTGGTACAGGGAAAGAGGTATACTGGCTATATAGGCAGTGGGCTTTTTCAAAAACATACTATATTTGGGGTGCCTGTGACCATCTTCAGTTTATTGCGTGTCTGCTGGGGGTAGTAGTCGCTAATTAATACCCAGCTAAGCGTTACAGCAGGCTTGCGCATAATTGTTTCCTGGCTCTGCTGTGCGATCCGTAACATCATTGTCGTCATCCCGCCACAGGGAAACAGTACACGTTATGTCCGCTGCATGCGGTGTCTCTGGTTTTTCACCTCACCATTTTAAAAAATTGAGGCAAAACACTTAAGGCCTACCACTTGGTTTTGTCCACTTCACTGATTCTGCGCTGTGAATTGCAGCTGCTCAGTCATACGCACCTAGGTCTCACTGCAGGCTTGCGCATAATTGTTTCCTGGCTCTGCTGTGCGTTCCGTAACATCATTGTCGTCATCCCGCCACAGGGAAACAGTACAGATTATATCCGCTGCATGCGGTGCCTCTGGTTTTTCACCTCACCATTTTAAAAAATTGAGGCAAAACACTTAAGGCCTACCACTTGGTTTTGTCCACTTCACTGATTCTGCGCTGTGAATTGCAGCAGCTCAGTCATACGCACCTAGGTCTCACTACAGGCTTGCGCATAATTGTTTCCTGGCTCTGCTGTGCATTTCGCAACATCATTGTCGTCAACCCGCCACAGGGAAACAGTACACATTATATGCGCTGCATGCGGTGTCTCTGGTTTTTCACCTCACCATTTTAAAAAATTGAGGCAAAATACTTAAGGCCTACCACTGGGCTTTGTCCACTTCACTGGTTCTGCGCTGTGAATTGCAGCAGCTCAGTCATACAGGCTTGCGCATAATTGTTTCCTGGCTCTGCTGTGCGTTCCGTAAGCGAAGTCAGCCTCCAACCACAGGCCAATAAGCGGCACATTTAATTACAGCGTTCTGTTTCTGCTTTACTCATAATACACCATGCTGAGGGGTAGGGGTAGACCTAGAGGATGTGGACGCGGGCGAGAACGCGGAGGCCCAAGTGAGGGTGTGGGCACAGGCCGAGCTCCTGGTCCAGGTGTATCGCAGCCGACTGCTGCGGGATTAGGAGAGAGGCAAGTTTCTGGGGTCCCCAAATTCATCTTACAATTAATGGGTCCATGCGGTAGACCTTTATTAGAAACTGGGCGGTGTGAGCAGGTCCTGTCGTGGATGGCAGAAAGTGCATCCAGCAATCTATCGACCACCCAGTTTTCTAGGCCGTCCACAGCTGCAACTCTGAATCCTCTGGCTGCTGCTCCTCTTGCCTCCCAGCCTCCTCACTCCATGAAAATGACACATTCTGAGGAGCAGGCAGACTCCCAGGAACTATTCTCGGGCCCCTGCCCAGATTGGGCAGCAATGGTTCCTCTCCCACCGGAGGAGTTTGTCGTGACCGATGCCCAACCTTTGGAAAGTTCCTGGGGTCCGGGGGATGAGGCTGGGGACATCTGCCAGGTCCTTGGAAATTTTGAGGAGTCTACCCAGATGGTGAGCGGCGATGCTGCAATCATTATCGTCACCATTCCTCTGCTATGCCTCTTGAGAAGTTCCCTGCAAAGCATAAAGGCAGATTCTTTGCGCTCGGAAACGGAGGCGGGGGAAGACAGTATGTCGCTGGATAGTCAGAGCACCCTCATGTCTATATCTCAGCGCGTTGAGGAGGAGGAGGAGGAGGAGGAGGAGGGGGAGATGCATGAGGAGGAGGGGGAAGAGACAGCTTGGCCCACTGCTGAGGGTACCCATGCTGCTTGCCTGTCATCCTTTCAGCGTGTATGGCCTGAGGAGGAAGAGGAGGAGGAGGAGGAAAGTGATCTTCCTAGTGAGGACAGCCGTGTGTTGCGTACAGGTACCCTGGCACACATGGCGGACTTCATGTTAGGATGCCTTTCTCGTGACCCACGCGTTACACGCATTCTGGCCACTACGGATTACTGGGTGTACACACTGCTCGACCCACGGTATAAGGAGAACCTTTCCACTCTCATACCCGAAGAGGAAAGGGGTTTAAGAGTGATGCTATACCACAGGACCCTGGTGGACAAACTGATGGTAAAATTCCCATCCGACAGCGCTAGTGGCAGAAGGCGCAGTTCCGAGGGCCAGGTAGCAGGGGAGGCGCAGAGATCAGGCAGCATGTACAGGGCAGGCAGGGGAACACTCTCCAGGTCTTTGCCAGCTTTATGGCTCCCCAGCAAGACTGTGTCACCACTCCCCAGTCAAGGCTGAGTCGGCGGGAGCACTGTAAAAGCATGGTGAGGGAGTACGTAGCCGATCGCACGACCATCCTCCATGATACCTCTGCTCCCTACAACTACTGGGTGCCGAAGCTGGACACGTGGCCTGAACTCGTGCTGTATGCCCTGGAGGTGGTTGCTTGCCTTGCGGCTAGCGTCTTGTCAGCGAGGGTGTTTAGTGCGGCTGGGGGAATCATCACGGATAAGCGTAGCCACCTGTCAACTGACAGTGCCGACAGGCTTACACTCATAAAGATGAACAAAGCCTGGATTTCCCCAGACTTCTCTTCTCCACCAGCGGACAGCAGCGGTACCTAAACAATACGAAGGCTGCACCCGCGGATGGAAGCATCGTTCTCTATCACCATCACAAACGGGGACCTTTTAGCTTCATCAATCTGTTTATTATATTCATCCTCCTCCTCCTGCTCCTCCTCCTGAAACCTCACGTAATCACGCCAAACGGGCAATTTTTCTTAGGTCCACAAGGCTCAGTCATATGACTTTTGTAAACAATGTTTATACGTTTCAATTCTCATTAAAGTGTTGAAACTTGCACCTGAACCAATTTTTATTTTAACTGGGCTGCCTCCAGGCCTACTTACAAATTAAGCCACAGTAACCAAAGCTGCCCTCTTGGTTGGGCATGGGCAATTTTTCTGAGGTACATTAGTACTGTTGGTACACCAATTTTTTTGGGCCCTCGTCTACAGTGTTATCCTAGTAATTTTTGTGGGCTTCGCCTGCACTCATGCTACAGCAAGGTGTGTGGGGTTGGCCTACACTTTTGCTACATAAATGTAACTGGGGCCTTGTCTATACTGCAACTACTGAAATGTGAAAGAGACTGTTATCTCCCTAAACTGCTGCAACGGGAATGTTACTGTGGCCTGTCTTGACTGCTACTACTACTGAAATGGAACTAACACTGTGCTCCTCCTATACTGCTGCTAGTGATATGTTACTGGGGCCTGTCCCTAATGCTACCGCTGAAATGTTACTAATTCTGGGCTCTGACTATACTGCTGCTAATGCTATGTCACTGTGGTGTGGAAACGGAGGCTTCCCAAAGACATGATGGTGGCGAGGCCATTTCCTACAAACGCGGTTACTGTTAAGGTACATATTACCAGTCTGACTGGGGCATGCACTGCGGGCCGAAGCCCACCTGTATTGTATGTGACGTTAGCTCTGCTGAGCAGGGCACTGCAATGGGATACATTTATGTACCGCTGATGGGTTCCAGGGAGCCACCCATGCTGTGCGTCCACAGGGACTTCACATTAGTGATTTGTACCTGCCAGTGTCTATGTATTAAAAACCCCGGTCAGACTGTGGCATGCAGTGTGGCCTGAAGCCCACCTGCATTTCATCTGACGTTACCTTAGCTGTGATGGGCAATGCAATGGGAATTATTTATGTACCGCCGGTGGCTTCCTGGGACCCACCTATGCTGTCGGTCCACACGGAGTTGTAACTACATGTGTCTACTTATAAAGAACCCCAGTCTGACTGGGGCATGCAGTGTGGGCCGAAGCCCACCTGCATTTAATGTGACGTTACCTCAGCTGTGCTGGGCACTGCAATGGGATATATTTATGTACCGCTGGTGGGTTCCAGGGAGCCACCCATGCTGTGGGTGCACATGGAATTCCCATTGCGGAGTTGTACCTGCCTGTGACTATTTATAAATAACCCCGGTATGACTGGGGCATGCAGTGTGGGCCGAAGCCCACCTGCATTTCATCTGACGTTACCTCAGCTGTGCTGGGCAATGCAATGGGTTTTATTTATGTAACGCTGGTGGCTTCCTGGGACCCACCCATGCTGTCGGTCCACACGGAGTTGTACCTGCCTGTGTCTACTTATAAAGAACCCCAGTCTGACTGGGGCATGCAGTGTGGGCCGAAGCCCACCTGTATTTAATCTGATGTTAGCTCTACTATCCGGGGCACTGCCTTGGGACAAACTACAGGAGCAATACAGTGCTAATGAGACGTACACAGCTACGCTGGCTTTGGAGTCCGCTGTAGGCCCGCGATTGCTGAGGGTTTGTGCAGAGGCCTATGTCCTGGGTGCAGTGAAAGTCCGCTTCCAGCCTAGGATTGCTGAATCTGTGGGCTGAGGCCTATGCCGTGAGTGCGGTGCAAGTCTGCCATGTTTGGCAGCTCAGATCAATTTTTTGGTCATGTCTTGGGTTTCCTAGGACCCACCTATGCTGTTGGTGCAAACTTAGTTCCCATTGCGGTGTTTGACCTGTCTGGGACAAAGGCACTGACTGACTTGGGTAGGGCGCAGAGAGCTGACGGCTTTCCCCTTGCAGTGTGGATTGAGCTATGCGACACCTTGACAGAATGAATACTGTGTGGCACATGGATTCCCCATTGCTATGCCCACGTTTGCAGCTCCTGACGGAGGTGGCACAGGATTGGAGTTCTCATTGCTTCTGTACAGCATTGTGGGCTATCGCCCCGCCCCTTTTAAAGAGGGTCGCTGCCGAGCCCTGCCAACCCTCTGCAGTGTGTGCCTCCGGTTCCTCCTCATGGCAGATGCACTTATAAATAGACATGAGGGTGATGTGGCTATGAGGCCAGCGTGTGGCATGAGGGCAGCTGAAGGCTGCGCAGGGACACTTTGGTGTGCGCTGTGGACACTGGGTCGTGCGGGGGGATTGAGCAGCATGTAACCCAGGAGAAGTGGCAGCGGAGTGTCATGCAGGCAGTGATTGTGCTTTGTTGGAGGTAGTGTGGTAGTGTGGTGCTAAGGTATGCCATGCTAATGAGGGTTTTTCAGAAGTAAAAATTGTTGGGAGAGGGGGGGGACTCTTGCCGCTATTGTGGCTTAATAGTGGGACCTGGGAACTTGAGATGCAGCCCAACATGTAGCCCCTCGCCTGCCCTATCCGTTTCTGTGTCGTTCCCATCACTTTCTTGAATTTCCCAGATTTTCACAAATGAAAACCTTAGCGAGCATCGGCGATATACAAAAATGCTCGAGTCGCCCATTGACTTCAATGGGGTTCGTTACTCGAAACGAACCCTCGAGCATCGCGGAAAGTTCGACTCGAGCAACGAGCACCCGAGCATTTTGGTGCTCGCTCATCTCTACCTATGAGCCTTTACCTACTTTCCTGAGCAGGATGTTCATGCGCTACAGCTTATTAAAACTAAACTCAATTTTTTTTCAGGCTATTAAATTGTATAACTGCTTACCCATAAAGCAGCAGAAGTTGTTTATTTAGCTTCACAATGATAAATCAATGTGTTGTGACAATGCAGTGGATTTACCTACATTTAACACAATGTGATGCCACAAGAAGTTTTATTAAAATGAACATACAACATTCATATACTAGGACAGCTCTAGTCATAGAGAAATGTTTGTTTTGCATAGGGGAATTTGTTACAGGAATAGTTATGGATATGCAGTATAAAAAAAGGTCAAGCAAACACTCATACCCGTTAGGAGGATTAAATAAAATGTTCCTGGTAAATAGTGTAAGCTTAAAGATAATACATAATGCAACAATGAATGATTTGATGTATGAAGGAATTCCCAAGGATATCAAATACAATACATTGAAACCTATGCAAACAATGAAACTTACAGAGTATAGACATATAAAGGCAGACTAAGGTAAACATATATAATGTTTAAAATGTAAAAGTAGCAGTACAACAATGATATTGATATAGTAGCAGAATAAATTCCAACTGATAAAAGCGCTACTCCTCAAGTAGGCCAGGAGGAGTTCCATGTCTCCGTAAGAAAAACACCCAGAAAGTGTGTGGAGACACCTAGGGGGTGAGTGGGTAGGGGAATGGTATAGTCTCTTCCCAATGGGAGCACCCAAAAGTGGTGGGGGACACCTAGAAGGTGAGTGAGGAGACTTATAAGGCCATGCAAGCTCCTCTGGAAAATTTATGCAAAATAAAGAAGATGAAAAAATACCTTTGCAGCACCACCTATCGGATGGCAGCATTCTGATGCTTTAATTGTCTGTACTTGAGGAGTATCCCCTCCAACAGTTGGATTTCTTTCTGCAGCAATATTATACCAGAAAAGGCCCTATGAGAACTAAGTGAGACTTGCAACTCACCTTTCTGTTGGGCTTTGAGATGTTTGTATGTGCATATATTGGAATCATTTTTCCAGGTGATAGGATTGACTATTACACTGATGTTATTGAATTTACTACTCCTCTACTCCTGATAGCACCCCTTTCCCTTTTCTATTGTGCTTTTTCCCAAGTTTCTTAGATTTTTGATATTTTAGACAGGGTGCCTCTTTCATCAGTATTTTTATATAAAGAACTTATTCATAATATCACTTTGCTCTGTACCGTTTTACCACAAGGAAAATAATGGTCCCTACCTTGAATACCAGATGCTGCAACATGCAAGGAAAGGAATCCAGCACAGTAAAGTTTCTTTTAGAAAATGTATTTTTGTTGTAAGCTTCATTATAAAATGCATGTGGTATATACAGGGGTGGATTAGGAAGCCAAATTGGAGGGGAAAAAATTACAAAGTGGTCCAATGATTGTCGCAAGATCCCTGTGTTAACTGTTAGCTGGGCTCTTATTGTCATAGCCAGGATCAGAGAAAACTCTGATCCATGTTATATAACTTCCTAGATGCACAGTCAGTAGTGACCATGGCATTTAGGTGATTAAAGAGAGGGAACTCCATCTGTCCCCATCGAGCCCAACAAATTCAAATGCAGAATGCCAATTGATAACCATGGCAGACAGGGACCTAGGAGAGGCTTCTAGGCATGCCACAGCTGTTTGCCTATTAGGTTGATCCTTCAGCACAGCTTAAAATATTACTTTCCAGTTTTAGGCTCACATGGAAAAATTATTTGCTATAAAGTATAACAAAGATCACATTGGGTCTATAAGTATCCAAAAATGCTATTACAAATATCAGTTAATAAAATGGTTTTGTTTTGTAAACGTAACACACATGCAATATCACTGTAATCATCATGACCTGTACAAGATTGGTCATATGTCACAGTACAAAAACCATTATATTAAGACTAGCATTACCAAAATAGCTCTTCATAAGGCCCAAATATTCCCACCACACCGTGATCACATATTGCTACCACATAGTAAGCAATAACACAATACTGCTACTGAATAAAGACCACTACAAAGATGAATACGAAATTTCCTTCTTAAATAACACCCCCAGACTGTAAACACATAATACCAGCATAGTGCTGCAGCAAAAACACTCTACAAAGACCATTATTACCTCCTATACAGTGATCATCATAGTAGTAGATACCAGCTTTACACAGTTGTTCTGTAGACTATAGAAGTGGTTACAGTACCATTATATTCAGTGATTACAGGTGATGTGCTTTTACAATAGTCGTTCACTTTTCTTTTTCATTTGGCCTGGACAACCATGACAACTTTTTTCAGTCAAACCTTGCCTCTGCAGAATTTGACACATAGACATGTTTGACCCCTCAATTCTTTAGTGACCTGGCTTTGTTTCCCATATATCCACATAATCTTCCTATCTATAGTTCCCTAGGTAGTAATAATATCATCCATGGTGGCCCACACAGTTATAGTATCCCCCTGTTGTATTCCCTTTTAGTGGTCCACATACAGTAAAGATGCCCCCATTCACTCATAATGACTCTCACAGGTCCCACTAAGTAGCAATGCCTTTCACAGGCTCATGATCCCCATATAAGTATTAGTGCCCTTCAAATGCCCCTGCTCATTAATATAAATACAATAAGACATATTTAAATCTCTGGCATCTGACAGATTTGTTTCACACAGCAATGGTTCACAGACTTTTAAAACTGCACATACACCAAAACATGAAATAAAAGCCTAGTCGGCTGACTATGCACTTGTATGTCCCTCTCTAATTTGACCTAGTGCCAAATTAACATTCTCATCAACACAGTTCATTTACCGTATCCCACAAGATATGAGTCTAGAGGCATTCTCCCTGTCAGACTTGGGGTCTTAGCTGTTAAGCTAAGTGGTAGTGATTCTGCCTGTTGACCACCCCCCTACAGACTATCCTGTGTACAGCACCACCACTATATATACACATACAGTTTTACTGACTTGTGTCGCTCCTCCCACTTCCAGCCTCCATAGTTGGCCCACCCGCACTGTTCGCCCTCCGAATTCCAGATAAGCACAGCAATCCCATGATCGCTCTACGCAGAAGACGCGTGCACAGAGGACGAAAGCAGGAAGAGCAACAGAGGTGAGTATAATGTTTTTGTTTTTTTATTTCAATGCATTTCTACAAATACATTTTTTTTATCAGCCCCAGGACACGAATGGCCCATCTGGAATTTTACCAGTGGGTTAAATGGCCAGTTCGCCCCTGGGACAACACTCCAAGAGACAAAGTAGGAATTCCATTTGGAATATAACGTCTTAATCACGGCATGCAGTCTAACATAAAAAGCTAGTTTAACTAGACGACCCTAAAAAACAATTGACATGGTTAACCAATTTCAGAAATGCTAAAAAAAAAATTTTAACTTTCACTAATAGCAAAGTACAGATAAGTACAAAGTAAATAATAACAATACCATTGCTCATTAAAAGCATGTCATTCATAATAAAATAGTAAATATTGAAGAATATTCAGTCCCTTTGGAATCCTGAATAAATATGCACCTGGCCTTTCGACTATACATCAGTTGTGTGTGGTCTCTGGCCTTTTGTGCCCTGTTAACCCCTTAAATGCCCTGAAACATAAAGGTAGACATATTACCAACAAGATGTTGAATAAAATGTTTAGATATGGCTTATTAATTGGTAGCATTAGGATTATTAACCCCTGAGATGCGCCCCCTAATTCCAGCCTTTAAAGAACATATTGTGCAACCAACATAATACATTTGACACAATGTACATGTACAAGTAACTAAATAAACAATATAAGTTGTATTACAGTTTATGTATTGTTGGATTTTATATTTTTTTTATACGGTTAACAGAGGATACAGACATCTTGGATTTTTATTAAAGGGTAGAGATGAGCGAGTGTACTCGTCCGAGCTTGATGCTCGTTCAAGTATTAGGGTACTCGAGATGCTCGTTACTCGAGACGAGCACCACGCGGTGTTCGAGTCACTTCCATTTTTTTCCCAGAAATGTTTGCGCCGTTTTCTGGCCAATAGAAACACAGGGAAGGCATTACAACTTCCTCCTGTGAAGTGGGGAGATCAGGTGACACCCGAGTATATAAACTGGGGCCGGCCGCGGCTCGCCACAGATGCACGCTGAGAGACATTAGGGAAAGTGCCGTCCTGCTGTAGCTGCTATAGGGAGAGTGTTAGGCTGTTATCTTCATCTTCAAGAACCCCAACAGTCCTTCTTAGGGCCACATCTGACCGTGTGCAGTACTGTTGAGGCTGCTTTAGCAGTTTTGCACATTTTTTTTTTTGTATATCGGGCGTGCAGACCATAGCGTCCTCAGTCTGCAGTCATTTTACTGAGTATAGGGGCAGTACTGGTGAGGCAGGGACAGTGGTACAGGGAAAGAGATATACTGGCTATATAGGCAGTGGGCTTTTTCAAAAAAATTGGAAAAAAAAATCTTTGGGCTGCCTGTGACAGTGTTCAGTTTACTGCGGGTCTGCTGGGGGTAGTAGTCGCTTATTAATACCCTAGACTGCTACTACTACTGAAATGGAACTAATACTGTGCTCCCCCTATACTGCTGCTTTGGAATTGTTACTGGGGCCTGTCTTGACTGCTATTATTACTGAAATGGAACTAATACTGTGCTCCCCCTATACTGCTGCTTTGGAATTGTTACTAGGGCCTATCTTGACTGCTATATTACTGAAATGGGTGGTTGGGCAGCATGTTACCGAGGAGAAGTGGCAGCGGAGTGTCATGCAGGCAGTGATTGTGCTTTGTTGGAGGTAGTGTGGTGCTTAGCTAAGGTATGCCTTGCTAATGAGGGTTTTTCAGAAGTAAAAATTGTTGGGAGGGGGGGGGGCACTCTTGCCGCTATTGTGGCTTAATAGTGGGACCTGGGAACTTGAGATGCAGCCCAACATGTAGCCCCTCGCCTGCCCTATCCGTTTCTGTGTCGTTCCCATCACTTTCTTGAATTTCCCAGATTTTCACAAATGAAAACCTTAGCGGAGCATAGGTCCCATACAAAAATGCTTGGGTCGCCCATTGACTTCAATGGGGTTCGTTACTTGAAACGAACCCCCGAGCATCGCGGGAAGTTCGAGGCGAGTAACGAGCACCCGAGCATTTTGGTGCTCGCTCATCTTTATTAAAGGGATAAACTTTATAGATACGGTGGCAGCGGGGATAACATCCTACTTTAGATAACCAGTTATTAAGTGTTTACTAGAAGAAAGACACTAAGGGAAAGGACAGTAGCCAGTCTAGGTGCCCATTTAGATACAACCCCAATCATTTTGTGAAACACTGGATCTTTATGTAGGAACACAGAATGTTTTTAATAATAGATACAATTTGATAATGACTATTTTCTTTTCTGAACGTTACCTCGTGTTGTTTAAAACTCTTCTTATGTTAGCCACACCAGATTCCAAAAGGGAATTTCACTCAATTTTAGATACAATATTTCTAGCACGTTTCAAACTCCACTCTGGATACCATCTCTGAAAAAGTCGATCACATACCTTGAACTGTTCTTTAATAAATGTATCTTTTTCTCAGCAGTTTGTTTTAGTACGTATCAATTCACCTACAGGGATAATTTTCATCATATGCGGTGCATGACAAGACAACTCTTCAAAGTAGAATTTACTGCTAGGGGTTTATAAAAAGGAGAAACTATCACCCTCTGGGACAACACCTGACTAGTCAGAGTTATATCAACAAACTTGACAGAGATTGAATCATAATTAGAGATGAGCGAGCACCCAAATGCTCGGGTCCGCGTTATTTGAGTCGAGCATTTCGTAAAATTCGAGAGCTCTACTCGAGTAACCAACCCCAATGACTACAATGGGAGACTCCAGCATTTTTGTATGTGGGACGCGAGTTTTTTTTTTTCTTTCTAGGTTCCTCTCTCTCTCTCTCTCTCTCTCTCTCTCTCTCTCCTGCCAGATAAAAAAATTGACGCACGCTGACGCACACTGCGTCGTGGCAGGGAGGGGCCAAAACAGGCACGTCACAGCGGGGAGGAGCCAAAACTAACAATAGTGGCCCTATCAGAGTACGATCCATTTATTACCACCCTCTGCTTTCCATCTCCCAGACAGTTCTTCAGTTCTTTACCCAACTACACACATTTTTGCCCAGTCCGAGCTGTCTTATTTTATATATCAGCCTATAATGCACAGTATCAAATGCTTTAGAAAAATCCAGATATACAAGATCAATAGACTCTGATAGTTTCAAACAACTGCTTATATGAAAAAAGGCTAGCAGACCAAGGTGGGAAACTAGATGCCTTCACTGACAATTGGAACATATGGCTTAACCATTGTCCTCCATTAATCTAAAAACTCAACCCCTTATACCTTCATTCATCAATACCAAAAGGCTTAATAACTATCAATATGATACGCACTGGTTAAATGTTATTTCTTGTTTCAAATGTTAGCAATGCTATTACCGTATATACTCGAGTATTAGCCGGCCTGAGTATAAGCCGAGTCAATAAGTTTTACCACAAAAAAGCACTATAAACTGAGCTATACTCGAGTATATGCTAGGTAAAAAAAAAAACCTCCATACTCACCTCCCAGTTGGCTTCTGTGTCCCCGGCGGCGGTGCGGAAAGCTACTTGAATTCCCCCTGCTGTAATCCCCTGCCACCCCCTCTGCTCGGCTCTGTCATTCCCCTTCACACGCGCTGTGATTGGATCGAGCACCGACTATGATTGGCCGTAGCTTGACCCAATCACAGCGCTTACTTACACAACGCTGACGGCGGGGGATTTGATAGCCGAGCAGGGAGATGACAGCGATCACAGCCTGACAGCAGGGGATGACAGGGCCAAGCAGAGAGGACTGCAGGGGGATGACAGCGGGGAGAATTCAAGCAGCTTTCCGCACCGCTGCTGGGGACACAGACGCCAGCTGGGAGATGAGTATGGAGGGTTGTTTTTAACACTTCCCTGACTCGAGTATAAGCCGAGGGGGGCTTTTTCAGCACAAAAAAAATGTGCTGAAAAACTCGGCTTATACTCGAGTATATACGGTAATAAAATAATTCAATCATTACAGACCACAGTTAAACTTATGTAAAAAATCTGCATACTCGGACCACATACTGTATAAGAATGTATAATTTATTACACCTGTATGTTATGTTTTTGAAAATACCAATAAATATTGTTGGAAAGAAAAAGGCTGTGTGCATAAATCCATTCAAATGAATGGGTGGTGTTTCTGTCCAATTTTTGATTAATCCTTTGGTCCAAAAATCAGACAGAAAAAAAAAAACCATGTGTATATACCTTTACTGTCACACATGGAACCCAGTTCATATTTCTCTATATTTTGATACTTTTATTAAAATCTGCAATATTGTAATTAAAGAAAGTTATTTTCTATTTCAGCTAATGAGGAGTTTCATGCATATTTATATAGCCTCACCTTTGACTTATGTCTAGTTATAATACATTGAGTAGTTGATTCACACTATAATATGCTAAACCACAGAAAGAAGGAAAAAACATTGAACAATTAATTGTGCATCTTGCCTTAAAATTTGTAATTAATATATCATTTAAAATCTATTACTAAAAAGTTGCTGTTTTCCTCAGCAGGTAGTATGATCGTTGCAACAGACATACAGTTAAATCTCCAGTTTCATTGGTAATCCGTAATCCATCCAAAAGCAATTGGCTAAACTTAAAACGAATGAAACTTGAGGCAATTATTTACATAGTAATCAATGTAAATCCAATTAATTAGTTCTAGACATTCCAAAAAACACACCAAACCACATTTCTGTACAGCGTTTAATGCTGCTTTTTCAGCTCAGTACTAAACGCTGTACAATGTTCCCATTCATTTCAATGAGGCTGTTCACACATGCGATAATAGCCCAGTGTTTCCAACGATGCACTTTGACAGCATTGCATATTCTAGCTTTGGCCATTTTCAGCCTTGCTTCGCCCATTGAAATGAAGGGGCAGCAGTTTCAGGCTGCGATAAAAGCCATAGCTACACTAACTGAGAGGGAAAAAAATCAATACTCACCTTGCAGGTGCCATCGGTTTCCTGAGGTTTGCTCTCCAGACCTCTGTGTAGGCTGCTGGGCACTTGTCAAGCCAGCAAAGCATCTTGCTAGTGACGGGGATTGAAATCCCCCGCCTCCAGTAAGAAATTTCTTTGATTAGCTGAGTCAGCTGAGTGACAAACCCCTCAGCCAATCTCAGCCAGCGCTGGATGCTCCCATCACAGCTATTCATCCATAAATGGCTGTGATTGGAGAAATTCCTGAATGCCTGTGATTGGAGAATCCATGGGCCGTGTCAGCAACGAGGTCACGTGGGCCAGCGACCGCCGGCGAAACTAAAAGCAGGCAGTGAAAGTAGAGGGGAAATTCTGCATTGAAGAATCAGCGAAACTGGAAACCGGCGAAAGTAGAAGATAATGATACTAGAGGTATGACTGTATTTAGGTATGAAGTCTTCTCTTCAAAACTTCAAAATTCTCCAAGAAAGTGGAGTATAAAGATGTAAATCTATTTTCACATAGCTCTGTCAGCAGCACAACAGATGGGGTATTTTTTAGAGATGAGCGAGCACACTCGTCCGAGCTTGATGCTCGATCGAGTATTAGGGTACTCTAGATGCTCGTTACTCGAGACGAACACCACGCGGTACTCGAGTCAATTGCATTTCCTTCCCCGCATGTTTAGCACCATTTTCTAGCCAATAAACATGCGAGGAAGTCATTACCACTTCCTCCTGTGATGTGTCAGCCCCCCCCCCCCCCCCAGTAGTGACTGGCTGGGCCAATCAGGTGACCGCTGAGTACTTAAACTGGTCCCGCCGGCGGCTAGCCTCAGATGCATGCTGGCAGAGGTTAGGGAAAGTGCTGCTGCTTATACAGGGATAGTGTTAGCATAGCATCCTGTCTTCAAGAACCCCACGGTCCTTCTTAGAGCTATTCCTCATGGTGTGCATTACCGTTGTGGCTGGCTGCGAGCAGTAGTACACCTTTTTTTTTTTTTTAAGCATCTCGAGCTGACTAGGTCATTTCAGCTATAACGTTCTCAGTGTATTACGCAGAGTTTAGGGACAGAGCTGCCTATATTGGGAAAGTTTTACAGGACTCCTGATCCTCTGTACAAGAACCACAACAGTCCTTTCTGGAGCAGTAGTACACCAACTTTTGTATTACAAATCTAGGCCTGTTCGTAGTCTACTGCAAAGTAGTTCAGTTATACCGTTCTGTGTGTGCAGTGCATAACGCAGAGTTTAGGGACACAGCGACTTCTATAGGCAAAGTTTTACAGTCCTGATCCTCCGTAAAAGAACCTCAATGCTCCTTCTTAGGGCTACATCTCACCGTGTGCTTTACAGTTGTGGCTGGCTGGGAGCAAAAGTGCACCAACTTTGGATTACGCATCTAGGCCTGTTCCGAGCCTTGCAGTTATAGCGTTCTCAGCCTGCAGTGCCGTACAAAGAGCTGTCACCATGAAACTGCACTCTAAAATTTCCTA
Source organism: Eleutherodactylus coqui (assembly GCF_035609145.1). NCBI lineage: Eukaryota > Metazoa > Chordata > Amphibia > Anura > Eleutherodactylidae > Eleutherodactylus > Eleutherodactylus coqui. The sequence continues at coordinate 230,333,063 of NC_089837.1, read as the reverse complement.
GCCTACTGCAAAGTAGTTCAGTTATACCGTTCTATGTCTGCAGTGCATTAGACAGAGGTCTCACCGCTAAACAGTACTGTAATATTTCCTGGGCCACTGCAAATTATTTCAGTTATACCGTTCTATGTCTGCAGTGCATTAGACAGAGGTCTCACCGCTAAACAGTAGTCTAATATTTCCTAGGCCACTGCAAACTGTTACAGCTCTGCACAGAGCGTCTCACAATATCCTTTCCTTGGTAGGGCTGAGATAGCCGCAGTTACCAGCACTATCCACTGGCTTTAGAGTCTTCTCCCACTCCATACAGCCTCTCTTATCTACCAGTCTCTGTGAGCCGTAAACTACCCCTAGGTATTAGCGCAAGACAGCGGGTTAATTTTTTCAAGTCACAGCATAGAGCCTCTGCTATCTACAAGTCTATTCTTATTCCGCCATGATGAGGAGTCGGGGTAAGGCTTGAGAATGTGAACGCGGACGCGAGCATCCAAGTGAGGGTGTGGGCACAGGCCGAGTTCCTGGGCGTGGTGAATCACAGCCGGCTGCTGGGGGATTAGGAGAGAGGCAAGTTTCTGGGCTCCGCAGCTTCATATCACAATTTACAGGTCCGTGTGGTAGACCTTTATTTCAAACAGAGCAGTGTGAGCAGGTCTTTTCGTGGATGGCAGAAAACGCGTCCAGCAATGTATTGACCACCCAGTCTTCTACGCAGACCACTACTCCCGGCCTAGGGACTTCAACTCTGAATCCTCTGGCAGCTCCTCCTTCCTCCCAGCCTCCTCACTCGATGAAAATTACATATTCTGAGCAGGCAGACATCCAGGAAATTTTCTCGGGTCCCTGCCATGAGTGGGAAAAAACGGTTCCTCTCTTACCTGAGGAGTTTATTGTGACCTATGCCCAACCTTTGGAAAGTTCCCGGAGTCCGGGGGATGAGGCTGGGGACTTCCGGCAACTGTCTCAAGAGCTTTTTGTGGATGAGGATGATGAGACACAGTTGTCTGTCAGTGAGGTAGTAGTAAGGGCAGTAGGTCCGAGGGAGGAGCGCACAGAGGATTCGGAGGAAGAGCTGCTGGACGATGAGGTGACTGACCCCATCTGGTTTGCTAAGCCTACCGAGGACATGTCTTCAGAGGGGGAAGCAAGTGCAGCAGCAGGACAGGTTGGAAGAGGCAGTGGAGTGGCCAGGGGTAGAGGCAAGGCCAGAGTGAAGAATCCCCCAACTGTTTCCCAAAGCACCCCCGCACGGCAAGCCTCCGTGCAGAGGACTAGGTGTTCAAAGGTGTGGATGCTTTTTAGTGAGAGCGCAGACGACCGACGAACAATGGTGTGCAACCTGTGTTGCACCAAGATAAGCCGGGGAGCCACCACTACCAGCTTCACCACCACCAGCATGCACAGGCATATGGTGGCCAAGTACCCCGCAAGGGGAGACGAAGGCCATTCACTGCCTCCGGGTCACACCACTGCCTCTTCCCCTGTGCCACAACCTGGCACACAGATCCAATCCCCCTCCCAGGACAAAAGCATGAGCACGTCCAGGCCTGCACCCACACCCTCACCTCCACTGTCCTCCACTCCATCCAGCAATGTCTCTCAACGCAGCGTTCAGCTGAAGCTAACACAAGCGTTGGAGCGAAAGCGGAAATATGCCGCCACCCACCCGCATGCACAAGCTTTAAACGTGCAAGAAAAACGCAAGTGTGCAGGAGGCCTAAGGGAGGTCAAACGTGGTCAATAGTGTGCTTTTTTTAGGTAAGTTTGATCGAACATAGTTTATCATTACTAGAGATGAGCGAGCACCAAAATGCTCGGGTGCTCGTTACTCGGGACGAAATTATCGCGATGCTTGAGGGTTCGTTTCGAGTAATGAACCCCATTGAAGTCAATGGGCAACCTGAGCATTTTTGTATATTGCAGATGCTCGCTAAGGTTTTCATTTGTGAAAATCTGGGCAATTCAAGAAAGTGATGGGAACGACACAGCAACGGATAGGGCAGGCGAGGGGCTACATGTTGGGCTGCATCTCAAGTTCCCAGGTCCAACTATTAAGCCACAATAGCGGCAAGAGTGGCCCCCCCCCCTCCCAACAACTTTTACTTCTGAAAAACCCTCATTAGCAATGCATACCTTAGCTAAGCACCACACTACCTCCAACAAAGCACAATCACTGCCTGCATGACACTCCGCTGCCACTTCTCCTGGGTTACATGCTGCCCAACCCCCCCCGCAAGACCCAGTGTCCACAGCGCACACCAAAGTCTCCCTACGCAGCCTTCAGCTGCACTCATGCCACACCACCCTCATGTCTATTTATAAGTGCGTCTGCCATGAGGAGGAACCGCAGGCACACACTACAGAGGGTTGGCACGGCTAGGCAGCGACCCTCTTTAAAAGGGGCGGGGCGATAGCCCACAATGCTGTACAGAAATATAATCCTGTGCCACCGCCATCAGGAGCTGCACACGTGGGCATAGCAATGGGGAACCTATGTGCCACACACTATTCATTCTGTCAAGGTGTCTGCATGCCCCAGTCAGACCGCGGTTTTTTATAAATAGTCACAGGCAGGTACAACTGGGAATCCCCAACTCCGCAATGGGAATTCCATGTGCACCCACAGCATGGGTGGCTCCCTGGAACCCACCGGCTGTACATAAATGTATCCCATTGCAGTGCCCTGGACAGCAGAGCTAACGTCAGATTAAATGCAAGTGGGCTTCGGCCCACACTGCATGCCTCAACCTGACCGGGCTTTTTAATTCATAGACACAGGCAGGTACAACTCCCTATTGTGAAGTCCCTGTGGACCGACAGCATGGGTGGGTGCCAGGAAGCCACCGGCGGCACATAAATGTATCCCATAGCATTGCCCATCACAGCTGAGGTAATGTCATGTTTAATGCAGGTGGGCTTCGGCCCACACTGCATGCCCCAGTCAGACTGGGGTTCTTTAGAAGTGGACACATGTAGTTACAACTCCGTGTGGACCGACAGCATGGGTGGCTCCCTGGAACCCACCGGCGGTACATGAATATATCCCATTGCAGTGCCCAGCACAGCTGATGTAACGTCAGCTGTAATGCAGGTGGGCAAAAAATTTATTGGATTACACTGTAGGCGAGGGCCCCCAAAAATTGGTGTACCAACAGTACTAATGTACCTCAGAAACATTGCCCATGCCCAACCAAGAGGGCAGGTGAAACCCATTAATCGCTTTGGTTAATGTAGCTTAATTGGTAACTAGACCTGGAGGCAGCCCAGTTAAAATAAAAATTGGTTCAGGTGCAAGTTTCAACGCTTTAATGAGCATTGAAGCGTATAAAAATTGTTTAGAAAAATTATATGACTGAGCCTTGTGGGCCTAAGAAAAATTGCCCGTTCGGCGTGATTACGTGAGGTTTCAGGAGGAGGAGCAGGAGGAGGAGGAGGAGGAATATTATACACAGATTGATGAAGCAAAAATGTCCCCGTTTTTGATGGTGATAGAGAACGATGCTTCCATCCGCGGGTGCAGCCTACGTACTGCTTAGGTATCGCTGCTGTCCGCTGGTGAAGAAGAGCAGTCTGGGGAAATCCAGGCTTTGTTCACCTTGATGAGTGTAAGCCTGTCGGCACTGTTGGTTGACAGGCGGGTACGCTTATCCGTGATGATTCCCCCAGCCGCACTAAACACCCTCTCTGACAAGACGCTAGCTGCAGGACAAGCAAGCACCTCCAGGGCATACAGCGCAAGTTCAGGCCACGTGTCCAGCTTCGGCACCCAGTAGTTGTAGGGGGCAGAGGTGTCACCGAGGACGGTCGTGCGATCGGCTACGTACTCCCTCACCATCCTTTTACAGTGCTCCCTCCAACTCAGCCTTGACTGGGGAGCGGTGACACAGTCTTGCTGGGGAGCCATAAAGCTGGCAAAGGCCTTGGAGAATGTTCCCCCACCTGCGCTGTACATGCTGCCTGATCTCTGCGCCTCCCCTGCTACCTGGCCCTCGGAACTGCGCCTTCTGCCACTAGCGCTGTCGGATGGGAAGTTTACCATCAGTTTGTCCACCAGGGCCCTGTGGTATAGCATCATTCTCGAACCCCTTTCCTCTTCGGGAATGAGAGTGGAAAGGTTCTCCTTATACCGTGGGTCGAGCAGTGTGTACACCCAGTAATCCGTAGTGGCCAGAATGCGTGTAACGCGAGGGTCACGAGAAAGGCATCCTAACATGAAGTCAACCATGTGTGCCAGGGTACCTGTACGCAACACATGGCTGTCCTCACTAGGAAGATCACTTTCAGGATCCTCCTCCTCCTCCTCCGGCCATACACGCTGAAAGGATGACAGGCAAGCAGCATGGGTACCCTCAGCAGTGGGCCAAGCTGTCTCTTCCCCCTCCTCCTCATCCTCCTCATGCTCCTCCTCCTCAACGCGCTGAGATATAGACATGAGGGTGCTCTGACTATCCAGCTATATACTGTCTTCCCCGCCTCCGTTTCCGAGTGCAAAGCATCTGCCTTTATGCTTTGCAGGGAACTTCTCAAGAGGCATAGCAGAGGAATGGTGACGCTAATGATTGCAGCATCCCCGCTCACCATCTGGGTAGACTCCTGAAAGTTTCCAAGGACCTGGCAGATGTCTGCCAACCAGGCCCACTCTTCTGTAAAGAATTGAGGAGGCTGACTCCCACTACGCTGCCTATGTTGGAGTTGGTATTCCACAATAGCTCTACGCTGCTCATAGAGCCTGGCCAACATGTGGAGCGTAGAGTTCCACCGTGTGGGCACGTCGCACAGCAATCGGTGCACTGGCAGATTAAACCGATGTTGCAGGGTCCGCAGGGTGGCAGCGTCCGTCTTGGAGTTGCGGAAATGTGCGCTGACCCGACGCACCTTTCCGAGCAGGTATGACAAGTGTGGGTAGCTTTTCAGAAAGCGCTGAACCACCAAATTAAAGACATGGGCCAGGCATGGCATGTGCATGAGGCTGCCGAGCTGCAGAGCCGCCACCAGGTTACGGCCGTTGTCACACACGACCATGCCCGGTTGGAGGCTCAGCGGCGAAAGCCAGCGGTCGGTCAGCTCTGTCAGACCCTGCAGCAGTTCGTGGGCCGTGTGCCTCTTCTCTCCTAAGCTGAGTAGTTTCAGCACGGCCTGCTGACGCTTGCCCACCGCTGTGCTGCCACGACGCGCGACAGTGACTGCTGGCGACGTGCTGCTGCTGACACATCTTGATTGCAAGACAGAGGTTGCGTTGGAGGAGGAGGAGGAGGAGGAGGGTGGTTTAGTGGAGGAAGCATACACCGCCGCAGATACCAGCACCGAGCTGGGGCACGCAATTCTGGGGGTGGGTAGGACGTGAGCGGTCCCAGGCTCTGACTCGGTCCCAGACTCCACTAAATTCACCCAATGTGCCGTCAGGGAGATATAGTGGCCCTGCCCGCCTGTGCTTGTCCACGTGTCCGTTGTTAAGTGGACCTTGGCAGTAACCGCGTTGGTGAGGGCGCGTACAATGTTGCGGGAGACGTGGTCATGCAGGGCTGGGACGGCACATCGGGAAAAGTAGTGGCAACTGGGAATCGAGTAGAGCGGGGCCGCCGCCGCCATCATGCTTTTGAAAGCCTCCGTTTCCACAAGCCTATACGGCAGCATCTACAGGCTGATCAATTTGGCAATGTGCACGTTTAACGCTTGAGCGTGCGGGTGCGTGGCGGCGTACTTGCGCTTGCGCTCAAACAGTGGCGCTAGCGACGTCTGGACGCTGCGCTGAGAGACATTGCTGGATGGGGCCGAGGACAGCGGAGGTGAGGGTGTGGGTGCAGGCCAGGAGACAGTAGTGCCTGTGTCCTGAGAGGGGGGTTGGATCTCAGTGGCAGGTTGGGGCACAGGGGGAGAGGCAGTGGTGCAAACCGGAGGCGGTGAACGGCCTTCGTCCCACCTTGCGGGGTGCTTGGCCATCATATGCCTGCGCATGCTGGTCGTGGTGGCTCCCCAGCTGATCTTGGCGCGACAAAGGTTGCACACCACTGTTCGTCGGTCGTCAGGCGTCTCTGTGAAAAACTGCCACACCGTAGAGCACCTTGACCTCTGCAGGGTGGCATGGCGCGAGGGGGCGCTTTGGGAAACAGTTGGTGTATTATTCGGTCTGGCCCTGCCTCTACCCCTGGCCACCGCACTGGCTCGGCCTGTGCTCACACCCTGACTTGGGCCTCCGCGTCCTCACCCGCGCCCACGTCCTCTAGGCCTACCCCTACCCCTCAGCATGCTGTATTACCAGTAGTGCAAAAAAAGAACACTGTAATTAAATGTGCCACTTATTGGCCTGTGGTTGGAGGCTGACTTCGCTTACGGAACGCACAGCAGAGCCAGGAAATAATTTTGCGCAAGCCTGCTGTAACACTTAGCTGGCTGCGTATGAATTAGGACAACTACCCCCAGCACAGACCCAGTACACTGAGGACAGTCACAGGCAGCCCAAATTGTTTTTTTTACCCAAATGTTTTTGGAAAGGCCCACTGCCTATATTCAATAAATATGTCTTCTGTCCCTGCCTCACCACCACTACTGGCCCTGGACTATGTATAATTACTGCAGGGCGCAATGCTCTGCACGGCCGATATACAAAAAAAAAAAATGTGCAACACTGCAAAAAGCAGCCTCCACACTACTGCACACGGTTAGATGTGGCCCTAAGAAGGACCGTTGGGGTTCTTGAAGCCTAAAATACTCCTAACACTCTCCCTATAGCAACTCCAGCAAGACAGCACTTTCCCTGATCTCTGTCAGAACGCATCTGTGGCGAGCCGCGGAGGGGCCGATTTATATACTCAGGTGACACCTGATCTCGCCAGCCACTCACTGCAGGGGGGTGGTATATGGCTTGAACGTTGCAGGGGGAAGTTGTAATGCCTTCCCTGTCTTTCTATTGGCCAGAAAAGCACGCTAACGTCTCAGAGATGAAAGTGAAAGTAACTCGAACATTGCGTGGTACTTGTCTCGAGTAACGAGCATCTCGAACACGCTAATACTCGAACGAGTATCAAGCTCGGACGAGTACGTTCGCTCATCTCTAATCATTACGTTTAGCATTTCGTTTTAATAACTTTTAAAACTTAAAACGAATATGGCAAATTGTTTAAACGTGACATGACTTACCCCTTACCTTATATGTTTGTGTCCATATAAGTTATGGATTAAGCTAAAACTACTGAGTTCACCTTGTGTTTACTTACTAGGGCTCTATTTGCACAATTTTTATAGATTATGTATAGGCTTTTTATTTTGCATAGTATAGGCATTATTTGTTTCTACAAAATACAAGACTAAACCTTGTTATGAATTATTTATGTGCACATTGAATATGCTATTTATATAAATGCTGCATGTCACTATTTATTTGAATGTTGCATTGACTATTCATTTGGATGCTGTATAACACAATTTATCTTGGCATACTATGCACAACTTATCAGAGGTTGTATATGCTAGCTACCTAAGCATTGTAAGCATTATTTTTCTGTGCCCTGTATGGAATTTTTTATCTGGACTATGTAAAGACATCTTTAAAGTAGAGCGATTGTAAGATACAGTAATTAAAACAAGCTAGCAGTTGCTATTGTAGCTATTAAATGGCTCCACTAACCCCTCTCCGCTCCATGACGTACCGGTACGTCATGGAGCAGCGGGGTATGTATGAAGAGAGGTTGCATGGCAACCTGTCTTCATACAGTGCGGGCGTCAGCTGTTTATAACAGCTGACACCAGCGGGCAATAGCCGCTATCAGCCGTTCGGCCGATTGCGGCTATTAGCCATTTAAATGCCCCGAACGATGTTCGGGGGTCCCACACGGGCCCCCCTGCGGTGAGATCAGGGGAGCTGTGCAGGTGTCATGGCAGCTGGGGGCCTAATGAAAGGCCCCAGGGCTGCCTTACCAGACTGCCTATCAAGCCATCCCCGTGGGGTAGCTTGATAGACTGCCTGTTAAATTGCAGTATTACTTCAAAGTAAAGTAAAAAAAAATCAATAACGTTTTTTTAATTGTAAAAAAAAAAAAAAGTTATAATTTTTAATCACCCCCCTTTTGCCATATCTATTATTAAAAAATCTAAATTATAAAATAAAAATATGTATTTGGTATCGCCCCGTCCGTAAAAGTCCGAACTATCAAAGTAGCACATTATTTACCACGCATGGTGAACGTCGTCCGAAAAAATAAATAAAGAACGCCAGAAATGCACTTTTTTAGTTACCCTTTCTCCCAGAAAAAAATGCAATAAAAAGCGATCAAAAAGTCAAATTGATACTATTCGAAACTACAGGACATCTCGCAAAAAATGAGCCCTTGCTCAACTACGTCGACGACAAAATAAAAAAGTTATTGCGCGCACAAAATGACTGCAGAAAATAATTGAAAAAAATTAAGAATAAAGTTCTCATGTCGCAAGTTCTTGCCGTTTGTGCGTCGTAGAAACAAGACGCACTAAAAGATGGCGAAATCTCTTCTTTTTTTTCATTTAGAAATTTAAAAAGTTTTTCAGTACATTATATACATTATATGGTACTTTAAATAGCACCATTGAAAAAAAACAACTCGTCCCGCAAAAAACAAGCCCTCATTCAGCGACGTTAATGGATAAATAAAGGAGTTACAATTTCTTAGAAGGGGGGGGGGGGGGGGGGGAACAAAAATGGAAAAAGAAAAAAGGGCTGCGTCATTAAGGGGTTAATCACCATACCAAAGGCTATTGGAAATCCCCTTTATATGCTATTCAGCAGGTTAATTTCAGAGCAATCATATGGTTTACAAAACGTTAAATCCATAGAAGACAAGAATAATAATAGAAAACTACAATTAGCCTGAAGGTACTATATGTTTTGGTATACCATAATCTACATATTCACAGCAATTCTTTCTTAGGCTGGGCTCTCACAAGTGGGTCGGATTCCACATGTGGGAGGCCCTCAGTGGATTCTGGCCGATGACTTTGCGTACGGCACTTAGATGTATTGCGTATGACCATTGAGGCATGCAGGCGGTCATGTGCAGTACAGGTTTTTCTTTGCATCTTCCACACCGTTGCTTAACGATGACATGGGTACACACAGCCCATACACAATTTTAATTGCGCATGGGCTGCAGGTCGCATGCCTCCATTGACATCAATGGAGGCTGTCCGCGTGGATTCCGTGGTAAAATGCAGCATGCTGCAATTTTTCTTCTGCTCGCGGAATACGCAATTCGAACCCACGATTGTGAAGGAAAATTTTAAAATGCATGCCTTTCAATGCCCGCGTTTTACCTGGATCATCCGTGCAAACATCGGTCGCGGCATCTGCAATCCAATTCCAGTCGTGTGAAACTGTCCTTATGGAGGTTGTGTCTAGCATGTTTTTTCTCTTTTTTTGTAATCTCCATTTAATTGTTACTTCCAAAAAGACAAAATGTTCAGCGTCAGATAGATAGGTAAATAGATAGATATGAAATGGAAGGATAGATAGATAGATAGATAGATAGATATGAGATGGATGGATGGATACATAGATAGATATGAAATGGATGGATGGATGGATGGATGGATGGATGGATAGATAGGTAGGTAGATAGATAGATATGGATAGATAGATAGATAGATAGATAGATAGATAGATAGATAAATATGAAATGGATGGAGGGATAGAGAAATAGATAGATATGAAATGGAGGAATGGATGAATAGATAGATATGAAATAGATGGATAGATATGGATCGATGAATGGATAGATAGTTTTTTAAAATTATTTTGTTATTGTTGTGTGCATTTTGGATTCATTTGAAAAATACTTTCTGAGAGATAATAGATAATTCCCATTATGTATTCCTTCAAAAAATCCAGTAAGTAAAATAGTCAGTAAAACGAAAGACATGGGACAAACCTGTCACATAAGTGATCAATATAGAAGTAAATAGTTTCAAAATACCCAGTAAACATCATGTGCTCAGAATGGCAACTATTACAATACCATCAAATTCGCAAGATTGGATGATCGCTACATTGTTTGTACAAAGAGCACAGAAAGACACATTTTATCCCCAGGTGAAAGCACGTTTCTCTGTCTAGGGTAATAGAACTCAAATGTGAACTGTCTGCAAATAAGAACTGTCTTTGAGACACAGGTAAAAAAAAGGGTTAAACATTAGAGATGAGCGAGCATACTCGTCCGAGCTTGATGCTCGTTCGAGTATTAGGGTGCTCGAGATGCTCGTTACTCGAGACGAGCACCACGCGGTACTCGTCTCGATTAAACGAGCACTGACCATTGAATTCAATGGAGCCGGCAATACAGCCGGCTCTATTGAAAGCAATGGGCTGCCGGCGTACGCGGGATGAATTGTCGGGAAGAGCTTAAATATATAAGCCCTTCCCTGCAATTCATCTAGAAATGTGTAAAAATAAAAAATATATATATACTCACCTGGTCCCGGCAGAACGATGTTAGCCCATTGAATTCAATGGAGCCGGCAATACAGCCGACTCCATTGAAAGCAATGGGCTGCCGGCGATTGCGGGATGAATTGTCGGGAAGGGGTTAAATATATAAGCCCTTCCCTGCAATTCATCCAGAAATGTGTAAAAATAAAAAATATATATATACTTACCTGGTCTCGGCAGACGGAGTTCAGCGCCGCAGGCTGCAGTTCTCCTGAACTGCTCTGAACAGCTGTGAGTAGTATTCAGCAGCCGGGGATTTAAAATCCCCGCCTGCTGAATGAGATGCCTCTGATTGGTCACAGCCTGACCAATCAGAGGCATCCTCACTCACACCCATTCATGAATTCATGAATGGGTGAGTGAGGGCTGCCTCTGACAGTTGGGGGGGGGGTCTCACTCTTGCCGCTATTGTGGCTTAATAGTGGGACCTGGGAACTTGAGATACAGCCCAAAATGTAGCTCCTCGCCTGCCCTATTCGTTTCTATGTCGTTTCCATCACTTTCTTGTGTTTTGCAGATTTTCACAAATGAAAACCTTAGCGAGCATCGGCGATATACAAAAATGCTCGAGTCACCCATTGACTTCAATGGGGTTCGTTACTCAAAACGAACTCTCGAGCATCACTGAAAGTTCGACTCGAGTAACGAGCCCCGAGCATTTTGGTGCTCGCTCATCTCTATTAAACATAGATTAGTGATAAAGCTATAACAGGGATATTATTTTGTGCATCAGCTGATTTAGATGGGTTGCTAGCTAGCATCCAAGGGGAATATAATGAAGGGCTGTCACTGGTTCTGGTGTTGGTTATTTCCCCTCCATGATGGCTGATGCTGTGTCACTCCCCAACCGAGTTCCCCGAAGTTTATAAATGAGGTGATGGTGTAATGCACTGGGCTGCTACTGTTACCTAGCGCCGGAAAAAATATCACTGAAAAATAGCCATACTTAAGCTGGTGTCACGCGGGATTAAGCTCATTTATGTAATTGAAATTGAGTTAATTAGTTCAATATGTGCTAGTTCTGTGCACAAATGCGCAGGAAAAGAGAGCATACTGCGTAATTTTTTTGTGCAAACGTAATGTGCACACAAAATACATATGTGAATGAACCCATTGAATCAATGGGTTCTATTCACTGCTTACTACACACACAAAATTTGCATGTGCAAATATGTTCATGTGACAGAGGCCTTACCAATACACATAGATGGGCAGGTACAAAAAAATCAATTCCCGGGGCGGAGCCTGACCTCCGAGCGTTATGGCTGCTTAGGACCAGCGCTCCGTCTGTGAGGTGTCCTTACAGGGTACTTTCTAAAGCCACAAGCAGCGGACATGCCGAAATCTGTCAAGGAGAGGAGCGGGGAACAGCTGAGCACCCCTCGGAAGCCGAAAGGACAGGTGGGAATGCAGCGCTTCTTAAAAGAACGGGACTCCCGGTCCCCGCGCCCGCCAGCCAAGATGGCGCCGTCACACGAGGCTGCAGCTCCGGCAAAAAGTAAGGAGGGGGGAGGGGAGACCTCGTCTGATGAGGAAGAAGACAGTGAGATAATTACAAGGGGATTCATGAAGCAGCTTTTTGCTGATGCCCTGCAGCCCCTGATTGCAGATCTAGCCGAGATCAAAGAGGACGTGAAGCAGCTGGGGCGCAGGGTGGAAGACCTGGAGGTGTCCTCCTCCTCTATCATATCCCACGCCGAGGTGCTAGCAAAGGTGTTAAAGGAACAGCACGAACACCTGAATCGCGCCCTAATTTCTCAAGAGGATCTAGAGAATAGAAACAGGCGCTGCAATGTGCGTATAAAGGGGCTCCCTGAGTCATTTGATGCGGACTCCCTCTTTAAGGTAGGGGCTGAATTATTTGACCTTCTTTTGGGACCTGAAAATTCTCTGCACATGGGCATAGAGCGCATCCACAGGGCTCTCAGACCCCCTCCCTCCTCAAACGAGCCCCCCAGGGACATTATCTGCAGGATGTTTTCATTTCAAGACACTCTTGCTTTCCTTAATGCTGCGAGATTGCACAAAGGGTGGAAGTTCCGAGGCCACGACCTGCAGTTTTTCCAAGACTTGGCGCCCTCCACATTATACAAAAGGAGACTATTGCGTCCGCTCCTGGAGGCCCTTAGGGAGAAGGACTTACGATACTCCTGGTTGTTTCCCTTCGGGTTGGGGATTTCCGTAGGGGGTCGCAGGCTGACAATTAGAACCCCTGAGGACCTACACAAGGCCTGGCCCTTTCTGGGAATTCCCCCTCTAGACCTACCTTGCTGGCTCCCACTTCCTGGCTTCCCAAATTTGCCAAAACTCCCTCCATCTGATGCGTGGCAACAAGCGTCTAATACAAAGTCACCTAGAGGGAAAAAAAAGAGGACAAAGGAGACCCATGTCACTGAAGATACTTGAGGACTCTGTATGGCGCAGGTTCTGTTCACCTTTCGTCAGGCTGTTTTCCACATGGCCCAGTCATGTTCCCTCAGGCTTGTTAGAGATATGGAACAAAAACCGATTTGAAGGTTGGACTTTTGTCGCCTCGTGCCTCACTAGCACGGTGTGACACGTATGCTCTCAGTGTTGCTGTTAGAATGCTAAGTTATAAGTTATGAGTTACGGCAACGTTAATATTCTTGTTGTGATTTTGCTCCTCCCAGACCCAGCCTCAGCTGGGACCCATTCCTATAGACCTCTTCTCTATAAGTCCTTTATAAGAGTACCCCGCTGGACCCCTCACAGTCCAGGCTGATTTCAGTTGATCGATCCTTAACCTTTTAGGGGTCGACCAACCCGCCTCACACCCTCCCCCATCCCTGTTCCTTACCTCTCCTACCCCTTGCACCCCCCGCGTATAGACGACCCAGTCTCCGTAGGGAGGTGCGCATTCTCTCGCAAGAGAGAGCAGCTTCGTCTTCCCTCTGCTACGCTCCTATAGTAGGTCTTTCCTTCCTCTTTTCTCTGTCGGGTATACCCTTTCCTCTTTGTTCACCCCCAGTGTTTCCTTCCTCCCTCCCTCCCGTCCCCCCCTCCCTTACCCAGGTCTCGCGCACCCAGGCAAGGTAATCCGGACTCAGTTCTTCACCCGTCTGACGCAGTCTGTTCTGTCTGTTTCTCATTGCGTTCTGCAGAGCTAGGTGGCATCTGTTCCTGCTTCAACATGAGCGACTCACTAAGATGGACCACGTTCAACGTTAAAGGGCTGAACTCCCCATCCAAGAGGCACCACATTGCGCTTCTGCTGAGAAGGTATGGCACTAAAATTGCATTTCTACAGGAGACCCACTTCAGGGGAAATAGACGCTTGTCCCTCCCTGGGAAACATTTTACGCAGGCATACCACAGCACGCATCCAACGTCAGCTGCTAGGGGAGTAGCTATACTTTTCCATCACTCGGTGGCCTTCACTTGCGAAGCTCAACACTCTGATGATGAGGGAAGGGTCCTCTTCTTGAGGGGTAAGCTTCTTAATCAGAAAGTAACTATAGCAAACCTATACACTCCTAACTCGGGGCAGGTACCGTGGCTGTTGAGCCAGCTTGAGACATTAAAACTTTTTGCTGAGGGCCCAATTCTCCTAGGGGGTGATTTAAATCTGACCCTTAGCCCCGTCCTGGACTCCTCAACCGGGAAGTCCCACATCTCACAGGCTAAGCTTAGAAGACTGTACCGCGGTCTTTCGGAGTTGAGTCTGATTGATGTCTGGAGACACACTAACCTGTCAACGAAAGACTTTACTTTCTATTCTCACGTACATCTGTCCTTCCAACGCCTTGACTATTTCTTTATCTCCTCCTCCCTATTAAAATCTGTCACCGGAGCCAAAATTGATCCTATTCTTATATCGGACCACGCTCCGCTTCACACCGACTTGGACCTATCCCTGCCTTCCCATCGGGAGTGGAGATGGAAGTTAAACCCCTCACTCCTCGATCAGGAAGAGGACAAGCAACACCTTAGTTCACTATTAGACGAATTCTTTCATCTAAACAACTCCCAAGAGGTCTCAACTCCTATGATTTGGGAAGCCCACAGGGCCTATGCAAGGGGCCTCTTGATAGCTCTAGGCTCAAGAGTTAAAAAAAGATTACAAAAAAGTATTGACGATAAGCTTCAGCAAATTACTAAGCTTGAGCAGGTGGCTAAGGGTTCACATTGTAAGGCCGCGTTAGACAAATTGACTACCCTCAGAAAGGACTTGAAAAAAGACTTTGACTCTAGATATAATAAGAAACATCTACACCTACAAAAAACAGTCTATATTCAGGGCAATAGGGGCAGTAAATGGACTTCTTCCCTTATCAAAAAAGCCCATAAGAGAAATCTCATTAGCTCAATAAAGACCAGAACGGGAACTCAGATCACCTCCTCGGAAGACATAGCGGCTGAGTTTCAAGCGTTCTATTCCCAATTATATAACATACGCCTACCCCTCTCCCCGGACGAGCAACTAAACGCCCACACACAAATACAAAATTATCTAAGTGGGCTAGGCCTGCCCAGTCTAGACGAAGAGGCAGGGGTGTCCCTGACGAGACCAGTCTCCTCTCAGGAGGTTGAAGACCTACTGACTTCCTCCCCTTCGGGCAAAAGCCCAGGTCCCAACGGGCTATCGGCCACGTACTATAAAACCTTTAAAGATTGTTTAGTCCCCCAGCTAACTGCTTTATTTAACTCCCTTCTCGACGGGAAATCTCTACCCAAACAAGCGCAAGAGGCGCATATCACGTTGATTCATAAGGATAATAAAGATCCGGAGGCCTGTGGAAGTTATAGGCCGATATCCCTTATCAATTTCGATGTAAAATTGTGGGCTAAACTTCTTGCAAAAAGGCTGGAAAAATTTATTCCATCCCTTATTAACAAGGAGCAGGCTGGTTTCGTTGGGGGCAGAGAGGGAAGAGATAACTGCATCAGACTTCTCCACGCAATAAGGCACGCCCAAAAGCAAAATATACCTTTGGCTCTAGTAGGCACAGATGCCGAAAAAGCCTTTGACCGTGTCAATTGGTTATATATGCGCTCGGTCCTGACCCATTTTAAAATTCCCCCCACTTTCATCTCGGCCATTTTCTCCCTGTACGCGTCCCCGCATGCCAGACTGAAGATAAATGACATTCTTTCGCCCCCATTCAATATCAGTAATGGCACCCGACAGGGATGCCCCCTATCCCCTTCTTTATTCATCCTTGCCCTAGAACCATTTTTGCAGAAGATCCGAATTGATCCAATTATTCAGGGACTAAAAGTAGGTCAGGCTCACCTTTCACTAGCAGCCTACGCTGATGATGTGATTTTTCTGGTCACGAATCCCGAAGAGGGCCTGCCGCGTCTCACTGAGCTTTTGGAAGATTTTGGGGTCCTTTCGAATTTTAAAATAAATTATTCAAAGTCAAAGGTCCTCAACATCTCGATCCCGGCAAATCGTTGCCGAGCGCTAAAGGCTAACTCCCTCTTCTCGTGGACCACAACAGACATAGATTTTCTAGGCATACAGCTCACGAGAAGAGCAGAGGATTTGTTCTCGGCTAATTTCTCCCCTCTCCTGACAAAGCTGAAGGGTCTTCTGCGCTCATATGACTTCTCTTTCTTGTCATGGATGGGGAGAAAGAATATTTTACAGTCTTACGTCATCCCAATCCTTTTATATAAAATGCGTCTCCTCCCGATTCACATCCCCAACTCCTTTTTCAAGTCCTTGCACTCGATCATCCTAAATTATGTATGGAGGGGTAGGAGACCGAGATTGGCCCACAGTTTGCTTGAAAGGAGAAGGGCTGACGGGGGAATGGATTTTCCTAATCCAAGGGCTCTATATCTCTCGGTCCAACTAGGCCACTGGATGGAGCTAGCGCTTCCCTCTAAAGACCATTTAATTCAAAAGCTAGCACTGTCCTCATATGGCCCCACTCTCCCCCAGGACTTATGGTTCCCGGCGCGGATTCTGCGGAAGCGAAGGTTGGTTTGCCCCCTCCTCAGAGGAACCTTGGAGACCTGGCACAAGTTAGGTGACAAATTAGCTCCCCTTCCTTCTCCGCTTACCCCCCTGACCGCCCTTCATGAGACAGTGGACTTGCACCTGGACCCCTGCTCGGCCGGCTGCTGGCAGATCTTATCAGACAAAAAAATAGCGGACATACAGACAAGGGCCCATCTCCCCCCGGAGGAGATCCTAAAGGACTTAGCACCTAGTCATAACCTCCCATTCTTAGTGACAGCACACATGACAGAAGTCATTAAAAAATTTTTAACTCAACACAGGTCGACTAGACCGCTAACTAACTTTGAGAAAACCTTGTCCGAGAACAACGCTTCTAGGAGGAAACTGGCGGCTATTCGAAAACAATTTATATCCCCTACGGGTAACAATAAACCAGTTTTCATCACCTCCTGGGAGAAGGAGCTCAAGGTTTCTCTCTCAGAGAAGGATATCAGAGTCATACTCAAGAATGCTTTCGGTGCCTCGCCCTGTGTTACAGCACAGGAGTCACATTATAAATTAATATCGAGATGGTATAGGACTCCCCAATGGCTCTATGATCACAAGCTATCATCTAAAGATTCCTGCTGGAGATGTGATTCAGCAACGGGCTCGTACTTACACTTGTGGTGGGAATGCCCGGTGTTGAAACCCTTCTGGAGGGACGTTGGGGGTGTGCTGAGCAAGCTCCTACCAGGGTTGGTGCTTTCCCCTGAAGTGGTCATCCTGTGGAAGCCGTCGGCTGCCTTCCATCCGCAGAGGCACAAATTAATAGCGCTCCTTTTGGATGTGGCGAAATCGCTTATCCCACGTCTCTGGCTCCGTAAAGACCCCCCTTCCCTGGAAATGTGGAAGGAGAAAGTGGATCTCCTCTCAAATTTAGAGGAATTGTCCAGCTACTCCAGGGGCTCTCATGAGGAGTTCTTGAAGACATGGAGCTCGTGGCGCGTTGTTAGGGCTGATCTCTGAGGTGGGAGGGAGGCCTGTCGGTCTTGGCGGGTAGGGGGAATAGGCGCTCACCCGCTTCTCACGAGGGGAGTGGCGATACTACCCTACTGAGGGTAGATGGAGTGACCCCTCTGTTCATAGGCCCGCGGTGCCTCACCAACTCCTCGATACAGAGGCGTTGCCCTTAACCGGATCGCTACTGGCTGCTACGTCCCCCTTTCTACACTTAGAGGTTGGCGGTGCGCGAGTCTGGGTTCCCCCCCCTCCCCCCCTCCCCCCGGCTCTGTTAGGTTCCCACTGTCTCCCTTCTCCCCACTTTATAGGTTGATGATGCTGGTTGGAGGGAGGGATCCCGAAGGGGCTGTCGCCCCAATGGCAGGGGTCTCTCCCCCCTCCACTAGTGGCTTGGTATTTTGTTGTCCTTGTGTGTCTTGAAATTACCAATGGGTGTTGAATGTCGTTAATGGCTGTTCTGTACGCTTTGATCCACCTATTGAGCTATCCGAGACATTGTTCACTGTTTGTTGATTGATTGTTTAATACTTAAAATGTCAATAAAAATTGAATTTAAAAAAAAAAAAAAAATCAATTCCCAGCAGCATGCAAAAGGCGAAAATGCCATATTGGGAAAATAGTACAGGTGCTAAACAGTGATGGATCACTCTTACTTATCATGCATTGGGGGGGGGGGGGGGGTAATTAATATTATAAAACATTTTGGCCAAAATGTCAATCAATACCTTATTTTTATTTGCATAATCAATTTACTCTGAGATTCTGGAGATGCACAGGGTGTCTATGCTTTGTGTGGAATATTTTAATAGTGTGGGGTATCCTGGTCGGTCTAATAGTAATAGTGTCGGGTATTGCTATGATGGCTATATGAGACTGACTGTAATTTAGAAGCATGAACTGACCTGGTCTGTGAGAAAAGAGTTGGGACCGGAATGTGAGACACACAAGAGCTGTTAGTCCCAAAATTTTGTTGGGTGGTAACTCACTGTCCCATTCTTTTGATACTGACATTTCAATAGCATCTAAAACATGTGAATTGTGCCCTTTATTCATTGGAACAAATACCATTCTATATTAAATGTATTGCTACTATTATGGTATATTCACTTGACAGATTTGTTGCAGAAATTTGTGCTGCTAGAAATCAATTCCAAAGTATCTGAATGAGGCTGTCTCTGCAGCTGTAGATTGTTAAAGGACATCTGTCAGCATATCTTATCCAGTAGAAATGGTCATTAATGCTAACATGGGAATAGGGTAAACATACCTCCCTCGTTACTCAAACAGCATCGGTAACCCCGAAATTGAAATCAATGTTTGATATTGCCATGTGACTCATGTAAGTTCACCTAGAACCTCAACCCCTCTCTATTGCACTTGATTGATAGTTCAAATATGACACTAGTATCCAATTACGAGCCAAGGGAAAGGGTTGACAATTGTATTACGAAGAAAGTTTAAGACCACTCACTGGTAATGTACCTTCCTTCGGGCAGTTCTAGCATAATTCTCATACTGCACATGGCAACATCAAACACAGATTTTGGAGGCACTGATGCAGTATGAGCAGAAAGAGAGTTAATATTTAAACTGTCCTTCATGTTAGCTCTCCTGCTGTGCTACTGGTTTGATAGTTGAAGATATGCCAGTAGATGTCCTTTAAACATTAGAGAAGTCATACATGTACAGTATAATTTTATACTAAATAAGACATTAAGAGAATATAAATGATTGCAAGCAAATTAAAAATGTATGCCATAATTATTTCATTACAATGAGATTTGCTGATATTTCTCCTTCTTCCACCTTTTGTATTTAAAAAGGTAAAATGACACAACACTAAGATCGGCTAAGATAATATCAGAAATGCAAATAAGTTTTATTGTAAGGAAATGTGTATTTCATGACTTCATAAAGCCATCTGTTATGTAAAGTAAGATTCCAAGGTAATATAACCGCAGTTTAATAACCTTTGCGGGTTGAGATGAACATTCATTTTTCGTCAGGTAATAATTATATTGAATTCAATAAATAAAGCACCTAGAAAGTAAATTGGAAACATATTTGATCGCTTCAAGGTTTATAACAAAAGTACAAAATTGGCTTTTCAATTAACATAATACCTAACATTTTCTTCTGTTACTCATGGGAGTAGCAGAAAAGAAAAAGGAAATATTAAACCATAAATCACCTTAAGTGTCAGAATCTACGGATTCTGTCAAATAGTTGAAAAAGTGTTTGTTTTACCCAATCAGTTTATATCCCGGAAGGCCTATGACACTTTGTGTACATTACAAGGTGTAATGAAAAATGTTAGCCTGGAGACAAAAGGAACCAAAACAACTAAAATGACAAAATTAGCTCATAAACTGCACAAATACATAGAACAGACTAAAAATGAGTTAGTGAAAGAGAAGTTTTTATCGGTCAAGTTATAGGTGATAGATACTGCAGTGTCATTTGGACTCTCCCTTGTTTGCATTTTATGCCTGCTCCGCGCACTTTTTAAGACTGGTCATCAATATCAATGCAGTGGGTCGTTACTGCTGCCGGTTACTTTCTAGGCCTGTGTACTTGAGCGACTGAAGCTAAATTGTACTTTCTCTCCACAAAATGAATGCTCAGTAGTGTTGTTTTCTTATGTAAAATCAATGAATGTAACATTTTTAACAAGTAAATGATAGTCAATAAACAGCAATATTACAACTTTGCAAACAGATATTTACAAAATATGCTATAATTTTGTCAGAAAATATATATAACAGAAAATTCCACTAATTATGTTTCAGATGTATCAGAGAAAAAGAAATATCCAGCAGCACCACCTCATCATTCAATCAAAAAAGGGAAGCTTACATAGTTGCCAGCTTGCGTCTAGATCCTGACTTCAAAGAGGATCCCAAAAGCATCATATTAAGAAATGTATATGCAAGCAGCAAACGGGAAACTTACTGCATAAATGAATGCATCCTAAGATGCCTCTTTATTGTGTCCAAACAAGCGACGTTTCGGTCCACTGCAGACCTTTCTCAAGCTCAATACACAAATGTACAGACACACATATATATACCCACCTACCACAGATAAGTGCCACCCCCCCACAAACCTGTATCATGATAGCATAGCCAGGAGTAGGTCCCAGGTGCCATACATCAGTAGATGTAAATGTAATATATAGGGAAATCCCCCCTAATGAGTGTATACACACATAGGGGCCATAGAGTGACATCTGCGGCCAGACAGCATCTTAAAGTAACAACTGAGCATGCGCGGGACAGCCTTCTTGTCTCGCAATGTTACCCATCTCTACCGTGTACGAGGCAGCTACTGCACATGCGCGGGATCCGCTCGTCTCTCTTGCGATGTCATTAGCCCTGCTGCATGGAGTAGAGCCGTCGCTACGTAGACGGAACACAGGAACCGACGCGCCGATCAAACCCAGCCCGCGGCAGCACATAACTACATTGTGCAAATATGTCACCTAACCTTAATTCACACAGGGATGTCTGGGCACATGCCAATATCATTCCTTGTTTATGCCAGCGGTTACCATCCTATATATAGGACACACTGAAACCAACCTAAGGAGTCATTACTGCGCATGCACAGAAATATCAAGATTAACCTGAGATCAAAGATCCCATATATGGATTATTTACATGCAAAAATGCAAATCAAATCCAATATATAACACAGCGAGTCCAAGGGAATACCCTGCTTCCTCCAGTTGCTGGCACTACAATAGAAGACCTCACAATGTGCCCTAAAGGAGGAGAAATACCCAAACCCCCACCTAATATAAAAGTAGGGACATGAAGGATGTGCAGCAAAACATAGCTTTATAGAAGCATTATCCACAAGAAAAAAGGCATGTAAACCCAATAAATTGTAGAGAGCTCCCAGATGCCCAATACTCCGCACCGTCCAGACCAACTCCCTTCATCCTGGTGAAAAACAGACAAACAAATATATTAAGAACAAGATTAAAATACTTATCATATACAAAATTACCCAATAAAAAATACTCTTATCTAAAATTATAAATAAAGCAAACTATCTGCTCTACTTGCATTCTATTCAATATTCCTCAGAAATACGGTACAGCATTATGATCCAAGTTGAGTCCCCTCGGGGACAACGTATCCAGTGATTGTTCATATTACTTTTGGTTATCCTGTTATAACATCTGCTTGATTTATTTTTTCAAACAGATCCATTCATGAATCAATAGTTTTTTTTTAAAGGGGCTTCCATCATGTTTAAGAGTATGATCACAGAGGGAAGGCCACCTGCAGACGGTCGGGTCAGATGCGGCTGGGAGAATTCTCGGAGCGGGACCCGACCCGAGCGTCTGCAGAGAGCAGCGCGGGCACTCACCTCTCCCACGGCCCCGGCTCTTTCATGTGCCGGCTGCCGAGAGCCGGTACATGTGCAGAGTGGGGCTGGCGTCTGGTGAGTGATGTTTCTGTGCGGGGCTCTGCGATCCCCGCACAGAAATAGAGCATGCCGAGATTTGTTTGCCGCGCGAGATTTCGCGTGGCCAAATCGTGGACGCCTGCATAGGATTGCGTTTGTTAACGCAATCCTATGGCAGCTTTCAGGGGCGGAAATTCCACGGGAAATGCCACCGTGGAATTTTCGCTCATGTGCAGGTGCCCTAAGAAATGCTGCAGATTTTCTGTAGTGGATTTAGCTGTGCAAAATCTGCAGCATTTCCAATGCAAGCACTAGGGATGAAATCCCATCAACATGCTGCGTACAAAATCTGCAGCATAAATTGACCTGCATTGTCTATTTGAAATCTGCAGCATGTCAATTTATGCTGCGGATTTTCACTTGACATTTCACTCCTTCAAACAAAGGGCGAAATCCTCTTCAAATCCACTAAATTTGATATGGATTTGGTTCTGATTTGTCACTGCAGATTCGCTGATGTGAACATACCCCAAAAGTGTCTGTTTATTTCTATTTCTAAAATTTCCATTAGGATGGGGTTACCAGTAGGGATGCGTGGGTCCGGTTGGTGCGGGCTGCTCAACCTGGCATGGCAGGGGCCCTGGCTGGTGGCCCTGTCTGGAGTTCACCCACTCTGGTGGCTGGTCACGGCGGCCGGGGGCACGTCGCTCATCGTGTGCGGGTGCGCCTTTCCACTAGTCGGCCACGGGACGCTCAGGCTGGTGCACGCCGCCGTGGGAAGTGGCTTTATGTTTCCCTCAGGGCATCATGTGACTTCTCACTGCCCCTCTGGGCGTGAAGTCCTGCATATATACTCTGCTGGCCCAGACACTGGTTGCCAGTGTTTGGTTTTGACCCAGTCTGCCTGCACCTGCAATATATCTGACCTGACTTCTTAGTGTTTATGACCTCGGCTGTGCATTTGACTCAGACTGTTTTTCCCCCCTGTACTGCGCACGTGTTTTCCCGGTTTGACCTGGCTTGTTCTTGACTACTCTCTGGTTTGTTTGTTGTCGTGCCCTGTCAACTATTCGGTGCTCAGCTGCGATCTCCCTGTCCCTCTTTCTTTGGGGTCCCTGTCATTAGAGCAGCGCAGGGACCATCACCTAGTTGTCGCCCTGGGGCTTAGCCCAGGGGGGCAAGTAGGTAGGGACAAGGTAGAGGGCTGGCGTAGAGATTCCCTGACTATCTGTCTCCGCCAGTCCCTAACATTCATTTGCAAGAGAAAACAAATTCAGTCAACACCTCCAACAAACAAATTAAATGTGCAGGTGCACATAAAGGTCCATTTACACTGGACGAATGTTGGGCAAACGATGTCCAACACTTGCCCTGCATCCCTGGTCTCCCATGATCCTGAAGGGAGCTAGCACAGCTGGCTCACACATGGAGCAGCCAGCAGGAGGGCGGGCAGTGCAGGAGATTTTTCTTCTCTCGCTTCCCTGCCCCTCTCCATTGAGACACACACCGGCTGTTTGCTATGGAATGGCGGCTGTTTAAACTGCACGATGAGCGATGAGCTTCATCGCTCATCTTTCATGCTGCATAAGAGTGGTCCTGGGCTTTCTTTGCAATGCAATCCTAAACCCCTCCTTGCTGCACTTGATTGATGGTTCAAATATGACACTGGGCCAAGGGAAAGGGTTGATAATTGTATAATGAAGAAAATCCAAGACCCCTCACTGGTAATGGACCTCCCATTAGGCAGTACTAGCCTAGTCTACATACTGCACATGGCAATATCAAACACAGACTTTGCAGGTACTAATGCAGTAAGAGCAGCGAGGAAAGTAATGTTTAACCTGTCCCTTATGTTAGCATTCCTGCTGTGCTACTGGTTTAGTAGTCAAAGATACGCTGACTGATGTCCTTTAAACATTAGAGAAATCATACATGTACTTTTTAATATTATACTATATAAGACAACTAGCTGATGTACCCGGCTTTGCCTGAGTTAATTTGATACAGGTGTTTAGGTGTTGTTCGCTCGGAAAATTTTGTGAAGTCAAGGTTACTTTAGAGGAATCAAGGAATAAAATATGTATACATATAGAGGAGCATTAGATGCTCCTCTGCATGTACCGATGTCCCTCTGCAGAATGTGCCACCGCTCCCATTCTCCTCATTTAGAACCTAAAGAATACTTGCACCAAATTTCACGCTTGTACGACACTGGGAAGTTACATTACATAGGGATGCACTTACTTCTGCAATTAGCATTGAATAATCGAGTTGTTACCCCTTACTTTTATTATTTAGGACCTAAAGAATGCTCGTGTCAAATTTCACGTTTGTAGAACACCCGGAAGTTACATTACATAGTGGTGCACTTACTTTTGCAATTAGCATTGAATAATCGAGTTGTGACCCCTTTACTTTTTCTATTCAGGACCTTACTTATCCTATTTAGGACCTAAAAAATGGTCGTGCCAAATTCCATGTTTTTATGACACCGGGAAGTTACATTACCTAGGGGTGCCAATACTTTTGCACTTAGCATTGAATAATCCAGTTGTAACTCCTTTACTTGTCTATTTAGGACCTAAAGAATACTGCGATCAAATTTCAAGTTTGTACGACACCGGGAAGTTAAAGAATTAGATTAGGTACATTACACAGGGGTGCCAATATTTTTGCACTTAGCATTGAATAAGTTGTGACCCCTTTACTTTTCCTATTTAGGACCTAAATAATGCTCCTGCCAAATTTCATGTCTGTACAACTCCAGGAAGTTAGAGAATTAGTGGCGAGTCAGTCAGTCAGTGAGCGAGTCAGTCAGTGAGGCCTTTCACCTTTATGAATATAGATAAGAAAACATAAATAATTGTATGCAAATTTAAAATGTATACCATAATTATGCCAGCATTATTATATTACAATGAGATTTGCCGATGTTACCTCTTCTGCCAACTCTGTTATTTAAAAATTGCATAATTTAAAGAGATAAATAGATTACGGAGAGGGGCATTGAAGGTAACAGCAAGACAGAAAGGAAATGTAGAGATGAGTCACAACTGGAAAAAGTCTTCATTGTGGTCTGAGCCCAGATAGAGAAGATAAGGAAAAGCAAGTAACTCCAATCTGCAGAGATGTCATCTGTGATTTCTGAAGATAACTGCACTGTAATCACTGTCAGCCCAGTTTCAGACTAGCATAAATGTGCCGTAATATGGATGAGTGCAGCAGCCAAAAAGGCAAAACAATTCTGGGATGTATTAAGAGAAGCATAGAGTCTAGATCTTATCCCTCTCTACTCTTTCTTAGTCAGACCTCATCTGCACTACTGTGTCCAGTTCTGGGCACTTTAAAAAAAGACATAGGCAAACTGGAGCAAGTTCAGAGAAGAGTTACCAAGATGGTGAGCGGTCTGCAAATCATGGAACGGTTAAAGGATTTGGGGATGTATAGCTTGCAAAAAAGAAGGTTGAGAGGAGACTTAATAGTTGTCTACAATTATCTGAAGGGTTGTCACAGTGCAGAGGGATCAGCTCTATTCTCATTTGTACAAGGAAAGACTAGAAGCAATGGGATAAAACTGAAAGGGGGGAGACACAGATTAGATATTAGAAAAAACTTTCTGACAGTGAGGGTGATCAATGAGTGGAACAGGTTACTACGGGAAGTGGTGAGTTCTCCTTGAATGGAAGTGTTTGAACAAAGGCAGGACAAATATCTGTCTGGGATGATTTAGTGAATCTTGCACCGAGCAGGGGGGTGGACCCAATGACCCGGGAGGTCCCTTCCAACTCTAGCATTCTATGATTCTAGGTGTCACAGTCCGACTGTGGATACGCTGACCTGAACTTGCAGCATTATAGATCCCTGTAGATCTAAAATGCAGTGATAATACACTTGTCTGAAACTGGCCATACAGAACAAGGATATAGTTTTTTATTCTGGGGCTCTGTTTATGTTATGTGCTTACTTCTAGCACCATTTGCTGAACTAAATTTCCTTCTGGTGCTGTATTTATGTTCTGAGTTTAGTCCTGGTGGTGTAATTTTGATATGAGCTTGGTTTTAGTGCTGTATTTATGTAATAACCTTGGTTCTGGTGCAGTATGTATGCACTGAGCTTGGTTCTGGTGCTGTATTAATGTTTAAGTTTGGTTCTGGTGCTGCATTTATGTACTAAGCTTGGTTCTGGTGCCATATTTATGTAATGATTGTGGTTCTGGAGCTGGACTTATGTTATTAACTTGGTTCTGGTGCTATATTTATCATATTAACCTGGTTCTGGTGCCATATTTATGTTCTGAGCTTTGTTCTTGGGTTGTATTTATGTTGCTTAGCTTTGCTTTCAGCTGTATTTATGTTCTGAGCTTTGTTCTGGGGCCGTACTTATGTTCTGAGCTTTGTTTTGTGGTTGTATTTATGCTCTGAGCTACATTCTGTATATAAATTCACTGATGTTAGTTCTGATGCAGTTCTCATGTTAAATAGATAAATAGGTTAAGGGTGGAAACGCATGGTTCGATTGGCTGCACACATCAAACAATGCCATCTGTGGTGGCTAATGGGTGTCCAATATTGATGATAATTTTGCAACCACTTTATCAGTTAGGTGGGTATGGTTTGGGTATGTGTGGCTAGCTGCACCATACGCTTCAGCCATTAGGGTGGGGCACTACTTATGGGCTGAAGGGTAGGTAGTATTTACTTTGGTTAAAAAAAAGTGTCTCTAGCAACATTTCCAAATACCACCAGAAACCCAAGGGTTTCTGCAGTTATTGAGGACAAAGGCGGCCCAAAAATATAGGGAAAAATGTGAACAAAATCAAATTTCATCACCTTCTATGTGTGTCCCAATACTTTTGTCAACATAGTCTATGTACAGAGCTAGTAATGTACATTCTTCATACACTTGGGTATGTTAAAATAATATATGGGGTAATGATAATTATAGATGCATTTGCATTAAAGATTCTATTAGTATAAAGTAGTCTTACAAGGTAGTTTATAGTTTTTTAATGAGTAAGACATTTCACATCTTCTACAAAGTATTTATATAATATATTTCTGTGAGTTTCTATGGCAGCCAATAAGAGTATGTATCACCAAATGAGTAATGTTCTTAAGATGTTGAAAATTATGTGTGGGCTGTGTAAATATAATAAGTTTCAAGATAAGTACAGTACGCTTTGATATTTAATAATCTGGGAATCTTTAAAATTGGGTTAAAACTTTTACAACTTTACTTAGAGTGCTTACAGCTGTTCAGTAATATGCTTTTTAACTCTTTGAACAACACTATCTCCACATATCAGACGAAAGGTGTCTTTACCCTATGTCAGTCACTGCACGGTCGGCCTATTCACTTTAGAATACAATTTTAGTTTATCTCTCTCTGGATCATTTCCACAAGGCAGAAATGATGTGGAATTTCCACAGCAGAAAATTCCACCTCAAAATCTGCAGCATTTCCGCATCCAAAAGAGTAAAAAAAAACTATTTCAAATTGAAATCAGTTGCATAACCACAAACTTTTTTGGCAGAGACATTACTTTTCTCCCCTCCCAATTCTGCCACTTCTGCATCACATGACCAGTGGCGCTATGCTTACTGGAAAAAAATGGGGAGTGAGCATTTTTGGGAATCTGCCAAAGTGGGAATCTGCCAAAATCAGCTGTGGATATGTAGCTGATTTCAAGTCAAAATCTGCCAGCTTTGACTGCTTTGGATGCAGAAATGATGAAGAATTTACTGCTAAATTTTCTTTTACAGAAATTCTGCAGCATTTCTGACCCAGGGGAGCGTACCCTTACTCGCAAAGCTCTCCACTGTGCTGCCGTGCACTATAGATGTAGCAGTAGTAGCATGCAACTGAGATAATGAAGTGCAGTTTAGCTATTTGCATAGCGCTGCCCCCATTCATTTTAACTTCTCAATTCAATTTTATCCATTTACCGATGTGGATTCTTTCTCTGACTAGATGTGCATGTGATCTTTCCATCAGACAAAATAGCGTTTGGTGGACTTCCAGTAGATGTGGGCACCACATATGGAACCCTTATGAAATATCCTGTGAATATGCCATAATGTAAAGGTCAGGTGCGGGTTTGGAGCCTTTTTGCTGTAACCCAAGCGGACAGAGAGAATAGTCAGAGGTTGGTAATGGGTAGTATCTGTTGCAGTACAAGAAGCAAGCATGTAACATAGCCAGAAGAAATCCAGAGGTCAGTAATGAATAGTATCTCGTGCGGTACAAAGGTGCAGACAGGAGATGAAGCTTGACTATTGACTGGGAGCACAATAATCATGCAAGGAGTGAGGTACAAGACCAGGTTTATTGAGGAAATCCAATCAAGGGACCAAGGTGGAGCAAGTCAAGAGGGCAGGAACTGGAACAACCAGAGAAAGAACTAGGTTATGATTCAGCAGTAGAGCTGTCCAGCAAGCTGCATAGCTCAACATGAAGAGCTGCTGTTTGGAGTACAGAGGTTTCTAGGTTCAAGTACTGATACATAAATGTCTAAACTGGGAATTCTCATTTAATGATCCGTCAAGAACTTTTTGCTTTCATATAGAGCTATGCAATGCATCTTGCCAATGACACCAACATTTAATTTTATAATAGTATTAAATCTATGTTTATGTCTTTATTTTGATTATATATTTTAACACATCAAGGAGCAAGAGTTCAGTTCAGTCACATCCGATCATCAGTCACTTTATGGATCAACGTTCTCCACTCATTTCTGTCTTTCACTGGTTCTTTCTGTTCCACTATTGACATGGGGTGGCCTTGATTGTATCTAGCTATCTTGTTCTTTGTTGACCTGATCTTTTTTTCCACTGACTTTACCAAGCATCAATACTGTTTCCAGTGAGTTAGCATGCATCACGTGTTAAAAAAAGAGAGCTGATGTTTCATGAATTTACCCTCTAGTGGTATTTTTGGGTTGACGCTATCGAACACTACCTCGTTCGTTGTCATGGCAGTCCAAGGTATCCGTAGCATTCTTCTCTAGCACCATAGTTCGAACGCATCAATTTTTCTTTTGTCTGTTTTCCTGAGTGTTCAACTTTCACAACCATTGGTCATTATGAGAAAGACTGTTGCATTCACTAGTCTGGTTTTTGTGCAATGCTAATACACCTTTCTTTTCCATCTTTTTTCTATTCCTTGCATTGCAAAACTACCAAGTATAATCTGTCTCTTGATCTGGGGGCCAGATTGCCCATTATGATCAATTTTGGATTCAAGTAAGATGAAATCTTCAACCAACTCAACTTCTATGTTGTTGATTTTTATGTTCACTATACTGTTGCCTACCATGGTCATGACTTTTGTTTTCTTGCTGTTGAGGTAAAAGTACCATGCGTTCACTTTCCTTTTGCACTCAGTGGATAAGGTATTCTAGGTCAATTTCACTTCCCACAAGCAGGGTTGTGTCAACGAAAGTTGAACACTACTGTGTCATCTGCGTATTGAAGGTTGTTGATGTTTCTGCCACCGATTTTGACTCCGATTTCTAAGTTGCATTGCCTCGCGATCATTTCTGCATACAAATTGAAAAGGACTGGCGACAGAATGCAGCCTTGCCGTACGCCTTTCCTGATTCTGAACCAATCTGTGTTTCCCTAAGCTGTCCTCACAGTTTGTAAGAAGCCAAAATGACTTTGTACACATGGACAGCCCCAAATGGCATGCACTAAAACCAAATTGACTGCTTCCTATGTCAACTGCATTGGAAAAAGCTCAATACTGGCTGTGAAATCATTTGGAGCTCCAATCACCAGATATGAGTCACAAAAATCAAGCTCAGATTCAGAAACATCAAAAGGTCATCAGCAATACGCTGATTCAATGTAGACAACATTCCTTCATGATACGCAATTAAAGTAAATAACAGATTTGAAGCACCCAGCACCATCAGAAAAGACCCTGATAAATTATGCAAGGAAATACAGCTGAACAAATCATCCCTTTTAATAAATCAGCAAAACAACCACAATGGCTATTGGATGAATGCATCAAAATTGCCACCAAGTGCTGAGCAGCCAAAGCCGCAGGCACCATTGTTGAATTCAGGCAGCTAGATACAGAATTTCAAAGAAAAGTCAGGCAAGACAAGGAGCGCTACTGGAACGACCAATGCGCGAAACTGGAAGAAGTGAAGCAGCAAGGCCACACCTGAGCTTTCTTCACCCATGTAAAGCAAACCCGGTGTCTGTTCATACTACACAAGGCAGCAACCATCAAAGACTGGGATGGCAAATTATTAAAAGAATAAGATCAAATCAAGTGTAGGTGGCAAGAATGTATGGCAGAGCTTTTTGCAGGCAATCAAACAGACAACCTGTTAAATCATGTACATCAAGTAAAACAAGAACTGTGCATTCTGGAGAAAGAAGTCACATGGCCCCTGAAACAACTACCAAACAGGAAAGCTCCAGGCATTGATCATATACCAGATGAAGTGCTCAAACCATAGTCAGTCAAGATCCTAACTGACCTATGTCAAAAGATCTAGAGCTCCAAATTGTAGCCCAAAGACTGGACAAGATCTGTCTTCGGCACACTTCCAAAGAAAAGTGATGCTGAAGAATGTTCCAATTACTGCACCATCACCCTCATACCTCACGAGCAAAATTCTTCTTAAGATCATACGAAACGCATTGCGACAATTGTTGAACAGTAACTGCTGGACGTTCAAGCTGGCTTCCACAAAGGATGTGGCACCAGAGACCAAATCACGAACCTGTGATGGATCATGGAGAAGACCCGGAAGTATCAAAAGGACGTTACATGGGTTTTGTCGACTACAGCAAAGCATTTAACTGTGTTGAGTACGACAAACTTTTGAAGTGTCTAAAGCAAATCGATGTCCCAGAACATACTGAACAACTTATAAGGTTGCTTTACAACAACTAAAAGGTGGAAACCAGACAAATTTAAGCATACCCTTCCTAAAGGAATTCTATTATTTAAAAGCCCTACCTCTGTTTCACTTTATAAAGTGCTGCTGTGCCCCTGAAATTGATGTTTTTCCACTGCATATGCTGCATGCAAATCAAACGCAATTGCAAGACATTAATGAGTAGACTTGCTTTGATTTACCTGGAGTCTCTCATCTCATTCGTCCTAAACCTCACTTCTTGCCTTATGATTCACATCTCCCTATTAAAATAATGTATATAAATCTAAAAATTATATACTGTATATTAAACTTCTTCCTTTTACTTTAGCAACTGTATTCTTGCAGTATATGTTAACTTTGCTTTTCTTTAGAATAGAAGTAGTGTTTGTTCAGTTTTCATTAAGAAGTTGTTCATTAGAGGTGTATGAATTTCAATCAGAAATCATTAAAGCCACTTGAGACAATTTTCACTAGACTTTATAAGGACTTGGATGTAGTGGCTAATTTGTAGCTTCTGAAAATAAAGGAAAATAGGCATGCATTTTATTTCTAGGATGGATATGACACCAAATGAGCTTGTTACTAAAACATTCTTTATCCACCATTAAATTATGATCCTTTGCCAAGAACTATAGTGACATTTGAAATAATGAGTTTATTTTTTTTCTTTCTTCTCTTGTAAGATCTACACAGATGTCATTTCAGACTCTAGACTCTGATCATCAAACACTGCCAACTTTCTCTATTGAAATAAAATAATTTGAGGCAATAATGAGAAAAAAGCTGTGTTTTTCGTTCGGTTGGAAACTGGTTTTGGCTTGATGAAACTAAACAAACATAATGGAAGGGGAGGAGATTCATCAAAACTGGTGCAAATTAGAAGTAGAGTCATTAGCCATGGCAGCGAATCATATTGCACCTGTCACTTTCCAGAGGCCTTTTAGAAAATAAAACAGCAACCGTATATACTCGAGTATTAGCCGACCCGCGTATAAGCCGAGTCAATAAGTTTTACCACAAAAAACTGGGAAAACTTATTGACTTGAGTATAAGCCTAGCTATACTCGAGTATATAATGGGTTTAAAAAAAAACCCTCCATACTCACCTCCCAGCCGGCATCTGTGTCTGTGCGGCAACCTGTGTGAATTCTCCCCGCTGTCATCCCTGCTGTTCTCTCTGCTTGGCTCTGTCATCTCTGTCAGTGCTGTGTAAGTAAGCGCTGTGATTGAATTGAGCGACAGCCAATCACAGCCGGCACTCGATCCAATCACAGCGCTTACTTACATAGCGTTGACTGCGGGGAATTTGAAAGCCGAGCAGGGAGATGACAGCGGGGAAAGTTCTAAAGCAGCTTGCGATTGGCTGTGAATGATTAAGCTCTGGCTGTGATTGCCTGGCACTCAATCCAATCACAGAGTTGATGGTGGGTTGATGTCAAAGCTGAGCAGAGAGGACGGCGGGGGATGACAGTGGTGAGATTTCCAGCAACTTGCCGCATTGCCGCCGGGAACACAGAAATTCAAGCAGCTTGCGGCACCACCGCCGGGAACACAGATACCGGCTGAGAGGTGAGTATGGAGGGTTTATTTTGTTTTTCTATTTTTTTTAACCCTTCCCTGACTTGAGTATAAGCCGAGGGGGGCTTTTTCAGCAGAAAGCAATGTACTGAAAAACTAGGCTTATACTCGAGTATATATGGTAATTGATTGCTATTAGAAGCATCAATTTCACTTTTCATTTTCTCCAGTTTGGTAAATATTCCCCTCTATGTCTTACTCCTCATATTCACATTACTGTTATAGTTTCCGTTCTCAATGGAGCCATGACAGCTAAAATGAACATGTTTTCAAATTTGTCTCAACAAATCCTACTGAATTCTAGAGACTTAGGCCTCATACAGGCGAGCATTTTATTTCTGCGCAGATAGCTGCGCAAAAAGTTTGCATGTGGAAAAATCGAGTGAACGAAGCATAATTTGCTTGTTCACACAGTCGGTGGTATGTGCTGCGTGTTAATCGAGCTCCCATAGGAGTCAATGGGAACTCATGCGCAACAATCACCAAACATAGGTCAGGTCCTATCTTTTCTCGTAGCACACACCTTAGATGCATGCATTGTAGCCACACATGTACTATATTTTGCTTGTGTGAGCATTTTGCGCATCTAAAAATCATTCAGGTGAACACTTCAATCGGAAACCATTTGTTCTAATGAACACAATCTTTTTGCGCAGCTATTTGTGAGCAAACAAAAGCTCGTTTAACTGAGGTCTTAAAATGGGGACTGTCAGGTTTCCATTAGGTTTGTGTTCTGGGCCAAGAATATTGCTACAGACTGTCATTCTTGTCATCAAAATGCCAGAAACTGAGTGTAAATCAAAACCTAATATAAAGTGGAAGGTATATTATTTCATACAGCAGATATATCAGCTGGCATAAAGCCCCTTCTTAAAGAGAGAACAAATGTTATTTTCTAATTGTACAATATGAATCATCTTTTTTTTTTTACTATGAATGAAGCATATGAAGTATGCAAGTCAGTGTCACCATACCATTGTTATTTACAATGTAATAATGTAGAGTAAGCTACAAATGCTCTTGAGCAGCATCATATATAATGCTCTTTGAACAATACCAGTCAGTGGGCTTTATTCATTGAAACTGTCAAAAATAAAAATTGCCTTTTGTTGCCCATAGTAACCAATCACAGCATAACTTTCATTTTGATGCAATATTTTAAGAAATGAAAGCTCTGTAAGCTCTATTGTGATTGTTCACTTAGGGTAACAAAGATAGTTTTCCTTAATTATGCCCACGTGTCTCCAAACAACACCAAGAATAGTAGCCTCACAGCCTACTCTGTCACCTGATTTAATTTTGTAAAATGTCTACAATATCTTGAAGAATGCTTAAAGGGGTTGTCTAGGACGTTTGTGATTTTTTTTTTTCTATTCATGATTTATCCTCAGATAATCGGCTAGAATCCACCACTTGGGATCCCCGTTGATAACCTGATTCCCGGGATCTCTGTTTGTGTGGAAAACACAGGAAGCAGATCATACTGTCTAGAATTTCTAGATTCAGTTTGATACTCCAGGCACCAAGTCGGGTTGCTGCACTACGGAATGTGCAATCTGCTTTCTGCACTGTCAGGAACCATCCGATTGGTAGGGATTCCCAAGCAGCAGACCCCCGCCAATCATCTATGGATGACCTTTCCTGAAGATAACCTTCTAATTAATAAAATGATCAATTCAAGGGAACATTCACATATAGAGAAGTTTCTGCTTCAGAAAATCTGTCAAATCCACACCAAAATCCATGTCAAAAGCTGTAGTTTGGTGAACTGAAATGTATATAGGACCATTATTTTGCTAAGAGTGAAACAGTTGCTTAAAAAGCTATTCCCTATTGTCCAATGGGCACAAAATATATACAATAAATAGAGAAAAACACTAAACTAATGTAAGCAATTCTCTGTGTTATGTGCATTGGTGTTATGCATGAATACATGCAAAATGGAAATTGATATAAAAAAACAGCCGCTACATTTTTGGGACAAGACTAAAAGTGCTAAAATACAACACAAAAATACTCTCAAAGTGTTAAAAATATAACATGGCGGGGAAAAGAAAAAAATGATGTCTTATTATATACAATAAATCAAATCATGGCAGCAACAATTTCCAAATATAGATGCATCATCCTCATCAATTCAATTATGGAAAAAATCTGTTGAGCTATCCAATCATCTGAATTAGAAACCAGAAAAGGTGCCATTATACAGCATGTCAAAAATCAGTGATCTGAAGTGTCACATTGTTAGTTTGACGAATTGACAAAAATCCTTGAATTGACAGCACCAAAAATGCCCATTATACAAAAAAGATATAAACAAACAATTAAAACACTTCCTCAATAGCCTGTAACTAGGAATATAGCTATAGTATGCCCCATTGGTTAGGAGTTACTGCGGTGATGTATACAAACTATAATTCGACTTGTCACTGTCTGAATCACTTTGTTTTTGTACTGGACATGCGCAGAAGAAGCTGCATATGTGCTGGCATGCAATGTAGATGATCAAAGACAACAATATTCTTTTATGAGAATTGAGCTTTTGCTGTGAATGATGCCCGTGGAATGGTGTGTGGCGACTACTACCAGAACTCGTATACTTAGTACAGTCAATAATGGCACTTATAAACCAAATTTCTATTTATTTGTATTTTGATTTACTTTTATTATGTCCTATGAACATGGATAAGTATATATGTCCTCGAGGACATTTCTGCATCACAATGTTATCTCTATGGTGCTTGAATTCTGCACCTGTTTAATTCTGCTTGTCTTTAATTCAAAACCACATGAGTAAATTTCCCATTGCAAAAGCTTTCCATTGTAAAATTATGATGTCTTGCGTAATTGCGATAGTTTTTTTAAAAAGATGATCCCAATGGAAATCCACAATTAAATCTGCAGCATTATTGTTATGCCTCGACAGTTGCGATAGGTCCGTAGTATACCAGTCAAGAAGCGGAAACAGACTGGAGGTACAAGGTCAGTCCGAGCCCCATTAAGACACATTTTTTGTGTATATTTGTTATCCCCTTGGGTTCCCCCATCATTGATAAAGGGTCATTGGAGTCGTATGTTGAAATTCTTTTGAATGGTTTGTTTTTTCTTTGGCTGGCCAATCTAGTTGACAGGCGGTTTATATATCTCTGCCTCTGCTCTCAGAAGTTGCTTATTATAATTCTTCATCTCTTATGGGTGAAGTTGGTCTAGTCTTTCTTCTCTTGGTGCTATCATCCAGATCAAGCTAAGTAGTTTATGCATTGATTTATATCTTAGTATTGTTCTTGCCTTTGCTCCTACTGCCATTAGTTATTCCACCTGTTTTTAGATCTTCGCTGTTTCCACCTAGGGAAAGTTTGGGACATCTGCTATTGGCAAGTATAGGCAGGTATTGTCTCTCATTCTGAGTCATATAGGCAATGTTCCTCTCACCATCTGTTTTTCCACATGTTTCCTGTGGTGGTTTATGTGCTTTGTTCAACTGTGGAAACATAGCCCAGGAACTGAGTTCCGCCAGTGGGCTACAGAGACCCAATGGAATTTGCCGATGTTAAAAGGTCTCTTTTGCTTTGCATTATCTGCCAAAATTAAGAATTTAATGATTCAGTATCCTATTTCTAAGACTCTTGATGTAGCTATGACTGTGACTTAATAGTGAATAGAGAAATAGTGAACATTTAGAGGTCACTTCTATGGTGACCTTTGATTCAGAGGAACCCCTGCTACTGTGTGCACTGTTCATGTAGAAGATATGATGGGGAAAATTGTTATCTGTGAATTGCTGGTTTTACTGTGGCTGGATATGTCATTTTGTTCAGGTGTGCCCATTCCGGAGCTCTTAGCTGGAATGGCTACCTAGCCTGGAGGTTAAGGGGGAGATTGCTCTGGGTTAACAAGTTGCCTGCATGTCATCTTCCAGGGAGGTTCTTCCTGCTGAGATAATTCTGAATACAGGCAATTCTCCAGGGACTGTATTTCAACCCATAACCTTCAGGTCATGAGCGAGAGACTGCATTTCTGCTGTCCAAACACTCTGCGCCATACAGTATACAAAGAAGCCGCTGTCCAAATTTCATGTTTCTAACTTCAGTAGTTTCAGCTCTTCGTTGATGAATCAGTCAGTCAGGAAATTTCATACCTGGAATAGACTTGAGGGAGAACTGTTTTTCTCATGGTCAGTTCTATGTGACCTGTTTCAGAGTGAGTTCCACTAGCAGTCTGGTGATCCTTGCACCTGAAGGTTGTACTATGAATGTCATTCACAAAGAGGTTCTTCACTAGTCAGCATAAGTGAAAGACCTCTCTTAATACAAATATTATGAGAATGGTTTATATAATAAAGAAACACCAAAGATAAAGCTTTATAACATAAGGTAACTAGCAATGGCTTAGCAACATAATGCTGTAATTATGATGAAAGTTAGGATTTGTATGAACTAGAAAGTGTAGTACAAATTTCACTCAGTCTTAGGCAAAAGCTAGTATTACATATATTAGAAAAGTCATGATGTGCGGATACATGATATATGTATCATAGTTAGAGATGAGCGAGCACCAAAATGCTGTATTGCCGTCTCCATTGAATTCAATGGTCAGTGCTCGTTTAATCGAGACGAGCACCGCGTGGTGCTCGTCTCGAGTAACGAGCATCTCGAGCACCCTAATACTCGAACGAGCATCAAGCTCGGACGAGTACGTTCGCTCATCTCTAATCATAGTGCATTACTATATATTTTTTAGAATTTGTAGGAAGGGTTTTTTTAAATATTGATATAAATTGATGCTTAAATTGTTGCAAATATAGATATACATTCATACATAATACCTTTTTGAATCAGTGCTACATATAGGTGTTGGAATATACAAAAATAGTTCCACAGTATCTGACAACTGTATTCATTTGCATTATTCTGATTATATATTTAAAAACATTTATTTAAAAGCTTTTTTTAAGGTACAGCAACATTCTTGCTTGTGGGACACAGCCCATATCTGATTACAAGCATCGGAACATCAAGGATGCAGCATGGGAAGAGGTCATAAGCACTTTGGTTCCTGAATGGCCAAACATGACCCCACGGAGAAAGGTTGAGGGTTTTATTTGTTATGACTATTTTTTTTTGGGGGGGGGGGAGGGGTGGTTGGGATAATTAAATAAAAAAAATTGTTTCCATGTGAAGCTATATTAAGGTCTAAATTGATTTTAAATGTTTATGTAGTCATAGTTTAATAGCAAATTACACAATAAAATGTTGTATTTTAAACCTTGGTCAGATGAGCGTTTTTCCTGGACACGAAAAGGCACGCAAAGAGATTGCCCCTTGCGTGTGGAAAAAATCACGAGACCAGGTGAATTCCAGCTATTTGAAGTAGCCTGTTCACACGATCGGAGGTGTATGGAGTGTGTTTTCCAGCTCCCATAGGAGTCTAAGGAAAGCATGCTCCAAAGATAGGACTGGTCCTATCTTTGCGCGCACCACGGACCTTTAGATGCGAGTTGCACTAGCTTGTCCTATCATTGTCAGGTGCAAGTATTTTACGCCTCTAAAAAATGTACATGTAAACACTCTCATAGGAAAGGATTGGTTCTAACAGACACAATCTTTTTGTGCACCTAATTGTATGCAGAAAAAACACTTGTCTGACTGAGGCCTTAAAATGTAAAAACATAAAATATGTCTAAAATAAAAAACTTCACTTTTCATGACTGAAAATTTTCAAATGAATAATAACTAGAGATGAGCGAACGTACTCGTCCGAGCTTGATACTCGTTCGAGTATTAGCGTGTTCGAGATGCTCGTTACTCGTAACGAGTACCACACGATGTTCGGGTTACTTTCACTTTCATCTCTGAGACGTTAGCGCGCTTTTCTGGCCAATTGAAAGACAGGGAAGGCATTACAACTTCCCCCTGCAACGTTCAAGCACTATACCACCCCCCTGCAGTGAGTGGCTGGCGAGATCAAGTGTCACCCGAGTATATAAATCGGCCCCTCCCGCGGCTCGCCTCAGATGCGTTGTGACATAGAGGAGGGAAAGTGCTATCGTGTTGGAGCTGCTGTAGGGAGAGTGTTAGGAGTTAGTGTAGGCTTCAAGAACCCCAACGGTGCTTCTTAGGGCCACATCTAACCGTGTGCAGTAGTGTGGAGGCTGCTTTTTGCAGTGTTGCACTTTTTTTTTTTTTGGTATATCGACCGTGCAGAGCATTGCGCCCTGCAGTAATACTCCAGGGACAGAAGACATATATTATTGATTGAATATACGCAGTGGGCCTTTTCTAAAAAATATTGGGCAAAAAATCTATTTGGCCTGCCTGTCACTGTGCTCAGTGTTCTGGGTCTGTGTGTGCTGGGTGTAGTAGTTCTACAAAATCATACGCAGCCAGCTAAGTGTTACAGCAGGCTTGCACCAAATTATTTCCTGGCTCTGAAATCACCGCTCTGTTGCAGTTAATAACAGTGCAACACTCTGCAGTTCTGTGACACACTCCAGGGACAGAAGACATATATTATTGATTGAATATAGGCAGTGGGCCTTTTCTAAAAAATATTGGAAAAAAATGTATTTGGCCTGCCTGTCACTGTGCTCAGTGTTCTGGGTCTGTGTGTGCTGGGTGTAGTAGTTCTACAAAATCATACGCAGCCAGCTAAGTGTTACAGCAGGCTTGCGCCAAATTATTTCCTGACGTTCCGTAAACGAAGTCAGCCTCCAACCACAGGCCAATAAGCGGCACATTTAATTACAGCTTTCTGTTTCTGCACTACTGGTAATACACCATGCTGAGGGGTAGGGGTAGGCCTATAGGACGTGGACGCGGGCGAGGACGCGGAGGCCCAAGTCAGGGTGTGGGCACAGGCCGAGCCAGTGCGGTGGCCAGGGGTAGAGGCAGGGCCAGACCGAATAATCCACCAACTGGTTCCCAAAGCGCCCCCTCGCGCCATGCCACCCTGCAGAGGTCAAGGTGCTCAACGGTGTGGCAGTTTTTCACAGAGACGCCTGACAACCGACAAACAGTGGTGCGCAACCTTTGTCACGCCAAGATCAGCTGGGGAGGCACCACCACCAGCATGTGCAGGCATATGATGGACAAGCACCCCACAAGGTGGGACGATGCCCGTTCACCACCTCCGGTTTGCACCACTGCCTCTCCCCCTGTGCCCCAACCTGCCACTGAGATCCAACCCCCCTCTGAGGACACAGGCAGTACCATCTCCTGGCCTGCACCCACACCCTCACCTCCGCTGTCCTCGGCCCCATCCAGCAATGTCTCTCAGCGTAGCGTCCAGACGTCGCTAGCGCCACTGTTTGAGTGCAAGCGCAAGTACGACGCCACGCACCCGCACGCTCAAGCGTTAAACGTGCAGATTGCAAAATTGATCAGCCTAGAGATGCTGCCGTATAGGCTGTGGAAACGGAGGCTTTCAAAAGCATGATGGCGGCGGCGGCCCCGCGCTACTCGGTTCCCAGTCGCCACTACTTTTCCCGATGTGCCGTCCCAGCCCTGCATGACCACGTCTCCCGCAACATTGTACGCGCCCTCACCAACGCGGTTACTGCCAAGGTCCACTTAACAACAGACACGTGGACAAGCACAGGCGGGCAGGGCCACTATATCTCCCTGACGGCACATTGGGTGAATTTAGTGGAGGCTGGGACAGAGTCAGAGCCTGGGACCGCTCACGTCCTACCCACACCCTGAATTGCGTGCCCCAGCTCGGTGGTGGTATCTGCGGGGGTGTATGCTTCCTCCACTAAACCATCCTCCTACGCAACCTCTGTCTCGCAATCAAGATGTGTCAGCAGCAGCATGTCGCCAGCTGTCGGTGTCAGGCGGCGTGGCAGCACAGCGGTGGGCAAGCGTCAGCAGGCCGTGCTGAAACTACTCAGCTTAGGAGAGAAGAGGCACACGGCCCACGAACTGCTGCAGGGTCTGACAGAGCAGACTGACCGCTGGCTTGCGCCGCTGAGCCTTCAACCGGGCATGGTCGTGTGTGACAACGGTCGTAACCTGGTGGCGGCTCTGCAGCTTGGCAGCCTCACGCACGTGGCATGCCTGGCCCATGTCTTTAATTTGGTGGTTCAGCGCTTTCTGAAAAGCTACCCACACTTGTCATACCTGCTCGGAAAGGTGCGCCAGCTCTGCGCACATTTCCGCAAATCCCACACGCACGCTGCCACCCTGCGGACACTGCAACATCGGTTTAATCTGCCAGTGCACCGACTGCTGTGCGACGTGCCCACACAGTGGAACTCTACGCTCCACATCTTGGCCAGACTCTATGAGCAGCGTAGAGCTATAGTGGAATACAAACTCCAACATGGGCGGCGCAGTGGGAGTCAGCCTCCTCAATTATTTACAGAAGAGTGGGCCTGGTTGGCAGCCATCTGCCAGGTCCTTGGAAACTTTGAGGAGTCTACCCAGATGCTGAGCGGGGATGCTGCAATCATTAGCGTCACCATTCCTCTGCTATGCCTCTTGAGAAGTTCCCTGCAAAGCATAAAGGCAGACGTTTTGGAATCAGAAACGGAAGCGGGGGAAGACAGTAGGTCGCTGGATAGTCAGAGCAACCTCATGTCTATATCTCAGCGCGTTGAGGAGGAGGGGGAGGAGCATGAGGAGGAGGGGGAAGAGACAGCTTGGCCCACTGCTGACGGGACAGATGCTGCTTGCCTGTCATCCTTTCAGCGTGTATGGCCAGAGGAGGAGGAGGATCCTGAAAGTGATCTTCCTAGTGAGGACAGCCATGTGTTGCATACAGGTACCCTGGCACACATGGCTGACTTCATGTTAGGATGCCTTTCTCGTGACCCTCGCGTTACACGCATTCTGGCCACTACGGATTACTGGGTGTACACACTGCTCGACCCACGGTATAAGGAGAGCCTTTCCACTCTCATTCCCGAAGAGGAAAGGGGTTCGAGAATGATGCTATACCACAGGGCGCTGGTGGACAAACTCATGGTAACATTCCCATCCGACAGCGCTAGTGGCCGAAGGCGCATTTCCGAGGGCCAGGTAGCAGGGGAGGCGCAGAGATCAGGCAGCATGTACAGCGCAGGCAGGGGAACACTCTCTAAGGCCTTTGACAGCTATATGGCTCCCCAGCAAGACTGTGTCACCGGTCCCCAGTCAAGGCTGAGTTGGCGGGAGCACTGTAAAACGATGGTGAGGGAGTACGTAGCCGATCGCACGACCGTCCTCGGTGACGCCTCTGCCCCCTACAACTACTGGGTGTTGAAGCTGGACACGTGGCCTGAACTCGCGCTGTATGCCATGGAGGTGCTTGCTTGTCCTGCGGCTAGCGTCTTGTCAGAGAGTGTGTTTAGTGTGGTTGGGGGAATCATCACGGATAAGCGTACCCACCTGTCAACCGACAGTGCCGACAGGCTTACACTCATCAAGATGAACAAAGCCTGGATTTCCCCAGACTTCTCTTCTCCACCAGCGGACAGCAGCGATACATAAACAATACGTAGGCTGCACCCGCGGATGGAAGCATCGTTCTCTATCACCATCCAAAACGGGGACCTTTTTGCTTCATCAGTCTGTGTATAATATTCATCCT
Organism: Eleutherodactylus coqui; assembly: GCF_035609145.1. Lineage (NCBI taxonomy): Eukaryota > Metazoa > Chordata > Amphibia > Anura > Eleutherodactylidae > Eleutherodactylus > Eleutherodactylus coqui. The sequence goes on along the minus strand of NC_089837.1, from coordinate 230,291,219 downwards.
CCTCCTCCTGCTCCTCCTCCTGAAACCTGACGTAATCACGCCGAACGTGCAATTTTTCTTAGGCCCACAAGGCTCAGTCATATAATTTTTCTAAACAATTTTTATACGTTTCAATGCTCATTAAAGCGTTGAAACTTTCACCTGAACCAATTTTTATTTTAACTGGGCTGCCTCCAGGCCTAGTTACCAATTAAGCCACATTAACCAAAGCGATTAATGGGTTTCACCTGCCCTCTCGGTTGGGCATGGGCAATTTTTCTCAGGTACATTAGTACTGTTGGTACACCAATTTTTGGGGGCCCTCGCCTACAGTGTAATCCAATTAATTTTTTGCCCACCTGTATTACAGCTGACGTTACATCAGCTGTGATGGGCAATGCAATGGGATATATTTATGTACCGCCGGTGGCTTCCTGGCACCCACCCATGCTGTGGGTCCACAGGGAGTTGTAAATGCATCTGTGTCCACTTCTAAAGAACCCGAGTCTGACTGGGGCATGCAGTGTGGGCCGAAGCCCACCTGCATTAAACATGACATTATTACCTCAGCTGTGATGGGCAATGCAATGGGATATTTTTATGTACCGCCGGTGGGTTCCAGGGAGCCACCCATGCTGTGGTTCCACAGGGAGTTGTAAATGCATCTGTGTCCACTTCTAAAGAACCCCAGTCTGACTGGGGCATGCAGTGTGGGCCGAAGCCCACCTGCATTAAACATGACATTATTACCTCAGCTGTGATGGGCAATGCAATGGGATATTTTTATGTACCGCCGGTGGGTTCCAGGGAGCCACCCATGCTGTGGGTCCACAGGGAGTTGTAAATGCATCTGTGTCCACTTCTAAAGAGCCCCAGTCTGACTGGGGCATGCAGTGTGGGCCGAAGCCCACCTGCATTAAACATGACATTATTACCTCAGCTGTGATGGGCAATGCAATGGGATATATTTATGTACCGCCGGTGGCTTCCTGGCACCCACCCATGCTGTCGGTCCACAGGGAGTTGTAAATGCATCTGTGTCCACTTCTAAAGAACCCCAGTCTGACTGGGGCATGCAGTGTGGGCCGAAGCCCACCTGCATTTCATCTGACGTTAGCTCTGCTGTCCAGGGCACTGCAATGGGATACATTTATGTACAGCCGGTGGGTTCCAGGGAGCCACCCATGCTGTGGGTGCACACGGAATTCCCATTGCGGAGTTGTACCTGCCTGTGACTATTTATAAAAAAACGCGGTCTGACTGGGGCATGCAGACACCTTGACAGAATGAATAGTGTGTGGCACATAGGTTCCCCATTGCTATGCCCACGTGTGCAGCTCCTGATGGCGGTGGCACAGGATTATATTTCTCATTGCTTCTGTACAGCATTGTGGGCTATCGCCCCGCCCCTTTTAAAGAGGGTCGCTGCCTAGCCGTGCCAACCCTCTGCAGTGTGTGCCTGCGGTTCCTCCTCATGGCAGACGCACTTCTAAAAAGACATGAGGGTGGTGTGGCATGAGGGCAGCTGAAGGCTGGGCAGGGACAGTTTGGTGTGCGCTGTGGACACTGGGTCGTGCGGGGGGGGGGGTGTTGGGCAGCATGTAACCCAGGAGAAGTGGCAACGGAGTGTCATGCAGGCAGTGATTGCGCTTTGTTGGAGGTAGTGTGGTGCTTAGCTAAGGTATCCATTGCTAATTAAACCTTAGCGAGCATCGGCGATATACAAAAATGCTCGAGTCGCCCATTGACTTCAATGGGGTTCGTTACTCGAAACGAACCCTCGAGCATCGCGATAATTTCGTCCCGAGTAACGAGCACCCGAGTATTTTGGTGCTCGCTCATCTCTACTAATGTATAATCATAAGAAGAATAAGTAGTGAAAGAAGATGGAAGCAGATGTGAGGAAGAATGTAACATAGCCAGAAAATAACCAGAATAGTGTGTATCTGAATAAGAATGTGCCAAATCCAGATAAGAAGGTGGTGCTGTTACTTAGAGATGTTAGTCTACATACCAACAAGAAAAAGATGCTGGACATTGAAAAGAAGAGTGGGTTTAAAAAGAATGAATTGGATATATGAGTGTAAAGAAAGATTTGTTGGATAAGAGGCTGAAGTATAATATTTGCTTTGATAAGAATGGTGTGGATGACATGAGTCTGAGGATGTTGTGATGGGGTTAGGATTTGTTGAGTCACTATAGGCAACATCACGTATGGCAGAAATAAAACAGGCTAGGGTTGTTAGAGGTGAGGGTACATTTTCATAAATGCTTATCACTGCAAGTGCAAAAGACTTGTATTCAGATTTACGGCAAGATTACAGAGCATGATGGCGGTCTGCAATGTATAAGGAAAGCGTGTAAATTGGTCCTCACTACCTATTCTCTTCATGAGAGTCATGGCCTCTTGTTTAAATTGAGGAGTTATGTCCCAGTGTAAGCTATGCTGAAATCTACCCCTGTGTCCTATATCTCTACCAGTAGTAGCTTGAGAAGCTTAGGAGTTGGATGGTGCAGGTAATCTTGTTGGGGGGCTGGATGGTCGAGGCTGATCATCAATAATAACTTATTTCTCTGGGGAAGAAGACTTCATGTGTTTTTCTTCATGTGTCTCTGTATCTGAATGACCTTCAGAAACAGATTCATGATGCCTTGGCTGAGCTTCGATATTGCCTTCAGATCTATTAAAACAATGTTATTATTAGAGATAAGCGAGCACCAAAATGCTCGGGTGCTCGTTACTCGAGACGAACTTTTCACGATGCTCAAGGGTTCGTTTCGAATAACGAACCCCATTGAAGTCAATGGGCGACCCCAGCATTTTTGTATACCGCCGATGCTCGCTAAGGTTTTCATTTGTGAAAATCTGGGCAATTCAAGAAAGTGATGGGAACGACACAGAAACGGATAGGGCAGGCGAGGGGCTACATGTTGGGCTGCATCTCAAGTTCCCAGGTCCCACTATTAAGCCACAATAGCAGCAAGAGTGCCCCCCCCCTCCCAACAACTTTTACTTCTGAAAAGCCCTCATTAGCAATGAGCACCACACTACCTCCAACAAAGCACAATCACTGCCTGCATGACACTCCACTGCCACTTCTCCTGGGTTACATGCCCACCCCCCCCCCCCTTCCCCACACACACACACACACACACACTACCCAGTGTCCACAGCGCACACCAAACTGTCCCTGCCCAGCCTTCAGCTGCCCTCATGCCACGCCACCCTCATGTCTATTTATAAGTGCGTCTGCCAGAGGAAAAGCAGGCACACACTGCAGAGGGTTGGCACGGCTAGGCAGCGACCCTCTTTAAAAGGGGCGGGGCGATAGTCCACAATGCTGTACAGAAGCAATGAGAAATCCAATCCTGTGCCACCTCCATCTGGAGCTGCACACGTGGGCATAGCAATGGGGAACCTATGTGCCGGTGTCCGAGAACAGTTCCTGGGAGTGTTCCCGCTCCTGAGCAGGTGTCATTGTAGTGGAGTGAGGAGGCTTGGAGGAAGGAGGAGCAGCAGACAGAGGATTCGGATTTGCAGCAGTGGACGGCGCAGAACTGTGGCTGGACGATAGGTTGCTCGAAGCACTTTCTGCCATCCAGGACAGGACCTGCTCACACTGCTCATTTTCTAATAAAGGTCTCCCGCGTGGACCCATTAATTGGGCGATGAATGTGGGGACGCCAAAAACGTGCCTCTCTCCTAATCGCGCAGCAGTCGGCTGCGACACACCTGGATCAGGAGCTCGGCCTGTGCCCACACCCTCACTTGGGCCTACGCGTCCTCGGCCACGTCCACGTCCACATCCTCTAGGCTTACCCCTACCCCTCAGCATGCTGTATTACCAGTGATTTGATTTCCCAGGCAGGAAATAAATTGGCGCAAGCCTGCAGGCCAAATATAATTTCTTTTCCTTTTTAGCAAAGGGAAGACCCCACTGCGCATATTCAATGAACAAGAAGTTTAATATCCGTGGTGTGGCCCTCAAAAAGTGTCACACAACTATAGTGTAGCAGAGTTATTAACTCTAGCAGAGCAGGTATTTGCCAGTCAGGAAAGACAATGGCGCAAGCCTGCAGTAAACCGTAGCTGGTTGCGTCTGATTTTTGTACGTTGTCCACGCAGCACACACGTACACGGAGACCTTAGGACTGACACAGGCAGGCCAAATATAATTTCTTTTCCTTTTTTGCAAAGGGAAGACCCCACTGCGTATATTCAATGAACAAGAAGTTTAATATCTGTGGTGTGGCCCTCAAAATGTGTCACACAACTATAGTGTAGCAGAGTTATTAACTCTAGCAGAGCAGGTATTTGCCAGTCAGGAAAGACAATGGCGCAAGCCTGCAGTAAACCGTAGCTGGTTGCGTCTGATTTTTGTACGTTCTCCACGCAGCACACACGTACACGGAGACCTTAGGACTGACACAGGCAGGCCAAATATAATTTATTTTCCTTTTTTGCAAAGGGAAGCACCCACTGCGTATATTCAATGAACAAGAAGTTTAATATCTGTGGTGTGGCCCTCAAAAAGTGTCACACAACTATAGTGTAGCAGAGTTATTAACTCTAGCAGAGCAGGTATTTGCCAGTCTGGAAAGACAATGGCGCAAGCCTGCAGTAAACAGTAGCTGGTTGTGTCTGATTTTTGTACGTTCTCCACGCAGCACACACGTACACGGAGACCTTAGGACTGACACAGGCAGGCCAAATATAATTTCTTTTCCTTTTTTGCAAAGGGAAGCACCCACTGCGTATATTCAATGAACAAGAAGTTTAATATCTGTGGTGTGGCCCTCAAAAAGTGTCACACAACTATAGTGTAGCAGAGTTATTAACTCTAGCAGAGCAGGTATTTGCCAGTCTGGAAAGACAATGGCGCAAGCCTGCAGTAAACCGTAGCTAGTTGCGTCTGATTTTTGTACGTTCTCCACGCAGCACACACGTACACGGAGACCTTAGGACTGACACAGGCAGGCCAAATATAATTTTTTGTCCTTTTTAGCAAAGGGAAGGACCCACTGCGTATATTCAATGAACAATAACTGTGTTGTGGCCCTGCCTACACAATTCTGTCCCTGTAGTATCAATGGAGGGTGCAATGCTCTGCACAGACGATTTTTAGAAGAAAAAAAAATATGCAACACTGCTAACAGCAGCCAGCACAGTACTGCACACGGTTAAATTTGGCCCTAGAAAGGACCGTTGAGGTTCTTGAAGGCTATACTCACTCCTAACACTCTCCCTGCCTATACACCACTTCTATCCCTAATGCCGGGTGCAATGCTCTGCACTGCCGATTTTGAGAAAAAAAAAAAACACTGCTAGCAGCAGCCTGCACACAGGTAGATGTGGCCCTGAGAAGGACCGTTGGGGTTCTTGAAGCCTACACTGACTCCTAACGCTCTCCCTACAGCAGCACCAGCACGATAGTACTTTCCCTCAGCTAACTCACACGGCATCTGAGGCGAGCCGCGGGAGGGGCCGACTTTTATACTCGGGTGACATCAGATCTCCCCAGCCACTCACAGCAGGGGGGTGGTATAGGACTTGAACGTCACAGGGGGAAGTTGTAATGCCTTCCCTGTCTTTCAATTGGCCAGAAAAGCGCGCTAACGTCTCAGAGAGGAAACTGAAAGTAACTGGAACACCGCGTGGTACTCGTTACGAGTAACGAGCATCCCGAACACCCTAATATTCGCACGAATATCAAGCTCGGACGAGTACGTTCGCTCATCTCTAGTCCTAACTCGATTATTCAATTCTAGCGCAAAAGAATTGGCGTCGAAATTTTACGTGCGGAAGGTAATTTTTTCACTTTCCGGTGTCATAGAAACAGGAAATTTGGCACGAGCATTGATTATGTCATAAATAGGAAAAGCTAATGGGTCCCAACTCCATTATTCAATTTTATGCGCAAAAGAATTAGCGTCGAAATTTTACGTGCGGAATGTAATTTTTTCACTTTCCGGTGTCATAGAAACGGGAAATTTGGCACGAGCATTGATTATGTCATAAATAGGAAAAGTTCATAGGTCCCAACTCGATTATTCAATTCTAGCGCAAAAGAATTGGCGTCGAAATTTTACGTACGGAATGTAATTTTTTCACTTTCCGGTGTCATAGAAACGGGAAATTTGGCACGAGCATTGATTATGTCATACATAGGAAAAGCTAATGGGTCCCAACTCCATTATTCAATTCTATGCGCAAAAGAATTAGCGTCCAAAATTTACGTACGGAATGTAATTTTTTCACTTTCCGGTGTCATAGAAACAGGAAATTTGGCACGAGCATTGATTATGTTATAAATAGGAAAAGCTAATGGGTCCGAACTCCATTATTCAATTCTAAGCGCAAAAGAATTAGTGTCCAAATTTTACGTATGTAATCTAATTCTCTCACTTCCTGATGTCATTTTATATAAAGGAAGCGTTGCATGGTTGCCTCCACGTGGTGTTTCCTGGGTAACGCAGAGAACTATGCAAAATGGTGAACATATTTTTTTTCCTCAGTATCTCTAAAGTAACCGCAACTTCATAAGATTTTCCGTGTGAACACCAGATAAACACCAGTACCAAATTAACTCTGGCGAAGCCGGGTATATCAGCTAGTTATCTATATTGCACAGTAAATGCTGTTAAAAATATTGTAGATTAAAAATAAATGTATTTCTCGATGGAAACATAAAAATACTATGGCTCTTGGGATGCAGTTACACAAAAGCAAGTCTTTTAAAAAAGAAGTGTTTTTTGTGTACAAAAATATCAAAACATAAAGAAACTGGTGTTTGGTATCACTGGATTGTGCTGGCCATAAGAATAAGGTTATCATTTTATTTATTTTGCACACTAAATGGCATGAAAATTAAATCCAAAAAACAAATGCCAGAATTTCCAAATCCCCCTTAAAAATGTTTAATAAATGTAGTTATGCAATACATTTTATATATATATATATATATATATATATATATATATATATATATATATATATATAAGCTGAAAGCCCTCACTGACTCACTGACTCACTGACTCACTGACTCACTGACTGACTCGCCAAAAGTTCTCCAACTTCCCGATATCGTAGAAACATGAATTTTGGCACGAGCATAGATTATCTCCAAAATAGGAAAAGAAATTGGGTCCCAACTCGATTATTCAATTCTAGCGCAAAAGAATTGGCGTCGAAATTTTACGTACATAATCTAAATCTGTCACTTCCCAATGCCTTAGAAACTTAAAATTTGGCACGGGCATTGATTATGACATAAATAGGAAAAGCTAATGGGTCCCAACTCGATTATTCAATTCTATGCGCAAAAGAATTAGCATCCAAATTTTACGTACGGAATCTAATTTTCTCACTTTTTGGTGTCATAGAAACGGGAAATTTGACACGAGCATTGATTATGTCATAAATAGGAAAAGTTCATAGGTCCCAACTCGATTATTCAATTCTATGCGCAAAAGAATTGGCGTCCAAATTTTACGTACGGAATGTAATTTCTTCACTTTCCGGTGTCATAGAAACGTGAAATTTGGCACGAGCATTGATTATGCTATAAATAGGAAAAGTTAATCGGTCCTAACTCGATTATTCAATTCTACGCGCAAAAGAATTAGCGTCCAAATTTTACGTGTGGAATGTAATTTTCTCACTTTCTGGTGTCATGGAAACAGGAAATTTGCCCCGAGCATTGATTATGTCATAAGTAGGAAAAGTTCGTAGGTCCCAACTCGATTATTCAATTCTAGCGCAAAAGAATTGGCGTCGAAATTTTACGTGCGGAATGTAATTTTTTCACTTTCCGGTGTCATAGAAACAGGAAATTTGGCATGAGCATTGATTATGTCATAAGTAGGAAAAGCTAATGGGTCCCAACTCCATTATTCAATTCTATGCGCAAAAGAATTAGCGTCAAAATTTTACGTGCGGAATGTAATTTCTTCACTTACCGGTGTCATAGAAACGGGAAATTTGGCACGAGCATTGATTATGCCATAAATATTAAAAGCTAATGGGTCCCAACTCCATTATTCAATTCTATGTGCAAAAGAATCAGCGTCCAAATTTTACGTACGGAATCTAATTTTCTCACTTTCCGGTGTCATAGAAACGTGAAATTTGCCCCGAGCATTGATTATGTCATGAATAGGAAAAGCTAATGGGTCCCAACTCCATTATTCAATTCCATGCACAAAAGAATTAGCGTCCAAATTTTACGTGCGGAATGTAATTTTCTCACTTTCCGGTGTCATAGAAACAGGAAATTTGGCACGAGCATTGATTATGTCATAAATAGGAAAAGCTAATGGGTCCCAACTCCATTATTCAATTCTATGCGCAACAGAATTAGCATCCAAATTTTACGTACATAATCTAAATCTCTCACTTCCCAATGTGATAGAAACATGAAATTTGGCACGGGCATTGATTATGTTTTAAGTAGGAAAAGCTAATGGGTCCCAACTCGATAATTCAAATCTATGCGCAAAAGAATTAGTGTCCTAGTTTTACGTGCGGAATGTAATTTTTTCACTTTCCGGTGTCATAGAAACGGGAAATTTGGCAGGAGCATTGATTATGTCATAAATAGGAAAAGCTAATGGGTCCCCACTCGATTATTCAATTCTATGCGAAAAAGAATTAGCGTCCAAATATTACGTGCGGAAACTAATTTTTTCACTTTCCGGTGTCATAGAAACGGGAAATTTGGCAGGCGCATTGATTATGTCATAAATAGGAAAAGCTAATGGGTCCCAACTCGATTATTCAATTCTAAGCGCAAAAGAATTAGTGTCCAAATTTTATGTACGTAATCAAATTCTCTCACTTCCTGATGTCATTTTATATAAAGGAAACGTCGCATGGTTACCTCCCCGTGGTGTTTCCTGGGTAACTCAGAGAACTATGCAAAATGGTGAACATATGTTTTTCCTTGGTATCTCTAAAGTAACCACGACTTCATAAGATTTTCCGTGTGAAAACCAGATAAATACCAGTACCAAATTAAATTGGGCGAAACCGGGTATATCAGCTAGTATATATATATATATATATATATATATATATATATATATATATATATATATATATATATATATATATGTATATATATATATATATATATATATATATGTGTGTGTGTGTGTGTATGTACCCAAAAATGACGTCATGACAAAGTGAAACTTGTCCCGTAAAAAACTCATATGTCCATGCCATTGCAAGAATTAAAAAGTTCTGACTCTTGCAATAATGAAAAAAATAAAAATTAGTTGGTCATTAACCCCTTAATGGCACAAGACATTAACCTGTGGATTAAAATGATTACGGTAATACCAAATTTATATGGGTTTTTTTTAGGCCCCGGACAGACGAGCGGATATTCATGCGTTTTTACGCGTGGAAAAAAAAACGCACTGTGTGCGTGGCAAAAGCTTTGCACCTACAAAAGATAGAACATATGGGTGGCAATGGACGTGGTCATGCAGATGAGTTTCTGCACGCAGTGCGTTTTTTTCCCCACGAGCAAACGCACAAATATCCACCCGTCTGACCAAGCCCTTAATCTTATTACTTTTGAAGATCAAGAGGTAGAAAGCCTTCAGCCATCTTTCTTGCAGAGAACTAAAAGTTTCTCTCCTAGATGTTTTTATCTTAAAAGCTATTGAGTCTGTTGTTCCAGAGCTTTTTAATAATGGTCTTTGATAGATGAAGTACATTCATCATCTTCAAATGTAAAGGTACATTTCTTATGTTCAGAAAATCTCCAAACTTTCACCTCTAGAGGAAGGATATGGATAAAGGTCCATTATGAGTATGAGATTTAAGGAATTTTATTCATTTGCATGTAAACCATCAAAGGAATGGAATCAGTCTTCAAAAAAAGATATGACAACAGTGTAAAAGCCCATTCACACAGAGCGATGATCGCTCAAAAATAGCTCAAAAGCTATCTTTTGAGCGATAATCATTGCATCTACATGCATAGCCATCGTGCACTTTTCGTGCACTGCTCGTTGATTGTAAATTTAAGCCAGCCTAAAAATCATCATGTGGTCTTACCAGGACCTCACGCTGAGTTCTCTGCGGGTAGTGCTGATACCATTGTTTCAGTTATTTAACCTGTTGGAGAACAAAGGAGCTGAATGCTGATAAGAGCCCTCCAGCTATTAACTGCATTCAGCTAAAGGCTTCATTTGCACGCTATTCATTAGCTGAGTAGCTACTTAATAGTTTATGCAAAATGATTGCTCAAAACTGTCACTCAAACTGTTGTTTTTGAGCAATCATTGCTCCATGTAAATGGGCCTTAAGGGACTCATGCTATGTATAAAACTGACAATGATTATTATGGTTGGTAAAGAGTTTATTTCCTTATTGTTATGTAATGTTAAGCATTGTGCCCCCTGTAACAATGTATCTTGGATGGGGCAACCTGTAGCTATGCGCCTATGTTGTCCCAGTAACTGGGAGGGAAATGTTCTGCCCTTAGAGGAGCTGAACGAGAAGAGTGAAAGGATATAAGACCTATGCTCTGGAAGCAGCAGAGAGCTGCAAGTTAGGAGACAAAGCTACTTTTGAATGCTCTGCAGGCTGTGTTTATACTGCATGAAGGGAGAAAACAAACCACGCTTGGTTAATAATCAATTCGGGTGCACAGCATCAGTTAAAGCAGTGTTCCTTCATCCAGTGGTGCACCGCCTTCAACAACAAAAAAAAGGGGCACATTTCGGCAGCAGATCCTGACAGCCAGTGTCAGTCCGGTGCCCAGGACATTAGTCTTGGCTGAGGAAGTTGAGGCAGGGAATCATTGGAAGGATGATATATTTCATGAGTCAGGTAGGCCTCTGCCCCTGGTTTCCAAAGTCACCTCTCTTGATCCACAGCCAGACCCTGGCTAGATTGACATTGCCTTGCACCAGCTACAATATTTAAGCTGTCAAAAAGAACCAGATGATGAGTCAAATACAGGGTGGAGCGCGGTAATTTGCTAATTTGGGAGTGAAATAAAAAAATAATGAACTTGTAAAAACTTTATTTTATATTTTATTTACATTGAACAGTAGTGGAATTTACAAATTATTTGGTTTTAAATATTGTATCTGGAAAATGTTGACCTTCGCTATCCACACACTGCTGCATACGTTTTCTGAAGTTCTCATGCACTCTTTCAAGCATGTCGACTGGTATTCTGGCAATCTCAGCGTCAATATTGTTCCTTAGGTCTTCCAGGGTGTATGCTGCAGGATTTTTTCCAGCCAGCACTCGAGGCAATGCAATTAGAGGATACATGGTTTCAACAAGATGGTGCCACTGCACACACAGCGAGAGTTACCATGAATTTTTTGAGGCAAACGTTTCCTGAACAGCTTATCTCTCTGAGGGGTGATCTTAACTGGCCGGCACGCTCACCAGACTTAGCCCCATGCGATTTTTTTCCTTTGGGGTTACCTGAAGTCTAAGGTGTATTGCAACCGTCCCAACACCCTGGAAGACCTAAGGAACAATATTGACGCTGAGATTGCCAGAATACCAGTCAACATGCTTGAAAGAGTGCATGAGAACTTCAGAAAACGTATGCAGCAGTGTGTGGATAGCGAAGGTCAACATTTGCCAGATACAATATTTAAAACCAAATAATTTGTAAATTCCACTACTGTTCAATGTAAATAAAATATAAAATAACGTTTTTACAAGTTCATTATTTTTTTATTTCACTCCCAAATTAGCAAATTACCGCGCTCCACCCTGTATAAGTGATCCAAGGGATAGATATATTGAATGTGTCTCAGGCCTCAGTCACACGGGCGTAAATACGCGCATAAAAACCCACGGGCGTTTTTACGCGCGTATATACGCGTGTAAAAATGCCCCTACAAAAGATAGAACATATTGGTGGCAATGGACATGGTCACGCGTTTTTATTACGCGCGTATATACGCCCGTGTGACTGAGGCCTCAAGGGGTTTTCTGAGTAGTTCTTGTTTAGCAAAACACTTCCCCATGCAGTAAATCAACTAACAGTCACTCCCACTGTGTGCTGTTGCAGCATCCCGTAGGGTGACACATGGCATATGCTGAGGAGCTAGGAGGGCAAGAGGCTGGCTTGTCATGGCGGCACTTACCATGCTCCCTCCCGGAGGGACGCACGCAGCCAAGGCAAGGGCAACGCTGGGCCTCTTCCGGACACCCCTAGGATAGGGATGCCCAATACATGATAGAACAGGGAAAGAGTTTGTCATTGGTGACGCCACTGTTCCGCTATCCACTGGCATCAACATCAGTGGAGAATATATGAGCCGCAGACAGGAATAGAGTATCTCAGGTCCCTGGGAATGGTCAGGGCCAGGAATAACTTTACTGGATAACAACTCCAACAATACAAGGCAAGAGGAGGTAGTATTCCAAGTGCAGGTAGTGTTATATATATATATATATATATATATATATATACATATATATACAGACAGACTTGAAGATGAGTACCTCCATACAGCGGTCCCAGACTTCAGACTTCAGGACGCTTGGGCATGAACAATTGAAGACCGAAAGAATACCTCTGCACTGGGCCTTGAGTAAGAAAACTTAGGACTGGCTCACGCGCTGTCTCTTTCTAGGGGGGGGGGCTCACTCAGTGCTCATGCTGATCCTTGCACTCAGGAAATCTCTCCTCTTCTTCCATCTTCAACACATGAAGGCTGAAGGTGCCCTCACGTGCCTCTGTGCCTTACTTTCTCTCAGCTCCAGAAAATGGAAGACCCAAACTCTTTTCCCACTCTCAATCACTCACATTTATAGCCTCTCTCATACCATGTGACGGGACATAATTTGATACATTTGCAGACAGTCTCCAGGCTTTGCAAACACTTAACCTCTCACTTGCTGTAGCTGTGCAATACACATAACAGAATGACAAGACCGTTTTGCACAGAGCATCTACATAAGACATACATGTATGACATTATGGAGGGGGCTAGAAAAATATGTACTGGGCCACTACACTGTGATACTGCTTTGCCCTCCATTCCTGTGTTTATGTACAAGCCAATAGCATAACCCATTGTCTGATCGCTGAGCTAATGAACTGTAAACAGGCTGGGGCAGCCTGTAAATATGATGACAGAGGGAAGACCCTGAGCAGCAGCGTATGACACATTGGGAAGCAGAGAAAGGTGAGTATATGGCTGTTACATAAAGATCCCTTTAAAGACAAAAAGAGAAAATTTTGCAGCCTTGGTGCTGTGTGCAGTGTCCTCTTCTAGGGCCTCTAGAAGTGTTAGGAAGTGGTTATGTCAGGCTAAGGATGACATAAAGACTATGGCTACGTGGTGACTTTGGTTGTGTGACATGGAATCTCAAACGCATCACATGGTCAAAAAGAATAGTGTAACTTGTCTGTGACTTGCTTTTAAACAACTGTTTTAAGGTTGCAGTTTGCTGTTAAAAAACAGCCAAATCGCATACAGTTTGCAATTACATGTTACTTGCATTGTAGTTTATGACCTGCTTGTCACTTGGTTGAGTTTCAAGCTATTTTTTTGAGTTTTACTTTAAGGGATATTTCAGGACTTAAACTATTGAAAACCTATCCTCTGGATAGGTCATCAATAGTTGATCAGCGGTAGTCAGGTGGGAAGTGTAATAGTTAGCTTTACTCCCCTTGAAATTAATTATCTCCTGATTCTAGTGTCAGTTGGCATGTTAAAAAGTATACGTTAGCAAACTGTATCTTAACTTTTAATGCGTTGCACACCGTAAATTTCAAAGATCTGTGTATTGTGCAGTAAATGTTTGCTGTGGTGGCTAACTTTATAGGAAGGGCAGTACATTGCTCTTCACTATAAAGTAAATTAAAGTATACCAATGTATATCAGTCTGCTGGATGTCAAAAGGACACTTATTTGGCATCCATGGCTCTGTAGAGGTGTACAGCATGCTGGAATTATTTGGAATTTGTCTTCCAATGTTTTGTTTAATTGTTTCCAAATACAAAACAAAGGAATTCTGAAAGTAGAAGCATATAACTGTTTCTTATACAATATTATACTATATTAAATCCAAAAGGCTATATTGAAAATAGTATGAAATACCCCTGCTGTTACGATAAAGCACAATAATGCAAATAGCCAGTCATTTTTCCTTACATTTTTTAAATATTTATTGCAATCTGTTACTGTTTAAGTTTCTCATTTGTTATGCTGTTTTATCTGCAGTTATATGTAAATTTGTCTGCATTTTATTTATACATTTTTCCCCAAACAAAATGCCATTTTGGTTTCTTTAGTTCAGAGGAATGCAATATTTCATGTAATCTTATTTATATTTGAAAAGTAAATAGTACAATTTCATACAGAGTACTATGTCAAGGTTTACTGCATTTGCCCTTGAAAAACACGGGATATAAGGGTACTATAAATTTATTGTAAGTGTTTAAATCGATTAAAATAAAGTTTGTGCAATGTTAAACATTGCCCTGGAGGCTAACTAATTAGTAAACCGGAGAGCTTTAGAACTCTCAAGTGCCATCTTTGAACTGAAAAAGACATCTACTAATGAAGTCCCTTGTGGGATCTATATAGACTTGCCAAACTACTCATTCTAGTTACTGAATTTCAGCATTTTCCATATATGCAGAATAGGGTATTTTCAATCTATAAGGAAACTGAAAGTTATTTATCACATTTAGGTGGTTTGAGGATGCAATGATCACATGGGATGTACTTTTGTGCATTATTACTCTTTGAAGCACTGTTGCACATATAACTAATAATGTAAAGCATTCACCTGAAATAAGCACACCCTTTTAACGGTTCTGCAAGTACGGTAGCTTTTACATTAATTCTGCATTTCTTGGTTCAAAAGAGTCTCTTAACTCTCTTTCATTAATTCCTCACATGCACTGGGCTACAATGATTCACATTAGTGACATTGCTTATGTTGTATTCAAAATTCCAACTAAAGTAATTTACTGATAATTATGATTATAATCAATACCTACTGAGGAAATCAGTGAGATAACTGCCTTGTTTAAATTATTAGATCCTAATGACATAATCAAAAACAGCCCAAGAAGTAAGCATTACGTTGCATAACAACAAAGAAGAGAAAGGAAGAACACTATTTTGTTACAGTTGTATGGAGTGGTCATGGTACAGAGACAGAGCAAAGTAAGATCCTGTGCAAGTCTGTAACATTACATCCTTTCAGCACTGCTTCCAAGAGATATTTTTATATTTATTGAACTTATGTGTAATCAGGTGAGAAGCATGGACATTGGAGATAAGCGAGTATACTCGCTAAGGCACATTACTCGAGCGGGTAGTGCCTTAGCCGAGTATCTCCCCGCTCGTCTCTAAAGATTCGGGGCCGGTGTGGGTGACAGGTGAGTTGCGGTGGGGGGGGGGGAGGGAGAGAGAGATCTCCCCTCCATTCCTCCCCGCTCTCCCGCGCCGCTTCCCGCCCCCCGCCGGCCCCCGAATCTTTAGAGACGAACGGGGAGATACTCGGCTAAGGCACTACTTGCTCGAGTAATGTGCCTTAGCGAGTATACTCGATCATCTCTAATGGACATCTCTTTCAAGTACCCAGAAGCTCTCCCCTAGAATGTATATTTTCCGATCAATTAAATAGTAAAGCTTAGACCCCATTTACATTGACAGATGATCTCTCAAAAGTTGCTGAAATGATAGTTTGAGTGACAGTTTTGAGCAATGACCTTTGCATACCTTATAGTTGCTAAGTAGCTACTATACAGTTATGCAGCTGGAGCTGGACACCACTGCAGCTGCTAATAGAACAATACAGATGTTTTGCATAAGCAAACAGCTGTATTGTTCTGCACACTTACAGCCCGTGCCCCGCTGTGAATTCACAGCAGGACACAGGCAGAGAGAATCTTATCAGTGCATCCGGCTGTGAAAACAGCCGGCTGTGCTGATAACAGCTGATTTCTCAATTCAAGAAAACTTGAAGTTAGCGATCAACGACCCGTGCACGAAAACTGCACAATGTCAGTACATTTAGATGCAATGAGAATCGCACAAAAGACAGCTTTGAGCGATTCCCGTTGTGTCTAAATAGGCCATTACCCTGAACATGCTTGGGATCCAAGGATTTCATTGATATGAAGTTCAAATGGTGAGACAGTCTGTGAAGGTTTGAAAATCTTTGGAGACTTGGAAATGCTGCTCAAGATTGGGGAATGAAGTAGAGAAATATGAAAGCTGTTCAGGATACACATATTGGGAGGATGTTAAAGGCTATAAGTAACAGGGTTACAATGTTGTAGGACCAATGAAAAGATGTAGCAACTTGAAGGAACATGTTAAAATGTTTTAGTCTTACTGGTTAAATGATAAAAACAATGGAAAGTTTAGATCAATGTCACCAAATGTAAAATAATACACCTGAGAAGAAGGAATCCTCCGTCTAAACATTACATGGGGGATTCTGTTAGACAGGACTTTAGAGGGGGATTTTGAAATACGGTTTTCTGATAAGACAACAGTGCAGCCAGGAAGTAGGTAAAGCAACTAGGAGTACACTGTTAGTACCCAGGAAAGGTGGCTGATA
The DNA here is from genome assembly GCF_035609145.1 of Eleutherodactylus coqui. Classification (NCBI taxonomy): domain Eukaryota; kingdom Metazoa; phylum Chordata; class Amphibia; order Anura; family Eleutherodactylidae; genus Eleutherodactylus; species Eleutherodactylus coqui. Next base: position 230,274,661 of record NC_089837.1, on the reverse strand, counting down.
ACTGTGAACCAAGTTCTGCCATTTTACATCCAGCCTGCGTGGTTACAGAAGCCAGGGTAAGAAGCCTGCTAGCAAACTGCCCAAGAGAGGATAATTCTTGTTTTAAAAACAATGTTGCAGAGTTGGTAGTGAATGTATGACCTGCTTTTTCATGTTCTGAAGTTATTTAGAAGCTCTGCAGAGTATCGATTATTACATTCCCAGAGAGATATTTAAGACAGAGCCTCTTTATGTGGAAGACAAATGATATAAGCAACCTTGGCATGGTTGGAGGAAAGGTATACAGGCACAGAGTTCAAATTGGAGGGAGCACTGTTCAAAAAGCCACAACTTGGCTTGGGATTCCTTGCATAATGTTTAGTAGCTGTAGGACGTGGAATACGCCCAAGGTAAAGGAAATCACTAGTTCTTGTGTAAGTACAGAAGGTGGAGGTACAGGTGCAATCTGAAGTGCATCTAGTGGGGAAGGAGATAGCTTAAAGGAAATGGATAATCTACTGCTGACACTTTCTTTTTTGTATGAATTGGTAAGCAAGATCTTAAGGCCTACTTCACACGGCGACACGGCATCCGTGCAAGAAAATCACAGCGACATTGCATCGCTGATCCGGGCGATATCACTGTGACTTCTCATGGCAATACAGCGATTTTGTAGCTCTACAAAGTTGCATGTGATCCTACAAAGTCATGCGACTTTGTAGCATCACACGCGAGAATTTTTTATTTTTTTTGGGGGGGGGGGGGGGGCTTGAAATATAAGCCCTTTCCCTTAAAAATAAGCTGTAACTGAAGAAAAAAATATAAAAGAGCGCTGTCCAGGGCGCTGCCGCAGCTTTTCCCCGGATCCCGACACTGTTTCTCTTCTTCATCTTTTGGCCGAGGATTGAAAAATCCCTGCCTCATGGAAGCGATAGCTGTGATTGGCTGATGCTTAGTCAATCACTGCCAGTGCTTGATGAATGGCTGATGCAATATTTAATAGAGTAGTATGCAGTATACTATTACGCCCATATATGTTGAAATTGGAACCTTGAGGCTGCATTCGATCTGACGCAAACTAAAGTGACTTGCAGGGTCTAAGGGGTCCTCCTTGTTCACCAGGAAATATATAATAATCCAAGGACAAGGCAATATGCAAAATTTAGCAAAAAACAGTAAATAATAGGCTATAGCAGTGTCTGTATAGCAACAGAGTACAGCAACAGTAAGAGATAGAAAAACACTATTGTGTTGCAGTATTTAGGGCTCAGTCAGACGGGCGTTTTTTCGCACGATTTGCGCATGCGCATGCGTCCGGCGATTTTATAAAACCATTGCTTTGCAATGGTATCGGTCACATGAGCGCTTTTTATGCGCTCGTCCGATAAATTATAGAACAGAAATCGCAGATCGCACCTATCTGCGATCTGCGATTCCTGTTCTCTTCTCTATATGCGCTCAATGGGGCCGGCGGCAGCAGCGCCAACCCCATTGAGAACATATAGTAGACAAATCATTCTCCTCTGCCACAGCTGTAACAGCTGTGGCAGAGAAGAATGATGCTTGCCCATTGAATTCAATGGAGCCGGCAATACAGCCAGCTCCATTGAAAGCATTGGGCTGCCGGCAATCGCGGGATGAATTTTCGGGAAGGGCTTAAATATATAAGCCCTTCCCTGAAATTCATCCAGAAATGTGTAAATATAAAAAAAATATATATACTCACCTTGTCCCGGCAGACGGAGTTCAGCCGCGGCCGGCGGCAGTTCTACTGAACTGCTCAGAGTAGTATTCAGCAGCCGGGGATTTAAAATCCCCGCCTGCTGAATGAGCTGCCTCTGATTGGTCACAGACTGACCAATCAGAGGCAGCTCTCACTCACACCCATTCATGAATTCATGAATGGGTGAGTGAGTGCTGCCTCTGATTGGCTCAGCGCAGGGACCAATCAGGGGCAGCACTCACTCACACCCATTCATGAATGGGTGTGAGTGAGAGCTGCCCCTGATTGGTCAGGCTGTGACCAATCAGAGGCAGCTCATTCTCTGAGCAGTTCAGGAGAACTGCCGGCGGCCGCGGCTGAACTCCGTCTGCCGGGACCAGGTGATTATATATATATTTTTTGTTTTTACACATTTCTGGATGAATTTCAGGGAAGGGCTTATATATTTAAGCCCTTCCCGAAAATTCATCCTGCGATCGCCCGCAGCGCATTGCTTTCAATGGAGCCGGCTGTATTGCCGGCTCCATTGAATTCAATGCGCTGGACGGCTCCGACCCATTTCTATTGAAAAGCGGCTAGGAGCAGTATTTCCGGGCGATTTTACGGCCCCGGTCACGCGATTTGCGGATGTGCATCCGTCATGTGATCCGCAAATCGTGGGAAAAAACGCCCGTGTGACTAAGGCCTCAGGGTGTAGTTGTGCAGCAGAGGCAGAGCAACCTGACATTCTGGGCAGAGAAAAGTGTTTCAGTGACATGATGTCCTGTGGATCATGCATCCGCATACAAAGTTGCAGTGGAGGACCCAAACAAAGGGTTTTTTTGCATTTCAGGCACTATGATTTTTTAATTTAAGTTCCCAAACACAATGGTTTAAGGGAATTTTAATATAAAATCACTGTACCAGGATCTTTTTGTATACACAAATTTAAAAACAGATAAAATACAAAGTGACAGGTCATCTTTAAATAAAATCATTAAAATGTACAAATTTCTGTCACATTAAATAAATTTATAATGCATCAAAGTTTGGCTGAACCTAACACTGATCTGCACAATTGCTGTTCTAAGAGCCAGAGCAGAAATTATACAGGAAGTAAATTTATATAGACAAGTAAAAATTGAAAATGTGTCTTATTATGGGCTCAAATATTCTAAAATATATATTACTTAGTATTTAGAAGGAATTTATTAAAACAAAATAATATAAAGATACATTTTTGAACTTCAGGGGAGATATTTTACTGTATAACTTAATATCTAATATTTACGTGCTCTATGTATTTGGCTGCCTGCATATGGGCTGATTTGCATTGTGGAATCCAGAGCAGGTGTCCGCCTCTGGATTCCGCAGCAAATACCGCCCATAGCATGCAAATGAAAAGCAATTTTTCCTGCACACGACTGGAAATCAATTGCAATTTTCTGCTATATTTTTAGGTGGATTCCCAGATCAGACGGTTTCTGTTGAAGTCAATGGAAGCCATCCGACCTGTGGCCCTTCTACAATCATCATTGTGGAAAAGTCGCGGGATCTGCACCATCCCCTAGCGATGGTGCAGCAAAATCTGTACTGTACATGTGCTGTAGCATGCCAGCTGGACCATCCGCAGTACAGATTAAGGACAGGTATGCAGGGTGTAAGGAGAATTTATGTGTTTATCAAAGAGAAGATGATCCCGGATCTCGTGCAGAAGTCTGGACTCAGGAGAAATACAAATCACACCAGCCTGTGCGGTATCAGATGATTTCTAATTTATTCTAAGGTGTATTTGGTTTTTATACTATAAATGACATCACAGAAAAAGTATATACCTCCAAGATTAATAATAATACATAATAGGCTGAAACAAAAATGATTTACACCTTTTGAGGTGTTACTATAACATACAATGAGACCGTTATGAATTCAGTGCAAAGGAATGCAAGGGAGGCAGTCTGGAGACTCTTATCTTGTCTGTCTACCCTGTAATGGTATAGAAAAGGTTTCGTTTAACCCCCTTCACTACTTATACTAGCAGCAGGCTATATCTTTCTAGTCTACAATCCAATAAAAGAACAATTAACTGATACATTGATCTACAATTTTCTTAACACAGGGTCACCAGCCAGGCACAGGATCGGGTTCTGCTACGGGATCCCGCATGCGGAATCCAACTTGTTCATGTTCAGCCATCCTTTATGTAGGTATGTATGTATTTATTCATTTAGAATTAGTCCTATACATTGTAGCAAATGCGCATTGCATATTACATGGAATGATAACTATTACTGGATCCCCCATAGCCAATCAAAAATGACTAAAACTGGCATTGGACTTAGCAAAAAGGTGTTGTTTTGCTGTTACACTTTTAGATTATATTGTATCATATTAATTATTGCAATTTTTTTCAGTAAAGTGCCAAACTAGGGCTTAAAATATACCTAACTTTTCAGTAAATGTTTGAGGTACTTGTAAATAAACAATCCGAAGAAAAAGGCAACCAGAGCCCAGTGCTGGACCAAGAATATCTTAATGAATGTTTTATTTTACTATGTTCTATTTTTTTCTTTACTGGGGTTAGATTCATGTTTTTCTTAGTAATTTTTAAAATAATTTATAATTTTTTTGTAAATTTATAATAATGCAGCAGTTTATACATCTTAATTCAGCTTTTTAGCAGTAGCTTTAACAATGAATGTCTTTGTAAATTGTTTTAGTGGCATGCAGATGTCTTGAATCTGTAATGGAAATATGCATATATTACCTGACCTCATTGATCCACCTGACGCAGACTTACAATTATGACATTGTGATGCCATTCAGACTGGAGAAGTGTGCCTCGATGGTAGTAAACGGTAGTGTAGATTGTCATACCCCCCCCCCCCCCCCAGGCAATAAAATTGGCCCAATTTTTGCAAAATTTGATCGAGTCAGCCCAGCCTAATTTTAATGAAAGTCACTCCAAAATCAGATTTCCCAGCTCAGTGGTTAGCACTGTTGCCTTGCAGTGCTGAGGTCCTAGATTCAAATCTCATCAAAGACATCTGCATGTACTTTTAAAAAACTCTACATAGATGTTGCCCTTGATCATATTTGAACCTAGAACTGTGACACTGCAAGGCAGCAGTGCTAACAACTGAGGTACACTTGTTTTTTTTTCTCCAGAGAAGGAGAAGAAGTAAAAGAAATTACATAAGAAAGTTGAAAAGGAGAAAATCGTGGAGAATGAAAGGGCTAAGATCCTGTGAGACTTCCAGATACAGTCAGACAAACAGGTACTGGCCCACCAACCAGACTTACTGGTTGATAAAGTTGACAAAGGCCAGAATACAGTTGGGGTAATAGTGGTAGGGGTACCAATCAATCAATCAATCAAAAGAACGGGGTTCATATTCGTGCGAGATTTGTGAATCTCACAACGCTCAAATTTTGCGTGATTTTCTCAGCCCTGAGAAAATGGCCTTTTCAATATGATATGCTATTTATGCAATCTGATGTATTCTATTGATTGCTGTACTATGCAAATACTTTAGCAATGTCGCCCCCATATGAAGGAGATTTTTTAAATTTACTTCTTGTAATTCCGCAAGTGTAAATTTCAAAGCATTTGCACCATGTAAGAAAGCAGCCCTAGGCCACTTTCACATGACCAAGGAAATCGTTTGAGATTTGTGCATTGCGAGATGCACAAATCTTGCACTAAAATTAACCCCATTCTTTTGAATGATGTCATATTCATGAGCGATTTCTTTCTCACACCGATGCATGAAAAAATAGTGGCATGTCCTAAATTTTCACATTGCTCGGGATGCATGTCGCATCGTTTTAAGGAATGCGATGCAAAGTTTCGCATTGAAAACACTAGGAAAAAATTGCTTATCCTCTGACATAGCTGAAAGCCGTGCCAGAGGATCGCTACTTTACTGAAGTGATGGGAGGCATTTTTGACATTAAAATGCCTCGCACCCGCAACTAAGCCTAAGGCCACTCTCAGAAATTTGCTTTTTACCGCGAATACTATGGCATTTTGAATGCCGCAGTAATCTCGATATAATGCTCTCATTGATTTCAATGGGACCTCACAGACATGCGCTTGAACGCAACGTTTTCTAATGCTGGGATTTTTGAGCACTGTCTGCTTTATTTTGCCATGTTTTCGCGCTATTTAAAGGGGTTGTCCCGCGGCAGCAAGTGGGTCTATACACTTCTGTATGGCCATATTAATGCACTTTGTAATGTACATTGTACATTAATTATGAGCCATACAGAAGTTATAAAAAGTTTTTTACTTACCTGCTCCGTTGCTAGCGTCCTCGTTCCCATGGAGCCGACTAATTTTCGCCGTCTAATGGCCAAATTAGCCGCGCTTGCGCAGTCCAGGTCTTCTTCTCTTCTCAATGGGGCTCGGTGTAGCTCCGTGTAGCTCCGCCCCGTCACGTGCCGATTCCAGCCAATCAGGAGGCTGGAATCGGCAATGGACCGCACAGAAGAGCTGCGGTCCACGGAGGGAGAAGATGCGGCCATCTTCACCGGTAAGTATAGAAGTCACCGGAGCGCGGGGATTCAGGTAAGCGCTGTGCGGTTTTTCTTTTAAGTCCCTGCATCGGGGTTGTCTCGCGCCGAACGGGGGGGGTTTGAAAAAAAAAAAAACGTTTCGGCGCAGGACAACCCCTTTAACACTCCTCATCTACCATCATAATGATGGAGTGTCTTAAAAACCACTTCTTTAAATTTAGGTAGAGAGGCCCATTTTTTCACTTTCAGTTTTAATCTTACATATCAGCTGCTTCAGACCAGCTTCTGTTTCTGCAGGCAGAGTTGTGTCATCCACATAACGAAGATGGTTGATGTTTTTTCCACCTTCAAGATTATACATATTTAATATAGTTATTCATGTTTTTCTATATGTGTATATCACAGATCTTACACAATTTTAGCTGCTTGTTTTTTAATCCTATTTTTTCAATATTTTTCATAGGTAAGGTTTCCAAAATTGTAGGCTTCAGGGAAAGAGTATGGTCATTGATATTCATGGTAGCTCTTTAAAACAGATGACATGTTCATACCACCCACTAATGGGACTTGCTAATATATCTGACATATCAGAAAATGCTATTATAAACTTTATAAATGTATGACATGTTGTTCAGACATGCCCTACATTTATGAATGTGGATATTTGATATCTGAACCTTCAATTCATCACTGTAATGCAGGAGTCAATCTAACATTTTTTTTTCAAACTCTAAGTGCAAGCTTTCTGTCACCCAAGTGTTCCATAAAACGTTCTGCATGCAACACAAAAAACGTAAAAGGATATGGTCTCTCCCAGGTAAAGCCAAGCATAACTAAAAGAACACTGCAGCCACTTAATTTTAACAGTGAAGGTAACATAGCGTGTAAGGCCAAAAAAATACATATGTTAATATATTTCAGTCTATTAACCCCCAATGTTGATCCAGAGGAAGGCAAAAAAAACTCCAATGAGGTAGAAGTCAATTTTCTCCATTTAAGGGAAAAAATTCCTTCCTGACTCCAATCTGGCAACCAGAATAATCCCTGGATCAACAATCCTTTTGAAGTTATTAATGATTAACATATAATATTCTATCCCTCAAGAAAGACATCCAGGCCCCTCTTGAACTCTTTTATCAAATTTGTCATCACCACATCCTCAGGCAGGGGGTTCCATAGTCTCACTGCTCCAACAGTGAAGAACCCCCTTTTATGTTGGTGTAGAAAGCTTCTTTGCTCTAGACGTAGAGGATGCCCCCCTGTTAAAGTCACAGTATTGGGTATAAACAGATCATGGAAGAGATCTCTGTATTGTCCCCTGGTATATTTATACACAGCTGTATTTTTCCTAAACTAAATCTTCCCAATTTTGATAACCTCTGTGGGACTTGTAGTCCATCCGTTTTATTTATTCCTTCAGTTGCCTGATATGTCCTTCTTGACTACCGGTGCCCAAAATTGTACAATATATACCATGTGTGGTCTAACCAGTGACTTATAAAGAGGAAGAACAATGTTCTCATCATGCACCCCTAGACCTCTTTTGATGCACCCCATAATCCTATTTGCCTTGGCAGCAGCTGCCTGACACTGGTTGCTCCAGTTAAGCTTACAGTTAACTAAAATCTCCAAGTCCTTTTCCATGTCAGTCTTACCCAGAGATTTCCAATTCAGTGTGTAATGGTGACATGTATTTCCTCTACCCATGTGCAGAACCTTACATTTATCAGTGTTAAACCTCATGTGCCACTTTTCTGCCCCAACCCCCAACTTATCCAGATCATCTTGCAATATCCTTGCTTTTTCTCTTGTGTTAATTTCTTTACATAGTTTTGTGTCATTTGTCTGCAAATATTGATATTTTACTGCACAATTCTTCTACATGTCATTAATAAATATATTAAAAAGAATAGGGCCTAAATCCGCCTCCTGTGGTACCCCACTAGTAAGGGGGACTCAATCAGAGTATGTACCATTTATAACCACTCTTTGCTTTCTATTGCTGAGCCAGTTACTTACCCACTTACACACATTCTCACCCAGACCAAGCATTCTCATTTTATATGCCAAACTTTTGTATGGCACAGCATCAAATGCTTTGAAAAAGTCCAGATACACAAGATCCAATGACTTTTCCTGGTCCAGTCTAGAACTTACCTCCTCATAGAAGCTAATCAGGTAGATTTGACAGGAGCGATTTCTCATAAACCTATGCTGATACGGAGTTATACAGCCATTTTCCTTGAGCTGCTCCAGGATAGCATCTCTCAGAAACCCTTTAAACATTTTGCCCACAGTAGAAGTAAGATTTAGCGGTCTGTAATTTCCAGGTCCACTCTTTGACCCCTTTTTGAATATCAGCACCACATTAGCTATGCACCATTCCAAGGGAACAGACTCTGTCACTCTAGAGTTTTTAAATATAAGAAACAACGGTCTGTGTAACACATTACTTAATTCCCTTAAAAACCAAGGGGTGTAAGTCATTGCGATCTGCTGATTTCTCTTTTTAAATCTTTTTAAGACGGCTCTGCACTTCTTCCTGGGTTAGACTGGTGGAGAGTTTAGAAAATATGACTCTGCATCTCATCTGACATTTCATTTTCCACAATTCACTGGAGAAAAAGCTATTTAATAAATTTGTTTTCTCCTCATCGTCCTCTATAATTTCTCCTACATTTTTTAATAAAGGACCAACACTTTCAGTGTTAATTTTTTTTTACTATTTAGATAGTTAACCCCTTAAGGACATGGCCGATTTTGGCGTTGAGGACCAAGCAATTTTTTGGTATTTTTCCATCTCTATTTTTCAAAAGCCATAACTTTTTTATTTTTCCGTGGACACGGCCGTATAAAGGCTTGTTTTTTGCATGGCAAACTGTAGTTTTTATCGGTGCACTTTTGGGTACATAGACAATATCATAAAACTTTTATTTTTTTTTTATGATAACAGGGAGAGAAAACGCATCAATTCTGCCATAGATTTTTTTTTCTTTTTTTTACAGCGTTAATCATGCAGCATAAATGACACACTACATTTTTTCTGCGGGTTGGTACGGTTACAACGATACCAAAATTGTTATATTTGTTTTAGGTTTTTACACTTTTTTGCAATAAAACCCCTTTTTTTTGGAAATCTTTTTTTTTTCTCTATAGCTACATTCAAAGTCCTGTAACTTTTTTATTTTTTTATGTACGGAGCTCTATTAGGGCTTATTTTTTGCGATACGAGCTGTAGATTTTATTGGTACCATTTTGGGGAATGTACGGCTTTTTTGATCACTTTTATTGCATTTTTTGGGAGGCAAAATGCTAAAAATTAGCGTTTCGCCTCTGTTTTTTAGCGGGTTTTTTTACGCTTTTTGCTGTACAAAATAAAAAGCATGTTCAACTTTTCGTACACGTCGCTACGGACATGTCAATACCAAATATGTGGGGTTTTAATTTTTTTTTTTACTTTTTTTATGCTAATATTTAAAAAAGCTCAAAAAAGGGTTTTTTTTTACATTTTTTATACATTTTTCTTTTTTTTACATTTTTTTACTCTTTTTTTTTACACTATTTGAGTCCCTCTGAGGAACTTCCAGCACTGTACCTATGATTGCTGTGATAAGGCATGGCAGAGCTACTTTTTTGCCATGCCTTATCGCTTATACAGCAATACATAGTCATTGGCAATAACATCGCGAGAGCCGGCCGGAGACACAGAGGGAGCGCGCTCCCTCTGTGAACTCTTTCCCTGTCGCGATCTACTTAGATGGCGGCAGGAAAGGGATTAACAGCGGGGGGTGCATCTCCGATAGCCCCCCCCCCCCCCCCCGCTGTTGGCGGGACGCCGGCTGTAAAGAAAAAAGTAATAAAAGTTTAAATCTCCCCCCTTTTTACATATTTATAAAAAAATAATCTAAAGAATAAAAGAAAAATATATATTTGGTATCGCCACATCCGTAAAAGTCCGATCAATCAAAATAATGCATTATTTACCCAGAAATGCACTTTTTTAGTTACCCTGTCTCCAATAAAATGCAATAAAAAGCAATCAAAAAGTTGTATGTATTCCAAAATGATACTAACGGAAACTACAGGATGTCCCGCAAAAAATTAGCCCTTGCAGAACTATGTCGACAGGAAAATAAAAAAGTTATTGCACGCAGAAAATGGCGGCAGAAAATAATTTTAAAAAAATGAAATGTCTTTGGAAAAAAAAAAGTAGTACGGAAAAAAAAAAAATATATATATTTTGTATTGTAGTAATCGTACTGAACCATAGAATAAAGTTATCATGTAATTTTGTTGCAGTTCCTGTGCTATAGAAACAAGATGCACTGAAAGATGGCGGAATGTCAGATTTTTTTTCATTTTACTCCACTAAAAAATGTTTTTAAGTTCTTCAGTACATTATATGGTACGTTAAAAAGTACAATTGTAAAATACAACTCGTGCCATACAAACAAGCCCTCATGCAGCTATGTCGATAGATAGATAAAGGAGTTATAATTTTTGAAAGGGGGGAGGAAAAAACGAAAATGGAAAAAGGGTCGCATCATCAAGGGGTTAAGCACTCCTCCAACCCTCTTGCCATCTTTTCCCCTGGCACAGCTGCACTCTCCCGATTGAGTTGCTGACCATCTCTACAGTAGAGCCTGTAGCCAACAACAAAGTCAGCCCAGTTCTCCAGGAATCCAAACCCCTCCTTCCTACACCAACTCTGGAGCCACTTGTTTACCTAACTAATCTCCCACTGCCTTTCTTGTGTGGCACATAGTAAAGGTAGTATTTCAGAAAATACTACTTTTGAGGTCCTTGCCCTAAGCTTACATCCTAGTGCCCTGAAATACTTTTTAATGACCCTCCACTTACCTCTAATTTTGTAATTGTTTTTACTGGGGCAAGAATTGTCAAATATAGAGTTACAACTTCACCTGATACCACCAGCCTACCATCAAGGTTGTGTGGTTTTGCTTTTCTCTCATTTGATTTTTTGTTTTTGTTTTTCTCTTTGCTGCTACTAATCTTACATCTCTAGGGAATTTATAGATTGGCTATGCTGATGATTTTGATAGACCAATAGAACTAGAAATAATGAACTGAGCAGCTGGTTAATAGAAATAGAGCTCCTAATTTCTATCGCTCTGATAGCTCTTAGACACTATTAGTCTGCTAGTGGGGTACATATCAGGCATCCCTAACAGGCATATCAAGTGTGGGCTTAATTATAGAACTCTATTTTGTGAGACATTTGAGAAAGTATCAAGCCACTATCTAGGAAAAGCCTATCTATCAAGAATAATATATTATACAGCATAATCTGCTGTTATGGTAAATAGGAAAATATAGGAACTGACCTATTGGAGTCACAATGATGATGTTTAGGACACCTTACGTTGTGTGAATAGAGGCATATCTGGGTCCCTGAGGAGCTCCGGTGGGAGTGAAACGCGTCGGACCGGACTAAGACCTATTTTCCTTTTTTTGCAGAAAAACTTTCTCTGCAATACTTCTTCAGAGTAAACCATCGTCTCTGATGGGGTGTTCTTTTGTATAAACTCCCTTCTGCCTCAGGGAGTGAATATACTAACATATAAGTTGTCCACTTGATCCTGGACAATTCACCATGGCATTTAATATAATCGGTGAGAGTCTGGATATTGCAATTGACAACCCAGACACGGTCTGATTCTAAATCACTGTACATCCAAATACACTTTACATCACATATTTGAATCGTGTTCTATGTGTGTTTTCACATTTGTTATTTAATTTTAAATTTTATTATTAAAAGTTTAGTTTTAAGTCCAAACAAGTGAAGTAATTTTGTCATTGGTGCCAATGTGTACCCTGACTATTTGATCCTCACCATTCCCTTCCAGTATTCTGTTAACCCGATCCATGATGTGTTGAACTCAAGCGTCAGGAAGACAACACACCATTTGACAATCCTGGTCTTTGTTGTAGATTGCCTCGGTCTGTTCCCCTAATAATTGAGTCTCCCACTACCAGGACCTGTCTAGCCCACCCTACACTCCTATTCCTCTTCTTACTGGAGCACACATCTCCCTGGCAGTCAAAGGGCATGTCGTGCTGCAGCAGTGCTAATCTGGTAATGGCATCCCCCTGATCTGCCAACTTTGCAAACTTGGGGTGTGCCAGTTCAGGACTAGCCTCACTGGTTCTCTTTCCTATATCCCTTCTTCTAGCTGTTACCCAGCTAGCTGCCTACTCATCCTGCTCTCCCGAACTACCATCCAGCAGGTCTCAGCTGTTAAATCATAGCTGATAATATATTTCTGGAATAAATGCATTATTGGAAAAAAAAATTTGATTGCAAAAATAAGCTATGATATCATGTAGCATGTCACTGCTTATAATTAATTTTTGATTTGACATGTCTCATATTGCTGCATATATTTGCAGAAAAATAGCATTTATTTTGGGGAAAACTATGTATTATTATAATAAACTTTTAAGATTGCAATTAATGCCTATTCAATGAAAATATGTCATACTACTTTGTGCAAGTGGAGGCTTTCACCTATTATAGCTTAGTTTTCAAATTGCCTGTTATTTTCCATAAAACTGCAGACAATTTTATAATATTATAACTTTTATGTCCATGAACCCCAATGGCAATTACAGATGGGATATGGCATATTTTTACCTGGTGCTTCAGCATATTTAGCATTGGAATGCATTCAAAGCCATTTGCATCCAATACAGAAAAAAACACAAGAAAGTTCACTGCAAGGACAACAGTTTTTTTTTATTAAGCCAGGATTCTAGTAGTTATAAGGTGCGGTGCAGTGCAGTAGTCAGGATATTGTTATTGTTTTAGACATAAACTAAGCCAACCAAAAGGTGGTATAAAGTTAAACTAGACATACATTTTAAAGATTTAACAGATTTAGGGTGGCTCCACACGCTTCTATTTGCAACAATGCATTCTCTATGGTGTGTTCACATGTCCGTGCTTTACAGGCGTGCGCCTGCAAAGATAGGACATGCGTGCACCATAGGGAATGCACGCATTGTTTTGTATAGAGCCGCAGCTGCTGCCGGCGGCTCCGTTAAAAGCAATAGTCTGCCGGCACCCCTGCATTCTTTTTCAGGGAAGGGCTTTACATATAAGCCCTTCCCTGAAAAAGAAAAATTTTAGTGTAAAAAAATAAAAAATATACTAACCTATCCGCCGTTGCCGTGACCCCCGTGGGAATGAAGAACACATCCCCTCTAGTTAAAAGAATTCCTTGCTGCTATATCAGCCATATCTGTGACAGATGCAGCAGAGGAATTCTTTAATTCTCTACTGCAGCTGTCACACATGTCAGCTACGGTAGAGGATTCTGCTGCCAGCAATTGATTTCAGGGAAGGGCTTTAAATATAACATGCTCTCCTAAAAAGACGAGTTCACTATGCGACTTATCTCAAAATGAATATCCCCATTAACCACAACTGGGCTGGCAGAGATAAACCATTCCCTGAGTCAACAAATTTCTTTACCAGAGACTTATGAAACACATTATTTATTCTCATTGAACTAGGAATCTCCAATTAAAAAGACACAGCATTCATTTTTCCAATGATTTTGAACAGGCAAATAAAATGTGGACCTAACTTAAAAGACTGTTGTTTAACTTTTATGTTCTTGGTTGAAAACCATACCAAGTCTCCCACCAAGAAGTTAGTCCCTTAAGAATGTCTATTATCTGCCACCCACTTAAAATTTTTAACCGTCCTCTGAATATTCTTCTGAATATCCTCACAAACCACCTCAATGTTAGAGGAAAACTTATTCTCCTCAGGTACCTCTGACACCTCCTTAAAAAAGAGACCAAAACATGGATGAAACCCATAATTACAAAAGAAAGGTGGCGTCCTTGTAGATTCCAACGATCTATTGTTAAGTGCGTCATGACGTCAGGTGACGTGTGTATGATCACATCACCATGTGGGATCACATGTCCCGGTATTTGCGTCCAGCGACGTCATTACGTTAGGTGGCGTGTATATGGCTGCGTCACCACGCCGTGAGCCGCAGGTCCATGGGCTGTGTAATGGTTACCTAGGCCACATCCCGCTAGAGGTACATCCGTTTACGGGGGACTAAGCAAACTCCCGCTGTCGACGAATAAGAATTTGTTTGCTTCTCTTTCGTCGTTTATTTTATGCAGGCATAAAAATAAATATTTGCTTGTTTACATGTTGCTGCAATCATTTAGTTATTCACATTAACTGTACAGTAAATTTGAATGACTTAAGAGCAAAATCTAAAAAATTTCTCTGCCTGCATAAGCTGTTTGCACGAGCAAACTTTGTTATTGTTCCCTCATGCAAGTCATTTATCGCTCTTTGTAAGAGGAGCCTAAAGCGCCATTTAGACGGGACGAATGTCGGGCGAACGATGTCTGACACTCATCCCCGCATACACTTGCTCCCGTACTGTTGCACGGAAGCTAGTATTGCTGGCTCACTCACAGAGTGGCCAGCAGGGGGGGTGGAAGGTTGCAGGAGATTTCTGCAACATAAACGATGGACAATAAGCTGAACGATTATCGTTCAGTGTAAATAGCAGCTGTTCAGTATTGAACAGCCACTATGTTAAGTCAATGGAGTGGGGCAGGGAAGTATGAGGACAGAAATCTCTTTCAGCCGCCCCGCTGCGAGCCAGCGATACTGGTTCCAGTACAGCAGCACGGGAGTTAGTCTGTGCGGGGATGAGTGTTGCGCATCGTTTGCCCGACCTTCGTCCCGTCTAAAAGGTGATTAAGTTTTTACCTTTAGGTGCCACCACAAGGTCACTCCACCCATTCTTTTCTTTTTGGTCCTCTCTTTATGCATTTTCTTTGATCAGAGTGTGCAATTCACTTTTGATTTTTAGAGATCAGCTTGTGGATTGCTAGACCTTACGTTATATTTCTCTTCTGATTACAACCCCCATTCCAGTCGACAGGTGCAACAAGTGTACCAGTCACTTGACATGTACTTACTACATTTTGTAACTTCTTGGCTGGATGACTAGGCATCAATTCTACCAGGCACAGAATTCTGTTAAAACAACCTTTTCAGTGAGTCCACAGGTGTCTCTCCATTCTTTATAGTCTCTGAACATCATCCTCAGGTCTCTCTTTCTGTGGCTACAGCTCCAAAGATGCCTGCCGCCAACACTATACACAAAGAGTTTTGAAGATTTGGCAGGAGGTTAAAAAGTCTTTGTCCTATGTAGCTATCAGAATGAAATAAAGTGCAAACAGGAAATGAAGACTTTTCTTTAGCTCCTCACCATTGGACCCCATTTAGCTTCTTTTAAGAACATTTGCCTGTGGCTGCTGTAGTTCAAACTTGCACCCAAATAACTGGGTCCATTCCAAGTGTTAAAAAAACTGAATTTGATGGCCTACAAACTGCAAATGCCTTCCTCTTGGTGAAATTCTAACTCTTTCCATGACACACTTTTGAAACCACTGATTCCTAACCATTTTCTAAGTCTGCTGTCCAACTTCAAATGCTTCCTCAGAAACTCTATCAGCAGAAGTCAAAGAAATCTGGATGCTAAAAGAATAAAGAAAAATAAAAAAGACCATTGTAGATAGTTGATTGGAAGGGTTATGGTCCAGAAGAGAGATCTAAGGAGTCTATTGAGAGTATTAATGCTCCAGCTCTTCAGAAGAAACTTCACCAACTAACTGTTCCTAAGAAGAGGGGAGTACTAATATGGCCAATGGTCTTGGCCAACAGCAGTTCTTCCCTCCTGCTGCTGTACATCATGGCCAGTGATAGTGAAAGTCTCATGTTACCTGTGGCAGACACCATATCCTTTCTTAATACAGCCCAGCCTACAGTATTGCCTGGAAGATTCATGCATGTGTCTGACCCACATCTTAAAGGTCCAGTGCATAGACCCAGTCAAACTGGATAGGTTACAGGTTATTTAATCTCTTAGCGCCTGATGTGATCGTGACGTCCAATAGGTTGCCATGGCACTTAGGGTGGCTTCACACGAGCGTGTTTTTGCATCATTGCATTCCCTATAGTGTGTGCACATGTCCGTGTTTTACAGGCATGTGCCTGCAAAGATAGGACATGCGTGCACCATTGGGAATGCATGCATTGTTTTCAAGTTTCATTGCTGCCGGTGGCTCTATTGAAAACAATACTCTGCCGTCACCCCTGCATTCTTTTTCAGGGAAGGGCTTTACATATAAGCCCTTCCCTGAAAAAGAAAAATTTTAGTGTAAAAAAAAAAAAAACTGCTTCCTTCATCCCCGCTAGTTAAAAGAATTCCCTGCTGCTACATCTGCCACATCTGTGGCAGATGCAGCAGAGGAATTCTTCAATTCTTTACCGCAGCTGTTACACATGTCAGCTGTGGTAGAGGATTCTGCTGCTGGCAATTGATTTCAGGGAAGGGCTTTAAATATAACGTGTTCTCCTAAAAAGATGAGTTCACTTTAAATATAACCCCTTCCCTGAAAATCCAGTAAAAGTGCTGAAAAAAAACAAAAAACATACTTACCTCCCTTCGGCTGCTGGTCTCAGCAGCATCTTCTCCTGGCTGTCCCCGGCTCTCCAGTGCTGAAAAAGCTGTTTGTGATTGGCTGACGTGCTCAGCCAATCACAGGCAGCTCTCGTCGAATGAATGCCATCATTCACACGTGTTTTTGCACGTACATGGGTGCGCACCTATGTACGCATCTATGTACGCGCAAAAACACACTCGTGTGAAGCCACCCTTAGAGGCATATATATAGCTTCCTGGTCTTCCAGCTATGGTGGCCCATGAGGCTCAGCCACTGCCTGAGCTACATAGCCATTCTAATACCATGCTATACCGAAGTATACTAGGGTATTGGATGAATAATAAAATGTAATGATATTAAAGTCCCGCAGTGGGACAAAAAAGTTTGAAAAATAAATACGTCAAAACCCACCTTTCACCCTTTTACTATGTAAAATAAACATAAAAAATTATTTTTTTAAAAAATCACACGTTTCACCTTTACACGCCTGTCTCACCTTTCAAAAAGCAGAATAGAATGTGATCAAAACATTGCATAGATCAGCAAATGGCTCTATTAAAAAGTACAAATTATCCCACAAAAAAACATACACAGCAACTTTGACAAAAAAAATGAATGCAGTGATAAACAAAACATACATTTTTTTAAAAAGTGTGAAAAAGTTGCAAAAAAAAAAAAAACTAAATTAATTTGTACTGGCCTGCAGAATTAATTTAGTATGTGATTTATACTGCACAGTGAATGTTGTTAAAAATAAAATTTAACATGCCAGAATTGCAGATTTTATTAATCTTGCCTCTCGAAAACAATGGAATAAAAAGCAATCAAATATGTTTCTAAAAATTGGATAAATGAAGACTGGAGTTCATCCTGTAAAAAAATGTCCTCAAAGTGCTCCATTGATGAAAAAATGAAACTGCTATGGTTCTTAGAATGCGACAACACAAAGGCAAATCTTTAAAAATAAAAAAATAAAGTGTTTTGTGTACAAAAATATTAAAACAAAAAAACTGTATAAACTTGGAACCACCGGAATTGTGCTGACCCAGAGAATAATATTATCACATATTTTTTTTGCACACTGAACGCCATAAAAGTGCAAAAAACAAATGGCAGAATATTTGTTTTCCTCTATTTCCCTAAAAAAACAAAAGTTATGCAATATATAATACATACCCAAAAATGATGACAATAAAAAACATAACTAAGACACAAGCAGGCTCTGTCACTAAGGGGTTAAGAGATTGTCCCCCACTGAAAGGGTGCCTGAGTAGTTAGTTTACTACTGTGCAGTGGTGAGGTGCTAAAGTGTTTCATCCTTATCTCCTGATTTTTGACCCATGCTTATCTACAAAAACATGACTAGCGCCATGCCCCTAATGTCACCTGTGTCAGACACCCCAACCTCTTTGGCTATCAGTACTGCCCAATGGAGCACACTCACATCCAGTCTCCCCCTTTAAAAAGCTAAGACACACGGCTTCCCAGTCCCCTGCAAATCCAGTTAGGTTGCAGTCTATTTAAAGCACCCTCCGCCCACTGCATGGTGCCTGAGCAATTAGTTTACTAATGTATAAAGGAGCAAAAGTGTTCCACTCTCATATAATGACCCATGTCTCTCTACTAGACTTACTTGGTTTCTCCTTTCCTGATTTTGGCTAGCTTCTTAACTATGATTCTTCTCCCTGCGTCCTATCCTAACCCATGGCCTGTTCCTCAACTTTTCAAGAAATCTGCCTGTCTTGATTTCGGCTCTGTTCCTCAACTATGTTTATCTACACTCTCTGGTACCACATTATTCAAGAGTTCTGTCAAGTTCTGACCTCAGATTTGATCTTCAACTAGTTCTCTGTCTATACTCTCTGGTACTACTTTAAACTATTCTTGGCCAGGTAGGGCTTGTGATTCCTGACAGTAAAGATCAGATCCCATTTAGTGGAATTAAGGAGTGAAAACTAAGGATCTCATTTGCAATCCTTAGATCCAGCAAAAAGGCAAATTGGTGCAGAGGCACCACTGTTCCACGCCCATTGTCATAGCACTTATCAGTTTATTGTCTTAGTTCTTTCTTCTCCAGAGCCCACAGCTTAGTAGAAACAGTTCTTTTGATGTGTCTATGCCTTCCCGAGTCTATATCGTGAAGGGCTCTGCCCTTGTGGAAACCTTGTTACAGTGTGATAGTGTGACAAAGTTTTATATAAAATCAATATGCAGTTTAGAATATATATACAGTATAGAAAGATTGTGCAGTACTTAGTTTTAATAATTCAATGAACAGCAGTTTCAAGAAAGCATAATTCAAATGTCAAAAAAAGAAAATATATAGAGCTAAATAACATTGTTAATCTCAGTTTATGCCATATTATATGCATGGTGCAGAGAAAATGAAATAACCACCCTAATAACTATAATACAAAACATAAAATAAAGCACAGATTTTAAATATATATGTGTATCTGTTTTATATTGTAATCATTAGGGTGATAGTTATTTTATTTTCTATATTCCATTCTCA
This sequence comes from Eleutherodactylus coqui, assembly GCF_035609145.1. Classification (NCBI taxonomy): domain Eukaryota; kingdom Metazoa; phylum Chordata; class Amphibia; order Anura; family Eleutherodactylidae; genus Eleutherodactylus; species Eleutherodactylus coqui. Next base: position 230,255,432 of record NC_089837.1, on the reverse strand, counting down.
TAAACCGCTTAGCCGTGGATTATACTAGACAATTTTTATTCTTTGTCAATTTGCATTAGTGATTCCAGACATCTGCAACCCATCTCGTTAATAAAAAAGACTTTTCAATGTATTAGTGTAACCTAATTAAAATACAAAAATTTGATGGCAAGCAATAAAGTTCCTTCAATTGTAAAGCTTCGTATAGTATAGTATATGTAATTGTGTTTCAAATAAATTGCACATCTAAAGGAATGTGGTCATTTGTATTGACAGTGAGATTTATCATGTCATCTATAGCCAGGAACTAAAATCTTCAGTTGGTGTAAAGACGTAAGTAGATGTCCTTGAGATTCTTTATTTTACACAGCAGTAAATGGATGCAATTAAATGTTGCCTTACATAACTAAGTACAGGATAACATATTAAAAAACATTACATATAACAGAAGACTGACAGTAGACATTGCTTCCTCTTCAAGGTCATTCAGGTTTTCATTAACAATAAACATGAAGTAAACAGAAAACTCATATTCTTGAAATAAGTGGACTTCGATGGAATTTTATTTTGCCTTCACACTGAGCTAGACAGACTTATGAAAGGTTCTTTGTGATTATTTTATACTTCATCTTTAAAATGAATAACAATCGCTCCATGATGTCAATTTATCAGAAATGTGAGTAGTACAGAAACACTTGGCTTGAGCTGTAGTCATTTTTCAATGTAGGCAGCAATCTGAAAGAGAAGATTAATAAGAACTTTTTGTATTATTTATCATGCATAGTTACGATGCATACTATTTTTCCTAATGTCATAAGTAGACTTAATTGGAGTCATAATGTAGCAGTTCTTCCAACAATTGCAAACTTAGGCGTACACTGATATTTTTGAAATTTGTATTTATATACTGTATAGTTCCATGTGACTAATAAAAACTAAAAAACATATAACACACATACAAAAAATGCTTTGTATAATTTTAACCTACAGGTACTATAAGTTGTAATTGAAATAACAGTTTAACCATTTTAGACCACTCTCGCAAATGCACATTTTACTGCGATTACCGATGTGTTGTGAATGCCATGGTAGTTGCGGTACAACGCTCCCATTGATTTTAATGGGCCCTCGCAGACCTGCACTCGAACGTCGCATTTTCTAACGTCATGATTTTTGAGCACTATCTGCTCTATTTTGCCACAGTTTTTGCTTTTTAATGTACATCATCACCCATTACAATGATGGAATATGTTGAAAACCACTGTTGGACACAGTAACCTGCATCCAAGAATGGTGGTAAAATCGTGACAAAACTGCGCAATCAAAATCGCAGCATCTTGCCAACTTTGTGTGTGAGAGTGGCCTTAGAATGTTCTAACATATCTGCCTTTTTAACTTTTTAAAAACAGAAGCTTAAAGGGGTTGTCCCGTGCCGAAACGGGGTTTTTTTTTTTTCAATAGCCCCCCCGTTCGGCGCGAGACAAACCCGATGCAGGGGTTTAAAAAAAAAAACGGATAGTACTTACCCGAATCCCCGCGCTCCGGTGACTTCTTACTTACCTTGCGAAGATGGCCGCCGGGATCTTCACCCTCAGTGGACCGCAGGTCTTCTGTGCGGTCCTTTGCCGATTCCAGCCTCCTGATTGGCTGGAATCGGCACACGTGACGGGGCGGAGCTACGAGGAGCAGCTCTCCAGCACGAGCAGCCCCATTCAACACGGAGAAGACCGGACTGCGCAAGCGCGTCTAATCGGGCGATTAGACGCTGAAAATTAGACGGCACCATGGAGACGGGGACGCTAGCAACGGAACAGGTAAGTGAATAACTTCTGTATGGCTCATAATTAATGCACAATGTACATTACAAAGTGCATTAATATGGCCATACAGAAGTGTATACCCCATCTTTGTTTCGCGGGACAACCCCTTTAAGATGCGTAGATTTCACACATGCCATTTATGCCTATGAAATCTGGTTCAGCAAAACTGAACTAAGTAATAACTTCCAAAAGCACTAAGTATACACCTTCAAAAGGTGTGCACATTGTATGTATACCTTGAAAGCCTAAAATCCGTGGAATGTAAAATTTCAACTTGACACACAGTTACAATTACCTTCATGTAACTTTTTTTATGACAACCAAGTATGGATGTGTCCACGCTTAACTTGGCTTGAAGTTCACTAAAGGGTTTTTCCTGGGACATAAAAAAGTTAGATTAACAAAAAATTGAATACTCAGCTATTTTTGTGGCTCCTCGTCCACAGCTGCAGTCCCAGTGCCCACCCTACAGAACTTGAAAGAAGCAGCGGCAGTCATGTGCCATGCATTGGGCACATGACCACACAGCCAGCCACAGGCAATATTACACTGTTTTCTGCCTTCTTATGGTAGAGTGGAGGAAGCTGACATTTGAATGCTGAAGTCGACTGACACATAGCACTGTGTGCTTATCAGGGTTTCTTGGGAGCTGGAGGAGTCTGATTGTTTCTCATCAAAGACTTTTGGCTTGTTTATAATATTTTGGACTTGATTTTATTCATTCATGCTCAACCATGTAGAAAGAAAAGGAAAAAAAAGCATGAGGTGGTACCTGTAGCCCAATAAGGTGTTGGTAGTCCTGCTCCTCCAGGATGGCACATCTATACCTGTCATTGAAAGAAGTTTTTTTGTGTCTCCCAGCACAATCCCAAGAGCATAGAACAAATACCAGGACAGGGACCATTACACAAAGAGATACTAACATTAGAGGAGAGCTTATAATTATTTTTTTATGTTAATACAAGAGGATTGGGTCCACCAGAGCTTATGAAAATTTGCTATAATTTACAGTAGAACCTTGTATAAATTTCACAGCCATTCTATGCCAGCTCTTAATGAATTTGTTGCATTTAACTCTAGTGGGTGTTGCACTAATAAATGCTGGTCTTACTAAATGTGCCTCATTGGCTATAAAAAACTGTAACATGTGAGGATTGCAGAGATTCCACAAAAGTCTGCATTCATTGGAGCAGTTTATTTTATTAAAAAAAAAAATTAGGTGTGTGTAGGCTGAATGAACACAATGTCCATTTAGTTTAGCCTGTTTCAACCCCCTGGTTCATCCCAATTTGCCCATTTGGGGGAAAATTCCTTCCCTACTCCATAATGACAATCAAAATAATCCCTGGATCAACCTTTGATAGTTTCTACCTGAATGTAAGACCTGGAACAACAACCCCTGTAATATCCTTCTGCTTGAGAAAGACATCTAGTCCCCTCTTAAACTCCTCAATGGATTTTGCCATCACCACGTCCTCAGGCAGAGAGTTCCACAATCTCACTGCTCATACAGTAAAGAACCCCCTTCTGTGTTGGTGATGAAACCTGCTTTCTTCGAGACATAACGGATGCCCTCTTGTTACCGATGCAGTCCTGAAATATAAACAGATCATGGGAGAGATCCTTGCATTGTTCCCTAATGTATTTATACATAGTTATTTGATCGCCCCTTAGCCGTTTTTTCTCCAGGGTGAATGATCCTAATTTTGATAGCCTCTCTGGGTATTCCAGTCCTCTCATTTCATTTATTAATTTAGTGTCCTTCTTTGTATCCCCTCAACCACTGCAACAATAATATGCAATTCACAGCAGCACCACGCAAAAAATGGTACCCTTCAGTGTAGGTACTTGCCTTGCAAGCCTCGATCCGGACCCGGACACCAAAGATCCCTTATCCAGAACAAACTTCATCCACAGGGAAAGGCAGCAAGAAAATGGGATATCTCATTCAGAACACATGAGAAAGTCGGGTTAAAAATAACCTCCTCACTTTTATTAAATAAAAACTGGCATCTTACAGCAGCGACGTTTCGGCCATGGTCACTATGGCCTTTGTCAAGCTAATGCACCAGAGACTGAACATACATATATATATCTTAAATGTTAAAAACAATAGCACTCACCTGTGTATATCCGGAGGCACCATTAGCCATGTTTCCCGCTTGTCATAACGGCGTCCAGACCGCTCTACTGTGCATGTCTCCAAATCACAATGCCCTAATATTCATTTTTTCTTATGTTTTTTGGCATGTTTCCTTTTTTTATTATAATTTTTTTGATTATTACTCTTTTTGATTACTATTGTGGCTTCAATAAAGTTTATTTGTTTTTGGATGTATATAATATTTCTGGTCTTGCAATTAATAAAATCATGGCAATTGTACGTGCGATGGGAGACAGCACAGGTAAAGGAACTTGACTTGTAGATAAATGGACAGGCAGCACAGGAGTGACATGGAAAAGTGCCTCGTGGTCGATTTGACCCTAGCCAAGTCACTTTGGAATCATCAGGTGATAGATGGCTTTTGACGAGGTGGTCTTTTAAATTGTGACCACGTCTATATGTTATACACGGTTTAGGGGAAATATAGTCTCTGATGTCGTGGTCATTCTTTAGAATATCCCAATAGTGAGATAATATCTCACGTATCTGGGAGCAAGCAGTATCATAAGTACCTATCACTCTTGAAGAGTGATCGGTAGAGCGTACTCGTGGTGTTAATAATTTAGTACGTTGTTGTTGAGACGCATATTGGTAAGCCTGGAGAATTATTTCCTCGGGGTACCCTCTTGAGCTAAAACGTTTCATAAGTTTTTTACTCTCTTGGAGGAATGAAGTTTCGTCGGAACAATTCCGTCGTAAACGAAGGAATTGTCCCTTCGGAATGCCACGTTTTAAAGGGGGAGGATGATGACTCTGCCACCCCAATAGACTATTGGTAGCAGTCTTTTTTCGATACAAGGTGGATGAGATGGTACCATCCTCGTTTTTGGAGATCTGAATGTCCAGGAAGGGTAATGTAGTAGAGTTGATCTCGCTGGTTACGCGTAGATTAAGGGTGTTGGTATTTAATACATCAACAAAGGACTCGAAGGAAGTGGATGTACCCTTCCATAGAATGAGGATGTCATCTATGTATCGTAACCAGAGTACAATGTTGTCCGACCACTGCGGGTTATTGTAGATGACCTTTTCCTCCCACCAGCCCAGGTACAGGTTAGCATAAGATGGGGCACATGGCGTCCCCATCGCTGTACCCCATCGCTGGTGGAAGTACTCGGAGTCAAACACAAAATAATTGTGTTTAAGAATGAATTCCAGTAGGTCAACGACACACTGATTGTGACTCTCAAAATGTACACCTCTTTGCTGGAGAAAAAAAGATGCCGTCAGACCACCCTCGTGGGGGATAGAGCTGTATAATGCTTCAATGTCCAATGATGCTAATAGGACGTCTGATTCAATAGTGATACCTTCAAGGATCCTAAGAACGTCCATTGTGTCTCTGACATATGATCTTAGCGATAAGACATAAGGACGTAAAATCTTATCAACATATATACTGATATTTTGGGTAAGATTATTTACCCCAGAGACAATAGGACGTCCCTTAATAGGGTTAGTACCCTTATGTACCTTCGGTAATGCGTAAAACGTGGCAATAGTAGGAGACGAGGAGTACATGAAGCGATATTCATTGGCATCAATATTGCCATTGGTCAATTTTTGTTGTAACAGATTACGTAATTGCGTCAGAAACAGATTGGTCGGGTCACTAGAGAGGGTGCTATATGTAGCAGAGTCATTCAGAAGTCGACGACACATGTCCACGTATTGCGGTCTATTAAGTACTACTATATTACCCCCTTTATCCGCTTGCTTTATAATGATCTTAGGGTTGTTTTCCAAAGTTTTTAACGCCTTGATTTCTCCTTGAGTCAAATTAGAGTTTGGTTTATGATGAGTTGTTAGAGTTTTCAGGTCATTTTTCACCAATTTCTCAAATTCAGAGCTACACATCAGAATCAATCTATCGAAAAATGTTTTAAAGAACTCACTTTTCTTTATCGAGAATATTTACGAAATTGGTGGGAGGTCCAGGGCCTACAAAAATACAGGCCTACAGAAATATTATATACATGGCCACTTCTCCGTGCCCGAAAAACTACATTGGAAAGACAATTCAGGAATTTCGCCGTAGGATTCTTGGCCATGTTGGTAACATCCAAAGACACGAATCCACACCTCTTGCGGATCACATTTGGTTGGCACACAATGGAGATGCGCATTCCGTAAAATTTCAAGGCATCGAACTTTTACGCACACACGGTAGACGAGGGAATGTAGATCAACGCCTTTTGCAGAAAGAAGCATCTTGGATCTTTCGTATGAATAGCCTTAGTCCATCTGGCCTGAACGAAAGCCTATGCTTTAACTGTTTCTTGTAATGAAAAACCCTCTAATACACTCTCCTTGATGATATTCATACATCTGAGATCCTTACTAACCTCCCCTGTTCTTCTCACAGCCTCTTAATACTCTCTTGTGGAAATCATTCATTTTGTCTGATTATCATATATTAAATTAATCAATATTAGTATGCCTTACTGGACTATGCTCATCAATTTGATAATAGAAAGCAGTTGATTGCTGCTTCATATCCTTTTCTATGCTCATTAATTTGATAATATAAAACACTAATATCTATTCTAAACTACACAATCAATAAGTAAAGTTGATTGCTGCTTCATATCTTTTCCTGTTACTGTCAACTGTATCCACAGTTGCCAGAACTGCTCCTTTGCCCTCACTAGTAATGGGACTTTGTTCCCATACATGTGATCAACTTAGCGATCACATGACCGGCGTGATGACGTCACCAGGGACGCACGCATGCGTGATGACGTCACGCGCATGCGCGGCAGCTCATCCTGCCGTCCGGAGCTACTATCATGACTGTTTAACAATCGGGACTTCAGGTAAGCGATCAGACACTATTCTGGTCCCTCTGAGCCTGCCTTCTCTCCCGATAGAATAGTAAGCAATCTCTCAAGTACATGACGATTGAGTTATAGTGTATAATTGCTGTAGTCCGGCCCCTATCTTCTCCGGACATCAGCGATTGGGCCATATTACAATCCCCTCCCCTGGGGCGTTCCAGTAAAGCACTATATGGGCACACTCTCATTCATTCCAGCATTACCCCTGTAGCTCACCATCAGAGCCACAGGCTTTATCTTTTTATTTATTTGCTTTCTATTTTTGGGTGTTTCAGGGATACTCTGGCAGATTGGATACTCGATACCTATTTCCAGGCTCAATTAGATAGCTTTTCAAGTACCCTTATTGGGTCTCTGATAGAACTACTATCTAATTATGGGAATCTGACTCTCAAATTAGCCGCATTATCTGTAGCTACTATATAAAATAAGGGTCAAAAACTTTAGGGCTTATTAGCCTTTTGGGGCTGTTTCATTCATCTTTGCAACAACCTCTTTTGCCTGCTATAATTGATACCTATCTTTGGGAAAGATCTGCTTGTGGGCTATATGTAGTGAATATCAGTTACTACATCCAGCTTTAAGCTGTATCGTGGATTTTCACTATATCTAACGACTCCGTATACTGTCCTCGAACAAGGCGACATAGTTACGTTAAGGCAGTTTAGTACTCAAAAGATCCTGACACAAATCATCTGTTGGGATCCAGATTATATATGTTTGAGTACTTAAATTGCGTTTTCCCGAATCACCCTTCCCTACTATCTTAGAATATCTACTGATCACGAATTTATCACGAAAAAACAACAAAAAGCAAAATCGGTTATTGCCCTGATTTAATGTTCTTTTTCCAAAAATCCAAGTGCTCCTGATGAACCACATTCGTGTGGGGAAACGTGTCGAGCCGAGTTTACTGCAATTGAATAACCCTGTTCTGTGCTGCAATTTTTGCGCATAAGGGTTTTTTTCTCTTGGAGCTTCTCATATTTAAACCATCTTGTTATGCGCTATGCGCTATATCTCAATCACATAAGGGCTATTTTCTGCTAGGAAGAGGTCTTCTATCTAAAACACTCTGCTGTGGACATTATACTCCTAGGTGTCCTACAGCAGATAAAGTCATCCTCCTACCTCCTACGTGATTTAAAGAACAGAGGACACAACGCTAGGTGTCCTTTGTTAATACCGATTTTTCTAGCCTCTAGTAACTTCCTTGGTTAAGGAAGAGGCGACCTTCGTGTTTTTGTGTGGATGTTTTGTTTGTCTATGCGTAACGCATGTGTGTCAGCCCATTTATGTTTTTAAAGATAATTTTCATTAAAGTATATACATTTTAGTCTATAACTGTGACAAGGGCCAATTAATTTAGTCTATAGACTTTTTCCGTCTCTGTGACAAGTCTATCCTGAATGCAGCAGCCAGGCTCTTCTTTTTGTCAAGTCGCTACACTGATGCCTCCACCCTGTGCCAATCATTGCACTGTTTGCCTGTCAAATATTGAATACAATTTAAACTCCTCACTCTTATTTATAAGGCTCTCGACCATGCTGCACCGTCCTATAATTTACTCCTTTATCTCTGTCTACTTCCCTACCCATTCACTCCAGTCTCTGATCCAAACCTCCCATTCCCACTTCCAAAATTTTTTCAAAGCAGCACAAGTTCCCTGGAATATGCTACTCTAGACAATCAGGTTATTTGCCAACACCCACAGCACAGACCCAACAACACATCTTTTCAGGGAGGCCTACCATATTTCCTGGTCAAAACTCTTCTCCATCCACCATGACTCTACACTCTCTCTTTGAAACCGCAGGTCATTCTTCTCACTGCATCCCTCACACACCACATTTTACCTCTAATCTGCTTTTGCACAAACACGGCTGGTGATTTACTCATGCAGCTTTATGTAGTATGTATAGTATGCTATGTGTATACTTCCCTATAGTATGTAAGCTCTTGCGAGCACGGCCCTCACTCCTATTGTTCAAGATGTGCATTGGTTTATTGCTGGATGTTACGAAATATTTTTTGCATGTTTTCCACAATTTGTAAATAACTGCTATATATGTTGGTGTTATATGAATAAACATATTATAAATGACATTTAACCCCTTAGTGACCGGACCACCCATACGTGTTTTCATGTCATGGCTGGCTGGGCTTTAATCCATAGGGCCATAAAAACATGACAGCCTTGTGGATTGAAGCCGCGGGGGCTGTGAGCATGACAGTTACCTGCTGTCAGCTGCCGGAGGTAGTCGACAACCTGGAGCTGTCATGAGGGGCCATGAAATGCGACCTCCAGGCATGCAATCACTGTTATCCAATGGATAACGGCGATTGCCTGAAAGTAAATAAAAAGTCAGATAAAGTTAAAGTCTCAGCTCCCCTCGCGGATCAGATCTGAAACTACTGACCTCCATCCTCCATTATGTCCTGTGGCGATCTGGTCCTAAAAGGACTCGCCGACATCTTTGCATGTGTGCTAAAGGAAAAATGGTGACGCATGGGAAGAAGAGGAAATCGGCCCAGGAGACTTGAAATCTACTGGTGATCACGTAAAAGTTTTCAAGAAGTCAAAGAAAGTTAGAGTTTTAGCTCCCCTCGTGGATCAGATCTACGAGAGCACATCACAGAAGTAATTGCATCAGTCAATCATGATAAAAAATATATGGTAGGGTCAATATTTGTTGAGTAACAAAGGGGGGAGCGCATTGGACACAATGTGGGTAACCTTTTTGATGTTATCCAACAAAACGTCTTGAGTGTCTGTTTCCATTGATATCAAATGTACGTATCCAAGTGTCATTAAATGTGAGTTATGAGTGTTTCAAATCAGGAAGATCATTGTATATATATATATATATATATATATATATATATATATATATATATATGTATGCGTAATGTATTGTTTGTGTTTTTTATATAACCATGGAGATGTGCAGATGTACAACAACCATGGACCTCAGGTACTGTCTGTTACTTGTGTACATGGTATAATCTAAAATACAAGTAATTTTACAGCTGGAGAAGGCAGTGGCGTAGCAAGGTCAGGTGATGCCCAGTGCAGAAATTTCTTTGTCACCTCCCATCCCTCCCTGCCCCGATTTTGAAATCATTAAAAGAAGGAAATACAAGATACTTACAGTTGCAAGTGTAAATTTCTGGTTTATTTACTTAACATTGTAATCATAAACACTTAAAACCTTTGTCTCCTAATGTTCTTTAAAGAATTTTGAAAATTTTGAAATTGCATCATCAAAATCAATTCCTTTCGCTACTTTGTTTTCATTTGACAAGATGGCTAAGTCAGAGAGCCGAGCCGGACTCACAGTGGACCTAAGAGCTCTGGATTAATTTTAGTTTTGAAAAATTCCTCTCACACGATGCTACTGAAACACATATCGTTAACTAAAATCTAAAGGCTAAAGTCATAGTCACAGCTTACCTCCTCCGCCTCCCTGCACAGGTCACAGTGCATGCTGGAATAGTCTCCCATAGAAAATAATAGGTCAGCTTCTGTCCACTTTGTGAAAGGCCAATGAGTTCTGCAGTAAAACATCTCTCTAAATACTGTGAACTGTATTAGTAAAGACAGGATGGCCACCCCGTAGTCATGTATAGACAATAGAATAAAAAGAAAATCTATAATGAGAAAATAAAAGTAGAAGAAAAAAGAGATACATGGAATAGGTTTCACTATCTGGCTCTCCTTAGTGAAAAGAATACAGATGATACATTCACTTTAAGGCTTCTCTAAACCATCAATTTTTGGGTGATTTCCTCGCCCCACCCCACTCCCTACCCAAATTGGATTTAAAAATTTAAAAAAGAGTTTTTCACAGGTCTTTTTTGGGTGGTGACTATTTGTTACTTATGTTTAGCATGCATTTTTTTCTGCAATTATTCATGGAGAAGTCTAAGCAAAAACATCTAAAAAACAAAAGCCAAAAAATAGACGCTGACCCAAAACCACAAGCGAAAAATGCGCTATTTGTATCATGTTTACTGTTTTCCCGCTGACTTGCAGCTAAGCTCGCTATTCTCGGCTGTGACAGCCGCGGTCGGGATTCCCTCCATCCCTGCAGTGATACGAGGCTGTTTTCACATGAAAACTCCTCGCATCCACTGGTTTCGCATGGTGGGAAGCGCGATATCGGGCTGTGATTCACATATTGCGCTAGCCCTTGTGAAGGAGCCCTAACCTGGGTATCTCCACTATATTATGATGTCTGTACAGCTGCTGTATATAGTGATATTCCAGGTGATACCATCATGCTCCATATCATTATATACAGGAGATGTCTAGCTTATACAGTAGTAAATATTTAATTATATACAGGAGATATCCAGGTTACCCCGGCATGCTCCATATCACTATATACAGGGGATATATAATTTATACCAGCTGTACATATATAATTATATACAGGAGATACCCAGGTTATACCAACATGCTCCATATCACTATATACATGGGATATATAACTTATGCCAGCCTTACATATATTATTATATACGGGAGATACCCAGATTATACCAACATGCTCCATATCACAATATAGAGGGGATATATAACTTATACCATCTGTACATATCTAATTATATACAGGAGATACCAAGGTTATACCAACATGCTCCATATCACTATATACAGGAGATGTCTAGCTTATACCAGTAGTACATATATAATTATATATTTAATCTCTTTTTATTAAATTTTCAAAATATTTTAGAAATATTAGAAAATAGCAATAGGGATAAAAAAATGGAAACAGGTCCCATAGGACCTTCAATTCACATTGTACAACAATTAGGCACATCTTTATGTGAAGAACAAATAGAACAATCAATTTGTCTAGCCCAAAAATGATCTCTCAGACCCCCCCCCCCCCCCCCCCTGGTCAACTATTCTTTTACTATATCAGTGCAAAACTGACTGAAAATAGAGGTGGGGTCTGCATCATAATGAATGTTACCATTTATAAGATGGAAATCACTTTCATTGGAAAGAAAAAAAAAAAGCTATAGAAAGAATCTGAGCAAATTAAACAAGTATGACAGAAAAACAAGGCACTTCAACAATAACACACAAAGCACACATACAAGTAGACAAAAAATAAAGGAGTGGGGGGGGGGGGAGGGAAAGGGGGGCACCTTAAACGCCTTCCTGTCGGTCCCTTACTCTGACAGACCTGTATTCCCTTCAACGCTCATGAGTAGGTCTAATGAAACAGACTGGTAAACTCCAGGGCTGTCAGGTCTCTCTGTATTTTTGCCTTTGTTTTTCAGGTTCTCGAGAATATTCCGCACATAGCTCCTCCATATGGTTGAGATACGACATTTCTTGTTGCCACTCCTACATGGAGGGGGCTTGTGTAGTTCGCCAGTGGTGAGGAATAACTGCTCTGGCTGCTGCAATACAGAAACAAAGCACATCTTCCTTTTGAGCACTAATGGACCCCGGTAGAATGGAGAGCTATCTGCAGAGTATTGTTAACAGATTTTCTGCACATCAGGTTATAGGTGGCAAACACCCTGTCCTAGAAGGGGCGCAATTTATCGCAACCCCACCAGACATGTAGCAGAGTGCCTCTATCGGTCCCACAGCACTAACACATATCCGACACAGAGGGGAATATGATGTGGAGTCACGTCGGGTATCTGTACCATCTAGCCAACATCTTTTACAGTTTCCCCATGAGCAACTTGTGTGTGAAAATAAATGATTCTTGCCAGTTGCTCTGCGTAATTTCTTCCCCCAGCTCCTGCTCCCAGGCCCACTTAAAACTTGCTCATGCGACTAAGCTCCTGCATCAGAAGACCGTATATTTGCGACAATATGTACTTCAGAGGGGACCGCAACTCAAACAACTCCTCAAAGGGTGTCAATTCCAAGCCCGGGGTGCTGCTTCCCTCCCAAGGCGCAAGGAAGGAACGTAACTGGAAATACTCAAGCCAGGAGATACTAATATCTCTGAATTGGCGTTTGAGTTCCTGAAGAGAGGGCATTGATTGTCCACCCAGACCCTGCCGGACCCTGGTATCCCCACGATTCTCCCAACCCAGAAAGCGATCTCATGCCCTCCCTGGCGGGAACGCTGGGTTGTTAAATAATAGCGTCAAAGGGCTATTTTCCCTGGACAGGGTCTGTTGATGAGTTTGTACATCCCATAATCTAAGTGTACCCCTTAGGAAGTAGTGTGAACCTACAGATTGGGCCCTATCCTCTTTTTTCACCCATGGGAGTAGCCTAAAGGGAACTGTACAATCTGTGTGTTCCAATGCTATCCGTTTATTGTTGGTGTGATAATGCCAGTCTAGAAGGTGTGTAAGAACCGCCGCCGTATGATAGTTTTTAAAGTAGGGTAAGCCAGCCCCTCCTTTTGATTTGGGTACGATAACGTGTGCATGCCCACCAGCGGTCTCTGCCTCCCCCCCCTGAATCTGATCAGTGCTGACCTCAGTTTGTTAAAAAATGTTAGGGGTTTACATATATACTTATATATAGGACATACCAGGACATACCTAGGTTACCCCAGCATGATCCATATCACTATATATAGTAGATATACATCCCCTGTATATAGTGATGCTGATATAACCTGGATATGTCCTGTACATAATTATATGTACAGCTGGTATAACATATCCCACCTAAAAATACAAGATTACATGCAGTACATGGTACATACCTCGCTGTACGGCAATTACTGCTCCTTTGCTTTCATCCTCGGGTCCCGACACTGTCACTGCAGGGCCGGACGGACATCCATCCTGATCCTCAGACATCACACACAGCTCTGCTACATCCATCCTGATCCCCAGACATCACACACAGATCCAGTACATCCATCCTAACCCCCACACATCACACACACAACTCCGTTACATCCATCCTGATCCCCACACATCACACACACAGCTCCGCTACATCCATCCTGATCCCTAGACATCACACACACACCTCCACTCCATCCATCCTGATCCCCAAACATCACACACACAGCTCTGCTACATTCATCCTGATCTGCAGACATCACACACACAGCTCCTCTACATCCATCCTGATTCCCAGAAATCACACACAGCTCCACTACATCCGTCCTAACCCCCATACACCACACACACAGCTGCTACATCCATCCTGATCCCCAGACATCACTAACCACTAACATTTCACTAATAAAAAATATGCTAAAATAGAGTTTTGGGATATTATAATTTTATTTAAGATTCAAACGGTTTTTATTTTGTCTGCCATGAACAGTGATTACAACTTTGTGGAGAAATGTTATGAATAAACAGATATAATTAACCCCTTAACGACCGCCCCATCGGGAAACTACGTCCTGCTGTTGCAGGGCGTGTATGGAGGGAGGTAGCGGCGCTATCTCCCTCCATACAGCGCGGGCGTCAGCTGTTTATTACAGCTGACACCCGCGGGCAATAGCTGCGCTCAGCCGTTCGGCCGATCGCGGCTATTAACCCTTTAAATGCCGCTGTCAATTCTGACAGCGGCATTTAAATCCCCCGAACGCTGTTCGGGGGTCCTGCACGGCCCCCCCGCGGTGAGATCGGGGGAGCCGTGCAGGTGTCATGGCAGCCGGAGGCCTAATGAATGGCCCCAGGGCTGCCTTAACAGACTGCCTATCAAGCCATCCACACAGGGTGGCTTGAAAGACTGCCTGTAAAAAAGCAGTATGACGTAATGCTATAGCATTACGTCATACTGCAGGAGCGATCAAAGCATTGCATTTTAAAGTCCCCCAGGGGGACTTCAAAGTAATGTAAAAAAAATAATCAATAAAGTTTTTTTAATTGTTAAAAAAAAAAAAGTTATAAAAGTTTAAATCACTCCCCTTTTGCCATATCTATTATTAAAAAATCAAAATCATAAAATAAAAATATGTATTTGATATCGCCGCGTCTGTAAAAGTCCGAACTATCAAAGTAGTGCATTATTTTTCCCGCACGGTGAACGTCGTCTGAAAAAAAAAAATAAAGAACGCCAGAAATACACTTTTTTAGTTACCCTGTCTCCCAGAAAAAACTCAATAAAAAGTGATCAAAAAGTCGTATGTATCCCAGATTGATACTATCGGAAACTTCAGGACATCCCGCAAAAAATGAGCCCTTGCTCAACTACATCGACGAAAAAATAAAAAAGGTATTGCGCGCACAAAATGTCCGCAGAAAATAATTGAAAAAAATTAAATATCTTAAAAAAAAAATAAAAGTACTACAGCAAAAAAAATACTATACAAGTTTGGTATCGTAGCAATCGTACTGACTAGAGATCAGCGAACGTGTTCTTCCGAGCTTGATATTCGTGCGAATATTAGGGTGTTCGGGATGTTCGTTATTCGTAACGAACACCATGCGGTGTTCTGGTTACTTTCACTTCCTTCCCTGAGACGTTAGCGCGCTTTTTTTGGCCAATTGAAAGACAGGGAAGGCATTACAACTTCCCCCTGTGACGTTCAAGCCCTATACCACCCCCCTGCTGTGAGTGGCTGGGAAGATCAGGTGTCACCCGAACATAAAAGTCGGCCCCTCCCGCGGTTCGGCTCAGATGCCTGGTGAGTTAGCTGAGGGACAGTGCTGTTTGTACCGGAGCTGCTGTAGGGAAAGAATTGGTAGTTAGTGTAGGCTTCAAGACCCCCCAAAGGTCCTTATAAGGGCCACTGATAGCTGTGTGTTGGCTGCTGTTAGCAGTGCCATTTTTTTTCTTCTCAAAATCGGCTCTGCAGAGCGTTGCACCTGGCATTAGGGACAGAAGTGCTGCATAGGCAGGGAGAGTGTTAGGAGTTAATGTAGCCTTCAAGAACCTCAACGGTCCTTTCTAGGGCCATATTTATCCGTGTGCAGTACTGTCCAGGCTGCTGTTAGCTGTGCTGCATTTTTTTTTGCTTCTCAAAATCGCCTCTGCAGAGCATTCCACCCTCCATTGATACTGCAGGGAAAGAATTGTATAGGCAGGGCCACAACACAGTTATTATTCATAGAATATACGCAGTGCTGCCTTTTGCTTGTAAAACAAGTGAAAATATTTCTATTTGTCCTGCCTCTGTCCGTCCTAACGCCGGTGGACACGTGTCGGCTGCGTGTGCAACCTGTAAAAATCATACGCACCCAGCTACGTTTTACTCCTGGCTTCGCCATTTGCTTTCCTTAATTGGGAAAAAAAATACCTGCTCTGCCACAGTTAATAACTCTGCTACCCTCACGTTCTGTGACACATTAGCAGGAAAACAGCACAGTTATTAAACTTCTCATGTTCATAGAATATACGCAGTGCTGCCTTTTGGTGCAAAAAAACGGAAAATAATTCTATTTGTCCTGCCTCTGTCCGTCCTAACGCCGGTGGACACGTGTCGGCTGCGTGTGCAACCTGTAAAAATCATACGCACCCAGCTACGTTTTACTCCTGGCTTCGCCATTTGCTTTCCTTAATTGGGAAAAAAAATACCTGCTCTGCCACAGTTAATAACTCTGCTACCCTCACGTTCTGTGACACATTAGCAGGAAAACAGCACAGTTATTAAACTTCTCATGTTCATAGAATATACGCAGTGCTGCCTTTTGGTGCAAAAAAACGGAAAATAATTCTATTTGTCCTGCCTCTGTCCGTCCTAACGCGGGTGGACACGTGTCGGCTGCGTCTGCAACCTGTAAAAATCATACGCACCCAGCTACGTTTTACTCCTGGCTTCGCCATTTGCTTTCCTTAATTGGGAAAAAAAATACCTGCTCTGCCACAGTTAATAACTCTGCTACCCTCACGTTCTGTGACACATTAGCAGGAAAACAGCACAGTTATTAAACTTCTCATGTTCATAGAATATACGCAGTGCTGCCTTTTGGTGCAAAAAAACGGAAAATAATTCTATTTGTCCTGCCTCTGTCCGTCCTAACGCCGGTGGACACGTGTCGGCTGCGTCTGCAACCTGTAAAAATCATACGCACCCAGCTACGTTTTACTCCTGGCTTCGCCATTTGCTTTCCTTAATTGGGAAAAAAAATACCTGCTCTGCCACAGTTAATAACTCTGCTACCCTCACGTTCTGTGACACATTAGCAGGAAAATAGCACAGTTATTAAACTTTTCATGTTCATAGAATATACGCAGTGCTGCCTTTTGGTGCAAAAAAACGGAAAATAATTCTATTTGTCCTGCCTCTGTCCGTCCTAACGCCGGTGGACACGTGTCGGCTGCGTCTGCAACCTGTAAAAATCATACGCACCCAGCTACGTTTTACTCCTGGCTTCGCCATTTGCTTTCCTTAATTGGGAAAAAAAATACCTGCTCTGCCACAGTTAATAACTCTGCTACCCTCACGTTCTGTGACACATTAGCAGGAAAACAGCACAGTTATTAAACTTCTCATGTTCATAGAATATACGCAGTGCTGCCTTTTGGTGCAAAAAAACGGAAAATAATTCTATTTGTCCTGCCTCTGTCCGTCCTAACGCCGGTGGACACGTGTCGGCTGCGTCTGCAACCTGTAAAAATCATACGCACCCAGCTACGTTTTACTCCTGGCTTCGCCATTTGCTTTCCTTAATTGGGAAAAAAAATACCTGCTCTGCCACAGTTAATAACTCTGCTACCCTCACGTTCTGTGACACATTAGCAGGAAAACAGCACAGTTATTAAACTTAGATTATTCATTCACTAGAGGCAGTGGGGCCTTTCGTTTTCAAAAAAGGGAAAAAATTATATTTGGCCTGCAGTCTTGCGCCAATTTATTTCCTGCCTGTGAAATCAAATCACTGGTGATACAGCATGCTGAGGGGTAGGGGTAGGCCTAGAGGACGTGGACGCGGCCGAGGACGCGGAGGGCCAAGTCAGGGTGTGGGCACAGGCCAAGCTCCTGATCCAGGTGTGTCGCAGCCGACTGCTGCGCGATTAGGAGAGAGGCACGTTTCTGGCGTCCCCACATTCATCGCCCAATTAATGGGTCCACGCGGGAGACGGTTATTAGAAAATGAGCAGTGTGAGCAGGTCCTGTCCTGGATGGCAGAAAGTGCTTCGAGCAACCTATCGTCTACCCGCAGTTCTGCGCCGTCCACTGCTGCCAATCCGAATCCTCTGTCTGCTGCTCCTCCTTCCTCCCAGCCTCCTCACTCCACTACAATAACACCTGCTCAGGAGCGGGAACACTCCCAGGAACTGTTCTCGGGCCCCTGCTTAGATTGGGCAGCAGCGGTTCCTCTCCCACCAGAGGAGTTTATCGTCACTGATGCCCAACCATTCGAAAGTTCCCGGGGTCCGGGGGAAGAGGCTGGGGACTTCCGCCAACTGTCTCAACAACTTTCTGTGGGTGAGGAGGACGATGACGATCAGACACAGTTGTCTTGCAGTGAGGTAGTAGTAAGGGCAGTAAGTCCGAGGGAGCAGCGCACAGAGGATTCGGAGGAAGAGCAGCAGGACGATGAGGTGACTGACCCCACCTGGTGTGCAACGCTTACTCAGGAGGACAGGTCTTCAGAGGGGGAGTCAAGGGCATCAGCAGGGCAGGTTGCAAGAGGCAGTGCGGTGGCCAGGGGTAGAGGCAGGGCCAGACCGAATAATCCACCAAGTGTTTCCCAAAGCGCCCCCTCGCGCCATGCCACCCTGCAGAGGCCGAGGTGCTCTAAGGTCTGGCAGTTTTTCACAGAGACGCCTGACGACCGACGAACAGTGGTGTGCAACCTTTGTCGCGCAAAGCTCAGCCGGGGAGCCAACACCAACAGCCTCACCACCACCACCATGCGCAGACATATGATGGCCAAGCACCCCGCAAGGTGGGACGAAGGCCGTTCAGCGCCTCCGGTTTGCACCCCTGCCTCTCCCCCTGTGCCCCAACCTGCCACTGAGATGCAACCCCCCTCTCAGGACACAGGCACTACCGTCTCCTGGCCTGCACCCACACCCTCACCTCCGCTGTCCTCGGCCCCATCCAGCAGTGTAGTTCAGCGCACCGTCCAGCCGTCGCTTGCGCAACTGTTGGAGCGCAAGCGCAAGTACGCCGCCACGCACCCGCACGCTCAAACGTTAACCGTCCGCATAGCAAAATTCATCAGCCTTGAGATGCTGCCGTATAGGGTTGTGGAAACTGAGTCCTTCAAAAGTATCATGGAGGCGGCGGCCCCGCGCTACTCAGTTCCCAGTCGCCACTACTTTTCCCGATGTGCCGTCCCAGCCCTGCACGACCACGTCTCCCGCAACATTGTACGCGCCCTCACCAACGCGGTTACTGCCACGGTCCACTTAACTACGGACACGTGGACAAGCACAGGCGGGCAGGGCCACTACATCTCCCTGACGGCACATTGGGTGAATTTAGTGGAGGCTGGGACAGAGTCAGAGCCTGGGACCGCTCACGTCCTACCCACCCCCAGAATTGCGGGCCCCAGCTCGGTGGTGGTATCTGCGGAGGTGTATGCTTCCTCCACTAAAGCACCCTCCTCCTCCTCCTCCTCCTCCTCTGTCTCGCAATCAAGATGTGTTAGCAGCAGCATGTCGCCAGCAGTCGGTGTCGCGCGGTGTGGCAGCACAGCGGTGGGCAAGCGTCAGCAGGCCGTGCTGAAACTACTCAGCTTAGGCGATAAGAGGCACACGGCCCACGAACTGCTGCAGGGTCTGACACAGCAGACCGACCGCTGGCTTGCGCCGCTGAGCCTCCAACCGGGCATGGTCGTGTGTGACAACGGGCGTAACCTGGTGGCGGCTCTGCAGCTCGGCAGCCTCACGCACGTGCCATGCCTGGCCCACGTCTTTAATTTGGTGGTTCAGCGGTTTCTGAAAAGCTACCCACGCTTGTCAGACCTGCTCGTAAAGGCGCGCCGGCTCTGCGCACATTTCCGCAAGTCCCACACGGACGCTGCCACCCTGCGCACCCTGCAACATCACTTTAAGCTGCCAGTGCACCGACTGCTGTGCGACGTGCCCACACGGTGGAACTCTACGCTCCACATGTTGGCCAGGCTCTATGAACAACGTAGAGCTATAGTCGAATACCAACTCCAACATGGGCGGCGCAGTGGGAGTCAGCCTCCTCAATTCCTTTCAGAAGAGTGGGCCTGGTTGGCAGACATCTGCCATGTCCTTGGTAATTTTGAGGAGTCTACCCAGGTGGTGAGCGGCGATGCTACAATCATTAGCGTCACCATTCCTCTGCTATGCATCTTGAGAAATTCCCTGCAAAGCATAAAGGCAGCTGCTTTGCGCTCGGAAACGGGGGCGGGGGAAGACAGTATGCCGCTGGATAGTCAGGGCACCCTCCTGTCTATTTCTCAGCGCGTACAGGAGGAGGAGGAGGAGCATGAGGAGGATGAGGAGGAGGGGGAAGAGACAGCTTGGGCCGCTGCTGACGGTACACCGGCTGATTGCCTGTCATCCTTTCAGCGTGTATGGCCTGAGGAGGAGGAGGAGGAGGAGGATCCTGAAAGTGATCTTCCGAGTGAAGACAGCCATGTGTTGCGTACAGGTACCCTGGCACACATGGCTGACTTCATGTTAGGATGCCTTTCTCGTGACCCTCGCGTTGCACGCATTCTGGCCACTACGGATTACTGGGTGTACACACTGCTCGATCCACGGTATAAGGAGAACCTGCCCACTCTGATTCCCGAAGAGGAAAGGGGTTCGAGAGTGTTGCTATACCACAGGACCCTTGCGGACAAGCTGATGGTAAAATTCCCGGCCGACAGCGCTAGTGGCAGAAGGCGCAGTACCGAGGGCAAGGTAGCAGGGGATGTGCGTAGATCGAGCAGCATGTACATCCCAGGCAGTGCAACAGTCTTTAAGGGCCTGGCTAGCTTTATGGCTCCCCACCAAGACTGTGTCACCGCTCCCCAGTCACGGCTGAGTCGGCGGGAGCACTGTAAAAGGATGGTGAGGGAGTACGTAGCGGATCGCACGACCATCCTTGGTGACGCCTCTGCCCCCTACAACTACTGGGTGTCGAAGCTGGACACGTGGCCTGAACTAGCGCTGTATGCCCTGGAGGTGCTTGCTTGTCCTGCGGCTAGCGTCTTGTCGGAGAGGGTGTTTAGTGCGGCTGGGGGAATTATCACAGATAAGCGTAGCCGCTTGTCAACCGACAGTGCCGACAGGCTAACACTCATCAAGATGAACAAAGGCTGGATTTCCCCAGACTTCTGTTCTTCACCAGCGGACAGCAGCGATACGTAAGCAATACGTAGGCTGCACCCGCGGATGGAAGCTACGTTCTCTCTCACCATCCAAAACGGGGACATTTCTGCTTCATCAATCTGTGTCTAATATTCCTCCTCCTCCTCCTCCTGCTCCTCCTCCTGAAACCTCACGTAATCACGCTGAACGGGCAATTTTTCTTAGGGCCACAAGGCTCACTCAAATAATTTTTCTGAACAATTTTTATTAGTTTCAATGCGCTTAAAAGCATTGGAACTTTAACTTGAACCAATTTTTCGTTACACTGGGCTGCCTCCAGGCCTAGTTACCACTTAAGCCACATTAACCAAAGCGATTAATGGGTTTCACCTGCCCTCTTGGCTGGCCATGGCCAATTTTTGGGATGTACATTAGTACTGTTGATACAGCAATTTTTGAGGGCCCTCGCCTACAGTGTAATCAAATTAATTTTTAGCCCACCTGCATTACAGCTGACGTTACCTCAGCTGTGTTGGGCAATGCAATGGGATATTTTTATGTACCGCCGGTGGGTTCCAGGGAGCCACCCATGCTGTAGGTGCACACGGAGTTTTTAATACATCTGTACACTTCTAAAGAACCCCAGTCTGACTGGGGCATGCAGTGTGGGCCGATTCCCACCTGTATTACGCACGACATTACTACCTCAGCTGTGTTGGGCAATGCAATGGGATATTTCTATGTACCGCCGGTGGCTTCCTGGCACCCACCCAGGCAGTGGGTCCACAGGGAGTTTAACCTACATGTGTCCACTTGTAAAGAACCCCAGTCTGACTGGGGCATGCAGTGTGGGCCGAAGCCCACCTGCATTAAGCACAACATTACTACCTCAGCTGTGTTGGGCAATGCAATGGGATATTTTTATGTACCGCCGGTGGGTTCCAGGGAGCCACCCATGCTGTAGGTGCACACGGAGTTTTTAATACATCTGTACACTTCTAAAGAACCCCAGTCTGACTGGGGCATGCAGTGTGGGCCGAAGCCCACCTGTATTACGCACGACATTACTACCTCAGCTGTGTTGGGCAATGCAATGGGATATTTCTATGTACCGCCGGTGGCTTCCTGGCACCCACCCATGCTGTGGGTCCACAGGGAATTATAAATGCATCTGTTTCCACTTATAAAGAAACCCAGTTTGACTGGGGCATGCAGTGTGGGCCGAAACCCACCTGCATTAACCCACCTGCATTTCCAGTCCACTGTGTGACCTGTGAAGACATTAGGGTTTAAGGCTGTACAGCTCCGTTGTTGGTAGACGTCCGTCGGGGTTCTCTTACTGTATATTGCCAGCCTCTCTGCTGTCGGAGCCTATCCTACGTGTCAGCTCATGCAGTACTGGCTTTAGCCAGCATATAGCGCCGTTGTATAACGGCAGAAAAAGAGTAAGCCCCCTAGGAAAACCATATACAAATTGGATTGGAAAGGGTTAAGCACAACATTACTACCTCAGCTGTGTTGGGCAATGCAATGGGATATTTCTATGTACCGCCGGTGGCTTCCTGGCACCCACCCATGCTGTAGGTGCACACGGAGTTTTTACTACATCTGTACACTTATAAAGAACCCCAGTCAGACTGGGGCATGCAGTGTGGGCCGAAGCCCACCTGCATTAAGCACGACATTACTACCTCAGCTGTGTTGGGCAATGCAATGGGATATTTCTGTGTACCGCCGGTGGGTTCCAGGGAGCCACCCATGCTGTGGGTCGACAGGGACTTCACAATAGGGAGTTGTACCTGCCTGTGTCTATGAATTAAAAAGCCCGGTCTGACTGGGGCATGCAGACACCTTGACAGAATGAATAGTGTGTGGCACATAGGTTCCCCATTGCTATGCCCACGTGTGCAGCTCCTGATGGCGGTGGCACAGGATTCTATTTCTCATTGCTTCTGTACAGCATTGTGGGCTATCGCTCCGCCACTTTTAAAGAGGGTCGCTGCCTAGCCGTGCCAACCTCTGCAGTGTGTGCCTGCGGTCCCTCGTCATGGCAGACGCAATTCTAAATAGACATGAGCGTGGTGTGGCATGAGGGCAGCTGAAGGCTGCCCAGGGACACTTTGGTGTGCGCTGTGGGGGGGAGGGGGGGCGGTTGGGCAGCATGTAACCCAGGAGAAGTGTCAGTGGAGTGTCATGCAGGCAGTGATTGTGCTTTGTTGGAGGTAGTGTGGTGCTTAGCAAAGGTATGCCATGCTAATGAGGACTTTTCAGAAGTAAAAGTTGTTGGGGGGGGGGGGGCCCACTCTTGCCGGTATTGTGGCTTAATAGTGGGACCTGTGAACTTGAGATGCAGCCCAACATGTAGCCCCTCGCCTGCCCTATCCGTTGCTGTGTCGTTCCCATCACTTTGTTGAATTGCCCAGATTTTCACACATGAAAACCTTAGCGAGCATCGGCGAAATACAAAAATGCTCTGGTCGCCCATTGACTTCAATGGGGTTCGTTGTTCGAAACGAACCCTCGAGCATCGCGGGAAGTTCGTTCCGAATAACGAGCACCCGAACATTTTGGTGTTCGCTCATCTCTAGTACTGACCCATAGAATAAAAATATCAGGTTGTTTTTGTTGCAGTTTGTGTGCTGTAGAAACAGGACGCACCGAAAGATGGTGGAATGTCTTTTTTTTTCCATTTCTCTCCGCTAAGAATTTTTAAAAAGTTTTTCAGTAAATTATATGGTACAATAAATAGTGCCATTGAAAAATACAACTCGTCCCGCAAAAAACAAGCCCTCATACAGCGACGTCTATGGATAAATAAAGGAGCTACGATTTTTTAAAAGGGAGTAGGAAAAAACAAAAAAGCTCCGTCACTAAGGGGTTAACATATACTCAGTCTGTCTTCATTTTTCGGTCCACATTCTTTGTGTATGAGGCAGTTTCTTTTTTCTATATAGACAAATCTGTTATTCCAATTTTGTGCTCCAACGGGCATGAAACTAATTATTTGAACAGATATGAAAAAGAGACAGTAAAAAAAAGAGAAAGAAAAAAAAGGGGGGGGGGGAATAGGGGGGCGAGAGAGGGAAAGATAGAGGGGAAGGGGAGGGAGAGTAGAAAGAGAGCAGGGGGGCAGATGGGGGGAGGGGGGTGGTAGGGGGAGGCGGTCCTGGCTTTATAATTTTATTTAAACAGACATTTGTTAAAATAAAAGAATAAAGTAGCTACATGTACCTCCTGTTACAATCCTGCTTCCAATCACCAGTTTCAAAATGTTACAGTATGTCCATGTGATGCTTTCAGGTAATTTATATAATAGGGTCTCAGATCACGAGAATTAATAAAATATATATGTATATTTTACAATGTGTAGCTCTTGTCTCATAATGAAAGCTCATTTTCATATGCACTTTTAGGCTTCGTTCACAGGTGAGGTGCTTTAGCACAGTATAAGCGCGTGAATAGATCGTGACTATACTGCACTAAAGGTCGTGTGAATGGGTAATTTTAAGCTATTTTAATCAGCTGTAAAATTGCCCGTTCACACAATCAGAGGTGTATGGTGCATGTTAAACAGCTCCCATAGGAATCAAAGATAGGTCAGATTTTCACGCACCACGGACCTTAAATATGAGCATAGCACTCGCATGTTCTGTCTTTATTAGGTGCAAATATTTAGCGAGTCTAAAATTCCTTCATCTGAACAGTTTTATAGGAATAAATTGGTTCTAATACAAGCAGTTTCTTTGTGCGCCTCTAATGCACTAAAACGGCACTCTTGTGAACGAGGCCTTAGGGTGTATAGCCATTTTAGAGGTAAAGTACCCGGCTTGGGATTCCCATCTATGAGCCAGAAAGGAAAGCTACTTTGTAAAAAATGGCTGATCTGACCCATAACAGCTGATTGCTGGTGGATAGTAAAGCAATATATGAAGCCCATTAAAATAGATCTCCATTAAGGAGTTGCCTTTCTCCAACATCCTCTTTATTAAATTGTGCTAAAAAATAAAAATCATCTTTTCCCTGTGAAATGCAGGGGGAAGTACTAAATGAACTATAGAACAAAGCATAGCTTTGAGTTATTATGTTTACGTTATCAGATATCGAGATGTATTACAGTGTCAAAACAATTTATTTTGTGCTTGTGCTAGCTCCTAACGCATTTTTGCCCTTATGTATACACTGGATGTTCCAAGTGTGATTTCATAAGAGTTTTACTTATGCATCAAAGTAATTTGGCCGAGGTGAATGAACTCTTAAGAAACTAGATTATAAAAACCTTACAAACAAAATTGTAAAGCCACATACTGATCTGGAAACTTTCTTTGTAGCAGCCTGTGGTTCGACTTTCCAATATTACATGAAACCAAAACTGTAGTCATTTACTTGTAATACTGGTTGATTAATCACAAAATTCTGTAATCAGTAAAACTGATTAAATAATTATATCTTTCCTTGTCTGACAGAAAAATAAATTCTGGTTCAGGTTACAGAGAACCCTAGTGGCAAAACAATTAAATTTTAATGAGGGTGAACATGCTCTGAATATTGTCTGTTCTCCTTGTGACCTTGGTCATTTCATTTGTGCTTAGAAAGACAGGACTGTGATTTTACAAGCTCATGGATTTCTTGAAATATATTCAAACTACATACTTTGTCACTAGAGGAAGGGGAAAATCATCATTATTACCTGATAAATAAATGTTAAATGAACAAAACATGGTTGCTGCAACGATTGTGAAATGTAAAATATAACCACAAATATGTAAAGCAGATGCTTTAACAGCGAGGGGGAAAAATACATTGGGAAACTGTTCAAGGTTTAATGAAAGAGCAAGGTCAATTGGCCCTAACATCTTAAAAATATATCAATTTATTCTGTTTGCTACATAGCATGCATTCTGTCTTCTAGCAGACATAATAAAGTAGAAACATTGAGAAAACTTTGAAAATTACATGCACAGGCTTCAACAGACTAAGGGCTTATTTACACGAGTGTATATGGGCAGTTCCCCCCTTTCCTCCCCCTCATTGGCTCTCTGCTTCTCTCCTCCACTCCAGTGTTCTCAATGGTGGGATTGGACGAGGGTGGACCTAAGCCCTGCTCTGTCCCACCCACTCCCATTGCTGGCTATGGACAAGATGTGGGGAGGGAGCGGGAGCTTAGCCCCGCCCCGGCCTGCCCACTCCCATTGCAAACCGCTCAAAGGGGAGGAGAGAGCCGATGAGGGGGAGGGAAGGGGGAACTGCTCAGATGGCAGCATATATCAGCCGGCCATGTAAACGCTGTCCGACATATGCTCGTGTGAATAAGCCCTTAAAACTGTAGCATGGCCTAAAAAACTCCACTTTTCAACCATTCTGTACTGTGAAAGCTTGACTTTCTAAGATCCTATTGCATACAATTGATCACATCAGCAATAAAAATAAAAGAAAATGCTTCATTTTAAATATGCCCTAACTTATCATCAAATTGTTGTATAAAGTTAGAAGACTAGTGAATTTTTTTCAAGTGATTCTGTTTCAAACATATCTTTTTTTAAGAAAAAAATAAATTTTTGTGTCATTTTCTGCTGTTTTATTTTTGCAGAAAGCACTGTAGCCAAATATTAAATGTAGTTCAGTACGGGCCAATAAAATGTCCAACTAACAGTGCCATTTTTTATTCTCTTTTGGTGCATTTTGTAGGTCCATGCCATGCCTTTCAAGCTGGGGTATGATTTAGATATGCCATTTTTGCAAGTGGTTTTCATAACAATAAGGGCCTGAAAAAAAATTGCATGTTAAGAATATGTGTCCCACAAAAGCAGATTTTGAGGGCTCAGTCACAAGGGCACCAATCCGCCTGTGTTTCTGCACAATAAGGCCTTAGTCAGACGGGTGTTTTTTTGCGCGATTTGCGCATGAGCATGCGTCCGGCGATTTTTTTAAACCATTGCTTTGCAATGGTATCGGACACATGAGCGCTTTTTATGCGCTCGTCCGATAAATTATAGAACAGAAATCGCAGATCGCACCTATCTGCGATCTGCGATTCCTGTTCTCTTCTCTATATGCGCTCAATGGGGCCGGCGGCAGCAGCGCCGACCCCATTGAGAACATATAGAAGACAAATCATTCTTCTCTGCCACAGCTGTAACAGCTGTGGCAGAGAAGAACGATGTTTGCCCATTGAATTCAATGGAGCCAGCAATACAGCCGGCTCCATTGAAAGCAATGGGCTGCCGGCGATCGCGGGATGAATTGTCGGGAAGGGCTTAAATATATAAGCCCTTCCCTGCAATTCATCCAGAAAAGTGTTAAAATAAAAAAATATATACATACTCACCTGCTCCCGGCAGCCGGAGTTCCGCGCGGCTGGCCTGCAGTGGGTGTGAAGGGGGTGTGAGTCAGACCTGCCCCCTGAATGGCTCAGCGCTGAGCCAATCAGGGGGCAGGTCTGACTCACACCCCCTTCACACCCACTGCAGGCCGGCCGCGGGGAACTCCGACTGCCGGGAGCAGGTGAGTATGTATATATTTTTTATTTTAACACTTTTCTGGATGAATTGCAGGGAAGGGCTTATATATTTAAGCCCTTCCCGACAATTCATCCCACACTCGCCCGCAGCGCATTGCTTTCAATGGAGCCGCTGTATTGCCGGCTCCATTGAATGCAATGCGCTGGACAGCTCCGGCCCGTTTCTAATGAAACGCGGCTAGGAGCAGATTTTCGGGCGATTTTCGGGCACCGGTCACGCGATTTGCAGATGCGCATCCGTCATGCGATCCGCAAATCACGCGAAAAAACGCCCGTCTGACTAAGGCCTAAGACCGCTACATTGCAGGTGCGGAAGAAGGAACACATGGCTGGCAATGGAGCCGGTCATGCAGAGAGTCGTCCGCGGCCATCTTATTATGCAGAAACACGGGTGGATCGGCGCCCATGTGACTAAGCCCTGATGCTGATTTGTAGCAAAATTTAGCCATTTGTGTATTTTAGTGTTCAATTTTTATGCATGGTAGAATATTCCATTGTCTGCAATGGAATGTTCCACCTTGCATGAAAGTGCCCTAAGGGTGACTTCCCACTACAGTTTTTTTTTTTCACTGCGAAATTCGCAGCTTTTTTTTTTTTCTGCAGGGATCTATGGGACTTGTAATGTTAAAATCGCAATCGCGATTTTAACATTACAAGTCCCATAAACCCCTTCAGAAAAAAAAATGCTGCAAATTTTGCAGTGAAAAAAAACTGTAGTGGGTAGTCACCCTAAGAAAGTCATCCAGTATTTTATACCAAATTTATTAACCCTTTATTATCTGCCAATACCTGCTTTAACGCTGGCTACTAAGAGGTTTAATCAATGGTTTTTTCTGCTCCACAATCTTTTTTACAGCTCATTGGAATAAAAGTGCTGCATGAGGTAGGTACTTATGTTTCTTGTGAATGCAGTGTATTATGTACTGTATGTAATCGAATATATATATAAGTAAGTGATCAAATATATATAATTGGTACAGTATCTTCCATAACAATGAAATTATCGTGGTATTTAATCCAAACAGTGAACACCATGAAAAAGATCCAAAGAAATGCTAGAATGGCAGTTTCCTGTTTGTCAGTCTCTCCCCAAAAAAGGTGCCAAGGACAACTACAGCTTGTTCTTCAAAAAGCAAGCCCTCCTACTGAATTGTCATTTTAAAAATACAAACATTACTAGTCTTGGAATGAAGTGACAGAAAAACAAATTCTTTATTTTAAACAGGTGTTTTTTTTGGTGTAAAACTAATAAAGCATAAAAAGTAAAACATTCTAAAAACCTGTAAATTTGATATCAGCATAATCTGATTAATCCAGGATAAAAAAATATCATATAAAATAAATAAAAAGATAATGGCACAATTGCCATTTCTTTCTATCCCCCTCTAAAATAATATAAGTTACACATTTTATGTGCCACAAAATTTTGCCATTGGAAAAATACAACTTGTGCTCAAAAATATGATCTCATATAATCACCATGATAGAAAAAAAAAGCAAAGCCAAGTGGGAAAAACTAAAGAAGTTGCTTCATCTTCATTACCCAAAAAAGTCTAGTCACTAATGGGCTAAAAAGAGCAAGAATCCTAGTATTTTTGGTACATTTTTACCTGTCTGACAGAAAAACCTATCATCATGTTCGAAATTTGACAAACACTGAGAAAGTTGCGAATTTTATCACTACAATTTTCCATGTCATCGTTTTTTTTAAATAAATGCAATAATTAGTTTCGATATGCCAACAAGATATTATTTTATATCCCCTGCTCCTCCATCACTATCTGCAGGATAAAAGACAAAAAAATAAATAAAACAAAACATTATTTAGTTATCTATTTTATACTCACCATATTTAGACTCTGTTAACATCTACTGTAAGTTGGAGATGCCGCCACAGAATCAACAGAATATCCTGGACAAAATAGCACAGTATGTTGTAAAATGATGGTCAGCAAGCTAGAACCTGAGCAAACTGCATTATAGCCAATCCAGCACTGTTTGTATCAGGTTCGTATGATGGAGACAAAAACTGAAAAGATAGGTGAAAAGATAAATGCTGCCTTACACCAAAATACATAAACATTAGAGATGAGCGAACGTACTCGTCCGAGCTTGATACTCGTTCGAGTATTAGCGTGTTCGAGATGCTCGTCACTAGAGGTGAGCACCATGCGATGTTCGAGTTACTTTCACTTTCATCTCTGAGACATTAGCGTGCTTTTCTGGCCAATAGAAAGACAGGGAAGGCATTACAACTTCCCCCTGCGACGTTCAAGCCCTATACCACCCACCTGCAGTGAGTGGCAGGCGAGATCAGGTGTCACCCAAGTATTTAAATCGTCCCCTCCCGCGGCTCGCCACAGATGCATTCTGACATAGACCAGGGAAAGTGCTGCTGATGCTGGAGCTGCTATAGGGAGAGTGTTAGGAGTTATTTTAGGCTTCAAGAACCCCAACGGTCCTCCTTAGGGCCACATCTGACCGTGTGCAGTACTGTTGAGGCTGCTTTTAGCAGTGTTGCACTTTTTTCTTTTGTATATCAGTCGTGCAGAGCATTGCGTCCTCAGTCTGCAGTCATTGTACATAGTATAGGGCCAGTACTGGTGAGGCAGGGACAGTGGGAAAGGTGAAAGAGATATACTGTCTATATAGGCAGTGGGCTTTTTCAAAAAAATTTGGGAAAAATACTATCTTTGGGCTGCCTGTGACCGTCTTGAGTGTACTGCGTCTCTGCTGGGGGTAGTAGTCCTAATTAATACGCAGCTAAGTGTTACAGCAGGCTTGCGCAAAATTGTTTCCTGGCTCTGCGTTGCCCGTTACATCACCGCCGTCATCCCGTCCAGAGGGAAACAGTCTGCAGTAATTTTACATAGTATAGGGCCAGTAGTGGTGAGGCAGGGACAGTGGGAAAGGTGAAAGAGATATACTGTCTATATAGGCAGTGGGCTTTTTCCAACAAATTTGGGAAAAATACTATCTTTGGGCTGCCTGTGACCGTCTTGAGTGTACTGCGTCTCTGCTGGGGGTAGTAGTCCTAATTAATACGCAGC
The DNA here is from genome assembly GCF_035609145.1 of Eleutherodactylus coqui. Taxonomy (NCBI): domain Eukaryota; kingdom Metazoa; phylum Chordata; class Amphibia; order Anura; family Eleutherodactylidae; genus Eleutherodactylus; species Eleutherodactylus coqui. The sequence goes on along the minus strand of NC_089837.1, from coordinate 230,224,937 downwards.
TAAGTGTTACAGCAGGCTTGCGCAAAATTCTTTCCTGGCTCTGCGTTGCCCGTTACATCACCACCGTCATCCCGTCCAGAGGGAAACAGTCTGCAGTAATTTTACATAGTATAGGGCCAGTAGTGGTGAGGCAGGGACAGTGGGAAAGGTGAAAGAGATATACTGTCTATATAGGCAGTGGGCTTTTTCAAAAAAATTTTGGAAAAATACTATCTTTGGGCTGCCTGTGACCGTCTTGAGTGTACTGCGTCTCTGCTGGGGGTAGTAGTCCTAATTAATACGCAGCTAAGTGTTACAGCAGGCTTGCGCAAAATTCTTTCCTGGCTCTGCGTTGCCCGTTACATCACCACCGTCATCCCGTCCAGAGGGAAACAGTATACATATATACGCTGACTACAGTATCTGTCTGCTGTCTCAGCTCAGCCTTTAAAAAAATAGAAGCAAAATACTTAAGGCCTACTAGTGGCCTTTGGACACTTCACTGCTTCTGCGCTGTGAATTCTACTAGCTCAGTCATACACACTTACGTCTCACTACAGGCTTGCGCAAAATTCTTTCCTGGCTCTGCTGTGCGTTCCATAAGCGAAGTCAGCCTCCAACCACAGGCCAATAAGCGGCACATTTAATTACAGTGTTCTGTTTCTGCACTACTGGTAATACACCATGCTGAGAGCTTTCAGTGGGTGAGGAGGACGATGACGATGAGACACAGTTGTCTATCACTCAGGTAGTAGTAATTGCAGTAAGTCCGAGGAAGGAGCGCACAGTGTATTCGGAGGAAGAGCAGCAGGACGATGAGGTGACTGACCCCACCTGGTTTGCTAAGCCTACTGAGGACAGGTCTTCAGAGGGGGAGGCAAGTGCAGCAGCAGGGCAGGTTGGAAGAGGCAATGCGGTGGCCAGGGGTAGAGGCAGGGCCAGACCGAATAATCCACTAACTAAACCACCCTCCTCCTGCTCCTCCTCCAAAGCAACCTCTGTCTCGCAATCAAGATGTGTCAGCAGCAGCACGTCGCCAGCAGTCGGTGTCGCGCGGCGTGGCAGCACAGCGGTGGCCAAGCGTCAGCAGGCCGTGCTGAAACTACTCAGCTTAGGAGAGAAGAGGCCCACGGCCCACGAACTGCTGCAGGGTCTGACAGAGCAGACCGACCGCTGGCTTTCGCCACTGAGCCTCCAACCGGGCATGGTCATGTGTGACAACGGCCGTAACCTGGTGGCGGCTCTGCAGCTCGGCAGCCTCACGCACGTGCCATGCCTGGCCCACGTCTTTAATTTGGTGGTTCAGCGCTTTCTGAAAAGCTACCCACTCTTGTCAGACCTGCTCGGAAAGATGCGCCGGGTCAGCGCACATTTCCGCAAGTCCAAGACGGACGCTGCCACCCTGCGCACCCTGCAACATCGGTTTAATCTGCCAGTGCACCGACTGCTGTGCGACGTGCCCACACGGTGGAACTCTACGCTCCACATGTTGGCCAGGCTCTATGAGCAGCGTAGAGCTATAGTGGAATACCAACTCCAACATGGGCGGCGTAGTGGGAGTCAGCCTCCTCAATTCTTTACAGAAGAGTGGGCTTGGTTGGCAGACATCTGACAGGTCCTTGGAAACTTTGAGGAGTCTACCCAGATGGTGAGCGGCGATGCTGCAATCATTAGCGTCACCATTCCTCTGCTATGCCTCTTGAGAAGTTCCCTGCAAAGCATAAAGGCAGACGCTTTGCGCTCGGAAACGGAGGCGGGGGAAGACAGTATGTCGCTGGATAGTCAGAGCACCCTCCTGTCTATATCTCAGCACGTTGAGGAGGAGGAGGAGGTGGATTAGCATGAGGAGGAGGGGGAAGAGACAGCTTGGCCCACTGCTGAGGGTACCAATGCTGCTTGCCTGTCATCCTTTCAGCGTGTATGGCCTGAGGAGGAGGAGAAGGAGGAGGAGGAGGATCCTGAAAGTGATCTTCCTAGTGAGGACAGCCATGTGTTGCGTACAGGTACCCTGGCACACATGGCTGACTTAATGTTAGGATGCCTTTCTCGTGACCCTCGCGTTACACGCATTCTGGCCACTACGGATTACTGGGTGTACACACTGCTCGAGGAGAACCTTTCCATTCTCATACCCGAAGAGGAAAGGGGTTCGAGAGTGATGCTATACCACAGGACCCTGGCGGACAAACTGATGGTAAAATTCCCATCCGACAGCGCTAGTGGCAGAAGACGCAGTTCCGAGGGCCAAGTAGCAGGGGAGGCGCGGAGATCAGGCAGCATGTACAGCACAGGTAGGGGAACACTGTCCAAGGCCTTTAACAGCTTTCTGGCTTCCCAGCAAGACTGTCACCGCTCCCTAGTCAAGGCTGAGTCGGCGGGAGCACTGTAAAAGGATGGTGAGGGAGTACGTAGCCGATCGCACAACCGTCCTCCGTGACGCCTCTGCCCCCTACAACTACTGGGAGTCGAAGCTGGACACGTGGCCTGAACTCGCGCTGTATGCCCTGGAGGTGCTTGCTTGTCCTGCGGCTAACGTCTTGTCAGAGAGGGTGTTTAGTGCGGCTGGGGGAATCATCATGGATAAGCGTACCCGCCTGTCGACCGACAGTGACGACAGGCTTACAATCAAAAAAATGAACAAAGCCTGGATTTCCCCAGACTTCTCTTCTCCACCAGCGGACAGCAGCGGTACCTAAACAACACGTAGGCTGCACCCGCGGATGGAAGCATCGTTCTCTATCACCATAAAAAATGGGGACCTTTTAGCTTCATCAATCTGTGTATTATATTCATCCTCCTCCTCCTGCTCCTCCTCCTGAAACCTCACGTAATCACGCCGAAAGGCTCAGTCATATAACTTTTGTAAACAATGTTTATACGTTTCAATTCTCAATTCAATAAAGCGTTGAAACTTGCACCTGAACCAATTTTTATTTTAACTGGGCCGCCTACGGGCCTAGTTACAAATTAAGCCACATTAAACAAAGCGATTAATGGGTTTCACCTGCCCTCTTGGTTGGGCATAGGCAATTTTTCTGAAGTACATTTGTACTATTCGTACACCAATTTTTTTGGGCCCTCGCCTACATTGTAATCCTAGTAATTTTTAGCCCACCTGCATTAAAGCTGACGTTACCTCAGCTGTGCTGGGCACTGCAATGGGATATATTTGTGTACCGCAGGTGGGTTCCAGGGAGCCACCCATGCTGTGGGTCCACACGGAGTTGTAACTGCATGTGTCCACTTCTAAAGAACCCCAGTCTGACTGGGGCATGCAGTGTGGGCCGAAGACCACCTGCATTAAACCTGACGTTACCTCAGCTGTGATGGGCACTGCAATGGGATTTATTTATGTACCGCCGGTGGGTTCCAGGGAGCCACCCATGCAGTGGGTCCACAGGGACTTCACATTAGGGATTTGTACCTGCCAGTGTCTATGTATTAAAAACCCCAGTCAGACTGGGGCATGCACTGTGGGCCGAAGACCACCTGCATTAAACTTGACGTTACCTCAACTGTGCTGGGCACTGCAATGGGATATATTTATTTACCGCCGGTGGCTTCCTGGGACCCACCCATGCTGTCGGTCCACACGGAGTTGTAACTGCATGTGTCCACTTCTAAAGAACCCCAGTCTGACTGGGGCATGCAGTGTGGGCCGAAGCCCACCTGCATTAAACCTGACGTTACCTCAGCTGTGATGGGCAATGCAATGGGATACATTTATGTACAGCCGGTGGGTTCCAGGGAGCCACCCATGCTGTGGGTGCACACGGAATTCCCATTGTGGAGTTGTACCTGACTGTGACTATTTATAAAAAAACGCGGTCTGACTGGGGCATGCAGACACCTTGACAGAATGAATAGTGTGTGGCACATGGGTTCCCCATTGCTATGCCCACGTGTGCAGCTCCTGATGGAGGTGGCACAGGATTGGATTTCTCATTGCTTCTGTACAGCATTATGGGCTATCGCCCCGCCCCTTTTAAAGAGGGTCGCTGCCTGGCCGTGCCAACCCTCTGCAGTGTGTGCCTGCGGTTCCTCCTCATGGCAGACGCGCTTATAAATAGACATGAGGGTGGTGTGGCATGAGGGCAGCTGAAGGCTGCGCAGGGACACTTTGGTGTGCGCTGTGAACACTGGATCGTGCGGGGGGGGGGGGGTTGGGCAGCATGTAACCCAGGAGAAGTGGCAGCGTAGTGTCATGCAGGCAGTGATTGTGCTTTGTTGGAGGTAGTGTGGTGCTTAGTTAAGGTATGCATTGCTAATGAGGGTTTTTCAGAAGTAAAAATTGTTGGGGGGGGCACTCTTGCCGCTATTGTGGCTTAATAGTGGGACCTGGGAACTTGAGATGCAGCCCAACATGTAGCCCCTCGCCTGCCCTATCCGTTGCTGTGTCGTTCCCATCACTTTCTTGAATTGCCCATATTTTCACAAATGGAAACCTTAGCGAGCATCGGCGATATACAAAAATGCTCGAGTCGCCCATTGACTTCAATGGGGTTCGTTACTCGAAACGAACCCTCGAGCATCGCGAAAAGTTCGTCTCGAGTAACGAGCACCCGAGCATTTTGGTGCTCGCTCATCTCTAATAAACATCTTTTACTTTTCAGAAAGTTTAGATAACCAAGGGACCTATTTTATAAAACATTTTCATCCCGTTCTTCCCTACATAATTTTTTTTTTTAATAACCAGGCTATTCATTGATCTTTTCTGCACAGAGACTAGTGGAATGTTACATGAAATCTAATTACTAGCATTAATAGCTTTCACCACCAATAACGTATTAAGAATTATCATCTTTACAATCCCAAAACCCTTGAAGTTCTCAATATATCCCGAAAGACATAACTTTATATTTAACTCTAATTTATTACTAAAAACAGTGTTAATGTAAAGTATATTTTCCCACTATCTCTCAAGTTTTGGGTATCACAATAAGAGATTAAATTTGAGTTATGAATCATATACGTTAAAATCTTTTTATTTCTTCTATGTATCTTTAAAAAATGGGATTATATAATATACAGTAATTTATACCAGATCATAAACTTGCTATTCCCATCTATCAGAGCTTGAGCGAGTACAAAGGCAGGCGACTAAAGTAATAAAGGGAATAGGTGGACTAGAACACCCAGAGAGGTTATCAAAATTGGGATTATTTTGTTTAGAAAAAAGATGGTTGAGAGGTGAACTAATAATTATGTATGCCAGATTCTACAGTGTAATGCACATCAATGAGGAAATAATGCAACACTGCAAATTCTGCCATTTTAGTTTCCATGTGATTGATTCCACTGCCATGTGGATATGCATACTATGACGAAGCTGTTTGGAAAACTCACGCCTGGTTTCTGCAGGGCTGCTCTCTGAACTGAGGGGTGCAGGAGCGATCGGAACAGCAAGACTTGCATGAAAAGCCCCATTTTATGAGAAATCTGGCGATCAGGAGAAATAGAAGTTATTAAGTTACTCTGGCTTGGCAGGTGAAGGTGTATCCCCATTAGGTAAAAGATTCTACTCTTTGCACAGCTTTAAAGCATCATTTAGTGTTCCCACAGTCTTTTTAGACCCATTTTTCTTAATGCTAAGTTTCACTGGGAAGCCCCATTTGTATTGGATACCATGCTCTCCAAATGCTTTGGTGCTTGCAGAGAAAACTCTTCTTCATGACATGGTTGTTTCAAAGAGATCCACATATAAAGAAATGCTTTTAAAACGGTCTGGTAAAGCAGGAGAATCCCTAGAGCCTAGCGATAACATCCCTTGGCATTGAAGCCGGGAGAGATTTAGCCTCAGGCAGACCATTCGCACGGTCACTGATAAGATCAGCTTGCAACAAATCAGGACAAAGGCATGTAAACAAATCTACCAAAAACTCTTTCGAGTTGCTTGTTGCTAAAGATTTAGGGATTCCCTAAAAACGCAAGTTATTTCTGCATGATTTATCTTCAATATCTGATAGTTTTGGCTTCAATGATTACATCTCTTCCTCTAAGTTGTTAAATATATATCCAAAAGTTCATTGTAGGCAGCTATTAGTTCTCCCATTTTATTCTCAGTATGGAATGCACAATAACCCAGCTCCCTGATTTCTGTTTGAATATCACAGTGCAATTTCTGCAAATCTCTCTGAATAATGGATTTAAAGGAACCTGTCACGTCACCAGCACCTACAACTAAGTATGGTGCTGTTAAAGGATGTGAAGGGAACCAGATGATGTATTTGTAATACTCACCCATTCTCTGGTTTCATCAGTGTCTTCTTCTGAAGTCCCAGTAGCGCACAAAAATCTGCACGTTCCTATACAGGTCAGATTTTCGTGCGCCGCTGGAGTGGGTGTTTATAAAAAAATACATCACTCCAATCCCTGTCACATCCTCTAACACCACAATAACTTAGTTTACGGTGCTGTGGGGACATAACAGGTTCCCTTTAAGATTATCCAGTAAAGATTGCATGGTCACTTCTGTTATAATATCAGTGGGGGAAGAACTCTGTGGTGGATGTGCAGAAGGGATTAATTACCTGATGGAGCAAGTCCTGTTCTAGTCAGTGATATCTGAGAAGAACCTTCCAAAATGAAGCCCTTCAGATCAGGCATGGATGCATCTGAAGCTGGTCTGCTTGAGAATGCCAGAGAGAGTAGAGGAGCATGCCGAGGAGGTCCGGTCTCAGTGTACTCTATTTGTGATGCTAGCATGCCATCTGCCTGGAGGGGCCTCTCTAAAAACCTGTTGCACGGAAGTCTCTGTTGCAGGGAAGAACCTGGTAAGTTTGGGAGGACTCTTTCCTTTCTTCCCCCAAGTCATCCAACTTCCATCCTCTACAGCTTCTACAGTGGTAATTGATTGATAGCTGGGGTGTTTCTGCCATGTTGTGCTGCTATATCAGCCACGGAAGCCCAATACTGCGGTATTACACAGCTTTCTCCATGCACTAATGGCCACACCCCCTTGTATATGTTTTTTTCTAGTATTTTCTATTACTTGTGTACACAGGATATTATATGTATCTATTATAAGCCCATATATAGTACTGAATTGTGTAAAAGTAGTTAAATAAAAAAATGTTATAAACTTGGTATTGCTGTAATCGTATTGTACCGCAGTTATCAAAATTGGGCTTATTTAGTTTAGAAAAAAGACAGCTTTGGGGTGACTTAATAGCTATGTATAAATATATAATGGGTCAATACAAAGATCTCTCCTATGATCTATTTATATCCAGGATCGCGACGGTAACAAGGGGCACCCTGTACGTCTAGAGGAAAGAAGGTTTCTACACTGTAAGAGGATTGAGACTATGGAATTCTCTGCCTGGACCCTTTTCTTGAGTGTAACAATATTACAGTAATGGTGCCTTTCCACTAGCCTTTTTTTATCGCTGCGTTTTTTTTTTCTTCACGCGATTGTCAATAGGACTTTCTAATGTTAAAAACGCAAGTTGTGCTGCGTTGCGTTGCATTTTTAACATTAGAAAGTCCCATTGACAATCGGGTGAAAAAAAAACAAAGCGATAAAAAAAGGCTAGTGGAAAGGCACACTTTTATCACTGCGGTTTTTTTTTCCATGAGATTGTCAATGGGACTTTCTAATGTTAAAAACACAACGCAACACAGTGCACCAAAAATGCAAGTTGTGCTGCGTTGCGTTTTTAACATTAGAAAGTCCCACTGACAATCGTGTTAAAAAAAAACGCAGCGATAAAAAAGGCTAGTGGAAAGGCACCCTAAGGGCTCCTTTCCACTAGCGATAGTGATAATCGCTGCGAGAAAATCGCAATGTTAAAATCGCATCGCATCACTGCAAAATCGCAAGTTTTTGTGTTGCGATGCGATGCAAGAATCTGTTTTGCCATTGCACTGTATGTGCGAGAGAAAAACGCAAAACGCTGAAACAATCCCCCTGCTGCGATTTTTAATCCTCGCATCGCAGCTTGCCCTTAAACATCGCTAGTGGAAAGGCTGTCATAGAACAACATGTGCAGGACTTTCCTGCGAGAGCTCGCACTGTCACATCGCACTGAAAACGCACGATTATCTCGCCAGTGGAAAGGAGCCCTAAGGGTGACTACCCACTAGCATTTTTTTTCTGCTGCGAATTTGCTCCTATTTTTTCTTCCAATTGTCAATGGGACTTCCTAATGTTAAAAACGTGATGCAGCGCAACGCAACCCTGCGTTTTTAACATTAGAAAGTCCCATTGACAATTGGAAGAAAAAATAGGAGCAAATTCGCAGCAGAAAAAAAACGCTTGTGGGTAGTCACCCTAATAGTCACTAATTACTTCATAAGGGTTGTTGATCCAGGGATTATTCTGATTGCCAGATTGGAGCCTGGATTTTTTTCCGTAAAATGATGAAATTGACTTTTACCTCATGTTTTTTTTGCCTTCCTCTTGATCAACATTGCAGGATAATAGGCTGAGTTTCATGGATATCTCTTTTTTCAGCCGTACATACATTTTTAAATCCACATCAAGTTCCAGGTATTAGGCACAGATTTTTTTGTTGAGCAGAATATTCCAGCATTGTGAGAACATCCTAACAGAGTTATACTACCATTCGTATAAACATATCAAATTAATCTAAAAGGAAAAAAAAACTTGTATACATGCTCCAAGATATTTCCTCCATACAAGCACTTCTAAGGAAGAATATCTTAATATATACAAAGTCTAATAGAGACTGTCTGGCAGTGCTCAGAGGCTGCATGGCACTGTAATAAATGAGCTCTTAGTTTAGTATATTAGACTGTTGCTATAAACAAGGTAAACCAATGAAAATACATATTTTAAGCTAGGTATTAGAGCCCATTCACATTAGCATCTTTCCCATCCATGTGCTGTCTATATATTTTACAAACAGCCCACAGACCCATTACAATCACTTAGGCTATGCCTCGATGGTCCTTGTGGAAATCATTGCAGCATGTCCTCTTAAAGTGCATATCTCCTGCTGTCTCCAGCTCCATCACTGGTACCTCCTGCACTTTTGGGTCCCCTGTATCTTAGTCCCAGAAGTGATGTCCCACCCAGCTTGACTGAAGAAGGGGTTCTCTCCAAAACATGTACCCAATGCTGGCTTTTTAATATACTTAATAAAAGAGAGGTTGTATAATACAGCCTATCATCCCACCATCTTTTTTGGAATGTTGCACCCATCCAGCAGTCTTATTTTTATTGCTCCTCACACATCTGCCATATCCACCTTGGTGGGTTCTCCTGGTTGTCAGCACCTCCACAGTTCATTCACTCTTCACAGCCCTTCCTAAGGCTTTTTTGGTCTCTAGACATTCATCTGGGACGGAAGCGTCTAATGCCATTGGGTTTCTTCGATCCCCTCTCCCTTTCTACTACATGGACCAAAATCAGATATGCATTGTCCACTGTCTGCAGAGATAGGACAGCACACAAATGTGTGTTTCTGTGCTGTCTGATGCACGCTGTGCTCGAGAATCTTGAGCGCAACTCTCATAGACCAGTGTGAATGGGCAATAATGAAGAAAGGATAGTTTCCACTGTAGAAAATTTGCCCTTTGCTCCATGGAATTTTAATAGGCTCTTTAATTAATGTTTGTTGGAAACATAAGATGAATAAGAATATGACAGACTGTTTTGCTAAATTCATTCTTTGGCTTATCTTCCATTAAAAACGAGTACAGAAGTAAAAGACAAAACCAGATAGTCTGCAAAGTGCTAAAGGCTAAAAGGAGAGATTTACAAGCATCTTTACCAGACATAAGAGGTCAGAATGTGACACTGATAAATCCGATGCTGGAGTAGAAGGATGAAATGGAGAGCTGAAAATAGAGTGGTTCATTTTCTACAAGAGGCAATAAGCCACAAAAGAAAGTTGCAGAAATAAAATCAGCTTTTGAGAGTTTTCTTTATTGTACAATTACATTTAATGGTTGTTTTTTATGGTTCACCCCCCAAAAAACCCATATGTATATTCCATAAAACAAAATACATAGACAATTAGTTGTCATAATTAATGTAGAGTGAACTTTTGAAAAGTTCGGTTCGGACAGTTTGCTGAATTTAACAAAAAGGTTTAGTTTAGTCTGAATTGGTTCAAACAAAACCAGAACTTTACTAATATTCCTAAAACTGGTACATGACACTGTATAAGATCCATAAAAAATATTCTTCTTTTCCTCCTCTGTAAATGTATGTGCTATACAAGTAAACATGATTACTATCAAGAATAAACCCACACAAATATAGGAAGAACACAATCCTTGGTCAGATTAAACCTAAGACTCCAGCACTGCAAGGCAACAGAACTAATGCCTGAGCCACCATGATCCTTCTTCCTCCATCTCCTTCTTCCTTCATCCCAAAAAAGGAAGGTGAGGAGCAGCAGGATGAAAGAGGAAAAAACAGCATGGTGTCTCAGGAGTTAGTATTGTTGTCTTGCATCACTGGGATCCTAGATTCAAATATGCAATACAATATTTGTATGGGGTTTGTGTGTTCTCCCTGTGTTTATGTGGGTTTATTTCTCATAATAAGCACATTTATTTATATAGCACATACATTTATTAAGGAGGAGAAGGAAATGGAGGAGGAAGAAGAAGGGAGAAGAAGAGAGAAGAAGAAGCATGGTGGCTCAGTAGTTACCACTATTCACTTGCAGAACTGGGGTCTTAGGTTCAAATCTGACCAAGAATAACATCTACATGGCATTTTATGTTGCTTCTGTATTTGTGTAGTATAACAGCGGTATCCACTGAGCCAAATACAAAAGAACTGCAAGGAACCAGCGCTAACCACTGAACAACCATGCATCTTCCTTAATAAATGTATGCACTATATAAAGTTGATTCTTTTTATGAGGAATAAACCCACGTAAACACAGGGAAAAAATACAATCTCCATGCAGATGTTGACCTTGGCCAAATTTAAACATAGGACCCCAGTGATGCAAAACAACAATGCCAACTACTGAGCCATCATGATTCTTCTTCCTCCTTCTTTGAGCTCTTCCTACCCTTCTGGAAGTGGAGCAAGAAGGAGGAAGAGAAAAATGGATCACAGTGTCTTAGTAGTTAGCACTGCTGCCTTACATCGCGGAGGTCCTATATTTAAATCTGACCAAGGACAACATCTGCATGGAGTTTGTACATTCTCCCTGTTTTTGCGTGGGTTTGTTCCCCATAAAAATCACCTTTATTAAATAGTGCATACATTGATGTAGGAGAAGAAGGATCATGAGCAGAAGAAAAATCGTTTTAGTGGATTCAGCTAAAACCAACTGCCTGAGGTTTGGGTTTGTGCCAAATTGAACTTTTTACAAAGTTTGATCCAAAGCAGAGTTTGCCTGTTTTGGTTAATTTAACACTAGTAAATATGAACATAAAAATAATCCTCCTGTATCTGGCCCTCTCATTTAATGCTTTATTAGATGGAGCGCAATTGCCCAAATAATCACAAGAAGCTTATATCATTCTTATCCACAAGGAGAGTAAAGACCCCCTTCTCTGTGGCAGCTATGGACCAATATCGCTGCTCAACCTAGATATCAAACTGTCGGCAAAGCTGTTGGCCAGGTGGATCAACTGGTTCATCCCAAAACTAATAAATGAGGAACAATCGGGTTCCGTTGCGGGCAGAGAGGAGAGAGATTATTCCTCGCACCTAATTACATGCTATAAGGTTTGCCCAGAAAAGAAAGTCCCCATTAGTTTTATTGGGAATTGATGCTGAGGAGGCATTTGACAGAGTGGACTGACAACTTTATCCGTGCAGCCATAAATAAATTAAATTTTCCCACCTCTCTAATCCAAGCAATATTTTCACTTTATTTAAACCCTCATGCCAAAATTAAAGTTAATGATATATTTTCACATCCCTTTGAAATTACCAATGGCACATATCAAGGACGCCCATTGTCCCCTACCCTTTTTATCCTCTCCTTAGAAATACTTCTCCAAGTTAATAACTTTTCACTCAAATCTATAGCTTTCGCGGATAACATCACCTTTTTACTATCTAATCCAGAATAGAGCCTCAAAAAGGTCAATAATAGAGATGAGCGAACACCAAAATGTTCGGGTGTTCGTTATTCGAAACGAACTTCCCGCGATGTTCGAGGGTTCGTTTCGAATAACGAACCCCATTGAAGTCAATGGGCGACCAGAGCATTTTTGTATTTCGCCGATGTTTGCTAAGGTTTTCATGTGTGAAAATCTGGGCAATTCAACAAAGTGATGGGAACGACACAGCAACGGATAGGGCAGGCGAGGGGCTACGTGTTGGGCTGCATCTCAAGTTCACAGGTCCCACTATTAAGCCACAATAGCGGCAAGAGTGGGCCCCCCCCCCCTCCCAAAAACTTTTACTTCTGAAAAGCCCTCATTAGCAATGCATACCTTAACTAAGCACCACACTACCTCCAACAAAGCACAATCACTGCCTGGATGACACTCCGCTGCCACTTCTCCTGGGTTACATGCTGACCAACCGCCCCCCCTCCCCCCCACAGCGCACACCAAAGTGTCCCTGCGCAGCCTTCAGCTGCCCTCATGCCACACCACGCTCATGTCTATTTAGAAGTGCGTCTGCCATGAGGAGGAACCGCAGGCACACACTGCAGAGGGTTGGCACGGCTAGGCAGCGACCCTCTTTAAAAGGGGCGGGGCGATAGCCCCCAATGCTGTACAGAAGCAATGAGAAATAGAATCCTGTGCCACCGCCATCAGGAGCTGCACACGTGGGCATAGCAATGGGGAACCTATGTGCCACACACTATTCATTCTGTCAAGGTGTCTGCATGCCCCAGTCAGACTGGTAATATGTACCTTAACAGTAACCGCATTGGTGGTAATGTGGTGGTGACTGCGGACCTAGTAGCGTGGTTTTATTTTGTTGGTTTTCGGAATGTGGCCAGGATTAAGTGGGCCGTGGCGGGGGGATGGTGGGGGGGCTCTCTTGTAGTGTCGGTAAAGGTGAAATTCTTGGGCTGCCACCAGACGAACCAATGCAAAGGCATTTGCCAAGAATGTTTTCCCTGTTGGAGGAGGAGGGGGATGTTTTTGAGGCACTACGTGTCCTCTCCACGTGTCCGTGGTTATATGCACCTTAACAGTAACCGCGTTGGTGGTAATGTGGTGGTGACTGCGGACCTAGTAGCGTGGTTTTATTTTGTTGGTTTTCGGAATGTGGCCAGGATTAAGTGGGCCGTGGCGGGGGGATGGTGGGGGGGCTCTCTTGCAGTGTCGGTAAAGGTGAAATTCTTGGACTGCCACCAGACGAACCAATGCAAAGGCATTTGCCAAGAATGTTTTCCCTGTTGGAGGAGGAGGGGGATGTTTTTGAGGCACTACGTGTCCTCTCCACGTGTCCGTGGTTATATGCACCTTAACAGTAACCGCGTTGGTGGTAATGTGGTGGTGACTGCGGACCTAGTAGCGCGGTTTTATTTTGTTGGTTTTCGGAATGTGGCCAGGATTAAGTGGACCGTGGCAGTAACCGCGTTGGTGAGGGCGCGTACAATGTTGCGGGAGACGTGGTCGTGCAGGGCTGGGACGGCACATCGGGAAAAGTAGTGGCGACTGGGAACTGAGTAGCGCGGGGCCGCCGCCTCCATGATACTTTTGAAGGACTCAGTTTCCACAACCCTATACGGCAGCATCTCAAGGCTGATGAATTTTGCTATGCGGACGGTTAACGTTTGAGCGTGCGGGTGCGTGGCGGCGTACTTGCGCTTGCGCTCCAACAGTTGCGCAAGCGACGGCTGGACGGTGCGCTGAACTACACTGCTGGATGGGGCCGAGGACAGCGGAGATGAGGGTGTGGGTGCAGGCCATGAGGCGGTAGTGCCTGTGTCCTGAGAGGGGGGTTGCATCTCAGTGGCAGGTTGGGGCACAGGGGGAGAGGCAGTGGTGCAAACCGGAGGCGGTGAACGGGCATCGTCCCACCTTGTGGGGTGCTTGGCCATCATATGTCTGCGCATGGTGGTGGTGGTGAGGCTGGTGGTGTTGGCTCCCCAGCTGAGCTTTGCGCGACAAAGGTTGCACACCACTGTTCGTCGGTCGTCAGGCGTCTCTGTGAAAAACTGCCAGACCTTAGAGCACCTCGGCCTCTGCAGGGTGGCATGGCGCGAGGGGGCGCTTTGGGAAACAGTTGGTGGATTATTCGGTCTGGCCCTGCCTCTACCCCTGGCCACCGCACTGCCTCTTGCAACCTGCCCTGCTGATGCCCTTGACTCCCCCTCTGAAGACCTGTCCTCCTGAGTAAGTGTTGCACACCAGGTGGGGTCAGTCACCTCATCGTCCTGCTGCTCTTCCTCCGAATCCTCTGTGCGCTGCTCCCTCGGACTTACTGCCCTTACTACTACCTCACTGCAAGACAACTGTGTCTGATCGTCATCGTCCTCCTCACCCACAGAAAGTTGTTGAGACAGTTGGCGGAAGTCCCCAGCCTCTTCCCCCGGACCCCGGGAACTTTCGAATGGTTGGGCATCAGTGACGATAAACTCCTCTGGTGGGAGAGGAACCGCTGCTGCCCAATCTAAGCAGGGGCCCGAGAACAGTTCCTGGGAGTGTTCCCGCTCTTGAGCAGGTGTCATTGTAGTGGAGTGAGGAGGCTGGGAGGAAGGAGGAGCAGACAGAGGATTCGGATTTGCAGCAGTGGACGGCGCAGAACTGCGTGTTGACGATAGGTTGCTCGAAGCACTTTCTGCCATCCAGGACAGGACCTGCTCACACTGCTCATTTTCTAATAACCGTCTCCCGCGTGGACCCATTAATTGGGCGATGAATGTGGGGACGCCAGAAACGTGCCTCTCTCCTAATCGCGCAGCAGTCGGCTGCGACACACCTGGATCAGGAGCTCGGCCTGTGCCCACACCCTGACTTGGCCCTCCGCGTCCTCGGCCGCGTCCACGTCCTCTAGGCCTACCCCTACCCCTCAGCATGCTGTATTACCAGTGATTTGATTTCACAGGCAGGAAATAAATTGGCGCAAGACTGCAGGCCAAATATAATTTTTTCCCTTTTTTGAAAACGAAAGGCCCCACTGCCTCTAGTGAATGAATAATCTAAGTTTAATAACTGTGCTGTGGCCCTGCTAATGTGTCACAGAACGTGAGGGTAGCAGAGTTATTATAACTCTGGCAGAGCAGGTATTTTTTTTCCAAATTAAGGAAAGCAAATGGCGAAGCCAGGAGTAAAACGTAGCTGGGTGCGTCTGATTTTTAAACGTTGCACACGCAGCCGACACGTGTCCACCGCCCTTAGAACGGACAGAGGCAGGACAAATAGAATTTTTTTCAGTTTTTTTCCACCAAAAGGCAGCAATGCGTATATTCAATGAACATGAGAAGTTTAATAACTGTGCTGTGGCCCTGCTAATGTGGCACAGAACTTGAGGGTAGCAGAGTTATTAACTCTGGCAGAGCAGGTATTTTTTTTCCCAATTAAGGAAAGCAAATGGCGAAGCCAGCAGTAAACCGTAGCTGGGTGCGTCTGATTTTTAAACGTTGCACACGCAGCCGACACGTGTCCACAGCCCTTAGGACGGATAGAGGCAGGACAAATAGATTTTTTTTCAGTTTTTTTCCACCAAAAGGCAGCACTGCGTATATTCAATGAACATGAGAAGTTTAATAACTGTGCTGTGGCCCTGCTAATGTGTCACAGAACGTGAGGGTAGCAGAGTTATTAACTGTGGCAGAGCAGGTATTTTTTTTCCCAATTAAGGAAAGCAAATGGCGAAGCCAGGAGTAAAACGTAGCTGGGTGCGTATGATTTTTACAGGTTGCACACGCAGCCGACACGTGTCCACCGGCGTTAGGACGGACAGAGGCAGGACAAATAGAATTATTTTCCGTTTTTTTGCACCAAAAGGCAGCACTGCGTATATTCTATGAACATGAGAAGTTTAATAACTGTGCTGTTTTCCTGCTAATGTGTCACAGAACGTGAGGGTAGCAGAGTTATTAACTGTGGCAGAGCAGGTATTTTTTTTCCAAATTAAGGAAAGCAAATGGCGAAGCCAGGAGTAAAACGTAGCTGGGTGCGTCTGATTTTTAAACGTTGCACACGCAGCCGACACGTGTCCACAGCCCTTAGGACGGACAGAGGCAGGTCAAATAGAATTTTTTTCACTTGTTTTACAAGGAAAAGGCCGCACTGCGTATATTCAATGAATAATAACTGTGTTGTGGCCCTGCCTACACAATTCTTTCCCTGCAGTATCAATGGAGGGTGCAATGCTCTGCAGAGGCGATTTTGAGAAGAAAAACAATATGCAGCACAGCTAACAGCAGCCAGCACAGTACTGCACACGGTTAAACACTCTCCCTGCCTATGCAACACTTCTGTCCCTAATGCCGGGTGCAACGCTCTGCAGAGGCGATTTTGAGAAAAAAAAAAATTGCCACTGCTAACAGCAGCCAACACACAGCTATCAGTGGCCCTAAAAAGGACCTTTGGGGGTCTTGAAGCCTACACTAACTACAAATTCTTTCCCTACAGCAGCTCCGGTACAAACAGCACTGTCCCTCATCTAACTCACAAGGCATCTGAGGCGAGCCGCGGGAGGGGCCGACTTTTATATTCGGCGGACACCTGATCTCGCCAGCCACTCACAGCAGGGGGGTTGTATAGGGCTGGAACAACACAGGAGGAAGTTGTAATGCCTTCCCTGTCTTTCAATTGGCCAGAAAAGCGCGCTAACGTCTCAGGGAAGGAAGTGAAAGTAACCCGAACACCGCATGGTGTTCGTTACGAATAACGAACATCCCGAACACCCTAATATCCGCACGGATATCAAGCTCGGACGAACACGTTCGCTCATCTCTAGTCAATAACACTTTTCACTTATACAGGTCTATATCTAATTTCAGGGTAAATTTTTCCAAATTCACAATATTTAACATAACCCTCCCTACAGATAGCGCAAAGAAATTAAAAACATCATATCAATTCAAATGGACAGATTCCCATATTGAATATTTTGGAACACAAGTCACAAAATACCTAAATGACCTTTATGATAAAAATCATGCCCCTCTCCTTAGGGATATATCTACTTTGCTAACTTCTTATCATTTGCCAGTCTTTTCCTGCTTTGGGTGAAAAAATCTCCTACCGACCTATATTGTCCCAAAGATAGTACATAAGATTTAGATGCTACAAATTCACTTACCCAGCTCATTTTTCAATAGTATTCAGAAACTCTTCTGGATATTATTGAACACATAGTAGACCCGATTAGCTCATCAGCTGCTAATCCATCCAAATCCAACTCAGCAGATTACTAGAATGAGTTAAACCATCCAAAAACCATATAATTGCTAGCAAAAGTTCCCTATGGTCCTAACTTCTGGAAAGATCTTTGGTTCACATTTTCTAAAGTCAATAAAAAAGCTTTGTTTGATTATCTCGTGAGGGGGAGATTTGGGACCTCTTTCGAGAGGAATTGGCCCCACATCTGTCACCTCTAACTCGCCTAAATCTTCTGACTGACACTCTAAAAATTTAAACTCCTTACCAGATGGTATAAATCTCCAGAGTGGCTGTTCGCCTGCAAATTAGCTGATTCTAACTTATGCTGGCAAGAAGTGTGGGTACTCTTGCAAACATGCGGTGGTTCTGCCCAATTATAAGATCTTTCTAGAGCGGGATTGAAAGTTCCATACACAATATTTGTGACAGCTCCTTTAAGATTACTCCAGAGGGTGTGATCTTATCTAAATACTCCTCAATTAACAAACCCTCAAAAGCTAACCTAATCTCACACATGATTGCTGTGGCAAAATCCCTAATACCTGCTGTGTGGCAGGATTCATCTGTTCCTTCACTTCTGCAAGGATTGCTAAAGTTAATGAAATTCAAAGACTTGAAGAACTAAGCTACCTGGGATCCTTGGTCTAATTTGGTTTAAACTTAAAGATTTCCTGTGTTCTAAATAGTTTCCCTGCAAACATGTAATCATTATATTACTGAGTTTCATCTTTAGGGCGCCCACCCACTGGCGTTTTTTTTCCCTGCGAAATTCGCAGCATTTTTTTCTCTGCAGGGGTCTATGGGACTTGTAATGTTAAAATCGCGATCGCGCAAAATCGCAATTTACCGCAACATTTGTCAGTCATGGGTAAACATGGTGACTTGAGTGACTTTGACTGTGGGCAGATTGAGGGCAAGTATTTCTGAAGCAGTTATACTTGTTGGCAGTTACCAACCCTAGTTGAATCACAGAAAGACATCTTAAAGAGGATCACACAGTGGTAGGCCATGTATAATTGATCCAAGAGGCGAGTGCTGGGTGTTGCATCTGGTATCTCAGCAAGAATGTGACACAGTAGATCCACTAACACAGCAGTACAGCAACGGGAAAGTTAGACAAATTTACACAATGACCATGTGTACTTTGCATCAAATGAAATTCAATAGCCAAAGACTAACAAGGGTACTTCTGATGAATCTGTATAATCACCAACAACTATTCACATGGGCCCAGGAAAGACATCAGTGGATCAACCAGTCATTAATTAAGTGTTCCTAATGCAGTGATCATTCAGTGTAATATATATAACTATATAGCCTCCCACCAGTTGATGGTGCCCATATTATGCCCCCCACAAAGTAATAAAGATTCCTTTTTTGTGCTCTACATGTTAATAGTGCTGCTTTAGTTCCCACAAGATAATGCTGTGCACTTAGTGCTCTAACAAGTTAATAATGCCTCCACAAGTAACGTAAAAAGTGCCCCTTTAGTGTCCCCACAAGTTAACAGTGCTTCCTTAGTGATCAATCATGTTTTCTTTTACATAATGTGGATAGACATTTGTATGTTGCTTGGGAAGAAAACAAGCTGGTAGATGTAGTGTGATGCTCTGGGTAATACTTTTCTGGGAAACCTTAAATCTTGGCATTCATATAGATGTCTGCCCCTTCATTGAGCCATCATCGAGGGTGGCCTGCAATAAGATGCAAAAACCATACATAGAAGAGAAATCTTACAGCCTGGCCTACCAGTTGACACCTGTTCTTTGGCAACAACAAACTGCCCATGTATCCTACTCATCATAGCTGTATTAACTGAAATTTGAATGTTTTAAATGTTATGATAGCACTCTGAGTTTTAGAGAAAGTAAAAAATAATTAAAAATGTAAGTAAAAAATTGAATAACTCTGAAAATAATTATTTTTTTTAAATATTATTTTCTACATGGCTGGCAAATTTTAACTTAGGTTCTTATGGATATTCCCAGATTAAAGAAATACAATTTGAGCCATGTAACTCTACCATATTATATCCAGGTTGTGGAATAAACATACATGAAAAATACCCCTCAAGAGTTAATCTGTGCATAATTAATTAAAATCATTGCACTTCCTTGAGAAGGGGGGCTTATTGAGGGTGCAAAACCTCCCTTTTAGCAGATCCAAGGTAGCTGTCAAAAAGTTTTTATTTAAGGATTTCTCCACCATAGATGTCCAAAGGAAATGTTTAATATGTATTTGAAAGGGTTCATGCAATAAAAAAAAAGAAATCAAAAGAAAAAGAAAGAGGGATGGGGAATTAAAAGTAGGGTGCAACTTAAAACTCCTTTTTCAAGCATGTTTTTAGGATCTGATTTACATTATATTACCATGTTTTTTTTACATTTGCTTCTTATTTAAAGGGGTTGTCCCGCGCCGAAACGGGTTTTTTTTTTATTCAATAGGCCCCCCGTTCGGCGCGAGACAAACCCGATGCATGTGTTAAAAAAAACCCGTTTAGTACTTACCCGAATCCCCGCGCTGTGGCGACTTCTTACTTACCTTACTAAGATGGCCGCTGGGATCTTCACCCACGATGCACCGCGGGTCTTCTCCCGTGGTGCACCGTGGGCTCTGCGCGGTCCATTGCCGATTCCAGCCTCCTGATTGGCTGGAATCAGCACACGTGACGGGGCGGAGCTACGTGATGACGCGTAGAAGGGGGCGGAGCCATAACTGCGCTCGTGCCGAGACCCAAGAGAAGGGAGAAGACCCTTCTGCGCAAGCGCGTCTAATCGGGAGATTAGATGCTGAAATTAGACGGCACCATGGAGACGGGGATGCCAGCAACGGAGCAGGTAAGTGAATAACTTCTGTATGGCTCATATTTAATGCACGATGTATATTACAAAGTGCATTAATATGGCCATACAGAAGTGCTTACCCCCACTTGCTTTCTCGGGACAACCCTTCAATTTTACACAGTACAATAAAAGGAAATGAACAATGAAAAAAGTACATTATAAATGTGTTGTATTTTTAAACAATGTATAAAACAATCGGTGAGTAACCATACAGAAGATAAGTTTCTTTACATTTTGTGCAATTATCTGTGCTGAGGGAGTTAATGTAGAGGCCTGACTAGGGCCAAACTGTAACAGGTGATAAAAAAGAATGGAGAAAGGGGGAGAGAGGAGGGAGAGAAACCAAGGGGGAGTCGGGTAAAACCTTTCTCGCTGAGTGAAACAAAAAAAAACAGGGTTTAGTATACAAGGCGGTGGGGTTATGTCTCAAGTGAATAATTAGTTAATTACAGGGAAATCAAAGATCTGTTATTTTGGGAAGGGTGGGCATAGTCCACCCATGGGGACCAGGCTCCCAGAAATTCTGTGTGTCAGTCAATTTCTCATTGATTAGATACTAGTTCATTTGCCTCTTTACTTCAGTAAAAGTCTAATGGTTTTTTTTCTCACAATTGGGCAATGGTTTGTTTAGTAGCTAGGAAGAAAGGGGAGAGCAGTGTAAGTCTGGGGGAATGTTTGCATGTTTTTTTGCGAATGTTGCAACCTGTTACAGATAAAATCAGTAAGTAAACTCGGATCCATAGACTTTTAACTTGAGGGCAGAACCATCAGATATAAATTATATTACTGGGATTTGGGTATCCAGGAAAACAATTAGAAAGGTATCCTAATAACTAGAGATGAGCGAGCACCAAAATGCTCGGGTGCTCGTTACTCGAGTCGAACTTTCAGTGATGCTCAAGAGTTCGTTTCGAGTAACGAACCCCATTGAAGTCAATGGGCGACTCGAGCATTTTTGTATATGACTGGTGCTCCGCTAAGGTTTTCATTTGTGAAAATCTTAGCAAATCACCAAAGTCATGTAAAAAACACAGAAATGGATAGGGCAGGCGAGGAGCAACATGCAGGGCTGCATTTCGGGCTCCGAGGTCTCACTATTAAGCCACAATAGTGGCAAGAGTGAGACCCCCCCCCCCCCCCACTGTCAGCATAACGATCATTCTCCTATGCCACAGCTGTAACAGCTGTGGCAGAGAAGAACGATGTTAGCCCATTGAATTCAATGGAGCCGGCAATACAGCCATCTCCATTGAAAGCAATGGGCTGCCGGCGAGCGCGGGATGAATTTTCGGGAAGGGCTTAAAAATATAAGCCCTTACCTGAAAAAGAAAGATTTTAGTGTAAAAAAGAATAAAATGCAGGCATTCTCTTCAATGGAGCCGCTGCTGCTGCCGGCGACTCCATTGAAGACAATGGTCCGCTGGCACACCTGAATTCTTTTTCAGGGAAGGACTTTACATACAAGCCATTTCCTGGAAATGAATTAAAAGTGATTTAAAAAACAAAAAAAATAGATACTCACCTCCCTTCAGCTGCCGGGGCACAGCCGCGTGTTCTCCTGCTGTCCCCTGCACTGTGGTGCTGAACTGCTGTCATTCAGCTGAGAGCTGCGCTGAGCCAATCAGAGGCAACACTCACTCACCCATTCATGAATTCATGAATGGGTGTGAGTAAGATCTGCCTCTGATTGGCTCAGCGCTGAGCCAATCAGGGGGCAGGTCTGACTCACACCCCCTTCACACCCACTGCAGGCCAGCTGCGCTGAACTCCATCTGCCGGGACAAGGTGAGTATATATATATATTTTATTTTTACACATTTCTGGATGAATTGCAGGGAAGGGCTTATATATTTAAGCCCTTCCCGATAATTCATCCCACGATCGCCAGCAGCCCATTGCTTTCAATGGAGCCGGCTGTATTGCCGTCTCCATTGAATTCAATGGGCTAAAATCGTTCTGCCGGGACAAGGTAAGTATATTTATTTTTTATTTTTACACATTTCTGGATGAATTGCAGGGAAGGGCTTATATATTTAAGCCCTTCCCGACAATTCATCCCGCGATCGCCGGCAGCCCATTGCTTTCAATGGAGCCGGCTGTATTGCTGGCTCCATTGAATTCAATGGTCAGTGCTCGTTTAATCGAGACGAGTACCGCGTGGTGCTCGTCTCGAGTAACGAGCATCTCGAGCACCCTAATACTCGAACGAGCATCAAGCTCGGACGAGTATGCTCGCTCATCTCTACTAATAACGCATGAGCCATTTGGGTGGAGACTAAATACCAGTGGAATAGCACTTTAAAAGAGGTCTCCAGCATTTATGTATTTCAGACACTTTTATTAGGTGACTCTCAAATCTGGAACCAGTCCTCATCGATAAGGGTTCTATATCTGTTTTCCAGCATGATACATATGACAATTGTGTATTGTAGGAGGAGTGTACCCATTTGGAGTACATTTGTGAGATAATGCCTTTAGGTTGTGAATATTCAGGACAGTAATTTTAAAAAATGGTTAGGGTCAATAGGAAGTTAGTATTCTTAAAAAAAAGAAGATATAAAGTGTTTAAGTTGTAAATATTGGAAAAGCTCATAGGAAAGTAAATTATGGTTATTTTTTAGGGTAGGAAATAAAGTAGTACCTTCCAAGGAACGTTCGTGTTATATTTTAGAGAGACAACTATCTGTCAAGGCTTGAAAGTTTGAAGGAAGTCATTACCAGGGGGAATAGAGGATTTCACAAAAAGGGCTGGAGAGGTAAATGTGGGAATATCAGGCCACCAAAATATTTGATGAAGTCCCAGATTTTAAGATAATGTATCGTGATGGGTTCAGTAATAAAGGGTCAAAAAATAAATTTATTTCACAGGCCTCTAGCCAATAGAGGGGAGTTGGTTTTTGAGTGAAGGAGAGCTAATAGAGCTATTTGTGCTGCTTGGTAATATTTAAATATGTTTGGAATGCCTAGACCTCCTTTCAATCTGTGCCCTTATAGGGTGGAGCACGAGACTCTAGGAATGCAGTTTCTATATGGTATCCTTAGGAGGTACGGCAGAGCTGACCTGATCTAATAGTATGGGCATAAATAATAGGCTACACACCTGCATGGTGCACTATGTCCAACTGTGTAATTGGCACCTTGTATAAGCCTTATCTATTACATGTGCAAGGATAAGACTAAACAGCTAAGCAGACCCTCCCCCCTCCTATGAATATGGTAGATGTGTGAGTGGCTGTTCATCAGTATTTTGCACCTGTGCTATTTCCCTCATATAGCATTTTGCCATTCTACTTGCTGCTTGAATTGGTGCTTGTATGTTTTTATCAGTAACAATAACTTTCTCTGTGATATTTTCTGACAATTGACTTGTCATCCAAGAGCCTAATGGGCTAGCTTCCTACTACACAGGACTGCAAATCACAAGTCACTTCTCAGACCACAAGTCAGCCAATCCTCCATTTTCTCCAAAATGCTTTCTATCTCTTAGTGCTAAAAGCTCACACAGTTCATGCTGACCAAAGTATGGTTCTTTAAAGGCTGAAGTCTCACACAGCCTACATAGTCTCTAAAAGTTTCTCAACCTATTAGTTAAATTCAAACCTCCAATCAGAAGTAACACTCTGGCTTTGTTGCATGGGATCACTTCTGTACCTCTGGGTCATAGTTAGAGATGAGCGAGCACCAAAATGCTCGGGTGCTCGTTACTCGGGACGAAATTATCGCGATGCTCGAAGGGTTCGTTTCAAGTAACGAACCCCAATGAAGTCAATGGGCAACTCGAGCATTTTTGTATATCGCCGATGCTCGCTAAGGTTTCCATTTGTGAAAATCTGGGCAATTCAAGAAAGTGATGAGAACGACACAGCAATGGATAGGGCAGGTAAGGGGCTACATGTTGGGCTGCATCTCAAGTTCCCAGGTCCCACTATTAAGCCACAATAGCGGCAAGAGTGCCCCCCCTCCCAACAATTTTTACTTCTGAAAAACCCTCATTAGCAAGGCATACCTTAGCTAAGCACCACACTACCTCCAACAAAGCACAATCACTGCCTGCATGACACTCTGCTGCCACTTCTCCTGGGTTACATGCTGCCCAACCCCCCCCCCCCCACCCGCACGACCCAGTGTCCACAGCGCACACCAAAGTGTCCCTGCGCAGCCTTCAGCTGCCCTCATGCCACACGCTGGCCTCATAGCCACACCACCCTCATGTCTATTTATAAGTGCGTATGCCATGAGGAGGAACCGCAGGCACACACTGCAGAGCGTTGGCATGGCCAGGCAGTGACCCTCTTTAAAAGGGGCGGGGCGATAGCCCTTAATGCTGTACAGAAGCGATGAGAAATCCAATCCTGTGCCACCTCCATCAGGAGCTGCAAACGTGGGCATAGCAATGGGGAACCCATGTGCCACACACTATTCATTCTGTCAAGGTGTCTGCATGCCCCAGTCAGACCGGGGTTTTTTATAAATAGTCACAGGCAGGTACAACTCCGCAATGGGAATTCCGTGTGCACCCACAGCATGGGTGGCTCCCTGGAACCCACCGGCTGTACATAAATGTATCCCATTGCAGTGCCCATCACAGCTGAGGTAACGTCCGATTAAATGCAGAGTGGAAAGGCTCTCCTTATACCGTGGGTCGAGCAGTGTGTACACCCAGTAATCCGTAGTGGCCAGAATGCGTGTAACGCGAGAGTCACGAGAAAGGCATCCTGACATGAAGTCAGCCATGTGTGCCAGGGTACCTGTACGCAACACATGGCTGTCCTCACTAGGAAGATCACTTTCAGGATCCTCTTCCTCCTCCTCCTCAGGCCATACACGCTGAAAGGATGACAGGCAAGCAGCATGGGTACCCTCAGCAGTGGGCCAAGCTGTCTCTTCCCCCTCCTCCTCATGCTCCTCCCCCTCCTCCTCCTCCTCCTCCTCAACGCGCTGAGATATAGACATGAGGGTGCTCTGACTATCCAGCGACATACTGTCTTCCCCCGCCTCCGTTTCCGAGCGCAAAGCGTCTGCCTTCATGCTTTGCAGGGAACTTCTCAAGAGGCATAGCAGAGGAATGGTGACGCTAATGATTGCAGCATCGCCGCTCACCATCTGGGTAGACTCCTCAAAGTTTCCAAGGACCTGGAAGAAGTCTGCCAACCAGGCCCACTCTTCTGTAAAGAATTGAGGAGGCTGACTCTCACTATGCCGCCCATGTTGGAGTTGGTATTCCACTATAGCTCTACGCTGCTCATAGAGCCTGGCTAACATGTGGAGCGTAGAGTTCCACCGTGTGGGCACGTCGCACATCAGTCGGTGCACTGGCAGATTAAACTGATGTTGCAGGGTGCGCAGGGTGGCAAACGTCCGTCTTGGACTTGCGGAAATGTGCGCTGAGCCGGCGCACCTTTCCGAGCAGGTCTGACAAGCGTGGGTAGCTTTTCCGAATCCACTGAACCACCAAATTAAAGACGTGGGCAAGGCATGGCACGTGCGTGAGGCTGCCAAGCTGCAGAGCCGCCACCAGGTTACGGCCGTTGTCACACACGACCATGCCGGGTTGGAGGCTCAGCGGCGAAAGCCAGCGGTCGGTCTGCTCTGTCAGACCCTGCAGCAGTTCGTGGGCCGTGGGCCTCTTCTCTCCTAAGCTGAGTAGTTTCAGCATGGCCTGCTGACGCTTGGCCACCGCTATGCTGCCACGCCGCGCAACACCGACTGCTGGCGACGTGCTGCTGCTGACACATCTTGATTGCGAGACAGAGGTTGCGTAAGAGGAGGAGGAGGAGGGTGGTTTAGTAGAGGAAGCATACACCGCCGCAGATACCACCACCGAGCTGGGGCCCGCAATTCTGGGGGTGGGTAGGACGTGAGCAGTCCCAGGCTCTGACTCGGTCCCAGCCTCCACTAAATTCACCCAATGTGCCGTCAGGGAGATATAGTGGCCCTGCCCGCCTGTGCTTGTCCACGTGTCTGTTGTTAAGTGGACCTTGGCAGTAACCGCGTTGGTGAGGGCGAGTACAATGTTGCGGGAGACGTTGTCGTGCAGAGCTGGGACGGCACATCGGGAAAAGTAGTGGCGACTGGGAACCGAGTAGCGCGGGGCCGCCGCCGCCATCATGTTTTTGAAAGCCTCTGTTTCCACAAGCCTATACGGCAGCATCTCCAGGCTGATCAATTTGGCTATGTGCACGTTTAACGCTTGAGTGTGCGGGTGCGTGGCTGCGTACTTGCACTTGCCCTCAAACACTTGCGCTAGCGACGGCTGGACGGTGCGCTGAGAGACATTGCTGGATGGGGACGAGGACAGCGGAGGTGAGGGTGTGGGTGCAGGCCGGGAGACGGTCGTGCCTGTGTCCTGAGAAGGGGGTTGGATCTCAGTGGCAGGTTGGGGCACAGGGGTGAGGCAGTGGTGCAAACCGGAGGCGGTGAACGGCCTTCGTCCCACCTTGTGAGGTGCTTGGCCATCATATGTCTGCGCATGCTGGTGGTGGTGAGGCTGGTGGTGGTGACTCCACGGCTGATCTTGGCGCGACAAACCTTGCACACCACAGTGATAGACAACTGTGTCTCATCGTCATCGTCCTCCTCACCCACTAAAAGCTCTTGAGAGAGTTGCCGGAAGTCCCCAGCCTCATCCTCCGGACCCCGGGAACTTTCCAAAGGTTGGGCATCAGTCACGACAAACTCCTCCAGTGGGAGAGGAACCATTGCTGCCCATTCTGGGCAGGGGCCCGAGAACAGTTCCTGGGAGTCTGCCTGCTCCTCAGAATGTGTCATTGTAATGGAGTGAGGAGGCTGTGAGGAAGGAGGAGCAGCAGCCAGAGGATTCAGAGTTGCAGCAGTGGACGGCGTAGAACTCTGGGTGGTCGATAGATTGCTGGATGCACTTTCTGCCATCCACAACAGGACCTGCTCACACTGCTCATTTTCTAATAAAGGTCTACCTCGTGGTCCCATTAATTGTGAGATTAATCTGGGGACGCCAGAAACGTGCCTCGATCCTAATCCCGCAGCAGTCGGCTGCGATACACCTGGATCAGGAGCTCAGACTGAGCTAGTGGAATTCACAGCACAGAAGCAGTCAAGTGTCCAAAGGCCACTAGTAGGCCTTAAGTATTTTGCTTCTATTTTTTTAAAGGCTGAGCTGAGACAGCAGACAGATACTGTAGGCAGCGTATATACGTATACTGTTTTCCTCTGGACAGGCGGTGATGTAACGGGCAACGCAGAGCCAGGAAAGAATTTTGTGCAAGCCTGCTGTAACACTTAGCTGCGTATTAATTAGGACTACTACCCCCAGCAGAGACGCAGTACACTCAAGACGGTCACAGGCAGCCCAAAGATAGTATTTTTCCCAAATGTGTTTGAAAAAGCCCACTGCCTATATAGACAGTATATCTCTTTCACCTTTCCCACTGTCCCTGCCTCACCAGTACTGGCCCTATACTATGTAAAAGGACGCAATGCTCTGCACGCCCGATATACAAAAAAAAAAAAGTGCAACACTGCGCACAGCAGCCTTAACAGTACTGCACATGGTCAGATGTGGCCCTAAGAAGGGCCGTTGGGGTTCTTCAAGCCCAAAATAACTCCTAACGCTCTCCCTATAGCATCAGCAGCATCAGCAGCACTGTCCCTGATCTCTGTCAGAATGCATCTGTGGTGAGCCGCGGGCGGGGCAGATTTAAATACTCGGGTGACACCTGATCTCCCCAGCCACTCACTGCAGGGGCGTGGTATAGGGCTGGAACATCACAGGAGGAAGTTGTAATGCCTTCCCTGTCTTTCTATTGGCCAGAAAAGCGCGCTAATGTCTCAGAGATGAAAGTGAAAGTAACTCGAACATCGCGTGGTGCTCGTCTCGAGTAACGAGCATCTCGAACACCCTAATACTTGAATGAGCATCAAGCTCGGACGTGTACGTTCGCTCATCTCTATTTGCTACCATCACACCTTTGAGTGGACATCTTCAGGTCAATTATATTCGAAGGCCATGGCAGGTTACCTATGCACATCATGTAGTCTCACTGCATGGAAGCTGTGTGGTGCTAAAGCACTGCTTCTATTTAAACGACCTTCTTCTTCCTCCAACTAGCTCTTTTTGGGCCCATGCAAATACTCCTGCAAGTTGGCAACTGCTCTGACAGAGGCAAACTGCTCACATCATCCTACCAATCCATTGCACTATGTGGTATGCACACATATGAGGTTTGTCCTCTTTACATAGCCCATATGGTAACTGTTAGTTGGACTTCATTGTATAATACTTTTTGAAAATTTATTCTTGACATTATTAATATGTAGTAATTGATTGTATATTTATATATAAATTATCACATATTATCATTATACTGACAATTACTTTTTTACATTATTTCTTCCTTGAGATTTCAGAATGTTCAGTAGTTTTTCTGATCATAACTCCTAATTCTATAGTGAATGGGCATAAATAAAACATTGAGTAATAATTTTATCTAATTAAACCAATATAATTTGAACATGACTGTAGAAATCCAATGGGATTGTAGTTCTTTAGAAGTTTTTAGAAGTCTGAGTCAGAGGACCTTTAAGGCACAATGTTTAATCATTAATAGATGTAAGCTGTAATTCATGGCTGTTGTGAATGCTAGGACAGAAATATTGATATACAAAAAAACAGCTCAGAGCATAACCCAAAGCTGAATGTCACTTAAATTTCATATCGCATACAGCAAATAAACTCAGCTGCTTAGGGGAGAGAAACATAATTAATACTTCAATAATGCAAATGCGACACCTCCAATATAAAACCGATAATTTAAGGTATCACAGTTTATATTATATGCTCCACTCCCAACAATTGTTGAGGAAGACAAAAAAGGCAACTTGTTCATCCAATAGTCCTGGTTAGAATAATTATTCCTGGGGAAAAGTTCCTGGTTTTAACAATTATATGGAGTAAAGGTTTGTCATGAGATCCTGAGGTTTACACCAATGTCCACTGAAATAAATTGAGCTGGTTTAAATTCACTACCGTGCCTGCGTAACAACTCAGTGGTTCATATTGAAAAGTGTATACATCCAAACATGAATATATTGGAAGATGCATACATCCAAACATGATGTTTGGATGTATACATCTTCCAATATGAACCACTGAGTTGTTACGAGCTGCTATCCTATAAGATAAACTAATTGTCGGAATCTTTCTGACATCCACAGTCTCTCTAATTTTTGCCCAAAAATTATATCATATTTGGATACATAAAGAGACTGGAGGTTTTACGTTCCTCATTATTGATGAGTAACATAACAGTGCAAGGTAAGTGCATGATGGGCACGCATTTACATGCAACGGCTATTGCCCAAAAGCTGTCGTTTGGACAAACTTTGAGCGATAAAGTGTAAATGGGCCTTAAGACTGCATTGGTTTGAAGGCCATTTAGTGAGTTCTAATAGAGCATTAAAACACAGTAAAATAAAAATCCTGCTAACCCCGTGTTGTGCCATTCTTGTTTCATACCACAAAGCTGCTGTTGTCTATTTGGCAATTCCATTTGACAATCCAAGGGAATACTCATGTAGGGGGTTTTAGAGAAAAAAGAAGACTTTTTAGGCCCTTTTACATAGCCCAATTATTGGGCATGAACATATGTTTGAATGTGTGTTTACCCAATCAGTGGGCCATGTTAAAGGGACCATAATCAGCTAATAAACAAGCAAAGTCTTATTCATTGGCTTGTCGTTGATTTTTAGTAAGCATAAAAATACTCAATGATCAGCTGTAGATGTAGTTGTGTGAAAGCAATAGAAAGCCACAGAAACCATGTATTTACCAACTTAAGAAAACTTTTGTTAGAATAGGGGCACATTTTATTATCTTTGGAGAACTGAGTAAGCTGATCTGTCTCAAACAAGAGCAAAGCTTCTGTATCATAGTCACTAGAAAAAATGGTATTATGACAGGGGACAAGCTTATCCAAGTGTACTATGGCTGAAGGTTTATGTTGGTAGCACTGATTAAAACTATCTTGAATCCAGCACATTTATTTTAGCTGTAGGCAGATTCAATTTATTCCTATGCAAACTTACAAGTTTGAAGAAACGATAACTGTGTTTTACTGTGCGAGTGACTAAAATTCTTTGGTTATTGTAATCCAATGAATACAATAACACTGCAATGTTGATGATCTGATAGTAATATAAACAGAAATCATTCCATTTTATCCAACTATGCTGCATTGTTTTAACCTATTTGCTCTACTAAGCTTTATGAATAATGAAACTATAGTCATACATCTAAAGATTTACATTTCGTCCAAGAAAGAACTAATATTGGATAAACAGTATTTCACATAATGCGCAGTGACAACTTAAAGAGGCCCTATTACTATTACCCTTTTTAATGCAAAAAATAGAAGCTATTAAAAATAATAACTTTATAAAGCAGAACTTATTTTTAAAATGTCAAAAAAAAGTAAAAAAAAGGAAAAAATGCCTGCTTTTATTTTAGGACAAGATGTCATGGCTCTGAATAAAAGAGTGGTGTGTAGAATAGAAACACAGTAATTAATAGCAGGATTGGCAATGATGATGATAACTGCTGTATTACTATGCTAAACAATGCTCTTTTATTCAGAGTTACAAGATTTCATAATTGCTAGCAAGATTTTGCAGCTTTCCCTACTCTTGGGTGGGTGTTATGGGAAAGAACCAAAAGCATTATGGGAAGTTTCATACCAAGAAATGTGGGTAATCTTGATACATTGGACTAAAATAAAGTCATGAATCCTTGTTTTTTCCAATTTTCAAGTCCAATTTCACAAATGTTATTATATTTAATAGGTTTTATTATTATTTTGTCATTAAAAAACAGTTATAGGTCCTCTTTAAGCAGCTTCATTTTACTATTAAGTCACTCAGTTGAAAGGGGTTTCCCACAAAGCATTGTAGGTAAACATGTATCCTGTGCCAGAGGCATGACTTAAAGTTATGTATGCCTTTGCACTTTTTTTTTTAAATCAATGTGTTTTTGAAAATTAAGACTTTTTGTAAACTAACGAGTTGTTTCTCAACTATTCCCATAGCTTGCTCCCATGTCATGAATGTGCAGAAGAAGCATGGAGCAATTAATCATTGGAACGAGCAAACGATGAACAATAATTTTAAGCCTGCATAAAATGAATAATAAATGTAGAAATAAAAAAGTTATGGCTGCCAGAATATAGTGGCAGAAAATAATTTTGAAAACATGAAATATCTTATCGTAGTACAGCGTAAAAAAAAATAAGAAGTATGTTTTAGAACTTTAAAATGCGGCTCTGATGCTTTAAAAATTGCTAAATAGCATATTATGGTGGACTTACCTGGTGCTTGAAGGGTTAATCCGTCGTTAATCCTGTTGTCCACGTTGGCCTTTAAACAGTTTCTTTCCTCTCCATCGATCTGCTTTTCAGGAGCGGCGTCCGGGGAGATTCCTTGATCTGTGCTTGCAGGCACAGTCGGATAAATGAATACATGAGCAAAAACTAAAAAATCCCGCGCCGTGAAAGAACCAGTTTTCTTTTTAAAAAGAAAATTGGTTCTTTCACGGTGCAGGATCTTTTTCGTTTTTGCCCGTACAGCGTAAAAAAAACTAAATAAATTTGGTATCATAATAATCGTACAAACCATAGAATAAAGTTATCATGTAATTTTTGCTGCAGTGTGTACACTGTTGAAACAAGACCCACCCCCCCCCCCCCAAAGATGGCATAATTTCATTTATTTTTTTCATTTCACTCAACTTAGAATGTTTAAGAATTTTTCCGTACATTATATGGTACATAAAATATTACCATTGAAAAACACCACAAGTCCCACAATAAATTAGCCCTCAGACACATCTACATTAATGACTAAATAAAAGAGTTATGATTTTTTTAATGTGGGGAAGAAAAAACCAAGATGGAAGAAAACAAAAGGCCATGGGTTAAAGCTTTTGAGGCCACAACTTGCTATGTATTATTTATATTATTGGTGTCTTATTATGTGGCTGAGGGCTCTTCTTGAGTCTAGCTTAAGCTGATACTTCTATATACCCTTATGCTATATCCTTGCTCTTAGCTACTCTTCTGGATATAGTAAATTCTTTGCTGCTCTGTCCTTATAGGTGCCCTGTCTGCTTACTATAAAGGATTGGTAGCAGGCATGAACATGCCAGATGGCTTTCCACCTTGGAAGACTGCATTTAAGAGTCTTCTGTTTTCATCAGTACATGCTTTTGGGCCCAGTAGAAATCAATGCACTGGAAGACACTGGCTACTAGTAAATTATTTTGGTGGTCAAGTCCTAGCAATGTGTCCTGTGCTGTGCTGAGCAGTGAAATCTCCATTCAGTATCTATGTACAGTACTTATAGGGTCTTGGAAAGGAATGTGTGTATGTACCGTATAACTCAGTAGGTTCACCTTGGAAATCTACGACTAACACATTTTGATACTTGATAAGCTGAAATAATAAAGGCATATCTTCTGCAATGAGAGATTCAAATTTGGTATATCTGTAAGTATCTATACGTCTATCGGCCTACTTACAGTAGTATGTTATTGGCATCTACTTTTGTTATTAATTGCAAAGTCACAACACATTGCATCTGATATATTTGCATTTTGGGCACCAGAGTGAATGAGAAGATTTAAAGTGACCTGGACAAACAAAGATGGCCACACCAGCTCCTCTGACTGCCTGATGCGCACTGTGAATTAGTATGGATCATTAATGTTAGGCTTCTTTCACACAGGCATTGTGATTTTTCATCGGCCCGCATCACAGAGCACGAGCTAGAGGGAGCAGTGACTGAATGGCAGCTAAATCTTGCATTTTCTCACCTATTCACATGGCTGGATGTGTCATATTTATGCCGCAGCCCAGAATTCCGTAAGAGAAACCCAGAGAAGCCTATGGAGGCTGCCGGCAGAGGGAGGGAGGTGGGATCATTATTATTTATGCAAATATTATTTGCAAGGTGAACCTACTGAGTTGTCTTACAGGGTTTTAGAAGCCTACGAGAGCAAGACCTATCTTTTCCGAACACAAGTAAAATCGACTGAATAGAATCCTCAGCTTATGTGCTATCTTTCCCGGCGGCCAATTTTATGCACTGGAAAATCGCCCATCTGAACGAATGCATTGGAATCCAATGCTTCAAATGGTCGCGATTTTCGGTTGACGTTTTATTACGGCAGAATAACTGTTATAAATTGTTCATGTGAATAAGGCCTCAGACATTACATTTACTTTGGTTAAATAATGATATCCACATGAGCATCAATGGCCAGTCAGATCACATGTAGTGATTTAGACTACCAATGCATAGTAATGTCCAGTGTGCATCAGGTACACAGAGAAGTGAAGGATTGTTTTAATGGCCTTGGGATCTCTGTTTTATAAATTATAAAAAAAAAAACAGAATTATCACTTTAGGCAAGTATTATGTATGCAACAAAGCTTCAAAGCTTCAATGCTGCTTTTACCAGGAGTTTCTGGTAAAATAAAAGCAGTGGTTCTATTGAGGGCTTGTATGTGCTCACAAAAGAACGCGTCAACGGATGTGCAAAAAAACGAGTGACTGAAGCTCTGTGCCCATTGCTTTCAATGGGGTCGCCGCTGCTGCTGGTGGCCCCATTTAAAGCAATGAGATGCAGGCAACCCCCGCAGTGATTTTCAGGGAAGAACTTTAAATATAAGCCCTTCCTTGAAATCATCCCAAGGTGTAGAAAAAACAAAACAAAAAACATTACTCATCTAGCAGTGCTGCCTGGGCTCTGGCGAATCTTTTCTCTGGCATCCCCAGCACTGTTTTGAAGCACTTTACCTGGGCGGGGATTCAAAAATCCCCGCCCAGGCAAAGTGCTGGGTCTGATTGGCTAAGCGCTCAGCCAATCACGGGCAGCCTGTGATTGTTTGAGCGCTCAGCCAATCAGACCCACCGCTTTCCCTGGGCAGGGATTTTTAAATCACTGTTCAGGAAAAGTGCTTCAGAACAGTTACTGGGATGCCAGAGAGAAGATGTGCTGGAGCCCAAACAGCGCTGCTAGGTGAGTAATGTTTGTTTTTTAAATTTTTTTCCTACACCTAGGGATGATTTTTCAGGAAAGGGCTTATATTTAAAGCTCTTCCCCAAAAACACTGCAGAGGTTGCCTGCATCCAATTGCTTACAATGGGCTCGGAGCTTCGGTCACACATTTTTTTGCACATCCATTGATGCGCTGTTTTGTGCGCACATACACGTCGCCAAAAAAAACGCATGTCTGACTGAGCCCTTATTGTGTTCAACATAGAAAGAAAAATTTGACAAATTCATTACATTGTTTGTGTAAATAATATTTAAATAAATAAAAATGATCAAATGCAGTGATATTTAAACACTAATAATCCTATTTCATGACAGATGAAGCAATTGATCTTACACCATATCCTGTTATAATCAACAAGCAAAAAGTT
Organism: Eleutherodactylus coqui; assembly: GCF_035609145.1. Lineage (NCBI taxonomy): Eukaryota > Metazoa > Chordata > Amphibia > Anura > Eleutherodactylidae > Eleutherodactylus > Eleutherodactylus coqui. The sequence goes on along the minus strand of NC_089837.1, from coordinate 230,190,423 downwards.
GATAACTCAGTCTCATAAACATAATTGATTTAATCTGTGTGAGATTTTACCAGGGCAGTTTACATAAAATATGATTATAATTAGTTAATTAAATATTATTTTGCATAAAGTGTCAGCACTTAGCCATCTCCTGTCACTAAGTAAAATATCACATTAAGCGTGTGGCTTGTAGAATTTTAATTTATTAGTGAAACATACAGCTCTGACTAACACAATGTCATTATGGTTGAATTAAACACAATTAACAAAAGTCAGGTTACCCTTATGCTAAATAGAAGTATATATGTTTTAGAAATATACTGTATTTAAATTGTTTTTACTATACAAGTCAGGAAATAAATGAGAAAGCACAATGTATGCAAGCAATCAGTTTTATGCTGCACAGCAGACAAGGCTTTTATTCATATGTTCACAGTGCAGTTCATACACAAGTGGTATGTTTCTACTTTCTGTGTACTAAAATATTTTGATTGGCTCACATTAATCATTAAGACATGTGGTTCACTAATTGTTCTCTTAAGGGCTTATTCAGACAACCGTATATCAGATGGGTATTCACGCCCGGCTGATATATGGTGTCCCTCTTTGCAGGGGGAAGAGGCTGGAAGAGTCGGGAGCAGTGCACTGAGCTCCCGCCCCCATTCCGCCTCCTCTCCGCCCCTTGGCACTATTTGCAATGGGAGGGGTGGGAAGTGGGCAGAGCCAAGTCCCGGAACTTAGCTCTGCCCCATCCCACCCCCTCTCATTGCAAATAGTGATAGCATTCTTTCAGTTGGTATCCTGCATGGAGCTCTCAGCAATAGCTCCAAGAACAAAGCAGCTCTTGCTGTTCTTGAAGCTATCAGCTCAGTGAGATACCAGTTGACAGCTCTGAGAACAAAACAGCTGTTTGCATATACAAAGCAGCTGCTGTTCTTGGAGCTGTTCTTGGGCAGCACTCACCCATTCATGAATGGATGAGTGCTGCCTCTGATTGGCTAAGTGCAGGGACTAATCAGAGGCAGCTCTCAGCTGTTATTAAATAGCTGAGAGCTGCCTCTGATTGGTCACAGTGCTCAGCCAATCAGAGACAGCCCATACAGCAGGCAGGGATTTTAAATCCCCGCCTGCTGAATACTACTGAGAGCAGTGCAAGGAGAAGAGCCGGCTGGACGTGGCTGAGCCCGGCAGCTGAAGAAAGGTGAGTATTCTTTTTTTAAATTTTATTCACCATTTCTTCTTGTTTTTTAGGGAAGGGCTTATTTTTAAAGCTCTTCCCTGAAAAACAATTTCAAGATGCCGGCAGCTGGATCCCCTACCGGAGCTGTCATCTGAATTCTTTATTTGAAGCAGGGATGAAGAATTCTTTTGCTGCATCTGTCACAAATATGGCAGGTGCAGCAGGGAATTAGTTTTCCTTGTGGCATGTTTAAAGCCCTTCCCTGAAAAACAATGACGGTGTGACGGCAGCAGGATCCTCTACTGCAGCTGTCATGTGTGACAGCTGTGGTAGAGAATTGAAGAATTCCTCTGCTGCATCTGTCACAGATGTGGCAGGTGCAGCAGCAGGGAATTCTTTTCACTAGCGGGGATGAAGGAAACATCTGCCGCATGAGGCAGATGTGTTCTTCATCCCCGCGGGGGACACGGCAGCAACGGAGAAGTAAGTTTATTTATTTTTTACACTAAAATAGTTGTTTTTGAAGGAAGGACTTATATGTAAAGACTATTTCTGAAAATGAGTGCAGGGGTGCCCGCTGAGCATTGTTTTCAATGGAGCCGGCCGCATCAGCCGCGGCTCCATTGAGAAGAATGCAGAGCATGGGTCACCTTGAAAAATGCTCGAGTCTCCCATTGACTTAATGGAGTTCATTGCTCGAAAAGAGCTCTTGAGCATTACAAAAAGTTTGGATAGAGTAACGAGCACCTGAGGATTTTGGTGCTTGCTCATCTCTATTTATTATCTACAAATCCCTATTTTGAAGTTCCACCAGTGTTTCAGGTTACCAATTTAAAAGTGAATTTTTCAACTAATGTCCTTTTAGGATAGTGACTTTGTAGCTGTCAAGAAATTGAGGCAACCCATTCAAGACCCAGCATGAACTTGAGTCTTTCTAGAGATGAGCGAACGTACTCGTCCGAGCTTGATACTCGTTCGAGTATTAGCGTGTTCGAGATGCTCGTTACTCGTAACGAGTACCACGCGATGTTCGGGTTACTTTCACTTTCCTCTCTGAGACGTTAGCGCGCTTTTCTGGCCAATTGAAAGACAGGGAAGGCATTACAACTTCCCCCTGCGACGTTCAAGCCCTATACCACCCCCCTGCTGTGAGTGGCTGGGGAGATCAGGTGTCACCCGAGTGTAAAAATCGGCCCCTCCCGCGGCTCGCCTCAGATGCGTTGTGAGATAGCTGAGGGACAGTGGTATCGTGTTGGAGCTGCTGTAGGGAGAGTGTTAGGAGTTAGTGTAGGCTTCAAGAACCCCAACGGTCCTTCTTAGGGCAACATCTAACCGTGTGCAGTACTGGGAAGGCTGCTTTTAGCAGTGTTGCACTTTTTTTTTTTTTGTATATCGGCCGTGCAGAGCATTGCGCCCTGCAGTAATAGTCCAGGGACAGAAGTGTGGAGGCAGGGAGAGCGTTAGGAGTTATTGTAGGCTTCAAGAACCCCAACGGTCCTTCTTAGGGCCACATCTAACCGTGTGCAGTACTGTGGAGGCTGCTTTTAGCAGTGTTGCACTTTTTTTTTTTCGGTATATCGGCCATGCAGAGCATTGCGCCCTGCAGTAATACTCCAGGTATAGAATTGTGTAGGCAGGGCCAGAAGACATATATTATAGATTGAATATACGCAGTGGTCCTTTTGAAAAAAGTATTTGAAAAAAATCTATTTGGCCTGCCTGTCACTCTGCTCAGTGTTCTGGGTCTGTGTCTGCTGGGGTAGTAGTTGTCCAAATAAATACGCAGCCAGCTAAGTGTTACAGCAGCCTTGCGCCAAATTATTTCCTGGCTCTGAAATCACCGGTCTGTTGCAGTTAATAACAGTGCAACACTGCAGTTCCGTGACACACACATCAGGGACAGAATTGTGTAGGCAGGGCCAGAAGACATATATTATAGATTGAATATACGCAGTGGTCCTTTTGAAAAAAATATTTGAAAAAAATCTATTTGGCCTGCCTGTCACTCTGCTCAGTGTTCTGGGTCCGTGTCTGCTGGGTGTAGTAGTTCTACAGATAAATACGCAGCCAGCTAAGTGTTACAGCAGGCTTGCGGCAAATTATTTCCTGGCGTTCCGTAAGCGAACTCAGCCTCCAACCACAGGCCAATAAGCGGCACATTTAATTACAGTGTTGTGTTTCTGCATTCCTGGTAATACAGCATGCTGAGAGGTAGGGGTAGGCCTAGAGGACGTGGGCGTGGCCGAGGACGTGGAGGCCCTAGTCCGGGTGTGGGCACAGGCCGAGCTCCTGATCCAGGTGTATCGCAGCCGACTGCTGCGGGATTAGGAGAGAGGCACGTTTCTGGCGTCCCCACATTCATAGCACATTTAATGGGTCCACGCGGTAGACCTTTATTAGAAAATGAGCAGTGTGAGCAGGTCCTGTCGTGGATGGCAGAAAGTGCTTCCAGCAACCTATTGTCCACCCAGAGTTCTGCGCCGTCCACTGCTGCCACTCAGAATCCTCTGGCTGCTGGTCCTCCTTCCTCCCAGCCTCCTCACTCAATGAAAATGAGACATTCTGAGGAGCGGGCAGACTCCCAGGAACTGTTCTCCGGGCCCCTGCTCAGATTGGGCAGCAGTTGTTCCTCTCCCACCAGAGGAGTTTATCGTGACTGATGCCCAACCATTGCAAAGTTCCCGGGGTCCGGGGGATGAGGCTGGGGACTTCCGGCAACTGTCTCAAGACCTTTCAGTGGGTGAGGAGGCCGATGACGATGAGACACAGTTGTCTATCAGTGAGGTAGTAGTAAGGGCATTAAGTCCGAGGGAGGAGCGCACCGAGGATTCTGAGGAAGAGCAGCAGGACAATGAGGTGACTGACCCCACCTGGTTTGCTACACCTACTGAGGACAGGTCTTCAGAGGGGGAGGCAAGGGCAGCAGCAGGGCAGGTTGCAAGAGGCAGTGCGGTGTCCAGGGGTAGAGGCAGGGCCAGACCGAATAATCCACCAACTGTTTCCCAAAGCGCCCCCTCGCGCCATGCCACCCTGCAGAGGCCGAGGTGCTCAAAGGTCTGGCAGTTTTTCACTGAGAGTGCAGACGACCGACGAACAGTGGTGTGCAACCTTTGTCGCGCCAAGATCAGCCGGGGAGCCACCACCACCAGCCTCACCACCACAAGCATGCGCAGACATATGATGGCCAAGCACCCCACAAGGTGGGACGAAGGCCGTTCACCGCCTCCGGTTTGCACCGCTGCCTCACCCCCTGTGCCCCAACCTGCCACTGAGATCCAACCCCGCTCTGAGGACACAGGCACTACCGTCTCCTGGCCTGCACCCACACCCTCACCTCCGCTGTCCTCGGCCCCATCCAGCAATGTCTGTCAGAGCAGCGTCCAGCCGTCGCTAGCGCAAGTGTTTGAGTGCAAGCGCAAGTACGCCGCCACGCACGCGCGCGCTCAAGCGTTAAACGTGCACGTAGCCAAATTTATCAGCCTGGAGATGCTGCCGTATAGGGTTGTGGAAACGGAGTCCTTCAAAAGTATGATTGCGGCGGCGGCCCCGCGCTACTCAGTTCCCAGTCGCCACTACTTTTCCCGATGTGCCTTCCCAGCCCTGCACGACCACGTCTCCCGCAACATTGTACGCGCCCTCACCAACGCGGTTACTGCCAAGGTCCACTTAACAACGGACACGTGGACAAGCACAGGTGGGCAGGGCCACTATATCTCCCTGACGGCACATTGGGTGAATTTAGTGGAGGCTGGGACAGAGTCAGAGCCTGGGACCGCTCACGTCCTACCCACCCCCAGAATTGCGGGCCACAGCTCGGTGGTGGTATCTGGGCAGTGTATGCTTCCTCCACTAAACCACCCTCCTCCTCCTCCTCCAACGCAACCTCTGTCTCGCAATCAAGATGTGTCAGCAGCAGCACGTCGCCAGCAGTCGGTGTCGCGCGGCGTGGCAGCACAGCGGTGGGCAAGCGTCAGCAGGCCGTGCTGAAACTACTCAGCTTAGGAGATAAGAGGCACACGGCCCACGAACTGCTGCAGGGTCTGACAGAGCAGACCGACCGCTGGCTTGCGCCGCTGAGCCTCCAACCGGGCATGGTCGTGTGTGACAACAGCCGTAACCTGGTGGCGGCTCTGCAGCTCGGCAGCCTCACGCACGTGCCATGCCTGGCCCACGTCTTTAATTTGGTGGTTCAGCGCTTTCTGAAAAGCTACCCACACTTGTCAGACCTGCTCGGAAAGGTGCGCCGGCTCTGCGCACATTTCCGCAAGTCCCACACGGACGCTGCCACCCTGCGCACCCTGCAACATCGGTTTAATCTGCCAGTGCACCGACTGCTGTGCGACGTGCCCACACGGTGGAACTCTACGCTCCACATGTTGGCCAGGCTCTATGAGCAGCGTAGAGCTATAGTGGAATACCAACTCCAACATGGGCGGTGCAGTGGGAGTCAGCCTCCTCAATTATTTTCAGAAGAGTGGGCCTGGTTGGCAGACATCTGCCAGGTCCTTCGAAACTTTGAGGAGTCTACCCAGGTGGTGAGCGGCGATGCTGCAATCATTAGCGTCACCATTCCTCTGCTATGCCTCTTGAGAAATTACCTGCAAAGCATAAAGGCAGATGCTTTGCACTCGGAAACAGAGCCGGGGGAAGACAGTATGTCGCTGGATAGTCAGAGCACCCTCCTGTCTATATCTCAGCGCGGTGAGGAGGAGGAGGAGGAGGAAGATGAGGAGGAGGGGGAAGACACAGCTTGGCCCACTGGTGAGGGTACACATGCTGCTGGCCTGTCATCCTTTCAGCGTGTATGGCCTGAGGAGGAGGAGGAGGAGGAGGAGGATCCTGAAAGTGATCTTCCTAGTGAGGACAGCCATGTGTTGCGTACAGGTACCCTGGCACACATGGCTGACTTCATGTTAGGATGCCTTTCTCGTGACCCTCGCGTTACACGCATTCTGGCCACTACGGATTACTGGGTGTACACACTGCTTGACCCACGGTATAAGGAGAACCTTTCCACTCTCATACCCGAAGAGGAAAGGGGTTCGAGAGTGTTGCTATACCACAGGACCCTGACGGACAAACTGATGGTAAAATTCCCATCCGACAGCGCTAGTGGCCGAAGGCGCAGTTCCGAGGGCCAGGTAGCAGGGGAGGCGCGGAGATCAGGCAGCATGTACAGCACAGGCAGGCCAACACTCTTTAAGGCCCTTGACAGCTTTATGGCTCCCCAGCAAGACTGTGTCACCGCTCCCCAGTCACGGCTGAGTCGGCGGGAGCACTGTAAAAGGAAGGTGAGGGAGTACGTAGCCGATCGCACGACCGTCCTCCGTGACGCCTCTGCCCCCTACAACTACTGGGTGTCGAAACTGGACACGTGGCCTGAACTCGCGCTGTATGCCCTGGAGGTGCTTGCTTGTCCTGCGGCTAGCGTCTTGTCAGAGAGGGTGTTTAGTGCGGCTGGGGGAATCATCACAGATAAGCGTACCCGCCTGTCAACCGACAGTGCCGACAGGCTAACACTCATCAAGATGAACAAAGCCTGGATTTCCCCAGACTTCTCTTTTCCACCAGCGGACAGCAGCGATACCTAAGCAATACGTAGGCTGCACCCGCGGATGGAAGCATTGTTCTCTATCCCCATCAAAAACGGGGACCTTTTCGCTTCATCAATCTGTGTATAATATTCCTCCTCCTCCTCCTGCTCCTCCACCTGAAACCTCACATAATCACGCCGAATGTGCAATTTTTCTTAGGCCCACAAGGCTCAGTCATATAATTTTTCTAAACAATTTTTATACGTTTCAATGCTCATTAAAGCGTTGAAACTTTCACCTCCACCAATTTTTATTTTAACTGGGCTGCCTCCTGGCCTAGTTACCAATTAAGCCACATTAACCAAAGCGATTAATGGGTTTCACCTGCCCTCTTGGTTGGCCATGGCCAATTTTTCTGATGTACATTAGTACTGTTGATACAGCAATTTTTGTGGGCCCTCGCCTACAGTGTAATCAAATTAATTTTTAGCCCACCTGCATTACAGCTGACGTTACATCCGCTGTGTTGGGCAATGCAATGGGATATTTTTATGTACCGCAGGTGGGTTCCAGGGAGCCACCCATGCTGTGGGTCCACAGGGAGTTGTAACTACATGTGTCCACTTCTAAAGAACCCCAGTCTGACTGGGGCATGCAGTGTGGGCCGAAGCCTACCTGCATTAAACATGACATTACTACCTCAGCTGTGTTGGGCAATGCAATGGGATATTGTTATGTACCGCCAGTGGCTTCCTGGCACCCACCCATGCTGTGGGTCCACAGGGAGTTGTAAATGCATCTGTTTCCACTTCTAAAGAACCCCAGTCTGACTGGGGCATGCAGTGTGGGCCGAAGCCCACCTGCATTTCATCTGACGTTAGCTCTGCTGTCCAGGGCACTGCAATGGGATACATTTATGTACAGCGGGTGGGTTCCAGGGAGCCACCCATGTTGTGGGTGCACACGGAATTCCCATTGCGGAGTTGTACATGCCTGTGACTATTTATAAAAAACCGCGGTCTGACTGGGGCATGCAGACACCTTGACAGAATGAATAGTGTGTGGCACATAGGTTCCCCATTGCTATGCCCACGTGTGCAGCTCCAGATGGAGGTGGCACAGGATTGGATTTCTCATTGCTTCTGTACAGCATTGTGGACTACCGCCCCGCCCCTTTTAAAGAGGGTCGCTGCCTTGCCGTGCCAACCCTCTGCAGTGTGTGCCTGCGGTTCCTCTGGCAGACGCACTTATAAATATACATGAGTGTGGCGTGGCATGAGGGCAGCTGAAGGCTGCGCAGGGACAGTTTGGTGTGCGCTGTGGACACTGGGTCGTGCGGGGGGGGGGGGTTGGGCAGCATGTAACCCAGGAGAAGTGGCAGCGGAGTGTCATGCAGGCAGTGATTGTGCTTTGTTGGAGGTAGTGTGGTGCTTAGCTAAGGTATGCATTGCTAATGAGGGCTTTTCAGAAGTAAAAGTTGTTGGGCGGGGGGGCACTCTTGCCGCTATTGTGGCTTAATAGTGGGACCTGTGAGCTTGAGATGCAGCCCAACATGTAGCTCCTTGCCTGCCCTATCCGTTGCTGTGTCGTTCCCATCACTTTCTTGAATTGCCCAGATTTTCACAAATGAAAACCTTAGCGAGCATTGGCGATATACAAAAATGCTCGGGTCGCCCATTGACTTCAATGGGGTTCGTTATTCGAAACGAACCCTCGAGCATCGCGAAAAGTTCGTCTCGAGTAACGAGCACCCGAGCATTTTGGTGGTCGCTCATCTCTAAGTCTTACCATTAGTCTTTAAAGAACTTGTCTATTTTCCCTTTGAACCTTTGTACAGGTCAAAATCAAGTGTATGTCTTGAAAATCACAAACAAAAGAAATCAAAGCTTTATGGGGTAAGGAACAATAGCTAAGAGTAGTGTTGAATGAACTGAACCAGTCGAACCCTGCTTCTCATTAGGTTGAACTTTTCTAAAGTTGCAAACCTCAACTTCGGGTAGTTTGTCCCAGTCAAATGAAGAAGCAGAAGATCCCGTGTCTCATTAGTTAGCATTGCTGCATTGTAGCACTGGGGTCCTAGATTCGAATCTGACCAAGGACAACATCTGTATAGAGTTTGTATGTATTCCCTGTATTCCCTGTGTTTGTGTGGGTTTCTTCCTACCCCACAAAAAACTTAACAATAGGTGAATATAGATTGTGAGCCCTAATGAGGACAGAAAATATCAAGTAATGTAAAGCACTGTGTAATATGTATATAAATAAAGATGATTATTATGAAACATAAAGAGAATATATAAACTCCATGCAGTGGGTATATGCTTATTTGTTATTTTATTGCATGAGGTGCTGGTTGTTCAGAAATGGCACAACTTGGAATACCCCTTTAAGCATTCTTCATGAAATATTACACTTTCCCACAAAGCTGAATGAAGTTGCCTGTGTGTATAAAGTGCTGTGCTGAATAACATTTAACAATGTGCCAGGTGTCTATTTTCAGAAAATAAATGGATACGTGAGTTTAGTATGATTTATTTTTGAAATGTAGATTTTATTTGTACACTCCCAAAGTGTGAAAATAGTCCTGACTACATTCATCAAATCAGAGAGAATTCCCCACTCCCGCTGTGTCCCATGGCGCTGCTCGGACCTCCATACCTGTGTTTGTCTACATGCTGCATGCCAACCCTGTTATTGGCTGCAGTGCCAGTGACAGCCTGTAACAGTGACATCAGAGTTGAGACCCAATGCAGCGCTGTGAGACGGAGCGGGGAGAGGTGAGTATATGCTTATTTGTTATTTTATTGCATGGGGAGCTGCTTGGACAGAAATTGTACAACTCGGGAAAAACCCTTTAAAAATTGATATTAGTGGCTAAGGGCTCATTCACATGACCCTATATATAAGACGCTGTGGGAGTCCCGCAGCATTTTATTGGTCTTTGTGAGCCGACAGAGACCGCATATGTCATGCACTGCGCATGCACATGACTGCACACCGTATCTCACGCACACGGTCATGCATAGTGTGACTTTCGTCTTTTTTAAAGATTTCCCTCTCTGTTTCAGAGCGGGATTGCATATAAATCACTGCCCATATTCAATGTATAGTTATGGACAGCGTTGTATACGCTGCCAATACAAAAGTATAGGGATTATGTTGTGTGGTACGTATCTATTTCTTGTACGTATTGACACGTAGGGTTTACAAGCTCATGTGCATGCGTCAATCAAAGTCCATTGGCTTTTACTGACTCATCGCGTATCACGTGGCCTTAATACCTGCCGAAATCATGGTCATGTGAATAAGCCCTAAATGTGTGATTCACACAAAAAGTGAAATCTACAACACCTCCTAAAAATAAAAATGTAACATGTACAGAGTTCATACATATGCATATTTTCATAAAATCACCAGAACTGAAAATTCCAAAAATCTGGTTTAAGATGGAATAAAAGAAAAGAAAAAGATCATTCATAAAATACAGGAATTACACAGCTTAAAAAGTAAGTGCAGCTGTAAACAGATATAACTCCTGAAAGCAGGGAACCTGATGTTTGCAGTGTGGATGGACTGATCAGATTTGGACCTAAGACCCCAGTGCTGCAGGGCAATGGTGCGAACTGCTGAGCCATAGAACCACCAACATCCCTTTTCTTATATGTTGAACACTAATTGTAGGGATATTAGTGAAGTTACAGTTTGAACTGATTTTGACCAAACCAAACTTTTTGCCAAAGTTTGGCAAACCAGCTAACGTGATCTTTTCAAAAGTTAACTGAACACTGACTGAGAGTGAGAGAAGACTGCCATTTCCTGTGTACTGCCCCTGATCTTCTTAAAAATCCTTTATTGAATAATAATTACCAGGTAATCTTTCTTTCCAATTGTTACCCAAGTAAGGCTCCATCTCCTAGATATCTATAGAACAGGGGTGACTTGTACTGAGGGAGACTCAGCCCTTCTGAAATAATGAAACCCTTTTATGCAATTTTAATAACCTAATAAAGACCATAAGGACAGCAAAATTCTATATTTTATATAGCTATGTATATAATGCTTTTCCTGCAAAAATATTGTTAACAAAAATGACCAAGGTAACTTTGTTTGTTTGTGTGGGTAGACAGTTTGTTTTTCACTAATATATTATTTTACATGGGTTTCATTTTGTTTTAGAGATAACAGTATAAATAATCTATATGCATTTGCATAATTCACAAAATTCGTTTTCTAGATTTCATACTAAGCTCCAGGGAAACGGAATATCATGGATAATGAAAAATTGTAATTATGCACTCAAAAAAAAATCTTAAAAGACCTATATATTAATGCAAAGATACACAAAGCTTTATATGTTGCTAGTTCCTTTCTTTATGATTGCTATTAAAAGTACTGTTAATTGGCTGTGACTACACATGAAATTAATTGTAGGAGTTTTTCATTTTTTTCACTTTATAGTAAGATAGAAACGTAGAAGATTGGTATCAGAAAAAGACCACATGGTCTACCTAGTCTGGCCCTACATCATTAATGTAGCATACATATGCAGAACAGCCTCCGATATCGCAGAGCTGCCCTGCATACTGTTAGAAACATGTGTTGGCCTTTGCCCGATATCAGAGCTGTGCAGGGAAATCTTAATGTTGGACGAGTACGACACTGGATTGGAAATTGTTAATTTTCAAAAAATTGCTAATAAAATCATCAAGATAGTTCATTTTTATGTATTTCTGTTGAGAAATTCTAAGGAATCCACAATGCACTTTCCCACCAAAAATAAATAAGAGCTGGAGAATGTGCAGGTGGCAGGGAAATTGGATTGGAAAGGGTTAATGGAGAGATTTAAAAAACGTTTTCTTTCAACAATACTTTCAGCTTTATAGGTGGGCTTTGATTATTTTTTCCCCGAGCTCTTCATATATATATTGCTCTTCTCTGCTCTCCCCAACACCTGTGCCAGTGACCCTCTCCCCTCACACCTCCTCCAATCCCTCTCCCCAGTGGTCATCTCCCATCTCACCACTATATTCAACCTCTCTCTGACTTCTGGCATATTTCCCTCTTCTTTCAAACACGCCATCTTATCCTCACTGCAAAAGAAGCCGACTCTTGATGTGACTGATGCTGCCAACTACCGACCCATCTCTAACCTCCCCTTCATCTTCAAACTACTAGAATGCCTAGTTTACTCCCGCCTTGTAAGCTATCTATCAGAGAACTCTCTCCTCGACCACCTACAGTCTGGCTTCTGACCCCAACACTTGACAGAAACTGCCCTTACAAGGGTATCCAATGACCTACTGACAGCCAAATCGAGGGGTGATTACTCCCTAGTGATTCTCCTCGACCTCTCCGCAGCATTTGACACCATTAACCACAAACTTCTCCTCAGTATGCTTTGTTCTATCGGCCTAAAGGACATTGCTCTCTCCTGGCTCTCCTCCTACCTATCTGACCGCTCTTTCCGCGTCTACTCTGCTGGCTCTACCTCTCCTCCTCTTCCCCTTGCTGTTGGGGTCCTTCCGCTCCAGAAAGACATCAAGTCCCCTTTTAAACTCCTCTATGGATTTTGCCATCACCACATCCTCAGGCAGAGAGTTCCACAGTCTAACTGCTCTTACAGTAAAGAACCCCTTGCTGTGTTGGTGATGAAACCTGCTTTCCTCTAAATGTAGCAGATGCCCTCTTGTTACCGTCACAGTCCTGGGTATAAACAGATCATGGGAGAGATCCTTGTATTGTCCCCTCATGTATTTATACATAGTTATTTGATCACCCCTTAGCCGTCTTTTTTCTAGAGTAAATAATCCCAATTTGGATAGCCTCTCTGGGTATTCCAGTACCTTCATTTCATGTATTAGTTTAGTTGCTCGTCTTTGAACCCCCTCCAGTACTGTAACATCTTTCCTGAGCACCTGTGACCAGAACCGTGCACAGTATTCCATGTGAGGCCTGACAAGTGCCTTATATAGTGGAAGGATAATATTCTCGTCCTTCGCCCCTATACCTCTTTTAATGCACCCCAAGACTTTATTAGCCTTTGCAGCAGCTGACTGGCATTGGTTACTCCAGTTTAGTCTATAATCCACTAGTACCCCCAGGTCTTTTTCAATATCACTTTTCTCTAGCAGTACCCCATCTAGTGTATATTGGTGACATTCGTTTCTCCTACCCATGTGCATAACCTTACATTTTTCAACATTGAACTTCATTTGCCATTTTTCTGCCCAAGCCCCCAGCTTATCCAGGTCCATTTGTAGCCGTACATTGTCCTCCGTTGCAGTGATTATATTGTATAATTTTGTGTCATCTGCAAATATTGATATTTTACTGTGCAGTCCATCTATCAGGTCGTTAATAAATATATTAAACAGAATGGGGCCCAGTACTGAACCCTGTGGCTCCCCGCTAGCGACGGTGGCCCAATCAGAGTACAAACCATTTATTACCACCCTCTGCTTTCTATCATTGAGCCAATTCTTTACCCAAATACACACATTTTCACCCAGTCCGAGCTGTCTCATTTTATATATCAGCCTATTATGCGGCACAGTGTCAAATGCTTTGGAGAAGTCCAGATATACAAGATCAATAGACTCTCCCAGGTCCAGCCTAGAACTTACTTCATCATAGAAGCTGATCAGATTGGTCTGACATGATCGACCCTTCATAAATCCATGCTGGTGAGGAGTTATTCCGTTGTTCTCCTTGAGGTACTCTTTCTGAGAAACCCCTCAAATACTTTTCCCGTTATTGAAGTGAGACTTACCAGTCTGTAGTTTCCAGGCTCACTTTTGGTCCCCTTTTTGTAAATTGAAACCACGTTGGCAATGCGCCAATCCAATGGTACAACCCCGGTCTTGATAGTATCCAGAAATATTAGATATAGCAGCCTAGCTATCTCATCACTTAGTTCCCTTAGTACCCTTGGGTGTATTCCATCTGGGCCTGGCGATTTATCGATTTTAATCTTCTTAAACCTGTTCCGCACTTCCTCCTGTGTTAGGTATGAGATATTTTGTGAGGGGTTCATTTTATTCCCCTGCATCTCATGTGGCATTTCCTTTTCAATTGTGAATATGCTTGAAAAGAAACTATTCAATAGATTTGCCTTCCCTCCATCATCTTCAATGATTTCTCCTGCATTATTTGTTAAAGGGCCAGTGCTCTCGGTGCAAATCCTTTTGCTGTTAATATAGTTGAAAAATAGTTTCGGATTGTTTTTGCTCTCTTTGGCAATCAGTCTTTCTGCCTCCTCATTAGCAATTTTAATCTTATCTTTGCATATTTAGTTTTTTTCCCTGTCCGATTTTAGTGCTTCTTCGCTGCCTTCTTGATTTGGTAGTTTGAACACTTTCTTTTTTTCATTTATTGCCCCCCTTACCGTCTTGTCGAGCCACATTGGTTTCCTTTTACTCTAAGTTCTTTTATTTTTAAAGGGAATGAACTGGTGACCCCCTAACACTAATTCAGAGTCCATAAAACCTTCACATCTTTATCAGTAGACTATTTATGTATGTTTTTATTTCTCTACTTGTCCTGTTGTAGTTTTCTCTCAAGTGCAAATTAATCACATCCATGTCTGTGCCTTGTAAGTTATATATATATATATATATATATATATATATATATATATATATACACTACCGTTCAAAAGTTTGGGGTCACATTGAAATGTCCTTATTTTTGAAGGAAAAGCACTGTACTTTTCAATGAAGATAACTTTAAACTAGTCCTAACTTTAAACAAATGCACTCTATACATGGCTAATGTGGTAAATGACTATTCTAGCTGCAAATGCCTGTTTTTTTGTGCAATATCTACAAAGGTGAATAGAGGCCCATTTCCAGCAACTATCACTCCAGTGTTCTAATGGTACAATGTGTTTGCTCATTGGCTCAGAAGGCTAATTGATGATTAGAAAACCCTTGTGCAATCATGTTCACACATCTGAAAACAGTCTAGCTTGTTACAGAAGCTACACAACTGACCTTCCTGTGAGCAGATTGAGTTTCTGGAGCATCACATTTGTGGGGTCAATTAAACGCTCAAAATGGCCAGAAAAAGAGAACTTTCATCTGAAACTCGACAGTCTATTCTTGTTCTTAGAAATGAAGGCTATTCCATGCGAGAAATTGCTAAGAAATTGAAGATTTCCTACAACGGTGTGTACTACTCCCTTCAGAGGACAGCACAAACAGGCTCTAACCAGAGTAGAAAAAGAAGTGGGAGGCCGCGTTGCACAACTAAGCAAGAAGATAAGCACATTAGAGTCTCTAGTTTGAGAAACAGACACCTCACAGGTACCCAACTGGCATCTTCATTAAATAGTACCCGCAAAACACCAGTGTCAACATCTACAGTGAAGAGGCGGCTGCGGGATTTTGGGCTTCAGGGCAGAGTGGCAAAGAAAAAGCCATATCTGAGACTGGCCAATAAAAGAAAAAGATTAAGATGGGCAAAAGAACACAGACATTGGACAGAGGAAGACTGGAAAAAAGTGTTGTGGACGGATGAATCCAAGTTTGAGGTGTTTGGATCACAAAGAAGAACGTTTGTGAGACGCAGAACAAATGAAATGATGCTGGAAGAATGCCTGACGCCATCTGTTAAGCATGGTGGAGGTAATGTGATGGTCTGGGGTTGCTTTGGTGCTGGTAAGGTGGGAGATTTGTACAGGGTAAAAGGGATTCTGAATAAGGAAGGCTATCACTCCATTTTGCAACGCCATGCCATACCCAGTGGACAGCGCTTGATTGGAACCAATTTCATCCTACAACAGGACAATGACCCTAAACACACCTCCAAATTGTGCAAGAACTATTTACAGCAGAAGCAGGCAGCTGGTATTCTATCGGTAATGGAGTGGCCAGCGCAGTCACCAGATCTGAACCCCATTGAGCTGTTGTGGGAGCAGCTTGACCGTATGGTACGCCAGAAGTGCCCATCCAACCAATCCAACTTGTGGGAGATGCTTCTAGAAGCGTGGGGTGCAATTTCACAAGCTTACCTCAACAAATTAACAGCTAGAATGTCAAAGGTGTGCAATGCTGTAATTGCTGCAAAAGGAGGATTCTTTGACGAAAGCAAAGTTTGATGTAAAAACAATGTTATTTCAAATACAAATCATTATTTCTAACCTTGTCAATGTCTTGACTCTATTTTCTATTCATTTCACAACGCATGGTGGTGAATAAGTGTGACTTTTCATGGAAAACACAAAATTGTTTGGGTGAC
This sequence comes from Eleutherodactylus coqui, assembly GCF_035609145.1. Taxonomy (NCBI): domain Eukaryota; kingdom Metazoa; phylum Chordata; class Amphibia; order Anura; family Eleutherodactylidae; genus Eleutherodactylus; species Eleutherodactylus coqui. The sequence continues at coordinate 230,174,493 of NC_089837.1, read as the reverse complement.
CCCAAACTTTTGAACGGTAGTGTATATATATATACACACACACACCTCTTCGAACCCTGCATTAGTTCACAAGTTCGCAGTAACATTATGTATTGTTGTTAGCCATTAAGAGGTATCATATCTACAAGATTACTTGGTTTCTCTTGCTGGGAACAATCACATTTTGTACCTAAACAGACATTTTAGGAGTACTGATAAGTCCTTTTTCATTAATTTGCATTTGAATATTAGTTTAACTACAATCTTATCAGTTGTAATTTGGGGTGCATGTAATGTTCTACCCATTTTAAGGCCCATTTACACCAGCCGATGATCGTTAATCAGCGATCGTTTTAGCGATAATCGATGTGTGTAAATGTGCGCCCATTGTCCGCTTTTCAGGCAGTGCTGGCTGATCGTTAAATTCAGTCCAACATAAAAATCGTTCCTCACTTTTATCAGTTGTTCTCCAAGGGGGAGTGCTGATAGCATTGTTTACCTGTGGAGAACAAAGGACCTCACCTCAGATAATAGCCTTGGGCTATTAACTATGTTCAGGGAAGGCTTCATTAGCCTACCTAATTGGTATTTAAAGGAGATGTCCCGAGGCAGCAAGTGGGTCTATACACTTCTGTATGGCCATAATAATGCACTTTGTAATGTACATTGTGCATTAATTATGAGCCATACAGAAGTTATAAAAAGTTTTATACTTACCTGCTCCGTTGCTGGCGTCCTCGTCTCCATGGTGCCGACTAATTTTCGCCCTCCGATGGCCAAATTAGCCGCGCTTGCGCAGTCCGGGTCTTCTCCTCTTCTCTATGGGGCTCCGTGTAGCTCCGTGTAGCTCCGCCCCGTCACGTGCCGATTCCAGCCAATCAGGAGGCTGGAATCGGCAATGGACCGCACAGAAGCCCTGCGGTCCATGAAGACAGAGGATCCCGGCGGCCATCTTCAGCAGGTGAGTATGAAGACGCCGGACCGCCGGGATTCAGGTAAGCGCTGTGCGGGTGGTTTTTTTAACCCCTGCATCGGGGTTGTCTCGCGCCGAACGGGGGGGGGGTTTAAAAAAAAAAAAACCCGTTTCGGCGCGGGACATCTCCTTTAAGTAGCTGAGTAGCTACTTAAATACCAATTAATTTTCATGCAAAATGATCGCTCAAAGCTGTCACTCAAACTGTCATTTGAGCGATCCTTGAGTGATCATCGGCCCGTGTAAACCAGCCTTTACACTCAGTAAACTGTGATTAAATCAAGCATGATTCTACACAGAATAATGGAAAAGGGGTTGGTTCTCCCATTGCTACTGACAGCCAAATATAGTTGAGAAAGTCAAGAGTAGGCTCTTCTGAATGATAAAAGAGCAGTCTCATGAGAGCCAGTATGGTTGACAATATTCTGGATTAGGAGAATCTACTGTAGGTTCCATGAGGAACATTGCAGACAGGTACTGCACATAAAAATTCAAGAGTATGATTCTAATGTTGGCTGACGGTACACTTTAAGCATGCATATGAATTGGAAATCTACTTCACTATTGATGTACAACGATAACAAGGAATTTATGCAGAGCATTAGCATATTGAATGCATTCAGATTTATATTGGACTTGAATATATGAAATTATCTGCATAGTTCTAGTAAGATTATGTTTGGTGTTCCATGAAGAGCTAAATACTAATTAGTTTGCTATAAAAATATCTTGGACAATTTATTACAGTAGAGTGAAAACATGTATTACTGGTTCCATGTACCGTAACCACATTTATGTTGTTACATACATTATAGTATATCTCAATGCAGACTTTTAACAAAAGTATCTCTGCCAAAGGAACACAGAGTTCATACTGGCCTTGAGCCCAGAGTCACACGGGAATAAGTGCATTTATGCGCTCATTTGCTTCACATATTTGCGCAATTGGCTTTGCGTATTTGCATGTGCATGTTTTACTGTACTTTTTGTGTGCACAAATTGCGTGCATTTGCTTGTGCGAAACAAACCATGCAAGCATAGAACATGTTCAGTCGTGTGAAAAAAACGCAGCATGCCCTATATGGATGCGTATTATGCATCCCAATAGGCCATTGAAGTGAATGGATTAGAGCAAATACGCAATAAATATGCAGGAAACCTGTGTATTCACTGTGTTTTTGCACAGCAAATAAATTTGCCCTTTTGCAGGAAATTGCAAATTTTTGATTGCATCAATATGCAGCATATTCATGCAAACAGAACCAGTATGCACTCATGTGAACAAGACAATTATTTGGTGTCTGGTCTCATTATTTATACATACACATATTGGAGTGTTTAGCATACTGTGCCACATTTTTTGTGTAAATAGCCAAGCAACTGTAGCACAGCAGGAGCAGGCTAACTATGAATAACATAAATACAGTATATATTCTTAATGTAGTATAATTAACAGTTTAAGTACTGCTGTGTGAATGTAATGCATTTTGTCTGCATCTAAGAAACAAACTTTCACGCTAGCTTTCTAACTAGTTAGTGATATGACCTATTTGGAACATAAGGATGCAAAGACTTTTTGTAGATTTCCACTTTTCAAAAGCCATAACATTTTTGCATTGACATTGCAAAATTAGGGCTTGTTCTTTGCATAGCGATTTGTATTGTATTGGCACAATTCTTTGGGGAGAAAAAAATTATATATATATATATATATATATATATATATATATATATATATATATAATTTTATGAAAGGGCCACTCCAGTGATTTGTATATTATATAACATATTAAAGGGCCACTCCAGTGATTTTGTTTTAAATATCAGTATATATAAGTGAGCTAGTGTTACCTTGGTTAGTTGTTTCTTTCTGTCTGAATCTTCCGGAGTCTTTTTCCTTGGATGGTCATGTGATCTCAATTCTAACTAGCTGAGATCTGCTTGAAGTTATGTGTTTATTTTCAAGTCAATATCTCAGTCTGTGTGATGCTGTTACACAGGATCTGTCTGCAGACACACACATTCATTCCTGTCAGAGTTGCTGAAGATGTTTACACAGCTTCTGTCACACAGCTATAATAGAGAAGATCTCGGCTCATAGTTCTCGCTGTATACTTATAGTCTGTAACTTATTTAGAACACTGCAGGAGATAATTAAACTGCTCTCCCCCCTTCCCTTCCCTACAAAAAGAAATGGTATCGCTGTGCTGATGCATCATGGGATAGATGTACAAGTGAAACGAGTGTGACAGGTAATCAGGTGAGGGGCAGAGACAGAAAAATGTATTTTCACTACAGTGACCCATCTGTATGTTTGGAGAGCAGGGAAAAAATAAAAAAGCATCAATTCTGCCATTTTTTACAACATTACTTTTGCAGCATGGCTGTCTTTCACTGACACTTAGCTAATCACAGCAAGCACTCAATGAATGGCTGTAATTGGTTCAATAACAGCCATTCATCGAGCACTTGCTGTGATTGGCTAAGCATCAGCCATTCACAGCCACCGCTTCCAGGAGGTGGGGATTTTTCAATCCCCAGCCAGAAGATGATGAAGAGAAACAGTGTCGGGGACCAAGAAGAAGCTGCAGCAGCGTTGGCGAGTGCTAAGAAGATGATGCATCTGGGTATTTTTTAAAAAAATTTCTGCAGCATGGGCTTAGTTTAGGCTTTTACAGTAGGATTTCCTACTGTCAAAGTTGCCTCACACCGCACGAAAATCGCATTTTCATGTGATGCAACAGAGAGGAAGGCTCCATAGGGAAACATGGGCTACAAAACCTCACAAGTCGCAGGCATATCGCGGGACCCGCAAGGTTTTTGTGTTGGGTTGTTGCATGCTACAAAACATGGCATATTTGAAGGAACCCATAGGAAAGCATGCGATTTGTAGCAATGCGACAAAATCGTGCAACTTTGTCACCCATGTGAAGGAAGCCTTAATGACATGATAATTTTTTTTTCTACAGGTTGGTAAAATTACGACAACACCAAAATTATATATATATATATATATATATATATATATATATATATATATATATTTGTGGAAAATGTATATATATTTTTGAAGTATCATAACTTTTTAATTTTTCCATAAACAGAACTCTCTATGGGCTTGTTTTTTGTGGGTTGAGCTATAATCATTATCAGTACCATTTGGGAGTACATATGGCTTTTTAAATTACTTTTATTGTGTCTTTTTTTGGAGGCAAAATGAACAAAAAAAACCCATTTGGGCTCAGATTTTTTTATAGCATTTGCCATGCAAAATAAAAAATGTGTTCAGTTTATTGTACCATTTGTCGCAGATGCAACAATACTATACTTCTTATAGTGATCACAAGCCATGGCACAATTACCCAGTCTCAGGGTGAAGTCACACGAACGTATATCGGCTCGGTTTTCACGCCGAGCCGATATACGTTGTCCTCGTGTGCAGGGGGGGAGGATGTAAGAGCCAAGTGCAGGAACTGAGCTCCCGGCCCCCTCTCTGCCTCCTCTCCGCCCCTCTGCACTATTTGCAATGGAGAGAGGTGGAACGGGGGCGGGGCTAATTCTTGGAACTTAGCCCCGCCCCACCTCTTCCCATTACAAATAGTGCAGAGGGGCGGAGAGGAGGCAGAGAGGGGGCCAGGAGCTCAGTTCCAGCTCCTGGCTCTTCCATCCTCCCCCCCCTGCACACGAGGACAACGTATATCGGCTCGGCGTAAAAACCGAGCCGATATACGTTCGTGTGACTTCACCCTCACTCAGTGAAATCTTATATACTGTGATCAACACATAATGGTTTAACAGCTATTGTAGCAACAGGCCAGTTGTCAGTCAATGGCTTCTCCTGCTGCAGATGGTGGGGGCTCAGCTTCTGAGCCCACAGAATCCATAGGACATATGTTTATGTCCATTTGTAGGAACCCCTTCCCAGACAGAATGTACATTTACATCCTGGGGTGGGAAGATGTCAAAGTGTAGAAGATTATAGTGTACAATTATATAGTAATGTGGCGGACACAAATCAGGCATTTGAGCGAGATACACCCCCTAAATTATTGTGATCTAATGCAACCTGTAAGGGGGTTAGTCCTTAGAGGTTTTAGTCCAGAGTGTATAACGTGGACTTAACTCAAGGAATGTGCAAATAAAGACACAAACACAGCATTGCCAAGCAGAATAGATGTTTATGCACAATGAAGCAATGAGAATGGTGATTGCACATATATCAATTGCTATATATGCAAGAGAAAAACTGTCCAAAGCTCCTTATGAACCAAGTGGAAGACTCAAACTCCCTCCTCGGTATCAAGGGGAATCATAAAACAAGCACTCATGGCAAAGCGCAAAACACAGCCACAGGAGCTGACGAAACTGTTTTTCACTTGCATATCAGTGTATCACCTGATGAGAGTTTCCCTTTTTCTTATACATGACCCTTTGCCCTTGATTGGGATCATATATTTCAAGCATTTTCCTATACTGAGGAGGGAGTTTGAGTCTTCCACTCATGTGCCTTGGAAATAGGGTAAATCTGTACTCTCCTGCGGGTGATGTACCTAATGAGTTGTTATTTGTTTCAGGCAGTCTGCAATCTGGAATTTTAACCTTTAGCAAGTAAATTTAAATTTATATCTAATAAAAGCTAGATTTTTAGGGAACTTGGTATAGTGTTCTATGCCTTTGGCATTTATTTTCATTTTATGATACATCTTGCTCTGTGTTACATCACAGAGGGTTGTCATCTTTTTCAATAACAGAAAAAAATGTGATATTCATAAAACACTAAACCTTATCTAATGCCTAAATTACAGAACAATCTAAATATTTAGTTGCATAATTCAAGGACATGCATAAACAGGCTATTTTAAAATATGCAAAGCCATGCTAAATTTCTGCTCAATACACACAAATATTGCAATTTTTTTTGCACTATTTTAACCAATAAGTTGCTAATTTCCTTTCAATAATTTTTATTGGGTTTTATAATAAACAAACAAAATAACAACAGATAATTAACATATTTGCTGCATTAGAAAACAATTACTATGACAGATATTTCAAACATGCAGTGCGTTGCTGAATAGTATTACATGAAATGCGTTAGATGATATCTAGTACTCAAATGACGAACAATAAGTTGCTAATTTCAAATTCCAAAATGCTTGGTTTACTCTTAAAGAATCTACTCTCTCTCTTTCCTGTTCACTGTATCATTTAGCAACTCTGCTTTTTCTCCTTCTCCCTATGCTCCTGAGGTTTCTCAGGGTTCTAGGTCCATTCCACTTTTAACTACAAAGTCCCATTGAGCAAACTATCAGCAGAGTTGTTTTTTAGTACCATCTCAATGGTGATCACACCCAACTATATACTTTTTCGAATTACATCACCACCTCACTACAAAAGTGATTGGCTGTCTGCTGTTTCTAACATCATGTCCTCTCTTTATCTGAAATTGAATCTAGAAAATTGAACTTATGTTTCTACCATTTACTAACCTAGCTAAACCTGATATTTTCATTTCAGACTGTAATACTACCATAACTCCTAGGCAGCATGCCTGCTGTCTTTTGGTAATATTTAACTTGGATCTCCTCTTTACTCTCTCTGTTTAATCACTTGCATGCTCATGTCACGTGCACCTCAAGAACGTCTCCAGAATCTTCCCCTTTCTTAATAAGGAAACAACAAATCTCTTGTTGTTGACTTGATCCATTCTCATCTTGACTAATGTAACCCATTACTAAATGGTCTCCTCCCCACTTAACTCTCCCCTCTCCAATATATCCTTAATGCAGCAGCCAGGCTTATCTTTCTGTACAATCATTACATGGTATGTGCCTGTCACTGTATTAGCTGCCCATCTACCATAGAATACAATTTAAACTCATCACTTTCATCCATCAAGCTCCCCACATTGCTACACCATCCTGTATCTCCTTCCTCATCTCTATCCACCACCCTACCCATGCTCTCCATTCTGCTATAATCTATCTCTTCTCAGTGTAACCCTCTTTTACAGTCCCCTCTAAAAGCGGTCCCCCTTCATCCAACAATATCCTGCACCCCATGCACCATAAAGCACTTCATATCTGTAAAGTGCTACAGAATATGTTGGTGCTATTTAAATTATTATTATAAAGAAGAACATTTTTAGAGGAAAGTGATATATGCCTTAGGGCTTGTGCCCCTGACCATGTAAATCCCTAGCAATACATCTGATTTCATCTGTTAATGAAAATGGACTTTGAATGCTAAAATTCTTTCTGACGCTACAAGGGGAAAAACACTGTATATATTTATCATAGAGTTCAATGGTTGTATGAATCCTGATACAATGAGCTCCCCAAGCCTTTATCATGTACCTGTACGGTATGAATTGAGGAAACAGGGAACTTGGTGCTCTAACCCCTGTAAAGAATATTGAACCTTTTTAGATTAAATAAAATTACATTATCATAAGTACGACCATGAACTGTCTGTAGATTGAGAGGTTGTCATTTTTCCGCCTCCATGATATTAACAACAATCTTGAAAACCTCTTCTTAAAAATTATTTGTCTGCCCCTGCTCTGGTGTTAATAGGGCTTGGCTAATTCTTTATGTCTGGCACTTGGCTTCTGCCAACATCACACAATGATTATGTCACATTACATACTACAGAGGCTTGATGCAGCTGCATTTTTTAATAGGAAATGTAGTGAAAATATACTGTAAAGCATCCCTGCAGTCCTGAAGTTAATTTCACACCCAGAATCTCAATGCTTTAAGACAATTGTGTCACCATGCTGCTGATTAGCTGGCTTCCACAGAGTAAAAAGAACATTTCTATAGACTAACAAATTAGGCATTAGGACAAGACTGGATGATTATTGTAGTTAGGCTACAAGCCAACAAGATTAGATTTTAAAAACTGAAATATGGCCCCAGTTTCAGCAGAACAATAATATCATTTTAGAGCTAAAACTCAATTAAACTAAAGTTTAAATTGAAAGAAATAATTTGATATGCAGAAATGACGTACATTGTAAAGCAGCACCATTATTCCACATTGTGATTGACTTCATTTTCTGGTAACAGTGTCTGGATCTCCAGAAATATTCTAGTATGTAGGTAACCTAAATATAGTGCTAGCAGACAGACATTACTTTCCGTTTTAATAAATGAAAAATGGCAGTTTAAAGAGGCTCCTTTCATGGTTTGCTCAACATTTTAATAACTAAAATTGGTCTTTATTCTTGCCAAAGCAATTCAACCACTTCAGTGATGCTAAATCTTTTCAGAACCAGGAAAATCTGAGTTTTAGAGTCATTCATTGATTGTCTGGGAAATCCAACAAATCTTTATTAAACAATTATTACTTGCATTACCTCACATAAGATGTCTGATAAATTTCTGCCATATGCAATGGGTTATACGAGGGGCTGCTGATAAGTCTTTGGCTTTGTGTTCTTTTTTTTGTTTCTATGGTAACGAATGTTAGATCACATGAAAGCCTTATGTGTCTAATATATGTTTTCCAAATTTTGTGTTTGTAGCTTAATGCAACAGTTTTCTAGGCACGAGGGAAAACAAAATGGCGGAGTCTAAGGCGATATTCACAGCAAATGAGAGCAGAGGAGTGATAAAATTCTTGTTTCTGCAAGGAAAGTCCGCAAAGGATATTCATGGTGAGATGTCGCAGACATTGGGGGATCAATGCCCTTCATATTCTACAGTTAAGAACTGGGTTGACAAATTTAAAATGGGCCACTTCAGCACCAATGATGAGGAACGTCCTGGACGACAGAGAGAGGTTGTTGTTCCGGAGATCGTCGATGCTGTGCACAACCTCATACTGGAGAATCAGCGAATTTCAGCTAAAGGAATAGCAGACATCATGGGGATTTCTGGTGAACGTGTTTGTGTCATTATCCATGAACATTTGAAGATGAAGAAGCTATCTGCAAAGTGGGTCTCCAAATGTTTGACAACAGATCAGAAAAGCATGCGAGTGAAAACTTCCCGGTCCATTTGTCAGCGTTTCCGTACTGATAAGAACTTCCTGGATCAACTGGTCACTATGGATGAGATCTGGATTTATTTGTATGACCCTGAAACCAAGGAGCAGTCAAAAGAGTGGAGGCACAGTGGTTCTCCTCGCCCAAAGAAGTTTAGGGTGCAAAAATCAGCCACTAAGGTGATGGCGTCTGTGTTCTGGGATAAGGAGGGCGTGCTGCTAGTGGACTAACTTCAAAATGGTTCCACCATCAATGCAAGGTATTACATTGAACTTTTGGGCCAATTTGAAGGCAGCTCTGAAGGCCAAAAGGCGAGGCAAGCTGTCCAAAGGAATCTTGTTCCTGCAAGACAATGCCTCCGCTCATACTGTACAAGCAACCACGGCAAAACTGGTGGAGCTAGGCTTCCAGCTGGTTGACCACCCACCTTGTTCACCAGATCTAGCTCCCTCTGACTATCATCTGTTTCCAAACCTGAAGAAACACCTCAAGGGTACCAAATATCACACCATTTCTGATGCCATGGCTGCTACGGATGACTGGTTTGAGGCACAACTGAGATCCTTCTTTTTGCAAGACTTACAGAACTTGGAATACCGATGTAAGAAGTGTGAAGTGACTGTAAGACATCAGTGGAGAGTATGTGGAATAAATGTAAAGTTTTATCTTCCTATCTTGTTTCTTTCTGGGTAAAGCCAAAGACTTATCAGCACCCCCTCATATTTGTCACAAATCATTACGATACTTTAAATTATTATTATCAGGTAGATTGTCTGAAGTATTTATGCATTTATGAAAAATGATTAACTTTAAAGTTATACATATTTTAGTTGCATCTTTAAAGTCAACCATATTAAATTAATTATGTTTTATCTTCAACTTTATAAGCAGAATTGATTCAAAGAGCATGAGTATTCTGTGTAAAATTATACTTTGTACAGAATTGAAATATCTACTAACAACATTTGTAAAATTTAATTTAGGTGTCAATGTAGAGCGACGTCTTGATTATGCAGCTAATACACACTTCAGTTACAGTAGACAATAATAAATGGGAGTCTTAACTTAGCCATATGTAGTGACTCCACATCAGCAGAAACCTGAGTTTTTGGGGACAGATACTGTAGATGAAATGAATGACGGGCGAGAGCTGCCTGTGATTGGCTGAGCACCTCAGCCAATCACAAGCAGCTCTTTTAGCAGGCAGGTATTTTAAATCCACGCCTGCTGATAGATCAGCACCACAGTGCAGGGGACAGCAGGAGAAGAGTCGGCTGACCCCCGACAACTGAAGCAAGGTGAGTATCTATTTTTTTGTTTTGTTTTTTAAACCACTTTTACTTGATTTTCAGGGAAGGGCTTATATTTAAAGCCCTTCCCTGAAATCAATTGCAGGCAGCAGAATCTTCTACCACAGCTGACATGTGTGACAGCTGCGGTAGAGAATTGAAGAATTGAAGAATTCCTCTGCTACATCTGTCACAGATGCGGAATATGTTGGCGCTATACAAATAAAGATTATTATTATGTAGCAGCAGGGAATTCTTTTAACTAGAGGGGATAAAGGAAACATCTGCCGCATGCGCCAAATGTGTTCTATATCCAGGTGGGGGGTCACAGCAGTGGTGGACAGGTAAGTATATATATATATATGTATATATATATATATATATATATATATATATATATAATTATTTTTTTTACACTAAAATTTTTCTTTTTCAGGGAAGGGCTTATATGTAAAGCCCTTCCCTGAAAAAGAATGCAGGAGTGCTGGCAGACCATTGTTTTCAATGGAGCCGCGGACAGCAGCCACTGCTCCATGGAAAACAATGCGTGCATTCCCTATGGTGTACGCATGTCCTATCTTCGCATCACACGCCTGTAAAACATGGACATGTGAACACACCATAGGGAATGCATTGTTGCAAATAGATGTGTGTTTTTGTGCATGCGTACAGCCACCCTTAAAATTACATATTTGCAAAAGTATGAAATTTTATTTTTTCTCCTCTAAATTGCATTAACTCCAGAAAAAAACTGTGTGGTCAAAATACTCATGACACCCCTCAGTGAATATATTAAGGGGTTAATTTTTTTTAAATTGGGTCATTTGTGGGGGGTATCTGACATTCTGACACCTATGAACCTTGCAATTTTGGTTCAATGGTTAAAAAGCAAACGTTTTTCAAATGAGGTTCCAGGACAAAGTAAGCACACTGGTCCCTGCGCTGAGCCAATCAGAGGCAGCTCTCAGTTGTCATTCAGCTGAGAGCTGCCCCTGATTGGTCCCTGCACTGAGCCAATCAGAGGCAGCACTCACTCACCCATTCATGAATTCATGAATGGGTGAGTGAGAGCTGCCTCTGATTGCTGAGGCTGTGACCAAACAGAGGCAGCTCATTCAGCAGGCGGGGATTTTAAATCACAAGCTGCTGAATACAACTCACAGCAGTTCAGGAGAACTGCCGGCCGGCCGCAGCTGAACTCCGTCTGCCGGGACAAGATGAGTATATATATTTTTTTTATTTTTACACATTTTAGGATGATTTTCAGGTAAGGGCTTATATTTTTAAGCCCTTCCCGAAAATTCATCCCGCACTCGCCGGCAGCCCATTGCTTTCAATGGAGCCGGCTGTATTGCCGGCTCCATTGAATTCAATGGTCAGTGCTCGTTTAATCGAGACGAGTACCGCGTGGTGCTCGTCTCGAGTAACGAGCATCTCGAGCACCCTAATACTCGAACGAGCATCAAGCTCGAACGAGTATGCTCGCTCATCTCTATTAAATACGGATATTAAAATTTATGCCAAAATATTAGCCTCTAGATTGGCACCCATTTTACCATTCTTAATCGGAGAAGACCGAGTTGGATTAGTAAAAAGGTCATCAAGCTCCAGATAAAACTATAAGAATACTAAATATTACACATTTCATAGAATCTAGGAAAATCTTTGCAGTATTGTTATCTTTAGATGCAAAAAAAGCATTTAGCTGCATAAAGTGGACATATGCACTTGTGGTTGTAAGCAAAATTAGTTTTGGGGAATCTTTTTTCCAAGCTATACTTGCACTATACTCCCTTCACCCCATGTTTTTACCACTGGGGCTTTGTCAATAGAATTTAATATTACAAATGGAACTCGACAATGATGTTTATTACCCCCCCCCCCTCAACATTGATTTTCATAATATAATTAGAACCTCAAGCCCAAGCGATTGGAGAAAATACTTTAACAAATTGGAGACCGCTTACATCTAACATCTCTATACACAGATGATATCAGAGTAACTTTAACCCCTTAGTGACCACCCCATAGTGTTTTACATCCTGCCTTAGTGGGCTTTAATCCCCAGGGCCATAAAAACATGCCTGCTCTGCAGATTAAAGCCACATGGGCTGTGGACATGACAGGTCTATGCTGTTGGCTGCTGGAGGTAGCTGACAACCTGAAGCTGTCATGGGGGGGATATCTGACCATTGATCGTGCGATCACCACTATCCAATGGATAATGGCCATCACATAAAAGTAGAAAATGAATCAGATCCATGAGGGGAGCTGAAAGTACTCACCACCATCCTCCGCGATGTCCTGCAGTGTTCTAGTCCTTCTGCTCATGCACGCCAGACGTATTGCATCACGTGCACGAGCAGAAGGCTGGGTGGCCTGGGAAATTTGAAATTTCCTGGCTCCCTGCCACTGAAGGTAGCCATAAAGCTGGAGGTACCACCAATGTATAATGGTGATCACGAAGAAGTAAAAAAGAAGTTTAAAAAAATTAAAGTTTCAGCTCCCCTCATGGATCTGATCCATGAGGGGAGCTGAAAATACTCACCTCCATCCTCCGTGATATACTGTGGCGATCTGGACCTGTCGCGGGCTTCTGCGCCCGGCAAATTTAAAGTCTCTCTGCACTCAGCTGTCAAAGACAGCCGAGTGCAGGGAGATGTCACCGGGGACCACTATATGTGGTAGCAGTGCTGGTCCTATTTAAGGCAATGGGCACGCGTGTTTTTGCACGTATGTGGGCACACGGTTTTGTGCGCACCTACGTATGCACATAAACACCCTCGTGTGAACGAGGCCTTAAGGTGACACGTGTCAGATTTCCAAAATTTAGCTTGATCATTAAAGTGCAAACAGGCTTGGCCACTAAGTGGTTAACAGGTCCTAATTACTCTCTAGATGTTACATTGGAGACTATCAAAGATTTTGGGAAGATCTCTTAGTATAAAATAAGCACACAAAAATCTCAGCCCTAACCCCTAAATTTAGCTGGAGATACTTTACACTATTTCCAAAACAAATCAGTATACCATAAAAGTAGGAAGGCAATTATGTGGAGGCCTACATTTTTGAGATTATTGAACCTGTTAATTATTTACATATCTGTATATTTCTTTCTATTTCTTTCTTTTTCCTTTAAAGTTTTAAGCCTCTTAGTTGTAATTTAATTTCATATTATTGTACAATTGACTAACTTGCTACAAAGCATGCCTTGATTATTCTTGTACAAAAATCATTTTTATCATTAATGTATTCTGTTTTAAAAATGTAAAATCTTTGAATAAAAATCATTGTAACAGTATAGTAGTTTAGTTAGTAATGTATGATCAATACCTTAACTAATTTCCTAGGTGCTTGGTAACTGTGGATAGATTCTCTCGACGATCCGGGTCTATGTTATTATGTTGCATCCACCTAACTTTCCTACAAAAACCACCCCCGATTACAGTTTTTGTCCCTGCAGCCGGAGTTCAGCCGCGGACGGCCGGCAGTTCTCCTGAACTGAACTGCTCTGTGTAGTATTCAGCAGTGAGTGAGTGCTGCCTCTGATTGGCTCATCGCAGGGACCAATCAGGGGGAGCTCTCAGCTATTGAATGCAATGGGCTGCCGGCGAGCGCGGGATGAATTTTCTGGAAGGGCTTAAAAATATAAGCCCTTCCCTGAAAATCATCCTAAAATGTGTAAAAATAAAAAAAATATATATACTCACCTTCTCACCTTGTCCCTGCAGCCAGAGTTCAGCCGCGGCCGGCCGGCAGTTCTCCTGAACTGCAATGTGTAGTATTCAGCAGGAGGGGATTTAAAATCCCCGCCTGCTGAATGGGCTGCCTCTGATTGGTCACAGCCCTCACCAATCAGAGGCAGCTCTCACTCACCCATTCATGAATTCATGAATGGGTGAGTGAGTGCTACCTCTGATTGGCTCAGCGCAGGGACCAATCAGGGGCAGCTCTCAGCTGTCATTCAATAGCTGAGAGCTCCCCCTGATTGGTCCCTGCGCTGAGCCAATCAGAGGCAGCACTCACTCACTGCTGAATACTACACAGAGCAGTTCAGTTCAGGAGAACTGCCGGCCGGCCGCGGCTGAACCCCGGCTGCAGGGACAAGGTGAGTATATATAGTTTTTTTTATTTTTACACATTTTAGGATGATTTTCAGGGAAGGGCTTATATTTTTAAGCCCTTCCCGAAAATTCATCCCACGCTCGCTGGCAGCCCATTGCTTTCAATGGAGCCGGCTGTATTGCCGGCTCCATTGAATTTCAATGGGTTGGACAGCGCTCCTTTGATTGGGCCCGTTTCACCGAAAACGCTGCTAGCTGCAGATTTTTCAGCGAATCGTCAGCCCGGTCATGAGATTTGCGGATGCACATCTGACATGCGATCCGCAAATCACGGCAAAAAACGGTTGTCTGACCGAGGCCTTAGAGAGTAGGTCTTGCATGGTTTGTTCTTGTTTCCATTTAAAGATAGCTGCTTTCTAACTAAGTACTCCTCTCTTGTAGGCCTAATGTGCGTACTATATTATGGAAGGGTACATAACACTCTGGGGCATTAATTATGAAGAATTCTTTATTGTGTTTTTCGGTTTGTAATTCATTCAGTTTAAGGACATAATATAGGTATTATTTCTCCAGGTGAAAATATTGTAGAAGGAATGGCTAAGTTTAAGAGATAAAGTGATCAGAGCAAGTTATATCCCTATGTTGCATCGGGTCATCATTGGCAGTAGCCATTTAGTTGCTAGGAACATGTTGATGTGCGTGTATGTCATGTCCGTGGGAATAGGTGTTATCTCTTTCGCATGCATATTTGCACTGCCAAATATCAAATAAATCCTCTCAGATCAGCCAATCTGTTATGTAGTGGGTGGGGGTGGTCTGTGGCTTCTAGTTGTGGAGTCCATGTCTGGATCATGTATGATATGGAGATCTCCACATAGTAGCCTGTGGAATTTGTTTAACAGCATAATTTAGGAAGGGTATCTGCACTTTGTTGGATGCATATACAGTAACTATAGTATTGTTGATCTTACAGACCATGTCAACAAATCTCCCTCTATAATCAACTATTTTGTGGAATAAGGCAAAACTAAGGAGTGTTTGATAGCGATTAGAACTCTTGCTTTTTCCCGTAGAGTTAGAGTAGTAGATACATGGGTAGTTTTTATTAGTTAGTCTAGGGCGATCTGTTTTCCTAAAATGAGATTCCTGGATGCATATCATATCAGCATTAGATCTCTTGGCCTCTTTTCAGAGGACTATTAATGCCTTTAATATTAAAGGATAAGATCTCCAAATCCATAACTGAAAACTACTTTTTGTGTGATGTGTGTCCAAAGTCCCTGCACACTGGTGATTATGGGAATCTTGTGTAGAGGAGTGCCTGATGTAGACCCTTGGGGGGTTAGGAAGTAACTGTGGAATGACATAAGAGGGAAGGAGGGGAACGACAAACAACAGATGAAGAAACATATTTTAACATTGCAGTTTGTCAGACGGCGCAAATTGTGGAGAGTTTACAAAGATTTCATGACTGGTCCTGAGATCTTGATGTCAATTATTAAGCTTGAGATGTGTCGCTTACTCTCTTCCACTGCTGGCATAATTTAGGAGAGTGGGGTCCCCCACGACCTCAATCCCCATTTGTTGTCAGTGTAAGGGGGATTCCCCAAGAATCCAGCACTTCGTTGCCTTTCTCCAGTGTTGAAAAGATATGTGTGGTTCCATTTCTGGACACTACCACCTTAGTTGGGAAGGCCCACTTGTATGGTATGGCATGGGAATGTAGCGCCAAGACGATTGGGCCAAGCTTCTTCCTTGCGAAACTTGTAGACTACAATAAGTCTATGAATAATGAAATGCTCTGGAAAGGAGCAGGCAGGGAATGTACCTTCCTTAAGGCCTGCATCAATTGTTCCTTGCTTTGGAAAAAGTGGAATCTAGCAATTGTGTCCCTATGGGTGGATACAGGAATACTGGTGGCTCTTGGTAATCTGTGCGCTCGGTCGATGGTTAAATCGAGAGGAGTGCATTGAGGTTAGATCGTGCATACTAACTTCTGGATGTAGGGAGTTAACTCAGATGGAGAAACCATTTCGGGGATGCTCCTGAAATTTACGTTGTTTCTGCGATTTCAGTCTGACAGATTGTTTCGAAGCAGAACAACCTTGCTTTCCAAATCATTGTGGGAGTTCGCTAGTGAACTGTGTGCCATGGTAAACACCTCCATCTTTTTTTCAAGGTGGTCAGTGCAGTCCCCCAGTGCCACTGAGGTGTTGATGCCTGCTAGTGCTGTTGATATGTCTTTCTGTATGGAGCTATGCAGTGCCAACATGTTTCCTTCAGAAACACCATGTAGCTGCCTCATTGCTAGCTGGAATATCTTGAAGTGAAATGTCCCCTTTACATGTGGGTGAGGCTGAGTGTCTATGTGCTTTCCGCTTCACTGGGCTCATGGAAGGAGATGGTGAGGAGATTGCACTCTGTGGGGGTGTTGTGATGGTCAATGCAAGCCCTGCTGGACAGTCAGGCTAAAGCCTTCTTTTGTTTGTTGCAGGCGTAATGACGCGTGAGGCAGTAGCCTAGCAAGCTGGTTGCGGGAGGTGCAGGATGCCCCGGGTGCTGTCAGTGAGGGGAGTGACAGCTCAGCCAATCAGCTATGGTCCTAGCTTGCAACTACTTGGCAGCGGCGGGTGTAGGAGCTACTATTGGAGTCTGCCAGAAGCCCCTCACAGAGCCTGCACTGCCCCCTAGTGCCAGTTAATCCTACCCCGGCGGTCCTGTCATGAGGGGAAACACAGATCTGCAGAGCTGGCAGCTTCCAGGACCTCTGATGATGTCACGACATGTGATACCATATGTGGGAGGAGTCAGAGATCATATGACCACAGGAAAGATCAATAAATGTAGGACTCTGCTGTATTCTGTGTGTTGGAGCTGTGGGGGTCAGGATGGATGGATGGATGGAGTGAGTGGAGCAGTGGGGGTCAGGATGGATGGAGTAAGTGGAGCTGTGGGGGTCAGGATGGGTAGAGTGATTGGAGCTGTGGGGTTAGGATGTTAGAATTGATGGAGCAGATGTCTGGGGATCAGGATGGATGTAGTGGAGCTGTCTGTGTGATATCTGGGGATCAGGTTGGATGTCCGGTCGGCCCTGCAGTGACAGTGTAGGGACCCGAGGATGAGAGCAGAGGAGCAGTAAAACCAGATAGTGAAACATATTCCATTTATCTCTTTTTTTCTACTTTTATTTTCTCATTATAGATTTTCTTTTTATTCTATTGTCTGTACATGACTATGTGATGGCTATCTTGTCTTTACTGCAGTTCACAGCATTTAGAGAGTTGTTTTACTGCAGAACTCATGGGCCTTTCCCACAGTGGACAGAAGTCGACCTAATAATTTCTACGGGAGACTATTACAGCATGCACTGTGACCTGTGCAGGGAGGGGAAGGAGGTTAGCTGTGACTATCACTTTAGCCTTAAGATTCTTAATGTTGTGTCTTTCAGTAGCACCATGTGAGAGGAGATTTTCAAAACTAAAATTAATCAAGAACTCTCTTAGGTCCACTCTTTTAATAATTTCATAATTGGGGGGGGGGGGGGCAAAAAATTTCCACACCGGGTACCACCTGACCTTGCTATGCCACTGGTGTGAGGTGTGTGGGTGCAGCATAAACTCACTATCAGCTGCTTTTGCTTGATAGGAGGATCTGTGCCTAGGATCCCTTTGCCTCCCGCTGGAGCTGGAACAGGTGACCTTGTGGCCGGGGCCATTTGTGCTTGCTTCATGCTGGTGGGTGCTGAGATGCGGACTGCAGAAAGGTCTTCTCCTCCGTTCCTTCCCACTGGCAGGTTATCAAAGGGAGAGTAAAAGGAGGCAGAGCTTTTCTCTCCCTCTGTAGAGGTGCTGTTCCACTGCCGTGCTGTGTCTGTGACACATGCTGCCTGCAGTAGTTTAACTTCCTTAGTGCCTCTCCCACTGATGTTTCCCTGCTGAACATATGCATAACAGTTGCATAACATTCTTACGACCCCTTGCAGGGGGCTAATTATTGCCATCATAAAGTACATTAGCTTTTAGCATAACAGCATACTCCTACTATGGAGTAAAAGGAGAGGTTAACAACGGGTGCAAAACAGGGGGATCCATATCAGCTGCATAGTAATTGCTGGCTCCATTGAATTCAATGGGCGAACATCGTTCTTCTCTGCCACAGCTGCTACAGCTGTGGCAGAGGAGAATGATCTTTGTAGTATATGTTCTCAATGGGGTCAGCGCTGCTGCATATATAGAACATATATAGAACACAAGGAATCGCAGAACGCAGATAGGCGCGATCTGCGATTCCTCGTGTCCTATAATTTATCGGACATCTGCATAAAAAGCGGCCATGTGACCGATCCCATTGCGAAGCAATGGTTCTATATATGCGCAGATCGCATGCGCAGGCGCAAATCGCACGAAGAAACGCCCATCTGACCGAGGCCTAAGGGTGACTACCCACCACAGTTTTTTTTTCACTGCGAAATTCGCAGCGTTCTTTTTTCTGCAGGGGTCTGTGGACTTGTAATGTTAAAATGGCGATTGCGCAAAATCGCGATTTCTCAGTAAATTACGTTTTTGGGCAATCGTGATTTTAACATTACAAGTCCCATAGACCCCTGCAGGAAAAAAAACGCTGAGAATTTCGCAGTGAAAAAAAACCTGTAGTTTGTAGTCAGCGTAAAATTGAATCTCTAGTCACCACTCAATAAACTAATCCCCTGCCAGCTAACCTTATCCCTCTAAAAGAAGTCAGACTCAAATTACAGGCCCATCTGGCCCTTTAAACGCTTTAAAATGTTGCTCTACATCTCCCATAAAAACAACTGTAAATTAATGGCCAACAAAGTCAAGGCAGCCCGAATCAAGACCAGGATTCCTTACCTCATTTCCCAAACAGCGAAGGAAAAGATTTTATCCCTGCACGAAATAATAGAAGGGTTTAGTGAATACTACTGAGGACTGTATAATCTATTCCAGGATACAGCTACCCCAAGACCAAATGACCAACTTATTACAAACTTCTTATTGAAGCTCGACTTACCTCATATATCTGAGGATCAGCTTCTAGGGCTTAACACTCCCATAACACCGCAGGAAATAGAAAGTGCCATCCAATCTCTGAAATCAGACAAAGCCCCTGGTCCAGATAGTTTTTCCAATAAATTTATCCGAGACAAGTTTAACCCCCCAAATTTTAACATTCTTTAACCAAATTATACAATCTGGTAAAATCCCATCGGAATACTTAAAAGTAACAATAGTCACAATTCATAAAGAGGGTAAACCACTAGACTTCCCTGCCAAATTCCACCTTATCTCCCTACTAAATTCAAACATTAAATTATATGCCAAGGTAATTGCTTACAGACTCTTCCCTATACTTTCTCATATAATCAAAAATGACAAGGTGGGATTTATGAGAGGATGACAGGCCCCTGATGGAATGAGATGACTAACTAACTTGGTGGAGAGGGTGGGTATAAACTGAACGCTTTCTCTGCTCCTTGCCCTGGATGCGGAAAATGCATTCGAAATAGCACACTGGGGTTATTTGCACCAGACTTAGAGAAAGTTCAGCCTTTAGGAGCCGATACTGGCTACCATCTTGGCTTTATACTACTGCCCACCGGCTTCAGTATTAGCCAACGAAGTCTTGTGGCAGATATTTCAAATATCAATTGGCACACCACAGGGTTGTCCTCCCTCCCCATTAAATTTCACCATGATGATGGAACCCCTAGCAGAGTCTATTAGAACTAACCCACTGATAACGGGAATTAAGCAAGGAACAACAGAACATAAAATTTATCTATTTGCTGACCACATCATCCTGTCACTTACTGACCCTAAGGTATCTTTACAGCAGGCGATTTCTACCCTTAAGCGATTCAGCTCAGTAACTACAAAGTAAATACAAACAAGTCACAGTTGATGGGAATCCATATACAAGACAGGGTTAGGAAATTCCTAATAAATAAATATAGGTTTCAGTGGTGCGCCTCTGTTCTCCCATACTTAGGCATCCATCTTACTACCTTCCTAGACAACATGATCACGGCCAACTTTCCCCCACTACTGACCTTGCTGCAAAAAAAATTGATAGATTGATCACCCTTGAACCCAGCTTGATGGGCAGTATAGTGCTTTATAAATGCTAATTCTCCCATGAATTTTATATTATTTTCAATCGATCCCCTTAAACAACTCAGACTTCACCTTTTGTAGCCTTTCAGTGCCAGATCAATAACTTCATCTGGCATGGGCAAAACCAAGGATTACAATTTCCAGACCTCTACGACTTGGTGGTATGGGGGTACTCAACCTCGGCACTGCCGTAATGCCTTCTTATTAGACTAAATTAAACACTGGTGCTGTGCAGATGCAAACAAATTTAGGACTAAAATCCTCCTTCTCCCACACTAAAAATCGTCTGGCTCTTTTCCTGACATTGGTGGTTGCACTCTGCTCCGTAACTGGTGGCTCAATGACAGTGGCTGCTACAGTCCGGTTTGTAATTCACTGAGTGCTTCTGCATCTTTGAGGACCCATCTCTCACTCCCCCTATCCAGTCTGACCTTGTTGATGCCCAACCTCTCTCTGAAAAATTGGCCCAGAGAAGATGAAATGACCAAAAAAGATATATATTAGGGGAACTGTGTCATAGTAACATACTATGTTAGGTTGAATGAAGACAATGTCCATCTAGTTCAGTCTGTTTCAACCCTCCCCCCCCCCCCCCCACCCTTATTGGTCCAGAGGAAGGCAAATAAACTCAGTGAGGCAGAAGTTAATTTAGCTCATTTAGAGGAACAAAAATCATTCCTGACTCCATAATGGCAGTCAGAATAATCCCTGGATCAAAATTTAATAGTTCCTACCTGATTCCAACACCTGGATCAACAACGCCACTGTTTTTTAAATGTCTTTATCGTGTAATGTCATAGCACTCCAAAAAGACGTCTAGTCCCCTCTTATATTCACTCATTGATTTTGCAATCACCACATCCTCAGGCAGAGAGTTCCACAGTCTCACTGCTCTTACGGTAAAGAACCCCCTTCTGTGTTAGTGATGGAGCCTGCTTTCTTCTAGATGTAGAGGATGCCCTCTTGTTACCGTCACAGTACTGGGTATAAACAGATCGTGGGAGAGATCCTTGTTTTGTCCTTTAATGTATTTTTACATAATTATTTGGTCACCCCTTAATTGTCTTTTTCCATCTGCATTCCAAATACCACTGCTTCGTTTCTAAGACCTGTTATGTACCCTAAAAGTAGTTTAAGTCCACATAAGTGAAAGGATAATGTCCAACAGGTGCTGTATGCCATTTCTCTTGCCAGGAGGTCTGTGACTCCTCTAACCCATCTCGATACTTATACTGAGAAGGCGTTTGACAAGCTTGACTTGACTTTCAAGGAAAAAGCCGCTCTCAACTTTGTCTTCACACAACAATTTGTCAACACCATTTTGACACTATATTCCAGCCCACATTCTAGAAAAATAGTTAATGGGATTCTTTCCTCCCCCTTCAGCATAAGCAATGGCAAATGCGATGTCCCCTTTCTCTCCCTTTATGTTAAACCTTCAAACCCTGGTTCAATCCATTCAGAAACATCCTAACATCAAGGGTTTTCACATTAATGGGCTTGAGCATCATGTTGTTGCATTTGCGAATGACATGCTGCTATTCCTCTCTGACCCATCAAGATCTTTTCCTGCTCTTACAACTCTTCGAACACTTTAGCTGATTTAAATCTCTCTAAGTGTGAAGCATTAGATATTAATGTGCCTACAGACAGAAGAACAAAACTATCATCTGACTTTCCATTTACACAGACAACATCGTACGTCATCTAGTTAAAATTTCCACATATATATCAGATGTTTTCACCCTCAAACATCTTAAGTTATTAAAAGAGGTGTCATCTCAATTAAAGAGACTAGAGATACCTTAGATGTTGCGTACCGGCAGGAGAAATGTGCTAAAGACATATCATTCCTAAGTTTATCTATCTATTTTAAACTGCCCCTAATAAAGTCCCCACTTCCTTCTACCACTCAGTGTGACAACTTTGCTCTGCTTTTCTATGAAAATCTGCTAAATCTAGGCTTGCTTTTAATTTATTTGGTCTTCTAAAAAAATGGGTGGTTTTTGCTTGCCGAATCTGGCCTTTATAATCCATCTATTCAACTGTGACTTCATATTGAGTTGCTTTCCTTGCACAACTGTAGGCTCAGTAGACAAATTGCATTAGCAAACCTATCATGGCAGGAGTTATCTTATTTATGGGCTCCCTCTATTAATTGCAAAGCCAATCTTCCATTCAGTTGGGTCTTTTAGAGTGTAAATTAAACATGGCGTTTAGCCAACTAACTATCATTCCTTCTTACTAGAGATGAGCGAGCACCAAAATGCTCGGGTGTTCGGTACTCGAGTCAAACTTTTCGTAATGCTCGAGAGCTCGTTTCGAGTAACGAACCCCATTGAAGTCAATGCGGGACTCCAGCATTTTTGTATGGGACCGATGCTCCGCATAGGGGATGATTTGTGAAACACCGGAAAACCTCAGAAAGTCATGGAAACAACACAGAAATGGATATGGAAGGGCAGAGGCAGCAAGCATGGCTGCATCTGAGGCTCCCAGGTTCGACTATTAAGTCAAAATGGGGGCAAGAGCCTGGCGGTCATCCCCCTAACAATTTACTTGGGACAGACCATAAGCAGCAAGGCATACGCGCTGGAACATCTTAGCTAAGCCCCACACTACCTGCAACCAAGGACAATGACTGCCTGTGGGTGACATCACTGTCTCTACTCCTGGGTTACATGCTGGCATTGCTGTCCAACCTCCCCACACGACCCTGCGTCCACAGCGCTACAAAACTTTCCCTGCGCAGCGTTCAACTGGCCTCATGCCACACGCTCCCTTCATAGCCACACCACCCTCATGTCAATTTATAAGTGCGTCTGCGATGAGGAGGAAACAGAGACACACACTGCAGAGGGTTGGCAGGGCCTGGCAGCGACCCTCTTTGAAAGTGTGGGCGATAGCCCACAATGCTGATGAGAATTGATGATAAATTGATGTACGATCATCATTCCAATCCCGTGCCACCTCCATCACAAAATTGTCAGGAGCCGCAAACGTGGGCATAAAGGGGACTCAGGTGGCAGCACTTCTACACATCTCCACAATGCAGCAGCGCATACTAACACCAAAGATTGGTTTGAAGCAGGAGGTGTCACAAAAGTAGCCACCACAGGTTTACAGTGACCCTGTGAAAGTCTCATGAAATCACTAATGTTTCCTGTGAATGCTCCAATCCAGTATCTCGGATAACTGTGGTAATTTGTAGCATGAGAGATAATACATGCCGACGAACGCAGATCCCGAGACCCCAAGCTGGAGGAGGAGGTGGCATAATAAGCCCGAGAAACCATGACCGAGGTAGGACCCACAATGCTCTGTGTGGGAGTCAGGCTCAGTCCCAGCCTCCAACTTGTGTGACCCAAGGTGCCGCAAGTTTCATTGCAATGGGAAATCCATGTGTCTCCACACAATTCATTCTGTGTAGGTATCAGATAGCTGAACAACGCAATTGGAAAGCCTTCTGCGCCCTACCCAAGTCAGTCAGTGTATTTGTGCCAGATAGCTAAAACACAGCAATGCAAAATCTTTGTGCACCCACAGCATAGGCGAGCCCCTGCAACCCAGAGATAGTATTAAATGTGAAGAAATCAGAGTGCCCAAACATGGCAGAGTTTCACCTGACCCATGACCTTGGCCTCTGCCCACACCCTCAGTAATTGTGGGCATAAAGCGGACTCGGATGCTAGTAGAGCTGTGTATGTCTCAATAAATCAGTAACGGTTGCTTTCATTGCTCCAAAGACTGGATGCACCACAAAGAAGTTCCACAGGTCAAACCTGGCGCAGTTGCATCCCCCCCAGGACCTCGGCCTCTGCCCACACCCTCAGCAATTGTGGGCCTAAAGCAGACTCGGATGCTAGTACAGCTGTGAATGTCTCCTTTATTCTGTTATGCTTCTTTTGATTGGTCCAAACCAGTGTCTCAGATAACTATGGTAACACGAGAGCAAATACATGTCGACCAGCGCTGATCCCCAGACCCCAAGCTGGAGGAGGTGGCAATAAGCCTGAAAAACTGTGACCGAGGTAGGACCCGCAATACTCTGTGTGGGAAGCATGAG
Organism: Eleutherodactylus coqui; assembly: GCF_035609145.1. Lineage (NCBI taxonomy): Eukaryota > Metazoa > Chordata > Amphibia > Anura > Eleutherodactylidae > Eleutherodactylus > Eleutherodactylus coqui. Next base: position 230,150,001 of record NC_089837.1, on the reverse strand, counting down.
GGCGGGCCCAGGATCAGGCTCGGTTTCAGCCTACACCTTGTGTGACCCGAGGTGCCGTGAGTTACATAGCTATGGCAAATCTATGTGTCACCACACACTTCATTCTGTGTAGGTTTCAGATAGCTGAACACCGCGCTGGGAAAGCCATCTGCACTCTGCACCCTACCCAAGTCATTATGTGTATTCGTGCCAGATAGCTAAAACACTGCAATGGGAAATCTTTGTGCACCCACAGCATAGGCGAGCCCATGAAACTCAAAGACAGTATTACACATGAAAAAATCAGAGTGCCCAAACATGGCAGAGTTTCACCCGGCCAAGGACCTTGGTCCTCACTTCTGACTTGTCAGTCAGTGTGTTTGTGCCAGACAGGTAAAACAACGCAATGGAAAGTTTTTGGGCACCCACAGCATAGGCGCGCCCCTGGAACCCAGGGACAGTATTAAGCAGGAAGAAAAAAGAGTGCCCAAACATGGCAGAGTTTCACCCCGCCTAGGACCTCGGCCCAGACTTCTGCCCAAGTCATTCAGTGTTTTTGTGCCAGACAGCTAAACACCACAATGGGAAACCTTTGTGCACCTACGTATAGACAGACCCCTGACACATTTCTGTAGCAAGATAATAGGCGAACCCCCTGAAAGATTTCTGTAGCAAGAGAATAGGCAAACCCCTCAAACCTTTTAGTAGCAAGTGTATATGCGGACCCCTCCAACCTTTTCTGTAGCAAGAGTATAGGCGAAACCCTCAAACCCTTTAGTAGCAATTGTATAGACGAACCACTCAAACCTTACAGTAGCAAGTGTATAGGCAGATCCCCCAAACCTCTTAGTAGCAAGTGTATAGGCGGACCCCTGAAACTTTTCTGTTACAAGAGTATAGGCGAACCCCCGAAACATTTCTGTAGCAAGAGTATATTCGAACCTCTGAAACATTTCTGTTGCAAGAGTATAAGCGAACCCATCAAAGCTTTCAGTAGCAGGTGTAGAGGCGGATCCCTGAAACATTTCTGTAGCAAGACTATGAGCGAATCCCTGAAACTTTTCTGTTGCAGGAGTATAGGCGGACCCCTGAAACATTTCTGTAGCAAGACTAAAGGCGAACCCCTGAAACTTTTCTGTTGCAAGAGTATAAGCGAACCCCTCAAACCTTTCAGTAGCAAGACTATGGGCGGACCCTGGAAACATTTCTGTAGCAAGAGTATAGGCGAACACCTGAAAAAATTGTTTTGCCAAGAGTATAGGTGAAGGCTGGAAAAATTAGTTGCCTAAGAGTATAGGCGAGGGCCTGAAAAAGTAGTGTACCAAGAGTGTAGGCGAACATCTTAAAAAATTGGTTTGCCAAGAGTATAGGCGAAGGCAAGAAAAATTAGTTGCCTAAGAGTATAGGCAAGGGCCTGAAAAATTGGTGTACCAAGAGTACAAGTGTACCTCTGAAAAAGTGCTTAATCCCGAGGGCAGGTGAAACCCATAAACATTTTTTAAAGATGCAGCTCGTTGTTGCTTAATTTGTAACAGGGCCTGGAGGCAGCCCTCTTAAAAAATTGGTTTAAACAGAGCCTTTTGGTCCGCAGAAAAATTGGTGGCTCAGCATGATGACATGCTGTTTTAGGAGGTTAATAATTCACAGAGGCAGAGGGATACAAAGGAAAGGCTTTTCAACAAATATTCACTGGGTGTATCCCTTAAAATATAACTTTTATTGACAAATATATATAAAATGTTTGGGCCTCACAAAAAACAGACAAAACAAAACAAAACAGAAACAGAGCAGGAGATAGAACCCTGGAAAAGAACCGATAAAAAATCTACGAAGCTGATCCCTCCAAGGTGGTACAGGAGTGTACTGATGGATAAGACACTACCGACTCACTATATCAACCGCTCCAAAATCAATTCAAATCTATTTAGAGGACCATATCGAGGTCTACCCTTATAGAAAGGGTGGAAGCGGAAAAAAATTCCACCAAGTGGGTGGTTTACAGTCAGCTTCTAGTGGTGGCGAGCCCCTGGGTATGCCCTATGTCCCATAAGCTAGACCAGGAGCAAAAATGAGCAAGTGACCCAGTAGAAGCCCCAGAGCTCTGAAAATGACGTCTCGGTAGGAGACAAGTACGGTTCTATCCAGAGGAATGCCCTGTTCAAGTAATAGTAGCGGGCAAGAAGTAATCCCAGAACGAGAAACCAGCAGAAGTCTATGATTGGCCTCTATCCACAGAACTAGATGAAAATTAGTTCTGAATACACGGACACCAATCAATGCTTCCGCTGAGTACCTCCGAGAGATAAACACAAGTGGCTGATAGACTATAAGCCACAGGTTATCAATCCAGAAATACAATAGATTCTAATGAAACAGCAGGAGAACCACATTCAACGATATGATGGGTTCTCATGCAACGTGTGGTTTCAAAGACCAATAAAAGACAAGTTCAGAACACCAGTGGACAGCAGACTGGGTTCTCCTAGCAAAAAAAGGGATATTTTGAAAAATTGTTTCAAGGTTGGTTCAGACTGGTTCAACGCGTTTCTGTCTCATACAGACTCATCAGGAACCTTAATGCTTGATAGTGTCATAAGACACGGAAAAAGAATAGTTGTCCTGGATAGTAAAATATCTATCTCATGTATAATTGGATTAACCTAAGCAGATGCCCTATGCTGTAAGCTATGCTGTTATATAGTAAAATAGGGGGTACCTATCCGTATGGGCAAACGAATAGATGATAAATTGCCCATAACAGAAAAATTGTACCAAAATACCACTTCCCCCAATAATAGAAAGACTCCCAGAAAAATAAGGAGTATGCTCATAGAAATAAAACTAACCAGGATGATTGCAACACCTATGGAGAAATGAGCGTTAAAAATGTTACACTGATTCCTCACTAGAAGGTGCTAGGATAAAGTGATATCCTGGAAACAATATCCCAAACAGAACAGGGTCTCCACAATACATGGAGAGTGCTCCAAAACAAAAGGTTAAAAAAAAAACCAATCCGGTTAGAGATAGAGCAAAGTGGGAAGAAGAGAGAAAGAACAGCAACTCCTGTCTTGATGGTATTTTCCCTCCTGTCTACCATCAAGACAGGAGTTGCTGTTCTTTCTCTCTTCTTCCCACTTTGCTCTATCTCTAACCGGATTGGGTTTTTTTTTTAACCTTTTGTTTTGGAGCACTCTCCATGTATTGTGGAGACCCTGTTCTGTTTGGGATATTGTTTCCAGGATATCACTTTATCCTAGCACCTTCTAGTGAGGAATCAGTGTAACATTTTTAACGCTCATTTCTCCATAGGTGTTGCAATCATCCTGGTTAGTTTTATTTCTATGAGCATACTCCTTATTTTTCTGGGAGTCTTTCTATTATTGGGGGAAGTGGTATTTTGGTACAATTTTTCTGTTATGGGCAATTTATCATCTATTCATTTGCCCATACGGATAGGTACCCCCTATTTTACTATATAACAGCATAGCTTACAGCATAGGGCATCTGCTTAGGTTAATCCAATTATACATGAGATAGATATTTTACTATCCAGGACAACTATTCTTTTTCCGTGTCTTATGACACTATCAAGCATTAAGGTTCCTGATGAGTCTGTATGAGACAGAAACGCGTTGAACCAGTCTGAACCAACCTTGAAACAATTTTTCAAAATATCCCTTTTTTTGCTAGGAGAACCCAGTCTGACTGTCCACTGGTGTTCTGAACTTGTCTTTTATTGGTCTTTGAAACCACACGTTGCATGAGAACCCATCATATCGTTGAATGTGGTTCTCCTGCTGTTTCATTAGAATCTATTGTATTTCTGGATTGATAACCTGTGGCTTATAGTCTATCAGCCACTTGTGTTTATCTCTCGGAGGTACTCAGCGGAAGCATTGATATGTGTCCGTGTATTCAGAACTAATTTTCATCTAGTTCTGTGGATAGAGGCCAATCATAGACTTCTGCTGGTTTCTCATTCTGGGATTACTTCTTGCCCGCTACTATTACTTGAACAGGGCATTCCTCTGGATAGAACCGTACTTGTCTCCTACCGAGACGTCATTTTCAGAGCTCTGGGGCTTCTACTGGGTCACTTGCTCATTTTTGCTCCTGGTCTAGCTTATGGGACATAGGGCATACCCAGGGGCTCGCCACCACTAGAAGCTGACTGTAAACCACCCACTTGGTGGAATTTTTTTCCGCTTCCACCCTTTCTATAAGGGTAGACCTCGATATGGTCCTCTAAATAGATTTGAATTGATTTTGGAGCGGTTGATATAGTGAGTCGGTAGTGTCTTATCCATCAGTACACTCCTGTACCACCTTGGAGGGATCAGCTTCGTAGATTTTTTATCGGTTCTTTTCCAGGGTTCTATCTCCTGCTCTGTTTCTGTTTTGTTTTGTCTGTTTTTTGTGAGGCCCAAACATTTTATATATATTTGTCAATAAAAGTTATATTTTAAGGGATACACCCAGTGAATATCTCTTTTAGGAGGAGGAGTAAGATCCGAAAGGAATAGACCAAGCTACTTCTCCCCTTTTTTGGGGTTAGAGAGAGGATGCATATTTCTCCTGTTGCAGCTGAAAGAATTTTTAGGATCCGCTGCTTTCCACCCGTGGAGAAGAGAAGTCTGGGGGAATCCAGCCTTTGTTCATCTTTATGAGTGTAAGCATGTTGGTGCTGGCAGTTGACAAGCGGGTACGCTTATCTGTGATGATCCCCCCCCCCCAGCAGCACTAAACACCCTCTCTGATATGATGCTAGCAGCAGGGCAGGCCAGCACCTCTAGGGCATACAGCGCAAGTTTATGCCTCGTGTCCAGTTTTGACACCCAATAGTTGTATGGAGCAGAGGCATCACGGAGGACGGTGGTACGATCGGCTATGTATTCCCTCACCATCTTTTTACATTGCTTTCTCCGACTCAGCCTTAACTGGGGAGTGGTGACACAGTCTTGCTGGGGAGCCATAAAACTGGCAAAGGCCTTGGAAAGTGTTCCCCTGCCTGTGCTGAACATGCTGCCTGATCCACGCACCTCCCCTACTACTTGGCCCTCTGAACTGCGTCTTCTGCCGCTAGTGCTGTCAGATGGGAACTTTAGCATTACTTTTTCCACCAGGGCCCTGTTGTATTGCATCACTCTCATACCCATTTCTCTTCGGTAATGAGAGTGGAAAGGTTCTACTTATACCGTGGGTCTAGAAGGATGTACACCCAGTAATCTGTGTTGGCCAGATTGCGTCTAATGCGAGGGTCATGGGAAATGCAGTCTAACATGAAGTCAGCCATGTGTGCCAGGGACCCAGTACGCAACACATCGCTGTCCTCACTAGGAGGATGACTTTCAGGATCCTCCTCCTCTTCAACCCATACACGCTCTACAGATGAATGGCAAGCAGTTTGGGTACTCTCGCAGTGTGGCCAGCAGTTTCTTCCCCCTCCCCCTCCTCCTCTGAGGACCTGGCAGATGTCTGCCATCCATGCCAACTTCTCTGTAAAGAATTGCAGAGGCTGACTACTACTTCACTGCCCATATTGCAGCTGATATTCCACTATTGCTCTATGCTGCTCGTACAGCCTGGCCAATACGTGCAGCGTAGAATTCCAGCGTGTGGGCACATTGCACAGCAGTCAGTGCTCTGGCAGCTGAAACTGACGTTGCAGGGTCCTCAGGGTGGCAGCGTCCGTGGTGGACTTGTGGAAATGTGCGCAGACGTGGCGCACTTTGCCGAGCAGGTCAGACAAGTGGGGGTAGTTTTTCATAAACCACTGAACCACCAGATTAAAGATGTGGGCCAGGCATGGCACGTGTGTGAGGCTGCCAAACTGCAGAGCCACCACCAGGTTACGGCCGTTGTCACACATGACCATGCCAGGTTGGAGGCTCAACGGCAAAAGCCAGAGGTCAGTCTGCTCTGTCAGACCCTGCAACAGCTCGGGGCCATGTGCCTCATGTCACCTAAGCTGATTAGTCTCAGCACAGCTTTTATGACTCTTGCCCACCGCTGGGCGGCCACGCCGCATGCTACCGACTGCTGGCGACGTGCTCACACCTCTTAATTGAGAGGTAGAGGTGGCAGAGGAGGAGAAGGGGGGCTTTGGAGGAGATGGCATAATATGCCGCAGATACCAGCATAGAGATAGGACCCGCTGTTCTGGTTGTGGGTCCTATCTCGTTGCTGGTATCTGCGGCATATTATGCCAAGTTCACCCAATGTACCGTCAGGGAGATATAGTGGCCCTGCTCGCCAGTACTTGTCCACGTGTCCATCGTTTAGTGGACCTTCCCAGTAACTGCGTGGTGAGGGCACGGTTAATGTTGCGGGAGACGTGCTGGTTTAGGGCGGGGATGGCACACCGGGAAAAATAGTGGCGACTGGCGACCGAGTAGCTCAGGATTGCCGCCACCATCATGTTTTTGAAAGCTTCCGTTTCCACAAGCCTGTACTGCAGCATCTCCAGGCTGATTAATTTGTCAATGTGCACGTTTAAAGCTTGTGCATGTGGGTGGGTGGCGGCGTATTTCTGCTTTCGCTCCAACTCTTGTGTTAGTGACAGCTGAACGCTGCACTGAGAGACATTGCTGGATGGAGTGGAGGATGTTGAAGATGAGGGTGTGGGTGCAGGCTGGGAGGCGCTAGTGCCTGCGTCCTGGGAGGGGGATTGGATCTGTGTAGCAGGTTGTGGCACAGGGGAAGAGGCAGTGGTGTGACACGGAGGTGGTGTGTGGCCTTTATCCCATCTTGTGGGGTGCTTAGCCATCATATGCCTGTGCATGCTGGTGGTGGTGAGGCTGGTAGTGGTGGCTCCCCGGCTGATCTTGGTGCGACACGGGTTGCACACCACTGTTCGTCGGTCATCCATGCTTTCACTAAAAAATATCCACACCTTTGAACACCTAGCCCTCTGCACTGAGGCTTGCCGCGAGGGGGTGCTTTGAGAAACAGTTGGGGGATTCTTGGCTCTGGGTCTACCTTTCCCCCTGGCCACCCCACTGCCTCTTCCAACCTGTCCTACTGCTGCAATTGCCTCCCCCTCTGAAACCCTGTCTTCAGTAGGCTTAGCAAGCCAGGTGGTGTCAGTCACCTCATTGTCCAGCAGCTGTTCCTCCCTTGGACTTACTGCCCTTATTACTACCTCACTGACAGACAACTGTGTCTCATCATCCTCATCCGCAAAAAGCTCTTGAGACAGTTGCCGGAAGTCCCCAGCCTCATCACCCGGACCCCGGGAACTTTCCAAAGGTTGGGCATCGGTCACGACAAACTCCTCATGTGAGAGAGGAACCATGTTTTCCCACTCAGGGCAGGGATCCGACAACAATTCCTGGAAGTCTGCCTGCTCAGAATCTGTCATTTGTCTGGAGTGACAAGGCTGGGAGGCAGGAGGAGCAGCCAGAGGATGCTTGCAATAAAGGTCTACCACGTGGACCCACAAATTGTGATATGAAGCTGGGGAACTTAGAAACTTGCCTCTCTCTCCTAATCCCTCAGCAGCCGGCTGTGATTAACCCTGCCCAGGAACTCGGCCTGTGCCCACACCCTCACTTGAATGCCCGCGTCCGTGTCCATGTCCTCGACCCTTACCCCTACTCCTCATCATAGCGGATTAAGGATAGAGCAGGGCCCAAATAAATTACCCCACTGTACAGTGCTGACAACTGTGGCTAATTCACCGCACACAGAGACTTGTAGATAGCGGAGGCTCTATGCTGTGACTTGAAGAAATTAACCCGCTGTCTTGAGCTGATACCTAGGGGTAATTTACCGCTCACAGAGACTTGTAGATAAGAGAGGCTGTATGGAGTGGGAGAAAACTCTAAAGCCAGGGGATAGTGCTTGTAACTGCGGCTATCACCCCCGCCCCCCCCCCCCCCCAAGGAAAAGGTACTGTGAGATGCTCTACACAGTGGCAGAGCTGCAATAGTCTGCAGTGGTCCAGGAAATATTAGAGCACTGTTTCACGGTGAGACCTCTACCTAATGCACTGCAGACATAGAACGGTATAACTGGAATAGTTTGCAGTGGCGCAGGAAATATTAGATTACTGTTTAACAGTGAGACCTCTGTCTAATGCACTGCAGACATAGAACGGTATAACTGAAAGGCTTTGCAGGGGCCTAGGAAATATTAGAGTACTGTTTCGCGGTGAGACCACTATCTAATGCACTGCAGAAATAGAATGGTATAACTGAAATAGTTTGCAGTGGCCCAGGAAATATTAGAGTACTGTTTAGCAGTGAGACCTCTTTCTAATGCACTGCAGACATAGAACGCTATAACTGAAAGGCTTTGCAGTGGCCTAGCAAATATTAGAGTACTATTTAAGGATGAGACATCTGTCTAATGCACTGCAGACATAGAAAGGTATAACTGAAAGGCTTTGCAGTGGCCTAGGAAATATTAGAGTACTGTTTTGCGGTGAGACGTCTTTCTAATGCAGTGCAGACATAGAACGGTATTACTGAAATAGTTTGCAGTGGCCCAGGAAATATTAGAGTACTGTTTCGCGGTGAGACCTCTAATGCACTGCAGACTGAGAATGGTATATCTGTAATGCACTGCATAGGGCTAGATGCTTTAAAAAAAAAAAGGGGGTGCACTACTGCTCCCAGCCAGCCACAACTATAATGCACACGATGAGGAGTAGCCCTAGGAAGGACCGTTGGGGTTCTTGTAAAGAGGATCACCACTGTAACACTTTCCCTATCTCAGCAGCTTTTCCCCTAAACTCTGCGTAATGCACTGCAGACTGAGAATGGTTTAGCTGTAATGCTCTGCACAGGCCTAGATGCTTTAAAAAAAAAAAAGGTGCACTACTGCTCCCAGGCAGCCACAGCTGTAATGCACACGATGAGGAGTAGCCCTAAGAAAGACCTTTGGGGTTTTTGACGAGAGGATCCTACTTTAATACTTTCCTTGTTTAAGCATCAGCACTTTCCCTAACCACTGCCAGCATGCGTCTGAGGTGAGCCGCAGGCGGGACCAGTTTAAGTACTCGGCAATCACCTGATCGGCCCAGCCACTCACTACTGGGGGGGGGGGGGGGGGGCTGGCATGTCACAGCAGGAAGTGATAATGCCTTCCCCACATGTTTATTGGCTAGAAGATGGAGCTAAACATGAGGGGAAGGGAAATGAATTGGACTCAAGTACCATGTGGTGTTCATCTTGAGTAATGAGCATCTCAAGTACCCTAATACTTGAATGAGTAGCATGCTCGCTCATCTCTACTTCTTACCTTTTCCTCACCTCTTACCCCAGCCTACATTATACTATATATGCTAAATAAAGATGAGCGAACACCAAAATGTTCGGGTTCGCGTTATTCGAAACGAACTTCCCGCGATGTTCGGGTGTTCGTTTCGAATAACGAACCCCATTGAAGTCAATGGGCGACCGGAACATTTTTGTATTTCGCCGATGCTCGCTAAGGTTTTCATGTGTGAAAATCTTGGCAATTCAAGAAAATGATGGGAACGACACAGCAAGTTCTCCTCTGCCACAGCTGTAACAGCTGTGGCAGAGAAGAACGATGTTAGCCCATTGAATTCAATGGAACCGGCAATACAGCCGACTCCACTGAATGCAATGGGCTGCCGGCGATCGCGGGATGAATTGTCGGAAAGGGGTTAAATATATAAGCCCTTTCCTGCAATTCATCCAGAAATGTGTAAAAATAAAAAATATATATATACTCACCTGGTGCCGGCAGACGGAGTTCAGTGCGGCAGGCTGCAGTTCTCCTGAACTGCTCTGAACAGCTGTGAGTAGTATTCAGCAGCCGGGGATTTAAAATCCCCGCCTGCTGAATAAGATGCCTCTGAATGGTCACAGCCTGACCAATCAGAGGCCAGCCCTCACTCACACCCATTCATGAATTCATGAATGGGTGAGTGAGGGCTGCCTCTGATTGGCTCAGGGGCAGGAGAGTTCCCAGGTCCCACTATTAAGCCACAATAGTGGCAAGAGTGGGCCCGCCCCCCTCCCAGCAACGTTTACTTCTGAAAAGCCCTCATTAGCAATGCATACCTTAGCTAAGCACCACACTACCTCCAACAAAGCACAATCACTGCCTGCATGACACTCCGCTGCCACTTCTCCTGGGTTACATGCTGCCCAAACCCCCCCCCCCCACGACCCAGTGTCCACAGCACACACCAAACTGTCCCTGCCCAGCCTTCAGCTGCCCTCATGCCACGCCACCCTCATGTCTATTTATAAGTGTGTTTGCCATGAGGAGGAACCACAGGCACACACTGCAGAGGGTTGGCACGGCTAGGCAGCGACCCTCTTTAAAAAGGGGCGGGGCAATAGCCCACAATGCTGTACAGAAGCAATGAGAAATCCAATCCTGTGCCACCTCCATCAGGAGCTGCACACGTGGGCATAGCAATGGGGAACCTATGTGCCACACACTATTCATTCTGTCAAGGTGTCTGCATGCCCCAGTCAGACCGCGGTTTTTTATAAATAATCACAGGCAGGTACAACTCCGCAATGGGAATTCCGTGTGCACCCACAGCATGGGTGGCTCCCTGGAACCCACCGGCTGTACATTAATGTATCCCATTGCAGTTCCCATCACAGCTGAGGTAACGTCCGATTAAATGCAGGTGGGCTTCGGCCCACACTGCATGCCCTAGTCAGACTGGGGTTCTTTAGAAGTGGAAACAGATGCATTTATAATTCCCTGTGGACCCACAGCATGGGTGGGTGCCAGGAAGCCAGCGGCGGTACATAAATATATCCCATTGCAGTGCCCAACACAGCTGAGGTAATGTTGTGCTTAATGCAGGTGGGCTTCGGCCCACACTGCATGCCCCAGTCAGACTGGGGTTCTTTAGAAGTAGACACATGCAGTTACAACTCCCTGTGGACCGACAGCATGGGTGGGTGCCAGGAAGCCACCGGCGGTACATAAATATATCCCATTGCAGTGCCCAACACAGCTGATGTAACGTCAGCTGTAATGCAGGTGGGCTAAAAATTTATTTGATAACACTGTAGGCGAGGGCCCCCAAAAATTGGTGTACCAACAGTACTAATGTACCTGAGAAAAATTGCCCATGCCCAACCAAGAGGGCAGGTGAAATCCATTAATCGCTTTGGTTAATGTGGCTTAATTGGTAACTAGGCCTGGAGGCAGCCCAGTTAAAATAAAAATTGGTTGAGGTGAAAGTTTCAACGCTTTAATGAGCATTGAAACGTATAAAAATTGTTTCGAAAAATTATATGACTGAGCCTTGTGGGCCTAAGAAAAATTGCCCGTTCGGCGTGATTATGTGAGGTTTCAGGAGGAGGAGCAGGAGGAGGAGGAGGAGGAATATTATACACAGATTGATGAAGCAAAATGGTCCCCGTTTTTGATGGTGATAGAGAACGATGCTTCCATCCGCGGGTGCAGCCTACGTATTGCTTAAGTATCGCTGCTGTCCGCTGGTGCAGAAGAGAAGTCTGGGGAAGTCCAGGCTTTGTTCATCTTGATGAGTGTAAGCCTGTCGGCACTGTCGGTTGACAGGTGGGTACGCTTATCCGTGATGATTCCCCCAGCCACACTAAACACACTCTCTGACAAGACGCTAGCCGCAGGACAAGCAAGCACCTCCAGGGCATACAGCGCGAGTTCAGGCCACGTGTACAGCTTCGACACCCAGTAGTTGTAGGGGGCAGAGGCGTCACCGCAGACGGTCGTGCGATCGGCTACGTACTCCCTCACCATCCTTTTACAGTGCTCCCGTCAACTCAGCCTCGACTGGGGACCAGTGACACAGTCTTGCTGGGGAGCCAGAAAGCTGGCAAAGGCCTTGGAGAATGGTCCCCTGCCTGCGCTGTACATGCTGCCTGATCTCTGCTCCTCCCCTGCTACCTGGCCCGCGGAAATGCGCCTTCGGCCACTAGCGCTGTCGGATGGGAAGTTTACCATCAGTTTGTCCACCAGCGCCCTGTGGTACAGCATCATTCTCGAACCCCTTTCCTCTTCGGGAATGAGAGTGGAAAGGTTCTCCTTGTACCGTGGGTCAAGCAGTGTGTACACCCAGTAATCCGTAGTGGCCAGAATGCGTGTAACGCGAGGGTCACGAGAAAGGCATCCTAACATGAAGTCAGCCATGTGTGCCAGGGTACCTGTACGCAACACATGGCTGTCCTCACTCGGAAGATCACTTTCAGGATCCTCCTCCTCCACCTCCTCCTCCTTCTCTGGCCATACACGCTGAAAGGATGACAGGCAAGCAGCATGTGTACCCTCAGCAGTGGGCCAAGCTGTCTCTTCCCCCTCCTCCTCATGCTCCTCCCCCTCCTCCTCCTCCTCCTCTGGCCATACACGCTGAAAGGATGACAGGCAAGCAGCATGTGTACCCTCAGCAGTGGGCCAAGCTGTCTCTTCCCCCTCCTCCTCATCCCCCTCCTCCTCATCCCCCTCCTCCTCCTTCTCAACGCGCTGAGATATAGACATGAGGGTGCTCTGACTATCCAGCGACATACTGTCTTCCCCGCCTCCGTTTCCGAGTGCAAAGCGTCTGCCTTTATGCTTTGCAGGGAACTTCTCAAGAGGCATAGCAGAGGAATGGTGACGCTAATGATTGCAGCATCACCGCTCAGCATCTGGGTAGACTCCTCAAAGTTTCCAAGGACCTGGCAGATGGCTGCCAACCAGGCCCACTCTACTGTAAATAATTGAGGAGGCTGACTCCCACTACGCCGCCCATGTTGGAGTTGGTATTCCGCAATAGCTCTATGCTGGTCATAGAGCCTGGCCAACATGTGGAGCGTAGAGTTCCACCGTGTCGGCACGTCACACAGCAATCGGTGCACTGGCAGATGAAACCGATGTTGCAGGGTCCGCAGGGTGGCAGCGTCCGTCTTGGAGTTGCGGAAATGTGCGCAGAGCCGGCGCACCTTTCCGAGCAGGTATGACAAGTGTGGGTAGCTTTTCAGAAAGCGCTGAACCACCAAATTAAAGACATGGGCCAGGCATGGCACGTGCGTGAGGCTGCTGAGCTGCAGAGCCGCCACCAGGTTACGGCCGTTGTCACACACGACCATGCCCGGTTGGAGGCTCAGCGGCGCAAGCCAGCGGTCGGTCTGCTCTGTCAGACCCTGCAGCAGTTCGTGGGCCGTGTGCCTCTTCTCTCCTAAGCTGAGTAGTTTCAGCACGGCCTGCTGACGCTTGCCCACCGCTGTGCTGCCATGCCGCGCGACACCGACTGCTGGCGACGTGCTGCTGCTAACACATCTTGATTATGAGACAGAGGTTGCGTAGGAGGAGGAGGAGGGTGGTTTAGTGGAGGAAGCATACACCGCCGCAGATACCACCACCGAGCTGGGGCACGCAATTCGGGGGGTGGGTAGGACGTGAGCGGTCCCAGGTTCTGACTCTGTCCCAGCCTGCACTAAATTCACCCAATGTGCCGTCAGGGAGATATAGTGGCCCTGCCCGCCTGTGCTTGTCCACGTGTCTGTTGTTAAGTGGACCTTGGCAGTAACCGCGTTAGTGAGGGCGCGTACAATGTTGCAGGAGACGTGGTCGTGCAGGGCTGGGACGGCACATCGGGAAAAGTAGTGGCGACTGGGAACCGAGTAGCGCGGGGCCGCCGCCGCCATCATGCTTTTGAAAGCCTCCGTTTCCACAAACCTATACGGCAGCATCTCCAGGCTGATCAATTTGGCAATGTGCACGTTTAACGCTTGTGCGTGGCGGTGTACTTGCGCTCGAGCTCAAACAGTGGCGCTAGCGACGTCTGGACGCTGCGCTGAGAGACATTGCTGGATGGGGCCGAGGACAGCGGAGGTGAGGGTGTGGGTGCAGGCCAGGAGACGGTAGTGCCTGTGTCCTCAGAGGGGGGTTGGATCTCAGTGGCAGGTTGGGGCACAGGGGGAGAGGCAGTGGTGCAAACCGGAGGCGGTGAACGGCCTTCGTCCCACCTTGTGGGGTGCTTGGCCATCATATGCCTGCGCATGCTGGTGGTGGTGCCTCCCCAGCTGATCTTGGCGCGACAAAGGTTGCACACCACTGTTCGTCGGTCGTCAGGCGTCTCTGTGAAAAACTGCCACACCGTAGAGCACCTTGACATCTGCAGGGTGGCATGGCGTGAGGGGGCGCTTTGGGAAACAGTTGGTGGATTATTCGGTCTGGCCCTGCCTCTACCCCGGGCCACCGCACTGGCTCGGCCTGTGCCCACACCCTGACTTGGGCCTCCACGTCCTCGCCCGCGTCCACGTCCTCTAGGCCTACCCCTACCCCTCAGCATGGTGTATTACCAGTAGTGCAGAAACAGAACGCTGTAATTAAATGTGCTGCTTATTGGCCTGTGGTTGGAGGCTGACTTTGCTTACGGAACGCCAGGAAATAATTTTGCGCAAGCCTGCTGTAACACTTAGCTGGCTGCGTATGAATTAGGAGGACTACTACACCCAGCAGAGACCCAGAACACTGAGGACAGTCACAGGCAGCCCAAATAGATTTTTTTCCCCAAATGTTTTTGCAAAGGCCCACTGCCTATATTCAATCAATATATCTCTTCTCTCTCTGCGTCACCACTTCTGTCCCTGGAGTATGTCAAAGAACTGCAGAGTGTTGCACTGTGGACTGCAATACAGCGGTGATTTAACAGCCCAGACAGAGCCAGGAAATAATTTTTGCGCAAGCCTGCTGTAACACAGCTGGCTGCGTATGAATTTGGAGAACTACTACACCCAGCAGAGACCCAAAACACTGAGGACAGTCACAGGCAGCCCAAATAGATTTTTTTCCCAAAATGTTTTTGCAAAGGCCCACTGCCTATATTCAATCAATATGTCTTCTGTCCCTGCCTAAGCGCTTCTGTCCCTGGAGTATGTCAAAGAACTGCAGAGTGTTGCACTGTGGACTGCAATACAACGGTGATTTAACAGCGCAGACAGAGCCAGGAAATAATTTTGCGCAAGCCTGCTGTAACACTTAGCTGGCTGCGTATGAATTTGGAGAACTACTACACCCAGCAGAGACCCAGAACACTGAGGACAGTCACAGGCAGCCCAAATAGATTTTTTTCCCCAAATGTTTTTGGAAAGGCCCACTGCCTATATTCAATCAATATGTCTTCTGTCCCTGCCTAAGCACTTCTGGCCCTGGAGTATTACTGCAGGGCGCAATGCTCTGCACGGCCGATATACCAAAAAAAAAAAAAGTGCAACATTGCAAAAAGCAGCCTCCACAGTACTGCACACGGTTAGATGTGGCCCTAAGAAGGACCGTTGGGGTTCTTGAAGCCTAAAATACTCCTAACACTCTCCCTATAGCAGCTCCACCAAGATAGCACTTTCCCTAAAGTATGTCAGAACGCATCTGTGGCAAGCCGCGGGAGGGGCCGATTTTTATACTCGGGTGACACCTGATCTCGCCAGCCACTCACTGCAGGGGGGTGGTATAGGGCTTGAACGTCGCAGGGGGAAGTTGTATTGCCTTCCCTGTCTTTCTATTGGCCAGAAAAGCGCGCTAACGTCTCAGAGATGAAAGTGAAAGTAACCCGAACATCGCGTGGTACTCGTTACGAGTAACGAGCATCTCGAACACGCTAATACTCGAACGAGTATCAAGCTCGGACGAGTACGTTCGCTCATCTCTACTTATAATGTATTCAAAATATCATTGTAATTAAGTTATTTTACCATATTTTCACTTTTGTTTTCTAAAATCAATAAAAAGTGTTGAAATAAAGAAACATTACTTTTGAACTGGCACAGATATTTCCATTGGAGAGAAAACACACATGTCTGTGGCAGTTCTCACAAACTAGATAATTATTTATGAGGATCAGAAGGGGTTATTGTTCATGCAGAACACATTGAGTGTTGGATACTGTTATGCTGTACCTGAAAATAAAGCATCTTTGAAGTGCGGGCCTTGTTGTTCCATTTACACTGGGTGATCGCAATATTACCAAATAGCATTTTGTGTCTATAGACTCCTGCATGGTAAATCGAGTTCTGTACTATCAATTAGCTCATTTTGAACTATAATGTATGGGTTTTTAAAATAAGGGAAAACTTGACATTTGCACAAAAGCATTGTTTTCAACGTACGAGGACATAATATTTTATATTAAACAAAATAACGTGAAAAAGTTTAAAAAAGCTTTTTTGCAAATTTTTCACTCTTTGTTTAAAAAATGTTTTCAAAACCCATGTTCAATAACTTAAACATTACTTTTATCCTGCATGATACCCTAAAAAAAGGTATCAATAAAAACTACAACTCACCACACAAAACCAAGCTCTTATCTGACCATATCAATAGAAAAAAAATGATGTAAGGGGTTCAACCAATTGAGATGCTTGCTTACATGGCTAAAATTGCACAGTTAGCTAAAAGGATGATGTAATGACTATAAGTTTATCATGGCTTTTATGACCCATCAAGGCACTTGGCGTATGAAGACTGATAGTGAGTAAAATTGCATATTTCGAATTATATGTGACACAGTGATAAAGCCACAGATAGAGATATCACAGACAAGGCTTCAGCAGATTTTCCTAAAGTGTACTTAAATTTGGTTTCAAAAGATGGAGACTGATCGATTAAAGCAAAGTAAGTCCTAAGAAGCATATATTTGAGTGAAGATTTGCATGCACTTATTGTGTGCTGAAATGCAGTCAGCGATGTGTTAAGCCCCTCTATGTTGTATCTATGATGTGTGTTGAGTATACTTAGCTAACCACCTCCCATATGACTTGGGCAAAAAAGTGGCTGAAGGAGTGAGAGTACCTAAAAAAATAGTTAAAGCTCTGCATATATATGGATCAGAACTATTGAGAATTGAGTTGCTAAATTCTATGCAGATCAGGCATATATAGAGAAGGTCAAAGATGACACGTGCCTTTTTGCTGCCACTTTAAAGAAACCAAGAAGCCATGTATGGACCAATGTGTTATGCCATACATGGTTGATAACATTTTGAATTCCAGTGAATGCTTAGTTGCTAACACTTTAAGAAGATGCTACCAATATGTAATGTCATGATGTAACGTTTAAGTACACATACCCTCCCATAGAGTGCTATGTGACATACTGCATACTATACATATTATATATGTTTCAGCAAAACTTGTTTATTGCTGCAGCGAACTGCCTCCGTCTCCAGCTATCATCTGTTGCACCATACATATCATCCACATGTTACAGTGACATTAAAAAAACTAGTCATAGGAGCCTTTTTGCAATTTTACATTGAAGTGTAACATTTTGGGAACGAAAATGCATTAGAATTACAGTTTGTGCCTCAAAGCCAAGCATAGTCTGAGAAGCACCAAACATCCTAAAAATTTAATTTTGAGACGTGCAGAGCTATTATGCACATGCTTCACAAACTCATGAAAAGTGATGAGACTAAAAATCTTTACAATCTTTGTGTCACAGAGTCAGTAAATGTTCACAAAGATTAAATACGGGGGTGAATACTATGAATATTCTCACCCATTTTATAGAAAAATATATACAATATAATATCTGATTGCTAAGAGGTAGTGATAACATAAATAAATGTTTTTGCTCTTATTAGCATTCCCCCCTCCTCTAAACAAACAAGTTTAGGTGAGGGTCCACCATTGATGAGTACAACCATTACTTCCCAGCATATGCTCTGCTTCTCCATAAACTTGAATGGGGGCATTAGAAATAGCCAAATACACTCATACAGCTGCTTAAAGTTAACAATAACTACCTATGTATGTTTAATAGAGATGAGCGAGCATACTCGTCCGAGCTTGATGCTCGTTCGAGTATTAGGGTGCTCGAGATGCTCGTTACTCGAGACGAGCACCACGCGGTACTCGTCTCGATTAAACGAGCACTGACCATTGGTCCCGCTGAGCCAATCAGAGGCAGCAGTCACTCATCCATTCATAAATTCATGAATGGGTGTGTGAGTGGAATCTGCCTCTGATTGGTCAGGCTGTGACCAATTAGAGGCAGCTCATTCAGCAGACGGGGATTTTAAATCCCCGGCTGCTGAATACTACTCACAGCTGTTCAGAGCAGTTCAGGAGGACTGCCGCTGGCCGCGCTGAACTCCGTCTGCCGGGACCAGGTGAGTATATATATATATTTTATTTTTACACATTTCTGGATGAATTGCAGGGAAGGGCTTATATATTTAACCCCTTCCCGACAATTCATCCTGCGATCGCCGGCAGCCCATTGCTTTCAATGGAGCCGGCTGCATTGCCGGCTCCATTGAATTCAATGGGCTAACATCGTTCTGCCGGGACAAGGTGAGTATATATTTTTTTTATTTTTACACATTTCTGGATGAATTGCAGGGAAGGGCTTATATATTTAAGCCCTTCCCAACAATTCATCCCGCGATCGCCGGCAGCCCATTGCTTTCAATGGAGCCAGCTGTATTGCCGGCTCCATTGAATTCAATGGGCTAACATCGTTCTTCTCTGCCACAGCTGTGGCAGAGGAGAACGATCTTTATGCTGACAGTGCGGGGAAGGGGGGGGGTCTCACTCTTGCCACTATTGTGGCTTAATAGTGGGACCTGGGAACTTGAGATGCAGCCCAACATGTAGCCCCTCGCCTGCCCTATCCGTTTCTGTGTCGTTCTCATCACTTTCTTGAATTTCCCAGGTTTTCACAAATGAAAACCTTAGCGAGCATCGGCGATATACAAAAATGCTCGAGTCGCCCATTGACTTCAATTGGGTTTGTTACTCGAAACGAACTCTCGAGCATCACTGAAAGTTCGACTCGAGTAACGAGCACCCGAGCATTTTGGTGCTCGCTCATCTCTAATGTTTAACAAAGTCAAAAGGTAAAAAAGATTATATTGGGTAAAGGAAGGAAAACATCCACCAAAGTACATTGGAAAATTGTGCTATAAAATCGAGTTGCTCTGTTTCCTATATTGTAGATTACAGGCATAAGATTAGGTCTACAGGTAGATGCCAAATCTGTGCTCATAAAGGGTGTCCTTGATTGTGACTCTTCTGCAGGGTAGACACTAGACAGACAGGGGAGATAGAAATTGGTGCATAATGCATAGAGAAGTGAAGAGGCTAATTTAGTATTGGCTTCTTTGAGATTCCTGATGTCAGAGCTGCCAGGAAGAATTGGGGAAAGAAATTAACTGTGTAGTTACAGAAAGAGAGAAGGAGGAGGGAGTATAGCAATATAATTTTAAGAAATAGGACAGTGACACAAAAGAAAAGAATATTGACAGATAAACAGCAAAAATTAAAAACAGAAATTTCATACTGCAACAGGGAAATTATAATTACCATTCCTGTCATTGTCTCTTTGAGCATACTTATTAACCCCTCCACAACATATGCTGTACATGTACAGTGCACGTCAGGTGTTAGTGTATGGAGCGGTCCCAATCTATATACAGAGGGTGGGTATTAGTGTCTCTTGATGCCACTGAAAGCTAGGGGTTTGACAGCGAACGCTTGGGTGAAGCCTTAAAGGTCCTAGCAGCGTGTGCATTGCTTTTTGCCGGCTGTGCTGGCTTAGGGTGAGAGTTTGTTTTCCACTTGCGCTTACTTTATTAACTGCTCATAATGTAAGCCTAAGGAGAAAAGTAACCCTCACCCTAAGCCAGCACAGCTGGCAAAAAGCAATGCACATGCTGCACCATGGACTCTGACCGCTCGGTCCCGCAGCGGTTCTCAGAGATGCGCACCGACCGGCGGATGAGCCCTCCATCCCAGCCACAAGCTGTGTTGCATCTCGGGCGCCGGC
This sequence comes from Eleutherodactylus coqui, assembly GCF_035609145.1. Taxonomy (NCBI): domain Eukaryota; kingdom Metazoa; phylum Chordata; class Amphibia; order Anura; family Eleutherodactylidae; genus Eleutherodactylus; species Eleutherodactylus coqui. The sequence goes on along the minus strand of NC_089837.1, from coordinate 230,130,291 downwards.
TGCCTGCTCAGTTCACCCTGGCGCATATCTGTTCCGTCACGCCCGCTGGGCTGCTCACACTTTGTGGCCATGTGTCCGCGCTGCAGATGCAAGCTGTCACCCTGCGCTATTGCCACCCATGACCGGAGTGTCCCGCGGCTTTGTCTGATCCCTCCAGACTACGGCGGCTACCTACGGCGGTCTCCATCCCGGCATTGTGGGCTCCCTCCTGCCGGGCAATATCTCAAACTAACATCAGGGGGTAGGGGGCCGGCTTGCTGGCTGCCGCTGGGGAAGAGTCTTACAGCTGGGGCTGCATGGCTGCAGCGGAGGCCTATGTATGCTTCTCGCATTAATAGCTCGGATTTTCACAGAATGCTTAGTGACCTGCCAGGACCTGCAGCCCAGGCCACTGTGCAGCCAATCATGTACAGGGGGCGTCAATCTTGCCTCCACCAGGACTTCCTGGGGGCCTCAAGATACAATAATATCCAGAGGGTGTTGGGCATCTTTGACAAATATTTTTGCGCAGCCAGGGACCATCTGAATGTTTCCAGGACTGCCATGACTTATTGGCTATTAAGACATGCCTGTGGCATGTTCTAATAGAATGCCGGTAAAAATACAGTATCATGCAATACTATGCTGTTTAGAGATGAGCGAGCATGCTCGCTAATGGCAAATACTCGAGCGAGTATTGTCCTTAGTGAGTACGTGCCCACTCGTGAGAAAAGATTCAGGTGCTGGCGCGGGGGGAGAGAGTGGCGGGGAGAGTGGGTGGGATCGGGGGGGAGAGCTCTCTCTCTCTTCCCCCCGCTCTCTCCTGCTCACTCCTGCAACACACCGCTTACCCCCGCCGACACACGAATCTTTTCTTACGAGCGGGCAATTACTCGCTAAGGACAATACTCGCTCAAGTATTTGCCCTTAGCGAGTATATTCGCTCATCTGTAATGCTGTTGCATTATTCTATATAAGCATTCAAAAGATTAAAATATTAAGTCCCCTATGGGTCTAAAAAAAAACTGAAAGTATTAGTAAAATAAACTTTTTTAATTATTAGAAAAAATAAACATTTAGGACTCAGTCAGACAAGCGTTGTTTCCTCGCTGCTACAACAGCCAAAAACAGCGCAGCTATAGGAACCAATAGGTTCCTAATCAAGCACTCACATGGACGCTTTTCAGAAGCGCAGAATCTGTGCTTTTTAACAAAGAAAGGACAGTGAGTGCCGAATCACCTCTCAGCTCCATGGTGTGGCGAGGTGCAGCATGCTTTCCATAGGCTCCTATGGGAGCCGTGAAAGCACGCAGCCGCACCATGGGCTGCTTCTAGAAGCAGCCTGATCACGCAATTTTTTCAGGAAAGATAGCAGCATGGTTTACTTGTTGCTTGGAAGTGAGTAAGCAACACTCGTCTGACCGAGCCCTAGAAGTAAAAAAAAAATTGTCTCAGTTGTCGCATCAAAAAATTATAAATAAGTAATATCACTGCATCCATTAAAACCCAATTTATTTAAATATCACGTTAATAGAGATGAGCGAACGTGCTCGGCCACGCCCCTTTTTCGCCAGAATACCGCGATTTCCGAGTACTTCCGTACTCGGGCGAAAAAATTCGGGGGGCGCCGTGGTGGCACGGGGGGTAGCAGTGGGGAGTGGGGGGGAGAGGGAGAGAGAGAGGGCTCCCCCCTGTTCCCCGCTGCTACCCCCCGCACCGCCACGCCTCTCCCCGCCCCCCGGCGCCCCCAGAATCTTTTCACCCGAGTACTGAAGTACTCGAAAATGGCGGTACTCGGGTGCGTAAGTACTCGAAACGAGTACGTTCGCTCATCTCTACACGTTAATAATTCGAAATGATAAAAGTTAGCAGAAAAATAAATGTCATGCCAAAATTGGACTTCTGGGGTCAGTTCGGCTCTTAAATCGATTAAGGTCTCAGTCAGACAAGCGGTTTTTGCGCGCATGAATAGGCACGCAAAAAGATCACATCTATGAGAACCAATGCTTTTGCTATGAAAGTGTTCACATATACATGTTTTTAGAGGCACAAAATACTTGTGACTGCCAAAGATAGGGCATATTAGCGCAACTTGCATCTAAGGTCCGTGGTGCGTGGAAAGATAGGACCTGTCCTATCTTTAGAGTGTAATTTCCATAGACTGCTATGGGAGCTGGAAAACATGCACCTTGCACCTCCGATCGTGTAAACGGTCTACTTCAAATTGATGGAATTCACCTGGTCATGCGATTTTTTCCCCACACGTTAGGGGTAATCTTTTTGCGCGCCTATTTGTGTATAGAAAAAACACTCATCTGACCTAGGCCTTAGGGCTCCTGCACATTGACAAGAGCAATATCGGGATGTGGTTGATCCCCTGATATCACTGTAGCAATCCTACTGAAGCCTTGGATGCGAGGTGCTTCCGCAGGGAAACAACCTTCCAACCCTGCAGGGCTGAAGGAATCTCCTGCTGTGGCTGTCACAGCCACAGCAGGAGATTCTGTTCTTCTCCCATTGTTTCCATGGGTCCGGCAGCAGCAGCACCAGCTCCGTTGAAATCAATGGTAGATGCTCTCGATCACAGCAGTGTCAGGGGACTCTCCATGACAAGGATTTTTAGGGGGGCTTGAAGTATACCCCCCACCCTTTCCCCACGAAAATAGTCAATAACTGTAAAAAAAATAAAAAATAAAAATACATCACCTTAGTATGGCTGTCATCTCCGGTGCATCTTCTTGCAGGTCCTCCTCTTCTGGCCGGGGATTGAAAAATCTTTGCCTCCTAAAGTTCTGACTCTGATTGGCTGAGCGTTGTGACCAATCAGAGGCAGCGCTCAGCTGTCATTCAATGCTGAGCGCTGCCTCTGATTCGTCACAGTGCTAAGCCAATCAGAGGCAGCGCTTTTAGGAGGCAGGGATTTTCAATCTCTGGCCAGAAGAGAAGCAGAAGAAGAGTGCGGGGACCTGCAAGAAGACACAGCAGTGGCAGAGGATCACAATTCTGACCCATTGATTTCAACAGGGCTGGCACTGCTGCCGCTGGCCCCATTGGGAACACTGGGCGAGATCGCAAAAAGAATGGACATGCTGCGATTTTGTTTTAACGCTGCATGACAAGTGTTAAAACATCGCAAATGTAAATAGAGACTCGCAGAGCAGAGAAATCGTGCGATTCCCTCACCAGTGTGAAGCCACACTTAAAAGTTATATGTTCCCTGGAATGTTATCAATAAAAACTACAGGTCACCTTGGAGAAAAACGAGGCCTTAAACAACCCCATTAATGGAAAAGTAAAAAAAAATTCTGAGCGTCAAAAGATTGTGACAGAAAACAAACTTTTTTTTTTCTAAAGGTATTTTTTTTAAGTAATACAACATTAAAAAAACTGTAAATGTAAATTTGCTAGCACCATAATCATACTGACCCACAGAATAAAGATTACATATTTTTACTGCATCATGATTGCTGTAAAAACAACCCCCTCCAATTGCGTAATTGTGGGATTTTTTTTCCCATTTAGCCCTGCTTCGATATTTTTGAGAGATACCAATACATTATACGGTATGTTAAGCGCTACCATTGAGCAATATGACTTGTTCCACATAAAAATAAGCTGTCGTATAGAAAAATGTAAAAAGTTTTCAATTTTTCTGAAAGTCGAAAGGTAAAAAATAAAAAATTTTGAAAACAAAATTGGCTGCAGCAGGAAGGGGTTAATAAAATACACTGTTCATGTAGTTTTACTGATTGTTTCATAAATATTGTTTCTTCAGAAGGAAAAAGCCTAACATTGTATGTACTTATGGTGGAATAGTGCTATCAATAAAGAAAGAAAAAATATTCACCATAATCTGGAGTCACTTTTAATAAAATACACTCCTCAAGTACAATATCACTATTGAGTAACATTTATAGCACTGATCACCTCACTTGTGATAGAGGGATCTTTTGGGTTTCTTCCAACTTCAGGAAACTGCTTAAACCACACCCTCTGTCTACCCTATATTAATATCTCTGTGGCCGATTTCACAGAGGTATAAATAATCCATTGACACAGTTTTGCTTATACCCAGAGTATCCTTTTAACTAAATCTAATGACTCAATAGTTATATTCTACCTTACAGCTATTGTAATTTAATATGCTAAGTAATGTAGCACTTAGTGAGCCCCATTTCAATGACTCTAATTGGAATGCAGTATCCTATTGACATTGAAGGAAAGATATTTCAACACAGTGTATATGGTCTTCCATTAACACAATTAAACAGTATTTGAAAATTTAAAGTGTTGTTTAGACTACATTTTCTTTCTTTTTTGATCAAATTCTGCAAAGAACCCTGCCACATATTTTCTTCCCGTTTTTCAGTCTAATTACTCACTGCAAAGTTCATGTGCTCTTCTTTTTTTGCTTTTCAGCACATTTTCAAATTGACTTTGATTAGACTGTTTGTAGAAAGGTAACGTCTGCCTTATTTACAGACAGAAAGAATTGCACACATTTGAAAATGGACAAATCCTTTCTGAACCATCATTTAGACAGTCAATTACTTCTTAGATGTACTTCCCTGCAAAGAAGTTACATGCATATTCAGCAGTTCTGTATTATTGGAATAAAAAGAAAAAAGTTTACGGAGTGCCTGACTCATCAGATCATTTGAGAACATCCAAAGTGGTGTTATGATTGGAAAGCTTCCAGATAAAATTCCCACTTTCCTTAAATACATATTTTTATTTTGCAGATACTGCTAGTAAACTTTGTATTAGAGAGCTTTCAGGTGAGATATCGTAGCTTGGGTTTGCTTTTCTGCTAACATTTCAGTTTATTATATTTTCATTTGCTCAAAATAATAATGCAGTAAAATAATTAGATTCTGGTATCAAATAATAGATATAAACTGAACTACTTAATAATATGAAATATTAAAAATAATTTTTAGTAATGTGGCACTTTAGCATCTCATGGATTGAAGATTACATGGATTTTTACAAATCAAATCAATACATATTCTACATCAATAGCTGTGGAATACTGTACAAAGGTTGAGCGTGAAAGCAAAGATGAAAACTAAATTACCCCTTATTATTGTGTTGGGTTTATTTATCTATGAAAGAAGTGCTTGGTGTTTGGGGGGTTTGTTTTCACCTCCACATCCTTTCCATAGCCCCTTGTTTGTAAGCTATGCTGTTCCTCTGTCATCCAACAGCAAATATGATAAGACCAACCATGTCCTGGTTCCCCTCTCTCCAGAGGCCAGATAGAAACTGTACAGCCTGCTGCTATTCTATAGTTTTAGGGATATTTTAAACAGCTTATGATAACAGATTCTAGTATTAGACATTTCATTAATAGTAATTTAATACCCGTGGATGCAAGTGTAATATGTCTGTGTGATGCACAGAAATTACTTGACAGCAGACCCAGCTGTAAATATATATGTGCATATAATATATATATATATATATATACACACACACATAAGGCTCTAGAAAATGGTGGCAATATCACAATTTTCCTCATGAGATGTCTGAGCGACCGTGCTGCTTTTTCTTGCAAAAACATTGCAATTTTCTCATGAGTTTGGCCCGTGAATCACAGATATGTTGGAAAAAGTTTGGAACTGAGATTTGATGGACCATACCAGATCCAGTTGATGACTGACATTTCAGTTAAATAAAAAGGAAGAAATAATTGGGTCCATGCCAACCACTATATGCCAGGCTCCGGCCAAAAAGAAGAATCAAATACCCACTAGAACAATGTAAATCCTTTAAGTTATGATCATAGTACCATGGGTTTGAGGCTTGAATAATATGTTGAAAAATAATTGACACAATAAATTTGTTAAAAATCAGGAAGTACTTTTTGTAGAAAACTGAATAATTGTTGAATAGGTGCTCATATAGTATCAACACATGCTCATATAGTATCCTCCACTAAGCCTTTTTTGTGTGTATGCTCCTCATTATAGAGAAGATTAGGTCATGGTTTTAGAATATTCTTGGTGCCCCATGTGTTATCACAACAACACCAGAGCACAACTGCCCCAATAATGGTTAGAATATGGCTCGGTAACCCCTCATCATCATGCCATCTCATTTGACTGGAAAAAGAGTCACTATAGGCTGTTATTCTTCCTCAACAAAATGTGCATAAGTGGAAGTTACAGTTAATGTGGTGACTCTATTTCTGAATCGTCTCCTGTGGGGATTACACTAGGTTATCTAATAAACATGTCTAAATTATCAAATTTTTACAGTATTAGGGTTAACTAATCAAACTAATGCAATTCAAGCTTAATTGATTTGGTTACTAACCAATACACTATAGTGCAAGTCTATCTTGCAGCAATCTAAGAGTGGCATATGTTAGTATATTTTGTATTTTGTCATACTTATATATTCTTATGCATCAAACACCTGACAACAATTTAGAGCTAAAAGGGAATCCTGTGAGCTAGATGAAACCAGTGAGAGACCTCCCACACTGTTGAGTAATAGTGAAGTAATAGCTCTGGAAATATCATTTGTGGGGTCTGGGAACTAGCAATAACTAATGGCAGGGTAATAAATGGCATAGCATGTAATATGGCAAAAGAACTTAATACTACCTCATAGGCTTTTGACTTATTACTGGTGGATAGGAAGCTGTAGAACAGGAAGCTGTTCTACAGTAGAGAGCTACAATTGATGGTATTCAATCCTCAATGTGTGAAATTTGATGGTATGTGTTATATCAACCTGATAATTTGGAGTCTATTCATAGAAATATTTAAATAAAATGAAAAGAAGAAAAAACCTCAGTGCTCAGAATATGGGTACAATGATAATTAAAGATGATGGAGACAGGAAAGGGAAAAAACAGAGAAAAGATATGGACTTACTTCACGGAGGCGTCCTTTGTATAGATGCCCCCAGTCCCAGCAAACGTAACAAATTTCCGTTGGCAGCAGGATTAGTGGTTCCAATATTTATTAAAATGTAGACGCGTTTCGGCCTTACACAGATTAGGCCTTCATCAAGTACATTTGTCAAGTTGTACTTGATGAAGGCCTAATCTGTGTAAGGCCGAAACGTGTCTACATTTTAATAAATATTGGAACCACTAATCCTGCTGCCGATGGGAATTTGTTACGTTTGCTGGGACTGGGGGCGTCTATACAAAGGACGCCTCCGTGAAGCAAGTCCATATCTTTTCTCTGTTTTTTCCCTTTCCTGTCTCCATCATCTTTAATTATCATTGTACCCATATTCTGAGCGCTGAGGTTTTTTCTTCTTTTCATTTTATTTGTATTTACTCCATCATATTCATGATCGGAGCTTCTTCAAGCCGCTCTGCAGTACACCAGCGACCTGCATAAATTTGGGCACAATTACCACCTGCCAGACTACAAAGAACACGCATCCATCTTTCCGTTATGAGCCTATATGACGTCTTTTGGACATCTGAATAAGTGACCGCCGCCTATCAAACGTCTTGACCATAGAAATATTTAGAAAGTTAATACAGACACTCAAGTTGAATAAGGACCAGGGATAGCTTGATTGGCTGTCTGGTTCCTGGTCCAGTCCATTTTTGTTTTTGCTTACAATTTTGTTTACTTGAAAGTGTAGTGGTGAGTTATATACTCCTTTGCTGTTGCATACCTAATCCAGTAGGTTATATAATAATGGGTTCATGGGTCCATTAATACACAAATATCTAATTTATGTAATTTAGAAGAAATCCAACTCTGATATGACTAAATGGTTGCATTGTGCTTCCTTGTGTTATATCTGTCCCCCGATGTGGCATATATGAATCTCCTACTCTCAGACCCAGAGTTAGAATAGAGCCTTTAGGGATGGGTTGGGCTACCCTATGTGGGTGTAACCATAAGACCATGAACAGTTCTTAGAAACATCCATCTTTCTAGACGTTAGGTAGGGCAACACATTCCTTAGTCATTAGCTCATTTTAGGGATGAGAATAGAGATCATGTTATTGTAAATCTGGGGGCTATGTATCATGATAAAGCCATCACAAAAGGGGGGACTGTTGGGGCAGTAAATATGAATTTACTTTGTATCTGTCTTCCATCTGGTATGCCTCTGCCTCTATCATATCAAATTGTTTTGATTTTTCTTTAACAAGAATCTGTAGATGTGCATTAACATTTCAAAAGGCATTGATTGTGCAGAATGTCTTATGCTGAGGAAATAAAAAATTCAGACTGGTAATCTCATGTCAGCACAACCTGTTCTCCAGGAAGGACCTAAATCTTATTGTTTATACATTTTGTACATTTTGTTTTGAGCCTACTACACATAGTTCCAATTCGCTTGCCTAAGATCTAAGACGTTAATATACTTGTTTAGTTTTAAGAAACAATGATAAATGAATTATAATAAATGTTAATTATTACAAGTGAGGCATGTTCTAGTCTCATAGCAAATATCTTTTGTATATATATTTCTGCTTATTAATGCAATAAGCAGATGACTTTCAATCACATCCAAAGCGTGTGTGATCCATAAACCATTTTGAGCTCAAATATATACCCTTAATTTGGATACCTAAAGGCATACATTTGAGCAAACATATTTATATATTTACAGAACGTATAGACGATACAAGAAAGAGATGTCAGTCAGCTTTAGTGAGATAGTTCAGTCAGAGTGATTTTTCATTAAGTAAAATATTCTTTCCTGCGCTCACAGAACCTATTGATTACACAGTATGAATATTCCTTCCAAATAAGGAGACTTACTTTGAAGGAGGGGGTTATGATTCCCAATATTCCCCCTCCTAATACCAACAGATCTTAGTGACTGCCAAAGATCATTCTTTCAGTCCAGAGTTTTCTCCTTTATATTTATTGGAAATCAACCAAACGGTGGTATAACAAGTCAACCCGGTAGTAATATGACAAGTCCACCCAACGATCATGCAACAACGCGTTTCGGTACGCTCTGTACCCTTATCAAGTTATAAAAGCATTAAAACATAGTCGATATATCTAGAGAAGTTTTACCTTCCATACCCCGGTGTTAATCATTCCAAATCCCCTTGAGGGGAGTGGTGGGTAATCGGCGCATTCTCATCGTTATATGCTGCGACCCTGATAAACCTGACGTGTGGCGTCATTCCGTTTGGATGCTCGTCACTACGTCGTGCAGTCCTGGATGGCGTTGTCACGTGTGGCAGGGAGCGTCACATCGCTCCGCGTCAACACGTCCTCTCATCCAACTCCACATCACGTGGTGCCCGGAATTCCGGAAGATTACACAACGTCTCTACGTCATCACGTATCACTTGGTATAGACCAAACGAGTGTGTTCCACTTTGAAGCGCAGCGTTAATATTATAAATATGTTATTAAAATGTGTTACAAACAAATTTATACTCAAATTGATTATTATCTTACTGTACTAATTCCTATATATATTATCCCGTTATAAACCCTTATTAAAATCAATGTTTATACAAAACTAAGTTAACCCTTCCTATTCACATATTGCATATGTCACTATTCTAAAACAATACTCATTCTAACAGACTAAAGCTAATAATTCTTCACTAATAAAATACTTATAGTGTAGTATACCCATCCATAAAACATTAAATATCATATCAGTACTTTTTTGATAATAAATACTATAAATTGGTGCATCAATAAATACATCAATTATATACAATAAACACATTAAATTTTCTCTAAAACTTCATTCAAACCCCCCGGTTTAAGAGTTCCCAATCTCATTATCCAATACATCTCTCGATTTTTTAAAACTGAAAATAACCCTAATTGCATGCTCTCTAACGGTGTAATTTTTAATAATGTAGAATCTTTGTTGTGGTAATTTAAAAAATGTTTCGATACGCTGTGATTTAAAAATCAATTTTTAATGTTAGTTCTATGTTTGTTAACCCTAGTCCTTAGCGCATTAATGGTGCGGCCCACATATCTGAGTCCGCATGGACACTCAATAAGATATATTACATAGGACGTGCTACAATTCATATATTTCTTTAAGGAATATGGTGTTTTCCCCTTTCCCATATCTATTTCTTTCCTCCCATGGGTTATATTTCGACAACATTTACAATTTACTATCCCGCATCTGTAGGAACCTCGTATGGGTTTTTTTGTCAGGAGGTTCCCTTTACTATTCTCACCCACACAACCTACAACCTTAGAATGTGGGCGAGAGGGAGCCACAATGTCTTTTATATTTTTATTCCTTCTAAATGTAATGACCGGATCACATGGTAAAGTGGCCTTCAGAAATAGGTCTTCCTTAATGATGTCCCAATGTTTCTTAATGATATTTTTTATTTCTTTATGTTGGGAATTTCTTTATGTTGGGAATTTTCCTATTTCCATGTTGTGGAGTGCCTTTATATAGGCTGCTTCCACCAAATGAAGTGGATATTGTTTTTCTTTAAAACGTTTCTTTAAAATCAGGGACTGTTTATGGTAAGACTCTATATCTGTGCAATTTCTTTTAATCCTAGCAAATTGTCCATAAGGGATGTTGGTTTTCCAACATCTAGCGTGGCAACTTTTAAAATTAACTATTTGTATCAGTTTTTTTCAAAAAGGTCTTAGCAGGGGAAGTCAGGAAAGCAGTTGTCATTTTACTAAAAGAGTTAGTTGGGCATTAGTCGAAGCAGAAGAGCAGTCAAATGAGTGGTGAGCTTTTAATCATAGAAGAGATCACTTAACTAGTCAGTCTATAGGAATAGTGAGTGAGGAGAGCAACACATTCAGATTTTAGTCAGTCAGTCAGAATGAGACTCCATCTGATAGTATCCTCACTCATCTAGCAGTGCTTCTATTATCTGACTTGTCATAGAGGATCCCATGCACATTATTCCCAATTTTTGAGTATCATGAGCTTTGATGAATGTAAAAATAACAAATGTCTTAGGCTTAAACTGTACACTGATAAATGATTTACCATAACCACCTGAAAGAAAGACAAGAAATTCATTATGGTTGATTTTGATCCCTGGTTTTGTGTGATTTCTTCATCTCATCACACTCCACATTTCGTTTCGCAACACAAATTATTTAAAATAACAATTACCCAATGACACCATGGAAAGACCATTTAGGCTCAGTGGCAAACGTCAGGGATTAGCTCAAGAGCAGCAGTTGCCACTTCTACAATGTAGCATCACGAACAGGATATTGAGTCTCTGTGAACTCACAATTGTGATTTTAATTTTTAACTTACATTTTGTGTGCACAGCATTTTTTTTTCTGTGAATGCAATAATAAATATGTCAGACTCTAGCAATAATATGCAAATCAGTGTTGCTGGATACCCCAATACAGCTCCACCTGTCACGCCATCACTTATGATGCTTTACTGCCTGGAAGCCCCCTGACTACCCTAGTATAGTGGCGAATTACATAAGCTCAGTGAGTTTAAGCATCGCATGAAGGCTATGTACCGCTTGTGCCCAATCACCAATAAACAGAATTTTGAAATGCTGGTGGGCCAACTAGAAGGAGCTGCAGCCCAAGAAGTGAAATCATCTTGGCCAACATTCAACCAATGCCTTGCATTTATTATCTATCATTCACATACAGCGTGGCATTAAGACTCCAGGGGGAGCCCAGGGTGGCAGTACTAATGTGGTTCACTGATGGAAATGCAGCATGCCATCATTAATAGGTTGCTGGTAGAGATGAGCGAGCACTAAAATGCTCGGGTGCTCGTTACTCGGGCCGAACTTTTCGCGATGCTCGAGGGTTCGTTTCGAGTAACGAACCCCATTGAAGTCAATGGGCGACCCGAGCATTTTTGTATATCGCCGATGCTCGCTAAGGTTTTCATTTGTGAAAATCTGGGCAATTCAAGAAAGTGATGGGAACGACACAGAAACGGATAGGGCAGGCGAGGGGCTACATGTTGGGCTGCATCTCAAGTTCCCAGGTCCCACTATTTAGCCACAATAGCGGCAAGAGTGGGCCCCCCCCCAACAACTTTTACTTCTGAAAAGCCCTCATTAGCAATGCATACCTTAGCTAAGCACCACACTACCTCCAACAAAGCACAATCACTGCCTGCATGACACTCCGCTGCCACTTCTCCATGGTTACATGCTGCCCAACCCCCCCCCCACGACCCAGTGTCCACAGCGCACACCAGACTGTCCCTGCCCAGCCTTCAGCTGCCCTCATGCCACGCTACCCTCATGTCTATTTATAAGTGCGTCTGCCAGAGGAAAAGCAGGCACATACTGCAGAGGGTTGGCACGGCTAGGCAGCGACCCTCTTTAAAAGGGGCGGGGCGATAGTCCACAATGCTGTACAGAAGCAATGAGAAATCCAATCCTGTGCCACCTCCATCTGGAGCTGCACACGTGGGCATAGCAATGGGGAACCTATGTGCCACACACTATTCATTCTGTCAAGGTGTCTGCATGCCCCAGTCAGACCGCGTTTTTTTATACATAGTCACAGGCAGGTACAACTCCGTAATGGGAATTCCGTGTGCACCCACAGCATGGGTGGCTCCCTGGAACCCACCGGCTGTACATAAATGTACCCCATTGCAGTGCCCTGGACAGAAGAGCTAACGTCAGATTAAATGCAGGTGGGCTTCGGCCCACACTGCATGCCCCAACCTGACCAGGGTTTTTAATTCATAGACACAGGCAGGTACAACTCCCTATTGTGAAGTCCCTGTGGACCGACAGCATGGGTGGGTGCCAGGAAGCCACCGGCGGTACATAAATAAATCCCATTGCATTGCCCATCACAGCTGAGGTAATGTCATGTTTAATGCAGGTGGGCTTCGGCCCACACTGCATGTCCCAGTCAGACTGGGGTTCTTTAGAAGTGGACACTAAAGTTACAACTCCCTGTGGACCCACAGCATGGGTGGGTGCCAGGAAGCCACCGGCGGTACATAAATATATCCCATTGCATTGCACATCACAGCTGAGGTAATGTCATGTTTAATGCAGGTGGGCTTCGGCCCACAGTGCATGCCCCAGTCAGACTGGGGTTCTTTAGAAGTGGACACATGCAGTTACAACTCCCTGTGGACCCAGAGCATGGGTGGGTGCCAGGAAGCCACCGGCGGTACATAAATATATCCCATTGCATTGCCCATCACAGCTGAGGTAATGTCATGATTAATGCAGGTGGGCTTCGGCCCACACTGCATGCCCCAGTCAGACTGGGGTTCTTTAGAAGTGGACACATGCAGTTACAACTCCCTGTGGACCCACAGCATGGGTGGGTGCCAGGAAGCCACCGGCGGTACATAAATATATCCCATTGCATTGCCCATCACAGCTGAGGTAATGTCATGTTTAATGCAGGTGGGCTTCGGCCCACACTGCATGCCCCAGTCAGACTGGGGTTCTTTAGAAGTGGACACATGCAGTTACAACTCCCTGTGGACCCACAGCATGGGTGGGTGCCAGGAAGCCACCGGCGGTACATAAATATATCCCATTGCAGTGCCCAACACAGCTGATGTAACGTCAGCTGTAATGCAGGTGGGCTAAAAATTAATTTGATTACACTGTAGGCGAGGGCCCCCAAAAATTGGTGTACCAACAGTACTAATGTACCTGAGAAAAAATGCCCATGCCCAACCAAGAGGGCAGGTGAAACCCATTAATCGCTTTGGTTAATGTGGCTTAATTGGTAACTAGGCCTGGAGGCAGCCCAGTTAAATTAAAAATTGGTTGAGGTGAAAGTTTCAACGCTTTAATGAGCATTGAAACGCATAAAAATTGTTTACAAAAATTATATGACTGAGCCTTGTGGGCCTAAGAAAAATTGCCCGTTCGGCGTGATTATGTGAGGTTTCAGGAGGAGGAGCAGGAGGAATATTATACACAGATTGATGAAGCTAAAAGGTCCACGTTTTGGATGGTGATAGAGAACAATGCTTCCATCCGCGGGTGTAGCCTACGTATTGTTTAGGTATCGCTGCTGTCCGCTGGTGGAGAAGAGAAGTCTGGGGAAATCCAGGCTTTGTTCATCTTGATGAGTGTAAGCCTGTCGGCACTGTCGGTTGACAGGTGGGTACGCTTATCCGTGATGATTCCCCCAGCCACACTAAACACACTCTCTGACAAGACGCTAGCCGCAGGACAAGCAAGCACCTCCAGGGCATACAGCGCGAGTTCAGGCCACGTGTCCAGCTTCGACACCCAGTAGTTGTAGGGGGCAGAGGCGTCACCGAGGACGGTCGTGCGATCGGCTACGTACTCCCTCACCATCCTTTTACAGTGCTCCCGCCAACTCAGCCTTGACTGGGGACCAGTGACACAGTCTTGCTGGGGAGCCAGAAAGCTGGCAAAGGCCTTGGATAATGGTCCCCTGCCTGCACTGTACATGCTGCCTGATCTCTGCGCCTCCCCTGCTACCTGGGCCGCGGAACTGCGCCTTCTGCCACTAGCGCTGTCGGATGGGAAGTTTACCATCAGTTTGTCCACCAGCGCCCTGTGGTATAGCATCATTCTCAAACCACTTTCCTCTTCGGGAATGAGAGTGGAAAGGTTCTCCTAATACCGTGGGTCGAGCAGTGTGTACACCCAGTAATCCGTAGTGGCCAAAATGCGTGTAACGCAAAGGTCACGAGAAAGGCATCCTAACATGAAGTCAGCCATTTGTGCTTGGGTACCTGTACGCAACACATGGCTGTCCTCACTCGGAAGATCACTTTCAGGATCCTCCTCCTCCTCCTCCTCCTCTGGCCATACACGCTGAAAGGATGACAGGCAAGCAGCATGTGTACCCTCAGCAGTGGGCCAAGCTGTCTCTTCCCCCTCCTCCTCACGCTCCTCCCCCTCCTCCTCCTCCCCCTCTGGCCAAACACGCTGAAAGGATGACAGGCAAGCAGCATGTGTACCCTCAGCAGTGGGCCAAGCTGTCTCTTCCCCCTCCTCCTCATGCTCCTCCCCCTCCTCCTCCTCAACGCGCTGAGATATAGACATGAGGGTGCTCTGACTATCCAGCGACATACTGTCTTCCCCCGCCTCCGTTTCTGAGTGCAAAGCGTCTGCCTTTATGCTTTGCAGGGAACTTCTCAATAGCAGAGGAATGGTGACGCTAATGATTGCAGCATCCCCGCTCACCATCTGGGTAGACTCCTCAAAGTTTCCAAGGACCTGGCAGATGGCTGCCAACCAGGCCCACTCTTCTGTAAATAATTGAGGAGGCTGACTCCCACTACGCCGCCCATGTTGGAGTTGGTATTCCGCAATAGCTCTACGCTGCTCATAGAGCCTGGCCAAAATGTGGAGCGTAGAGTTCCACTGTGTGGGCACGTCGCACAGCAATCGGTGCACTGGCAGATGAAACCGATGTTGCAGGGTCTGCAGGGTGGCAGCGTCCGTCTTGGAGTTGCGGAAATGTGCGCTGACCCGGCGCACCTTTCCGAGCAGGTATGACAAGTGTGGGTAGCTTTTCAGAAAGCGCTGAACCACCAAATTAAAGACACCAGGTTACGGCCGTTGTCACACACGACCATGCCTGGTTGGAGGCTCAGCGGCACAAGCCAGCGGTCGGTCTGCTCTGTCAGACCCTGCAGCAGTTCGTGGGCCGTCTGCCTCTTCTCTCCTAAGCTGAGTAGTTTCAGCACGGCCTGCTGACGCTTGCCCACCGCTGTGCTGCCATGCCGCGCGACACAGACTGCTGGCGACGTGCTGCTGCTGACACATCTTGATTGCGAGACAGAGGTTGCGTAGGAGGAGGAGGAGGGTGGTTTAGTGGAGGAAGCATACACCGCCGCAGATACCACCACCGAGCTGGGGCACGCAATTCGGGGGGTGGGTAGGACGTGAGCGGTCCCAGGCTCTGACTCTGTCCCAGCCTCCACTAAATTCACCCAATGTGCCATCAGGGAGATATAGTGGCCCTGCCCGCCTGTGCTTGTCCACGTGTCTGTTGTTAAGTGGACCTTGGCAGTAACCGCGTTGGTGAGGGCGCGTACAATGTTGCGGGAGACGTGGTCGTGCAGGGCTGGGACGGCACATCGGGAAAAGTAGTGGCGACTGGGAACCGAGTAGCGCGGGGCCGCCGCCGCCATCATGCTTTTGAAAGCCTCCGTTTCCACAAGCCTATACGGCAGCATCTCAAGGCTGATCAATTTGGCAATGTGCACGTTTAACGCTTGAGCGTGCGGGTGCGTGGCGGCGTACTTGCGCTTGCGCTCAAACAGTGGCGCTAGCGACGTCTGGACGCTGCGCTGAGAGACATTGCTGGATGGGGCCGAGGACAGCGGAGGTGAGGGTGTGGGTGCAGGCCAGGAGACGGTAGTGCCTGTGTCCTGAGAGGGGGGTTGGATCTCAGTGGCAGGTTGGGGCACAGGGGGAGAGGCAGTGGTGCAAACTGGAGGCGGTGAACGGCCTTCGTCCCACCTTGTGGGGTGCTTGGCCATCATATGCCTGCGCAGGCTGGTGGTGGTGCCTCCCCAGCTGATCGTGGCGCGACAAAGGTTGCACACCACTGTTCGTCAGTCGTCAGGCGTCTCTGTGATAAACTGCTACATCGTAGAGCACCTTGACCTCTGCAGGGTGACATGGTGCGAGGGGGCGCTTTGGGAAACAGTTGGTGGATTATTCGGTCTGGCCCTGCCTCTACCCCTGGCCACCGCACTGGCTCGGCCTGTGCCCACACCCTGACTTGGGCCTCCACGTCCTCGCCCGCGTCCACGTCCTCTAGGCCTACCCCTACCCCTCAGCATGGTGTATTACCAGTAGTGCAGAAACAGAACGCTGTAATTAAATGTGCCGCTTATTGGCCTGTGGTTGGAGGCTGACTTTGCTTACGGAACGCCAGGAAATAATTTTGCGCAAGCCTGCTGTAACACTTAGCTGGCTGCGTATGAATTTGGAGAACTACTACACCCAGCAGAGACCCAGAACACTGAGGACAGTCACAGGCAGCCCAAATAGATTTTTTCCCCAAATTTTTTTGGAAAGGCCCACTGCCTATATTCAATCAATATGTCTTCTGTCCCTGCCTAAGCGCTTCTGGCCCTGGAGTATGTCAAAGAACTGCAGAGTGTTGCACTGTGAACTGCAATACAGCGGTGATTTCACAGCCCAGACAGAGCCAGGAAATAATTTTGCACAAGCCTGCTGTAACACTTAGCTGGCTGCGTATGAATTTGGAGAACTACTACACCCAGCAGAGACCCAGAACACTGAGGACAGTCACCGGCAGCCCAAATAGATTTTTTTCCCAAAATTTTTTTGCAAAGGCCCACTGCCTATATTCAATCAATATGTCTTCTGTCCCTGCCTAAGCGCTTCTGGCTCTGGAGTATTACTGCAGGGTGCAATGCTCTGCACGGCCGATATACCAAAAAAAAAAAATGTGCAAACAGCAGCCTCCACAGTACTGCACATGGTTAGATGTGGCCCTAAGAAGGACCGTTGGGGTTCTTGAAGCCTAAAATACTCCTAACACTCTCCCTATAGCAGCTCCACCAAGATAGCACTTTCCCTCCTCTATGTCTCAACGCATCTGTGGCGAGCCGCGGGAGGGGCCGATTTTTATACTCGGGTGACACCTGATCTCGCCAGCCACTCACTGCAGGGGGGTGGTATAGGGCTTGAACGACGCAGGGGGAAGTTGTAATGCCTTCCCTGTCTTTCTATTGGCCAGAAAAGCGCGCTAACGTCTCAGAGATGAAAGTGAAAGTAACCCGAACATCGTGTGGTACTCGTTATGAGTAACGAGCATCTCGAACACGCTAATACTCGAACGAGTATCAAGCTCGGACGAGTACGTTCGCTCATCTCTAGTTGCTGGTCTCCATGGTGAACTACATATATCAGAATGGTCTGGCACCCTGTATCCACTATGTGTGGCAGTGTACGCCAAGCAGCCACCCCCCTCATTATCAAGAGGCAGTGTGAGTGGTTGTCTTATCAGTGTCCTGCACAGGTGTTATTTTCTCCTCCATTTGGTAGTCAGCTACCTGCATGGTGAGAGGAGGATGCATCTATATGCACTCCTCAGTCAGTAAGTAACGGCCATTTTCTGTGATTGTTTTTAAGAAGTGAAATCATGGCTGAAAGATCAGAAGAAAATGGTGGATCAGAGTTTTGATAGGCAGCAGAGCATTTTCAAGATCAGCACAGCGTCAGGGGTGAAGAAACAGTTCTTCAATAAGAAGCAGAAGGCAGATAAGTTCCTGAAAGAATATGCTTTATCTTTGCAAGAGTGCGTGAGGGCGGTAATACATGTTAACCTCGGAGAAGCCACTTATCAAACATGGTTTAAAAATTAAGCCATCCAAGTGTCACCTTCTCCAAACCCAAGTGTGTTATTTAGGCCATATAGTCAGCTCGGAAAGCATACGACCTAACCCTGAAAAGACAGACGCTGTCTGGCCAACACCTAAAAAAATAAAGTGTGTGAGAAGTTTACTTGGATTTGCAGGATACTACAGACATTTTATCCCAAATTTTGCCAGAATAGCAGAGCTCCTACAATTATTGATATGGGGATACTCCAATGCAAAGATGAGAAGAGCCATCTATATAAATTCGGAGAAAGAGAAGTAAGACAGATTCCAATTACTCAAAGGCAAACTCATTTCCCCTCCAATACTGGGATATCCAGACTATACTAAACCTTTTCGGCTCTACCCTGATGCAAGCCTTAAAGGACCAGGAGCAAGGTTAAGCCAAGTGCAAGATGACAAGCAGAGAGTTATTTCATTTGCAAGTTGCTCACTCAAAGGAACAGAGAGAAATGATTAAACTTCAGCTCCTTCAAGCTTGGAATTCCTAGCCCTAGTGTGGGCCATCACCGATAAATGTAAAGATTATCTTGCTGCTTCCTCTTTTTTGGCTTAAACCAATAATCCTTTTATCTCACTTGAATTCTGCAAGTTAGGAGAGATCAAACAAAGGTTGGCCTCAAGACTGTCCAAGTTGAAGAGGAGCAAAAGAGCAGTCGAATGAGTGGTGAGGTTTTAGTCATGAATTCATGAATGGGTGTGAGTGAGGGATGCCTCTGATTGGTCAGGCTGTGACCAATCAGAGGCATCTCATTCAGCAGGCGGGGATTTTAAATCCCCGGCTGCTGAATACTACTCACAGCTGTTTAGAGCAGTTCAGGAGAACTGCAGCCTGCCGCGCTGAACTCCGTCTGCTGGGACCAGGTAAGTATATATATATTTTTTATTTTTACACATTTCTGGATGAATTGCAGGGAAGGGCTTATATATTTAACCCCTTCCCGACAATTCATCCCGCGATCGCCGGCAGCCCATTGCTTTCAATGGAGTCGGCTATATTGCCGGCTCCATTGAATTCAATGGGCTAACATTGTTCTGCCGGGACCAGGTGAGTATATATATATTTTTTATTTTTACACATTTCTAGATGAATTGCAGGGAAGGGCTTATATATTTAAGCTCTTCCCGACAATTCATCCCGCGTACGCCGGCAGCCCATTGCTTTCAATAGAGCCGGCTGTATTGCCGGCTCCATTGAATTCAATGGTCAGTGCTCGTTTAATCGAGACGAGTACCGCGTGGTGCTCGTCTCGAGTAACGAGCATCTCGAGCACCCTAATACTCGAACGAGCATCAAGCTCGGACGAGTATGCTCGCTCATCTCTAATAAAAACCTTATACAATAGATAATGAATTCAAACTTTCAAATTTAAATATCTAAAAGAAGATTTTTTTTTAGTAAAATTCAAATACAGGAATTTCCTCCAAAAAAACATCATACTAAAACATAATAATAAATAAATACTACAGTTCTTTTCAATTAAAATTCATTTTCTTAAATTCCATTAATAACATATATGCAGGTAATAAGATATTTTGAGTAGATTATTCTTTAAAAGGCAAAGAGCTGACAATGCTTCTTCTCTAATGTATTAGTTTTACTTCATACATGAGGTTATATTTTTATTATATTTTTTCCAACGTTTCATTTAAATCATGTGGGACTAATGTCTTCAACTGGTAAATCCAGAACATTTCCTTCCTTCGTAACTAATTTAGTGATTTAGAGGGGATATACTCTAGTGGGGTAACTTTGAGACTTTTACTTTGGCAATCATGGGTTTCTGCAAAGTGTCGAGACACACTGTGTTTCATGAATTTGTTTTTTAATATTAAATCTGTGTTTCACAATGCGTGTTCTCAATGCATCTTTTGTTCTCCCTACACATTTTATGCCGCAAAGGCATTTTAACAGATAAATAACAAATTTAGCTTCACAGCTCAATTTACATTATTTTTTTTTCGGTCCTTTTTTATCTCCCTTATTAATTTCCTTTCTTCTGTGCATTGTATGTTGGCAGCATTTGCATTTTTTCTTGCTGCATTTGTATACTCCTGGACTATATGTTTTTAATAAGTTGATCTTTGTGTTTTTAATTATTTTATTCTCCGAACGGGAAGGGGCGATGATATTTTGTATAGTTTTGCTTTTTCTAAAGATGACCCTAGGGTTCCCGTTTAAGGAGTCCGTAAGGAAGGGGTCATTCTGTAATACAGATCAGTTCTTAGGCCTTAGTCACACGGGCGTTTTTTCACGTGATTTGCGGATCGCATGACGGATGCGCATCCGCAAATCGCGTGACCGATGCGCGCAAGTCGCCCGCAAATCGCCCGAAAATCTGCTCCTAGCCGCGTTTCATTAGAAACGGGCCGGAGCTGTCCAGCGCATTGCATTCAATGGAGACGGCAATAGAGCCCGCTCCATTTAAAGCAATGCGCTGCGGGCGAGCCCGGGATGAATTGTCGGGAAGGGCTTAAATATATAAGCCCTTCCCTGCAATTCATCCTAAAATGTGTAAAAATAAAAAATATATATATACTCACCTTCTCCCAGCAGCCGGAGCTCCGCGCGGCCATCCTGCAGTGGGTGTGAAGGGGGTGTGAGTCAGACCTGCCCCCTGATTGGCTCAGCGCTGAGCCAATCAGAGGCATGTCTCACTCACACCCATTCATGAATTCATGAATGGATGTGAGTCAGACCTGCCCCTGATTGGCTCAGCGCTGAGAGGCAGCAGTCACTTACCCATTCATGAATTCATGAATGGATGTGAGTCAGACCTGCCCCTGATTGGCTCAGCGCTGAGAGGCAGCAGTCACTCACCCATTCATGAATTCATGAATGGGTGTGTGAGTGAAACCTGCCTCTGATTGGTCAGGGCTGTGACCAATCAGAGGCAGATCATTCAGCAGGCGGGGATTTTAAAGCCCCGCCGGCTGAATTGTGCCGAGAAGCAGTTCAGGAGTACTGACAGCGGCCGCGGCTGGACTCCGGCTGCAGCGGAAAGGTGAGTATACAATTTTTTTTTATTTTAACACATTTTAGGATGAATTGCAGGGAAGGGCTTATATATTTAAGCCCTTCCCGACAATTCACCCCGCGCACGCCGGCAGCCCATTGCTTTCAATGGAGCGGTTGTATTGCCGGCTCCATTAAATTCAATGGGCAAACATCGTTCTTCTCTGTCACAGCTGTTACAGCTGTGGCAGAGAAGAATGATTTGTCTTCTATATGTTCTCAATGCGGTCGGCGCTGCTGCCGCCGGCCCCATTGAGCGCATATAGAGAAGAGAACAGGAATCGCAGATCGCAGATGGGTGCGATCTGCGATTTCTGTTCTATAATTTATCGGACGAGTGCATAAAAAGCGCTCATGTGTCCGATACCATTGCAAAGCAATGGTTTTATAAAATCGCCGGACGCATGCGCATGCGCAAATCGCGGCTAAAAACGCCCATCTGACTAAGGCCTTAGACAGTATATCTCTTATCTCTTTGTGCTGGTTGCTCTATTTAGTAATGAAGGCTAATTCTTTCTTTCTTTTTCTGTTCCATTTTTGATATAATCTCCTTTAGCTTCTACTTTTTCTTCCTTCTCTTCTTTCATTTCTCTCTCATACGCGTAATCAATCAATTTCTCTGGATATTTCTTCTCTCTAAAACGTCTCTTGGCTTGTTTCTCAAATGCTTTTTTTTGTGCACTTTCTTTTAACCCTTTGTAATTGACCGCAGGGATTGTTTTTCCTTCAATGGCTCACATGACAACTGTTGAAGTCCACATAGCTGTTACTATCTAGCTTTTTGAAATATATTTTTGTTATAGTGCTACTATTTTCATGTGTTAATTCCAAATCAAGGAAAACTATTTTATAGGGGTCAATGTTATCAGTAAAGCAGAGATTCTGATTATTGAATTCAGATTATTTATAAACTCTATTAGGTCATCCTTGGTGCCTTCCCATATGGTGATAATATCATCAATTATTCTCTTATGGAAAATAACTCACGCGTCTTTGAATCTTTCTTCCTCAAAAGCCCCGATACATAAGTTAGTATAGGTAGGTGTGAACTTCGTCCCCATCCCCTGCTGCTGTTTAAAGAATTTTTTATTAAATGGGAAATATTTATTCTCTAAAATAAAGTATATTGGTTTTAAAATGAATTGTTACTTGATTAGATGGCATTAGTGGGTCTTGCTTTAGAAACCACTCTATCGCTGGAACTCCTTGGTTGTGAGGGATGCTGGAATATAATGCTTCTACATCCAGGGAGCACCATAGGTATCATTCTTTCCACTCCAGGTTCTCTATTAGTTCTAATAAGTGGCTGGTCTCTTTTAAGTATGTGGGTAATTGTCTAACATATTTTTGAAGCTGTTTGTCAATGTATTCTGAAAGCCTACAAGTTATTGAGTTTATTCCAGTCACGATTGGTCTTCGAGGTGGATTTGCTATGTCCTTGTGCACTTTGGGCAGGTGGTTAAAGTATAGGATTTCTGGCTCTGCTTGGAGTATATATTTCCCTTCTATATCTGTTATTCCTTTGTCGTCTATTCCATCTGCAATCATTTTTTTGAGGATTTTTTGTATCTTCGTCGTTGGGTCTTCTCTAAGTTCTATATATTGATCTTTATCTTGTAGGATTCTTTTACATTCATTATCCATTATTATAAGGTTACCCCACCCGCCTTTATTAGCTTTTTTAAAAAATGAACTCCTCTTTTTCGGTTAGTTCCTTTAATGTGATTTGCTGTGATTTTGTTAAATTTGGTTTTGTAGTATTTTTTTTGCATATCCATAAATTCTCTCAATACATTTTGGTAGAACATTTCCACATATGGTCCTTTCTCTTCTATAGGGTGAAACCTACTTTTATGTCTGGTTAAGATACTGTAGCATGACTAGAAATGGCTGTACATGCAGATTATCCCAGAAACTATCGATGAAATAATACACATTTGCAGAGAAGAATGGTGCAACATTTCTCCTCAATATTGTACCTACCTTACCTAATGCTATAGGAAACGCTTGGTGCAGGGGATTGGTGCTAAAGGGGGATCTTCAGGCTACTAAACTAAAACGGTCACTTAAGGTACCTTTACATGTGCCAATAGTCACTCAGTCAATAACTCAACTGAGCACTTTTGGGCAACTGTCAGCCTGTGTACATACAGCCAGTAACAGGGCACTGAGCAATAAGTCATTCACTTGTTGGTAGTTTCATTTCAGCTCACTGAAACAAAATGACTACTGAGCAACTTCTTGCTCAATGTAAGTGAATCATATCTAATTACCTGAATTTCTGCATTGATAATAAAATAAAAATAGAAGGGGGAGAGTTTACCTTTTTCCATGAATGTGGGTCAGTTGCTAGCACTCTTGTGTATTATTGCTGGAGCCTTGGGTTCAAAGTCTGCATGATTTTAAAAAACCCCATTCAGATGTTGCTCGTGGACAAATTTCAACCTACAACCCAAGCAGTCTAAAGTAGTTGAGCCACCACACTTTTTTCAGTACAAAAGTTGCCCCAGGGCATGAAATTAGCCTATGATCATGATCCCATGAGAAAGTGCGGTAGAAAATTATCTTTATTTCAAATTACCTAAAACATCAATACTTGTTTAAAACATACAGAAGGGATGCTACTCAAAAGTACTATAAATAAGAGCCATGCAGGCATATGTGTATTATGCAAAGGTCTCAGAATGTCCCTAAGTACACAGGGGACACTCAACACTAGGGAAACAAGCTTCCGACACGATCCCTAGATAAAGTATAGGAGTCAGTGGTCAACCTAAAGCTAAAAGACAAGACATAATACCCACCCTCCCCTTTTACACACACACACACACACACACACACACTTCTTTCTTCTCCAGAGGAAAAGAAGATTTAGGATAAGAATAACTAACTTAAAGAGAACATACATGCAGATGTTGTCCCAAATCAGCTGTGAACCTAGGACCTAAGCACTACAAGGCAATAGAGCTAGACACTGAGCCACCAAGCTTTTTTCTCCTTCTGCTGCTTCTTTTCTGGAGTAGAAGGAGAAGAAGTAGTAGTATATGATTTTCTTATTCTCCTTCACCTCTTTCTTTCCTTTTCTCCTTTTTCTTCTCCTTCTTATACTTCTTTTTCTCCTACTACTGCTTCTCCTTCACTTTCTTATTATTATTCTTCTCCACTGGAGGAAGAAGGAAAAGCAAAGCTTGTTGGCTAAATCATTAGCAATGTTGCCTTGCTGTAATTCTAGGTTCAAATCTGCTCAATGGCAACATCTGGATAATGTTTATATGTTCTCTGTTTTTATTCTTCTTGTGATCCTCTTTTGCAGCAATAAGCACAGTCCTAAAAACTCAGTTGTTAGGACTGCTGCCTTTTAGATCTGCAGTTGTAGGTTCAACTCTGACTAAGGGCCACATCTGCATGAGTTTTTTTTTGTCATCTCTGCTTTTACTATTCTTATTGTTCCTTCATCCAGAACAGACTGAACAAGTGTGTTAGCTGAGTTATTAGTACTGATGCTTTGTAGTGTTGAAGTTGTAGGTTTAATTCTGACAAAGAGCATTGTGTGTGTTTTTTCATTGGGCTCAATAAAAGTCATGAGTTTTACAATTATTTATGTATTAATTTATTTAGTTTGAATTTCTCTATAATCCTGACTAGATAACAATCTGACCACATAATACTAGTATCAATGCAGGAAACTAGGTAGTTCCAAAAGGTTGGCTCACTTCTGGACAGTGTGCTGTAAAATAGTTGACAGGAAGCGAAGATTCTGCAAACAAATTAGTGTAATATTCAAATGTAGAAGTATGAACACACACACACACACACACACACACATATATATATATATATATATATATATATATATATATATATATATATATATATATATAGTTAAATTATTTTACAGACAATATTAAATTAGATAATCGCTTTCTGGCTTTGTTCAATAAAGTAGTATAGTATTTAAATACAGTTGTAAAATGTTGATGTGTATATAGGTTAGTGTATTTCACACTAGACAAAGTGAAGAGAAATAGATGACACATTAAGATACAGACTATGATACATCCCTGTAAAATATGTAGTTTAATTCATCCATAAATCCTCCTGCTGACATTCTTGGACCGCAAGATGTTTCACATGAGAAAAATAATCACAAGACACTTTATTAAACTGACATCAAGCGTCACATCTCATTGAATCATCTTAACAGTAAATTGCCCTTGTATCGCAGTTTCTCCAAGACATTTTTAAATGAAATACCCGGATGCCGCTCTCTATAGGAATGTAAGAATCTAACATCAAATGAGAAAACCATTTCACTCCATATTGAAAGACACTTTGAAACATAAAGTTCCACATTTATCACTTTAACACTTAACCAAGCACCAATGCACAAGTTTATATTCTAAAAAAAGAAATAAATAACTTTTATTACAGTAGAGAATTTCTTTTATATTAGGAATCTGAATACAATTTTGAAACTTAAAAGTGCAACTACAGTAGCAATTCTCCCAGAAAGTAAGCTGAAGAGTAATTCAAAATAGGCAAATATTTAAGCTCCCCAAAATAGACACTGAATCTGGTTTAGTGTTGGAGTTCTTTGGACTTCAGTACTGCAGCAATTTATGGTAGCATCCATCGACAGGAAACAGCAGACCCTAATGTATGCCAAAATAACATTCCCTGCACCATTACTTCACCTCCACTAGCCTGAACTATTCTCACCTGACAGGAAGCGTTTAGGTAGGATTCATGGATTCATGCTGCTCATGCCAAATACTGGCCCTTTCATCAACAAGATGCAACGGAAATCTGGATTCATCTGACCAGGCAATGTTTTTCCATTGCTTAGTGATCTAATTTTTGTGCTCTTTTACCCACTGAAGACTTTCCTTTCTGTTTCTCATAGATAGTAATGGCACGCAAACTAATCTTCTGCTTGTTCTAGCTCATCAATGCTAAGCAATGATGAATTGTGTTTGAACTTGTAAGCTGGACACTAGCATTGTAATCAGCTGAAATTTGCTTGACTGTGCATTGCTGGTTTGTCAGAACAATTCTTGGCATCCTCCCTGACCCCTTCTGTCAATGAATTGTTTACGTCAGCAGGATCTCCTTTTGCCATATCTTTTTCCTGGATAAGAAAACTTCGCAAAGTTGGCAGTTGCTGCAAAAAAAATGTCCCGGCCAACCTAGCTATAGTTCAAAGCTGATCAGATCACTCAATTTTTCCATTCTCATGTGAATTCACACTCAAACTGATCCACAGAAAACTTGCTCTTTTCATTTTATGCTGCACTTAGGGGTGACATGCCTAAGTACTATACAGGGTAAGCTCCAAATCATCAAAAACGGCAGGTGATACATTAATGCAGGCCATGGGAACAATGGCCTACATGAATGCAATATAGATAAAGGCTGGATGGGAAGATAGGGGTTTAGGGTCATGCATACACTAACGGATACCAACAACATACATAAACCAAACATGCATACAAGCAACAACAACACAAGCTAAAATACTTACCAATAGTAAAAACATACAGAAGCAGATGGAATTGCTAATTAATTAGTACGCATGAGGTATTAGTTTGTATTTTGGTCAGAATACATAAGCTCACAAGCCCATGTCAAGGGTCTTCATTGTAGTGCCTACTCCAACAAGACAATTAAAACCAAAACGAGGGAACCTTGCCTACAAGCGGGGCGATCAGCCCAATATGTTTAACTTTACTCTTAAGCATCAAAATAACTTTTTGTGTAAGTTTATTATGTTTAATTGCCCTTAAATTGCTTTGTAATGCCTTTTAGGCCTCCTGCACATGGGCATACATGGATTCCGTGTGGAAAAACCCCAATGGACTCCTCCCATGCCCGCTGCCAGCAACCCTGCGTACCTATCTTTCAGTATGGAGGACGCTGCGCCGTCGCCTGGGTGATGACGTGGATCCGCGACACTTCTGTAATCCTCATTGCAGAAGTGCCGCAGGAGGGACAGCTTCGATTGACTTCAATGGAAGCCGTCCCTGCGTACCCGCTCTAAAAATAGAGCATGCCGAGATTTTATTTTGGCACTAGTGTGCGTGGCCTGCGGACATGCGTGGAATCTGCTGCTCAATTTGCCCCGTGTGCATGAGATCTTATTTAGTAAAGATAACAATAGTCTTGATAAAATATAATATAAGTTATTAGTACTAGATTTCTGGAGATGGCATGTTGATCAAAGGATTTATTGTGATTGGCATATTAAGAGTGGAAAAAGAATGTTCCCTCCTTAAGAGGGGTCATGTGACATCTAACTCATAGGGTTAGTTTTCCTTCCTCTGGATCAACTCCCAGTAGGATTATAAGTTAGACTTTATTGACCTGTGCCATTTTTCAACAATATAATCTAGATGTAACATGTTATTAAAGCATTTTGATATTTAAAATTGATGACCTATTCTCAGGATAGGTGATCAATATCAGATCAGTGATGGTAACCTTGCCTATTAGTTATCTGCCAGAGCCACTGTACACCACTGCAACTAGCCCTATTCAAGTGTACAGGAAAGAGGTTGCAGATCCATTCTGGGCTCAGTGCACGGATATTAAAATGTGCTTTTCACCCACTATCATCCTGTGCAAACAATTGAGCCACCACACCCGGCCTGATACTTGTGAGTTATCAGTCACCAATTTTTAAATTGGTTTCACAAATGTTTCACCAATACATAACCGTAAAAAAACACTATTTATTTCTTAAACTCCTTTTATTTCTCCAAAATATAAATATTTACGAATATTATTCAGGTAGTATAAACACAGAAATAGCCTGAAAGATAGCGTCAAAAATTATATACCCACAAATATCCATGACCTTTCTGCTAAAGAGGTGAAGAAGAGCAACAAGAATAAACACAAGGAACATAAAAACAACATCCAGATGTTGTTCTTGGACACATTTGAAGTCAGAACTCCAACACAGCAAGGCAGCAGTTCTAACAACTCAGCTACCACACCTTTCCCTTATGCTATAGAGGAGAAGAATAACAAGAAGAACAAACACAAAGAAAACATAAAAGCAACATCCAGATGTTGCTCTTCGTCTTATGTGAGCCTACAAGCTGAGCACTGCAAGGCAGCAGTGCTAATAACTGAACTAGCACACTTCTTTTTTTCCCCTTCACCAGTTGAGAAGATGGAGAAGAACCATAGTAATGAACACAAAGAGATCATACAAACGCCATGCATAGTTTGCCTATAATCATCCGTGTTCCTAAAACCCTAGTGCTACAAGGCAACAGTGCTAGCCACTGAGCCACCAAGCTCCTTTCCTTCTTACTTATCCTTTTTCTCTAGAGGAGGAGAAGAGAAAGGAGAATGAAAGATGATCTTCTTATTCTCATTCATATCTTTCTTCCCTCCTCCCCCCCTTCTCCTTTTCCACTGCAGCAGGAGGAGGAAGAAGAAAAAGGAAGAAGGAGAAGAAAGAACAAGAAGAGCAATCACAGTGGCTCAATCTTTACCACCGTTTCCCTGCAGTGCTGGGATCCTAGGTCCAAATCTGTCCAAGGAAAACATCTGCATGGACTTAATGTTCTTGTCATGTTTCTCTGTATTCTTCTCTCCTCCAGAGAAGGAAAACCAAGCACAATAGCTCAGTTGCTGGTGTTTCTGCCTTGCAATGCTGGAGTTCTAAGTTCAAATATGTCCAAGAGCAACAGCTGGATGGTGTTTTTATGTTTGCTTTATGATCATTCTTCCTGTTCTCCTCCTCTGGAGCAGGAAGCCAGGCATGGTGGCTCAGTTATTAACACTACTGCTTTGCAGTGGTGGAGTTGTAGGTTCAAATCTGACCAAGTGCAACATCTGGATGGAGTTTTTCAAATCCCATGCAGATGTTATCTATGGTGGGATTTGAAGCTACGACCACAGCATTGAAAGGTAGCAGTGCTAACCACTGAGCTACATTCATAGAAAAGAACATGAGAGACATTTGATTTTGCAAAGATCAGCATGATTTTATTGACCAGCGGATCACAATAAGCAACACTACTTGCAAATATTCTCTACATATACAGAATAAATCAGTCAGAACTAACTTTGTTTTTAATAACAAGGATGAGAGATGGCTAATCACAACTCAAATATATCATAAAATTACAAGTTTATAACCACCTGTGACACTTTCAACAGAGGCCTACACTTTTCAAGAAAATTCATGCGTGATTAGGAAGTATGTGAAATCTATAGCACAGATAACACTGTGGCCTGGTAACCCCCTAACACTAATTCAGAAACTATAAAACTTTCACATTCTTTTCAGTGGACTAATTAAGTATTTCTTTCTCTACTCATTCTGTTCTGTTTTTTTTAAAGTGCAATTAAATCACATCCATGTATGTGCCTTTTCATATATGTGTATGTATAAATGCAGATCTATTTAATAAGCCTGAAGAAGAACCCTAAGTAGGTTTGAAAGTTCGCTTTAACATCATATATTTTTGTTAGACATTAAAAGATATTATATCTACAAGATTACTTGGTTTCTCTTGCTGAGAACAATGACATAAAAATTCTAAGAAATTGTGTGAAGGTCCAGACTATAGATGAGTGAGCGTACTCGGTAAGCACAGATACTCGAGCGAGTATCGTCCTTACCGAGTACCTGCCTGCTCGCTCGCAAAGATTCGGGTGCCGGCGAGGGTGAGCGCTATGTTGCAGGAGGGAGCGGGGGGGGGGGGGGGGGGGGAGAGGGGGGAGAGAGATCTCCCTCCTGTTCTCCCTCGCTCTCCCCTGCTGCTCTCCTTTCCCCCTACCGCCGGCACCCGAATCTTTGCGGGTGAGCAAGCAGGTACTCGGTAAGCACGATACTCGCTCGAGTATTTGTCCTTACCGAGTACGCTCGCTCATCTCTAGTACAGACTTATTCTTATGTTTCTTTTTGTTGGTTTCAAGATGGTACGCAGAAATCATATATCTAGTGTAAAGCCCTAATGAGACAAAAGGTAAAATACCTTGATTTATGCTCAACAGCTTGGAAATATTCTGATCTCTGTAAAATAATAAGTCACTGAAATGAAAATGGAAGGCCAGAGACAAACTGTTATCTGAGCTTGTAGTCATATTCATTTCCATCTGTACCCTATGTTTTGTTAACATACAGTTGGAACTTCAGTAAGAAATAAGTGACAGAAAGTATAGCTGAAAGATCATAGTACACAGTGTTTGTTTCTATACTCTTGCGATGGAGACATGGGCCTGAGAAGAGCTTCAACCGCTCAATGGCAAAGCCTTAATGACCAACTGATTTTTCATTGTTGTATTCCTAGAGCCATAGCATTTTTATTTATCCATCAACGGAGCTTGTTTTCTTGTGGAATTAACTCATTTATCCAATTTTTGGGGACATTTTGATTGCTTTTTATTCCATTTTTCTAGAGACAAGATTAACAAAATTTGCAATTCTGTCTTGTTTTTTTTTATTTTTCATGGCGTTCACCTTGCAATATAAATAATATGTTAAATTAATTGTGCAGGCTAGTAAGATTATATCAATACCGAATTTATATGTTTTTTTTTGTATCTTTTTCACAGGATTTTTTTTATTCATCATTGCATTCAAGGACCCTTAACATTTTTCTTTTTTTGCCAGCGGTGCTATTTAAGGTTTGTTTTTTGTTTGCAAAATTATTGCACTTCCAACAGCGCTGCTAGATGATTTTTTTTCCCAGCAGCTAGGGCTTATTTTTGTGGTAGGGCTAATATCTTAAGCCCTTCCCCAAAAATCCTTGCAAGGGATGCCTTCATCCCATTGCTTTCAATGGGGAGGCAGCAGTGCTAGTCCCATTGAAAGCAATGGGAGAAGAACACAGCTGTGACAGCTGTAGCAGTAGGAATACTCTGCTGCTTACAGGAGGACATTTTTAAAGTTGCTGCCCAGAAGCACCTTTTAAATGTCTTGCTGTAAGCAGCGGGTATCTATTCCCAGTACAGGAGTTTCCATTAATTCCTGCTACCATAGGAGTCAATGAAAACTCCTGCCGGCACGCACCTAAGATAGCCTATCTTTTTTAGGTGCATGCTGTTTTTGAGAATAAACTATCATGTCTGTACATGAAGAATAAAACTATTTTTGGTCATTATATAACATGTATGTACACTACTGTTCAAAAGTTTGGGGTCACATTGAAATGTCCTTATTTTTGAAGGAAAAGCACTGTACTTTTCAATGAAGATAACTTTAAACTAGTCCTAACTTTAAACAAATGCACTCTATACATTGCTAATGTGGTAAATGACTATTCTAGCTGCAAATGTCTGGTTTTTTGTGCAATATCTACAAAGGTGTATAGAGGCCCATTTCCAGCAACTATCACTCCAGTGTTCTAATGGTACAATGTGTTTGCTCATTGGCTCAGAAGGCTAATTGATGATTAGAAAACCTTTGTGCAATCATGTTCACACATCTGAAAACAGTCTAGCTCGTTACAGAAGCTACAAAACTGACCTTCCTGTGAGCAGATTGAGTTTCTGGAGCATCACATTTGTAGGGTCAATTAAACGCTCAAAATGGCCAGAAAAAGAGAACTTTCATCTGAAGCTCGAGAGTCTATTCTTGTTCTTAGAAATGAAGGCTATTCATGCGAGAAATTGCTAAGAAATTGAAGATTTCCTACAACGGTGTGTACTACTCCCTTCAGAGGACAGCACAAACAGGCTCTAACCAGAGTAGAAAAAGAAGTGGGAGGCCGCGTTGCACAACTAAGCAAGAAGATAAGCACATTAGAGTCTCTAGTTTGAGAAACAGACGCCTCACAGGTACCCAACTGGCATCTTCATTAAATAGTACCCGCAAAACACCAGTGTCAACATCTACAGTGAAGAGGCGGCTGCGGGATTTTGGGCTTCAGGGCAGAGTGGCAAAGAAAAAGCCTTTTCTGAGACTGGCTCAATAAAAGAAAAAGATTAAGATGGGCAAAAGAACACAGACATTGGACAGAGGAAGACTGGAAAAAAGTGTTGTGGACGGATGAATCCAAGTTTGAGGTGTTTGGATCACAAAGAAGAACGTTTGTGAGACGCAGAACACATGAAAAGATGCTGGAAGAATGCCTGACGCCATCTGTTAAGCATGGTGGAGGTAATGTGATGGTCTGGGGTTGCTTTGGTGCTGGTAAGGTGGGAGATTTGTACAGGGTAAAAGGGATTCTGAATAAGGAAGGCTACAACTCCATTTTGCAACGCCATGCCATACCCAGTGGACAGCGCTTGATTGGAACCAATTTCATCCTACAACAGGACAATGACCCTAAACACGCCTCCAAATTGTGCAAGAACTATTTACAGCAGAAGCAGGCAGCTGGTATTCTATCGGTAATGGAGTGGCCAGCGCAGTCACCAGATCTGAATCCCATTGAGCTGTTGTGGGAGCAGCTTGACCGTATGGTACGCCAGAAGTGCCCATCCAACCAATCCAACTTGTGGGAGATGCTTCTAGAAGCGTGGGGTGCAATTTCTCAAGCTTACCTCAACAAATTAACAGCTAGAATGTCAAAGGTGTGCAATGCTGTAATTGCTGCAAAAGGAGGATTCTTTGACGAAAGCAAAGTTTGATGTAAAAACAATGTTATTTCAAATACAAATCATTATTTCTAACCTTGTCAATGTCTTGACTCTATTTTCTATTCATTTCACAACGCATGGTGGTGAATAAGTGTGACTTTTCATGGAAAACACAAAATTGTTTGGGTGACCCCAAACTTTTGAACGGTAGTGTATGTATGTACTAAACTATCTGTAACACACAAAGAGTGGCATAATGTGACTTGTATCCTGCATTTCCCCCCATTTTTCCTCTCTGTCGGCTGTATCTCTAATTTTCAATTCTTTCAGAACTGGTTGGAGGAGTCTAAGTTCTTATGTTGTCTTCTATACACTGGGTACAGAGAAAACTGAGGAATTCACTTCCTGCTATAACACATAGAGTGACATATCATCATCATGTAGGACATTGTGTAGCTGTACTAAGCACTGAATATGTGAATTTATAACAGTAAATAACTGACAATTATCTATACCAACAAGTCTCTGTAAGTATTTACTTCTGTTCCTTCTTCTCCCCACTCCCCTTTGCTGTCATGGATTTCATAAAACAGGATGACTGTTCTCTATCCTGCCAAATCAAGTAACAGAGATTACATCACTTGATAGCAAATTAGGAGGAAGGAAGATGCTAGTCACCAGCGCTTTAGAGTGATTTTTCACTACAAAAAATCACTTTAAACAAATAAAATAAATTACAGTTTTACTAGTTATTATATAAACATTTAGTCACCATTTTTAGCCCTTAGTTCTACAAGACCACATTAGTCTGATGGCAAAAAATTAATCGATTTCTTATGGATTTGGTATAAAATATAGAACATCCTATCTGAACATCATTTATTTTGAAATATGTTTATATATAAACAGAACTTTTTTGGTAATATTTTGCAACTTGAATGTGAGTTCAATGAAACATATTTTCCTGTAGTGTTGATCCAGATTAAAGAAATCTCAAACTGTGTTTGCCAACATTTGTGTACCCTATTAAAATAAGTTATTAGCTAACTGAAGCTAAAGCCTATGTATAAGCTAACCC
This sequence comes from Eleutherodactylus coqui, assembly GCF_035609145.1. Taxonomy (NCBI): domain Eukaryota; kingdom Metazoa; phylum Chordata; class Amphibia; order Anura; family Eleutherodactylidae; genus Eleutherodactylus; species Eleutherodactylus coqui. Next base: position 230,096,404 of record NC_089837.1, on the reverse strand, counting down.
AATGGGTGTGCCATCTCTACATATCCATGCCAACTTCATTATCTTTGGAAATTCATACTATAAGTCGCAAATTATATGTAGTACAATTTCTTTTTCTCTTTGTGTAATAGCATTGACTGTGAAAATTTATTTTCCATGCATTTTATGCCAAATAAGCAGTAGTATACCAGCAGGCTTCAGACTAATCGCATCTTGCCTGCAGTTTTAGAGAGAACATCAACTATTTACCATGGCGCCCTTCTCCACTATTAATAAAAATAAGTGTCTTACTCACTTTATACCTCTTTTCTTTTGTATGCAACGATTTCCTATAGCTTCCATATATTTCTCCTTGTAGAGTAGCCTGGAGAGTCAGGCAGCACTTTCTGCAAAATAACCACTTGGAGAATTTAAAATTGATGTTCATTGCATGCCACACAGATCTAAACACCTCAGCATAGTTGCTTACTGTCAATAGAGAAACATACTGTACATTACACTAACTATTTTAATGTAAATCTTTCTACCTACTATGATATTATTAGCTTTTGTTTACTTTTTGAGGTTCAATTAATTTTCCATCAAAGATAAATCTAAAACTCTTGAAGTAAGTCACTGAGGCATCTATTCTGCCAAATGGCTATAAACATACACTAAACCACTCTGTGGAATTTCAGGTATATCTTCTTCTTGAGAAAAGTTGAGTTACAAACAATATAACCACATTTACATCTGTCACATGAGCTTTCCCATAATGATGGGAAGAATGTTTCAACTCCTATGAGAGCTATTGCTTCCTTAAAAGAGATCTAAACCCAAAACAATTGCAGATATTTAGAGTTACATTAGAAGACAGACTTCTACCTAATACGGTTTCTTTTTATCAGAACAAAGGAGAAACCTGGTCCGAATCTTAATTCAAGTAACTGAAAAGCAACCTTTAGGCCTCCTTCCCACGAACGGATTTCTGCCACGTAATTTGCGGCGGAAATCCGCTGCGTTGCCCACAGCTATTAGGTTCTATTCAACCTAATAGCTCAGTACTCACGGTGCGGAATTCCACCGCGGAATTCTGCACCGTGAATTCACCCGTCCTCACCCGTGGCATGCTCTATTTGCCGCGGGTGTACACGCGGACGGCTTCCATTGCAGTCAATGGAAGCCGTCCGTCTACGGTATCTTCCGCTGTAGCACAGCGGAAGATAGCGTGAAAACGCTTCCCCGCCCACCACCGGCGCGTCATATGACGCAGCCGGCGCGTCATATGACACGGTCGGCAAAGTCATGTGACACGGCCGGCCGCATCATGTGACGCGGTGGGCGTGTCACATGGCCCGGCTGAGGTGGGTGGGGAAGCGTCATGCGGGAGCGAGGACGCCGGATCCGCAAGAAAGTATGGGGTCCCCTGGGGGGCGCTGTGATGGGCTCCGCAAAGGAATTTCGCGGCGGAGCCCGTCAAGGCCGTGTGCAGCCGGCCTTACAAAATAGAAAGGGTTTGCCTATTAGACAAAACACTCCACCAAAAATATATATATAAAAATTATGTTTAGCACAAAAAAAAGAGAACTCCTTTACAGAGAAGCTGTGTCATTCCTGGTGTATGTTATCGTATGTTATCGTAGAAGAGCAGACTCCTTCAATTTAGGACTTTACAATGTTGTTTTTGCTATCTTCTATTATTTCCAGGTGTGGTGCCCAGAGGTGCACTAGAACAAAATTCTGAGGGAACACTGTTTCTGCAGAGACTATGCAAAGTAAATGTATTCAAGATGAAGGCTTCCATTATGCATTCAATAATACTGTTTTGAATAATATGTAAAGAAAAATGACAATAATTAGCAGTACGCTGCTGTTAATACTTGATGAGCATGGGCAATTTAAGGTGATAGTTATCTTTAAAGAAGAACTCCAGCTCCCATCTATAATTGACTATAATAGTTAACAGTTTACTGTTAATGTATAATCATTAAAAAGCAATAGCTCTCTTAACACAAGAGAAGCCATTGTAAATCCAAAGACAGAACAAATAAACTTTGGCACAGAAAGTTGTCATTATATGTTGAGTCATGTTAAACTTGACTACATCAGTAGGCAAGCAGAAGCTGGCAGATGACATCATTAGCTGTGCCCGCAATTCATTTAGACTGTAGTAGCATCCAATTTTTTTGTATTGACACATTTTCAGACTACTGATTCCTCCATAGTGCCGCTGGAAGTTAGGAGCACTCTGGAAGTCCTACAGTATAAAGATGAAAGGGCTGCATAAGATTATACATTATATTCTGAGTGACTGTCTGGCAAGACAGTGGCTCTATGTATGAGCTTTTGCATATCATATAAATGAAATCATTCCCTGCAGTACCTTGAAGTGGAAAATAATTATACTATGTAAGTTTTATAAGACTGGGAAGACTATATAAGGAAATAACTACACAGATAAAATTGTCACAGTAAACAGTCTGGTTTAAACAAGAAAAAAGTCAGTGCTGCAATAATGTGAAAATCGGACCCAGATGCAGCATGTCATCACTCACAAGAGCAGCTGCCAAGTTGCCACATTATTCCAAATTCCAGATGGCTCTGATGCAACATGTAACATTGTGGTGGATAGAAATCATGACATTGCGCAAAACTTGAAAGCTAATGCACAAATAAGTACTTCTTATATTAATTTGTAGGTTTGGCTTTAGATAATTAAAATAGACCAAATCCCAAATGAATAGAGGTAGCAATGACCGAACTATGTTTTATGTATGACTATTCTACTCAAGCAATATATTAAAGGGGTTGTCCCGCGCCGAAACGGGTTTTTTTTTTTTCAATAGCCCCCCCGTTCGGCGCGAGACAAACCCGATGCAGGGATAAAAAAAAAAAAACGGGTAGTACTTACCGAATCCCCGCGCTCCGGTGACTTCTTACTTACCTTGCGAAGATGGCCGCCGGGATCTTCACCCACGGTGGACCGCAGGTCTTCTGTGCGTTCCATTGCCGATTCCAGCCTTCTGATTGGCTGGAATCGGCACACGTGACGGGGCGGAGCTACGAGGAGCAGCTCTCCAGCACGAGCGCCCCATTCAACACAGAGAAGACCGGACTGCGCAAGCGCGTCTAATCGGGCGATTAGACGCTGAAAATTAGACGGCACCATGGAGACGGGGACGCTAGCAACGGAGCAGGTAAGTGAATAACTTCTGTATGGCTCATAATTAATGCACAATGTACATTACAAAGTGCATTAATATGGCCATACAGAAGTGTATACCCCCACTTTGTTTCGCGGGACAACCCCTTTAACTGGGTCAGTTTCATACAAACATGCCTGCCAAAACACGAGAGGGTTTTGATCATTTACTTTTATATAATTTACATTATTAGTTAATGTTTACACAATATATTTCTTGTAACTTTGCTTCCACATAATATTAGATTTATTACATGCCTGTCAGATGATGTGTTATAGTACACTAAAAGAGCTATCTATATATTCTGAGCTGGCAGTAAGTTAACCACTCTCTGGGCTCAGCCAGACGGGCGTTTTTTTGCGTATGCTATTCGCATCTATTAGAACTAATGTTTTTCAATGGTAGCGGTCAAATGTCTGATTTTTACCAGTGCAAAAAATTTGCACCGGTAAAAAATAGGACAGCGAATTGCAAAATGCAAGTAACTGCGGCATCAAGATTCTTTGGATGTGGTCAATGGGGCTGGCAGCTGTGACAGCTGTGGGCGAGGATATCTTCCTCTCCATGGGGAGTCTCCTCATCACTGAACACTGTGATAGCACTATCACAGTGTTCAGTGACAATGGGACTCCCCGCGGGGATGAAGAATTTCCCTGCCACAGCTGTGGGCAAGGAGCATGATGTTCTCACATTGCTTTCAATGGGGCCGGCGCTTCTGCAGCCACATTGAAAGCAATGGGCTGCCGGCAACCCCTGCAGTGATTTCCCTGAAAGCCCTTCCCCATCCCCAGAATGTAAAAAAAAAATAATATATACACTCACCTCTCTGCCACTTCCGGGGCTAGGTGCTTGTCCTCCTGAACTGCTCTGAAGTTCTTTCAGCAGGCTGGGATTTATAATCCCGCCTGCTGAAAGGGCTGCCTCTGATTGGCTGAGCAGTGTGACCAATCAGAGGCAGCACTCAACCATTGAATGACAGCTGAGCGCTGCCTGTGATTGGTCCCTGCGCTCAGCCAACCAGAGGCAGTGATCAGCCATTCATTGAATTCAGCCATTCATTGAAGGGGTTGCCGGCAGGCCATTGCTTTCAATGGGCTGTAAAAGGCAGAGAAATTCTTCATTCCCGCAGGGAGACCCACGGGAAGACTCTCTGCGGAGATTAAAAAATTCTCAGCCACGGGGGCGTGGCCTGACGGAGCCGATGGAAGACGTGCCTTGAATCGCTCCACTTTCAAACCAAGCTTTATAGCAACAAAAAGCCTGCCCAGGGCATCTAAAGCACCCAAGACTGCAGGTGAACTGCACCCAAGACTGCCGATGGCGACACGCAGGAGAGCCGGAAAAAGTGGTCCGAAACGTCTCATGGACTTCTACCCGGCGCGCGGCTCAGAGGAGGGAAAGATGGCGGAGCCAGATCCCAGCAGCGCCAGTGAGGGAGACGCAGCGCGTGCAGAGGGACCGCAAGAGCCAGCGGTAAGCAGAAATGACACACTGCTCACATCACCGCACACAGCTCCCCCACGTAGCCCCTCTCATAAAGAAAAGGCTGTTAAAACTGTCACTGAGACCTCGGGAAGGAAAGAGGACTCGGAGCTGCATAGAGACGGAGGGGGGGGGAGGAGGAGGGGGGGTGTGCAGGCACCATCTTCTCCCCCTGAAACAACCTCATATAGCAAAGAAAAAAGAGCTATAAGCTCCCCTAGTAAGAGCCCTGATAAGAGACGTCCTAGAAAGGACCCTACACACAAACCCTCCTACAATAGTATAGTAGAGGATCAAGAAGAGGAGGAAACTGTGGACCCTCTATTAAGCATTGAATGTACAGACCAGGTGGCCTCACAATGCTTCATAAGGGATATGGTGCTAGCCCTGAAAAGCTCAATTAAGGGCGATCTCGCAGACATTAATACCAAGATAAACAGAAATCTAAACGCAATAGAAGGAAGAATAGATCACCTGGAAAACAAAACTGGCGAAATAACCTCTTCACACAACAAGCTTATAGATGCCCACTATAGACTCGAAGAGGAAGTGGCGTTATTAAAAAACAAAATGGCCGATCTTGAAGATCGGAATCGCCGCAACAATATAAAGCTTAGAGGCATCACTGAATCAGTGAAACCAGAAGAACTTAATGAGTACGTACAAGACCTAATTAAAATGCTTCTTCCCAACTCAAAGAAGGAAGATCGAATCCTAGATAGAATTCACAGGCTCCCGAAACCAAAAAACATTCCCGATACCGTACCAAGGGATGTCATAGCGAGAGTGCACTTCTATCAAACAAAAGAAAACCTAATGAAAGTAACAAGAAACATAAAAGACCTACCGGCCCCTTACAGCAATATAAAAATCTTCGCCGACTTCTCCCAGACTACAATGCTCGCTCGGAAAAAATTCACGACAATCACCAAAATCCTGAGGGATAACGATATAACCTATAAATGGGGTTTCCCCACCAAATTATACATCAATAAAGATGGCAAGATCACCACAATTTTAACCTATGAAGATGGTCTTCAAATCCTGAGAAGATGGAACCTCCCTGAACCCAAAGAACATCACCCGTCTCAAATTACTAGAGATTGGTCTCACAAACAAAACAACAGACCAAATAAAGACAAAACCACGCATCGTTGAAACATCGTTAAAAGTTGTCCTTCTCACAGTTAAACCCTGGGCACTATTAGCATGATTACGCTTGGGCACAGGCTGAACTTTCAACCCCTGAAACAAGACCTTCCTAGGGACTCAGACCCCACCGAAGGAAAGCTCCTTTTTCTTTGTTAATTGTACTTACAGATGATAACGGCAACAATTGTTGTGTTGCTTCACTGTTACAAAATCAGTTTACCCCCCAACCATCCACATCAGCAAATCCCTTACACATCCCTCCATCAGAAATTGTTCTCCGCGCAGATCTTCGGATCCTCTCGTGCACGATATAGAGCTAAAAAAGCTCTAAGTACCTTCAAGAAACATCACAAGACTCAACATGACTCCAGAACAACAAACACCCAGATACCAAGATGGATCTGAAACTAATATCCTTGAACGCTAGAGGTCTCAATTCACCTTTTAAAAGATCGTGTTTATGGAAAGAAGCCACTGCATCTCACGCAGACATTCTTTGTGTCCAGGAGACACACTTAAAGGAACTTAACCATCCAAAGATGACCCATCCGGTGTTCTCCAGGTGCTTCCTCGCTAATGCTCCCAAAAAGAAGGCCAGCGTCATGATTGCTATCAGAGACTCGCTGAACTTCAAGCTACTTGAGGAGGTTAAAGACCTCGAAGGAAGGTATCTGATATTGATATGTGAAATAGATGGTTTCCTCGTCACCCTGGCCAACATCTATGCTCCAAATTCACACCAAATTAGATTCTTGAACAGAGTGACGAGGAAGATTAAAAGGATACAAAAGGGATCCTTGATGATATGCGGTGATTTTAACGCAATCACTGACCAGTCCCTCGACTCAAGTCACCAAGGGAGAAATAGAGGCACAAGCCTTTTGTCTTGGATCCAGAGTAATGATTTATATGATGCGTTCAGGGTGTTGAATGTTAACTCTAGGGAATTTACATTCTATTCTTTCAGACACAGCTCATCATCAAGAATAGATATGTTCTTGGTGGACTTCCATATCCTAAACAAAACTAAAGAGGCCAAGATAGGAGTAACAACTTGGTCGGACCATGCCCCGATCTCGTTAAAACTAAAAATGGGTCCCCCAGTAAATACCGCAAACACTTGGAGAAACAACACGTTTTTAATGAAGTTACCAAAATTTAAGAAAAAAATTAAAGAAGTGATGGAAGAATACTTCCTACTTAACGACAGCCCAGAAATGTGTAGTTTTACGATTTGGAACGCACACAAGGCTGTCATAAGGGGAACTATGATCCAACAGGGATTAATATATAAAAAAGAAAAAAATTCCCTCCTCAAAAACGCCATATAGAACCTAAAAAAATTAGAGAGCCACACCCAGACTAATACCTCCCATCCGTCTAGCAACCAGATAAGAGAAGCCAGACTCAGAGTACGCAACTTACTAATCGATGAACACGAAAAAAATATTAAGCACATGAAGACCACCTACTATACTGATATGAATAAGAATACAAAATGGATGGCTAATAAGGTCAAGCAAAAAAGAATTAAAACTAAAATACCCTTTGTAACGGATCCCATCTCAAAAAACAAAATACTTAACCTCAAAGACATCGCAGAGGAGTTTAGGAAATTCTACGAGGAATTATATAACCTCAACCTAAACCCAAATACCCACCCCCCTCAAAAAACTCCATAGACTCATTTCTTTCAAACCTACAACTTCCTAAATTAAATGAAGAACAACTTAAGATACTAAATTCCAATATCACACCCCAAGAGGTCCTTCAAGTCATAGATAAGTCCAAAAAAGATAAAGCCCCAGGCCCTGATGGCTATTCGTGTGAATACTTCAAGACATATAAAGAGATACTAGTTCCCCATATGGTAAATATATACAACAAGGCAATGCAAACAGGCTTACTCCCACCCGAAATGTTACAGGCCACTGTAGTAACCATCCCCAAGCCAGGTAAAGATCCATCAAATCCAGCCAATTATAGACCCATTTCACTTTTAAATAATTACACTAAATTTTGCGCAAAAATCATATTCTTGAGACTATTGGAATTTATACCTCACCTTATACACAGCGATCAGGCAGGTTTTGTGGGAGGCAGACAAGCATCGGATGCTACCCGTCGATTGATGGATATAGTGGGTGAGGTGGAGAATTCTCGAATGCCTTCTCTGCTCCTAACTTTGGATGCGGAGAAGGCATTCGACAGACTGCATTGGGGCTACACCTTTTTAGCTTTGGAAAAGTTTGGACTCAAGGGTAATATAATGTTAGCCATCCAAGCACTCTACAAAAACCCGTCAGCGAGAGTCCTAGTTAATGGAGTGTTGTCGGATCCATTTATGATAACCAATGGAACTAGACAAGGCTGCCCCCTTTCGCCCACACTGTTCATTCTAACCATCGAACCGTTAGCAGAAGCAATCAGACTAAATGATAGGATAAGAGGGATTCCTTTGGCGGGCAGAGACCAGAAAATAGGTTTATTTGCCGACAATATTGTGCTGATCCTGTCCTCACCACTGAATTCCCTCAGAGAAGCATACAACCTCTTAAAGCAGTTCGGCGCCATTTCATACTACAAAGTTAACCCAACAAAATCGAAAATTCTCCCTATCAACATTCACTCAAACCTGCAAAAGATAATAAAAGAGGAGTTTCCTTTCGAATGGGACCCGGGGGTTATCCAATACTTGGGGACTACAATTAACCTTCCCTTAGAAAAAACCATGGATACCAATATAACACAACTTATCCAGACGACCCGTCAAGAATTGACCAATTTCAGTAAAACAGAACTAACCTGGATGGGGAAAATAGTGATCTAAAAAATGATGATACTCCCTAAAATTTTGTACCTCTTTAGGACTATCCCACTAAAGTGCAATCCTAAATTACTAAAAGAATTACAGAAACAGCTGATGTCCTTTATATGGAGTAACAAAAGACCGAGAGTAGCCGCTACCATACTCTATACCCCCAAAAGGAGAGGAGGCTTGGGTGTTCCCAATATCGCTGCCTACTACGAAGCAAATATTATCCAGCAATCTAGACCCTGGGGTACTTCCCCACCAGGGATTAGCTGGCTATCTATAGAACAAAACAGCTTGGGCAATGGAACATTAAAAGACTTACTGCTAACCACAAGCTTGAACTGGAAAATCAATCCAATTAAAAATCCAATAATAACTAATACACTGGCAGTGTGGAAACACCTTCTTCAAATTACAAAGGACTTCTATCCTAGAGCGCAAATACCCCTCCCGATCAGTTGTTTGGAACTAGTTCTGAATAACATAAACACCAAACACTGGAGGATAAAAGGTACCAAACTGATATCGGATTTAGCAGACGGGGGAAAAATAAAACCCTTCCAACAACTCCAGGAAGAATATGGCTTACCAGGAGGTGACTTCCTCTTATACTCCCAAATAAAAAGTAGTTGGTCCGTCCTAACATGTGGAGTGACCTCTCTACCAAAAATTCTAACCAACCTCCTCCTCAACCCCTCCCCCCATAGAATCCCCTAAGGGACATTTACGAACTCTTCTGCGGAGAATCAAACTCCCAACCGCGCCAAAAAAAAGAGCAAATATCTTAAATTGGGAAAAAGAAATGGGAAGAACATATACAGCAGAACAATGGAACAGCTCATTTAAATGGGCAAATAAAGCATCTTTATGTGCCTCACTGATAGAAACACACTATAAACTAACCACTCGTTGGTATCGTTCCCCAGTCCGTCTAGCAGATTTCTTTCCAAACTCCTCGGATCTATGCTGGAGACAGTGCGGACAGAGAGGCACCCTATTACATGTGTTTTGGAGCTGCCCGAAGATCAATGGGGTGTGGAAAGAACTTCTACGCCTCATTAAAACTATTACGAAGATAGAGATCCCTCCGACACCGGATAGAACCTTATTTCTATTAGACACAGAATCCATATCTCAGAAAATGAGGAAACTTATTTTCCACAGTTTGATGACATTCAAACTTTTGATAGTGAGGAACTGGAAATCGCACTTCGTACCCTCCTTGTCTGATATCATCCAGCTAATGTCAGAACACATGTGCATGGAAAAAATCTATGCAATAAGAGAAAATAGAATCTCCAGCTTCGTGGAGACATGGGATCCCTGGATTAAACACTTTTATCCACAACAAGTCACGCTAAACTTGAACACATAGACTCAAATAACTAAAATCCGAAACCTCTAGTAGAGAGCCATCCATCTAAACCTGGAAGTATATAAGAAGCCGAGAACATTTGGGCCCGGACGAGCACGAGAGTTACACATGATGGAACTAGAGGGGAAAGTTATCAGATGATAAAAATATGGTACCCCCTCCCTACCTCCACTTCCCCTTTCCCCCACCCCCACTTTTCCCTTACCCATCAACCTACCTACCCTTCCCCCCCCCCTTGTTTTTTTTCTTCGTATTATTAGATAGTTAAAAATGTTTTATTTTACAAAGAGGTCGGCAACTGACACATGTGTTCCGTAGAACCAAGAACCACGGTTCTCTGCATTTTATGTAAATTTTCTATGGACTGTATAATCCTGTAATTCTGCAATGTCTTGCCTTTCTTCTTCTAATAAAAATTGATTGAATATTAAAAAATTCTCAGCCACAGCTTTCTCAGCTGTGGCAGAGGATCGCGATCTTCTCTGTATGTTGTCAATGGGGCCACTGCTGCTGCCGCCAGCCCCATTGACCACATCCAAAGAATCCTGATCCCGTAATTACTTGTGTTTTGCAATTCGCTGTCCTATTTTTTACCGGTGCAAATTTTTTGCGCAGGTAAAAACCAGACATTTGACTGCTGCCATTGAAAAGCATTAGTTCTAATAGATACGAATCGCAAATGCAAAAAACATGCACAGCAAAAAACGCCCGTCTGACTGAGCCCTGAGACTGCAAACTCTGCCAGTTTTATGGCAATTTATATATAAAATCGTATATTATGAGTACATGCAACAACATGAATTTGTGAATATTTCCTGCTGCCAGCTCTATAAATATACATATAAAAAAGCAAGTTCCTAATGTCTAGTGACTTGTGTTCATTGGAGAGAGTAGAATAGATTAATCAGCTTTGGGATTTGCAGTTAATTACTTTTAGAGAACAGATTTTCTCACAATTGCTAATTATTGATTATGCATATGACAAACACTAGTTAAAAAAAAACATTCTTTGAAATTGGATTACTCTTTTAGGAATCACCGACAAAAATGGAAAGTGATTCTTTCAGCAGTTCTGGCCATGCGAACCTGCTGACAGATCTACATAAGTGCTCTCCATTTCAGTCCAATGAGCTGCTTCACAATTCTGATAACTATGGCATCCATTTAGGAGTTGGAAAATTACACAATTATTTTTCTGTTGGAAACTTGTGCTAGCCTGAGATGTTGAAACAATGTTGGTTAATGGTGGATCAAGCAGCAGCTAAAATATTATTATGTAAGGGCTAGTAATATCCAGCTATGCAACATGGTACAATAGGTCCAAAATTCATACATCATATACATCATGGCAAGTCAGTATTGTTAGAACGATCACAGAAAGTAAATATATAGAAAACAAACAGGCAATGTTTTACCCCTTAACAACTGCCAATACGTCTTTGGACGGCGGCCGTTAGGGGTCTTTCTTCTGCAGCGCTGTCTTCTCATGGTTCTGTATTAGAAGCCCTACGTGCATCTCCCTGCCAGGGGGAGCAGGTGCTCGGCTGTTGAATGGCAGCCGGGCACTTACTCTAATACTAGGAACCCAACAAACCTCGGATCCCGGGTGTTTAATCCTTTACAGTATGGCCATGGTATGTAAAAGGCTGACAAAAGTAGAAGGTTTCCTCTGTCACCAGTCAGACTTTGCAGGTAGCTATGGCACACCAAGGCTTAGATATAGTCTCCGGGTCTGCCAGCTACAGTGGCTATGAGGCTCAGCTTACGACTGAGCTTCATATGCTATCTAATGTGTGGTAGAAGAGTAATAATAGATGTTGATAATCAAGTCTCTTAGTGGGACTAAAATAAAAAGTTAAACAGGTATAACGAAAATAGTCCAAAGAATAACTATGTAAAAAAAAACCTAAAACTAATGTTTTATTTATTTTTTATTTATAGTTGTTTATTATTGAAATTATTATATTCACACTAAAATAAAGTATGGACGTTTTCATTTTTTTCTGACATTTTGATATATAATTTGTATAGTCTTGTATAGGATTGCAGGGCACATATGGCAACGTTTTTGGTTGGCGTCTGCAGTGGGTCATTTTCTTTTATATATATTTTTTTTTATTTTGTAATTTTTTGTTTAATTATTTTTTTAGGTATTGTCTTCAATATATGTCCCCCATGATGTCAAATAAGACCTCTGCTGGTCACTCACATGTTTTGTTTTTATTTCACACTATTCTATTGTAGCTGGGGCATCTATAGGAGCCCCAGTTACAGGGCTAAAAAACATCCCCCTGTATTGACATCAGTCACTAACCAAGCTGAAAAGGGTCTGCTAGGACCCTGCAGCTTTGTTACGACAGAGTGCTACTGGTGGCCACGTGATTGCAGGGTTGCAGAGTAAGTAACACTTCGGCTTTCACTTTTTAGTACATTGAGCGCTATGTAGCCTGGAAAGGAGAAAGTAGAAGTGGTTAAAAACTCCTACTACCTTCTACTTTGGGTCCTTGGCTGTGTCTGATAGCTGAGGATCTGACCTACTCTTGCTTGATTACAGGAGCAGAGGCGTTAATCCTATGTTGTATATTTACTCTTGGCTGGGATTAAAACCAAGGACCAAGTGTCGCAAATTTACAGTGCTTGTTCCTTAAGGAGTTAACTGGGTCTTAGAAAAAAAGTAACTCATCTAGTCTCTGATTCCTGCAATTCCTTTTGTAGGCAGCTGACCCGAATGGAGTATAGATGGAGCCATAATTAACATGACTGTCATAACTTTCATCATTTTTCATTGTAACGTATTGTTAGCATAAAACATGGTTGCATTAAATATGTCAGGTTCCTTTAAGAGTTTGTGCAGTTGAAAACTAGTGTTAGCCTATCCTTAGGATAGGTTATCAGTAGTAGATTAACAGGGGTCCTCCACCCAGGACTCCCGCTAATCAGCTATTCACCGGGCCAGTGCGCTTGTGAACTGAGGTGAATTCTGCAGTGTAGCAGACAGCTCTGTTCCCACTGCAATGGCCAAGCTTGGTATTAGAGTAAAAGTCCCATAGCCCTGAGTGAAAACTTTGCCTGCAATACCAAGCCTAACCACTGTAGTGAGACAGGAGCTCTCTGCTTCCTCCAGAAATCAACTGAGTGTATGAAAACACCGAAACAGGAAACAGCTGATCCTGATGATGGGTCTCTGAAAATCTACTATAGATGACCTATCCTAATGATAGGCTATAATTGTCTTACAACTGGACAACTTCATTACTTAATCAATTATATTTCCTTCATAAATGTTCCAAACAAAAATAAAAATAGTTGATATACCTGTATTAGAAGCTGGTAGCCATCTTCTCAAGATGCTAGCATGGTATTTTTAGATAGTGACTAGAATGTTTGAGTAGGTTGGTAACAAGAATGCTAGATTACAAATTATTTTCTTCTTGCAAACAGATTGAAACTTTGAGTGACAAAGTTCTGTTCCTCTAAGACTCTGTATTGGTCATAAATTTGGTCACTAGTACAATGGATAGGCCATCATATGAATGATTTGATATATAGGAAAGCAGCTTTCTGCTATAAAGTGGAAGAAATTATTAGACATTTTATATTTGGTAGAAATAAATATTAGACTTTTAGATTAACATTTTTTAATGACTTTTATTTTTCAGAAAACAGTTCTTAAGGCAGATAAAATATTTGAACTGACACCTGAGGGATAAAAACAAACCATTGTAGCAGTAGCTACAGGCTAAGATTTAGGCAAAAGTATGGAGAAATGACCTGTATGAGAACCTTGCAGCTTAAGTCCTTTTGCTTCTAATGCTTAGCATTATATGGATTTTGACATATGTTTTTAGGAAACAAGTCACAGAAAATTTCTTATATTTTTCTCTTTCAGTATAGTAGTGGATTAATAAAAATTTGATTTAAGTAATAAAGTAGAACATGTATAACTTAAATGTCAAAAACTAAAGTATACTTTCTGTGCTGTCACCATGGAAATGAACAATAGCAAATCAAAATTTCATCAAAGTAAATTAGATTCAGAAATGTAGTGTAACTTCTAATTTCCACCGCTGCCCTTAATTCTTTTCAGTTTAAGAAGCTTTGTATTGCTAATAGAGATGAGGGAACCGTTCCTGCAGAACTTGGATTTGCATTAAAATGTGTTAAAACTTCCGTTCAGGGAGAACCTGAACTTCAGGCAGTTTTTGCCAAACTGAAAGTTTATAAAAATCCTTAAAACTAGTACTGAATGATGGTGGCTCAGTGATTAGCATTGCCGCATTGCAGTGCTGGGGTCCTCAGTTCAAATCTCACCAAGGACTACATCTGCATGGACTTTGAAAAACCCCATGCAGATGTTGTCTTTAGTCAGATTTGAAACTTGGAACTCCACTGCTGCAAGGCAACAGTACTAACATCTGAGCCACGACACATCCTTTTCCTGAGAAGGAGAAGAAGGAGAAAAATGCAAAGAGAACATACAAACTCCATGTACATGTTGTTCTTAGTTAGATTTAAATCTAAGAACATAGTATGAGGAGGAAGAGAAGAAGGAGTATAAGAAGGAGGGAGTGACGAAGAAGGCGAGAGTGAAGAAGAAGGAGGAGGAGAGGGAGTAGGAGGAGAATAAGAAGAATGAGGGGGAAGAGAAAAAGAATGAAGAGGAAGAGAAGAAGAACCTATTATGGCTATTATATAATCAAAAATTGTTTGAAAAGTTAGTGACCATTTAAAAAGGTATGGTTGTGGGATAAAGTCAGCAAGTATTGCACTGCAACTACAGCCCTGCTGCCTGTATCCCTATTGTTTTAAAAAACTCCTCCCTTTGCCTGGCCAGGCTTTTCTTAGGTTCAGTTCCCTGAACTCTCAAGCTATGCAGCAAGCCCTGATAGTTTAATCCCATGACAGGTCATCTTTAAGAAACTTTAACTTGAGTTTTTGCCATGGCTTTTCATAAATGTCTTTAACTTCTTTGTTTCTTTTTTGCTGCACTAGGGGAGTTGAACATGAAATCATCTGAACGCTTATATATGACATTACAATATTGCTGTAATGCAATGCATTATGCTTGTCATTGCTATACGTATCAGCAGTGTTTTGGGCTTCAATAAGGACCATCTACAAATGTCACTTTCAACTTCTGGAATGATTCCATCAGCGTTGTCTTCGAAAAGTCCTGCAAATCTCTTGGGAAGACAGTAAGACAAATGTCACTGTTCTGAAAGAAGCAAAGACCACCTGCATTGAAGCGATGATCCTTCACCATTGTCACATCCTTGAGACACAAAAGCACCATGCTCAGCATGGATGCAGGGTGACATTCACAACCACTGTAGTTGATAATACTTTGCATTGTAGAACAGTGCGCACCACAACAGGAGTAAGAAAACCAGAATGAAAAGCCTGTGCGACACAATAACCTTACGCTCAGCACTGCATCAGAGAAGCTCTTTTCTCCTTAGGGAGATCAACTATATACTATAAACTAAGTGAGGAGACTCAAATAGCCACGCACACTCCTCTGGGTAATATGCAAATAAGGGAGATAGAATAAATCCTCTACAGTGCCACCTATTGAAAGGCAGCATTCCTTCAAGTCAAAGTCAGACTTTTTATACAAGCCTTGTTACAATGACTGGGAATTACAAGCAAAGCCAGACTCCATGTACATACAGCTGTTTCAGGGTTTTTGCCCTTCATCAGTGTACAGAAGGAGTCTGGCTTTGCTAGTGAGAGGCCTGGGACGGGGGTCAGAAACGCTCTTTTCTCCTTAGGGAGAAAGACTGCCTTTCAATAGGTGGCACTGTGGAGGATTTATTCTATCTCCCTTATTTGCATATTACCCAGAGGAGCGTGCGTGGCCATTTGAGTCTCCTCACTTAGTTTATAGTATATAGTTGCTCTCCCTAAGGAGAAAAGAGCGTTTCTGACCCCCGTCCCAGGCCTCTCACTAGCAAAGCCAGATTCCTACTGTACACTGATGAAGGGCAAAAACCGTGAAACAGCTGTATGTACATGGAGTCTGGCTTTGCTTGTAATTCCCAGTCATTGTAACAAGGCTTGTATAAAAAGTCTGACCTTGACTTGAAGGAATGCTGCCTTTCAATAGGTGGCACTGTGGAGGATTTATTCTATCTCCCTTATTGGCATCAGAGAATGAACACTGCTGGAAAGAGATGTACACAACACTATGCTGAACAGTAGCACCACTCCAGGGAGAAGGAAGCCTGGTCCTAACCTACAGCAGGTTGAAGGGTCCCTGCCTAGAAGCTGAGTAATTGCCTCGATAGAGGCTGCCCCACAGTCTTTTTCCTGGGCCCTGATTGTCCCTAAAGAGGCCCATGGAGAGATGAACCGAACAGCAAAGCAAAACAGAAATGAAAACAGAAATACAACTGAAAAGTAAACTGCAGCAACTTAACTGGAAGTAGCAGTACACTCAGCACAGAGGAGCTCCTCTCTCCACTGCTTCGCTATGGAGCTGAATAAGCAGCACTGAGCAAAAGGAGGGGTGAGAATATAAAGCTACTCTACATCTAACGACTAGCACAGCAATTAGAGAAGCACACTTCCAACCTCCTCCCAGGCATGACTAATCCAGCTTGCGTCATACAGTAAACAGAGACAGCACCTAGCAGTCTCTGCACATGGAGCATTAACCCTTGTCCTCCATAACAAGGTGACAGGTCTTGGCCTGCATCGAGGCCACCATGCCACGACGCTGTTGCAACTGACAAGCTGCGACAGCCATCATCTTTGCCGGACTGGCCATATTGTGTAAACGCCCAACTACAGTCTCCAATTACTATACCCTCAACTCAAGAACTGAAAACGGAATGTTGCTGGACAACAAAAGAAATTTAAGGATGGACTTAAAGCTGACCTTAAAAACTGTGGCATAGACATCGAGAACTTGATTTGGGGGTCAGGCATTATCAACAGCACTGTGAATTTCAAAGAGGCACGAATGGAGGACGAAAGGGAGAAATGTATCAAGAGGAAAGCATGTCAAGCCAACCCTTGTCATGATCGTTTTCCACTTGGAAACTGATGTTCCCAATGTAAAAGAACCTGCAGATCAAGAATAGATTTCTATAGTCATCTACAGACCCACCGCAAAGCCCCCATACTTGGGAGACAATCATACTTGGCCACAAGTGACAGCCTATGATGATGATGAGGCATGTAGCCTTGGTTGTCATGATAGTCTGTCAGCACCCCAGTTTTTTTAGTCTATATTTTATAATGAATTGTTTTATAATTTGTAATAACTAAACATCATATATAGATTAAGTTTTAAAATACAGTCTTTATATAAAAGTGAAGAATGTAAATCAATATACAGGTATTAAAGGTGACAGGCAAGGGAAATATGCATGAATTTGACTCAATAGATTTTTGTAACACAAATCAGATTTTCCCATCCGAGTTCAAATACTTAAGTGACAAGGTCAACACAAAAGTCAATGCAATATTAGTAAATATACACTTCCGACCGAAGAGTGAATCCTGATTGAAGTGAGGTAAACATAATTAGAATAAGCTCTTTATGTGAACGCAATGTAATAGTCTAAAAGTCAGTTGAGAATTCATTTCAAGCATACTATAAAGCCATTTTTCCATTAAAGTATATTTGTATATCTGATTCTAGAGATCGTGATAAAAACAGGGTCTCAATGGCATTCTCATCTCTTTAAAAATATTACAAGTATAGTGATGATGTATCGTTTTCTAGTTATTAACATACTGCATATCAAGGATATATTTTCTTCTATCCCGAGAGCATTATATAATTGAATTAATTTAGATAATTACATTCATTTTCTCAAGATGATCCAAGACAGAGATGTTTTCCCTTTTTATTTTATTCAACCATGCGGAATTCACATTTTAATATTAATTGTTTTCATATATTTGTATGTAAAAACATTTGTTACATGACATTCTAATTCCCATCAGCATTTAATACTATGAGAGAAATGAGTCTCCTGAATGAGGTCATCTTGTTGTAGCAGGTGAGCTCATACAATTTTATCAAGATATACCCCAAAAAGCTCACATGTAAAGTATAGTTATTGTAGTAGTACTGCAATTTTTAATGTTACAATACTCAATATTTATATGAAACTTAGCACTTGAAGGATGTTGTTACATCTTGTGTTTGTTTTGCAGTCTCAGCAGATTATTACCTGCAGATTTAAATTTCCTTGCTAGATGATATTGGCTAAAATTTGAAGAACTTGGCAAAGCCATGTGCAAGGAGCATGTACAGCAGCATGGAGTCAATATCGATCCAAGTGCTTCTAGGGGAGAATATATGTATGTGTATATATTATATATTGGTTACATGTAGTAATCAGTTGATGGAAACAATAGAGGTGAGGGTTCTGCTATAAATGAGCTTACATACTACAAATAACGGGGTGATACAGAAGGCAAAGGGGATGGAGATGTGCACGGTATGGCGAGGTGGAGAGTGAGGGATAACACATAAACAATGATCAGACATTAAGCAGCGTGACGGCAGAAACGGTGTGACTGCGGGGGGCAAGCAGGGATTGCAGTCAATAGGTCAATATGACTACATCTTGGGGTGTGCATTATGGCTATTATTAGAAAGAATTGGCTACTGTATGTGACTTTGAAGTTGTGCCAGCCACTCCAAAAAATCATAATCAGAATTGCTTGATTGCATCTTTTGTAGGGTCCTGGAAATGTTGGGATACTTGCCCAAGATTAAATCTTAAATGTTTCTATCACAAAACAAATGGAAATACATTCCTGTAATGCGGTGTCCCCCAAGCTGTATCTCTCTAACTGTTAAAAATCTACAACTCCAATGAAGAAGGGTCAACCACCCGCTGCTCAGGCATAATGAAAGCCAGTGGTTGAAGAGCACTGTTGTAAAGGATAGACCTGCATTAGAACATTGCTTTGTTTACCCTATTTTTTTTATTAAAGTCTATAAAATCTTTAAATTAAAATTTTTTTCTCATTTACCTAGTTAATTAAAGGAAAAATAGGGTCAAAACACCAAGATATTAATAAGCTGCAGACTGCTCTCCTATTGATATTTGAAGTAAGATCTTTGCAGCATATTAATGGCCAACAGAAGATAACTATGAAATGTTGTGTATTGTATATCACAGTGGTACAATAGTAGCATCAATTATGCCTTTCAGGATAGTGTAATGCTTTTCTGAAATTCCTTGAAATACTACTACTAATCACATAACCCTAAATTAGTGACACCTGCAACTTTCTTTCTATAGTTTTGGGAATGCTAATCCTATTACCAAAAGCCCTATGATGATCTTAGTTCAGTTCAGTAGAGCGATGGCAGGGAAGCGGATCAGCTGTTGCACTTGCAATATAGACCACAGTATGTAGACCTATTTTTTCCATCTAAAATAGCCTTAACTTTGTAATTTGGAGAGTTTAGTGAAAAAAGGCATAAATGAAATATCAGACACCAATGTGAATCATTTCTTGTAAATGTTAAGAGAATTTGAACAACATTAACATGTTTATAAGACAATAAAGACGGATCCTTTTTGTCTGTAGCCAATTAAATCCATAGTTTGCAAAATTTTGGCACCCTGGGATTTATAGATAGCGAACGTTCTAACCTTATTTTGGTTAATATTATAGCCTAGATTTAAACAATTGACTGGATATTTTAATGGTAAGCCTTGGGTAGTTCATTCATTTCAATTATGCTGCATTATCATGTTTAGATAGTTTACAAGGCTATTACAATGTTTGACATAAGGTCAGTTCCAATATTCAGACATTTTTCTAAATACTATCACAAATTTTAGTCAGTCATTGCCAGAGGTAGCTGAGTTACTTTGGCAATGAAGTGGATAATTAACAAAATATACATGTACTGTACTGTCCTTGTAGCCTGAGAAGGAGGACAAAATGTATTAGAGTTTTAGCCCTTCATAATTCAAGTGTAAAAAACATTTGTTACATATAGTACAAAATGTACTCAAATGAATGTTTATTTAGCTTCCAACATCTCTCAATTACCGTATATACCGGCGTATAAGACGACTTTTGAACCCCGAAAAATCTGCTCTGCAGTCGGGGGTCGTCTTATGCGCCGGTAATACAAAAAAAAAAAAGTGTAAAAAAAAAAAATTCATTACTCACCTCCCACGGCGTTCTGTCGCGCTCCGGCAGGATGTCGCTCGCTCCGGCAGGCTGTCGCTCGCTCCTCGTCCCCGGCGCAGCATAGCTTTCTGAATGCGGGGCTTGAAATCCCCGCTTCCAGAAAGCTAATACACACGCCGGCAGCCATGACATCATTGAATGGCTGTGATTGGCTAAAGCACACGTGGCTTCAGCCAATCACACTATTCAATGACATCATTGAATGGCTGTGATTGGCTGAAGGCGCACGTGTTAGCAATCACACCCATTCAATGATGTCATTGAATAGTGTGATTGGCTGAAGCCACGTGTGCTTTAGCCAATCACAGCCATTCAAAGATGTCATGGCTGCCGGCGTGTGTATTAGCTTTCTGGAAGCGGGGATTTCAAGCCCCGCATTCAGAAAGCTATGCTGCGCCGGGGACGAGGAGCGAGCGACAGCCTGCCGGAGCGAGCGACATCCTGCCGGAGCGCGACAGAACGCCGTGGGAGGTGAGTAATAATTTTTTTTTTTTTCTTCACTGTATACCGGCGTATAAGGTGACAGTTGGGGGGTCGTCTTATACGCCCCGTCGCCTTATACGCCGGTATATACGGTATATTCGATATTGAGAAGACATGTGGTGAAACGTGCATAACTGCCTTTTTAAATGCAAAAAGAAATATAATGACTGTTATGATAATAGATTTTAAAATGTTGAAAGTTTACTTAAATTTTCTTCTGTTTGGGCCTGTATTATGAGCATAATACATAACTGTATGGAGAAAACTAAAGTTGATCACTTAAACATTACAGTGGTTATCCATGGAAGAGAAAAATTTGCAGAGCTGCTCACTGTGGTGTAATAACATGAAAGAAGACAAACTCACTTCACTTGATCCCTGCTGCTTTCATTCTAGTGGTGCCCAGTCCTCCACTGTGCTCCACCTCCAGTTGGAGCAGCAAAGACTTCTCATTGCCATATGTGACCACTGTAGCTAATCCCTGTCTAAAGTGAGCTACTGTTTGGTTGCAGTTGACACATGTTCTTAGCTTTAGTCATATCATCACTAGTTCACTGCAGGAGGATGCAGAGAATAATGAGGAATTGGGCACCCTTGGAATGGGAGCAGTAGGGTTAGGATAAGGTGAGTTTGTCTTCTTTTATGGTTTTCCAACACAGTGAATAACTTTGCAACTTTTTTTCTTTGGTTAAACATTTTAACTGATGGTTAAAATTGTACATTAGGTATCCATGAAATTTACTATAAAGTAGGTAATTAAAAATATTTATGCTACAGATATGTCCTTTTTATCTTTTCCTTGGTTCAACCCCAAATGTGTCTCATGGACAGCTTTGAAAAGAAAAAAAATCTAAATTTTCTGTTACGTTGTCACAAGATGTCTATGCTATTTGAGTCTATGTCTGGCTACCCAATGTTTGTGGTGTGAATCACAGGCTGTCAAGGATTTTGCTAGAACATTACAATTTGTTTGAAGATAAATTAGAATCCTTTTCCAAAGCCAAAGACAGATAAAGTTGGATATGTCTGTGTACAGACTAGAGATGTTCACAAGTAAATTTACTTTTACAACATGTCAGGCATATAGATTCATATAAAATTGTTACAGGAAAAATAATGTTAAGATTAACTGCTAGCAACCATAAACAATGAAGTGTGCTGGAGATGAGCATTGATCAGTGAAAAATGTCTATTTTACACAGTGGCCGGCAATGCCCCCCCACTCTCCCAGTATATTACGCAACACGCCTCCACTCTGTTGCTTGTGTTGTGCCCTTTTGTGTTAGAAATGCTGACTTCAGACTAAAAAAAAGGATTTTTGCTCAGATTTTGCTTCATAGAATATTATTTTAACCTACAGTGGGCCCTGCTTATGCCACTCAATGTGCCAGTGTTGTAATGCATCCAGTCTAGCTACCTTGCTACCTCTGGAGTAGGGGGGAACTGGGAATAATCACCTAAAAGGTTTTCCTTTTAGCTTGATACACAGGACTATGCACTAACTAGTGGCCCAGGAGACGGGCGACTTAGTCATGTTGATCAGTCATTAGATAACCCTGATTTTGCACTCTTTGTGGATGGATCGAGGTATGGTTAAAAATGCAGGTTCTATGCAGGTTATGTTGTATTCTCCTTGCATGATGTAGTCAAAGCCAAACCTCATGTTCATGAAAACGTGCTTAACTTCTACACAGACTCCTGCCATGCCTATGGCATTGCTCATGACTACAGACCCATCTGGAGAGTGAGGTTATTCTTTAAAAAAAAATAAAAATAAAAAATAAAAACCAGGAAAGGTGTACCAGCACTAATGGAAGCCCTCTTGCTGCCCAAGAGAGTGGCCTGAAAATATAACAAAAGGCCACTCCAAGGATGGCACAAGAGAGTCAACCATAAATCACCCAGCTGATCAGGCTGGGAAGACAGCCACACAGAAGCCCAGACTTGATCCTCCAGGGTTTGGGGCAGTACAGGTACCCCCTTAGACGTCACCCCCAGTGGATTATGACCTGTTGATTCAGTTACACAGCCAGGCAATGGGATGGGGGGGGGGAACGATGGGAAACAGAAAGAGGGGCAGAGAGACACCTGGAGATAAATGGATGGTATCCAACAAGCCTTGTCTCCCACAGGCCCCTATTCCATCATGGTTCCGGACCCCACGGAAATATACACCTGTCAAAGATAGCTATAACAGATGTGGTCCCTAGTCACTGGTCTGCACCAGGATTTAGCGTCAAAGCAGCCAGATGCATACATGGGCTACCTGATTTCTGCACAGAACAACGTGGGTAGGTTTGTATAGGCTCCCATGCAGAGCCCCCCCCCCCCCCCATCCTGACCACCTGTTTCATTGTCTTCAAGTAGACTACCTTCAACTGCCAAGGGTGGGCAGGTACGTGTTTGTTCTGGTCTGCTGGGTAGCCAGTCTGACATACCCACTCACAAACTCCACCACTAGCACTTGATCTCTGAGGTGGTATACAAATACAGAGTACTAGAGACAACTGAGAGTGACCTAGGTACTCCCTCCATGAGAGAAGTGATGCAGAAAATATATAGAATAATAGTGTTGGGGGTAGAACTGACCTTTAATGCTCCATAACATTCACAAAGCAGTGGTAGAGTAGAAAGTTTAAATGGCACCTTAGAAACCACGATCCAGAAGGCCATGGCAGAGCTCTATAGATCATGGACCGAGTGCCTCCCGCAGGTACTCTTCTCCGTAAGGTACACACCTGACAGAATAGGCCTCAGCCCATATGAGGTACTTTTTGGGTCAGCCCCAAGGTTAGGATTGTATTTACTGTGATATCTCCAGATGCAGCATGGTAGCTTGACAAACTGTGTTATTGCTCGCACAAAACACTTAGCTAATGTATACTCTCGAGTGTCTAGTTTCCTTCTAGATTTAGAGACTGACACGGGGATCCATTACTTGCTCCCGGAGATTGGGTCTTTGTGAAGAAATTTGTTAGAAAACACTCCCTTGAGCCTCGATTAGATGGTCCCTACCAGGTGTTCCCAACTAATGCTACAGCTGTGAAGCTGGACTGAAAACCTACTTGGATCCATGCTTGACGTTGTAAGAAAGCCTTACCTCCAGAGGAGCAGGCCTAGCTATACTGGGGGTGTTCCTCCTGTTGGGTCTGGTTAAATGGGGGTACCTAACGAATTTAAAGCTAGAGACCAGGTTAAGGCTGGGTTTGAGTGCATTTTCCCAATCATTATGGTAAATAAAAATGTTGACTGGATGAACTATATATATTATAATCAGCAGCGGTTTATAAATTATACTAGAGAATCCCTACAGGACCCACCTCAACTATGACCTTTCAAAATAGAATGGCCCTAGATATGATATTAGCAGCAAAGGGGGGTGTCTGTAAGATGATAGGGGAGACTTGTTGTACCTACATCTCAAACAATACAGGACCCACAGGTAAAGTCACAGTTGCCATTAAGAAACTGACTGCACTATCTGAAGAACTAAAAAGGAACTCAGGCATAACTGACCCTTGGGACCAGTACTTTTCATGGATGAGCAGGTGGCAAAGAATCCTGGCCCAGAGAGGCATCACTGTTGTGTGTGCATTAATCATCTTTGCCGTTATAACTTCCTATGTCATACCATGTATAAAGAGAATGTGCGAGAAGACAATTACTGGTGCAGTGCCAACCATGCTCTTTGGAACAAGGAAACACAGACATTGAGAAACCTTATGCTCCACTGCAGTCCCTCCTCCCCAGATGCAACAAGATTCAGCTTTAGGGAAAGCACCTGTCATCTGATATGCCAAGCCGGTATCTCTGGGAGGCCATGGACAAGCCATGGGTTGTCAAAAGGGCCAAAAAAGTGTTCGAGAGTGTATCAGGGGAGCTGGATAGCTCTTTGGGGGTAGGGATGGGACAGGAAAATAGACATTTCAAGGGGGGATTGTGGTGGAGATGAGCATCAATCAGTGTAAAATGTCTATTTGTTGTATAAATATATGTATTTCACTATAATGATTGGGCAGCAGCATAAGGTCAGATGTGTATTGCATTGGCTGCTCAAGATGAGTTCTGTAGTCCAAGATGATGAGAATGTAGTCTTTCTAGTATCAGATTACCCCCACAGTCAGCTAACCTGAATCACATGACACATACACACATATAGCCTTCATTCTTTCTACCCTCGCCGTTCTCCAGCAGCCGAAAACAAAGGGTAGCTTGTGCCTAGACGACATGGCGAGAGGGCAAAGGACCAGTCTCCACATGGCATTACACAGATGCTGGGAGGGTGGGGAAGGGAAGGGGGTTTCATATAGCTTAAACCTATATCCATGAGTCTACACCATGTATGTCATATCTTATACGCCCATAAAGGGCAGGTATTATTTGTTTAGATAAAAGGAGCTTCATGCATAAGAAAGGGCAAAGCTCTCTAGATTTCAAACTGAACAAATCTCAGTCTGAATTCTTTTATGCACGCATATACCAGAGTTTGCAATCAGGAGGCTACAAAAATACTTCAGACCCTGCTGGAGAAATCTAGATCCAGAATAGAACCACAACCCCCTAACAAGTCAATGTATGCAAAGTTATGTTAGGCTTTGTTATGCATTGTTTGTCATTGTGTGCTATAACCACTTTTCTTTGCAATACTGCACCTTTTTAACAGTTAACTGCTGGGTATAATATTTGCGTATGTTTACAGATGGGCAGTTACTGTAACCATTAAGCCTTGTGCGCTCTGTTGTAGTAAAGTTAAATTCAAAGTTATCACTGTGCGTCTGCCTCTACAATGCATCCTCTATCTCAAATAGAGCCCCATGATAACAGTCAAGGGACAGACAGTGAACTGTCCCTCTTACAAGCATCTTAACAGATAGAAGAATATAACTGAGCATCATTATAATAAGATAGTCATTGAGTTTGTCATTTTGTTTTGGTTTTTGCTTGTTTTATACTGCTTATACCAGAACAAAATAATAACATTATCAAATTAACAGCATTCTTAACTGCATAACGCATGACACATCACACACTTTTCAGTGTTAAGATCTATAGGAACACATTAGATTTAGTTACATTATTAATGTATATTATTCTCTTTGAAGATCTTTTATATAAACTGAAGCACCTACGGAGGTCTTAGTCGTGAGATAATTGTACCCATTCATAAGATTTTTAGATCCATTTCTGAGAAATTATTTAAACAAAGACCTTTGTATTTTTCATTCATATTTCTACTTATTCCTTTACACGTTTCATCAATGTTGTCTGCGTAATGTGTTGTTCTAAGGAGTGTGTATCTTATGAGCTCTGATATCTTATGAATAATGTAGATGAACCATCCTGAACTGAATTCTATTAGTAGTATATGCAGTATCAGTCATTAGTGACTATTATTCTAAAACTAATAATAATAAAATGCGTGCAGCATATAGTAACTTTCTTTAACGTGTGCACTCACTTTCAATTGGCTTTCTAGATCAAAGTGCTGTATACACGAGGAATAGCACTATTTTGAGCCATTTTATTACTTGTATCTTGCATTTTCACCAGTGTTTACCTCTGCAGGCTTCATCTCTAATTTCCAGACTTTTTTATTCTGAGATGATGTGTGTAGACTGGCTGCTATGATGGTTCAATACACTGCACATTGAGAAAAGAGCAGATTTTCCTCCCTAACGTTCTGTAGCACACACCTAAATAACATAATGGAAGACATTATACAGCAGTACTGAGCAGTGTATAAGTAATTTCAGTAGCTGTAACTCTTCTTTCTATTGACTTCCGTGGACAGAATAGCAGGAGACAACACCCACCTCTATTTTCTGTGTTTCATCTAGTTGTCTGTGCTAAATATAAACTTTGCATAAGAACAAACAGTGGATAATGATTTAGAAGGAAGGGAGACCTCTAATAACCAGCAGTTTAGTAGTTTTAGGTAAATAAAGTAATTTGCAGTTTTGCAAATTATCAGATTGGCTATTATATACAAGTTTATCATTTATTCTGAGCTATATCAAAGCAAATCTGTTAAAAGTTTGAACCGTTTTGCAGCATGAGCAAATTGATGTCCTTTCGAGTCAGACGAGCATGTATTTGTGCGCGCGTATTTGCACACAAAACCGCGCATCTATTAGAACCATTGGTTTTCTATGATGTGTTCACATGTTCATGTTTTACAGGCATGAAAATACTCGTACCTGTAAAGATATGACATGCGTGCACTGCATAGGTCCATGCTTCGCAAGAATCCCCATAGGGAATTCCTTTATTACTGAACACTGTGACAGCACTGTCACAGTGTTCAGTGATGAGGGGACTCCCTGTGAGGATGAAGGAATCCCCTGCCACAGCCGTCCCAGATGTGACAACTGTAGCAAAAGGAACGCGATATTCTCCCATTGCTTTAAATGGGGCCAGCGCTGCAGCCACCCCATTGAAAGCAATGGAATGCAGGCAACCACTGCAGTGAATTTCGGGGAGGGGCTTGAAATATAAGCCCTTTCCTGAAAATAATCCCTAGCTTGTGTAAAAAAATGTAAGAAATATATACTCACCTCTTCGCCGCGGCCGGGGCTCAGCATGTCATTGGTCACAGCACTTAGCCAATTACAGGTCGTGCTCAGCTGTCATTCAATGAATGGCTCAGCGCTCAGTCAATCAGACACAGCCCTTTCAGGAGGCGAGATTTTAAATCCCTGCCTGCTAAAAAAACTTCAGTACAGTGTTGGCGAGCCAGGCATCATGACGGGCTGAGCCCCAACAGCGCCGGAGAGGTGAGTATATATTTTTTTTATTTTTTACACAAGTTAGGGATGATTTTCAGGGAAGGACTTATATTTCAAGCCCTTCCCTGAAAATCACTGCGAGGGGATGCCTAAATCCTATTGCTTTCAATGGGGCAGGTTGCTGTAGCACTGGCCCCATTGAAAGCAATGGTAAAGGAGCTTCGGTCAAGCGCATTGAGAAAGCCGAAGTTCATCTTGCACTATACTGTCCTTTCCTGGACAGCATACATAAGGAGACAGTTGAATTGCCCCATACATAGCTTTGCTACCTACTTATTCTGATATTTCTATCATGTCTATTTAAGTGTGTTATTGATTCAAGATTTTTTTACATTTTATTCCTCTTCAGCTAAGTAATATAATAAAAAACATGTGCTTAAAAACAACTCCAAGAATGCTCACATCTATAGTTATCTGCAGTATAACTTCATAATCTATAGAAAAAAGGGTGCCTTGGACATTTTTTTCCAACTATCACAGGATTGCAAAATTGTTAAATAATTAGTTTATTTTCAATCATGAATACTTGTTGACTTGTCACTTGTTATTGTAAAAAATATGCCTGTTAGCACATTCAGGGTTCAATGTGAAAGCAATCAAGCTATTTTCAGCATTGATATTTGTGCATTTATTTACTGTAAACTTTAGGCTTATTGGTAAAATTACACTGAACAGCAGCACCGAACAGTGTAGGTTTGATTCCAATAGCTAAGTTTAAGTAAATCATTCACTATTAGGTCCAACAGCCACATCTTTGAGTGAGTCTCTTCTTCTGTCTCCCTCATCCTACATTCTCTCTACACTTTTATGGGTAGCATAAGTCATTATTTACTTCCTGTTATCTATCTTGTCATCTCTGTTACTAATTACAGATTTTACTTGACAAAAGGGAGTGGACAGCAAGTTAAAAATGGGGAGACATCTAGTTGAGACTGCACTTCAGGGGGACTTTTCTGCATAAATATATCACTTTAGGTAAGTAAACTGATGTTGCTAGTTATCACATTGGATACAATGTTGTAAAAATAATATGTTCATTTTATTTCCTGAGTCAATATGGTCATGCTGATACCAAATTTATATATAGATTTTTAAACTGTACTGCTTCAACCCCTTAACGCTATAGGACATACAGTTATGTCCTGCAGTGTTGGGGTATGCATAAATGATCAACTGATTCCTGGTGATGCTGCCAACATGACCATAGCACTGTGGTCAGGTTTGAATTGCAGGTACAGCTCCCATTAAATTCATGCATGCACTCTATTGTAGTTTATGAAAGCTGTGAAATGCTAGGATCTTGCCACAACACTCGCAATGAAGAATGCTGAAGTGCTGATTTGAGGAGAAAGTGACCGGCATTCTCCAAATAGGTGGGAGTCCTGGAAGTGGAACCAGTGTCTTTTGAACATTTGAGCCATGTATTTGTGATATGTCATGAGCATCTCAGACATTAATATACCTTTAAGTTTCTTGGCAGCTCTTGCAAGTGGTTAAATATAACAATGTGTCCCAATAAAATTTTGGGTGACAATGGTGTAAATAAAGTATTTTTCATTTTTTCACTAGGAAGCAGCAATAAAAAAAACTCATAGGAGTTTTCTATAGCCACCAAATATAACAGAAGCTACTAAAAATCTATTATTGAAACAAATAGATGAAGCCGCAAATCACAATGAGGTAATTATTATGGGGGACTTTAACTATCCAGTTATAAACTGGGAAGCCGAAACCCTGTGGATCTCATAAAAGATAACACATTTCTGTCAATTACTTAAGATAATTACATCACACAACTTGTACAGAACCCGACTAGGGGAACAGTCATTTTGGACTTAAAGGGGTTGTCCCGCGCCGAAACGTTTTTTTTTTTTTTCAATAGCCCCCCCGTTCGGCGTGAGACAAACCCGATGCAGGGGTTAAAAAAGAAAACGGGATAGTGCTTACCTGAATCCCCGCGCTCCGGTGACTTCTTACTTACCTGGTGAAGATGGCCGCCAGGATCTTCTCCCTCGGTGGACCGCAGGTCTTCTGTGCGGTCCATTGCCGATTCCAGCCTCCTGATTGGCTGGAATCAGCACGTGACGGGGCGGAACTACAAGGAGCTGCTCTCCGGCACGAGCGGCCCCATTCAGAAAAGAAGAAGACCGGACTGCGCAAGCGCGTCTAATCCGGCGATTAGACGCTGAAAATTAGACGGCACCATGGACACGAGGACGCTAGCAACGGAACAGGTAAGTGAATAACTTCTGATAACTTCTGTATGGCTCATAATTAATGCACAATGTACATTACAAAGTGCATTAATATGGCCATACAGAAGTGTATAACCCCACTTGCTTTCGCGGGACAACCCCTTTAATATTAACCAATAGACCTGACAGTATAACAGGGGTGCAGATTGGGGGACACCTCGGAAATAGTGACAATAATATAATATATTTAAACTTGTCCTTCAAGAGAGAGTTTTATAGTGGAGCTACAAAATTACTAAACTTTAGTAAGGCTAAGTTCGATCAGCTTAGTGATGCCCTTAACCTAATTGACTGGCATAATGTTCTCAAAAATAAGAGCACAAACAATAAGTGTGGTTTTGCACCATTTCTCTTAATACAGACAAAGAGACTTATTGCAAAAGAGAGTAAAGGGTTTTAGGTAACTATAAGCTTAACTGGAGCAACCAGTGTCCGGCAGCTGCTACCAAGGCAAATAGGATCATGGGGTGAATCAAAAATGGTCTATGGGCACATGAAAAGAGCATTGTTCTTCCTCTTTACAAGTCACTGGTTATACTACACATGGAATATTGTTGACAGTTTTCAGTACTCAATAAGGACATATCAGAGCTTAAGAGGGTACAAAGGCGGTCCACTCAATTAATAAATAGAATGGGCGGACTACAATACCCAGAGAGGTTATCAAATTTGGGATTATTTAGGTTAGAAAAATGACATCTGACGGGTGACCAAATAACTATGTATAAATACAGAGATCTCTCCTATGATCTGTTTATACCTAGGACTGTTACTGTAACAAGGGGGTATCCTCTTTGTCCAGAGGAAAGAAGGCTTTAACATCAACATAGAAGGGGGTTCCTTATTGCTAGGACAGTGAGACTATGAAACTCTCTGCCTGAGAACGTAATGATGACAAATTCAATAAAAAAATTCAAGTACGGCCAGGAGCAATACAATATTATAGGTTATAATTAGAGATGAGCGAGCACCAAAATGCTCGGGTGCTCGTTACTCAGGACGAACTTTTCGTGATGCTCGAGGGTTCGTTTCGAGTAACGAACCCCATTGAAGTCAATGGGCTACCTGAGCATTTTTGTATATCGCCGATGCTCGCTAAGGTATTCATTTGTGAAAATCTGGGCAATTCAAGAAAGTGATGGGAACGACACAGAAACGGATAGGGCAGGCGAGGGGCTACATGTTGGGCTGCATCTCAAGTTCCCAGGTCCCACTATTAAGCCACAATACCGGCAAGAGTGCCCCCCCCCCTCCCAACAACTTTTGCTTCTGAAAAGCCCTCATTAGCAATGCATACCTTAGCTAAGCACCATACTACCTCCAACAAAGCACAATCACTGCCTGCATGACACTCCGCTGCCACTTCTCCTGGGTTACATGCCGCCCAACCCCCCCCCCCCCATGAGCCAGTGTCCACAGCGCACACCAGACTGTCCCTGCCCAGCCTTCAGCTGCCCTCATGCCACGCCACCCTCATGTCTATTTATAAGTGCGTCTGCCATGAGGAGGAACCGCAGGCACACACTGCAGAGGGTTGGCACGGCTAGGCAGCGACCCTCTTTAAAAGGGGCGGGGCAATAGCCCACAATGCTGTACAGAAGCAATGAGAAATCCAATCCTGTGCCACCTCCATCAGGAGCTGCACACGTGGGCATAGCAATGGGGAACCTATGTGCCACACACTATTCATTCTGTCAAGGTGTCTGCATGCCCCAGTCAGACCGCGTTTTTTTATAAATAGTCACAGGCAGGTACAACTCCGCAATGGGAATTCCGTGTGCACCCACAGCATGGGTGGCTCCCTGGAACCCACCGGCTGTACATTAATGTATCCCATTGCAGTGCCCATCACAGCTGAGGTAACGTCCGATTAAATGCAGGTGGGCTTCGGCCCACACTGCATGCCCCAGTCAGACTGGGGTTCTTTAGAAGTAGACACATGCAGTTACAACTCCCTGTGGACCGACAGCATGGGTGGGTGCCAGGAAGCCAGCGGCGGTACATAAATATATCCCATTGCATTGCCCATCACAGCTGAGGTAATGTCGTGCTTAATGCAGGTGGGCTTCGGCCCACACTGCATGCCTCAGTCAGACTGGGTTTCTTTAGAAGTAGACACATGCAGTTACAACTCCCTGTGGACCCACGGCATGGGTGGCTCCCTGGAACCCACCGGCGGTACATAAATATATCCCATTGCATTGCCCATCACAGCTGAGGTAATGTCGTGCTTAATGCAGGTGGGCTTCGGCCCACACTGCATGCCCCAGTCAGACTGGGGTTCTTTAGAAGTAGACACATGCAGTTACAACTCCCTGTGGACCGACAGCATGGGTGGGTGCCAGGAAGCCAGCGGCGGTACATAAATATATCCCATTGCATTGCCCATCACAGCTGAGGTAATGTCGTGCTTAATGCAGGTGGGCTTCGGCCCACACTGCATGCCCCAGTCAGACTGGGGTTCTTTAGAAGTGGACACATGCAGTTGCAACTCCCTGTGGACCCACAGCATGGGTGGGTGCCAGGAAGCCACCGGCGGTACATAAATATATCCCATTGCATTGCCCATCACAGCTGAGGTAATGTCATGTTTAATGCAGGTGGGCTTCGGCCCACACTGCATGCCCCAGTCAGACTGGGGTTCTTTAGAAGTGGACACATGCAGTTACAACTCCCTGTGCACCGACAGCATGGGTGGGTGCCAGGAAGCCACCGGCGGTACATAAATATATCCCCTTGCAGTGCCCAACACAGCTGATGTAACGTCAGCTTTAATGCAGGTGGGCTAAAATTCATTTAATTACACTGTAGGCGAGGGCCCCCAAAAATTGGTGTACCAACAGTACTAATGTACCTGAGAAAAATTGCCCATGCCCAACCAAGAGGGCAGGTGAAATCCATTAATCGCTTTGGTTAATGTAGCTTAATTGGTAACTAGGCCTGGAGGCAGCCCAGTTAAAATAAAAATTGGTTGAGGTGAAAGTTTCAACGCTTTAATGAGCATTGAAACGTATAAAAATTGTTTAGAAAAATTATATGACTGAGCCTTGTGGGCCTAAGAAAAATTGCCCGTTCGGCGTGATTATGTGAGGTTTCAGGAGGAGGAGTAGGAGGAGGAGGAGGAATATTATACACAGATTGATGAAGCAAAAAGGTCCCCGTTTTTGATGGTGATAGAGAACGATGCTTCCATCCGCGGGTGCAGCCTACGTATTGCTTAGGTATCGCTGCTGTCCGCTGGTACAGAAGAGAAGTCTGGGGAAATCCAGGCTTTGTTCATCTTGATGAGTGTAAGCCTGTCGGCACTGTCGGTTGACAGGTGGGTACGCTTATCCGTGATGATTCCCCCAGCCACACTAAACACACTCTCTGACAAGACACTAGCCGCAGGACAAGCAAGCACCTCCAGGGCATACAGCGCGGGTTCAGGCCACATGTCTAGCTTCGACACCCAGTAGTTGTAGGAGGCAGAGGCGTCACGGAGGACGGTCGTGCGATCGGCTACGTACTCCCTCACCATCCTTTTACAGTGCTCCCGCCAACTCAGCCTCGACTGGGGACCGGTGACACAGTCTTGCTGGGGAGCCAGAAAGCTGGCAAAGGCCTTGGAGAATGGTCCCCCTGCCTGCGCTGTACATGCTGCCTGATCTCTGCGCCTCCCCTGCTACCTAGCCCGTGGAAATGCGCCTTCGGCCACTAGCGCTGTCGGATGGGAAGTTTACCATCAGTTTATCCACCAGCACCCTGTGGTATAGCATCATTCTCGAACCCCTTTCCTCTTCGGGAATGAGAGTGGAAAGGTTCTCCTTATACCGTGGGTCGAGCAGTGTGTACACCCAGTAATCCGTAGTGGCCAGAATGAGTGTAACGCGAGGGTCACGAGAAAGGCATCTTAACATGAAGTCAGCCATGTGTGCCAGAGTACCTGTATGCAACACATGGCTGTCCTCACTCGGAAGATCACTTTCAGGATCCTCCTCCTCCTCCTCTGGCCATACACGCTGAAAGGATGACAGGCAAGCAGCATGTGTACCCTCAGCAGTGGGCCAAGCTGTCTCTTCCCCCTCCTCCTCATGCTCCTCCCCCTCCTCCTCCTCCTCTGGCCATACACGCTGAAAGGATGACAGGCAAGCAGCATGTGTACCCTAAGCAGTGGGCCAAGCTGTCTCTTCCCCCTCCTCCTCATCCCCCTCCTCCTCCTCCTCAACGCGCTGAGATATAGACATGAGGGTGCTCTGACTATCCAGCGACATACTGTCTTCCCCCGCCTCCGTTTCCGAGTGCAAAGCGTCTGCCTTTATGCTTTGCAGGGAACTTCTCAAGAGGCATAGCAGAGGAATGGTGACGCTAATGATTGCAGCATCACCGCTCAGCATCTGGGTAGACTCCTCAAAGTTTCCAAGGACCTGGCAGATGGCTGCCAACCAGGCCCACTCTTCTGTAAATAATTGAGGAGGCTGACTCCCACTACGCCGCCCATGTTGGAGTTGGTATTCTGCAATAGCTCTACGCTGCTCATAGAGCCTGGCCAACATGTGGAGCGTAGAGTTCCACTGTGTCAGCACGTCGCACAGCAATCGGTGCACTGGCAGATGAAACCGATGTTGCAGGGTCCGCAGGGTGGCAGCGTCCGTCTTGGAGTTGCGGAAATGTGCGCTGACCCGGCGCACCTTTCCGAGCAGGTATGACAAGTGTGGGTAGCTTTTCAGAAAGCGCTGAGCCACCAAATTAAAGACATGGGCCAGGCATGGCACGTGCGTGAGGCTGCCGAGCTGCAGAGCCGCCACCAGGTTACGCCCGTTGTCACACACGACCATGCCCGGTTGGAGGCTCAGCGGCGCAAGCCAGCGGTCGGTCTGCTTTGTCAGACCCTGCAGCAGTTCGTGGGCCATCTGACTCTTCTCTCCTAAGCTGAGTAGTTTCAGCACGGCCTGCTGACGCTTGCCCACCGCTGTGCTGCCATGCCGCGTTACACCGACTGCTGGCGACGTGCTGCTGCTGACACATCTTGATTGCGAGACAGAGGTTGCGTAGGAGGAGGGTGGTTTAGTGGAGGAAGCATACACCGCCGCAGATACCACCACCGAGCTGGGGCACGCAATTCGGGGGGTGGGTAGGACGTGAGCGGTCCCAGGCTCTGACTCTGTCCCAGCCTCCACTAAATTCACCCAATGTGCCGTCAGCGAGATACAGTGGCCCTGCCCGCCTGTGCTTGTCCACGTGTCTGTTGTTAAGTGGACCTTGGCAGTAACCGCGTTGGTGAGGGCGCACACAATGTTGCGGGAGACGTGGTCGTGCAGGGCTGGGACGGCACAACGGGAAAAGTTGTGGCGACTGGGAACCGAGTAGCGAGGGGCCGCTGCCGCCGCCATCATGCTTTTGAAAGCCTCTGTTTCCACAAGACTATACGGCAGCATCTCCAGGCTGATCAATTTGGCAATGTGCACGTTTAACGCTTGAGCGTGCGGGTGCGTGGCGGCGTACTTGCGCTCACGCTCAAACAGTGGCGCTAGCGACGTCTGGACGCTGCGCTGAGAGACATTGCTGGAATGGGCCGAGGACAGCGGAGGTGAGGGTGTGGGTGCAGGCCAGGAGACGGTAGTGCCTGTGTCCTCAGAGGGGGGTTGGATCTCAGTGGCAGGTTGGGGCACAGGGGGAGAGGCAGTGGTGCAAACCGGAGGCGGTGAACGGCCTTCGTCCCACCTTGTGGGGTGCTTGGTTATCATATGCCTGCGCATGCTGGTGGTGGTGCCTCCCCAGCTGATCTTGGCGCGACAAAGGTTGCACACCACTGTTCGTCGGTCGTCAGACGTCTCTGTGAAAAACTGCCACACCGTAGAGCACGTTGACCTCTGCAGGGTGGCATGGCGCGAAGGGGCGCTTTGGGAAACAGTTGGTGGATTATTCGGTCTGGCCCTGCCTCTACCCCGGGGCACCGCACTGGCTCGGCCTGTGCCCACACCCTGACTTGGGCCTCCACGTCCTCGCCAGCGTCCACGTTCTCTAGGCCTACCCCTACCCCTCAGCATGGTGTATTACCAGTAGTGCAGAAACAGAACGCTGTAATTATATGTGCCGCTTATGGGCCTGTGGTTGGAGGCTGACTTCGCTTACGGAACGCCAGGAAATAATTTTGCGCAAGCCTGCTGTAACACTTAGCTGGCTGCGTATGATTTAGGAGGACTACTACACCCAGCAGAGACCCAGAACACTGAGGACAGTCACAGGCAGCCCAAATAGATTTTTTTCCCCAAATGTTTTTGCAAAGGCCCACTGCCTATATTCAATCAATATATCTCTTGTCTCTCTGCGTCACCACTTCCGTCCCTGGAGTATGTCAAAGAACTGCACAGTGTTGCACTGTGGACTGCAATACAGCGGTGATTTAACAGCCCAGACAGAGCCAGGAAATAATTTTGCGCAAGCCTGCTGTAACACTTAGCTGGCTGCATATGAATTTGGAGAACTACTACACCCAGCAGAGACCCAGAACACTGAGGACAGTCACAGGCAGCCCAAATAGATTTTTTTCCCCAAATGTTTTTGCAAAGGCCCACTGCCTATATTCAATCAATATGTCTTCTGTCCCTGCCTAAGCGTTTCTGGCCCTG
This sequence comes from Eleutherodactylus coqui, assembly GCF_035609145.1. NCBI lineage: Eukaryota > Metazoa > Chordata > Amphibia > Anura > Eleutherodactylidae > Eleutherodactylus > Eleutherodactylus coqui. Next base: position 230,060,109 of record NC_089837.1, on the reverse strand, counting down.
GAGTATTACTGCAGGGCGCAATGCTCTGCACGGCCGATATACCAAAAAAAAAAAAAAGTGCAACACTGCAAAAAGCAGCCTCCACAGTACTGCACACGGTTAGATGTGGCCCTAAGAAGGACCGTTGGTGTTCTTGAAGCCTAAAATACTCCTATCACTCTCCCTATAGCAGCTCCACCAAGATAGCACTTTCCCTAAAGTATGTCAGAATGCATCTGTGGCGAGCCGCGGGAGGGGCCGATTTTTATACTCGGGTGACACCTGATCTCGCCAGCCACTCACTGCAGGGGGGTGGTATAGGGCTTGAACGTCGCAGGGGGAAGTTGTAATGCCTTCCCTGTCTTTCTATTGGCCAGAAAAGCGCGCTAATGTCTCAGAGATGAAAGTAAAAGTAACCCGAACATCGCGTGGTACTCGTTACGAGTAATGAGCATCTCGAACACGCTAATACTCGAACGAGTATCAAGCTCAGACGAGTACGTTCGCTCATCTCTAGTTATAATCATTAATAACTTCAAAAGCGTTGATCCAGGGATTATTCCAATTGTCAGACTGGAGTCAGTAAGGAATTTTTTTCCCTTAAATGGGGAAAATTTGCTTCTACCTCATTGGGATTTTTTTTGCCTTCCATCAACATTGAGGGTTAATAGGCGGAACTGGAAGACATATGTCTTTTTTTTTCAGCCTTACATACTATGTTACTGTGTTGCTATATTAAAGTGGTTATCCATTTAAAAATTAAATCAAAATACGTTAAAACAAAAAAAAAACCTCTATTTTTACTCAGCCTCAGCAAGCCAGTGCTGCAGCCCCCGGATCTTCTGGTCTGTGTTGACAGTGCAAGTCAGGTGGCTTCTGCAACCAATGACAGGCTACAGTTTCACTGTCTACTTTCCTGGCATCAGTGCTCACATCCTGAGCTATTAATTCTGAACTGTGACACTGTGGTCTCTGAATGGTAGGCAGTGGTCATCTGACTTCCACTGTCAACGCAGATTGGGAGAATCGTTGGGCTGCAGCGTGGAGTCGCTGGGGCTGAGGACAAGTGATTGGTTTGTTTGTTTTTTTACTCATTTTGATCTAAATTTAAAATATTAATTTGTAACTGAACAACCCCTTTAATGTAGACATAAAATCATCTATTGTAGTTAGTAACTGATGGTACATTGGCCCTGAAAGTGCTCATTATTGCTTACTAGTGAACATTGTAGAGAAATCTCAATTTAAAATGTTAATTTGTAACGCAACAACCCTTTTAATTATTTAGATATGTCATAAACATGTTCCTTTTGGCATAATTATTATATATTTGACATTCTAGATAAGTATTTAGTCTTAGCTTGGAAAGCTCCAATACTTGATAATGTTACCTGCCCTAAATAATTATTATGAAACATTAAAAACTCAAACAGCAGACATGAAAATGACATCTACAGTATATAGAATGTTATTTTCTATTTAAAGATCTACACATGCAAATATATTCACATGATTACATTGAAAGAGCTCATGAATAAACAAGACCTTATTTCAATGACAGATCAATTAATGTGTGTGAAGACAGAAGGTCAGAAAACTGCAAAAATATTCAAACCATCAAAACTTACCTGATTACATAAAAAATAGCATGTCAGAGTTTCAAATCCTGAGATTTAACAGGTTTAATTCAAAGAAAAACTTTTTATGGAAAACTTTAAATTTGTCAATCAGCTACAAGATTCAGCAGTTATGTTTATTTTGCTTACAATATCTGCATTTTTCTATTCATATGGCTAGTTTTACAAAAGTGCTAGGAAGTACAGTCATATTGGTTGTCAATTAGTTACATAGAATCTGATGACGATACTTGTCAATATGTTATTGGGTGAAAATGCTGACACAAGCTCAGTTTGTCACCAGCCTCTGCCTGCTGCAGTGGGAAGAAACTAATATTTAGTTACTGCAATAAAGTTTGGTTAACTCTTTCCCACTGCAGCCCTTTTTACTTTTTCAATTTATTGTTGCTTCCCTATTTTCATAAAATTATAACTATTTCTCTGGTGACATAGCTACATGAAGGCTTGTTTTTTTTTAACAAGTTGAATTTTCAATGGTACCACTTATGGTACCATATAATTTGCTGGAAACCTTCAAAAATTTGGGGAGGTCTGCCCATACTCCAGCTACATAAATGTTATTGGGGTTCGCCTACACTCCTGCTACAGAAATGTTACTGGGGTCTGCCTATACTTTTGCTACATAAATGTTATTGGGGTCCGCCTATACTCTTGCTACATAAATGTTACTGGGGTCCACCTATACTCTTGCTACAGACATGTTACAGGGGTCTGCCTAAACTCTTGCTACATAAATGTTATTGGAGTCCGCCTATACTCTTGCTACATAAATGTGATTGGGGTCCTCTTATAATCTTGCTACAGAAATGTTATTGGGGTCCGCCTATACTCTTGCTACAGAAATGTTACAGGGGTCCACCTATACACTTGGTACAGAAATGTTACAGGGGTCCACCTATACTCTTGCTACAGACATGTTACATGGGTCCCCCTAAACTCTTGCTACAGAAATGTTACTGAGGTCCACCTATACTCTTGCTACAGACATGTTACAGGGGTCCACCTATACTCTTGCTACAGAAATGTTACTGGGGTCTGCCTATACTCTTGCTACAGACATGTTACTGGGGTCCGCCTATACACTTGCGGCAGATATGTTACAGGGGTCCACCTATACTCTTGCTACATAAATGTTATTGGGTTCTGCCTATACTCTTGCTACAGAAATGTTACAGGGGTCCACCTATAGTCTTGCTACACAAATGTTACTGGGGTCCGCCTTTACTGTGGGTGCACAAAGGTTTCCCTTTGCGGTGTTCAGCTGCCTGATACATACACAGAATGAAGTGTGTGGGGACACATGGATTTCCCATAGCTATTTATCTCACGGCAGCTTGGGTCACACAAGATGGAGGCTGGGACCGAGCCTGACCCATGCCTGACCCATGCCTCTGCATGCATGACCATCAAATCATGCGTCTTGCCTGGTCTTAATATATACTGAGACATAGCTGGCTGACAATATCTTTACACTCTATCTTGTGCTATAATCAGCCAGCATCAGAGCTTTATTTAGTATCTTAATAGCAGCAGATTGAAATGGTTAGCCGCATAGCTCTAAGGTAGCATGAGCCTGTGTCTCAAAAATACAGGGTGATTAGATCCAACACGCTATAACTCCCAAGCAAGTTACGGACTAGCAGGACTTATAGTAACAGTAAGCCGTAAATAGCAGTGGTGGTTATATTAAAGTAACAAGTCAAATAGAAGGCACTGTGGTAACACAAGACTAACCACGCGCAACTAGTAGCCTATTATCTCATAGTGGCTACATTAAGCCATCAGTAGTTAGGCAGTAATAATTGTATTACACATAGTGTAAAAAATTTCACATCACTTCCATCATTTAGGCTAACTATGATCCTGATGAATTAGCCTTAAAATAAAACAGGCTGAGGAAACGTGTCGATTTAAGCCTTACCTTGTGGATTAGCCTAAGCAATAAACGCATGTTTTGTCCATAATCTAAAAAGTCTGAAAAAGACGCATATTTTAACTTTATGATTGTGAGTTGAGCCGTATCAGTCTAAAGACGGGACAATATGGTTCGGTCCCACTACATTGGAAAAAGCGTTGCTGACTCATAATCAATTTAGCACAACTGATTAGGACAACTGTATACATTAAAAGTGTCCAGTTTGCTATATTATCTCAGACATTATTCTTTGAGTACGCAATCAAAAACAATAAGAAACGCGTATATAGCCCTCTACTTCTCGGAGGTGGATATTTTGTACATAGGTCAGTGCATCATCCTATGCACCTCAGGAAGGACATAAAGTGTATACTTGTTACGAGCAAGTCCACATACCAACAAGATCCACCGTAGTGTTGTGAACGCCAGTTAACCGCATCTGGGTATACATTCTTGGTCACAACATTCACTGATCTAGAATAGAGAGTGCATTAACAACATACGCTTTAATACATGTTTGATATAAAAGTACCGAGGTTATGACCTATATGTATGTTTGCTGTATGTCTGTCTAAAATACTTTACGTGTGTGTGTTCCCCAGTACTGTGCATTAATTTTAACAACAAAAATTAAAAGTTATGTTTTAATAATGTTTTGACGTACAAATTACACTACAAAGGCCCTCCTCAGTGAATTCTATACAAGAGTGAGGTCCCCTCTGTCTCAGTGATTCCCCCTGTAACATTTCTGAAGCAACGGTATAGGCGGGCCCCAATAACATTTCTGTAGTAAGAGTATAGGCGGACCCCAATAACATTTATGTAGCAAGAGTATAGGCGGACCCCAATAACATTTATGTAGCAAGAGTTTAGGCGGACCCGTGTAACATGTCTGTAACAAGAGTATAGGCGGACCCCAATAACATTTGTGTAGCAAGAGTATAGGCGAACCCCAGTAACATTTATGTAGCAAGGGTGTAGGCGGACCCAAATAACATTTATGCAGCAAGAGTAAAGGCGGACCCCTGTAACATGTCTGTAGCAAGAGTATAGGTGGACGCCTGTAACATTTATGTAGCAAGAGTATAGGTGAACCCCAGTAACATTTATGTAGCAAGAGTATAGGCAGACCCCTGTAACATGTCTGTAGCAAAAGTATAGGTGGACCCCAGTAATATTTATGTAGCAAGAGTATAGGCGGACCCCTGTAACATGTCTGTAGCTAGAGAATAGGCGGACCCCAATAACATTTATGTAGCAAGAGCATAGGCGGACCTCAGTAACATTTCTTTAGCAAGAGTATAGGTGGCCCCTAGTAACATTTATGTAGCAAGAGTGTAGGCGAGCCCCTGTAACATTTCTGTACTAAGTGTATAGGCAGACCCCTGTAACATTTCTCTAGCAGGAGTGTAGGCGAACACCCGAAACATTGGTCTACCAAGAGTATAGGCGAACACCTGAAAAAATTTGGTTACCAAGAGTGTAGGCGAAGGCCGAAAAAATTAATAAGATAAAAGTATAGGCAAGGGCCTGAAAAATTGGTGTACCAAGTGTACAAGTGTACCCCTGAAAAATTGCTCAACATTATTTAAAGATACAGCTCGCTGTTGCTTAATTTGTAACAGAGCCTGGAGGCAGCCCTGTGAAAAAATTGGTTTCTCTTAAAGTATCAGTACTTTTGAAACTTTGTAAAAAACTTTTTACCAGAGCCTTTTGGGCCGCAGAAAAATTGGCAGTTCAGCGTGATGACATGTTGTTTTAGGAGGAGGAGTAATAATATCCGAGAGTGACATAGCTAATTCTACCTTTTTTTGTGGTGATAGAGGATGCATTTTTCTCCTGTTGCAGCAAAAAGAATCATTAGGTTCCGCTGCTTTCCGCAGGTAGAGAAGAGAAGTCTGGGGAAATCCAGCCTTTGTTCATATTTATGAGTTTAAGCTTGTCGGCACTGGAAGTTGACAGGTGGGTATGCTTATCCGGGATGATTCCCTCTGCTGCACTAAACACCCTCTTTGACAAGACGCTAGCGGCAGGGCAGGCCAGCACCTCCAGGGCGTACAGCGCAAGTTCGTGCCATGTGTCCAGCTTTGACACCCAATAGTTGTATAGAGCAGAGGCATCACGGAGAACGGTGGTACGATTGGCTACATACTCCCTCACTATCTTTTTACAGTGCTTCTAGTGCTATAGTGCTCCCTCCTTGCTGGGGAGCCATAAAGCTGGCAAAGGCCTGCGCTGGACATGCTGCCTGATCCCTGCTCCTCCCCTGCTACTTGACCCTCAGAACTGCGTCTTCTGCCACTAGTGCTGTCAGATGGGAACTTTAGCATCACTTTTTCCACCAGGGCCCTGTGGTATTGTATCACTCTCATACCCCTTTCCTCTTCCGGAATGAGAGTTGAAAGGTTCTCCTTATACCGTGGGTCTAGAAGGGTGTACACCCAGTAATCCATGTTGGCCAGAATGCATCTAATGAGCGGGTCACGGGAAAGGCAACCTAACATGAAGTCAGCCATGTGTGCCAGGGTCCCAGTACGCAACAAATCGCTGTCCTCACTAGGAAGATGACTTTCAGGATCCTCCTACTCCTCTTCAGCCCATATACGCTGAACAGATGAGAGGCAAGCAGCATGGCTACTCTCTGCAGTGTGGCCAGCTGTCTCTTCCCCCTCCTCCAAAATGCACTGAGATATAGACATGAGGGTTGTCTGGCTATCAAGTGACATACTGTCATCCCCCATCTCCTGTTCCAACCACAAAGTGTCAACCTTTATGCTTAGCAGCGAACTTCTCAGCAGGCAAAGCAGCAGGATGGTAACGCTAATGATGGCCGCATCGCCGCTCACCATCTGGGTAGACTTCTCAAAGTTTCCGAGAACCTAGCAGATATCTGCCATCCATGCCCACTCCTCAGTAAAGAATTGCAGAGGCTGACTACCACTCCGCAGTTCCAATATTGCTCTATGCTGCTCGTGCAGCCTGGCCAACATGTGAAGCGTAGAATTCCAGCATGTGGGCATGTCGCACAGCAGTTGGTGCTCTGGCAGCTGAAACCAACGTTGCAGGGTCCTCAGGGTGGCAGCGTCCGTGATGGACTTGTAGAAATGTGCGCAGACACAGCAGAGCTTGCCGAGCAGGTCAGACAAGTGGGGGTAGTTTTTCATAAACCGCTGAACCACCAGATTGAAGACGTGGGCCAGGCATGGCACATGTGTGAGGCTGCCAAGCTGCAGAGCAGCCACTAGGTTACGGCCGTTGTCACACACGACCATGCCCGGTTGGAGGCTCAGCGGCGAAAGCCAGAGGTCGGTCTGCTCTGTCAAACCCTGCAACAGCTTTGGGGCCGTGTGCCTCTTGTCACCTAAGCTGATTAGTTTCAACCCGGCTTGCTGACGCATTGCCCACCGCTTTGCTGCCGCGCCACACGCTACTGATTGCTGGCGACGTGCTCACACTTCTTAATTGAGAGGTCGACGTGGCGGAGGAGGAGGAGGGGGAGGGTTTGGAGGAGCTGGCATAAAATGCTGCAGATACCAGCACCGAGGTAGCACCCCCTATTCTGGGTGTGGGTATAACGTGAGCGGTCCCAGGCTCTGACTCGGTCCCAACCTCCACCAAGTTCACCCAATGTGCCATCAGGGAGATATAGTGGCCCTGCCCGCCAGTACTTGTCCATGTGTCTGTGGTTAAGTGGACCTTCCTAGTAACCGCGTTGGTGAGGGCATGATTTATGTTGCTGGAAATGTACTGGTGTAGGGCGGGGGCGGCACACCAGGAAAAATAGTGGTGACTGGGAACCAAGTAGCGCGGGACCGCCGCCGCCATCATGTTTTTGAAAGCCTCCGTTTCCACAAGCCTGTACAGCAGCATCTTCAGGCGGATTAATTTGGCAATATGCACATTTAAAACTTGTGCATGCGGGTGGGTGGCGGCGTATTTCTGCTTTCGCTCCAACGCTTGTGTTAGCGACAGCTGAACACTGCACTGAGAGACATTGCTGAATGGAGTGGAGGACGGTGGAGATGAGGGTGTGGTTGCAGGCTGGAAGGCACTTGTGCCTGCATCCTGGGAGGGGGATTGGATCTGTGTGGCAGGTTGGGGCACAGGGGAAGACCTGGAGGTGGTGAATGTCCTACGTCCCACCTCGTGGGGTGCTTGGCCATCATATGCCTGCGCATGCTGGTGGTGGTCAGGCTGGTAGTGGTGGCTCCCCAACTGATTTTGGTGCGACACAGGTTGCACACTACTGTTCGTCCGTCGTCCACGCTCTCAATAAAAAACATTCACACTTTTGAACACCTAGCCCTCTGCATGGAGGTTTGCCACGAGGGGGTGCTTTGGGAAACAGTTGGGGGGATTCTTCACTCTGGCCCTGCCTCTACCCCTGGCCACTCCACTGCCTCTTCCAACCTGTCCTGCTGCTGCACTTGCCTCCCCCTCTGAAGCCCTGTCCTCAGTAGGCTTAGCAAACCAGGTGGGGTCAGTCACCTCATCGTCCTGCAGCTCTTCCTCCAAATCATCTATGCGCGCCTCCCTTGGACTTACTGCCCTTACTACTACCTTACTGACAAACAACTGTGTCTCATCGCCTCATCCACAAAAACCTCTTGGAACAGTTGCCAGAAGTCCCCAGCCTCATCACCCGGACTCCGGGAACTTTCCAAAGGTTTGGCAGCGGTCATGACAAACTCCTCAGTTGAGAGAGGAACTGTTTTTTCCCACTCATGGCAGGGACCCGAGAACAGTTCCTGGGAGTCTGCCTGCTCATCAGAATATGTCATTTTCATGGAGTGAGGAGGAGTAGTCAGATGATTCAGAGTTGCAGTCCCTAGGCCAGGAGTAGTGGACTGCATAGAAGACTGGGTGGTTGACACATTGCTGGACGTGTTTTTCTGCCATCCATGACAGGACCTGCTCACACTGCTCAGTTTGTAATAAAGGTCTACCACGCAGACCCGCAAATTGTGATATGAAGCTGGGGAGCCCAGAAACTTGCCTCTCTCCTAATCCCTCAGCAGCCAGCTGTGATTCACCATGCCCTGGAGCTCAGCCTGTGCCCACACCCTCACTTGGACGCCCGCGTCCGCATCCACGTTTTCGACCCTCACCCATACTCCTCATCATGGCAGATTAGGAATAGAGCAGTGGCCAAATAAATTACCCCACTGTACAGCGCTGACAACTGTGGCTAATTCACTGCACACAGAGACTCTATGCTGTGATTTGAAAAAATTAACCTGCTCTCTTGCGCTGATACCTAGGGGTAATTTACCGCTCGCAGAGACTTGTAGATAAGAGAGGCTGTGTGGAGTGGGAGAAGACTCTAAAGCCAGTGGATAGTGCTGGTAACTGCGGCTATCTCAACCCCACCAAGGAAAGGGTATAGTGAGACGCTCTGCGCAGTGGCAGAGCTGAAATACTTTGCAGTGGCCTAGGAAATATTAGAGTACTGTTTAGCGGTGAGACCTCTGTCTAATGCACTGCAGATAGAACGATATAACTGAAATACTTTGCAGTAGCCCAGGAAATATTAGAGTACTGTTTAGTGGTGAGACATCTGTCAAATGCACTGCAGACATAGAACGATATAACTGAAATACTTTGCAGTAGCCCAGGAAATATTAGAGTACTGCTTAGTGGTGAGACATCTGTCAAATGCACTGCAGACATAGAACGGTATAACTGAAATAGTTTGCAGTGGCCCAGGAAATATTAGAGTACTGTTTAGCGGTGAGACCTCTTTCTAATGCACTGCAGATATAGAACGATATAACTGAAATAGTTTGCAGTGGCCCAGGAAATATAGAGTATTTTTAGCGGTGAGACCTCTGTCTAATGCACTGCAGACATAGAACGATATAACTGAAATAGTTTGCAGTGGCCCAGGAAATATTAGAGTACTGTTTAGCGGTGGGACCTCTGTCTAATACACTGCATATACAGAACGGTATAACTGAACTACTTTGCAGTAGGCTAGGAAATTTTGAGTGCAATTTCACGGTGAGAGCTGGTTGTACGGCACTGCAGGCTGAGAACGCTATTACTGAAAGGCTGGGAACAGGCCTAGATGCGTAATAGAAAAATTGGTGCACTACTGCTCCCAGTCAGCCACAACTGTAAAGCACACGGTCAGATGTAGCCCTAAGAAGGAGTGTTTGGGTTCTTGCACAGAGGATCAGGACTGTAAAACTTTCCCTATAAAAGTCGCTCTGTCCCTAAACTCTGCATTATGCACTGCACACACAGAACGGTATAACTGAACTACTTTGCAGTAGCCTAGGAAATTTTAGAGTGCAGTTTTACCGTGAGAGCTCATTGTAAGACACTGCATGCTGAGTACGCTATAACTGCAAGAGTGGGAACAGGCCTAGATGCGTAATACAAAAATTGATGCACTACTGCTCCCAGCCAGCCACAACTATAATGCACACGGTGAGATGTAGCCCTAAGAAGGACCGTTGTGGTTCTTGCACAGAGAATCGGGAGGACTATAAAACTTTCCCTATATAAGTAGCTGTGTCCCTACACTCTGCCTACGGCACTGCACACACAGAACGGTATAACTGAAATACTTTGCAGTAGCCTAGGAAATATTAGAGTGCTGTTTCGCGGTGAGACCTCGGTGTAATGCACTGCAGGCTGAGGACGCTATAACTGAAAGAGTGAGAACAGGCCTAGATGCATAATACAAAAGTTCGTGCACTACTGCTCCCAGCCAGCCACAACTATAATGCACACGATGAGGTGTAGCCCTAAGAAAGACCATTAGGGTTCTTGTACAGAGAATCAGGACTGTAAAACTTTCCTTATATAAGTCGCTGTGTCCCTACACTCTGCCTACGGCACTGCACACACAGAACGGTATAACTGAAATACTTTGCAGCAGCCTAGGGAATTTTAGAGTGCAGTTTCACCGTGAGAGCTTGTTGTAAGGCACTGCTGGCTGAGAATGCTATAACTGCAAGGCTGGGAACAGGCCTAGATGTGTAATACAAAAGTTGGTGCACTACTGCTCACAGCAATCCACAACTATAACCCGTTGGGGTTCTTGCACAGAGGATCAGGAGTCCTGTAAAACTTTCCCTATATAGGCAGCTCTGTCCCTAAACTCTGTGTAATACACTGCAGACTGAGATCGCTATAGCTGAAATGGCCTGCCTAGCCAGAGATGCTTTAAAAAAAAAATGGTGCACTACTGCTCCAAGCCAGCCACAACTATAATGCGCACGATGAGGAGAAGCCCTAAGAAGGACCATTGGGGTTCTTGAAGATAGAATCCTACGCTAACACTATTCCTGTATAAGCAGCAGCACTAGCCCTAACCTCTGCCAGCATGCGTCTAAGGCGAGCCGCGGGCCGGTCCAGTTTAAGTACTCGGCGGTCACAGTATCGGCCCAGCCACTCACTGCTGTGGGCGGGCAAAGGGCTGGCACGTCACAGCAGGAAGTGGTAATGCCTTCCCCGCATGTCTATTGGCTAGAAAATGGTGCTAAACATGCGGGGAAAGAAGTGCAATTGACTTAAGTACCACGTGGTGTTCATCTCGAGTAACGAGCATCTCGAGTACCCTGATACTTGAATAAGCACAGACGAGTGTGCTCGCTCATCTCTATTAACTAGTTTATGACCAATTTTACATCTTGGATGGAATTTAATTAGCCTTCTAAAATGTATAAATGAATCTTTGCTAGGACATTTACAAGGGAGTAAGCTGATCCTATTTTTGTATGACACAGAACTTGCAGTCAGTGCATAAGCTGTCTGAGATAACCATTTCATAAATCAATTAGTGTATCTTAGTCTGGATGTGTCAGCGTTCTGCCAACAGATGCTAGTTAACATTTTTGTACATATGAAATGTTATTTCTCATTGAGATGAATAAAGCCTCATTACAGTTTGTCCCCAATATAACTGGTAATATATTTCAGTGTGAATGTCATGGAAATTAAAATACTACGATGATCAATTCAGTATTTCCCTCAATTTTCAGATAGCTTTATATCATCATTGGATGTAACCCAGTAAGGCAATGTTTTTATTTCATTTCATTGAGTTTAAGGTGTTTATATTTTATCAAAATTACATTTGGAGATGTTACTGGATACCCCAATAACTAGAGATGTGAAGACATGTTTATTGTACATATACCCAGAGTGCTTCTTACGCAGCAGTTTTTACATGTATGTCATGGATTCAAGTGAATGGGACTGAACTGTAGTATCAGGCATAGAAGCTACAAAATTTATAGAGCTATGCTGGATGACAATGAGAATGAATAAAGCACCTCAGCCAATCGTCTAATTGGTGGTGTTGTCAGACCCGTAGATAACCCAAATACTGGCGGTTTAACCCCTTCGGTATTATGCTCAGTCAGGAACATCATATACTAGTAATTATTAGGAAATTATAGTACCAGTGTTTCTGGTGGCGCGATCCGACACACAGCTATGCTACATGCAACATCCTTCCTCATCCCCACACATCCCACACACAGCTCTACTACATCCATCCTGATTCCCAGACATCACACACAGCTCTGCTACATCCATCCTGATTCCCAGACATCACACACACTGCTCTACTTATCCATACTGATTCCCAGACATCACACACACAGCTCCACTACATACATCCTGATTCCCAGACATCACACACACAGCTCAGCTATATCCATCCTGATTCACAGGCATCACACATGCAGCTCTACTACATTCATGCTGATTCCCAGATATCACACACACAGCTCTACTACATCCATGCTGACGGCCAGACATTACACACACAGCTGTACTACATATATGCTGATTCCCACACATGACACAAACAGCTCTACTACATATATAGTGATTGCCACACAGGACACACACAGTTGTAGTACATTCTTTCTCATTCACACACTTCACACACAGCTGTAGTACATCCATCCTGATTCCCACACATGACACACACAGCTATACTGCATTCATGCTGATGGTCAGACAATACACACACAGCTCTATTACATCCATCCTGATTCCCAGACATCACACACACAGCTCCGCTACATCCATCCTGATTCCCAGGCATCACACACACAGCTCTACTACATTCATTCTGATTAACACACATGACACACACAGCTCTACTACCTCCATGCTGATTCCCACACATCACGCATTAAGCTGTGGTGCATCCACATCCATTCTGATTTCCAGAAATCACCAGCACAGCAGACTCCTGGATACAGTGATCAGCCCCTAGTCATGTGATCCCTGACTCTACCCACGCGGGTGTTCACATGTGACATCATCGGTGACATCCTCACAGGTCCTGGTAGCTGCTGTTGGCTTATCCAGTATACAGTACTTTCTACCAAACTGCAGAATCGCTCCTCCCACAGCAGTGATGTCACCACAGGTCCTTCAGCCTGCTGGATCTCTGTGGTGGTAGGTCAGTATCTCCTGTCAGGACCGCAAAGTTGTGTCTGAGATAATAACAGCTTAGTTGTTTTCTCATTTTGGTATTTGTGTCCTCCCCTTCCAAGAGCCCTAACTTTGTTTTTCTGTCGGTCAGGCTCAGTGTTTTAAATATGCTGTAGGCCCTGCGATGATGTCACCAGGGGTGGAGCATGAAAAGCACCCACACATACACACTAACGGACAGGTGGTCGTTAGTAGTTTGATAAGTGGTTTACAGATAGAATGGGCTCCCTCTCTCACATCACCATTCCCCCGGCTATATAATCATGAGTTAGCAATAGCCTTCAGGCCTGCCATGTAGAGAGGCCTAATAAGCTAATTTTCAGTTAGGATAATGACATAAGTAGTGAAGTGGTTTATCTAAGTGCTAAAGTAATTATATATTCAAGCTCCCTTGTGAGATTAAAGCCCCATTAACATAGGACGAATGTGGGGCCAACAATGCCCGACACTCATCCCTGTGTGTACTCTTCCTTTACTGTCACACAGGAGCAAGTATCGCTGGCTCTCTGACAGAGTGGCCAGCAGGTGGCTGGGATGGCTGGAGGAGATTTCTCTCCTCATTCTCCCCCGCCCCTGTCCATTCACTTAACACAGCGGCCATTCAGTACAGAACGGCCGCTGTCTTAAGTGAAAATTTTCCAGCAAAATTACATACTATTGGGAAAGCATGTAAGTTATCAATTTCATGGCGCAATGCTAAAACAATCTGTAAAACAGACGCGGGTCAAAAAGTTCACTATACTCCTACAGTACATGAATTCCTTGAATGGTGTAGTTTCCAAAATAGGGTCTTTTGGGATGTCTATTTTGTTTTTGCTTTGGCACATAACAGTCTCTTCAAACCTGAAATAGTGCCTGAAAAAAATACTAACAATAAAAATCCAACAAAATCCACAAGGTACTTTATCATTTTGTTGCTTGTGTTTCAGTCAAGTAGCACACTCGGCCCACATACGGGTTATACAGAATGCTCTTCTGGTTCCTATAGGAGCATTCACATGGACGATTGTTAAACACGCCAAATTAGCGCTTCTAACAAATATAGGACATGCATGTTTTCAATACCCACATGGCAGGTCCGTGCTGAGTGAAAAGATAGGACCGGACTTATCTTTGGTGCGCAATGTGCAGAAGTTTTCATTGACTCCTATGGGAGCAGGAGTTTATGGAAACTCCTGCGCATGGAATAGATTCCCTGTTGCTTACAGCAGGACATTTAAAAGGTCCTGTCTAAAAACAAATTTTAAATGTCCCCCTGTAAACTCTTGTTAGTCCCCGTGGTGATGAAGGACTATAGTCCCCTCCCAAAAATAAATTCAACACATTTACATAATCTCGGATCAGCCTTCACCACAGCATGCAAATCCAACAGCATCAAGGCAATTTTACTTTGCAGGGAACATAATCACCAAATCCTGTGAGTGCACTAGGACATCCACAGATGGAATAAGCACTATGGTAGAATATGCTGTACTTCATTGGACAATTTGATTCTGGATCAAACAGCTCCTTTCATCAATTCCAGTCATTTAATGGTTTTGGACAGACCCCACATGCTCTCCCTATGTTTGTGTATGTTCCTTCTTAGTACTTTCAATCTCTGCACACCGCTATGGAAGATACACACACTACACAAACAAGTAAAATAAATAAGTATGCTAACACTTGTATAAGTAAGGGTGGTTTCACATCTGCGTTAGAACTTCCACACGGTGGTCCCATCACTGATGAGGCTGCAAATACTGGAAGAAAAAGCGAAGCATGCATTGCTTTTTCTTCCATTGCAAAACCGGGCTTCAGGGCAGAAAGCGGGCGGACTTCATTATAACCAATGGGGTCTGCCTTGTGCTGTTTGGTTCCATCCAGAGACAGAACTGTTCGGCCATGGGGATTCCCCTGTCCTGCACCCGGGAGGTTAAAGACTTGGAACTCCTCCTTATATGTTTGTGCCCAGAACCAGAAAGTTTTCATGCATGAACTTCCATTTATTATCAATCAAAGTGCACTATAGATACTTTCCCACTCCCCAACTTACTCTCCATATATGTCTATCAATAAATGAATGCTATAAGCAATATCGATGAAAAGGTCTATAGCATCTCTACAAAAGATAACAATTAGCATTTGCATGCCAAACTTAATCTTTCACATGTTTTAAATAAATCCATGAAAACACAAATTCAGAGCACATATTCTATACAGTGATTCAAATTTTAAAACATTCTGTTAGCGATTACATATTTTGCCCTAATATTGATCTTTTACAAAAACATTCCAATAAATCATTTTTTTCTCAATAAGTGAAAAATTCGAGTGGTTAGATGGTGAAAAGCGACATAAACTCAATCTGGCAAACGCTGGTAATAGAGCAAGAGAGGACATTTCCAGGGGTGTTATAATTGCCTGTAAGTAAGCACAATCCTGCTGTACATTCAGATCTTCTTTGTCTCACCATGTATTTCACACCCATGGCTCTTGTATTATGTATTTCTATTATTATTCCGTAGACCTGATATTTGCTGTAGACAGTACTTTTTCATGTTATTGACAATTTCCCCTCCCTAGTCTTCAGTGTTCTGTCCTTCATTATATTCTGTCATAGAATTCTTTAGTGTTGTTTTTTTTACTCATAAATTCAAAGCAATCCTGAGCATACCTGACATGTCACTTTAATTTACGTTCTCCACTCATGCATTCAGTGTTCTGCTCCTAATGTTCCTAATCCCACAGGCACAGATAATTATTTCCATTTGTTTTATTTTCCCTAGACTCCACTGGTGTATTTAGATTTCTGTCAGTGACTTACTTTTCTTCTAAGGAACATTTGCATTAACTCTTTCACTTCTCATTAGACTTTATGTTAATCACTTTACTAAAATCAGAGCCTTTTCAAACACATATAAAGAAGCATTTATAGTTTATAGCTACTGTATGTGTTAACAGTTTTAGAACCTGAGAGCAAAAGGTCCACAGGTGCTTAATTTGTGTGCACCTGTTCCTTGTTCCAACTCAATGAATTCATTATAATGTGTTGCTGTTCATATTACAGTAACTCATTAATCTGTATTTCTTATTTCTAGAGAACCAAAGTTGCTTCTTCTTGCTGTCCCTACAATATTTCTATTTTTTCCCTTTTTTAAAAAATCTCTCATGTTCCACTTAGAAAAATGTAACATATTCTGAAAGTGTTACTAATTATAATAAGAACACTCAGATTTTAATGCTTTTTTGCAAAACTAAATAAAGTATTGAAGAACTCCTGTTGTACTGTTGAGCAATTAGTGGAATAATCGGTTTGTGTTGGTATTTGGCTGATTTTATTAAAATCATCTTGAATTAGGATAGCCAATTCCAACACCCATTAAAGTCGATGAAAGTAAAAATTGGGTTCTCTAATTTTCCCTCCAAAAAGTTGGGCAAATGACACAGGAGTGAGTATCGCTGGCTCTGCAGCCTCCTTGGCCCCTGCTGGCTGCCCTGTCAGAGAGCCAGCGATACTCACTCCTGTGTAAATGCATGGGGGTGAGTATGTACGGGGACGAGTGTCGGGTATCGTTTGCCCGACATTTGTCCAGTGTAAATGGGCCTTAAGTGTCTCCTAGTTTAAAAAAGTGTGCCAAGGAAGACAGCAGGATGGCTGCTTGTTTTAAAAGCTTTGTTATACCTTTTACAATGACAAATACTGCCAAGTAAACACAACACTCAATCATGGTCCGGCTCCA
The DNA here is from genome assembly GCF_035609145.1 of Eleutherodactylus coqui. NCBI lineage: Eukaryota > Metazoa > Chordata > Amphibia > Anura > Eleutherodactylidae > Eleutherodactylus > Eleutherodactylus coqui. The sequence continues at coordinate 230,043,394 of NC_089837.1, read as the reverse complement.
AGAAACAGCTACAGAGCTACAAAACCTTTTGCTATGTAACACAGCAGATGTGCTGCATATTTTAAAAGCAATGTCATAAAGTTTGCAAAGGCCAAATTCTACCAGGTGAACAGAACAGCCAAGCACGGGCCTTCTTCAAGGAAAAGTTGTAGAGCTACAGCTGTTTCTTGTGTCATCCAGTCTATGACCTGTTCTGCATGCTGCAGATGTAATGCATGGGCAGAATGACTTCTAAGGAATGTCAGCAGGCTTGCCTCACCTTCTGCAGAACATGGAGCTGTTGCTTCAATCAAAGCTGCTTGAAGTGCCAACTTGATCCATCCTCTACTACCACCACCAAGATGTCCCCTATCACCTGCTTTCTTCATGCTTCCTGTTCATTTTATTTAGTTGTGTATTTTTGTTTACTCTTTAGTATAGTTTTATATAACTTATCATCTAACTTTGTAATGTGCAGAAAAATACTGCTAGCTGTGTAAGGCCAGCAAATAATTTGTAGGGACTGAACTGGAGACTTTGAACGATGTCTGAGGCCGCTGACACACACTGTGTGTATTTGCTGTTTCCCTGCTTTTTTGTTTAATATTAACAAAAATACCACTGCCAACTAAATAGGCCAAAGTCCCAGGGTGCCATAATATGTAAGCTTATATATTTGTGAGTTGTCCCTATTTGGAGCAGCATAATTTAAATGCCCAAACTCCACTGCCAGTAAAGTCTGCAAATAATTCATAGTGGCTGGACTAGTGACTTTGACTGATGTCTGAGACCACAAACAGAGAACTGTAATATTCCCCAGGTCACCGCATAGTTTGTCTGTCTGCTTTGTTGCCATATACGTTGACAGCAGCAAAAATATACCTTCTTCCAATGTATAGACCATGTTCCATATAGGCATATAAATGTGATGCAGCTTCTTTCTCTGCTCCCTCTAATAGAAATCCATTTAAAGGGGTTGTCTCGCGAAAGCAAGTGGGGTTATACACTTCTGTATGGCCATATTAATGCACTTTGTAATATACATCGTGCATTAAATATGAGCCATACAGAAGTTATTCACTTACCTGCTCCGTTGCTAGCGTCCCCGTCTCCATGGCTCCGTCTAATTTCGCTGACTTCTTGCTTTTTTAGACGCGCTTGCGCTGTGCGGTCTTCTGCCTGGTGAATGGGGCCGCTCGTGCCGGAGAGCTGCTCACCGCGTCATCATCGTAGCTCCGCCCCATCACGTGTGCCGATTCCAGCCAATCAGGAGGCTGGAATCGGCAATGGAACGCAAGGAAGGAGAAGAAAATCCACGGTGCACATTGGGAGAAGACCCGTGGTGCACCGTGGGAGAAGACCAGCGGCGCCATCTTTAAAAGAAGAATAGAAGAAGCTGCAGAACGCTGATGCAGGTAAGTGCAATGTGCTTTTTAAAAACTAACCTATGCTTTCTTTTTAACAGGGCAGAATGCGGGGGTAAGTGAAAAAATTTTTTTTTCGCTTTCGCCGCTAGACAACCCCTTTAAGTTCTCTGCTGGTATACAAGCTTTCACATTCAGCAGTAATATATCCTCTGTAGAATATCTGGCCCTAACAATAAACATCATTCTCTATAAGCACATAAATGTGATGCAGCTTCATTCTTTTGTCACTAGTATACAAGTTTTCGAACCAGCAGCAATATATCCTCTGTTGAATATCTGACCCTAACAACAAACCTCACGTTATATAGACATATAAACAAAGTTGCAGCTTATCTGTCCTGTGCTCAACTGTAAAATAGATGCTGTCCCTATGTCATATATGGCTAGGTCATGTAAAGCAGGCATTCAATGAAACTGCTGTCCTTATGCAAGATGGAGGACACATTTGGCAACATCAAGGTGCCCTGGCAGTTGACCTCTGCAACAGGCATATAAAAAATGTGATTTTCGCCTAAAATTGGTTCAGACTCACCTAATTCGATTTAACTAAAATCAAGGTGATTTAATCACCAAGCCAATTAAAGGGGTTGTCCCGCGATGACAAGTTAAGTTAAACACTTCTGTAGGGCCATATACATGCACTTTGTAATATACATCGTGCATGAAATATGTGCCATACAGAAGTTATATACTCACCTTCCCTGCGCTGGTGTCCCCGTCTCCATGGTGCCGTCTAATTTCAGCATCTAATCACCCGATTAGATGTGCTTGCACAGAAGGGTCTTCTCCCTTCTGGTCGGTCAGGGCACGAGCGGCGTTCTGGCTCCGCCCCCTTCTACGCGCCATCGCGTAGCTCCGCCCCGTCACGTGTGCCGATTCCAGCCAATCAGGAGGCTGGAATCAGCAATGGACCGCACAGAGCCCACGGTGCACCATGGGAGAAGACCCGCGGTGCATCGTGGGTGAAGATCCCGATGGCCATCTTGAAGGAAAAGAAGGAAGACGTTGCAGAGAGGGGATTCGGGTAAGTAAATTTTTTTTTTTTATTTCAAGACATCCCTTGGGTTTGTCCTGCACTGAACGGCGGGGGCCTATGCAAAAAAAAAAAAAAACGTTTCGGCGCGGGACAACCCCTTTAAGTTAAGCAACACTAATCAATAGTGTTTGCCTGGAAAACCCCTTTAAGCATTTTTCCTGAATAAAAACCCAATATAAGACCTAAGGTGCCTTTACATGTGCGGCAGGGCCTTTGTAATATATATGGATTACTGATAATTGCTGTGCTATACCTGTATGTGCCATGGTTTAAAGTTATAAATGTAGGTGTAGAATGGGAATCAAAAGAATTCAACATGCAGTTACCATGCCTCGGCTGCAAATGTGTATTAGCACTTATGGCCTGATACACATAATACTGCTATGCACACAGACCCATAAGGTGATGCCCAGACTTTACTACAGATCCATAATTCAGACTATACCAACTTAATTTACTGTTGTGTAAGGTGCATTTAGAATAATATGTAATATGATGTGTTGGAGCATACAATATTTTCTTTTACAGTACTTTAATTTTATGGATGCTGTATTCAGGATTTGTGAGATTCTGAATACAGCTATGGACATGAAGTCTAAAGCTGTTTGATTCAATCAGCAGAACAGCTGCGGAATTGGGATTTATAATCCCTATCAGGCCCATTCTCAATGCACATATGACCTCTGTGGTTACACAGGGTGCACAAGACTACCCTGCTGAAAGGAGAACCTCCTATAGCCTGGCACATGAGGAATCTAAATAGTGATTGCATAGCACTATTATATCATTTTACAAATACAGCTGCTATTGGGTTAATGTATAATGATAATTTTAGAATGCTAACATTTGTGTGATGCTTCAGCACTCTGAGGCCTTATGTCATATGAATCCATATCAAATCCATTTTTTTCTTGTTTTTTTTATATAAAAAAACATTGCTTATATATTTCAATAGTTTTACTTACATTTCTTATTTTTCTATGCACTTTTCTTATGTGTATGACATTTTATTTTCAACTAGCTTACCCGTCGCGCGTTGCTGCGAAGACAGACAGACAGACATTCATACATTCGTTTTATATATCTAGATAACAACCAATCACAGCGCAGCTTTTTTATGTTACCTCAGTGGTATAATATATAACAACCAATCGCAGCGCAGCTTACATGTTACCTCAGCTTTATAATATATAACACCCAATCACAGCGCAGCTTTCACGTTACCTCAGCAGTATAAAATATAACAACCAATCACAGTGCAGCTTTCATGTTACCTCAGCAGTAAGAGAAATAACAACCAATCACAGCGCAACTTTTATTCTGCCTCAGCAATATAAAAAATAGCAACCAATCACAGCGCAGCATTCATTTTACCTCAGCGGTATAATATATAGCAACCAATCACAGCACAGCTTTCATGTTGCCTCAGCAGTATAAGAAATAGCAACCAATCACAGCACAGCTTTTATTTTACCTCAGCATTCTCAATATGCAGCAATTGTCTTGCGAAACGTTCGGCGGATGCATCATTTTGTAGTTGAACACGCATCCCGTTGCTCATAATGCCTTTTGTTTTTGTGCTTGAGATGGAAATCAAATGATCTTTGTCTGGGGGGGCATAACTGTCGACGATGGATAGTTGTACTATGCCAGTAATCTTCCCAGGAGTGTACTCAACAACTTCCCAATGTTTCATGGTGATTGGATGAATGGTGTAGTAATGCATAAAGGACAGACAGACAGACATACATATATTCATTTTTATATATATATATAGATGACATCAGGAAGTGAGAGAGTTAGATTCCATACGTAAAATTTGCAGCGCAAATTTTATTCTGCCTCAGCAATATAAAAAATAGCAACCAATCACAGCGCAGCATTCATTTTACCTCAGCGGTATAATATATAGAAACCAATCACAGCACAGCTTTTATTTTACCTCAGCATTCTCAATATCCTATTTATGACATAATCAATGCTCGTGCCAAATTTTGCGCTTAGGATTGAATAATCGAGTTGGGACCCATTAACTTTTCCTATTTATGACATAATCAATGCTCCTGCGAAATTTCCCGTTTCTTTGACACCGGAAGGTGAGAAAATAACATTCCGTACGTAAAATTTGGACGCTAATTCTTTTGCGCATAGAATTGAATAATCGAGTTGGGACCCATTAGCTTTTCCTATTTATGACATAATCAATGCTCCTGCCAAATTTTGAGTTTCTATGACACCGTGAAGAGAGAGAATTAGATTCCGTACGTAAAATTTGGATGCTAATTCTTTTGCGCATAGAATTGAATAATCAAGTTGGGACCTATTAACTTTTCCTATTTATGACATAATCAATGCTCGTGCCAAATTTCCCGTTTCTATGACATTGGAAAGTGAGAAAATTACATTCCGCACGCTTTTGCGCATAGAATTGAATAATCGAGTTGGGACCCATTAGCTTTTCCTATTTATGACATAATCAATGCTCGTGCCAAATTTCAAGTTTCTATTACATTGGGAAGCGAGAGAATTCGATTCCGTACGTAAAATTTGGACGCTAATTCTTTTGCGCTTAAAATTGAATAATGGAGTTGGGACCTATTAACTTTTCCTATTTATGACATAATCAATGCTCGTGCCAAATTTCGAGTTTTTATGACATTGGGAAGCGAGAAAATTAGATTCCGTACGTAAAATTTGGACGCTAATGCTTTTGCGCTTAGTATTGAATAATCGAGTAGGGACCCATTAACTTTTCCTATTTATGACATAATCAATGCTCGTGCCAAATTTCAAGTTTCTATGACATTGGGAAGCGAGAAAATTAGATTCCGTACGTAAAATTTGGGCGCTAATTCTTTTGCGCTTAGAATTGAATAATCGAGTTTGGACCCATTAACTTTTCCTATTTATGACATAATCAATGCTCGTGCCAAATTTCAAGTTTCTATGACATTGGCAAGCAAGAAAATTAGATTCCGTTCGTAAAATTTGGACGCTAATTCTTTGGCGCTTAGAATTGAATAATCGATTTGGGACCCATTAACTTTTCCTATTTATGACTAGAGATGAGCGATCGTACTCGTCCGAGCTTGATATTCGTGCGAATATTAGGGTGTTCGGGATGCTCGTTACTCGTAACGAGTACCACGCGGTGTTACGGTTACTTTCAGTTTCCTCTCTGAGACGTTAGCGCGCTTTTCTGGCCAATTGAAAGACAGGGAAGGCATTACAACTTCCCCCTGTGACGTTCAAGCCCTATACCACCCCCCTGCTGTGAGTGGCTGGGAAGATCAGGTGTCACCCGAGTATAAAAATCGGCCCCTCCCGCGGCTCGCCACACATGCCTTGTGAGTTAGCTGAGGGACAGTGGTATCGTGCTGGAGCTGCTGTAGGGAGAGCGTTAGGAGTTAGTGTAGGCTTAAAGAACCCCAACGGTCCTTCTTAGGGCCACATCTACGTGTGTGCAGGCTGCTGTTAGCAGTGGAGAAATTTTTTTTTTTTCTCAAAATCGGCAGTGCAGAGCATTGCACCCGGCATTAGGGACAGAAGTGGTGCTTAGGCAGGGAGAGTGTTAGGAGTGAGTGTAGCCTTCAAGAACCTCAACGGTCCTTTCTAGGGCCACATTTAACCGTCTGCAGTACTGTGCTGGCTGCTGTTAGCTGTGTTCCTTTTTTTTTTTTTCTCAAAATCGGCGGTGCAGAGCATTGCACCCTGCATTGATACTACAGGCACAGAATTGTGTAGGCAGGGCCACAACACAGTTATCAGTCATTGAATAGGCACAGTGGGCCTATCCTTTTAAACAAAAGGGAAAAAAGTATATTTGCCCTGCCTCTGACAGCCGTCAGGGCTCTGGGTACGTGTGTGCTGCGTGGAGAACGTAAAAAAATCAGACGCAACCAGCTACGGTTGAGTGCAGCCTTGCGCCAATTTCTTTCCTGCCTGGGAAATACCTGTTCTGCCACAGTTAGTAACTCTGCAACAGTAAAGTTCTGTGACAGTTTTGCAGGGCCGCAACACAGTTATTAAAATTATTATTCAGTGAATAGACGCAGTGGGCCTATCCTTTTAAACAAAAGGGAAAAAAGTATATTTGCCCTGCCTCTGACAGCCGTCAGGGCTCTGGGTACGTGTGTGCTGCGTGGAGAACGTAAAAAAATCAGACGCAACCAGCTACGGTTGAGTGCAGCCTTGCGCCAATTTCTTTCCTGCCTGGGAAATACCTGCTCTGCCACAGTTAGTAACTCTGCAACAGTAAAGTTCTGTGACAGTTTTGCAGGGCCGCAACACAGTTATTAAAATTATTATTCAGTGAATAGACGCAGTGGGCCTATCCTTTTAAACAAAAGGGAAAAAAGTATATTTGCCCTGCCTCTGACAGCCGTCAGGGCTCTGGGTACGTGTGTGCTGCATGGAGAACGTAAAAAAATCAGACGCAACCAGCTACGGTTGAGTGCAGCCTTGCGCCAATTTCTTTCCTGCCTGGGAAATACCTGCTCTGCCACAGTTAGTAACTCTGCAACAGTAAAGTTCTGTGACACTTTTGCAGGGCCCCAACACAGTTATTAAACTTATTATTCATTCACTAGAGGCAGTGGGCCTTTCCTTTTAAACAAAAGGGAAAAAAGTATATTTGCCCTGCCTCTGACAGCCGTCAGGGCTCTGGGTACGTTTGTGCTGCGTGGAGAACGTAAAAAAATCAGACGCAACCAGCTACGGTTGAGTGCAGCCTTGCGCCAATTTCTTTCCTGCCTGGGAAATACCTGCTCTGCCACAGTTAATAACTCTGCAACAGTAAAGTTCTGTGACACTTTTGCAGGGCCGCAACACAGTTATTACACTTAGTAGTATTCATTGAATACACGCAGTGTGGCTTGTCCTTTGAAAAACAAGGGAAAAAATTGTATTTTGGCTGCAGGCTTGCGCCACTTTCTTTCCTGCCTGGGAAATCAAATCACTGGTAATACACCATGCTGAGGGGTAGGGGTAGGCCTATAGGACGTGGACGCGGGCGAGGACGCGGAGGCCCAAGTCAGGGTGTGGGCACAGGCCGAGCCAGTGTGGTGGCCAGGGGTAGAGGCAGGGCCAGACCGAATAATCCACCAACTGTTTCCCAAAGCGCCCCCTCGCGCCATGCCACCCTGCACAGGTCAAGGTGCTCTACGGTGTGGCAGTTTTTCACAGAGACGCCTGACGACCGACGAACAGTGGAGTGCAACCTTTGTCGCGCCAAGATCAGCTGGGGAGGCACCACCAACAGCATGCGCAGGCATATGATGGCCAAGCACCCCACAAGGTGGGACGATGCCCGTTCACCGCCTCCGGTTTGCACCACTGCCTCTCCCCCTGTGCCCCAACCTGCCACTGAGATCCAAACCCCCTCTGAGGACACAGGCACTACCGTCTCCTGGCCTGCACCCACACCCTCACCTCCGCTGTCCTCGGCCCCATCCAGCAATGTCTCTCAGCGTAGCGTCCAGACGTCGCTAGCGCCACAGTTTGAGCCACGCACCCGCACGCTCAAGCGTTAAACGTGCACATTGCAAAATTGATCAGCCTAGAGATGCTGCCGTATAGGCTTGTGGAAACGGAGACTTTCAAAAGCATGATGGCGGCGGCCCCGCGCTACTCGGTTCCCAGTCGCCACTACTTTTCCCGATGTGCCGTCCCAGGCCTGCACAACCACGTCTTCCGCAACATTGTACGCGCCCTCACCAACGCGGTTAATGCCAAGGTCCACTTAACAACAGACACGTGGACAAGCACAGGCGGGCAAATCCCACACGCACGCTGCCACCCTGCGGACACTGCAACATCGGTTTAATCTGCCAGTGCACCGACTGCTGTGCGACGTGCCCACACAGTGGAACTCTACGCTCCACATGTTGGCCAGACTCTATGAGCAGCGTAGAGCTATAGTGGAATACCAACTCCAACTTGCGCGGCGCAGTGTGAGTCAGCCTCCTCAATTATTTACAGAAGAGTGGCCCTGGTTGGCAGCCATCTGCCAGGTCCTTGGAAAATTTGAGGAGTCTACCCAGGTGGTGAGAGGCGATGCTGCAATCATTAGCGTCACCATTCCTCTGCTATGCATCTTGAGAAGTTCCCTGCAAAGCATAAAGGCAGACGCTTTGCGCTCGGAAACAGAGCCGGGGGAAGACAGTATGTCGCTGGATAGTCAGAGCACCCTCCTGTCTATATCTCAGCGCGTTCAGGAGGAGGAGGAGGAGCATGAGGAGGATGAGGAGGAGGGGGAAGAGACAGCTTGGCCCACTGCTGACGGTACCCATGCTGCTTGCCTGTCATCATTTCAGCGTGTATGGCCTGAGGAGGAGGAGGAGGATCCTGAAAGTGATCTTCCTAGTGAGGACAGCCATGTGTTGCGTACAGGTACCCTGGCACACATGGCTGACTTCATGTTAGGATGCCTTTCTCGTGACCCTCGCGTTACACGCATTCTGGCCACTACGGATTACTGGGTGTACACACTGCTTGACCCACGGTACAAGGAGAACCTTTCCACTCTCATTCCCGAAGAGGAAAGGGGTTCGAGAATGATGCTATACCGCAGGGCGCTGGTGGACAAACTGATGGTAAACTTCCCATCCGACAGCGCTAGTGGCCGAAGGCGCAGTTCCGAGGGCCAGGTAGCAGGGGAGGCACAGAGATCAGGCAGCATGTACAGCGGAGGCAGGGGACCCTTATCCAAGGCCTTTGCCAGCTTTATGGCTCCCCAGCAAGACTGTGTCACCGCTCCCCAGTCACGGCTGAGTCGGCGGGAGCACTGTAAAAAGATGGTGAGGGAGTACGTAGCCGATCGCACGACTGTCCTCCGTGACGCCTCTGCCCCCTACAACTACTGGGTGTCGAAGCTGGACACGTGGCCTGAACTCGCGCTGTATGCCCTGGAGGTGCTTGCTTGTCCTGCGGCTAGCGTCTTGTCAGAGAGTGTGTTTAGTGTGGCTGGGGGAATCATCACGAATAAGCGTACCCACCTGTCAACCGACAGTGCCGACAGGCTTACACTCATCAAGATGAACAAAGCCTGGATTTCCCCAGACTTCTCTTCTCCACCAGCGGACAGCAGCGATACCTAAGCAATACGTAGGCTGCACCCACAGATGGAAGCATCGTTCTCTCTCACCATCCAAAACGGGGACCTTTTTGCTTCATCAATCTGTGTATAATATTCCTCCTCCTCCTGCTCCTCCTCCTGAAACCTCACATAATCACGCCGAACGGGCAATTTTTCTTAGGCCCACAAGGCTCAGTCATATATAATTTTTCTAAACAATTTTTATACGTTTCAATGCTCATTAAAGTGTTGAAACTTTCACCTCAACCAATTTTTATTTTTACTGGGCTGCCTCCAGGCCTAGTTACCAATTAAGCCACATTAACCAAAGCGATTAATGGGTTTCACCTGCCCTCTTGGTTGGGCATGGGCAATTTTTCTCAGGTACATTAGTACTGTTGGTACACCAATTTTTGGGGGCCCTCGCCTACAGTGTAATCAAATTAATTTTTAGCCCACCTGCATTACAGCTGACGTTACATCAGCTGTGTTGGGCACTGCAATGGGATATATTTATGTACCGCCGGTGGGTTCCAGGGAGCCACCCATTCTGTGGGTCCACAGGGAGTTGTAACTGCATGTGTCCACTTCTAAAGAACCCCAGTCTGACTGGGGTATGCAGTGTGGGCCGAAGCCCACCTGCATTAAACATGACATTACCTCAGCTGTGATGGGCAATGCAATGGGATATATTTATGTACAGCCGGTGGGTTCCAGGGAGCCACCCATGCTGTGGGTCCACAGGGAGTTGTAACTGCATGTGTCCACTTCTAAAGAACCCCAGTCTGACTGGGGCATGCAGTGTGGGCCGAAGCCCACCTGCATTAAACATGACATTACCTCAGCTGTGATGGGCAATGCAATGGGATATATTTATGTACCGCCGGTGGGTTCCTGGCACCCACCCATGCTGTGGGTCCACAGGGAGTTGTAACTGCATGTGTCCACTTCTAAAGAACCCCAGTCTGACTGGGGCATGCAGTGTGGGCCGAAGCCCACCTGCATTAAACATGACATTACCTCAGCTGTGATGGGCAATGCAATGGGATATATTTATGTGCCGCCGGTGGGTTCCTGGCACCCACCCATGCTGTCGGTCCACAGGGACTTCACAATAGGGAGTTGTACCTGCCTGTGTCTATGAATTAAAAAGCCTGGTCAGGTTGGGGCATGCAGTGTGGGCCGAAGCCCACCTGCATTTAATCTGACGTTAGCTCTGCTCTCCAGGGCACTGCAATGGGATACATTTATGTACAGCCGGTGGGTTCCAGGGAGCCACCCATGCTGTGGGTGCACACGGAATTCCCATTGCGGAGTTGTACCTGCCTGTGACTATTTATAAAAAACCGCGGTCTGACTGGGGCATGTAGACACCTTGACAGAATGAATAGTGTGTGGCACATAGGTTCCCCATTGCTATGCCCATGTGTGCAGCTCCAGATGGAGGTGGCACAGGACTGGATTTCTCATTGCTTCTGTACAGCATTGTGGACTATCGCCCCGCCCCTTTTAAAGAGGGTCGCTGCCTAGCCGTGCCAACCCTCTGCAGTGTGTGCCTGCTTTTCCTCTGGCAGACGCACTTATAAATAGACATGAGGGTGGCGTGGCATGAGGGCAGCTGAAGGCTGGGCAGGGACAGTTTGGTGTGCGCTGTGGACACTGGGTCGTGGGGGGGGGGGTTGGGCAGCATGTAACCCAGGAGAAGTGGCAGCGGAGTGTCATGCAGGCAGTGATTGTGCTTTGTTGGAGGTAGTGTGGTGCTTAGCTAAGGTATGCATTGCTAATGAGGGCTTTTCAGAAGTAAAAGTTGTTGGGAGGGGGGGGGGCCACTCTTGCCGCTATTGTGGCTTAATAGTGGGACCTGGGAACTTGAGATGCAGCCCAACATGTAGCCCCTCGCCTGCCCTATCTGTTGCTGTGTCGTTCCCATCACTTTCTTGAATTGCCCAGATTTTCACAAAAGAAAACCTTAGCGAACATCGGCGATATACAAAAATGCTCGGGTCGCCCATTGACTTCAATGGGGTTCGTTACTCGAAACGAACCCTCGAGCATCGCGAAAATTTCGTCTCGAGTAACGAGCACCCGAGCATCTCTATTATGGAATTATATGCGTACACTTTCACGCAGAGAGCGGAATTGTAACGCTAACTCCAGGCAGAAACAAATGGAAGGAAGGCCGCAAACAGGCCTAGCAGTGCTATAGTGATGCACCAAAACTCCCACCAGGCACCCAGTAAAATGCAGACGGTCAGAGGTAGCCCAGCGAAGGAGCTTTTTGGGTTTTTTTGAAAAAGAAGACAGGCTATCTACTGTGTATATCACTTTCCCTCTATAAGTACCTGTGTTGGCCGTACACTGAGCGTCAAATTCACTGCAGACACAGGCCCGTGTAAATAATTTTGGAATTATGTGCGTACACTTTCTCGCTGTGAGTGGTATAGTAAGGCAAACTCCAGGCAGAAAAAAATTGTCAGGAAGGCCGCAAACAGGCCTAACTGTGCAATAGTGATGGGCTTAAACTCCCACCAGACACCCAGTAAAATTTAAGCGGTCAAAGATAGCCCAACCAAGAAGCTTTTTTTTTTTTAAAGAATACAGGCTGTATACTGTGTATATCACATTCCCTCTATAAGTGGCTGAGTCGGCCATACGCTGTGTGTCTCTAATTCACTGCGGACACAGACCGGTGTAAATAATTATGGAATTGTTTGCGTACACTTTGTCGCTGAGAGCGGTATTGTAAAGCAAACTGCAGGGAGAAAAAAGTTATACGGAAGGCTGCAAACAGGCCTAGCTGTGCAATAGTGATGCACTACAACTCCCAGCAGAGTCCTGTAAAATTTAGACGGTCAGCGGTGGCCCTAAGAAGGAGCTTTTTTTTTTTTTTTGTAAAAGAATACAGGCTATATAGCGTGTATATGACTTTCCCTCTATAAGTGGCTGTCGCCGTATGCTGTGCGTGAAGTTGACGGCAGACACAGAGCGGTGAAAAAAATTATGGAATTATTGGCGTACAGTTGGAGGCTGACAGCGGTAACGTAACGCAAACGCCAGCCAGAAAATAATTATACGGTAGACTGGAAAAAGGTCTGGCTCTGCAATAGTGATGCACTACAACTCCCAGCAGCCACGCAGTAAAATGCACACAGTTACAGGTAGCCCTAAGAAGGAGCTTTTTTAAAAAAAATTTTGAAAAAAAATACAGGCTATATAGCGTGTATATGACTTTCCCTTTATCAGGGGCTGTCGCCGTACGCTGTGCGTGAAGTTGACGGCAGACACAGAGTCGTGTAAAAAATTATGGAATTATTGGCGTACAGTTGGAGGCTGACAGCGGTAATGTAACGCAAACTGCAGCTAGAAAAAAATTATACGGAAGGCTGGAAAAAGGTCTGGCTCTGCAATAGTCATGCACTACAACTCCCAGCAGCCACGCAGTAAAATGCACACGGTCAGAGGTAGCCCTAAGAAGGACCGTTGGGGTTCTTGTAGACAGGATTCTACACTACCACTGTCCCTGCCCCACCAGTACTGCCCCTATACTCTGTATAATTGACTGCAGACTGAGAACTCTATAGCTGTAATAGCCTGCAGAGCCCGAGATGAAAAATACATTTTTGGGTGCAAAACTGCTCCCAGCAGCCACAACAGTAATGCACGCGGTCAGATGTGGCCCTAAGAAGGACCGTTGGGGTTCTTGTAGACAGGATTCTACACTACCACTGTCCCTGTCTCACCAGCACTGCCCCTATACTCTGTATAATAGACTGCAGACTGAGAACGCTATAGCTGTAATGGCCTGCACAGCCCGAGATGGAAAAAAAAAATGTGCAAAACTGCTCCCAGCAGCCACAACAGTAATGCACACGGTCAGATGTGGCCCTAAGAAGGACCATTGGGGTTCTTGAAGACGCTAACACTATCCCTGAATGAGCAGCAGCACCTTCCCTAATCTCTGCCAGCGTGTGTCTGAGGCGAGCCACAGGCGGAACCGCTTTGAATATTCGGGTGTCACTTGATCTCACCAGCCACTCACTGCAGGGGGGTGAGATAGGGCTGGAACGTCACAGGAGGAAGTTGTAATGCCTTCCCTGCATGTCTATTGGCTAAAAATGGCGCTAAACATGCAGGGAAGGAAATGGAATGGACTCGAGTACCGAGTGGTGCTTGTCTCGAGTAACGAGCATCTCGAGTACCCTAATACTCGAAGAAGCATCAAGCTTTTCACTACAATTCAGTTTTTTATTTATTATTTTAACTAAAGATGAGCGAGCGTACTCGGCCACGCCCCTTTTTCGCCCGAGCACCGCGATTTTCGAGTACTTCTGTACTCGGGCGAAAAGATTCGGGGGGCGCCGTGGGTGAGTGGGGTGTTGCAGCGGGGAGTGGGGGGGAGAGGGAGAGAGAGAGGGCTCCCCCCTGTTCCCCGCTGCTACCCCCAGTGCCGCCACGCCTCCCCCCACCCCCTGGCGCCCCCCGAATCTTTTCACCCGAGTACTGAAGTACTCGAAAATCGCGGTGCTCGATCGAGTAATTACTCGAAACGAGTATACACACTCATCTCTAATTTTAACCCATGTGTGTGTATTTTTAAACAAAGTTTTGTATTTTGTTTTCTCTTTTTCCTTTTTCAACTCTTGTACTTTCATTTCTTTTCAAATGATTATCCACATTACTTTTATTCATATACATTCTATATAGTGTATATCCAGCTCGACTGAAGAAGAGGCGTATTTTGCCTTGAAATGCTGTGCTTTTCAGTCGTTTTTTTTTTTTCAAAATAAAGCAACACTTTCTTCTAATATCCAAGCATGTACACAATTTTCTAAAAGAGGTCATGCCACTCGATCAGCATCTTTTTTTTCTTTACGCATAGTAAAAAATGGGACTGTGATCATAAAGGCCTGTGACAAGAAATTGATGCAAAGATTGAACATTATTGTTTTGTTAAAGTATTTTTAGTAAAAAATGTAAAACCGTGTTAGCCAGTAGAGCAATGTGTTATTATTCTCAGCGAGAGAAACGAAGTAATCTTGTAGATATGATACCTTTTAATGGCTAACAAACATGCATAATGTTACAGCAAGCAAGCTTTTGGGGATATCTCGCTCCCTTTGTGAGGCTATTGAACGAAACTAGTTTGGATGGCACACAATTATAACATACAGATGCAGAGGGGAGGAGAACAAATTTCTATTGATCTAAATAAATGTTCACACACAGAAATTTGAGAGTGTTTTGCACTCAGAACTTAAAACAACAGAAAAACAGAGCTAAGACAAACATCGCTCAGGACAGTTTTATGATGTGTCTTAACTTTCCTTCAACCTGAACATGGAAGGAGATGCAGCACCCCTAGTTTCATACATAGCATTTTTGTGTAAAAAAAATCATGATTAATTTCAGGGCTTTTTTTCCATATTTTTGCTTTTGCTTTGTAAACCTATGAAAAGTACTTGGAAATTAGAAGAACAACATGTGTATGAAGGGACACTTATGCTATGTCCACGCAGGATGGATTTGTTATGAAATGTCTGAAACAGTCCTATAATTGACATGCTGTGAAATTTAAATTTGCTCTGTATGTCAATTTTCACATGGGTTTTGTGTAGATTTTTTCTGTAGTATGTGAATGAGATTTTTCTGCTATTATAAAAGACGTGGATTTTCTGTGTGGAGACTTTGCATGGAAAATCTGCAGCAAATCCACACATTGTGAACATTGCCTTAAAGTTCCAAACAAATTCTGTAGGCCTTACTGTACCTCTGCATGTCTTTAATTTGATATATCATCATTAGAGATGTGCGAACGTACTCGTCCGAGCTTGATATTCGTGCGAATATTAGGGTGTTCGGGATGCTCGTTACTCGTAACGAGTACCACGCGGTGTTCCGGTTACTTTCAGTTTCCTCTCTGAGACGTTAGCGCGCTTTTCCGGCCAATTGAAAGACAGGGAAGGCATTACAACTTCCCCCTGTGACGTTCAAGCCCTATACCACCCCCCTGCTGTGAGTGGCTGGGGCGATCAGATGTCACCCAAGTATAAAAGTCGGCCCCTCCCGCGGCTCGCCTCAGATGCCTTGTGAGTTAGCTGAGGGACAGTGCTGCTGGTGCCGGAGCTGCTGTAGGGAGAGCGTTATGAGTTAGTGTAGGCTTCAAGAAGCCCAACGGTTCTTCTCAGGGCCACATCTAATAGTGTGCAGTACTGTGTTAGCACTGTTTTTTTTGTTTTTTTTTCAAAATTGGATCTGCAGAGCATTGCGCCCTGCAATAGGGACAGAAGTGGTGGTTAGGCAGGGAGAGTGTTAGCAGTGAGTGTAGGCTTCAAGAACCCCAACGGTCCTTTCTAGGGCCACATCTATCCGTGTGCAGTACTGTCCAGGCTGCTGTTAGCAGTGTTGCATTTTTTTTTTTTCTCAAAACCGGCTGTGCAGACCAATGCACCCGGCATTAATACTACAGGGATAGAATTGTGTAGGCAGGGCCAGAAGACATACATTATTCATTGAATAGACGCAGCGTGGCTTGTCCTTTGAAAAACAAGGGAAAAAATTCTCTTTCATAGGCAGGCTTGCGCCAATTTCTTTCCTACATGGGAAATCCCTGGTAATACAGCATGCTGAGGGGTAGGGGTAGGCCGAGAGGACGTGGATGCGGCCGAGGACGCGGAGGCCCAAGTCAGGGTGTGGGCACAGGCCGAGCTCCTGATCCAGGTGTGTCGCAGCCGACTGCTGCGCGATTAGGAGAGAGGCACGTTTCTGGCGTCCCCACATTCATCGTCCAATTAATGGGTCCACGCGGGAGACCTTTATTAGAAAATGAGCACTGTGAGCAGGTCCTGTCGTGGATGGCAGAAAGTGCTTCGAGCAAGCTATAATCCACCCAGAGTTCTGCGCCATCCAGTGCTGCAAATCCGAATCCTCTGTCTGCTGCTCCTCCTTCCTCCCAGCCTCCTCACTCCACTACAATGACACATGCTCAGGAGCGGGAACACTCCCAGGAACTGTTCTCGGGCCCCTGCTCAGATTGGGCAGCAGTGGTTCCTCTCCCACCAGATGAGTTTATCGTCACTGATGCACAACCATTGGAAAGTTCCCGGGGTCCGGGGGATGAGGCTGGGGACTTCCGGCAACTGTCTCAAGACCTTTCAGTGGGTGAGGAGGACGATGACGATGAGACACAGTTGTCTTGCAGTGAGGTAGTAGTAAGGGCAGTAAGTCCGAGGGAGGAGCGCACAGAGGATTCGGAGGAAGAGCAGCAGGACGATGAGGTGACCCCACCTGGTGTGCAACGCCTACACAGGACAGGTCTTCAGAGGGGGAGGCACGGGCAGCAGCAGGGCAGATTGCAAGAGGCAGTGCGGTGTCCAGGGGTAGAGGCAGGGCCAGACCAAATAATCCACCAACTGTTTCCCAAAGCACACCCTCGCGCCATGCCACCCTGCAGAGGCCGAGGTGCTCTAAGGTCTGGCAGTTTATCACCGAGACGCCTGACGACCGACGAACAGTGGTGTGCAACCTTTGTCGCGCCAAGATCAGCTGGGGAGCCACCACCAACAGCCTCACCACCACCAGCATGCGCAGACATATGATGGCCAAGCACCCCACAAGGTGGGACGAAGGCCGTTCACCGCCTCCGGTTTGCACCGCTGCCTCTCCCCCTGTGCCCCAACCTGCCACTGAGATCCAACCCCCCTTTCAGGACACATGCACTACCGTCTCATGGCCTGCACCCACACCCTCACCTCCGCTGTCCTCGGCCCCATCCACCAATGTCTCGCACCGCACAGTCCAGCCGCCGCTAGCGCAAGTGTTGGAGCGCAAGCGCAAGTACGCCGCGACGCACCCGCACACTCAATCGTTAACCGTCCACATAGCCAAATTTATCAGCCTTGAGATGCTGCCGTATAGGGTTGTGGAAACGGAGGCTTTCAAAGCTATGATGGCGGCGGCGGCCCCGCGCTATTCAGTTCCCAGTCGCCACTACTTTTCCCGATGTGCCGTCCCAGCCCTGCACGACCACGTTTCCCGCAACATTGTACACGCCCTCACCAATGCGGTTAGTGGCAAGGTCCACTTAACTACGGACACGTGGACAAGCACAGGCGGGCAGGGCCACTACATCTCCCTGACGGCACATTGGGTGAATTTAGTGGAGGCTGGGACAGAGTCAGAACCTGGGACCGCTCACGTCCTACCCACCCCCAGAATTGCGGGCCCCAGCTCGGTGGTGGTATCTGCGGCGGTGTATGCTTCTTCCACTAAAGCACCCTCCTCCTCCTCCTCCTCCACCTCTGTCTCGCAATCTAGATGTGTCAGCAGCAGCAGGACGTCGCCAGCAGTCGGTGTCGCGCGGCGTGGCAGCACAGCGGTGGGCAAGCGTCAGCAGGCCGTGCTGAAACTACTCAGCTTAGGAGATAGGAGGCACACGGCCCACGAACTGCTGCAGGGTCTGACAGAGCAGACCGACCGTTGGCTTGCGCCGCTGAGCCTCCAACCGGGCATGGTTGTGTGTGACAATGGCCGTAACCTGGTGGCGGCTCTGCAGCTCGGCAGCCTCACGCACGTGCCATGCCTGGCCCACGTCTTTAATTTGGTGGTTCAGCGCTTTCTGAAAAGCTACCCACGCTTGTCAGACCTGCTCGTAAAGGTGCGCCGGCTCTGCGCACATTTCCGCAAGTCCGACACGGACGCTGCCACCCTGCGCACCCTGCAACATCGGTTTAATCTGCCAGTGCACCGACTGCTGTGCGACGTGCCCACACGGTGGAACTCTACGCTCCACATGTTGGCTAGGCTCTATGAGCAGCGTAGAGCTATAGTGGAATACCAACTCCAACATGGGCGGCGCAGTGGGAGTCAGCCTCCTCAATTCTTTTCAGAAGAGTGGGCCTGGTTAGCAGACATCTGCCAGGTCCTTGGAAACTTTGAGCAGTCTACCCAGGTGGTGAGCGGCGATGCTGCAATCATTAGCGTCACCATTCCTCTGCTATGCATCTTGAGAAGTTCCCTGCAAACCATAAAGGCAGCCGCTTTGCGCTTGGAAACAGAGCCGGGGGAAGACAGTATGTCGCTGGATAGTCAGAGCACCTCCTGTCTATATCTCAGCGCGTTCAGGAGGAGGAGGAGGAGCATGAGGAGGATGAGGAGGAGGGGGAAGAGACAGCTTGGCCCACTGCTGACGGTACCCATGCTGCTTGCCTGTCATCATTTCAGCGTGTATGGCCTGAGGAGGAGGAGGAGGATCCTGAAAGTGATCTTCCTAGTGCGGACAGCCATGTGTTGCGTACAGGTACCCTGGCACACATGGCTGACTTCATGTTAGGATGCCTTTCTCGTGACCCTCGCGTTACACGCATTCTGGCCACTACGGATTACTGGGTGTACACACTGCTCGACCCACGCTATAAGGAGAACCTTCCCACTCTCATTCCCGAAGAGGAAAGGGGTTCGAGAGTGTTGCTATACCACAGGACCCTGGCGGACAAGCTGATGGTAAAATTCCCATCCGACAGCGCTAGTGGCAGAAGGCGCAGTTCCGAGGGCCAGGTAGCAGGGGAGGTGCGGAGATCGAGCAGCATGTACAGCCCAGGCAGTGCAACAGTCTTTAAGGGCCTGGACAGCTTTATGGCTCCCCAGCAAGACTGTGTCACCGCTCCCCAGTCAAGGCTGAGTCGGCGGGAGCACTGTAAAAGGATGGTGAGGGAGTACGTAGCCGATCGCACGACCGTCCTCCGTGACGCCTCTGCCACCGACAACTACTGGGTGTCGAAGCTGGACACGTGGCCTGAACTAGCGCTGTATGCCCTGGAGGTGCTTGCTTGTCCAGCGGCTAGCGTCTTGTAGGAAAGGGTGTTTAGTGCGGCTGGGGGAATCATCACAGATAAGCGTACCCGCCTGTCAACCGACAGTGCCGAAAGGCTAACACTCATCAAGATGAACAAAGCCTGGATTTCCCCAGACTTCTCTTCTCCACCAGCGGACAGCAGCGATACCTAAGCAATACGTAGGCTGCACCCGCGGATGGAAGCTACGTTCTCTCTCACCATCCAAAACGGGGACATTTCTGCTTCATCAATCTGTGTCTAATATTCCTCCTCCTCCTCCTGCTCCTCCTCCTGAAACCTCACGTAATCACGCTGAACGGGCAATTTTTCTTAGGGCCACAAGGCTCACTCATCTAATTTTTCTAAACAATTTTTATATGTTTCAATGCTCTTAAAAGCGTTGAAACTTTAACTTGAACCAATTTTTAGTTAAACTGGGCTGCCTCCAGGCCTAGTTACCAGTTAAGCCACATTAACCAAAGCGATTAATGGGTTTCACCTGCCATCTTGGTTGGGCATGGCCAATTTTTACTGAGGTACATTAGTACTGTTGGTACACCAATGTTTTGGGGCCCTCGCCTACAGTGTAATCATAGCAATTTGTATGTTCTTCGCCTGCACTCATGGTACAGAAGTGTGTGTGGGGTTGGCCTACACTTTAGCTACATAAATGAAACTTGGGCCTTGGCTATACTGCAGCTACTGAAATGGAACTAAGACTGCGCTCCCACTATACTGCTGCTTCGGAATTGTTCCTGGGGCCTGTGTAGGCTGCTACAATGACTTAAATGGAACTAAGACTATGCTCCTCCTATACTGCTGCTTCGGAATTGTTCCTGGGGCCTGTGTAGGCTGCTACAATGACTTAAATGGAACTAAGACTATGCTCCTCCTATACTGCTGCTTCGGAATTGTTCCTGGGGCCTGTGTAGGCTGCTACTATTACTGAAATGGAATGAAGACTGCGCTCCCACTATACTGCTGCTTCGGAATTGTTACTGGGGCCTGTGTAGGCTGCTACTATTACTGAAATGGAACTAAGACTGTGCTCCCCCTATACTGCTGCTAGTGATATGTTAGTGGGGCCTGTCGCTAATGCTACGGCTGAAATGTTACTAATTCTGGGCTCTGCCTATACCGCTGCTAATGGTATGTCTCTGGGGTGTGGAAACAGAGGCTTCCCAAAGACATGATGGCGGCGAGGCCATTTCCCACCAACGCTGTTACTGTTAAGGTGCATATAACCACGGACACATGGAGAGGACACGTTGTGCCTCCAAAACATCCCCCGCCACGGCCCACTTAATCCTGGCCACATTCCGAAAACCAACAAAATAAAACCGCGCTACTAGGTCCGCAGTCACCACCACATTACCACCAACGCGGTTACTGTTAAGGTACATATTACCAGTCTGACTGGGGCATGCAGTGTTGGCCGGAGCCCACCTGCATTAAGCACGACATTACTACCTCAGCTGTGTTGGGCAATGCAATGGGATATTTTTGTGTATCGCCGGTGGGTTCCAGGGAGCCACCCATGCTGTAGGTGCACACGGAGTTTAACCTACATGTGTCCACTTGTAAAGAACCCCAGTCTGACTGGGGCATGCAGTGTGGGCCGAAGCCCACCTGCATTAGGGCGCCCACCCACTGGCGATTTTTTTCCCTGCGAAATTCGCAGCATTTTTTTCTCTGCAGGGGTCTATGGGACTTGTAATGTTAAAATCGCGATCGCGCAAAATCGCAATTTACCGCGAAATCGCGATTTTGCGCGATCGCGATTTTAACATTACAAGTCCCATAGACCCCTGCAAAGAAAAAAATGCTGCGAATTTCGCAGGGAAAAAAATCGCCAGTGGGTGGGCGCCCTTAAGCACGACATTACTACCTCAGCTGTGTTGGGCAATGCAATGGGATATTTCTATGTACCGCCGGTGGCTTCCTGGCACCCACCCATGCTGTGGGTCCACAGGGAATTATAAATGCATCTGTTTCCACTTGTAAAGAACCCCAGTCAGACTGGGGCATGCAGTGTGGGCCGAAGCCCACCTGCATTAAGCACGACATTACTACCTCAGCTGTGTTGGGCAATGCAATGGGATATTTTTGTGTATCGCCGGTGGGTTCCAGGGAGCCACCCATGCTGTAGGTGCACACAGAGTTTAACCTACATGTGTCCACTTGTAAAGAACCCCAGTCTGACTGGTGCATGCAGTGTGGGCCGAAGCCCACCTGCATTAAGCACGACATTACTACCTCAGCTGTGTTGGGCAATGCAATGGGATATTTCTATGTACCGCCGGTGGCTTCCTGGCACCCACCCATGCTGTGGGTCCACAGGGAATTATAAATGCATCTGTTTCCACTTGTAAAGAACCCCAGTCTGACTGGGGCATGCAGTGTGGGCCGAAGCCCACCTGCATTAAGCACGACATTACTACCTCAGCTGTGTTGGGCAATGCAATGGGATATTTTTGTGTATCGCCGGTGGGTTCCAGGGAGCCACCGATGCTGTCGGTCGACAGGGACTTCACAATAGGGAGTTGTACCTGCCTGTGTCTATGAATTAAAAAGCCCGGTCTGACTGGGGCATGCAGAGACACCTTGACAGAATGAATAGTGTGTGGCACAAAGGTTCCCCATTGGTATGCCCACGTGTGCAGCTCCTGATGGCGGTGGCACAGGATTCTATTTCTCATTGCTTCTGTACAGCATTGTGGGCTGTCGCCCCGCCCCTTTTAAAGAGGGTCGCTGCCTAGCCGTGCCAACCCTCTGCAGTGTGTGCCTGCGGTTCCTCCTCATGGCAGACGCACTTCTAAATAGACATGAGGGTGGTGTGGCATGAGGGCAGCTGAAGGCTGCGCAGGGACACTTTGGTGTGCGCTGTGGGGGGGAGGGGGGGCGGTTGGGCAGCATGTAACCCAGGAGAAGTGGCACTGGAGTGTCATGCAGGCAGTGATTGTGCTTTGTTGGAGGTAGTGTGGTGCTTAGCTAAGGTATGCATTGCTAATGAGGGCTTTTCAGAAGTAAAAGTTGTTGGGAGGGGGGGGGGCCCACTCTTGCCGCTATTGTGGCTTAATAGTGGGACCTGTGAACTTGAGATGCAGCCCAACATGTAGCCCCTCGCCTGCCCTATCCGTTGCTGTGTCGTTCCCATCACTTTCTTGAATTGCCCAGATTTTCACACAAACCTTAGCGAGCATCGGCGAAATACAAAAATGCTCGGGTCGCCCATTGACTTCAATGGGGTTTGTTACTCGAAACGAACCCTCGAGCATCGCGAAAAGTTCGTCCCGAGTAACGAGCACCCGAGCATTTTGGTGCTCGCTCATCTCTAATCATCATCAGACATTTAAAAAAAAAACTGCATTCTTGTTTCTTTAGTTACTGTAATACTTTTAGGTGTACCAATTATAGTACAGATTAACAGAAACTTAATGTACACTCATACACCTTCTTAATTGCCAAAATGGAGTGAAACATTTTCTACAAATATTGATTACTCACAGTTTTCTGCTTAATTTTAGGCTGTTTGCAGCACTATGGCATACAGACAAGCTCATTATGCATCACTGTGGAAAATGTATAATGTGCGTTTCACCACCTCAAGGGGAATCTTTGAAAAAGCAGGTGGTAAAATGCGAGTTGGGGTGCAGGAACGCACTACTGGTATATTTGTTGTTCTTCTTATTTTCTTTATGCCTATTGGAATAGAACTATCAAACTACTAACATCCACTTGTCTGTGAATATGTGAGTGCTTCTCATGCTCCGCCTCTAGTGATGTCATCGCTCTGCTCCCTGGTGTTGTCATCAAAGGTCCTACAACATATATAAAACACAGAGCCTGACTGACAGAAGAACAACAAAGTTAGGGCTCTTGGAAGTGGAAGACAAAAATAACAAAATGAGAATACAACTAAGCCTTTACTATCTCAGAAGACACAACTCAGCAGTCCTAACAGAATACTTCCACCACAGGGATCCGGTGAGCTAAAGGACCTGCGATTATGTCACTGCTGTGGGAGGAGCCTTTCTGCAGTTTGTAGAAAGTACTGTATGTGGGTTCTTTTCATGCTTCGCCCCCTGTGTGATGTCATCACAGGACCTATATGATATATAAGACACAGAGCCTGACTGACAAAAGGACAATACAGTTAGGGCTCTTGAAAAGGGGAGGACAATACAACTAAGGTGTTATTGTCTCAGACACAATTCATCGGTCCTGACAGAAGACACTGACCTACCATCACCTCAGAGATCCAGTGGGTTGAAGGACCTGTGGTGATGTTATTACTATGGGAGTATTGTTTGTCTTGTATGGGACTCAAGATGGATGTAGTAGAGCTGTGTGTGATGTGTGGTGATCATAATGGATGTGCCATGTAGCAGGCATGTGTGTGTGTGTGTGAGATTCAGGATGTAGCAGAGCTGTGTGTGTCATGTTCTGTGTGTGTGATGTGTGGGGTCAGGATGGATGTAGTAGAGCTGTGTGTGTGATGTGTGGGGATCATAATGGATGTACCATGTAGAAGAACTATGTGTGTGTGTAAATCAGGATGTAGCAAAGCTGTGTGTGTGCTGTGTGGGGTTAAGATGGATGGAGTAGAGCTGTGTGTGTAATGTGTGGGAATCAAGATGGATGTAGTAGAGCTGTGTGTGTGTGATGTGTGGGGATCATAATGGATGTACCACGTAGCAGATCTATGTCTGTTTGAATCAGGATGTAGCAGAGCTGTGTGTATCATGTGCTATGTGGGATCAGAATGGATGTAGTAGAGCTGTGTGTGAAGTATGGGGATCATAATGGATGAACCAAGGAGCAGGCATGGGTGTGTGTGATTCATGATGTAGTAGAGCTGTGTGTGTCATGTGCTGTGTGTGTGATGTGTGGGGTCAGGATGGATGTAGTAGAGCAGTGCGTGTGATGTGTGGAGTTCATAATGGATGTACCAAGTAGCAGAGCTGTGTGTGTGTGTGTGCGAATCAGAATGTAGTAGAGTTGCGTATGTCATGTGCTGTGTGTGTGTGATGTGTGGGGTCAGGATAGATGTAGTAGAGCTTTGTGTGTAATGTACCATGTAGCCCAGCTGTGTGGCGCACTGCGCCACCAGAAACACTGGTACTATAATTTCCTAATAATTACTAGTTACATATATAAGGACTGACTACTTCTATATTTGTTATGCCAATGTCTAAATATAATATTACCAGATTGTGTGAACCTGCTTATATGGACACTGCATACTATGTTTTTTCAAAACAATTGCAGTCTTGAATTCTCATGCACCTGTGTCTTGTGTGTTGGACTTAGTGGTTTGGTGTAGCTTATAAGAAACATGCAGAAAGTAACACAATACTCCTTATTAGAGATGAGCGAGCACCAAAATGCTCGGGTGCTCGTTACTCGGGACGAAATTTTCGCAATGCTCGAGGGTTCGTTTCGAGTAGCGAACCCCATTGAAGTCAATGGGCGACCCGAGCATTTTTGTATTTCGCAGATGCTCGCTAAGGTTTCCATGTGTGAAAATCTGGGCAATTCAAGAAAGTGATGGGAACGACACAGCAACGGATAGGGCAGGCGAGGGGCTACATGTTGGGCTGCATCTCAAGTTCACAGGTCCCACTATTAAGCCACAATACCGGCAAGAGTGGGCCCCCCCCCCCCCCCAACAACTTTTACTTCTGAAAAGCCCTCATTAGCATGGCCTACCTTAGCTAAGCACCACACTACCTACAACAAAGCACAATCACTGCCTGCATGACACTCTGCTGCCACTTCTCCTGGGTTACATGCTGCCCAACCCCCCTCCCCCCTGCACGACGCAGTGTCCACAGCGCACACCAAACTGTCCCTGCGCAGCCTTCAGCTGCCCTTATGCCACACTACCCTCATGTCTATTTATAAGTGCGTCTGCCATGAGGAGGAACTGCAGGCACACACTGCAGAGGGTTGGCACGGCTAGGCAGCGACCCTCTTTAAAAGTGGTGGGGCGATAGCCCACAATGCTGTACAGAAGCAATGAGAAATATAATCCTGTGCCACCGCCATCAGGAGCTGCACACGTGGGCATAGCAATGGGGAACCTATGTGCCACACACTATTCATTCTGTCAAGGTGTCTGCATGCCCCAGTCAGACTGGTAATATGTACCTTAACAGTAACCGCGTTGGTGGTAATGTGGTGGTGACTGCGGACCTAGTAGCGCGGTTTTATTTTGTTGGTTTTCGGAATGTGGCCAGGATTAAGTGGGCCGTGGCGGGGGATGTTTTGGAGGCACAACGTGTCCTCTCCACGTGTCCGTGGTTATATGCACCTTAACAGTAACAGCGTTGGTGGGAAATGGCCACGCCGCCATCGTGTCTTTGGGAAGCCTCTGTTTCCACACCCCAGAGACATACCATTAGCAGCAGTATAGGCAGAGCCCATAATTCGTAACATTTCAGCCGTAGCATTAGGACAGGCCCCACTAACATATCACTAGCAGCATTATAGGGGGAGCACAGTATTAGTTCCATTTCAGTAATAGTAGCACTCAAGACAGGCCCCAGTAACAATTCCGAAGCAGCAGTATAGTGGGAGCGCAGTCTTCGTTCCATTTCAGTAATAGTAGCACTCAAGACAGGCACCAGTAACAATTCAGAAGCAGCAGTATAGTGGGAGTGCAGTCTTCGTTCCATTTCAGTAATAGTAGCACTCAAGACAGGCCCCAGTAACAATTCCGAAGCAGCAGTATAGGAGGAGCATAGTCTTAGTTCCATTTAAGTAATAGTAGCAGCCTACACAGGCCCCAGGAACAATTCCGAAGCAGCAGTATAGTGTGAGCGCAGTCTTCGTTCCATTTCCGTAATAGTAGCACTCAAGACAGGCACCAGTAACAATTCCGAAGCAGCAGTATAGTGGGAGCGCAGTCTTCGTTCCATTTCAGTAATACAGATAGTCCCCGACTTGCGAACATTCGACTTACGAATTTCGCTAGACACGAACTATCTGTACAGCACAGTATGATGTAATGCTATGGCATTACATCATACTGTGCAGGGACCGGACAGGCTTCTATCAAGCCTGATAGAAGCCTGTCCGGTCACATCGCGGTTGCTGGGCAGCCGGGGGCCTTCTGAAAGGCCCTAGAGCTGTCTATGCAGAGCGCCTAGCAAGCCGTGCGCTTGATGGGCACTCTGCATAGGCAGCCCTGGGGCCTTTCAGGAGGTCCCCGGCTGCCTAGCAACCACACAGCGTCCCGCGATCTCATCGTGGGACACTGTACGGGCCCCCTGAACGTCGGGTGCCGGCTGTTGTTACAGCGGGCTCCCGGCGGCAGCAGTTCCGACGAGCCGCGCCGCTCGTCAGAACTGTTAACACTTTAAATACCGCTGTCAGAGCGGTATTTAAAGTGTTAACCTTCCGACAAGCGGCGCGGCTCGTCGGAACTGCTGCCGCCGGGAGCCCGCTGTAATAACAGCCGGCACCCGACGTTGTATGGAGAGGGATCCACCCGCGATCCCCTCCATACAACCATTTGTTCGACTTGCGAACAAAACGGACTTGCGAACGGGCTCCCGGAACGGAACCTGTTCGCAAGTCGGGGACTAACTGTAGTAGCACTCAAGACAGGCCCCAGTAACAATTCCGAAGCAGCAGTATAGGAGGAGCATAGTCTAAGTTCCATTTAAGTAATAGTAGCAGCCTACACAGGCCCCAGGAACAATTCCGAAGCAGCAGTATAGTGGGAGCGCAGTCTTAGTTCCATTTCAGTAGCTGCAGTATAGCCAAGGCCCAAGTTACATTTATGTAGCTAAAGTGTAGGCCAACCCCACACACCTTTCTGTACCATGAGTGCAGGCGAAGAACATAGAAATTGCTATGATTACACTGTAGGTGAGGGCCCAAAAAAATTGGTGTACCAACAGTACTAATGTACCTCAGTAAAAATTGGCCATGCCCAACCAAGATGGCAGGTGAAACCCATTAATCGCTTTGGTTAATGTGGCTTAACTGGTAACTAGGCCTGGAGGCAGCCCAGTTTAACGAAAAATTGTTTCAAGTTAAAGTTCCAACGCTTTTAAGAGCATTGAAACGTATAAAAAATTTTTAGAAAAATTATGAGTGAGCCTTGTGGCCCTAAGAAAAATTGCCCGTTCAGCGTGATTACGTGAGGTTTCAGGAGGAGGAGCAGGAGGAGGAGGAGGAATATTAGACACAGATTGATGAAGCAGAAATGTCCCCGTTTTGGATGGTGAGAGAGAACGATGCTTCCATCCGCGGGTGCAGCCTACGTATTGCTTAGGTATCGCTGCTGTCCGCTGGTGGAGAAGAGAAGTCTGGGGAAATCCAGGCTTTGTTCATCTTGATGAGTGTTAGCCTGTCGGCACTGTCGGTTGACAGGCGGGTACACTTATCTGTGATGATTCCCCCAGCCGCACTAAACACCCTCTCCGACAAGACGCTAGCCGCAGGACAAGCAAGCACCTCCAGGGCATACAGCGCTAGTTCAGGCCACGTGTCCAGCTTCGACACCCAGTAGTTGTAGGTGGCAGAGGCGTCACGGAGGACGGTCGTGCAATCGGCTACGTACTCCCTCACCATCCTTTTACAGTGCTCCCGCCGACTCAGCCTTGACTGGGGAGCGGTGACACAGTCTTGGTGGGGAGCCATAAAGCTGTCCAGGCCCTTAAAGACTGTTGCACTGCCTGGGCTGTACATGCTGCTCGATCTCCGCACCTCCCCTGCTACCTGGCCCTCGGAACTGCGCCTTCTGCCACTAGCGCTGTCGGATGGGAATTTTACCATCAGCTTGTCCGCCAGGGTCCTGTGGTATAGCAACACTCTCGAACCCCTTTCCTCTTTGGGAATGAGAGTGGGAAGGTTCTCCTTATAGCGTGGGTCGAGCAGTGTGTACACCCAGTAATCCGTAGTGGCCAGAATGCGTGTAACGCGAGGGTCACGAGAAAGGCATCCTAACAGGAAGTCAGCCATGTGTGCCAGGGTACCTGTACGCAACACATGGCTGTCTTCACTAGGAAGATCACTTTCAGGATCCTCCTCCTCCTCCTCCTCCTCCTCCTCCTCAGGCCATACACGCTGAAAGGATGACAGGCAAGCAGCAGGGGCACCGTCAGCAGTGGGCCAAGCTGTCTCTTCCCCCTCCTCCTCATCCTCCTCATGCTCCTCCTCCTCCTCCTGAACGCGCTGAGATATAGACAGGAGGGTGCTCTGACTATCCAGCGACATACTGTCTTCCCCCGCCTCCGTTTCCGAGCGCAAAGCATCTGCCTTTATGCTTTGCAGGGAACTTCTCAAGATGCATAGTGGAGGAATGGTGACGCTAATGATTGCAGCATCGCCGCTCACCACCTGGGTAGACTGCTCAAAGTTTCCAAGGACCTGGCAGATGTCTGCCAACCAGACGCACTCTTCAGAAAATAATTGAGGAGGCTGACTCCCACTGCGCCGCCCATGTTGGAGTTGGTATTCCACTATAGCTCTACGCTGCTCATAGAGCCTGGCCAACATGTGGAGCGTAGAGTTCCACCGTGTGGGCACGTTGCACAGCAGTCGGTGCACTGGCAGATTAAAACGATGTTGCAGGGTGCGCAGGGTGGCAGCGTCTGTGTAGGACTTGCGGAAATGTGCGCAGAGCCGGCGCACCTTTACGAGCAGGTCTGACAAGCGTGGGTAGCTTTTCAGAAAGCGCTGAACCACCAAATTAAAGACGTGGGCCAGGCATGGCACGTGCATGAGGCTGCCGAGCTGCCGAGGCTGCGTGAGGCAGCTCTCCTAAGCCGAGTAGTTTCAGCACGGCCTGCTGACGCTTGCCCACCGCTGTGCTGCCACGCCGCGTGACACCGACTGCTGGCGACGTGCTGCTGCTGCTGACACATCTTGATTGCGAGACAGAGGTTGCGGAGGAGGAGGGTGCTTTAGTGGAGGAAGCATACACCGCCGCAGATACCAGCACCGAGCTGGGGCCCGCAATTCTGGGGGTGGGTAGGACGTGAGCGGTCCCAGGCTCTGACTCTGTCCCAGCCTCCACTAAATTCACCCAATATGCCGTCAGGGAGATGTAGTGGCCCTGGCCGCCTGTGCTTGTCCACGTGTCCGTTGTTAAGTGGACCTTGGCAGTAACCGCGTTGGTGAGGGCGCGTACAATGTCGCGGGAGACGTGGTCGTGCAGGGCTGGGACGGCACATCGGGAAAAGTAGTGGCGACTGGGAACTGAGTAGCGTGGGGCCGCCGCCTCCATCATACCTTTGAAGGACTCCGTTTCCACAACCCTATACGGCAGCATCTCAAGGCTGATAAATTTGGCTATGTGGACGGTTAACGCTTGAGCGTGCGGGTGCGTGGCGGCGTACTTGCGCTTGCGCTCCAACAGTTGCGCTAGCGACGGCTGGACGGTGCATTGACAGACACTGGTGGATGGGGCCGAGGACAGCGGAGGTGAGGGTGTGGGTGCAGGCCATGAGACGGTAGTGCCTGTGTCCTGAGAGGGGGGTTGTATCTCAGTGGCAGATTGGGGCACAGGGGGAGAGGCAGCGGTGCAAACCGGAGGCGGTGAACGGCCTTCGTCCCACCTTGTGGGGTGCTTGGCCATCATATGTCTGCGCATGCTGGTGGTGGTGAGGCTGTTGGTGGTGGCTCCCCGGCTGATCTTGGCGCGACAAAGGTTGCACACCACTGTTCGTCGGTCGTCAGGCGTCTCTGTGAAAAACTGCCAGACCTTAGAGCACCTTGGCCTCTGCAGGGTGGCATGGCGCGAGGGTGCGCTTTGGGAAACAGTTGGTGGATTATTCGGTCTGGCCCTGCCTCTACCCCTGGCCACCGCACTGCCTCTTGCAACCTGCCCTGCTGCTGCCCTTGCCTCCCCCTCAGAAGACCTGTCCTGAGTAGGCGTTGCAAACCAGGTGGGGTCAGTCACCTCATCGTCCTGCTGCTCTTCCTCCGAATCCTCTGTGCGCTCCTCCCTCGGACTTACTGCCCTCACTACTACCTGACTGCAAGACAACTGTGTCTCATCGTCATCGTCCTCCTCACCCACAGAAAGGTCTTGAGACAGTTGGCGGAAGTCCCCAGCCTCATCCCCCGGACCGCGGGAACTTTGCAATGGTTGTGCATCAGTGACTAAAAACTCCTCTGGTGGGAGAGGAACCACTGCTGCCCAATCTGAGCAGGGGCCCGAGAACAGTTCCTGGGAGTCTTCCCGCTGCTGAGCATGTGTCATTGGAGTGGAGTGAGGAGGCTGGGAGGAAGGAGGAGCAGCAGACAGAGGATTCGGATTTGCAGCAGTGGATGGCGCAGAACTGTGGGTGGACGATAGGTTGCTCGAAGCACTTTCTGCCATCCAGGACAGGACCTGCTGACACTGCTCATTTTCTAATAAAGGTCTCCCGCGTGGACCCATGAATTGTGCGATGAATGTCGGGACGCCAGAAACGTGCCTCTCTCCTAATCGCGCAGCAGTCGGCTGCGATACACCTGGATCAGGAGCTCGGCCTGTGCCCACACCCTGACTTGGGCCTCCGCGTCCTCGCCCGCGTCCACGTCCTCTAGGCCTAACCCTACCCCTCAGCATGCTGTATTACCAGTGATTTGATTTCCCAGGCAGGAAATAAATTGGCGCAAGCCTGCAGGCCAAATATACTTTTTTCCCTTTTTTTTAAAAGGAAAGGCCCACTGCGTCTATTCAATGAATAATAAGTTTAATAACTGTGTTGTGCCCCTGCAAATGTGTCACAGAACTTTAGTGTTGCAGAGTTATTAACTAGAGCAGAGCAAGGAATTTCACAGGCAGGAAAGAAAGTGGCGCAAGCCTGCTGTAAAACGTAGCTGGCTGCGTCTGATTTTTTTACGTTCTCCGCGCAGCACACACGTACCCAGAGCCCTGAGGAGTGTCAGAGGCAGGCCAAATATACTTTTTTCCATTTTTTTTAGAAGGAAAGGCCCACTGCGTCTATTCAATGAATAATAACTGTGTTGTGCCCCTGCAAATGTGTCACAGAACTTTAGTGTTGCAGAGTTATTAACTATGGCAGAGCAAGGAATTTCACAGGCAGGAAAGAAAGTGGCGCAAGCCTGCTGTAAAACGTAGCTGGCTGCGTCTGATTTTTTTACGTTCTCCACGCAGCACACACGTACCCAGAGCCCTTAGGAGTGTCAGAGGCAGGCTAAATATACTTTTTTCCCTTTTTTTTAAAAGGAAAGGCCCACTGCGTCTATTCAATGAATAATAACTGTGTTGTGCCCCTGCAAATGTGTCACAGAACTTTAGTGTTGCAGAGTTATTAACTATGGCAGAGCAGGTATTTCCCAGGCAGGAAAAAAATTGGCGCAAGCCTGCAGGCCAAATATACTTTTTTCCCTTTTTTTTAAAAGGAAAGGCCCACTGCGTCTATTCAATGAATAATAAGTTTAATAACTGTGTTGTGCCCCTGCAAATGTGTCACAGAACTTTAGTGTTGCAGAGTTATTAACTAGAGCAGAGCAAGGAATTTCACAGGCAGGAAAGAAAGTGGCGCAAGCCTGCTGTAAAACGTAGCTGGCTGCGTCTGATTTTTTTACGTTCTCCACGCAGCACACACGTACCCAGAGCCCTTAGGAGTGTCAGAGGCAGGCCAAATATACTTTTTTCCCTTTTTTTTAAAAGGAAAGGCCCACTGCGTCTATTCAATGAATAATAACTGTGTTGTGCCCCTGCAAATGTGTCACAGAACTTTAGTGTTGCAGAGTTATTAACTATGGCAGAGCAGGTATTTCCCAGGCAGGAAAAAAATTGGCGCAAGCCTGCAGGCCAAATATACTTTTTTCCCTTTTTTTTAAAAGGAAAGGCCCACTGCGTCTATTCAATGAATAATAAGTTTAATAACTGTGTTGTGCCCCTGCAAATGTGTCACAGAACTTTAGTGTTGCAGAGTTATTAACTAGAGCAGAGCAAGGAATTTCACAGGCAGGAAAGAAAGTGGCGCAAGCCTGCTGTAAAACGTACCTGGCTGCGTCTGATTTTTTTACGTTCTCCGCGCAGCACACACGTACCCAGAGCCCTGAGGAGTGTCAGAGGCAGGCCAAATATACTTTTTTCCATTTTTTTTAAAAGGAAAGGCCCACTGCGTCTATTCAATGAATAATAACTGTGTTGTGCCCCTGCAAATGTGTCACAGAACTTTAGTGTTGCAGAGTTATTAACTATGGCAGAGCAAGGAATTTCACAGGCAGGAAAGAAAGTGGCGCAAGCCTGCTGTAAAACGTAGCTGGCTGCGTCTGATTTTTTTACGTTCTCCGCGCAGCACACACGTACCCAGAGCCCTGAGGAGTGTCAGAGGCAGGCCAAATATACTTTTTTCCATTTTTTTTAAAAGAAAAGGCCCACTGCGTCTATTCAATGAATAATAACTGTGTTGTGCCCCTGCAAATGTGTCACAGAACTTTAGTGTTGCAGAGTTATTAACTATGGCAGAGCAAGGAATTTCACAGACAGGAAAGAAAGTGGCGCAAGCCTGCAGGCCAAATATACTTTTTTCCCATTTTTTTAAAAGGAAAGGCCCACTGCATCTATTCAATGAATAATAAGTTTAATAACTGTGTTGTGCCCCTGCAAATGTGTCACAGAAGTTTAGTGTTTCAGAGTTATTAACTAGAGCAGAGCAAGGAATTTCACAGGCAGGAAAGAAAGTGGCGCAAGCCTGCTGTAAAACGTAGCTGGCTGCGTCTGATTTTTTTTTACGTTCTCCGCGCGGCACACACGTACCCAGAGCCCTGAGGAGTGTCAGAGGCAGGCCAAATATACTTTTTTCCCTTTTTTTTTTTTAAAGGAAAGGCCCACTGCGTCTATTCAATGAATAATAACTGTGTTGTGCCCCTGCAAATGTGTCACAGAACTTTAGTGTTGCAGAGTTATTAACTATGGCAGAGCAGGTATTTCCCAGGCAGGAAAGAAATTGGCGCAAGCCTGCAGGCCAAATATACTTTTTTCCCTTTTTTTAAAAAGGAAAGGCCCACTGCGTCTATTCAATGAATAATAACTGTGTTGTGCCCCTGCAAATGTGTCACAGAACTTTAGTGTTGCAGAGTTATTAACTATGGCAGAGCAAGGAATTTCACAGGCAGGAAAGAAAGTGGCGCAAGCCTGCTGTAAAACGTAGCTGGCTGCGTCTGATTTTTTTACGTTCTCCACGCAGCACACACGTACCCAGAGCCGTTAGGAGTGTCAGAGGCAGGCCAAATATACTTTTTCCCCTTTTTTTAAAAGGAAAGGCCCACTGCGTCTATTCAATGAATAATAACTGTGTTATGGCCCTGCCTACACAATTCTGTCCCTGTAGTATCAATGCAGGGTGCAATGCTCTGCACAGACGATTTTGAGAAAAAAAAAATGCAACACAGCTAACAGCAGCCTGCACAGTACTCCACACGGTTAAATGTGGCCCTAGAAAGGACCGTTGGGGTTCTTGAAGCCTACACTCACTCCTAACACTCTCCCTGCCTAACCACCACTTCTGTCCCTAATGCAGGGTGCAATGCTCTGCACAGCCGATTTTGAGAAAAAAAAAAATATATCCACTGCTAACAGCAGCCTGCACACAGGTAGATGTGGCCCTAAGAAGGACCGTTGGAGTTCTTGAAGCCTTCACTCACTACAAACACTCTCCCTACAGCAACTCCAATACAACTGGACTTTCCCTCAGCTAACTCACAAGGCATCTGAGGCGAGCCGCGGGAGGGGCCGATTTTTATACTCGGGTGACATCTGATCTCCCCAGCCACTCACAGCAGGGGGGTGGTATAGGGCTGGAACAACACAGGAGGAAGTTGTAATGCCTTCCCTGTCTTTCAATTGGCCAGAAAAGCGCGCTAACGTCTCAGAGATGAAAGTGAAAGTAACCCGAACATCGCGTGGTACGTTCGCTCATCTCTACTCCTTATACAACATTACAGAATCATATTGCAAGCAAATAATCATTTCCATGTATAAACCATTGGTAGAAAATCATACATTACTTAATAAAATCATAATCACTACAAAAGATTTAAAAAAATCACCTGCATTACACCTTTTACTGTGACATTCCCACATTATTGGGTTATATTAAAGAAAGCCTACTAGATTGAACAGTATACAATGTATACATCTATTCCTTCTGATTAACATGCCATGAGGCATAGCACACATTCTGCAACCGTATTAACTAGGCAATATAAAATCTACACTAATTAGTTTTTTCTTTGCCAGTACAGGATAATTAACCAAACAAATTAAGGGAATCACACACCGTTGGGACTCTAGAGAGTGACTGTCATAGACTACTCTGTCATTCTGCTCAGTCTTAACGACTAACCTAACATACAGTATCAGTGAAAGAAATGATACACGCAGTCTGTGACTATTAACAGAGAAATGATGGCAATGTCATAGGGCCCAGGGACAGCAAGGTAATTAAAACATAATTAACAAAGATAATGAGTGGCACTCTCAGATATGAGTGTTCTTCTTTTTTCAGCTGGCCTGTGTGATTTAATAAGCATAGAATAAAAACTGCATAATTTTATCTAAATTTGCTGCCGTTAGAGAATTGTTGGAGCCTATAAAGCCTGTGCAATGTAACCATCTCATTCATAATATGGATGCCCAAGTGTAAAAGTTTATGATAGATAGCACAGAGTCCATGTTCATGGTGTGCATTGTGCAATCCACAGTCAGTGTAACAACTGACGGCTCCCCAGATGTACATAGTCACAGTAGAAATAATATTCTTTTAAGAATCAACCATAAATTCATTATAAGAATATTTTTCAGCAGTACTGCTAATTTCCAAGTAAGTAATTTAAGAAATTAGTCAAGTAAATACTCTAGTAGCAGATAGGAATTATCGTTGTAGCAGCACTAACACATGCTGCATTAGTGCACTACTAAGTTAATGAGCCATGCTGAGCAGCGACTCTGCATGGTTACGCTAATTGCATTGTGCAGCCGCCATTCAGAGTGAATGACAGCAGCTGCACTACGCAATTAGCATAGCGCAGTTTACAGGCAAATGTCGCATGCCAACCTTTGAGGATAACACTACTAACAACTGTATAGAAATCACAGGTTTAATCTAACCAACGTATACAGTAATATGGTATATCAGTATACAGTAATATGGTATATCAGTATACAGTAATATGGTAAAGTGCAATGTTTTTGGTGCAGCATCAAAATATTTAGAATAACACCAAAAAAATCAGAGGGTAGATGTCTACAGCTGACTAAAGAACCCCTTTTCTATGGTAGCTGTGGATGTTCAGGGCTGCCCACTGTCCAGCATTTGTTGTCTCTGGTCTTCAGGGAGGGTCTTTCATATATGACCCTTCCCTTATTTGTTTGCAGATTATTGTGCAGGCTTGCTGGTTAGTAGAGTAATGCTGAAAGTCTTTATCAGATGAAGTTCCCTTCTAGACAACAGAAAGGTGGTCAGCAAAGCCTTTGGGAAATGGCAGACGTATGGTTAAAGGACTGTTATTGGGCAATACAAAGCTGTGTCTTAGAAGACTCACACTTAGTCATGGCTTTCTGGTTGACTGGAAACATTTCTCATTTTTTCAGGCTCGGTTGGACAGATGCAGCCTGCACTTAATGAAAAAATCTGTGAAAGTTTTCCAATATTCCAGCTGAATAGCTCAGTCCAGAATAAGTGTAATACAGAATAATACAGTCCAGAATCAACCTAATAAATAATAGTTTAGCCTATGGCAGTGTAAAATAATGCAGTTCATAGTCATATGCTGTGTAAAGTGTATTTTAAAATTTCTCAGTCCTGGATTTATTGCTCATCAAATGAATAAAACAAATTTCACACTTCAATTTTTCAGTGCAACTAGGAAAAACAAACTTAAATCCGTCCAGAATGACCTCTGAGTTTTCGCTTATAGCAAAGGCATGTTTTCTATTTTCTATATTATATGGGCCTAATCAAGTTGCCCTTACACCAAGATACACTCACACTTATTATGTCAATCTCTAATTCTAAATCACGTGTTAACTATTTAGCCTAATAATTGACACTTTAAAAAGAACAATCTTAGGCATGAAGATTTTCAGCCAATTGTGTCATGGCCACAGCGCATCTGAAAATTGCGTGAACAAGAGGCAACAATGACCAGGTCACGGCTGCAACTCCCGTTTTAACACCCGTTCAGACAGCCGAGTGCAGTGCTTATATGCCGCACCCAGAATACCATCGCACGGGGAGAGACAGTTTATCTCTGCTGGCTGTCAGCAAGGGAAGGGGGCATGACGGGATGGGAGCTAGTGTGCTAAACTCCCATTCCCTCTCCACCCCTTGTCAGCTACCGGCAATGAGAGAGGGTGAGATGTGGCAGGAGCTTAGCACACTAGCTCCCACCCCATCCTGCTCCCTTCCATTGCAGACAGGCAGCAAAGGGTGGAGAGGAAGAGCGCATGCGGTAGGAGTTTAGCAGGCATGCTGCTAAACTCCTTCCCTCTTCCCTTCTCTGGTAGCTCCCATAGGCTCCCATTGTATTCCGGCCAGAAGATAGTTCCAGAACTATCTTTTCTAGCTGGCGTAAAAATGTCCGGCCAAAATGCCCAACATATGCGCTATCTTTGCTGGCTGGATGTTTTTGCGCATTGGGAATATGCCAATATGAACTGATGCATTGGAAACCATGCATCAGATGGGTAGCGTAATTCATCCGGCCGTGAAATAGCGGCTAATATATGCTCGTATGAAAGAGCCCTTATACTTGGAACATATTACTGTATAAATTGTTTTTCAAAAGTATACCCTTGGTTCATCATTTCAATTTAGTCAAATGTTGTCTGTTATTCATACCTATTTGATATTTACAGTACATTAATAAACTTTTGCTTTATTGGCAAATATTCAATAGAAAGCTTTGAGCAATCATTTTTGTTTGAACACGCATTTAAAACAATTTAATCCGAACTTAAAATTTCCCTTTCATTAGCATTCCCAGTGTCCACATACCATTTGTACAAATATATTTAAAACCAAAACTGATATTATTCAAATAAGAAAAACCCAACATATTGAGTACATTGTGTTCAAGCATCAGGAATGAATTCATATTGAATTCAAATGGAGACAAATTTCTTCTCTCCATTTTTTTTCTTTTGTTAGACTCGTGTTACATTCGCACAGGATGCAAGTATAGTGCCTTCCTTGAGTCCCACCTTCATTCCTTACCTCTATATCACTTGTTGGCTCCCCCTTTGGTCTTGCTGGGTAAAATGATATTTTTTTCATCATTTGACTCCATCTGTCCACTGGTAAAAAAAAATACCACGTAGGAATATGTAACATGTACAAACAGATGGACAACATAAAAAAGAAACAAACAATCAAGGAAAAAAAGAAAAGATCAGCAGCACTCACTCTTATACCAGAATATGGCAGAGTAACCGGAAAAAGTGCTTACCTCAATAGGACTCAATCCAGTGCCCCCGCCAATCTGCCAGCGTATTATGAATAAAAGGCAGCGTAGGAGCGCATATGTGAAAAAGGTTAAAAAGCCTTTATTTTGCCCATGGTACATGCGCCAGCGATGTTTCAACCCGCTATGGTTTTTTTTCAAGCTGGTGAAGCAGGAGACATACATGACTTAAATAGACAGAACACACGACCCACCGCCAATTAAAATCAAAATGTCACACAGGTGTGGAAACACCTACTAACCACATGTAAATCGGGTGATGTCTGGCACTATAACCACAGTTCCTTCTCCATCATGGCTTCCCCGCGTCTCTCAAAGTGAAAAGCACATGCGTGGGATCACTGAGCCCGCAAGATGTGAACATCAATTCCGCCTCGTAGTAGCTCCCCAAGTGCGCATGCGCGAGGGCAATAATCTCGCGAGACGCTCATTAACACATTGTATCAGTGTCAACAGACTGCGCATGCACATCTTTGTTTGCGTCACAACTCCAAATGTAGGTAACTCTGTAAAGTGTGCCAGAGACTACAATCCCCATAGCCCCATGTGCACCCATACATCTGCGCATGCGTAAAATGTCACCTATGTGTCATTTTGATTTTAATTGGTGGTGGGTGATGTCTTCTGTCTATTTAAGTCGTGTATGTCTCCTGTTTAACCAGCTTGAAAAAAACCCATAGCGGGTTGAAACGACGCTGGCGCCTATACTATGGGCAAAATAAAGGCTTTTTAACCTTTTTCACATATGCGCTCCTATGCTGCCTTTTATTCATAATTCACTGGCAGATTGGTGCGGACTGTGGATCCAGTCCCATTGAGGCGAGCATTTTTTCCGGTTACTCCGCCATAGTTTGGTACAGTGGTGAGTGCTGCTGTTCTTTTCTTTTTTTCCTTGATTGACTTTACCATGGATGTGCACCCACGAGGAGTATGAATATACACTTTGATTGGGTAGAGGGATGTCACATCCATGGAATAAGAGCCATTTTCTGCCATAAATATTAGACCCCACTGTTGAAATGTATATAAAGCTGGTTAGAGGGGAGTTAAATCATCTCTGTGCTTGGAATTTCAGACGCTCTGTTAGGTCTAATCTGTCTGTTGCAGATAGAAATGTTTTAAGGACTTTGAGAGAGAACCTATCCCTTACCATAAAACTAGTGGACAAAGGCGGCGCTATCGTCATCATGGACATCTACAGTTTCCATACAGAGGTTATGCGACAGTTGGAGGATGCACAGGTTTATGAACCACTTAAAGGGGATCCGACGGCACTTTCAGAGGGCCTCCTCAGGAATATTATTGACGAGGCTCCTTTGTCAGACGTTATTGATAAGA
Source organism: Eleutherodactylus coqui (assembly GCF_035609145.1). NCBI lineage: Eukaryota > Metazoa > Chordata > Amphibia > Anura > Eleutherodactylidae > Eleutherodactylus > Eleutherodactylus coqui. The sequence continues at coordinate 230,004,262 of NC_089837.1, read as the reverse complement.
CTCTTGCTGAGTTTTTGTTTGTAAAGCATTCTCTTATGCCATATAGCTATGTTCTTCCTACAATTCACAAGGCCCTCATCAATCCCCCTAGGAGGCCTACTGTATCTGGTATTGGATCAGTCTCTAACAACTACTCCCGTTTTCTTGACCATGTTCTATGTGAATATGCGAGGGATACGTGGTCCTATATCTGGGACACTGAAGACCTAGACTTCAGGAGGTGACTGTGTGGGATGACACTATCCTTGCTGCTATGGATGTGACATCACTCTATACAATCATTGAACATGATAAAGGGATAGATGCAGTGCGTGAACGCCTTATCTCGTCACACTTTACCAATGCTTGCCTTCAATTCGTTCTGATGTTATTGGAGTTTGTGCTGGAGAACAACTGTTTCTTATATGGTGATAAGTTTCATAGGCAGAAGTGTGGTACAGCAATGGGGTCCAATATGGCTCCCACGTATGCGAACATCTTTATGGATTCCATCGAATGGTCGCATGTCTATATGTCTCCACTTTGGCAACATATCCTCTGCTGGTGGAGATACATAGACAATATTTTTTTTACTCTGGGAGGGCCCCATTGCGGATCTCTTGCCATTTCATGAATCATTTAATAACATCACGCCAGAGTTGAAATTCACCTTGACTTATTCATCCGAGAAGGTTGATTTTCTTGATGTAAGAATCACTAAAAATGGTGACATTCTTGATACTGATCTTTTCCAGAAGGCTACAGACAGGGACAACTTATTACATTACTCCAGCTTCCACCCACGCAGTATGCGTGATTCACTACTGTGGAGCCAATGTTTGCGGGTCCAAAGAATAGCCACTGATGCACATATAGATCAGAGGCTTGATGAAATGACTAAAAGATTTCTTGCAAGAGCTTATCCGGAGGAGATTGTTATCTCTGTCACAAAAAAAGCTTGTACGTTGCCCCGCGATCAACTATTGGCTCCACGATTATGTGAAGAAAAAACACCTCGTGTTCAATTTATTTCAACTTACAGACCTACAAGTAAGAAAGAGGCAGATATCGTAAGATGATATTGGCCTATATTGTGCAAAAATTGCCCCCATGTACGTGATTTTGCAGAAGCACCACTAATGGTATATCGACGTGGACCTAATTTTAGGGATAGATTAGTCAGTGCTCAGAGGAGATTGGATGTAAACAGGCAACAAACCCTGTCTCAACCAAATGCTAATGGCATTTTGCCAGTGAATTATGTCTTGAATGCTCATTTTGTAACAATATGATTAAAGGTAACTAGAGATGAGTGAGCACCAAAATGCTCGGGTGCTCGTTACTCGGGACGGAATTTTCGCAATGCTCGAGGGTTCGTTTCGAGTAACGAACCCCATTGAAGTCAATGGGCGACCCGAGCATTTTTGTATATCGCCGATGCTCACTAAGGTTTTCGTTTGTGAAAATCTGGGCAATTCAAGAAAGTGATGGGAACGACACAGCAACGGATAGGGCAGGCGAGGGTCTACATGATGGGCTGCATCTCAAGTTCCCAGGTCCCACTATTAAGCCACAATAGCGGCAAGAGTGCCCCCCCCCCCCCACTGTCAGCGTAAAGATCGTTCTCCTCTGCCATAGCTGTAACAGCTGTGGCAGAGAAGAACGATGTTTGCCCATTGAATTCAATGGAGCCAGCAATACAGCAGGTTCCACTGAAAGCAATGGGCTGCTGGCGATCGCAGGATGAATTGTCGGGAAGGGCTTAAATATATAAGCCCTTCCCTGCAATTCATCCAGAAATGTGTTACAATAAAAATATATACCGGCGTATAAGGCAACGGGGCGTATAAGACGACCCCCCAACTGTCACCTTATACGCCGGCAATACAATGGAGCAAAGAATAAAAATCATTACTCACTTCTTCTGACGTTCTGCGGTGCTCCTGCAGGCTGTCGCTCCCTCCTGGTCCCAGGCAGAGCATTGCTTTCTGGACGCAGGGCTTGAAATCCCCGCCTCCAGAAACACAACCAATCACAGCCATTCAATGACATCATTGTCATTGGCTGTGATTGGCTGAAGGCACGTGTGTTTCTGGAGGCGGGGATTTAAAGCCCTTCGTAGAGAAAGCAATGCTCTGCCGGGAACCAGGAGGGAGCAACAGCCTGCAGCCGGGGCGCAGAACACCAGAAGAAGTGAGTAATGATTTTTATTCTTTGCTCCACTGTATTGCCGGCGTATAAGGTGACAGTTGGGGGGTCGTCTTATACGCCCCGTCGCCTTATACGCCAGTATATATTTTTATTGTAACACATTTCTGGATGAATTGCAGGGAAGGGCTTATATATTTAAGCCCTTCCCGACAATTCATCCCCGCGCACGCCGGCAGCCCATTGCTTTCAGTGGAACCTGCTGTATTGCTGGCTCCATTGACTTCAATGGGCAAACATCGTTCTTCTCTGCCACAGCTGTTACAGCTGTGGCAGAGAAGAATGATTTGTCTTCTATATGTTCTCAATGGGGTCGGCGCTGCTGCCGCCGGCCCCATTGAGCGCATATAGAGAAGAGAACAGAAATCGCAGATCGCACATAGGTGTGATCTGCAATTTCTATGGCCTAAGAAGGACCGTTGGGGTTCTTGAAACCTAAAATACTCCTAACACTCTCCCTATAGCAGCTCCACCAAGATACCACTTTCCCTGAACTAATGTCAGAATGCATCTGTGGCGAGCCGCGGGAGGGGCAGATTTTAATACTCGGGTGACACCTAATCTCGCCAGCCACTCACTGCAGGGGGGTGGTATAGGGCTTGAACGTTGCAGGGGGAAGTTGTAATGCCTTCCCTGTCTTTCTATTGGCCAGAAAAGCGCGCAAATTTCTCAGGGAAGAAAATGAAAGTAACCCGAACACCGCGTGGTGCTCGTTACGAGTAACGAGCATCTCGAACACCCTAATACTCGAACGAGTATCAAGCTCGGACGAGTATGCTCGCTCATCTCTAAAGGTAACACATTCAATCATCCACACACTGGCAAAAAGTTCCCTATCCCTGGTAGGTACACCTGTCGGTCCACATATGTGGTATGCCTCATTTCTTGTCCATGTGGTACCCTCTATGTGGGGGAGACCACCATGGAGATACAGTCGAGAATTCTGAGCCATAAACGTACAATTCCAATGAGAAAGATGGACCTCCCTATCCCCAAGCACTTTGTAGTGGCCTGTCACTCCGTGAGTCAATTGAAGTACCGGGTGATTGACCATGTCCCCAAAAACATCCGGGGTGGGGATAGGGAGAGATCCTTGCTGAGAAAGGAACTTAAATGGATCTTCGACCTGGATACTTTCCATCCGAATGGTTTGCATTTGAAATTCAATACGGCACCCTTTATCTGATTAAACAAATTGGTTGGGATTAACATCTAGGGCTATCCGGTTTTACTAGGTATTGTTTTATTATGTTTGTATAAATATTTAAATGTGTATTGATTGGTAGATTTTATTTATTGTTTTTATTGATTGATCTGTGTCTGTTTTTTCCCAGTGACTGGATATTTTCTTGAAAACTGAAATGTGTGGCACTTGGTGGCTTCAGTTTGAACTCCCAATTCATGGCTCCCTATTGTTGCTCCCCTTATTGAACTTGTTTTTTTTTAGAGGGATCCCCACCCCTCCTATTTTTTTCTGTAATCAGACTTCTATGCATGCGACTTATTAATAGAAATATTTTGCAGCATGTGATCATTGAGGAAAATTCTTTTATATATATGGGACACATTGGATGGGATCTATATATATGTATATATTATTTTCACATCTTTATTTGGAACATTGATGACATATGGTGTTTTTTTCAAACAACCCCCCCCCCCCCCCGTTCTTTCTCTCTTACCCTCTCTTACCCTCTTTTTTTTTTGTTTTCCTCTTTTTTATATCTTTGAGGATAACACTGTTTTATGTGTATTTTGGGTGGGATACATTTATATACATATTTGGAATGTATGCAGAGAAAAATAATATAAGGAGAGATCAAAGGATAAAGGGGAAAAGAGATTTGAAAAATTATCATACCTCAATATTCCAGATAAAATACAATATCCTTATATTATTTTTCTCTGTATATATTCCTTTAGTTATTACCTATATATCTATATATTTAATTCCTTACTTTGGTGGGACTTTGCACATGCGCAGATGTATGGATGCGTATGGGACTATGGTGAATGTAATCCCTGGCACACCTTACAGATTACCTACGTTTGGAGTCATGGCGCAGACGAGGATGCTACTGCGCAATTGATTGACACTGATACAATATGTTAATCAGCGTCTCGCGAGACTATTGCCCTTGTGCATGCGCAATTGTGGAGCTACTACGAGGCGGAATTAATATTCAGCTCTCGCGGGCATGCGCTATTCACTTGACAGAAGCGGGGAAGCCATGATGGAGAAGAAGTTGTGGTTACAGTGCCAGAAATCAAGGGATTTACATGTGGTTAGTAGGTGTTTCCACACCTGTATGACATTTTGATTTTAATTGGCAGTGGGTGATGGGTTATGTCTATTTAACTCATCCATGTCTCCTGTTTAACTAGCTGGGAAAAAACCCATAGCGGGTTGAAACGCCGCTGGCGCCTGTGACTGGGGAAAATAAAGGCTTTTTAAAGAAACAAATAATGGTTATACACAAATATGGTAATATAAAGTAAGATTAACTTGATAGATATATATGCTATACAATAACATGATATATTTAAGTTTATTCAACAAGTTTGTTGTTTACTGGAAACTGGAGACTAGAAGTCCTTGATACAAGTATATCTGACTCCATTCTGGATTTTTTTACTTTTCAATGATGTCACCTTTCTACCTGGAATTTCATGGAAGACTTTAAAAATTATTCAGGTATTCAAGAAGTTGCATGAACCTTTAGATGCTGGGTAGGTTACAATTGCTAAGGAAATCAAACATGAAAAGACAGAATAAAAAGAAAGAATGCTACCTACTCAGAATGCATTCATCTTAATGAGTTGTGTCACACACAATTCAAATGTAGCAGATTTTAATGCAATACTGAGAGGAAGCCCTGGTGAGGAAATTCTGATATAGATATCAACTAGAGCACCAAAATGCTCGGGTGCTCGGTACTAGAGTCAAACTTTTCGTAATGCTCGAGAGCTAGTTTCGAGTAACAAACCCCATTGAAGTCAATGGGGGACTCGAAAATTTTTGTATGGGACCGATGCTCCGCATAGGTGATGACTTGTGAAACACCAGAAAACATCAGAAAGTAATGGAAACACCACAGAAACGGATAAAGAAGGGCAGGGGCAGCATGCATGGCTGCATCTGAGGCTCCCAGGTCCCACTATTAGGCCAAAATGGGGGCAAAAGCCTGGCGGTCACCCCCCTAACAATTTACTTGGGACAAACCCTCATTAGCAAGGCACACGCGCTGGCACATCTTAGCTTAACACCACACTACCTGCAACCAAGGACAATCACTGACTGTGGGTGACACTGCTGCCTCTTCTGCTGGCATTGCTGTCCAACCCCCCTGCACAACCCTGCGTTCACAGCACACCCAAAATTTTCCCTGCACAACGTTCAGCTGGCCTCATGCCACATGCTCGCTTCATAGCCACACCACCCTCATGTCTATTTATAAGTGCGTACTGGATGAAGAGGAACCAGAGGCACACACTGCAGAGGGTTGGCAGGGCTAGGCAGCAACCCTCTTTGAAAGTGTGGGCGATAGCCCCCAATGCTTTTGAGAATTAATGATAAATTGACGTACGATCATTATTCCAATCCCATGCCACCTCCATCACAAAATTGTCAGGAGCCGCAAACGTGGGCATAAAGGGGACTCAGGTGCCAGCACTTCTACACGTCTCCACAATGCAGCGATACTCTGTGTGGGAAGCTCATGAGCGGGCCCAAGGTCAGGCTCGGTCCCAGCCTCCACCTTGTGTGACCCAAGGTGCCGCGAGTTACATAGCAAGGGAAATCCATGTGTCCCCACACAATTCATTCTGTGTAGGTGTCAGATAGCTCAACACCGCAATGGGAAGTCTTTGAGTTTCTTGAGCTCGCCTATGCTGTCGGTGTACAAAGATGGTATTACACAGGAAGAAATCAGAGTGTTCAAACATGGCAGAGTTTCACCCTGCCAAGGACTTCGAACTCGCCCCACATTTCTGCCCTAGTTAGTCAGTGTATTTGTGCCAGACAGGTAAAACACAGCAATGGGAAGTCTATGTGCACCCACAGCATAGGCGAGCCCAAGGACCTGAAAGATGGTGTTACACATGAGGAAAACAGAGTGCCCAAACATGGTAGAGTTTCACTCCGCCAAGGACCTCGGACTCGCCCCACATTTCTTCCCTAGTCAGTCAGTGTATTTGTGCCAGACAGGTAAAACACTGCGATGGGAAGTCTTTGTGCACCCACAGCATAGGCGAGCCCAAGGAACTCAATCATGGTATTACACATGAGGAAATCAGAGTGCCCAAACATGGCAGAGTTTCACCCCGCCAAGGGCCTCGGCCCACATTTCTACCCTAGTTAGTCAGTGTATTTGTGCCAGACAGGTAAAATACAGCAATGGGAAGTCTTTGTGCATCCACAGCATAGGCGAGCCCAAGGAACTGAAAGATGGTATTACACATGAGGAAAACAGAGTGCCCAAACATAGCAGAGTTTCTCCCCACCAAGGGCCTCTGCCTCGGCCCACCTTTCTGCCCTAGTCAGTCAGTTGATTTGTGCCAGACAGGTAAAACAGCGCAATGGGAAGTCTTTGTGCACCAACAGCATAGGCGAGCCCCTGGAACCCAAGGAAAGTATTACACATAAAGAAATGAGAGTGCCCAAACATGGCAGAGTTTCACCCCGCCAAGGACCACCACTTCGGCCCACATTTCTGCCCAATTCATTCCTTGTATGTGTCAGACAGCTGAACAATGCAATAGGAAGCCTTTGTAAGCATGCATGCCACGCGTGTGGCTGCCACGCGTATTTGAGCTGTATTAAGTATGGGCTGGATGAAGTATGATACAGTTTGACCATGGCAGTTCGACAAGGTAGGCGACAGGTAGGCCACAAACTCTGCCTACATACTTTACACTTCAAAGCTATCGCTAATGCTGTCACCTCTGTTCTCATCCTTGCACTCAGTTTCAGAACTTCTTTTAAGTGCCAACCTCTGGGGCGCTCTATTCACATTAGCCCCCTCTCCTGTCCACACCTATGCACAGCTCGCATGCACTCTTTACCTTCTTGCTTAGACTCAAACCCCCTAATGCCACTAATAAAAATAACAGTCATCCTCATAAATCTCCTAATCATCTGCTAACCCTCTCTATCCTGCTGCTACTAGCTGCTGGGGATATCTCTCCCAATCCTGGCCCACCCTCGTCTGCTCCAAGCTATCACCCCCTACCTGACTCACTAATAAAATCCCTAAGTCCAACTGCTAGCCCATGCATACCCTCCCCTGACTCCTTTAAATGTGCACTCTGGAACTGTCAGTCAGCATGTAATAAACTCCCCACCATCCACGACTTTTTTACTGCTAAATCTTTAAGTCTGCTCGCTCTCACAGAAATGTGGATACAGCAGTCTGACACGGCCTCCCCTGCTGCACTGTCTTACAATGGCCTGCAATTCTCCCATACCCCGAGACCAGATGACAGGCGTGGTGGAGGAGTAGGTGCTCTTCTCTCCCCAAAATGCACCTACCAGGTCATCCCCCCCCTGTACCCTCACTCACTTTTCCATCATTTGAAGTACATATACTATGGCTTTTCCGTCAGCTGTCCATGCGAGTAGCAGTTATCTACTGCCCCCCAGGTGCTCCTCGCCTGTTTTTGGACCACTTTGCCGCCCGGCTCCCCCACTTCCTATCCTGTGAAATTCTAACCCTCATCTTAGGTGATTTTAACATCCCCACTAATGACCCCAACTCCCCATCTGCCTCTTAGCTTCTTTTGCTCACCTCCTCCCTTGGTCTCTCTCAACTCACAGCCTCTCCCACTCACAGGGATGGCAATACTCTTGATCTGGTCTTCCTCCGTCTCTGCTCTGCTTCCAACTTCACTAACTCCCCTCTCCCGCTCTCAGATCATAACTTCCTCTCTTTCTCTGTCACGCTCCCTAACATCTCTCCAGACTCACCTACCTACTGTACCTACAGGACCCTTAAGGCCATTCACACCCAGGACTTTGCTGAGTCCCTATAGTCTTCTCTATCCTCTATCTCTCTCCTCGCCTGCCTCAACCTGGCTGCTGCTCATTACAACACCGCTCTCAAACATGCCCTGGATGAAGCGGCACCCCCCCCCAGGACCCGAGCCATCCGATGTAGAACGCGGCAATCCTCGCTCACGCCTCAAACGCGCTTTATCCGGCGGTGCTCTAGAAGTCCTAAACGGCTGTGGAGGAAGTCGCAAACGTCCGCAGACTTCCTCCACTACAAATTCATGCTCAGAACCTACAACCTCGCTCTCCACCACACCAAACAAATCTATTTCACCTCTCTAGTCTCCTCACTATCCCACAACCCTAAACGGCTCTTTGATACTTCTCACTCCCTTCTCAACCCTAAACCGCAGCCCCCTGTGACGGATCTCAGTGCTGAAGAGCTGGCTGCCTACTTCAAAAAGAAAATTGACGACATCCGCCAGGAAATAACTTCCCAATCCCAGATCAGCCCTGACCCTAGTCTCTTCAATACTAAATCTAGCTCCTGCTCACTGTCTGTACTCAGACCAGCGACGGAGGAAGAAGTCTCCAAATTGCTCTTCTCTGCTCACCCCACCACCTGCGCTAGCGACCCCCTCCCCTCACACCTCCTCCGATCCCTCTCTCCAGTGGTCATCTCCCATCTCAACACCATATTCAACCTCTCTCTGACCTCTGGCATCTTTCCCTCTTCTTTCAAACATGCCATCATATCCCCACTGCTAAAGAAGCCGACTCTGGACGCGACCGATGCTGCCAACTACCGACCCATCTCAAACCTCCCCTTCATCTCCAAACTACTAGAACGCCTGGTCTACTCCCGCCTTGTAAGCTATCTATCAGAGAACTCTCTCCTCGACCCCCTACAGTCTGGCTTCCGACCTCAACACTCAACAGAAACTGCCCTTACAAGGGTATCCAATGACCTACTGACCGCCAAATCGAGGGGCGATTACTCCCTACTAATCCTCCTTGACCTCTCCGCAGCATTTGACACTGTTGACCACAAACTCCTCCTCAGTATGCTTTGCTCCATTGGGCGAGAGGACACTGCTCTCTCCTGGTTCTCCTACCTAACTGACCGCTCTTTCAGTGTCTCCTTCGCTGGCTCTACCTCCCCTCTTCTTCCTCTTGCTGTTGGGGTCCCCCAGGGCTTGGTCCTCAGCCCCCTTCTTTCTACACAGCCCCTATTGGACAAACCATCAGGAGATTTGGCCTCCAATACCACCTGTATGCTGACGACACCCAGCTATACACCTCTGCCTGTGACATCTCTGCACCTTTTCTCCAAAACATCACCGACTGTCTGTCTGCTGTCTCTAACACTATGTCCTCTCTCTACCTAAAACTAAATCTCTCTAAAACTGACTTACTGGTATTTCCACCCTCCACTAACAGTCCTCATCCTGACATCTCTATCTCAGTGTGTGGCACCACCATAACTCCTAGAAAACATGCCCGCTGCCTTGGTGTCATATTCGACTCTGATCTCTCATTTACCCCCTAATCCAATCTCTGGCCTGAACATGTCAGCTGCACCTCAAGAACATCGCAAGAATCCTTCCTTTTCTCACTGTGGACACGCTAAAAACGCTTACTGTAGCCCTCATCCACTCCCGGATCGATTATTGCAACTCGTTGTTGATCGGCCTCCCCTGCACCAGACTCTACCCTCTCCAATCCATTCTGAATGCGGCAGCCAGGCTCATCTTCCTGTCCAGCCGCTACTCAGATGCTTCTGCCCTGTGCCAGTCACTGCACTGGCTGTCCGTTAAATACAGAATTTAGTTTAAACTCGCTACCTTCATCCACAAAGCTCTCCACAGTGCAGCGCCCCCCTATATTGCTTCCCTCATCTCAATCCATCACCCAGCCCGGGCTCTCCGCACTACTAATGAAACCAGACTGAGTGCCCCTTTAATTCGAACTTCTCATTCCCGCCTCCAAGACTTCTCCAGAGCAGCACCAATCCTCTGGAACGCACTACCAAAGGCTACCCGAGCAATCCAGGACCTGCAGAACTTCAGGCGTGCTCTAAAAACGCACCTCTTCAGGGAGGCATACCGTATACCCTAAACAAAGCCCTCTGTATTCTGCCTGATAACATGCTCCCTGACCTACTGACTGCAATCCCTGCTAGCCGTCATAAACCACTCCTGCAGTCATACTGTTTTTGCCGTCACACGGCCAAATGTCTGACCATTGTCTATGTGCATAACATCGCTCATTCCCCACTTGGCCATATCGTGCACATCTCCAGCCCCTTTACCTTCTGTATTACCCCATTACTTGTCGTATGTAAGCTCGTTGGAGCAGGACCCTCACCCCTATTGTATCAATCAACTGATTACTATATGTAACCGTGGTTCTGCAACTTTTGTATTTTGTCTTTCTGTATTCCCCCTGTCTATGTAAGCGCTGCGGAATATGTTGGCGCTATACAAATAAAGTTTATTATTATTATTCAACCACAGTATAGGTGAGCCCCTGGAACCCAGGCACAAAAATTAAACAGGAAGAAAAGAGAGTGCCCAAACAGGGCAGAGTTTCACCCCACCAAGGACCTCAGCCTCGGCCCACATTTCTGCCCAATTCATTCTTTGTATGTGTCAGATAGCTGAACAATGCAATGGGAAAGCCTTTGTGCACCCACAGCATTGGCGAGCCTATGAAACTCAAAGACAGTATTAAACATGAAGAAAAGCGAGTGTCCAAACATGGCAGAGTTTCACACCGCCCAGGACCTAGGCCCACGCTTCTGCCCTAGTCATTCAGTGTATTTGTGCCAGACAGGTAAAACACCGAATGGGAAGTCTTTGTGCACCCACAGCATAGAAGTGCCCATGAAACGTAAAGACGGTATTACACATAAAGAAATCAGAGCGCCCAAACAAGGCAATTTCACCCTGCCAAAGACCTCGGCCTCGACTCACACCCTCAGTAATCGTGGGCATAAAGTGGACTCGGATGCTAGTACAGCTGTGAACGTCTCTTTAAAGCAGTTACGGTTGCTTTCATCACTCCAAAGAGTGGATGAATCACAAAGAAGTTCCACAGGCGATACAAAGAAGTTCCACAGGCGATACCTTGCGCAGTTGATTCTTCCCCCCAGGACCTTGGCCTCTGCCCACACCCTCACTAATCATGGGCCTCCAGCGGACTTGGATGCTAGGGCAGCTGTGAACATCTCATTAATGCAGTAACGCTCCTTTTGTTTGGCCCAAACCACTGTCTCAGATACCTGTGGTAACACGAGAGAAAATACATGTTGCCCACCGCTAATCCCCAGACCCCAAGCAGGAGGAGGAGGTGGCATAATAAGGCCGAGAAACCATGACCAAGGTAGGACCTGCAATACTCTGGTGGGAAGTATGTGAGCGGGCCCAGGGTCAGGCTCGGTCCCAGCCTCCACCTTGTGTGACCCAAGGTGCTGTGAGTTAAATAGCTATAGGAAATCCATGTGTCCTCACATTATAGGTGGACCTGAGTAATATTTCTGTAGCAAGAGTATAGGCGAACCCCTGTAATATTTCTGTAGCAAGAGTATAGGCGGACCACAATAACATTTCTGTAGCAAGAGTATAAGCGGGAGCCTGTAACATTTCTGTAGCAAGAGTATAGGCGGACCCCAGTAACATTTCTGTACCAAGTGTATAGGCGGACCCCTGTAACATTTCTGTACCAAGAGTATAGGCGAACACCTGAAAAAATTTGGTTACCAAGAGTGTAGGCAAAGGTCGGAAAAATAAGTTAGATAACAGTATAAGCAAGAGCCAGAAAAATTGGTGTACTAAGAGTACAAGTGTACCTCTGAAAAATTGCTCAACCGCGAGGGCAGGTGAAACATTTTTTAAAGATACAGCTCGCTGTTGCTTAATTTGTAACAGAGTTTGGAGGCAGCCCTGTGAAATAAAATTGGTTTCTGTTAAAGTATCAATACTTTTGAAACTTTGAAAAATTGTAAAAAACTTCTAAACAGAGCATGTTGGGCCGCAGAAAAATTGGCAGTTTAGCGTGATGACATGCTGTTTTAGGAGGAGAAGGAGTAGGAGGAGGAGTAATAATATCCAAAAGTGATTGACAAAGCTAATTCCCCCTTTTTGTGGTGATAGAGGATGCATTTTTCTCCAGTTGCAGCGAAAAGAATCATTAGGTTCCGCTGCTTTCCACCGGTGGAGAAGAGAATTCAAGGGGAAATCCAACCTTTGCTCATTCTTATGAGTGTAAGCATGTCGGCACTGGCAGTTGACAGGCGGGTAGGCTTATCTGTGATGATTCCCTCAGCTGCACTAAACACCCTCTCTGACAAGACGCTAGCGGCAGGGCAGGCCAACACCTCCAGGGCGTACAGCGCAAGTTCGTGCCACGTGTCCAGCTTTGACACTCCATAGTTGTATGGAGCAGAGGCATCACAGAGGACAGTGGTATGATTGGCTACGTACTCCCTCACCATCTTTTTACAGTGCTCCCTCCGACTCAGACTTGACTGGGGAGTGGTGACACAGTCTTGCTGGGAAGCCATAAAGCTGGCAAAGGCCTTGGAGAGTGTTCCCCTGCCTGCGCTGGACATGCTGCCTGATCCCCGCACCCGCCCTGCTAGTTGGCCCTCGGAACTGCATCTTCTGCCACTAGCACTGTCAGATGGGAACTTTAGCATCACTTTTTCCACCAGGGCCCTGTGGTATTGCATCACTCTTGTACCCCTTTTCTTTTCGGGAACGAGAGTGGAAAGGTTCTCCTTATACCGTGGGTCTAGAAGGGTGTACACCCAGTAATCCATGTTGGCCAGAATGCGTCTAACGCGAGGGTCACGGGAAAAGCAGCCTAACATGAAGTCAGCCATGTGTGCCACGGTCCCAGTACGCAACGCATCGCTGTCCTCAATGGGAGGATGACTTTCAGGATCCTCCTCCTTCTCTTCTTCAGCCCATACATGCTGAACAGATGAGAGGCAAGCAGCATGGGTACCCTCTGCAGTGTGGCCAGCTGTCTCTTCCCCCTCCTCCTCCTCCTAGATATGAGGGTGGTCTGGCTATTATGCAACATACTGTCATCCCCCGTCTCCTGTGTCCAACCGTAAAGCGTCGGCCTTTATGCTTAGCAGCAAACTTCTCAGCAGGCAAAGCAGCGGGATGGTAATGCTAATGATTGCCGCATCGCCACTCACCATCTGGGTAAACTCCTCAAAGTTTCCAAGGACCTGGCAGATATCTGCCATCCATGCCCACTCCTCAGTAAAGAATTGCAGAGGATGACTACCACTCCGCCGCCCATGTTGCAGCTGGTATTCCACTATTGCTCTACGCTGCTTGTACAGCCTGGCCAACATGTGGAGCATAGAATTCCAGTGTGTGGGCACGTCGCACAGCAGTCGGTGCTCTGGCAGCTGAAACCGACATTGCAGGGTCCTCAGGGTGGCAGCATCTGTGGTGAACTTGCGGAAATGTGCGCAGACGCGGCACACATTGCCGAGCAGGTCAGACAAGTGGGGGTAGTTTTTCAGAAACCACTGAACCACCAGATTGAAGACATGGGCCAGGCCTGGCACATGTGTGAGGTTGCTGAGCTGCAGAGCTGCCACCAGGTTACGGCCATTGTCACACACGACCATGCCCGGTGGGAGGCTCAGCGGTGAAAGCCAGAGGTTGGTTTGCTCAGTCAGACCCTGCAACAGCTCGGGGGGCCGTGTATCTCTTGTCACCTAAACTGATAAGTTTCAGCATGGCTTGCTGACGATTGCACACCGATGTGCTGCCGCCTCGTGCTACCGACTGCTGGCGACGTGCTCACACTTCTTAATTGAGAGATGCTTGAAAAAGGCCATTTACCGGCCGAAACGTCGCTGCGTGTATCCTATTTTATGGATTGAAAATAAAAAAGAAGTTTTTTATGACATCTCTAGTCTGCTGCGGATCCTCTTTTGCAATTTTGATGACAGTGTTTGGAGGGCTTGTCCTCCTCTCCAGATCGGCTTGTGCAGGCGGTTCCTCCCCCTCCATGGGTATTTAATAGAGATGAGCGAGCACCAAAATGCTCGGGTGCTCGTTACTCGGGACGAACTTTTCGCGATGCTCGAGGGTTCGTTTCGCGTAACGAACCCCATTGAAGTCAATGGGCGACCCGAGCATTTTTGTATTTCGCCGATGCTCGCTAAGGTTTCCTTGAGTGAAAATCTGGGCAATTCAAGAAAGTGATGGGAACGACACAGCGACGGATAGGGCAGGCGAGGGGCTACATGTTGGGCTGCATCTCAAGTTCCCAGGTCCCACTATTAAGCCACAATAGCGGCAAGAGTGGCCCCCCCCCTCCCAAAAACTTTTACTTCTGAAAAGCCCTCATTAGCATGGCATACCTTTGCTAAGCACCACACTACCTTCAACAAAGCACAATCACTGCCTGCATGACACTCCACTGCCACTTCTCCTGGGTTACATGCTGCCCAACCTCCCCCCCACAGCGCACACCAAAGTGTCCCTGCGCAGCCTTCAGCTGCCCTCATGCCACACCACCCTCATGTCTATTTAGAAGTGCGTCTGCCATGAGGAGGAACCGCAGGCACACACTGCAGAGGTTGGCATGGCTAGGCAGCGACCCTCTTTAAAAGGGGCGGGGCGATAGCCCACAATGCTGTACAGAAGCAATGAGAAATAGAATCCTGTGCCACCGCCATCAGGAGCTGCACACGTGGGCCTAGCAATGGGGAACCTATGTGCCACACACTATTCATTCTGTCAAGGTGTCTCTGCATGCCCCAGTCAGACCGGGCTTTTTAATTCATAGACACAGGCAGGTACAACCCCCTATTGTGAAGTCCCTGTGGACCGACAGCATGGGTGGGTGCCAGGAAGCCACCGGCGGTACATAAAAATATCCCATTGCATTGCCCAACACAGCTGAGGTAGTAATGTCGTGCTTAATGCAGGTGGGCTTCAGCCAACACTGCATGCCCCAGTCAGACTGGGGTTCTTTACAAGTGGAAACAGAAGTATTTATAATTCCCTGTGGACCCACAGCATGGGTGGGTGCCAGGAAGCCACCGGCGGTACATAGAAATATCCCATTGCATTGCCCAACACAGCTGAGGTAGTAATGTCGTGCTTAATGCAGGTGGGCTTCGGCCCACACTGCATTCCCCAGTCAGACTGGGGTTCTTTACAAGTGGACACATGTAGGTTAAACTCCGTGTGCACCTACAGCATGGGTGGCTCCCTGGAACCCACCGGCGATACACAAAAATATCCCATTGCATTGCCCAACACAGCTGAGGTAGTAATGTCGTGCTTAATGCAGGTGGGCTTCGGCCCACACTGCATACCCCAGTCAGACTGGGGTTCTTTACAAGTGGAAACAGATGCATTTATAATTCCCTGTGGACCCACAGCATGGGTGGGTGCCAGGAAGCCACCGGCGGTACATAGAAATATCCCATTGCATTGCCCAACACAGCTGAGGTAGTAATGTCGTGCTTAATGCAGGTGGGCTGCGGCCCACACTGCATGCCCCAGTCAGACTGGGGTTCTTTACAAGTGGAAACAGATGCATTTATAATTCCCTGAGGACCCACAGCATGGGTGGCTCCCTGGAACCCACCGGCGGTACATAAAAATATCCCATTGCATTGCCCAACACAGCGGATGTAACGTCAGCTGTAATGCAGGTGGGCTAAAAATTCATTTGATTACACTGTAGGCGAGGGTCCACAAAAATTGCTGTATCAACAGTACTAATGTACATCCAAAAAATTGGCCATGGCCAACCAAGAGGGCAGGTGAAACCCATTAATCACTTTGGTTAATGTGGCTTAAGTGGTAACTAGGCCTGGAGGCAGCCCAGTGTAACGAAAAATTGGTTCAAGTTAAAGTTTCAACGCTTTTAAGAGCATTGAAACATATAAAAATTGTTTAGAAAAATTAGATGAGTGAGCCTTGTGGCCCTAAGAAAAATTGCCCGTTCAGCGTGATTACGTGAGGTTTCAGGAGGAGGAGCAGGAGGAGGAGGAGGAATATTAGACACAGATTGATGAAGCAGAAATGTCCCCGTTTTGGATGGTGAGAGAGAACGTAGCTTCCATCCGCAGGTGCAGCCTACGTATTGCTTACGTATCGCTGCTGTCCGCTGGTGGAGAAGAGAAGTCTGGGGAAATCCAGGCTTTGTTCATCTTGATGAGTGTTAGCCTGTCGGCACTGTCGGTTGACAGGCGGGTACGCTTATCTGTGATGATTCCCCCAGCCGCACTAAACACCCTTTCCGACAAGACGCTAGCCGCAGGACAAGCAAGCACCTCCAGGGCATACAGCGCTAGTTCAGGCCACGTGTCCAGCTTCGACACCCAGTAGTTGTAGGGGGCAGAGGCGTCACGGAGGACGGTCGTGCGATCGGCTACGTACTCCCTCACCATCCTTTTACAGTGCTCCCGCCGACTCAGCCTTGACTGGGGAGCGGTGACACAGTCTTCCTGGGGAGCCATAAAGCTGTCCAGGCCCTTAAAGACTGTTGCACTGCCTGGGCTGTACATGCTGCTCGATCTACGCACCTTCCCTGCTACCTGGCCCTCGGAACTGCGCCTTCTGCCACTACCGCTGTCGGATGGGAATTTTACCATCAGCTTGTCCGCCAGGGTCCTGTGGTATAGCAACACTCTCGAACCCCTTTCCTCTTCGGGAATGAGAGTGGGAAGGTTCTCCTTATAGCGTGGGTCGAGCAGTGTGTACACCCAGTAATCCGTAGTGGCCAGAATGCGTGTAATGCGAGGGTCACGAGAAAGGCATCCTAACATGAAGTCAGCCATGTGTGCCAGGGTACCTGTACGCAACACATGGCTGTCCGCACTAGGAAGATCACTTTCAGGATCCTCCTCCTCCTCCTCCTCCTCCTCAGGCCATACACACTGAAATGATGACAGGCAAGCAGCATGGGTACCGTCAGCAGTGGGCCAAGCTGTCTCTTCTCCCTCCTCCTCATCCTCGTCATGCTCCTCCTCCTCCTCCTGAATGCGCTGAGATATAGACAGGAGGGTGCTCTGACTATCCAGCGACATACTGTCTTCCCCCGGCTCTGTTTCCGAGCGCAAAGCGGCTGCCTTTATGGTTTGCAGGGAACTTCTCAAAATGCATAGCAGAGGAATGGTGACGCTAATGATTGCAGCATCGCCGCTCACCACCTGGGTAGACTGCTCAAAGTTTCGAAGGACCTGGCAGATGTCTGCCAACCAGGCCCACTCTTCTGAAAAGAATTGAGGAGGCTGACTCCCACTGCGCCGCCCATGTTGGAGTTGGTATTCCACTATAGCTCTACGCTGCTCATAGAGCCTAGCCAACATGTGGAGCAAAGAGTTCCACCGTGTGGGCACGTCGCACAGCAGTCGGTGCACTGGCAGATTAAACCGATGTTGCAGGGTGCGCAGGGTGGCAGCGTCCGTGTGGGACTTGCGGAAATGTGCGCAGACCCGGCGCACCTTTACGAGCAGGTCTGACAAGCGTGGGTAGCTTTTCAGAAAGCGCTGAACCACCAAATTAAAGACGTGGGCCAGGCATGGCACGTGCGTGAGGCTGCCGAGCTGCAGAGCCGCCACCAGGTTACGGCCGTTGTCACACACGACCATGCCCGGTTGGAGGCTCAGCTGCGCAAGCCAACGGTCGGTCTGCTCTGTCAGACCCTGCAGCAGTTCGTGGGCCGTGTGCCTCCTATCTCCTAAGCTGAGTAGTTTCAGCACGGCCTGCTGACGCTTGCCCACCGCTGTGCAGCCACGCCGCGCGACACCGACTGCTGGCGACGTCCTGCTGCTGCTGACACATCTAGATTGCGAGACAGAGGTTGAGGAGGAGGAGGAGGGTGCTTTAGTGGAAGAAGCATACACCGCCGAACATACCACCACCGAGCTGGGGCCCGCAATTCTGGGGGTGGGTAGGACGTGAGCGGTCCCAGGCTCTGACTCTGTCCCAGCCTCCACTAAATTCACCCAATGTGCCGTCAGGGAGATGTAGTGGCCCTGCCCGCCTGTGCTTGTCCACGTGTCCGTAGTTAAGTGGACCTTGCCACTAACCGCATTGGTGAGGGCGCGTACAATGTTGCGGGAGACGTGGTCGTGCAGGGCTGGGACGGCACATCGGGAAAAGTAGTGGCGACTGGGAACTGAGTAGCGCGGGGCCGCCGCCATCATAGCTTTGAAAGCCTCCGTTTCCACAACCCTATACGGCAGCATCTCAAGGCTGATAAATTTGGCTATGTGGACGGTTAACGATTGAGCGTGCGGGTGCGTGGCGGCGTACTTGCGCTTGCGCTCAAACACTTGCGCTAGCGACGGCTGGACTGGGCGGTGCGAGACATTGCTGGATGGGGCCGAGGACAGCGGAGGTGAGGGTGTGGGTGCAGGCCATGAGACGTTAGTGCCTGTGTCCTGAGAGGGGGGTTGGATCTCAGTGGCAGGTTGGGGCACAGGGGAAGAGGCAGCGGAGCAAACTGGAGGCGGTGAACGGCCTTCGTCCCACCTTGTGGGGTGCTTGGCCATCATATGTCTGCGCATGCTGGTGGTGGTGAGGCTGTTGGTGGTGGCTCCCCGGCTAAATCTTGGCGCGACAAAGGTTGCACAGCACTGTTCGTCGGTCGTCAGGCGTCTCGGTGAAAAACTGCCAGACCTTAGAGCACCTCGGCCTCTGCAGGGTGGCATGGCGCGAGGGTGCGCTTTGGGAAACAGTTGGTGGATTATTCGGTCTGGCCCTGCCTCTACCCCTGGCCACCGCACTGCTTCTTGCAACCTGCCCTGCTGCTGCCCGTGCCTCCCCCTCTGAAATCCTGTCCTGTGTAGGCGTTGCACACCAGGTGGGGTCAGTCACCTCATCGTCCTGCTGCTCTTCCTCCGAATCCTCTGTGCGCTCCTCCCTCGGACTTACTGCCCTTACTACTACCTCACTGCAAGACAACTGTGTCTCATCGTCATCGTCCTCCTCACCCACTGAAAGGTCTTGAGACAGTTGGCGGAAGTCCCCAGCCTCATCCCCCGGACCCCGGGAACTTTCCAATGGTTGGGCATCAGTGACGATAAACTCCTCTGGTGGGAGAGGAACCACTGCTGCCCAATCTGAGTAGGGGCCCGAGAACAGTTCCTGGGAGTCTTCCCGCTCCTGAGCATGTGTCATTGTAGTAGAGTGAGGAGGCTGGGAGGAAGGAGGAGCAGCAGACAGAGGATTCGGATTTGCAACAGTGGACGGCGCAGAACTGTGGCTGGATGATAGGTTGCTCGAAGCACTTTCTGCCATCCAGGACAGGACCTGCTCACACTGCTCATTTTCTAATAAAGGTCTCCCTCGTGGACCCATTAATTGGGCGATGAATGTGGGGACGCCAGAAACGTGCCTCTCTCCTAATCGCGCAGCAGTCGGCTGCGACACACCTGGATCAGGAGCTCGGCCTGTGCCCACACCCTCACTTGGCCCTCCGCGTACTCGGCCGCGTCCATGTCCTCTAGGCCTACCCCTACCCCTCATCATGCTGTATTACCAGTGATTTGATTTCCCAGGCAGGAAAGAAATTGGCGCAAGGCTGCACTCAACCGTAGCTGGTTGCGTCTGATTTTTTAATGTTCTACACGCAGCACACACGTACCCAGAGCCCTTAGGACTGACAGAGGCAGGGCAAATATACTTTTTTCCCTTTTGTTTAAAAGGATAGGCCCACTGCGTCTATTCACTGAATAATAAGTTTAATAACTGACACTGTGTTGCGGCCCTGCAAAAGTGTCACAGAACTTTACTGTTGCAGAGTTATTAACTGTGGCAGAGCAGGTATTTCCCAGGCAGGAAAGAAATTGGCGCAAGGCTGCACTCAACCGTAGCTGGTTGCGTCTGATTTTTTAACGTTCTCCACGCAGCACACACGTACACAGAGCCCTTAGGACTGACAGAGGCAGGGCAAATATACTTTTTTCCCTTTTGTTTAAAAGGATAGGCCCACTGTGCCTATTCAATGACTAATAACTGTGTTGTGGCCCTGCCTACACAATTCTGTGCCTGTAGTATCAATGCAGGGTGTAATGCTCTGCACCGCCGATTTTGAGAGAAAAAAAAAAAGCAACACAGCTAACAGCAGCCTGCACAGTACTCCACACAGTTAAATGTGGCCCTAGAAAGGACCGTTGAGGTTCTTGAAGGCTAGACTCACTCCTAACACTCTCCCTGCCTAAGCACCACTTCTGTCCCTAATGCCGGCTGCAATGCTCTGCACTGCCGATTTTGAGGAAAAAAAAAAAAATTCTCCACTGCTAACAGCAGCCTGCACACACGTAGATGTGGCCCTAAGAAGGACCGTTGGGGTTCTTGAAGCCTACACTCACTACAAATACTCTCCCTACAGCAACTCCAATAGAACAGCACTTTCCCTCAGCTAACTCACAAGGCATCTGAGGCGAGCCGCGGGAGGGGCCGACTTTTATACTCGGGTGACATCTGATCGCCCCAGCCACTCACAGCAGGGGGGTGGTATAGGGCTTGAACGTCACAGGG
The DNA here is from genome assembly GCF_035609145.1 of Eleutherodactylus coqui. NCBI lineage: Eukaryota > Metazoa > Chordata > Amphibia > Anura > Eleutherodactylidae > Eleutherodactylus > Eleutherodactylus coqui. The sequence goes on along the minus strand of NC_089837.1, from coordinate 229,983,547 downwards.
GGAAGTTGTAATGCCTTCCCTGTCTTTCAATTGGCCAGAAAAGCGCGCTAACGTCTCAGAGAGGAAAGTGAAAGTAACCCGAACACCGCGTGGTGCTCGTTACGAGTAACGAGCATCCCGAACACGCTAATATTCGCCCGAGCATCAAGCTCGGACAAGTACGTTCGCTCATCTCTAGTATTTAATGAAGTGCTGCAAGTTATCGTATTGTTTCTGGATCTTAATTGAGAGATAGAGGTGGCGGAGGAGGGTGAGGGTTTGGAGGAGGTGGCATAAAACGCCACAGATACCAGCACCGAGGTAGGACCTGCTATTCTGGGTGTGTGTAGGACGTGAGCGGTCCCAGGCTCTGACTCGATCCCAGTCTCCACCAAGTGGCCTTGCCCGCCAGTACTTGTCAACGTGTCCGTGGTTAAGTGAACCTTCCCAGTAACCACGTTGAGGAGGGCATAATTTATGTTGCGGGAGACATGCTGGTGTGGGGCGGGGACGGCACACCGGGAAAAATAGTGGTGACTGGGGACCGAGTAGCGCGGGACCACCGCTGCCATTATGCTTTTGAAAGCCTCCGTTTCCACAAGCCTCCACGGCAGCATTAATTTGGCAATGTGCACATTTCAAGCTTGTGCATGTGGGTGGGTGGCGGCGTATTTCCGCTTTCGATCCAAATGCTTGTGTTAGCGACAGCTGAACGCTGCACTGAGTGACATTGCTGGATGGAATGGAGAACAGTGGAGGTGAGGGTGTGGGTGCAGGCCAGGAGGCGCTCGTGTCCACGTCCTGGGAGGGGAAGGGGATCTGTGTGGCAGGTTGTGGCACAGGGCAAGAGGGTGTGGTGTGACCCGTATGTGGTGAGTGTCTTTCATCCCACCTTGTGGGGTGCTTGGCCAACATATGCCTGCACTTGCTGGCGGTGGTCAGGCTGGTAGTGGTGGCTCCCCGGCTGATCTTGGTGCGACACAGGTTGCACACCACTGTTCATCGGTCGTCCGCGCTCTCACTAAAAAACATCCACACTTTTGAACACCCAGCCCTCTGCACAGAGGCTTGCCACAAGGGGGTGCTTCTGGAAACAGTTGGGGGATTCTTCGCTCTGGCCCTGCCTCTACCCCTGGCCACTCCACTGCCTCTTCCAACCTGTCCTGCTGCTGCACTTCCCTTTCCCTCTGAAGCTCTGTCCTCAGTAGGCTTAGCAAACCAGGTGGGGTCAGTCACCTCATTGTCAAGCAGCTCTTCCTCCGAATCCTCTGTGTGCTCCTCCCTCAGACTTACTGCCCTTACTACTAAATCACTGACAGACAACTGTGTCTCATCATCCTCATCCACAAAAAGCTCTTGAGACAGTTGCCAGAAGTCCCCAGCCTCATCACTCGTACTCCGGGAACTTTCCAAAGGTTGGGCATCAGGTCACGACAAACTCCTCAGGTGAGAGAGGAACCGTTTTTTCCCACTCAGGGCAGGGACCCGAGAACAGTTCATGGGAGTCTGCCTGCTCAGAGTATGTCATTTTCATGAAGTGAGGAGGCTGGGAGGAAGGAGGAGCAGCAGCCAGAGTATTCACAGTTGCAGTCCCTAGGCCAAGAGTAGTGGACTGCGTAGAAGACTGGGTGGTCGATACATTGCTGGACGCGTTTTCTGCCATCCCTGACAGGACCTGCTCGCACTGCTCTGTTTGTAATAAAGGTCTACCATGCTGGCTGTGATTCACCACGCCCAGAGACTCGGCCTGTGCCCACACCCTCACTTGGATGCCCGTGTCTGCGCCCACGTCCTCGACCCTTACCCCTCCTCCTCATCATGGTGGATTAAGAATAGAGCAGGGCCCAAATAAATTACCCCTCTGTACAGCACTGACAACTGTGACTAATTCACCACACACAGAGACTTGTAGATAGTGGAAGCTCTATGCTGGGACTTGAAAAAATTAACCCACTGACTTGCGGTGATACCTAGGGGTAATTTACCGCTCACAGAGACTTGTAGATAAGAGAGGCTGTATGGAGTGAGAGAAGACTCTAAAGCCAGTGGATAGTGCTGGTAACTGCGGCTATCTCAAACCCCCTCAAGGAAAGGGTATTGTGAGATGCTCTGCACAGTGGCAGAGCTGAAATACTTTGCAGTGGCCTAGAAAATATTAGAGTACTGTTTCACAGTGAGAGCTCGTTGTACGGCACTGCAGGCTGAGAATGCTATAACTGCAAGACTGGGAACTGGCCTAGAAGCGTAATACAAAAGTTGATGCAGTACTGCTCACAGCCAGCCACAACTATAATGCACACGGTGAGATGTAGCCCTAAGAAGGACCGTTGGGGTTCTTGCACAGAGGATCAGGAGTCCTGTAAAACTTTCCCTAAATAGGCAGCTCTGTCTCTAAACTCTGCGTAATGCACTGCACACACAGAACGGTATAACTGAAGTACTTTACAGTAGCCTAGGAAATTTTAGAGTGTAGTTTCACGGTGAGAACTCATTGTATGGCACTGCAGGCTGAGAATGCTATAACTGCAAGGCTGGGAACAGGCTTAGATGCGTAATACAAAAGTTGGGGTACTACTGCTCCCAGCCAGCCACAACTATAATGCACTTGGTGAGATGTAGCCCTAAGAAGGACCATTGGGGTTCTTGCACAGAGGATCAGGAGGACTATAAAGCTTTCCCTATATAGGCAGCTCTGTCCCTAAACTCTGCATAATGCACTGCAGACTGAGAATGCTATAGCTGAAATAGCCTGCACAGCCCGAGATGCTTAAAAAAAAAAAATTGGTGCACTACTGCTCCAAGCCAGCTACAACTATAATGCACATGATGAGGAGTAGCCCTAAGAAGGACCGTTGGGGTTCTTGAAGACAGAATCCTACGCTAACACTATCCTGGTATAAGCAGCAGCACGCGTCAGAGGCGAGCTGCATCAGGGACCAGTTTAAGTACTCGGCGGTCACCTGATCGGCCCAGCTACTCACTGCTGTTGGCAGGCAGAGGGCTGGCACTTCATAGCAGGAATTGGTAATGCCTTCCCCGCATGTTTATTGGCTAGAAAATGGCGCTAAACATGCGGGGAAGGGAAATGCAATTGAATTGAGTACTGCGTGGTGTTCGTCTCGAGTAACAAGCATCTCGAGTACCCTAATACTCGAACGAGCATCAAGCTCAGACGAGTGTGCTTGCTCATCTCTAATATCAACAGATGTACACAATAAATATATGTTGAAAACTACCTTTTGCAAGTAGTAATTCCCATCAAATCCAGATAGGTAGTTACAGGATGAATTATTTACCATCAATAGGACAGAAGACATCAGAACAACGCGTTTCAGGCCAGTACATGATGCTTCTTCATGTAAGTTGTCTCCAGGTAACAGCTACCTGAGGAAAGATCATGTACTGGTCATAAACATGTCCTGTTGTCTTTAACCCTAATGATTGTATATAAATAATCCTTTTATATAGAGAATCCAGATTGGATGAGAAGCACCGCTTGCAAAGGTGGTTTTTAACAGTTGACAATAACTAAGGAAGAACACAACCTAAGACTGACGGTGTTCACAAGGGTTAGATCAAAGCAAAGTACTTACCTGCCTCATAACTGGAATGGATTTATTGGCAGATTCCTTGTCTTTCCATGCTTACTGTTTCTAAACTGTTGTAACAGGTATATAGAAACAATACTAGCACATGACTCCTCTGAGGCAACTAACAACCTTATATACTGTATCATTTTTTATATCTGATTTGCCATGAACCTATACTTTTCCTTTATTACATGTTTATTATTCATTATTAGAGATGAGCGAACGCGTTCGTCCGAGCTTGATATTCGTGCGAATATTAGGGTGTTCGGGATGTTCGTTATTCGTAACGAACACCATGCGGTGTTCTGGTTACTTTCACTTCCTTCCCTGAGACGTTAGCGCGCTTTTCTGGCCAATTGAAAGACAGGGAAGGCATTACAACTTCCCCCTGCAACGTTTAAGCCCTATACCACCCCCCTGCTGTGAGTGGCTGGCGAGATCAGGTGTTCGCCTAATATAAAAGTCGGCCCCTCCCGCGGCTCGCCTCAGATGCGGTGTGAGTTAGATGAGGGACAGTGCTGTTTATACCGGAGCTGCTGTAGGGAAAGAATTGGTAGTTAGTGTAGGCTTCAAGACCCCCCAAAGGTCCTTATTAGGGCCACTGATAGCTGTGTGTTGGCTGCTGTTAGCAGTGGCATTTTTTTTTTTCTCAAAATCGGCTCTGCAGAGCGTTGCACCTGGCATTAGGGACAGAAGTGCTGCATAGGCAGGGAGAGTGTTAGGAGTGAGTGTAGCCTTCAAGAACCTCAACGGTCCTTTCTAGGGCCATATTTATCCGTGTGCAGTACTGTCCAGGCTGCTGTTAGCTGTGCTGCATTTTTTTTGGGCTTCTCAAAATCGCCTCTGCAGAGCATTCCACCCTCCATTGATACTGCAGGGAAAGAATTGTATAGGCAGGGCCACAACACAGTTATTATTCATAGAATATACGCAGTGCTGCCTTTTGGTGGGAAAAAACTGAAAACAAATCTATTTGTCCAGCCTCTGTCCGTCCTAACGCCTGTGGACACGTGTGAGCTGCGTGAAAAACATTGCTAAATCATACGCACCCAGCTACGCTTTACTGCTGGCTTCGCCATTTGCTTTCCTTAATTGGGAAAAAAAATACCTGCTCTGCCAGAGTTATAATAACTCTGCTACCCTCACGTTCTGTGACACATAAGCAGGGACACAGCACAGTTATTAAACTTCTCATGTTCATTGAATATACGCAGTGCTGCCTTTTGGTGGGAAAAAACTGAAAACAAATCTATTTGTCCAGCCTCTGTCCGTCCTAACGCCTGTGGACACGTGTGAGCTGCGTGAAAAACATTGCTAAATCATACGCACCCAGCTACGCTTTACTGCTGGCTTCGCCATTTGCTTTCCTTAATTGGGAAAAAAAATACCTGCTCTGCCAGAGTTATAATAACTCTGCTACCCTCACGTTCTGTGACACATAAGCAGGGACACAGCACAGTTATTAAACTTCTCATGTTCATTGAATATACGCAGTGCTGCCTTTTGGTGGGAAAAAACTGAAAACAAATCTATTTGTCCAGCCTCTGTCCGTCCTAACGCCTGTGGACACGTGTGAGCTGCGTGAAAAACATTGCTAAATCATACGCACCCAGCTACGCTTTACTGCTGGCTTCGCCATTTGCTTTCCTTAATTGGGAAAAAAAATACCTGCTCTGCCAGAGTTATAATAACTCTGCTACCCTCACGTTCTGTGACACATAAGCAGGGACACAGCACAGTTATTAAACTTCTCATGTTCATTGAATATACGCAGTGCTGCCTTTTGGTGGGAAAAAAATGAAAACAAATCTATTTGTCCAGCCTCTGTCCGTCCTAACGCCTGTGGACACGTGTGAGCTGCGTGAAAAACATTGCTAAATCATACGCACCCAGCTACGCTTTACTGCTGGCTTCGCCATTTGCTTTCCTTAATTGGGAAAAAAAATACCTGCTCTGCCAGAGTTATAATAACTCTGCTACCCTCACGTTCTGTGACACATAAGCAGGGACACAGCACAGTTATTAAACTTCTCATGTTCATTGAATATACGCAGTGCTGCCTTTTGGTGGGAAAAAAATGAAAACAAATCTATTTGTCCAGCCTCTGTCCGTCCTAACGCCTGTGGACACGTGTGAGCTGCGTGAAAAACATTGCTAAATCATACGCACCCAGCTACGCTTTACTGCTGGCTTCGCCATTTGCTTTCCTTAATTGGGAAAAAAAATACCTGCTCTGCCAGAGTTATAATAACTCTGCTACCCTCACGTTCTGTGACACATAAGCAGGGACACAGCACAGTTATTAAACTTCTCATGTTCATTGAATATACGCAGTGCTGCCTTTTGGTGGGAAAAAACTGAAAACAAATCTATTTGTCCAGCCTCTGTCCGTCCTAACGCCTGTGGACACGTGTGAGCTGCGTGAAAAACATTGCTAAATCATACGCACCCAGCTACGCTTTACTGCTGGCTTCGCCATTTGCTTTCCTTAATTGGGAAAAAAAATACCTGCTCTGCCAGAGTTATAATAACTCTGCTACCCTCACGTTCTGTGACACATAAGCAGGGACACAGCACAGTTATTAAACTTAGATTATTCATTCACTAGAGGCAGTGGGGCCTTTCGTTTTCCCAAAAGGGCAAAAATTATATTTGGCCTGCAGTCTTGCGCCAATTTATTTCCTGCCTGTTAAATCAAATCACTGGTAATACAGCATGCTGAGGGGTAGGGGTAGGCCTAGAGGACGTGGATGTGGCCGAGGACGCGGAGGGCCAAGTCAGGGTGTGGGCACAGGCCGAGCTCCTGATCCCGGTGTGTCGCAGCCGACTGCTGCGCGATTAGGAGAGAGGCACGTTTCTGGCGTCCCCACATTCATCGCCCAATTAATGGGTCCACGCGGGAGACGGTTATTAGAAAATGAGCAGTGTGAGCAGGTCCTGTCCTGGATGGCAGAAAGTGCTTCGAGCAACCTATCGTCAACACGCAGTTCTGCGCCGTCCACTGCTGCAAATCCGAATCCTCTGCCTGCTGCTCCTCCTTCCTCCCAGCCTCCTCACTCCACTACAATGACACCTGCTCAGGAGCGGGAACACTCCCAGGAACTGTTCTCGGGCCCCTGCTCAGATTGGGCAGCAGCGGTTCCTCTCCCACCAGAGGAGTTTATAGTCACTGATGCCCAACCATTCGAAAGTTCCCGGGGTCCGGGGGATGAGGCTGGGGACTTCCGCCAACTGTCTCAACAACTTTCTGTGGGTGAGGAGGACGATGACGATCATACACAGTTGTCTTGCAGTGAGGTAGTAGTAAGGGCAGTAAGTCCGAGGGAGCAGCGCACAGAGGATTCGGAGGAAGAGCAGCAGGACGATGAGGTGACTGACCCCACCTGGTGTGCAACGCTTACTCAGGAGGACAGGTCTTCAGAGGGGGAGTCAAGGGCATCAGCAGGGCAGGTTGCAAGAGGCAGTGCGGTGGCCAGGGCCAGGGGTAGAGGCAGGGCCAGACCGAATAATCCACCAAGTGTTTCCCAAAGCGCCCCCTCGCGCCATGCCACCCTGCAGAGGCCGAGGTGCTCTAAGGTCTGGCAGTTTTTCACAGAGACGCCTGACGACCGACGAACAGTGGTGTGCAACCTTTGTTGCGCAAAGCTCAGCCGGGGAGCCAACACCAACAGCCTCACCACCACCACCATGCGCAGGCATATGATGGCCAAGCACCCCACAAGGTGGGACGAAGGCCGTTCACCGCCTCCGGTTTGCACCCCTGCCTCTCCCCCTGTGCCCCAACCTGCCACTGAGATGCAACCCCCCTCTCAGGACACAGGCACGACCGTCTCATGGCCTGCACCCACACCCTCACCTCCGCTGTCCTCGGCCCCATCCACCAATGTCTCGCACCGCACAGTCCAGCCGTCGCTAGCGCAACTGTTGGAGCGCAAGCGCAAGTACGCCGCCACGCACCCGCACGCTCAAACGTTAACCGTCCGCATCGCAAAATTCATCAGCCTTGAGATGCTGCCGTATAGGGTTGTGGAAACGGAGTCCTTCAAAAGTATCATGGAGGCGGCGGCCCCGCGCTACTCAGTTCCCAGTCACCACTACTTTTCCCGATGTGCCGTCCCAGCCCTGCACGACCACGTCTCCCGCAACATTGTACGCGCCCTCACCAACGCGGTTACTGCCACGGTCCACTTAACTACGGACACGTGGACAAGCACAGGCGGGCAGGGCCACTACATCTCCCTGACGGCACATTGGGTGAATTTAGTGGAGGCTGGGACAGAGTCAGAGCCTGGGACCGCTCACGTCCTACCCACCCCCAGAATTGCGGGCCCCAGCTCGGTGCTGGTATCTGCGGAGGTGTATGCTTCCTCCACTAAAGCACCCTCCTCCTCCTCCTCCTCCTCTGTCTCGCAATCAAGATGTGTTAGCAGCAGCATGTCGCCAGCAGTCGGTGTCGCGCGGTGTGGCAGCACAGCGGTGGGCAAGCGTCAGCAGGCCGTGCTGAAACTACTCAGCTTAGGCGATAAGAGGCACACGGCCCACGAACTGCTGCAGGGTCTGACACAGCAGACCGACCGCTGGCTTGCTCCGCTGAGCCTCCAACCGGGCATGGTCGTGTGTGACAACGGCCGTAACCTGGTGGCGGCTCTGCAGCTCGGCAGCCTCACGCACGTGCCATGCCTGGCCCACGTCTTTAATTTGGTGGTTCAGCGCTTTCTGAAAAGCTACCCACGCTTGTCAGACCTGCTCGTAAAGGCGCGCCGGCTCTGTGCACATTTCCGCAAGTCCCACACGGACGCTGCCACCCTGCGCACCCTGCAACATCACTTTAAGCTGCCAGTGCACCGACTGCTGTGCGACGTGCCCACATGGTGGAACTCTACGCTCCACATGTTGGCCAGGCTCTATGAACAACGGAGAGCTATAGTCGAATACCAACTCCAACATGGGCGGCGCAGTGGGAGTCAGCCTCCTCAATTCCTTTCAGAAGAGTGGGCCTGGTTGGCAGACATCTGCCATGTCCTTGGTAATTTTGAGGAGTCTACCCAGGTGGTGAGCGGCGATGCTACAATCATTAGCGTCACCATTCCTCTGCTATGCATCTTGAGAAATTCCCTGCAAACCATAAAGGCAGCTGCTTTGCGCTCGGAAACGGGGGCGGGGGAAGACAGTATGCCGCTGGATAGTCAGGGCACCCTCCTGTCTATTTCTCAGCGCGTACAGGAGGAGGAGGAGGAGCATGAGGAGGATGAGGGGGAAGAGACAGCTTGGGCCGCTGCTGACGGTACACCGGCTGATTGCCTGTCATCCTTTCAGCGTGTATGGCCTGAGGAGGAGGAGGAGGAGGAGGAGGATCCTGAAAGTGATCTTCCTAGTGAGGACAGCCATGTGTTGCGTACTGGTACCCTGGCACACATGGCTGACTTCATGTTAGGATGCCTTTCTCGTGACCCTCGCGTTGCACGCATTCTGGCCACGACGGATTACTGGGTGTACACACTGCTCGATCCACGGTATAAGGAGAACCTGCCCACTCTGATTCCCGAAGAGGAAAGGGGTTCGAGAGTGTTGCTATACCACAGGACCCTTGCGGACAAGCTGATGGTAAAATTCCCAGCCGACAGCGCTAGTGGCAGAAGGCGCAGTTCCGAGGGCCATGTTGCAGGGGATGTGCGTAGATCGAGCAGCATGTACATCCCAGGCAGTGCAACAGTCTTTAAGGGCCTGGCCAGCTTTATGGCTCCCCACCAAGACTGTGTCACCGCTCCCCAGTCACGGCTGAGTCGGCGGGAGCACTGTAAAAGGATGGTGAGGGAGTACGTAGCGGATCGCACGACCATCCTTGGTGACGCCTCTGCCCCCTACAACTACTGGGTGTCGAAGCTGGACACGTGGCCTGAACTAGCCCTGTATGCCCTTGAGGTGCTTGCTTGTCCTGCGGCTAGCGTCTTGTCGGAGAGGGTGTTTAGTGCGGCTGGGGGAATCATCACAGATAAGCGTAGCCGCTTGTCAACCGACAGTGCCGACAGGCTAACACTCATCAAGATGAACAAAGGCTGGATTTCCCCAGACTTCTGTTCTCCACCAGCGGACAGCAGCGATACGTAAGCAATACGTAGGCTGCACCCGCGGATGGAAGCTATGTTCTCTCTCACCATCCAAAACGGGGACATTTCTGCTTCATCAATCTGTGTCTAATATTCCTCCTCCTCCTCCTCCTGCTCCTCCTCCTGAAACCTCACGTAATCACGCTGAACGGGCAATTTTTCTTAGGGCCACAAGGCTCACTCAAATAATTTTTCAGAACAATTTTTATAACTTTCAATTAGCTTAAAAGCGTTGGAACTTTAACTTGAACCAATTTTTCGTTACACCGGGCTGCCTCCAGGCCTAGTTACCACTTAAGCCACATTAACCAAAGCCATTCACCTGCCATCTTGGTTGGGCATGGCCAATTTTTACTGAGGTACATTAGTACTGTTGGTACACCAATTTTTTGGGGCCCTCACCTACAGTGTAATCATAGTAATTTCTATGTTCTTCGCCTGCACTCATGGTACAGAAAGGTGTGTGGGGTTGGCCTACACTTTAGCTACATAAATGTCACTTGTGCCTTGGCTATACTAAGGCTACTGAAATGGAACTAAGACTGCACTCCCGCTATACTGCTGCTTCAGAATTGTTACTGGGGCCTGTCTTGAGTGCTACTATTGCTTACATGGAACGAAGACTGCGCTCCCGCTATACTGCTGCTTCAGAATTGTTACTGGGGCCTGTCTTGAGTGCTACTATTGCTTACATGGAACGAAGACTGCGCTCCCGCTATACTGCTGCTTCAGAATTGTTACTGGGGCCTGTCTTGAGTGCTACTATTGCTTACATGGAACGAAGACTGCGCTCCCGCTATACTGCTGCTTCAGAATTGTTACTGGGGCCTGTCTTGAGTGCTACTATTGCTTACATGGAACGGACACGTGGAGAGGACACGTAGTGCCTCAAAAACATCCCCCTCCTCCTCCAACAGGGAAAACATTGTTGGCAAATGCCTTTGCATTGGTTCGTCTGGTGGCAGTCCAAGAATTTCACCTTTACCGACACTACAAGAGAGCCCCCCCACCATCCCCCCGCCACGGCCCACTTAATCCTGGCCACATTCCGAAAACCAATAAAATACAACCGTGGTACTAGGTCCGCAGTCACCACCACATTACCACCAACGCGGTTACTGTTAAGGTGCATATAACCACGGACACGTGGAGAGGACACGTAGTGCCTCAAAAACATCCCCCTCCTCCTCCAACAGGGAAAACATTGTTGGCAAATGCATTTGCATTGGTTCGTCTGGTGGCAGTCCAAGAATTTCACCTTTACCGACACTACAAGAGAGCCCCCCCACCATCCCCCCGCCACGGCCCACTTAATCCTGGCCACATTCCGAAAACCAACAAAATACAACCGTGGTACTAGGTCCGCAGTCACCACCACATTACCACCAACGCGGTTACTGTTAAGGTGCATATTACCAGTCTGACTGGGGCATGCAGACACCTTGACAGAATGAATAGTGTGTGGCACATAGGTTCCCCATTGCTATGCCCACGTGTGCAGCTCCTGATGGCGGTGGCACAGGATTATATTTCTCATTGCTTCTGTACAGCATTGTGGGCTATCGCCCCGCCCCTATTAAAGAGGGTCGCTACCTAGCCGTGCCAACCCTGTGCAGTGTGTGCCTGCGGTCCCTCGTCGTGGCAGACGCACTTCTAAATAGACATGAGGGTGGTGTGGCATGAGGGCAGCTGAAGGCTGCGCAGGGACAGTTTGGTGTGCGCTGTGGGGGGGAGGGGGTGCGGTTGGGCAGCATGTAACCCAGGAGAAGTGTCAGTGGTGTGTCATGCAGGCAGTGATTGTGCTTTGTTGGAGGTAGTGTGGTGCTTAGCAAAGGTATGCCATGCTAATGAGGGCTTTTCAGAAGTAAAAGTTGTTGGGAAGGGGGGGGGGGGCACTCTTGCCGGTATTGTGGCTTAATAGTGGGACCTGTGAACTTGAGATGCAGCCCAACACGTAGCCCCTCGCCTGCCCTATCCGTCACTGTGTCATTCCCATCACTTTCCTGAATTGCCCAGATTTTCACACATGAAAACCTTAGCGAGCATCGGCGAAATACAAAAATGTTCTGGTCGCCCATTGACTTCAATGGGGTTCGTTGTTCGAAACGAACCCTCGAGCATCACGGGAAGTTCGTTCCGAATAACGAACACCCGAACATTTTGGTGTTCGCTCATCTCTATTCATTATTCTACTTTGTAAGGGCAAATGGCCTGAGCTGTTAGTATCTCATAACCTCTGTTTTAACTTGAAAATAGTGTATACTGGAGAAAGAAGGGGACTTGGCAAACGTGACAGGAGGCAGAAAATGGGGATAATTATTTCTTAAGCAACGTCTTTCAGATACCAATACACCTCTTTACTCCAAATCCCCTGTCATACTGTGCCACAATTTAATGTGAAAATAATAAGAACAAATTAAAAAAAGGTTGTGACATGTCAAGCAGATGTTAAGTGTGAATAACTTTTAAACAATCTCGTTACCAGTCTGTAATGTTTAATTACTGCACTTTTTTTGAGGGGGAAGGGTCCAAAAGTTTAAACAAGCGAGCTGTGTTTTGCACCCTGTATTGTTTGTGTTTCATTGACTTCAAACAGAAGAAAACTACATCTGAAAGAAAAGTTTTTTTCTGCTATATGGTGATTGTGGTGAAGATCTCATATACACCACTTAAAGCATTGTGTGACAAAAAACAAATTCTGCCTTCCTCTGTAAATTATTTTTCATCTACCAAGCTTCATAGCATTCTTGTGCCATCCTATTAACATTCATAAGTTTAGATGATGGTGTATTACACAGCATAAGATATTTACTGATCGCTGTTAAAAAGCTACATTAACCATTTTTGTTAAGTTGAGACTAGTCACTTGGATCAGATGTACTACCAATCTTGTAACTTACGGCTTTAAGAAAAAAAAGCTTTTTTTTATCAGTCTCTGACAGATGAGTTGTACAAGAATTTTAATGTACTATTTTTATGCAGAAAAGAAAGTTTATATAAATGAAATAGATTAAGGTTCAACTCTAGGCAGAAATTAACTGTGCAATTCAAGGACACTTAAAGCTGAGCTGAGGAAAAATGAATTCATGTTTTCTCCATCTGCTTCCATCCCTGAATGTGATAAATCTTCTTGACCATGAACAATGGCAATATAATATCTAACGCTGTCCTGCTGTCACTTCGTTATGTTTCATTGCCCTTTCTTTTTTACTGTATAGATTTAATGGGTGTTTGATTTTTATTAATATTTTACTAGATTAGAGAACATGTGCAAAGTTTTTACCAATTGTACGGTATATTTTTAAATATTCATTAGTCATATTTTAGCAATAAATTTTACACAAAAAACTAAGAAAAATAAGTGTACGATAAAGTGATGGTCAGAACAGAATTATATTACTATTTGATGCTTAGTACCTTTACCATATATATATATATATATATATATATATATATATATATATATATATATATCATAAAACATATATTAAGCTAACCATATGTATTGCAGAGTTACTAAAAATGATTGGATTCTATATCATTTAAGTTCTATTTATAAATCACAGGGTAGAAATTTAGTTAGAACGAGGACCCTTGACGTGGGCTTGTGAGCTTATGTATGTTCGCCAAAATATTAAACAATACTTCATATTTATCAGTATTTATTAGTATGTATCAGTAACATGCAGTATGGCTTTGTATGCTGGGGGAGCCCAGGGTGCCAGTGTGGTTCACCTTTGACATACAGGGCAGCCTGCTAGACAGGAAATATGACATAAGTCTGCAAGGTGAACCACACGTACTGTGGCCTAACACCCTTGGTATGCTTTATCTATGTGAAAGTTTAGTACTGAGCTGCCAGCCCCCTCGGTATAAGGAAGGTGAGTAAGTGGGTGTTCATAATTACCTTGCACCTGTGCAATGCTTGTATATTTAGCATTTTGGCTGGCTGCATGTTGAGGGATGTGGTGCTGCTACCTGCCCTTTGTATTAGTACATTGTTAAGTATATGTCCATTTTCTGTGATTTTTCTTTATACTCCCATTTTTTCAGTGATTTTAGAAATTTAGCTGGGTATATACATATATATGTTAATGAGGTGGCACATAGCTATTCAGTACTGCACTAATAAAATATGAAAACACACATGCAAATAAACGTATAGTTTTGTTGTAGCTATGCCACAATCAGTTTTGGATTCTATTATGAACCACCCATAAGAAAAGTCATTACATTTGTTCCTTTGGAATAAACCTATTTACCATACAATAATAGAATTCTCAAATACATGAAAATGCTTGCCCTTTAAAGTAAAATGGCAAAGAAAAGCAACAAAAAAAACAAATAGTGTAGGATACACTAAGAATTTCAAAGAGTGCATTCCACAGCAAGTTCTTGACAAATCTGCATCAAAATACGCATGTAACAAATGCTAACAATAATTGCTCGGTCAGACGAGCGTGTTTTAGGTCCGTGTAAAATGAATGCTTCTAAAAGAACCAATGGGTTCTTATAGAAGCATTCATATGTGCAGAATTTGCAGCACAAAATAGCACAGGCCTGAAAAAGATAGGACATGGGTGCTTTTTGCGCAGGAGTTTCCATTGACTCCTATGGGAGCAGGAGTTAATGGAAACTCATGCGCTGGGAACAGATACCCCCTGCTTATAGAAGTGCATTTGAAAGGTGCTTCAGGCCAGAAGCACCTGTTAAATGTCCCGCTGTTAACTCCTGTTAGTCCCCGGGGGGCTGAGGCGACTCCCTGAAGATTCCGTTAATCCCCGGAGGGGCTAACAGGATTTTACAATGGGACATTTAAAAGGTGCTTCTGGGCAGCACCTTTTAAATGTCCTGCTGTAAGCAGCGGTGACTTCTTCAAAGCAGTGATCTTCTCCCATTGCTTTCAATGGGGCCACTACTGCTGCCGCCCCATTGACAGCAGTGGGATTAAGGCAACTCCCACAGGGATTTTCGGGGAAGGGCTTGAAATATAAGCCCTTCCCTGAAAATAAGCCCTAGCTTCTTGAAAAAAAAAATATTACATCACCTCTCCGGCGCTGTCCAGCCTGGCGCGTTTTGTCCCTGGCTTCCCTGCACTCTTGTAAAGCATTTTCTTGTGGCTGGGGATTTAAAAATCCCTGCCTCCTTAAAGCGCTGGGTCTGATTGGCTGAACGCTGTGACCAATCAGAGGCAGCACTCAGCCAAAAAAACCCGCTCATCTGACCGAACCCCGAAGAGGAAAAATCTGTCACAAAATTACACCATATGTGAATCATGCTTAAATATTTCCTTTTTTTTACGTTTTGGAGACAGTCCTGGTTTTGCTCAAAAAAATTCTCAACAAGTCCACTGTCAAATAAACTTGCATTGGTAAAAACATACTGCTAGGATAAAAAATGGTTAACATCTTATTCACGTGGGTAATTTTCACATTTTTGCAACTGACTGTACACAGGCAGTGCACTTACCGATAGCAGTCAGTGGGGCTATACAAACAAATCCTCAGTAAAAAAGCTCTAATTTTGGTCTGATTTCCCAGATGTCAGTCACCGATTCAAGTCAATTGGTGGGCAGAAAAAAAAGGACTGCCTATGGATGGCATTTTTTATTGATCACTTCCAACCAATGCTAGAAGAAAAATTGAGCCTCCTTCTGTTTCTATTTGCATTTGAGAATAAAAACAGATGGCACACAAATGAAGCACAAGTAAAAAATTAAGGATTGTATGGAAAAACACCAGAAAAAGACAAGATACCTATGTACTGGGCCGGAGTTAACGGGGCCCCTCAATAATGTATGAATGCATTTGTCTCGTGCCTATGTGTTGTCGGTGTCTTTCATGTTTCATGAATATGATGTGTATGGCATAGCTGCAGCACTGAAAGGGTTAACTGTCTGGTATGTGAGAATGTTTGAGAAATGTATATTGTTGTTTGTCACGTGATCGTGCTTCATATATGTGGATGCAAGGTGTTTGCAATGGGTTGCTTGGGTCTTCTGTTCTGGACTTGTCAGTGAGAGGAGTGTTTGCAGAGCTGCAAGTAAGACACACAGACACCTTCAGTTCTGTATGGGTCAGAATGGAAGAGGCTGAAAGGTATCCTCAGCTTTCCCAGGGCCTGCTTACCCCCAGGAGATGTCAGTGGTGTCCTAAGCCAGTGAGGGATGGAGAGAGGGTGGAACCGCCATTGCAGTGTGAAGTGACTGCCAAATGTGTGGGCCAACCGGTCAAGAGCTGGTGAAAGTAAAAGGAGTTGACACCAGGAACAGAACCCTGCAGATAACTAGGACTGTAGATTCTTCTGTCAACCTGTGATTTCCTCCCTGTCGCACCACTTTGTGATGTCTGCACCATTTTTCTGTTGGGGTGAGTTAAATACTTGTAACTGGACTGTAAATAGTCTTCAGCATGTAAAGAAGCACTGCCGACTGTTCCCGACTTTTTTCCCTGTGAGTGTGAACCATTTATTTCCCCATCTGGATTCACCGCAGAGGAAGGAACGGTGGCATCACCTATGACAACAGACTGTTAAGGGAAAACCACGTATTGGGTAACCCCTTTGAAAGGTCTACCCTCAGTTACTTGGACGGGTCCCATGCTACCCTTAGGGTGGGAGATGGTAGCGCCCCGTGACAAGGCCCAAACTCTACCCTGCTGTCTCCTAAGCTGAAGGCCCGCTCCTCAGATGCTGCATATAGAGCATGCTGGATTTTGAAAAAAATGCCACCAATTCCAAATGTGACACAAACCAAAAATTATGCTGCACTTTAAATTTTACTATAGACTTTAATAAAAATATTTGGCTGCACAAAAATGCGAATGAAAAACAGGAGTAAAAATCTCATGAAAAACCGCATATGGCTGAAGTAATGTTGTGTATGAAATCATCCTTAAGAAACATCAGACAACAAAATACTATATTATTCTATTGACTGAAAGCAAACGTGGTTCCACTTTTTTTCTTACAAGAAAAAAAAACTCAGTGATGTACAGCATTTTTTATGACATTCTGTCTTAATTTGTAGCCACAATGGTATGAAATTGCACATAAAATTACTTGTGTGCATAAAACCAGGAGTGGAAGCTACTGAGATAAAGTAAAATGGAAAGATTTGCATATGTTCCATATTTTAAAACCTACTCATGGTTTTAGCTTACAAATAAACTTATGTAAAATACTGATCTAATACTCCCATCTGAATGAGACCTTTAAGGGGTTATACAGTTGTAAACTATTCATGGCCTATCCACAGGGTTGGTATTACAGAGTTCCATTTGAAGTGAATGGGAACTTTGTAATACCAAGCCAGGTGACTGTGGTGGGAACGGAGCTGTCTTCGTCTTATAGATATTAGCTTAGTGCATCAGCACATCAGCTCAGCAAACAGCCGATCAGGGGGGTCCTATGTAGCTGACCCCTATCAATCTAGCATTGATGGCCTATCCAAAGTGTAGGCCATCAATAGTTTATAACTGGACAACCACTTTAAGATATATTCACAGATTGTGTTATGTTAAGCATTTAAGTTGCAAACATATAGCCACATTGTATGTCACCGTATGCCACACAGTGGCATACATCCTCCCAATTATCAGATACAGCATGTAAGTTGTCAGCATTTATGTGCTGAAAGCAAGTACATTTCCATATGTTAAATGTGTGCTTTTTACGTGTTTTTACTGTGTGTTTAATTTTCAAGCATACAATACTATAGTTTTCTGGTCAACCATGAAAGCAATTCACATTCTATTGACTTATTTACTTACCTTATTTTTCACCTTATGTTTTATCATTGACATATATTTTTACAATTTCTGTACTGAAACCAGATGTAATCTAGATACATTAGCAATCTTATGACATAATTGTTTCAACCTGAACTTCAAATCCCCTCCAATTACATTATACTTTATTAATCGTTAGACTAGCATATTAAAGGTTATAGAACATTACAGGTGAAAAGAACTTTATTTTCATTTCAAATAATACTTTAAGGTTCAGAGTCTTTCATGGGCATGAGAATCTATTGGCACAGTGTTGAGTTTAGATGCTGAAAAACGTATTGTTAATTAGCTGCACTGCAAATTATCATAAGAGATTATGATATCAGTAAGGCACCAATGTCACAGCAGTTAACAACCTTTATAAGAATCATTAAGAATCTCAAGTATAGGATAGAAATATTGCAATTTATTAATTAAAAGAAACAAAATTAACCTTAATCAGTAAAAGATGTCAAAATGAAGATGACAATAAAAATTTGAAAGAGAAAAACTTTTATAGGAGATGAGAACATGTCAATTTAATTATTTTATATTGCATTATCTTAAGTAAAATTTCATTATATTATCTATTAAATTACATATTATATTGCACTATTACTTTGTGTTATACTACCGTATTTCCCCCCGAAAATAAGATCCTGTCTTATACTAATTTTGCCCCAAAAGAGGCACTAGGACTTATTTTCAGGGTATGTCTTATTATACTTACATAGCATGCTCGGTCTGGGTCCCTCTGACTGCTCTCCAGAGCTGCAATGCGCTTCCTGCAGTCCTCGGCTGCCCACAGAAAATCATTTCCTGGTAACTGAATTCATAAATCCCACCTCCAGGAAGCGATGGATCTGATTGGTTCATCAGGTACTGCTCAGCTAATTAATGCAGCACTTGATGAGCCAATGCGAGACAATCAGAGCCATCACTTCCTGGAGGCAGGATTTATGAATCCATTACTAGGAAGTGATCTTCTGTGGGCGCCTGAGGACTGCAGGAAGCGTGACAAAGCTCCGGAGAGCATCGAGAGAGACCTGGACTGAATCTGCTAGGTAATATATTCCTTTTTATTTATTTTTTGTAATGTAATGCAGCTAGGGCTTTTTTAGGGGTAGGTTAATATTTCAAGCCTCATCAAAATCCAAAAAAATCTGAGTAGGGCTTATTTTCAAGTTAGGGCTTATTTTTGGTGAAACACGATATAAAGTATTCTACTTAGTTGCATTCTATTATATCATAAGTCCTGGATATCATATCTAAAGTGCTTGATTCTAAACATTTCTTCACAGAGATGGTGTTTCATTAGTCTGCCACATAGATTTTCTAGTGTCAATCTTGTACATGGGAATAGGAAGTAAAGATTATTTTAAATCATGTTTCTGCTTTTGGTTACTTCCCTTCACAAAATCTCCCAACGTATACAAGTTTATGCATTCACTGTGGTATGTCCATTTGGTTCATTTTTTCTATACCACAGTGTTTTTTAACAGGATAGATGCTTTTACTTGCATTTACTTTCCGAGACCCTTGCGTGTCCTTGGTACCTCCCTGTTACGATCTCTTATCATTTATGGCAATTGAACCTTAACTGAGAATATTTTGTTTTGGGTTGAGAATATCCTAAAACTCTAACAATGTAAAGAAAACCACAGACATCCTCTGTCAGCCCTGGGCCCACTACCAGAGGGCAAAATATCGGCAATTATGGATGTAGAGTCCCTGTATTCCAACATCCCACATAAAGACGGCATAGGCACATGGAGTCAGCCCTACAACTGATCAGGTTTATACTCCATCACAATTACCGGTACTTCTCACTTGGAAAAGGTATATATCTGCAGTGTGTGGATAGCATCATGGGGAGTGAAATGTCATCACAATATGGTAACCTTTTTATGGCCAAAGTAAGGGAAGAATTTTTGCCTACTTGTGTGGTTAAACCTATAGCACATTTCTGGTACATTCATGATCTACTAATAATCTGGATATGCTTTGAAGATGAGCTATTCACCAAGAACATCAACAAATTCCACTCAACCATCAGACTCCTTTTCATCCACTCACAATCCCAGATATATTTCCTAGACACACCCATATGCATGAAAAACAATATTATACAAGCATGAATCTACCACAAACCTACAGGCCATCCAGCATATCTAAAGTGGAACAGCTTCCATCCACGACACAAAGAAGTACATCATCTACAGCTCTGTGATATATCCAAATCTATTCAGACAAACTCCTCATCTCACTGTGAGCCAACTCATTCACCATATAAGAATCAGTGAATGAACTTCAATACTAAGCCACAAGATGCATCTTACCACAAAGATCAGAATCCATGATACATATTTCAAAATCTAGAGATTCTTGATATAGTGGAATAAGAAATGTAGTGTGTTATAAAACCACATCTACATGTGTAGCCTTAATCCTCATAACTACCTGTATAAAGTAGTCTGTGTTCTAGTCTGACTAGTATGGGAGAATAAACACACAATCAAAACACCACCTAAAAAGTAAAACGATGTATGTTAGAGTAGAGAAAAAAGGAACTCATCTGGCATGGGCCACCCAACGTGTGTAATAGGTCGCCACTAAGGATGAGCGAGTATACTCGCTAAAGCACTACTCGTCCGAGTAATGTGCTTTAGACGAGTATCTCTCTGCTCGTCCTTAAAGATTTGGGGACCGCTGCGGAGCAGGGAGCGGCGGGGGAGAGCGGGGAGGAACGGAAGGGAGATCTCTCTCTCCCTCTCTCCCGCCCACTCTCCCCTGCTCCCCGCCGCGACTCACCTGTCAGCCGCGGCGGTCCCCGAATCTTTATGTACGAGCAGGGAGATACTCGTCTAAAGCACATTACTCGGATGAGTAGTGCTTTAGCGAGTATACTCGCTCATCCTTAATCGCCACGCCTTTTGGTCCCTGCTGACTAGACAAAAGTTGAGGATAACAGGTATGACACTCCGTCAGAATGATATCTGAAATAGGAGAGCAAAACAGGGAGGTTCCAAGGACACATAAGGGTCTCGGAAAAGAAATGCAAATAAAAGGTGTATTAGAAAATTACTCCCGTGCGCTGAGCATCTATCCTGTTATGAACACTGTGGTATAGAAGAAATGAACTGAATGGACATGCTACAATGAATGCATAAACTTGTATACCACAGTGTTAATAATAGGATAGGCACCCGGAGCGTGGGAGCATTTTTCTTATACACCTCTAATTTGCTTAGTCTGGGAGAATAGGATGTTGTTCAGCAATTGTACTGGTTGCTCGCTTTAATCAGGCTTTAAAATTAGTGTTGAGTGAGCTAAAACAATCAAACCCTGTTTTGGGCAGTTTGTCTCAGCTGAGCACACTAAGACTGTTTCTTTTTCTTCTTATGAATGAAGGTGATTATTATTATTATGAAGAAGAAACCCACACAAACATGCAGATGATATCATTGGCCAGATTTGAACCTAGGACCCTAGTACTGCAAGGTAACCATGCTAACCACTGAAGGATGAGTAGGAAGAACAAAGAGGAGGAATAAAAAAGAGGAGGAAGGAGGAGAAAGAAGATGAATGGTGGTTCAGTGGTTAGCATTGTTGCCTTACAGCACTGGGATTTTAGAGGATGAAGATTTTGCAAGAGGAGGAAGAGGAGAAAGAAAAGGAAGAAGAGAAAGAGAAGAAGGAGAGGAAGATAAAGAGGAGCAGGAGCACTGTTATAGCTCGAAGGCTGGACTCACACGAGCGTAAGTTTCCCGCATAGTATGCACGGATGATACACTGTATTTCGCAAGCAATCTGTTTCACTTACATTTGCCTGTAAGCATTGAGGCAATCCAAAAAATAACAAAAAATTCCCCGTGCTCACGGATCCCAGGGAACTGGCCAAACTGAACTTTTCAAATTTTGCTCAACACTACTTTCAGGAGCTTTTCCAACCCTGTGGAAAGAGCATTACTCCCCTTACCAATCCCCTCTTTAACACACAGTTTAATACACGTAGCAAAATGCTGTATTATGTTCATTGTCCCCTTCATGCTGTGTGGCAGCACTGATGTGCAGCATAGAAAATCCCTCATCTCAAGGAAACCTTGCTTCCATTCAATCTTCTTGAAAGATCAGACAGAGCAGGTATGAAATGTTCAGCCTGATCATAGAGAGAACTGTGTGGCTATACAGATACTGTACAGATGCACAGTTCTCTCTACGCCATCCTCGCACTCATCTCTGTGATCAGTACACAGATTAGGATGTTGCAACAATCAGTGTGCAGCCTACTTTTACAGCTACAGCAATGTTTAACCTAAGGCTTCTTTCATATAGGATGCTTTTTCCCACAATTAGCATGGTGTCCCAAACGGCACGCTAACTGTGGTGCAACACTGCCATTGATTTCAATGGGGCTTTGTAGGACCAGCACTTGAACGTTAGAAATGTTTCGATTTTCGAGTTCTGCCTGCTGTTTTTTCGCACATTTTAGTGCTTTTTAACGCACCTCATCACCCATCACAGTGAAAGGGGGTGTTAAAAAATTCTGTAAAACACTGTAAGATGCGTTTGAAAATGCCACACGAAATTGTGGTAAAATGCTGTGGTTTCGCGCAGTGTTTTCCAAATGCATGTGTTACAGCAGCCTTAGACTTAACGTGTTGTTGCAGCAAGTTAAAATAATTAAGTAAATATTTGCTACACCTATAGGATAACTCTGAAAAGTGAGTATCCCACTGGACACCAGGTATTATTGATTACTCACACACAGCTCTGGCCACCAAGCTTTTGAAATTAACCTTTTCTTTGCCATAGACCACTAGGGATTTTGACATAACGCCTTCTTTACCCTAATCTAACAGGGATACTGCCTTAGACCACCAAGGATATTAAAATTAACGCCTTCACTGTTCTGGACATCCAGAGATGATTCCATTATCTTCTTCATTGCCCCGGACAATCAGAGATTTTGTCAGTAACCCTTTTGCTGCCGTACACCAATAAGAATGTTGATAATAGCCATTGCTTTGCCCTAATTCATCTACGATAATGACATTAAATCCTTCTCTGCAATAGACCACTAGGGATACAGACATTAACCATTTCTCTGTCCTAAACCTCAGGGATATTACTATAAATCCATTAACTACCCTACCTAATTATGCATAATTAAATGGCACTATACAGCAATATTTATTTACTGCTGTTTTGGATTTTCTGGATTACAGGGAACAGAATCTATATCCCTATCGGGCAAGTTCATTAGCTACAAAGGCTTAGATGGAATGTTGATGATGATGATGTGGATTTTCTGTTCTAAACCAGCAAGATCAGAAATAGATTACATGTGAATTTGGCCTAATCCTTATTACTTGCATGTTTCATACCCATCTTGCGCATTGCATTTCTAATTTGTTTTCCTTGAAATGATTAGTCTATACGAAAATTGTACAAATACTTAAAACAATAACCTAACCAGTTATACTGATGCAATTGTAATGTACTATGGCTGTATTTATTGCTACTACCATTAGATTATTCAGTTATAGCAGTTATAGTTGGAATCATCTTTGTGCTTTGCTTAAAAATATATCTAAGTTGGATGTATGCTTTCTTACACAGCTTGGTCTCAACATATTTTGTATCAGACTTTTTCTTGTTCTCTAAGTCTGGTCTTGAAAAGCTATACATTAAATAAATCACCCCCAAAAGATGTTTCTAACCTGGGTATAACATTTTTGAAAAATACATTTCAAATGTCATAATAACGAGTGCAAGGCTATATTCTTGTATATTGTGGGGTACATATATAATTTGTTTCTTATGTGCTTAGCAAATAAAATAACTGAATGACAATTTCCATACAAATGATCACATTAAAAATGTATGAAAAATGTTCATTTATTTAAAAAAAACTGCAGCATTCAAAACAGTACTATTTATGAGCTTTATACTGCCTTGTAGTGTACACACAAAATATATTTCTGAAGTCTGACAGTTCCCAAATCTATTAAAATAGCTCAGAATGTTGAGATCAAAGCCTAAGTACATCTCAAGTACTCTAATGAGTGCTGTTGAAAAAAAGATACAGAAGATCTCACACAGAGTTCAATATATTAAAGTACTGAATAAAGTTCAAGAGGGGAATAGATTTCAGAGAAAGAAGAAGTGTAGAACATGGGGTTATGCTCTGAAAACAGTAAGTCTATAGCAAGAGCTATGTATTCATATTTACTGCTTTATTTCTGAGCAAATAGTGTAAGAATAGCATTGTAAAGAAGCACAGGTGGAAAATGTTATTTTTTTGGTGTTTGCCAACACATTAATTACATTTATGTATGTTTCCCCTCTCCAGATGCTGATTGTCAGATCCTTCTGTGTGTTACTGATCATATGGCAGACATGTCAGCATCTGGAAGGAGGAGGGTGGTGGGGAGTGTGCATATATGCATGAGTTTCATTGCACTAATCTCTATTCCAACCATATAAAGTTTCAAACATAAAATTTGGGAAAGCACTTAACTGATTAGTACGGTATATGTGACAAACCACTGAAATCAGCATGTCTGTCACTATACCCTAGTATCCACATCCCGGGCAACTTAGGAGACCTGACAGACAAATCCATAAACTGACATACAAAACAATGATCGACAAACAGCTAACAGTAAAATTCCTTCCTTTCCCTACTGTGATGCACATGCCCACTTCATAACTGGCAGGTGCCAGCTGCCACAAATAGCTGCAGTCAGAGGTAGCTGTTTGACAGCTTACATGCATGGTCCATTTTGACTGCAGCCTGTAAACTGTCACTATTGGCCCCCCGGTATCTAGCCCTGTGTCTAGGGAAGAATGCCAGCATTGCCATGTATTTAACCATATTAAAAGGGAACCTGCATTGACAATAAGCACCATAAACAAAGTTAACTGCCATAGAGTTTAATGGGAGTTTGTGTGTACAGTCTTCTGAAAAGAATCAAGCTAGTATGCCTGCGCTGACTTTGCCTGGGGCCATCACAGGAACGGAAGACTGGGTGATTATAAAAAAAAGGTTTTCCAGGTTTACTTAGTTTATTGTTCTTATAGTTGATGACTAAAGATGAGCGAACGTGTTCTTCCGAGCTTGATATCCGTGCGGATATTAGGGTGTTCGGGATGTTCGTTATTCGTAACGAACACCATGCGGTGTTCTGGTTATTTTCACTTCCTTCCCTGAGACGTTAGCGCGCTTTTCTGGCCAATTGAAAGACAGGGAAGGCATTACAACTTCCCCCTGTGACGTTCAAGCCCTATACCACCCCCCTGCTGTGAGTGGCTGGGAAGATCAGGTGTCACCCGAACATAAAAGTCGGCCCCTCCCGCGGTTCGCCTCAGATGCGGTGTGAGTTAGATGAGGGACAGTGCTGTTTGTACCGGAGCTGCTGTAGGGAAAGAATTGGTAGTTAGTGTAGGCTTCAAGACCCCCCAAAGGTCCTTATTAGGGCCACTGATAGCTGTGTGTTGGCTGCTGTTAGCAGTGGCAATTTTTTTTTTCTCAAAATCGCCTCTGCAGACCGTTGCACCTGGCATTAGGGACAGAAGTGCTGCATAGGCAGGGAGAGTGTTAGGAGTGAGTGTAGCCTTCAAGAACCTCAACGGTCCTTTCTAGGGCCATATTTATCCGTGTGCAGTACTGTCCAGGCTGCTGTTAGCTGTGCTGCATTTTTTTTTGCTTCTCAAAATCGCTTCTGCAGAGCATTGCACCCTCCATTGATACTGCAGGGAAAGAATTGTATAGGCAGGGCCACAACACAGTTATTATTCATTGAATATACATTTAGGGCCAGAAATATTTGGACAGTAACACAATTTTCGCGAGTTGGGCTCTGCATGCCACCGCATTGGATTTGAAATGAAGCCTCTACAACAGAATTCAAGTGCAGATTGTAACGTTTAATTTAAAGGGTTGAACAAAAATATCTGATAGAAAATGTAGGAATTGTACACATTTCTTTACAAACACTCCACATTTTAGGAGCTCAAAAGTAATTGGACAAAAAAACATAACCCAAACAAAATATTTTTTTTTCAATATTTTGTTGCGAATCCTTTGGAGGCAATCACTGCCTTAAGTCTGGAACCCATGGACATCACCAAACGCTGGGTTTCCTCCTTCTTAATGCTTTGCCAGGCCTTTACAGCCGCAGCCTTCAGGTCTTGCTTGTTTGTGGGTCTTTCCGTCTGAAGTCTGGATTTGAGCAAGTGAAATGCATGCTCAATTGGGTTAAGATCTGGTGATTGACTTGGCCATTGCAGAATGTTCCACTTTTTTGCACTCATGAACTCCTGGGTAGCTTTGGCTGTATGCTTGGGGTCATTGTCCATCTGTACTGTGAAGCGCCGTCCGATCAACTTTGCAGCATTTGGCTGAATCTGGGCTGAAAGTATATCCCGGTACACTTCAGAATTCATCCGGCTACTCTTGTCTGCTGTTATGTCATCAATAAACACAAGTGACCCAGTGCCATTGAAAGCCATGCATGCCCATGCCATCACGTTGCCTCCACCATGTTTTACAGAGGATGTGGTGTGCCTTGGATCATGTGCCGTTCCCTTTCTTCTCCAAACTTTTTTCTTCCCATCATTCTGGTACAGGTTGATCTTTGTCTCATCTGTCCATAGAATACTTTTCCAGAACTGGGCTGGCTTCTTGAGGTGTTTTTCGGCAAATTTAACTCTGGCCTGTCTATTTTTGGAATTGATGAATGGTTTGCATCTAGATGTGAACCCTTTGTATTTACTTTCATGGAGTCTTCTCTTTACTGTTGACTTAGAGACAGATACACCTACTTCCCTGAGAGTGTTCTGGACTTCAGTTGATGTTGTGAATGGGTTCTTCTTCACCAAAGAAAGTATGCGGCGATCATCCACCACCGTTGTCTTCCGTGGACGCCCAGGCCTTTTTGAGTTCCCAAGCTCACCAGTGATTTCCTTTTTTCTCAGAATGTACCCGACTGTTGATTTTGCTACTCCAAGCATGTCTGCTATCTCTCTGATGGATTTTTTCTTTTTTTTCCAGCCTCAGGATGTTCTGCTTCACCTCAATTGAGAGTTCCTTTGACAGCATGTTGTCTGGTCACAGCAACAGCTTCCAAATCCAAAACCACACACCTGGAATCAACCCCAGACCTTTTAACTACTTAATTGATTACAGGTTAACGAGGGAGACGCCTTCTGAGTTAATTGCAGCCCTTAGAGTCCATTGTCCAATTACTTTTGGTCCCTTGAAAAAGAGGAGGCTATGCATTACAGAGCTATGATTCCTAAACCCTTTCTCCGATTTGGATGTGGAAACTCTCATATTGCAGCTGGGAGTGTGCACTTTCAGCCCATTTTATATATATAATTGTATTTCTGAACATGTTTTTGTAAACAGCTAAAATAACAAAACTTGTGTCACTGTCCAAATATTTCTGGCCCTAACTGTACGCAGTGCTGCCTTTTGCTTGTAAAACAAGTGAAAATAATTCTATTTGTCCTGCCTCTGTCCGTCCTAAGGGCGGTGGACACGTGTCGGCTGCGTGTGACACCTTTAAAAATCATACGCACCCAGCTACGTTTTACTCCTGGCTTCGCCATTTGCTTTCCTTAATTGGGAAAAAAAATACCTGCTCTGCCACAGTTAATAACTCTGCTACCCTCACGTTCTGTGACACATTAGCAGGGACACAGCACAGTTATTAAACTTCTCATGTTCATAGAATATACGCAGTGCTGCCTTTTGGTGCCAAAAAACGGAAAATAATTCTATTTGTCCGGCCTCTGTCCGTCCTAAGGGCGGTGGACACGTGTCGGCTGCGTGTGACACCTTTAAAAATCATACGCACCCAGCTACGTTTTACTCCTGGCTTCGCCATTTGCTTTCCTTAATTGGGAAATAAAATACCTGCTCTGCCACAGTTAATAACTCTGCTACCCTCACGTTCTGTGACACATTAGCAGGAAAACAGCACAGTTATTAAACTTAGATTATTCATTCACTAGAGGCAGTGGGGCCTTTCGTTTTCCAAAAAGGGCAAAAATTATATTTGGCCTGCAGTCTTGCGCCAATTTATTAGCTGCCTGTGAAATCAAATCACTGGTAATACAGCATGCTGAGGGGTAGGGGTAGGCCTAGAGGACGTGGACGCGGCCGAGGACGCGGAGGGCCAAGTCAGGGTGTGGGCACAGGCCAAGCTCCTGATCCAGGTGTGTCGCAGCCGACTGCTGCGCGATTAGGAGAGAGGCACGTTTCTGGCGTCCCCACATTCATCGCCCAATTAATGGGTCCACGCGGGAGACGGTTATTAGAAAATGAGCAGTGTGAGCAGGTCCTGTCCTTGATGGCAGAAAGTGCTTCGAGCAACCTATCGTCTACCCGCAGTTCTGCGCCGTCCACTGCTGCCAATCCGAATCCTCTGTCTGCTGCTCCTCCTTCCTCCCAGCCTCCTCACTCCACTACAATAACACCTGCTCAGGAGCGGGAGCACTCCCAGGAACTGTTCTCGGGCCCCTGCTTAGATTGGGCAGCAGCGGTTCCTCTCCCACCAGAGGAGTTTATCGTCACTGATGCCCAACCATTCGAAAGTTCCCGGGGTCCGGGGGAAGAGGCTGGGGACTTCCGCCAACTGTCTCAACAACTTTCTGTGGGTGAGGAGGACGATGACGATCAGACACAGTTGTCTTGCAGTGAGGTAGTAGTAAGGGCAGTAAGTCCGAGGGAGCAGCGCACAGAGGATTCGGAGGAAGAGCAGCAGGACGATGAGGTGACTGACCCCACCTGGTGTGCAACGCTTACTCAGGAGGACAGGTCTTCAGAGGGGGAGTCAAGGGCATCAGCAGGGCAGGTTGCAAGAGGCAGTGCGGTGGCCAGGGGTAGAGGCAGGGCCAGACCGAATAATCCACCAAGTGTTTCCCAAAGCGCCCCCTCGCGCCATGCCACCCTGCAGAGGCCGAGGTGCTCTAAGGTCTGGCAGTTTTTCACAGAGACGCCTGACGACCGACGAACAGTGGTGTGCAACCTTTGTCGCGCAAAGCTCAGCCGGGGAGCCAACACCAACAGCCTCACCACCACCACCATGCGCAGACATATGATGGCCAAGCACCCCGCAAGGTGGGACGAAGGCCGTTCAGCGCCTCCGGTTTGCACCCCTGCCTCTCCCCCTGTGCCCCAACCTGCCACTGAGATGCAACCCCCCTCTCAGGACACAGGCACTACCGTCTCCTGGCCTGCACCCACACCCTCACCTCCGCTGTCCTCGGCCCCATCCAGCAGTGTAGTTCAGCGCACCGTCCAGCCGTCGCTTGCGCAACTGTTGGAGCGCAAGCGCAAGTACGCCGCCACGCACCCGCACGCTCAAACGTTAACCGTCCGCATAGCAAAATTCATCAGCCTTGAGATGCTGCCGTATAGGGTTGTGGAAACGGAGTCCTTCAAAAGTATCATGGAGGCGGCGGCCCCGCGCTACTCAGTTCCCAGTCGCCACTACTTTTCCCGATGTGCCGTCCCAGCCCTGCACGACCACGTCTCCCGCAACATTGTACGCGCCCTCACCAACGCGGTTACTGCCACGGTCCACTTAACTACGGACACGTGGACAAGCACAGGCGGGCAGGGCCACTACATCTCCCTGACGGCACATTGGGTGAATTTAGTGGAGGCTGGGACAGAGTCAGAGCCCGGGACTGCTCACGTCCTACCCACCCCCAGAATTGCGGGCCCCAGCTCGGTGGTGGTATCTGCGGAGGTGTATGCTTCCTCCACTAAAGCACCCTCCTCCTCCTCCTCCTCCTCCTCTGTCTCGCAATCAAGATGTGTTAGCAGCAGCATGTCGCCAGCAGTCGGTGTCGCGCGGTGTGGCAGCACAGCGGTGGGCAAGCGTCAGCAGGCCGTGCTGAAACTACTCAGCTTAGGCGATAAGAGGCACACGGCCCACGAACTGCTGCAGGGTCTGACACAGCAGACCGACCTCTGGCTTGCGCCGCTGAGCCTCCAACCGGGCATGGTCGTGTGTGACAACGGCCGTAACCTGGTGGCGGCTCTGCAGCTCGGCAGCCTCACGCACGTGCCATGCCTGGCCCACGTCTTTAATTTGGTGGTTCAGCGCTTTCTGAAAAGCTACCCACGCTTGTCAGACCTGCTCGTAAAGGCGCGCCGGCTCTGTGCACATTTTCGCAAGTCCCACACGGACGCTGCCACCCTGCGCACCCTGCAACATCACTTTAAGCTGCCAGTGCACCGACTGCTGTGCGACGTGCCCACACGGTGGAACTCTACGCTCCACATGTTGGCCAGGCTCTATGAACAACGGAGAGCTATAGTCGAATACCAACTCCAACATGGGCGGCGCAGTGGGAGTCAGCCTCCTCAATTCCTTTCAGAAGAGTGGGCCTGGTTGGCAGACATCTGCCATGTCCTTGGTAATTTTGAGGAGTCTACCCAGGTGGTGAGCGGCGATGCTACAATCATTAGCGTCACCATTCCTCTGCTATGCATCTTGAGAAATTCCCTGCAAACCATAAAGGCAGCTGCTTTGCGCTCGGAAACGGGGGCGGGGGAAGACAGTATGCCGCTGGATAGTCAGGGCACCCTCCTGTCTATTTCTCAGCGCGTACAGGAGGAGGAGGAGCATGAGGAGGATGAGGAGGAGGGGGAAGAGACAGCTTGGGCCGCTGCTGACGGTACACCGGCTGATTGCCTGTCATCCTTTCAGCGTGTATGGCCTGAGGAGGAGGAGGAGGAGGAGGATCCTGAAAGTGATCTTCCTAGTGACGACAGCCATGTGTTGCGTACAGGTACCCTGGCACACATGGCTGACTTCATGTTAGGATGCCTTTCTCGTGACCCTCGCGTTGCACGCATTCTGGCCACGACGGATTACTGGGTGTACACACTGCTCGATCCATGGTATAAGGAGAACCTGCCCACTCTGATTCCCGAAGAGGAAAGGGGTTCGAGAGTGTTGCTATACCACAGGACCCTTGCGGACAAGCTGATGGTAAAATTCCCAGCCGACAGCGCTAGTGGCAGAAGGCGCAGTACCGAGGGCAAGGTAGCAGGGGATGTGCGTAGATCGAGCAGCATGTACATCCCAGGCAGTGCAACAGTCTTTAAGGGCCTGGCCAGCTTTATGGCTCCCCACCAAGACTGTGTCACCGCTCCCCAGTCACGGCTGAGTCGGCGGGAGCACTGTAAAAGGATGGTGAGGGAGTACGTAGCGGATCGCACGACCATCCTTGGTGACGCATCTGCCCCCTACAACTACTGGGTGTCGAAGCTGGACATGTGGCCTGAACTAGCGCTGTATGCCCTGGAGGTGCTTGCTTGTCCTGCGGCTAGCGTCTTGTCGGAGAGGGTGTTTAGTGCGGCTGGGGGAATCATCACAGATAAGCGTAGCCGCTTGTCAACCGACAGTGCCGACAGGCTAACACTCATCAAGATGAACAAAGGCTGGATTTCCCCAGACTTCTGTTCTCCACCAGCGGACAGCAGCAATACGTAAGCAATACGTAGGCTGCACCCGCGGATGGAAGCTACGTTCTCTCTCACCATCCAAAACGGGGACATTTCTGCTTCATCAATCTGTGTCTAATATTCCTCCTCCTCCTCCTGCTCCTCCTCCTGAAACCTCACGTAATCACGCTGAACGGGCAATTTTTCTTAGGGCCACAAGGCTCACTCAAATAATTTTTCTGAACAATTTTTATAAGTTTCAATGCGCTTAAAAGCGTTGGAACTTTAACTTGAACCAATTTTTCGTTACACTGGGCTGCCTCCAGGCCTAGTTACCACTTAAGCCACATTAACCAAAGCGATTCACCTGCCATCTTGGTTGGGCATGGCCAATTTTTACTGAGGTACATTAGTACTGTTGGTACACCAAATTTTTGGGGCCCTCACCTACAGTGTAATCATAGCAATTTGTAGGTTCTTCGCCTGCACTCATGGTACAGAAAGGTGTGTGGGGTTGGCCTACACTTTAGCTACATAAATGTAACTTGGGCCTTGGCTATACTAAGGCTACTGACATGGAACGAAGACTGCGCTCTCGCTATACTGCTTCGGAATTGTTACTGGGGCCTGTCTTGAGTGCTACTATTGCTGACATGGAACGAAGACTGCGCTCCCGCTATACTGCTTCGGAATTGTTACTGGGGCCTGTCTTGAGTGCTACTATTGCTGACATGGAACGAAGACTGCGCTCCCGCTATACTGCTTCGGAATTGTTACTGGGGCCTGTCTTGAGTGCTACTATTGCTGACATGGAACGAAGACTGCGCTCCCGCTATACTGCTTCGGAATTGTTACTGGGGCCTGTCTTGAGTGCTACTATTGCTGACATGGAACGAAGACTGCGCTCCCGCTATACTGCTTCGGAATTGTTACTGGGGCCTGTCTTGAGTGCTACTATTGCTGACATGGAACGAAGACTGCGCTCCCGCTATACTGCTTCGGAATTGTTACTGGGGCCTGTCTTGAGTGCTACTATTGCTGACATGGAACGAAGACTGCGCTCCTCCTATAATGCTGCTAGTGATATGTTAGTGGGGCCTGTCCTAATGCTACGGCTGAAATGTTACGAATTCTGGCCTCTGCCTATACCGCTGCTAATGGTATGTCTCTGGGGTGTGGAAACAGAGGCTTCCCAAAGACATGATAGCGGCGAGGCCATTTCCCACCAACGCGGTTACTGTAAAGGTGCATATAACCACGGACACGTGGAGAGGACACGTAGTGCCTCAAAAACATCCCCCTCCTCCTCCAACAGGGAAAACATTCTTGGCAAATGCCTTTACATTGGTTCGTCTGGTGGCAGTCCAAGAATTTCACCTTTACCGACACAACGAGAGCCCCCACACCATCCCCCGCCACGGCCCACTTAATCCTGGCCGCATTCCGAAAACCAACAAAATACAACCGTGCTACTAGGTCCTCAGTCACCACCACATTACCACCAACGCGGTTACTGTTAAGGTACATATTACCAGTCTGACTGGGGCATGCAGACACCTTGACAGAATGAATAGTGTGTGGCACATAGGTTCCCCATTGCTATGCCCATGTGTGCAGCTCCTGATGGCGGTGGCACAGGATTCTATTTCTCATTGCTTCTGTACAGCATTGTGGGCTATCGCCCAGCCCCTTTTAAAGAGGGCCGCTGCCTAGCCATGCCAACCCTCTGCAGTGTGTGCCTGCGGTTCCTCCTCATGGCAGACGCACTTCTAAATAGACATGAGTGTGGCGTGGCATGAGGGCAGCTGAAGGCTGCGCAGGGACACTTTGGTGTGCGCTGTGGGGGGGAGGGGGGGCGGTTGGTCAGCATGTAACCCAGGAGAAGTGGCAGCGGAGTGTCATCCAGGCAGTGATTGTGCTTTGTTGTAGCTAGTGTGGTGCTTAGCAAAGGTATGCCATGCTAATGAGGGCTTTTCAGAAGTAAAAGTTGTTGGGAGGGGGGGGGGGCCCACTCTTGCCGGTATTGTGGCTTAATAGTGGGACCTGTGAACTTGAGATGCAGCCCAACATGTAGCCCCTCGCCTGCCCTATCCGTTTCTGTGTCATTCCCATCACTTTCTTGAATTGCCCAGATTTTCACACATGAAAACTTTAGCGAGCATTGGCGAAATACAAAAATGCTCTGGTCGCCCATTGACTTCAATGGGGTTCGTTGTTCGAAACGAACCCTCGAGCATCGCGGGAAGTTCGTTCCGAATAACGAACACCCGAACATTTTGGTGTTCGCTCATCTCTATTGATGACAGATTCACTGCCTGTGGCAGTACTTAAAATGGGAACATGAAAAATACAATATACTGCAATACTCAAGTATTGCAGTATACTGTATAAGCAATCAAATGATTGCAAGTTCAAGTCCCCCGAGGAGACTTAAAAGATGTAAAATTTAAGTCAAATAGAATTAGCCAAAATAAAAAAAAACATTAATATTAAAAAAAAAAAAAAAAAAATTCTGAAAACAATTATAAAAATATAGAACTGGCATTGCCATGTTCAAAAAGCGCAAACTATCTAAGTATTGTATGATTTATCTTTCAGTGAACACTGTAAAAAAAAAAAAGCAGAACGTTCTTTGATTGCTCAACTTTCCAATGACAACACTCCTTGAACCATTGCAGACAGGACAATGCATGTTCTTTCAGAGATCCAGATGTTTGCAGGATGAAAGGTGGGAAACACCAGCTAACACATGTCAGACGTTAATAGAAAGTATGCCATGTAGAGTATTGGATGTCATTACGGCCAAAGGAAGCCCCCACTAAGTATTACTATATGTAAATAAGTGCTACCATTGATTCTTGCTCAGGTGTCCAATTAGTTTTGGTAGGATAGCATATAAAAAGGCAACTTTAGGCATGATACATTGATGGCATTTTCATGATAAGGTAGGAGATCACTGAACAGTTGAATCAATTTATTTCACAGCTTAATCAGAATGAAAGCAACATCAAATTAACTTGTAAATATGACAAGAAGCAGATTGATTTCCTGGATACAGTATTTTCATATATTCCGACTGACTTGTTTAGGAAAGAAACATCTGTGAATTCATTTTTACATGCAGTTTCTTCCACCCCATACAGACTATTCAAGTGATCTCGACGGGGCACTTCTTACGGGTGAAAAGGTTCAGCTACACAGAATAGGATATTCTTAAAGAATCAACCAACCATGAACAACACTTCGAGGACTGGGGCTATGGTAAGCAATACATTGTGAAAGCCAATTTTAGGCGCAGGCATGCAGAATACTCTAAATTACTACAATCAAATACAAAACAGAAAGCTAAATAATCAGGTAAAATTTGTGATTACTTCTCACTGTAGATGAAGTGAAATGAGGAAGTGAATGAGAAGTACTGGCCAATTCTGGTAGCTGACTCCTAATATGGGAAAAACATTTCCCCTCAAATGAAGCAATAGCATCCAGATGGAGGAATTTAAAAGATCTCTTAGTGCAGAGGCATTATATAGCCAGAGCACCTAGAAATACTTTTGCTCAAATGGATGGAAATTGAGCTGCATTCTATGCAGTAAATACATCTCTTGCCATACTTTGGAATGCTCACACGAGCAGACAGAGATTGTGACTTCTGCTTGTGTAAAAAAATGATGATGATTAAAAATGCGGATTCTGCGTGGATGGCTACCATTGATGCTAATGGAAGCCATCGGATCTGCAGATCTTCTGCAATTGACATTGCGCAAAGGTCATGGATTCCATGTCATTGTCTAGCAACAGCGAGGGATAAGCAAGGATTGAAAAATAATCTGTACTGCGCCTCCTCGACGGCTAGCCGGCTGGGCACAGGGTTGGATTCCGCTGCGGGAAGAGGAGATTAATAACTAGGACTATGGTTCAATCTTTGGGGTATAGACTACAAATAACCACATCTCAAGAATCAGGAGAATGGGAGCACCAAGCTAAACACATCCACTCTCATCTTTTTATGGTCTGGGGACCAGGCCAAAACAGGTATGAGCTGAGCTAATAATCTTTCCCATACAATGTTTGATAAACATAATAGATAAAATTGTGTTCTTTAATAAAGTGCAAAAGTGCAATTGCTTGGACCAATTAAGTATTTTCTAGAGCTGTTTTTGTAATTGTAATTTGCCAGCTGTCTCTGCAACTATACTGACAACAGTGATGCCATATGTAAAAGCGAACTTGGTACACGTATTCTCTTCCAGTTTTAAAAATAAAATGTATTTTAAACTCTGAAAGTTTAAGATGTTATGGATTACCAAATGTGTCTTCAAATGATATGGGCAAAATGGTGTACACCTTCAAATCAGGACCCATAAGAATACTCTTTCCTGCCACAAATAAACACTTGACACGTGACTTTATTCAAAACCAGTAGGGAATACTCATACAAACAAGCTGAATCACACTTATCGCTATGAACTTGGAGTTGGGAATAAATAGCTTACAAACCTGATATAAAAGGCCTTATCTTTCTTAGAAACCATGAAAGACTATTGAAGGCCATCTCTGTGTAGAATGCCACAAAAGCTAAAGGCAGAATGAATGTAATACAACACTCCTGATTAGCTATTTATTTTTTAGAAAACCTCATAGATGCCATATTTTTGCAGTAAATGTTGAACGTGGAAAGTATTTTGCTTATCTGT
Organism: Eleutherodactylus coqui; assembly: GCF_035609145.1. NCBI lineage: Eukaryota > Metazoa > Chordata > Amphibia > Anura > Eleutherodactylidae > Eleutherodactylus > Eleutherodactylus coqui. Next base: position 229,947,937 of record NC_089837.1, on the reverse strand, counting down.
AGTTGCGGTGCAAATAAAATAAGCTCATTAGTCATGCAACAAATTTTATTTAAGATATTATAAAGCATTGGCTATAGTTTCATATTCATAACTATTAGTTCTAAATTAGGGCATAGAAAGGATCAATTTTTCACGGTTGACATCATATTTTAAATCCATAGTTATCCTTTGCACTTTTCCCATGCCCTATTGCTCAGCATAATTGGCTGACTGGAATATCCACTTAACAGTCTGGGAATACTTTTTAAGATATCATTAAAAAGTTGGACATTAAATCTACGTCTTTAGCTTACTGAACACTAAGAATGAACCACTGAATATTCTCTTTGTAATTAACAGAAGATCCTCATAACATGCAATAAGCCTAGCTAGTAATTTGTGTTGATAGAATAAAAGTTTGAGGCTGTTAATATTCAGCTCCAAAACAGATAGAAATGTGATAGAGGTTGAGTGAACTATTAAAGAGCAAAATGGAGAAACCTTTAGGAAAAAAATGGTAGGAAATTATTACTAAGTATGTTATAAACACAATGAGTTATACAAGGATTATTTTCAGCAGCAGGACCTCACATTTGAAGATACAAAAAGCACAGTGATTTTCTTTTTTTTCAATTTTTCTAAAAAATATACCTTATATTTTGACAAATCCACTAATCCTACAACTCATGTAAGATTATACTGAGTTGATTTGTCAGAAAGACATTAAACCTTACAAAGTCATATCTTGAATTGCTATCTTCTTCATTTCAATCTGATATTATCCTTAAGCAAACACTTCAAGCCATGGAGAAGCTGACTATAGTGTTCTTCAATAGGATTACCAATGAAAAGCTGAAGGTGAATCTATGCTTAAATGGGTATTTGTCAGAATTGATGAATTGCTATCAATGTTATATTGCAAAATACTATATTTTGAAATATTCAGTTAAATGAAATTCCTTACATTTTCATTTGAACTGTTATTCAGTAAGCATTGATTATGTATCATAATTTGTTTCCCCTTAGTCTTAAAGGCAGCATAATAGGGGGTATTTCTGCCCCTGTTTACTGGTAGAACAGATGGAACATTAACCCCTTAAGGACATGGCCTATTTTGGCCCAAAGGATGCAACGATTTTTAGGTGTTTCTCAGCTTCACTTTTCAAAAACCATAACTTTTTTATTTTTCTGTGAACATGACAATATGACAGATTTTTTGCATGGCGAACTGTAGTTTTTATTGGTAGCATTTTTGTGTACTTGAGGGCACTGAAAAAAATACCAATTTTGCCATCTTTTTACAATGTTAATCATGCAGCATAAATGGCATTGATACCTTTTTTACTGTCTGTCAGTACGATTACGAATCCGGCTGTGGTAGGGCATGAGCTCTGCTTCTGAGCCAGCTGTAGTGGCCCAGAGTTGGGGTGTGTTTGGGGTGACTTTATTTATTTTCCATGTAAACTGTCTTTTACGTGTGCATGTGTATCTGTGTTGGCTTGTGGTCTGTGTGATGCTAACCAGCTGTGCTGTGACAATCCTGTCTCTCTTAATGCGTTATTTGTGTGTGATATCGTGGGATTTTAGGATGAGTGGAGAGGCGGAGTATAGTGACGAGAGTAGGAGAGAGCAGAGATGTAGTCGGCGGAGGTGAACATGTCAGCGGGAGGCTGGCACTTGCTTTGCTTCTGCCTATGCCGAACCATAGGCCTACCTTAGCCTTGGTGGAATGATCTCTCTCAGATGCTGAAGCACAGAGTGGCAATTCCTGTCATGACAAGTTATTGGGAGGTGTAGGGGAAAAGAAAATGTGTAGCAAGGTTGCAGGAGTAACATTGCTAGAGAAGTGAGCACAATGTGGAAGAGAAACAGAATTGGAAGTTGTCTACATGACAGTGAGTTGTACAAGCCTCTATTATATGTAAAGCCATGGAAGTGCACGCGGCCCTACCACAGTTACTCCATTACTTGCTAACGTAATCCCAGGGAAGACAACCCTCAGATAACTAGGACTGATGGGAATTGTTCTGGAAGAAACCCCAAGCAGAGAGAGAGTGTGGAAGAAAAACCTCATGTGTTAATTTTGTGCTCAGAGCGATGTTGATTCAAATGTAAATTAAGACTGCACCATTGTGAACTGTACTTGTTAAACTTATGAATACAAAGTGCTAAGTAAACTGTGTACTTTTGGTTTACTACAAAGTTATGTGGACTCGTCTCGATTATTTCATCACCATCAACTGGAGTTCACCTCTTGTACTACTTCCTTGTAGTTCTCAGCCCTAACATTCCCGAGAAAGTTAGTAGACACTTGGCGAAAAGCATTCCAGCAATGTTTTGCATTACCCTGCAGCAAGTTGTTGAACCAGACATCTTTTCCTTCTTAATCTTCCTCATCACCCTGTTCAAAAATCTAAGTTGTTTAGAATTTGGGGCATAAATGTTGACCAGGGTGATAAGAAGATCCCTTATCTTGCATATCAAAATCAGGTATCTTCCTTCTTCATCTGCTATTTCTTTTATAAGATGAAAGTCCACTGAATCACTAACTGCAACTAGCACTCCTGCTTTTTTCTTGGTGGCGTTAGCAAGGAAAACCTTCGGGAACTTGCGATGGGATATGTTGGGGGCCCCGTCTTTTGCAAAATGGGTCTCTTAGACGCAGAGTATGTCCGCCTTGGAGGATAATGCCTCTCTCCACAGTTCGGATCTCTTGTAGGGTGAGTTGAGGCCTTTGGTATTTAATGAGAGTAGGTTTAACTCCATTTACGCATGGGGTAGTAAGCTGGTGATGTCTTGAGTTTTTTCCCAGATGCTTCTTGGCTGTTTAAGTTTATTTAGGTCGAGTGATGGCTTGGTGAGTTGTGGTTCTTGTGGTGGCATCTTGGTTGGAAGGAGGTTATGGGAAGGGTTGAGGTTTGTCAACGAAACAAATTTTTTGATTCTTAACAATTGAGTCGTTTTTTCATGAGAATATAACAAAAAAGGACCTTTGTAGAGCTTAGGGTCTGCCATGACCCTGCAAATAAAGGCCATTGATAGGGGTTTTGTATTTCGGCCACTGGACGGATGGCACCCCTTCAGTTTTTCTGAAGACCTCTATCCGAGGTGTTGTTATGCGGGCTTCACTAACGGTGGGCCGATGGCTGTCTTTTGGGCCTGGAGGTTTGTTTTTGTGACCAGTCCCTGGGAACGTAGGAGGGGGCATTTTCCTGTGGTGCTGGAAGGCCCCACTTTTTTAACAGGGATGCACCATCTTCGTATGAAGTGATAATGTTGGGGGTGCCCTCCATGTTTACGTATAGCTTAGTTGGGAAGCCCTATCTATATGGGATTTTGTTGTCTCTCAATATTGCCGTTATAGGAGAGAATTTTTTCCGGGCTTGCATAGTGGTTTGTGAAAAATCTGAAAACAATTTAATATTGTTAAATGGTTGCGGAAGTTCTTTCAAATTCCTGGAGACTCGCATTAGCTCGTCTTTGGTGTGATAAATATGCACCCTGGCTATCACATCTCTGGGGATGTTGTCTGGTAAATTTTTGGGCTTAGGGAGACTGTGTATTCTATCGAGGATGATCTCTTCTGGTTTAGAATTTGGTAATAGCGTTTTGATAAGATCCTGTGCAAAGCTGTTTAATTTCTCTGTCCTCACTTCTTCAGGTATCCTCCTGAACTTGATATTATTGCGCCTGTTGCGATCCTCCATATCGGCCATTTTATTTTTCAGCTTCTCCACCTCCTCCTCTAATTTATAATGGGCGTCAATGAGTTCGTTATGAGAGTTTGTTATCTCGCCTGTCTTGTTTTCTAATTGGTTAACTCTCTCACCCAAGCCGCTTATTGCGGAGCTTACTTGTGTGTTGAGCGCTGATAATTCGTTTTGGAGGGATCCTCTTAGTGCTAGTACCATATCTCTGATGAAATATTCAGAGGCGGCTTGGCTGGAGCAGGCTATATTCAATATGGGGTCTAATGTAGTTTCCCCAGTGATTCTGTGATACGTGAGCACATTTTGTCCAGGCTCTTCTCTCCTGGGTCTCCTCTTTTCAGGGCTTGTGCTGGGGGATTCTGTATTGATGTTTCCCTCCCTTGGGGCAACCTGGGAGGATTGCTGATACTGCATATGCTGTGGGGAATAGGAGAGAGATGGCGCTGAGCCGCTGCCCCCCCCCCCCCCCACTGTGCTTGGCGGGGTTATGATGTCTCCCTCCTGCTTGTGCTGCTCTGCAGGAGCTTGATTTTGTGGAGGTATGTGGATGTGCTGGTTGTGCTTATTTACCACCATGGATAGCTGTGGGGGCGAGGGGCTGGAGGAACCCCGCTCCCCGCCGCCTCCTGTAGCGAGGTTCCCCCCTCCCGCCGCCCCTGTCTCCTCACCGCTCAGTGCTCTGTCCGCAATGTCCTCCATTGACAGCTCCCCTTCAGCGCCGCGCGCCGGGAAGAAGTCGGTCAGCCTCTTAGGTCGTTTGCCTTCTTCTGTTCATCAGTGCGTGCAGCGGTTCCTCCGGCACCTTTTAGGAATGTTTGTAGTCCTCGGGGTTCTTCTTTGTAGCTTTTTTGGAGTTGCTTGGGGTGATCCTCTGTACGGAGCTCAGTAAAAAGCGTCCGCCATTAGAGCCGTCTAGGCCACGCCCCCGAACCAGGCATCTTTGAAGAGCTCCCAAATCTGAAGACCCACAAAGACTTCCTCTTTAATCTTTGCCTCGCTGAGTCGAGGGAATTCATGAAGGTATTGGAAAGCTGGTGAAGTCGGATTCATAGCTTTCACTACGTTCTTCATCAAACCTAGTTCAATGTGAAAGGGTGAGCTTTGACCAGAGCTGAGTGCTGGATATTCTTTTCTCCAGGTACTATATTTTGTCTGCAAGTCCATTCCTTCCGCAAGTAGTGCAATTAACTTGCTCGGCTATCCCACTTACATAAGAAGCATATGTATTTTGTATATAACTGCTGCAGTCCCATTAACCCCTTCATGACACGGCCTATTTTGGGCTTAAGGATGCAACAATTTTTGGCGGATTTTCTTCTCCGTTTATCAAAAGTCATAACTTTTTTATTTTTCCGTCGACGCGGCCATATGAGGGCTTGTTTTTTGCGTGGCGAACTGTAGTTTTTATCGGTGCCACTTTTGGGTACATAGACTAAATTTTAAAACTTTTTTTTTTTTTTTATGATAGCAGGGAGAGAAAACGCATTAATTCTGCCATAGATTTTTTTTTTTACAGCGTTAATCATGCAGCATAAATGAGACATTCCATTTTTTCTGCGGGTCGGTACGGTTACAGCGATACCAAAATTCTTACATTTTTTTTAGGTTTTCCCACTTTTCTGCAATAAAAACCCTTTTTTTTGGAAATCTTTTTTCTATTCTAAATCGCTGCATTCAAAGTCCTGTAACTTTTTTATTTTTTGATGTACGGAGCTCTGTGAGGGCTTATTTTTTGTGAGACGAGCTGTAGTTTTTACTGGTACCATTTTGGGGTACATAGGGCTTTTTTGATCACTTTTATTGCGTTTTTAGTGAGGCAAAATGCTAAAAATTAGCATTTTGCCTCAGTTTTTTAGCGTTTTGTTTTGCGTTTTTTTCCGTGCACAGTCAAAAGCATGTGCAACTTATTGTACGTGTCGTTACGGATGCGACAATACCAAATATGTGGGGGGGTTATTTTTTTTTAACCTTTTTTTACATTTTTTTTAATTCATTTTTTTAATCTTTGTTTTTTTTACACTGTTTGTGTCCCCCTGGAGGACTTTGACCACTGCCCTGATGATCGCTGTCATAAGGCATGGCAGAGCTACTGCTCTGCCATGCCTTATCGCTTATACAGCGATCCTAGGCATAGGCAATACAGGACGCCAGTGTCTGGCGTCCTGTTGCCATGGTGACAGGCCGGGCTCTCGCGATGTTATCGCGAGAGCCGGCCGGAGACACAGAGGGAGTCCGCTCCTTCTGTGAACTCTTTCCCCACCTCGCGGCAGGGAAGGGGTTAACAGCGGGGGGCGCATCTCCGATGCCCCCCCCCCCCCCCGCTGTTGTAGCGGGACGCCGGCTGTGACTGACAGCCGGCTCCCGCTGCGGGATAGCGCGGGATCTTATGTGATACCGCGCTATCTCCAGGACGTAAGTTTACGTCCTGTTGCGGGAAGTACCGTGCTGCCAGGACGTAAACTTACGCTCTGCAGCGGGAAGGGGTTAAAAGGGCAACTACCTTCAAATCAACATTGAAGTCAAGCTGTACTTGTTATACTCAATGGAATTCAGTAGCTGCTTTAAGTTATCATAACTGTAACTGTAAGGATGTCGTTACCGTCTTACTGCATAAATTTACACTGTGAAGCACAGAAAAACAACTATATGAAATATCTTCAAAACGAGAGCCAATAAAAAATTTTCATGGTCATATTCGTGTTCAGCACACCAAGATACTGCAGATTAGGACCTTTTTAAGCCAGTAACAATTTCAGTGTTGACCAGTGTAATCTATTTCGAACAATTGTTTGAAAATGTATCCTCCCAAGATCCTCCCATTCTCAGGAATAAGAAAAAAGATTTAGTTTTAAATTTCAGAATTCACAAGGGAAATAATGAATCATATTTTCCTGGTCATTTCAATCTGTTCACAAGAACACTATAATTTGTAGTCTATCATCATTCTTGCTGCAAACCCACTCACACACTCTAGTCACTCTCCAAAAATACCATACTAGCAGAAGATAAAGTTTAAAATAACATTTTGACATACTATTGAATGTTAAAAGTGCTGAGTATATATTATTGGTTTGTAAAGTACTGGTACAAATAAAAAACAGCAAAGAGCAAACTGAACATCTTCAATAAATTCAGTATTCACTTTGCCTTTATATAGAACACCTACTGAGAATAGTGTAAAATTCATGTACAGTAGTATGCTGAAAGAATAGTAAAGTTTCACATCCTAATAAACGTTATCAACATTTGTATTTAGTGCTATAATAACTGAATTTATGCTCCATGGTCCTAAAATGGTGCTCCCTTCTTGGTCAAACATTGCTTAGATGGGAGCACCACAGATTATAAGATGGCCATGTGGCCAGAATGACGAATATAGAAAAGCTCGGGTTATTCAGTTTCCGTAATTCCCATAGATATCAATAGAAGTTAGGGCGAGCACCCACTGGCGTTTGCGTTTTCCGCGGGAAAAAAACGCAGCGTTTTCGCCGCGTTTCCCGCGATTTTTCCGCGCGTTTTACGCGGCGTTTTCGCGGCTTTTCCATTAATTTCCATTGACTTTCATGGGTGCATTAGGAGAAAAATAAGGACACATATGCAACTGACAGTTCCTATGTTAAAAACGCAAACGCAACGCAAAAAAAACGCCAGTGGACAGGAACACATGTTATCTCTATGCCTGTGCAGGAAAAACGCAAAACGCAAAACGCAGGTAAAAAAACGCCAGTGGGTGCTCGCCCTAAGGCAAACAGCCTGGCACAGCCACCTATATGGTTTCTACAACTCCTCAGTCACGAAAACAGTATAACTCACTGTGTTACGCTGTTTGTGTACTTCCCATTGTCTCCTGTGAAAGTTATGGAAGCAGAGTAGGTAGATCAAACTCAGCTGTTTCTATTATTCCAGCCATTGCATTCAGAGTGGCCGAGGGTAGCCGGGGCCCAACTCAAGATAGATGTGGGTTCCAGAGGTGGGGTGTACCTATTAGTTTTTATTCCATATCCTATGAATATACCATAGAAGTCGCAGATAGGAATGTTTTCAGATGAAATGGAGAAGTCTGCAACAATGTTAAGTAAGCTGTCGTAGAATTTCCCACCAAAATACACGTCTTAATGCAGATTTTGATGAGGAATTCCCAGCAGAATTTTGACATTTTTATTTCCTCATCGAAATCTACTCATTAGCAGTGCAGAATTTGGTGATGAATATTCCACAAGAAGGGCGTATTCTGCAACATTGTTGCTGAATAATCTGACTAGTTTGAAAGCATCATTTGAAATGTGCTACGAGGATGTTTTAAAAGCAGTGAAATCACTGGCTCAAGAAAGAGCTGATGCAGTTCCAAGACTCAGTAAGTGAATTATTTGTAGTTACCTAGTTTTCTGCATTGATTATTAATAAAATTTGGTCTAATTTTCATCTGTTACAATTATAAACAAACACAATTTAAATTAATAGCATAAAACAGTTGTACTGAGTAAACACAGTGCAAGTAGAAAATGTAAGTGAATTTAAAACACATACATCCCCCTTTAACAGCAATGACCGTCACCAAACGTTTCCCAAAGCTGAACATAAAACATTGAGTAGAAACGAATAGTAAACAATGTTTTTGCATTTACACTAGACGATTATCGCTCAATTTCGTTCATTTGAATGAATTTTGCGCGATAATCGTCCCGTGTAAATGGCCTTTAACTCTCTTCTCAACCCAAAAAATTTTCTGTTGGCTAAATGTAATGACAACTATTCTCTATTGACTGGGTAGCTCTGTGGCATTTGATCCTGTATACTATAAACCTCTACTCAGTATGTTTCATTCTATTGCTCTTCAGGTTATTCGTCACAATATGTACCTCATTGTCCCAAGGTCTTGGTGTTTCACTTGTCTGCTGCCTATCCTTAGCTCTATCTAAACTAATGACTGAACTCTGCCAATTTCCTCTCTGTTGTGTCATGTGACCACAATTCATGACAACTGCTTCTATATCACTATTTCCTCCTCTGTGTATCAAACTGTAATAACAACTTAGACTACTCTTGGAGCAGTACCTGGGGGATTCCCTGTGAGAAAGTCTAGACTTTCTTTCAGGGTTTCAGGGCAAATAATGCACAAATCCTTTTGAATTCTTTCCCTGATTTAGCACTAAGTCAAGTCTGTTAGTGAACTAGTAGGTCTGTGTCTCCAGTCAGCCATTGTGACAATACATTCTTGGGATTCTTGCTACCTCTTTGACTTTGTGTTTAGTGTTTTACTTGCTGGCACTACTTCTCCTTTTACCCTTGCTGTTTGGACTCTTTATGGTTCAATCTTAATGCCCATTTCGACACAACGATTATCACTCAAAATTCACCCAAAAGTCGTCTTTTGAGCGATAACCGTTGCATCTAAATGCCTTCCCATTGTGCACTTTTCGTGCACTGTTCGTTCATCGCTCATTTCTAGTTTTCTAGAAATGAGCAATGACTCTTATCAGCAGCGCAAGCTGATATCTCAGCCAGCAGCGCTGATAAGATTCTCTCGGCTGGTGTCCCGCATATGCAAAACAGCTGCATTGTTCTCACAGAGATCGCAGAGGTATCCCACTCCACCTGCATTAACTCTTTAGTAACTAATTAACTGCAAAGATGATTGCTCAAAACTGTCACTCAAACTGCAGTTTGAACCATTTTTGAGCGATTATCTTTCAGTGTAAATTGGCTCTTAGTTCCTCTCCTCTTTTCTTCTTTTACAGCCCTTGATTTGCAAATTCAGATTTCACTGAAAGCTCTCAGCTGATAACACCCAACTGTGTCAAATCACCCCTGCACTACTACAAAACACCAGTGACTGCTGTCTTCAACATTGTGTCCTCTCTCTGTCTGAAACAGAGCCTTTTATAAACTGAATATCTTGTGTTTTCACCATCTACTAACCTACCTAAACACAATATTTCTATTTCAGCAATTAGTATCAGCATTACACCTGGTCAGTAAGCCTGCTGTCTTGGGGTTATGTTGGACTCAAGTCAACCTGACTTATGTAACCTGCAGCTCAAACATACCTCCTTTTGTGCAGCGGAAATTACCAAAGCTTTTATTATTGCTCTGATTCATTCTTGTTTTGATTACTGTAACTAATTACTTAACAGTTTTCCCTTTTTTAAACCTTCTCTTCTATAATCCATTCTTAATCCAATAGCTGGGCTATTTTTTCTGTCCAACCCCTACACCCATACCACTGTCCTATGCCCATTACTGAACAGTTTTTTCATACACTTAAAATACAATTACTAATTGCTGTCACCCACAGAGCTTTCCACAGTGCTGGACTTCCCTACTGTATATATCCTTCCTCATTTCTGTCTTTCATCCTGTCATTGATTTTTGCACACCTGTCACATTTTATAAGTTGACTGCAGTACTTTTGTCAACATTATTACCTAGAACCTCATCCCTTTATTCAACAGTATTCCTAACACTTTTTGACCCCTAATGCACTTTTATGTACATACACAGACATACTGGCTAGGTGACTGGCTCATACAGCTTTAATTGTTCTGTTTTATTTAGTATAAACGATAGCTAGATCATTGTGCAAAACAAGCATTTTTACCTCTTGTGCATCCATATTTCTTCATATAGTGTCAGATTTGTAAGCAGGGCCCTTATTTCTCTAGTTTGAATTGTTGTACTATCTCTTTTATGGCTGTTGCCCAGTAAAGAGAAACCCTGCTTTATTTGCACTTTATTTGCTGGTAGATCAATCAGCTTCATCAGTGGAAAAACATAGCTGGTTAAAGCAGACACAAGTATGCAATAGTTAAGTGAGGGGTCAACAGGGCATAAGCAGCAGGGTTGGTCTTTTCAAGGTTGCAGCCTTGCAATGGATAGTGAAGGGGATTATGGTCTTGGATAGATCCTATCATCTCACACAATTGAATATCACCAAGAGCAGAGACTGTTGGATATCAAGTCATCTGAATCATCTTTCTAAATAAAAAGAGGTTATCCAGTTGTAAACTATTGATGGACTATCCTCAGAATAGGTCATCAGTAGTAGATTCCCAGAGTTCCGTTGCTTGGTGTCCACCACGGTGAAGAAAGTGAACAGCAATACAAGGTTCTGAAGGAAAAACTTATCTACGTATATGCTGAACAGGAGATTCTTTTAACCATTTGCAATCCAATTTTGGATTCAGGGTTTCCTAGGGGTTTTTCTCTTTCTGCCATTATACAATAGCACCATCTGCTGGCTACAGCCAGTACTGCAGTATGGGACATGCTGGAGAGGCGCCTGACAACAGAGAGGCCAGTAATATTCAGTAAGAATACCCTGCCAGACATCTTTTGACATCGGAGCTGTACAGCCGTCAATTAGAATGTCTTTAGACATCAGACAGTGGATTGGAAAAGGTTAACCCCTTTGTGACAAAGCCTGTTTGCACCTTAGTGACAGAAGCAAATTTTGTAAATCTGACATTGTCACTTTGACATAGAATAACTCCATAAAGGTTTTACATATCTAAGTGATTCTGACAATGTTTTTTCACCACATATTGTACTTCATTTAGGTGGTAAAAATAGTCCGTCAGAATTTATGCATATTTATTAAAAGTGCCAAAATTAGGAAAAGTTTGAAAAAAATTTCATTTTTTCACATTTTCAATTGCAATATCTCAAATATGTGCAAATTGAAATATTGAATATCAACATTTTGAGGAAGACTTTGTTTTCCTGCACCAAGCAAAGATTGCAAAGGCTCATAGGTGTCAGAATGATAGATATCCCCCAAAATGACCCTATTTTAAAAACTACACCCCTTAATGTATTCACTGAGGGGTGTCATTAGTATTTTTACCCCATAGTTTTTTTGCAGGAAATAATTCGATTTAGAGGAGAAAAAAAAATCATATTTTTGCAAATACATCATTTTAAAGGCAGTTTTTTTATATAGTGCACATTAGAGATGAGCGAACGTACTCGTTTCGAGTACTTACGCGCCCGAGTACCGCCATTTTCGAGTACTTCAGTACTCGGGTGAAAAGATTCGGGGGGCGCCGGGGGGCGGGGAGAGGCGTGGCGGTGCGGGGGGGAGCAGCGGGGAACAGGGGGGAGCTCTCTCTCTCCCTCTCCCCCCCACTCCCCACTGCTACCCCCCGTGCCGCCACGGCGCCCCCCGAATTTTTTCGCCCGAGTACGGAAGTACTCGGAATTCGCGGTATTCGGGTGAAAAAGGGGCGTGGTCGAGCACGTTCGCTCATCTCTAGTGCACATGGAAATGTGGATTTACACGTCAAAATGGATACCACTGTTTGTCCTGTGTTCAGAAACATACCCATTGTGGCCCTAATATTATGTCTGTATGCACAATGGGGTCCAAACTGAAAGGAGCAGTCAGTGGCTTTCACAACAGAGATTTTGCTTGAAAGCATTTTAGGCCCCATCGCCCACTTGTAGAGCCCTTGAGAGGCCTAAACGATAGGTAACCCCCACAAATGACCCCATTTGGAAAACTAGACCCCTTAACAAATTCATCTAGGGGTGTATGTCATATTTTGATTCCACAGTTTTTGAATGAATGAAGCAAAACCGAAAGAAAAAATTACGATTTTCATTTTTTTGCAAATTGTGTCATTTTAAAAACATTTTTTTTGTACAGCACACATATGTATGAAGACTTGCACCCCAAAATGGATAATCCTGCTTGTCCTGTGTTCAGAAACATACCCATTGTGGCACTAATCTTCTGTCCTTCTGCACAACAGGGACAAAACTGAAAGGAGCAGCCGGGGGCTTTCAGAACAGAAATTTTGCATGAAGGTGATTTACGCCCCATTGCCCACTTGTAGAGCTTTTGAGCAGCCAAAACCATGGGGAACCCCCACAAATGACCCTATTTTGAAAACTAGACCCCTTAATGAATTCATCTAGAGGTGTACTACATATTTTTACCCCACAGTTTTTGAATAAATCTAAGCAAGGCAGTAGAAAAAAATTACCATTTTCATTTTTTGGCAATTGTGTCAATATAAAAACTGTTTTTTTTTGTACAGCACACTTATGAACGAAGACTTTCACCCCAAAATGGATCCCCCTGTTTGTCCTGTGGTCAGAAACATACCCATTATGCCTCTACTCTACAGGACACATGGTTTGGCCTATAATGGAGGGAACACCTGTTGGATTTCAGGGCACAACTGACTACATTCCAGGCCCCATTGCTCACTTGTGCGGGAAAAAAAATTGACTCCCTAAAAATAATACCACCCCCCACCCCCCGCCCCACCCTTTTTGGCGTTTCCTTAATCTTATATAAAAGTAATAATGTAAACTGTGATATGTCAAAAGACAGGGGTAATTACGGAGGCTGGTTGGGATAAGCACATGGGGCAATTAAACCGGGTATCCCTCCTCCTCCCATGCTTTTTTGGGGGGTATTTTGTGACCTCAGCAGCAGTAATGGGGTCTAAAAAGTAGCGTTCTGTGAAGCTTCGTAATCTTGCTGAGTTGCGGTGGTCTCACACAGAAGGCGTTCAACAAGCTGCTCCTGGAACTGCAGGAAGGCAAGCGTTCTCAGAGCATCTTGTAAATTACATATTACAGGTAGCGATCTGAATAACGCCGGGCTCACACAGCCGTATGTGGAATTTGCTTGCGGAGGCCCCGAGCAGATTCAAGCTGTGAGCCAGGCCATGGCGTGGTGTACGGCCGCGTAATGTACTGCGCATAACTGTGTACATACACAGGCGGTCATGCGCAGTACACCGATTTTTGTTTGTTTTTCCCACACCGTCGCTTAGCAATGACGTACACAATGTAGTTACGTATGGGCTGTGGGTATATCCGTAATCATAGAGCACAATGGGCTCTATGTTGCGGATATCCACGATAAAATAGAACCTGCTGCGTTCTGTTTCTGCAAGGGGATTACGTAATTCCAACCCGCTAATGTGAGCGGAAATGTGTAATTCAATGCATTTGATTGATCCCCGTATTATCGCAGATCAGACACATGCGGAATCCATAATTATTGTAGATGGCTACCTTTTTATGGGACCACTCAACAAGGCCACAGGTCACTGCCCCAGGCTCTCAGCGACCTTTGGTAGCCGGGAGCAAGGAGATTTTAAATTTCCCAGCTCCTGCGAATGTGCCTGGCATTTTGCCAGTGTTCGCATGCGCAAAACTCAGGAAGGTCCATGGAAGACTTTTTTTTTTTAATTTACTTTATTTTGATCAGCACTATCCATTGGATAGCGCCGATCACATTGCCGGGGGGAAAGGGGGGCTCCCCGTGGCCTGGGATGAAAGCTCCATGTTGTCAGCTACCTCCGGGCACCGACAGCATGTCCATATCCCATGTGGCTTTAATCCTAAAAGGATGCATGCTTTTACGTCCTCTAGGATTAAAGCCCAGTTAGCTAGGACGTAAAAACACAATGGAGCTGTCACTAAGGGGTTAAAGACCTAAGCAGATAATGAGTCTCACAAGTGAAAAGTCTAAGTGGAGGGTGCTAGAAGAAGCAAGCAAATTTAGATGGCTTGTGTGTTATCACAGTACAGGCCAAGAGGCAAAAGTTATTAGTAGAAGAAGATGTCACAGGATGTGCCAAGTTACACATAGAATTTAACTGGCAAGGTATGAGGGCTCAGTTAGAAAGAGATGAACTTGATGAATTAGCCATTCCTTTTCCAACTTCCCATGCTGGGTTCTTGCAGCAAGGTGTCATGTAAACTGCCTGTACCCTGAGAACCAGTGCTACAATGAATTAACTATTTTTTATTGCGTTTAACAGGAAAATCATTCAAAGTTTGTTATGCTGCGTTTATTCTGCCATCATGTATGGTTGAATTATAAAGGCTGCTTAGCACAGCTACCACAATAATGGGACACAGCGATTATATTTCATAAACCTACCCTTTCTGAAATTTCTGCACACAATATATTTGTAAAGGATTAACACAAAAAAAGAAAAAGGAGTATGAAGCCAAAGAATCACTTTATTAAAGACATACATATAACACATGACACAAGCAACACAAGGAAACTATATTAAAACTATAGATCCAATGGATAAAGAATTAAAGTGCATAATAAGTCTCGGTATTCGTATATTGTTTGGCTTCATACTCCTTTAGCTTTTTTGTGTTAATATTTAGTGTTGGAGTAGCCCTATACTATTGGGGTCATTGGTATACAATGGTGAACATGCCCAATCCCTTTACTTGAAAATCCTGCATGCGTTTGTATGTGCTTACATTTGCCAATAGGTGGCACTGTGGAGGTATAATTCAATCTCCCTTATTAGCATATCACCCAGAGAAGCACGAATAGCCTTTTTGAGTCTCCTCACTCACTGTCTGGTTGCTCTCCCTAAGGAGAAAATATAGCATTTCTGACCACCGTCCCAGGCGTCTCACTAGCAAACCCAGACTCCAACTGTACACTGATGAAGAGTAAATACCCTGAAACAGCGGTCAGTACATGGTGTCTGGCTTTGCTTTTAATTCCCAGTAGAGATGAGCGAGCACTAAAATGCTCGGGTGCTCGTTGCTCGAGTCGAACTTTCCGCAATGCTCAAGAGCTCGTTTCGAGTGACGAACTCCATTGAAGTCAGTGGGCTACTTAAGCATTTTTGTATGCAACCGATGCTCCGCATAGGTCATGACTTGTGAAACTCTGGAAAACATCAGAAAGTCATGGAAACACCACAGGAACGGATAGGTAAGGGCACGGGCAGCATGCATGGCTGCATCTCAGGCTCCCAGGTCCCACTATTAAGCCACAATGGGGGCAAGAGTCTGCCCCCCCCCCCCCACCACCCCTAACAATTTTTACTTCAGACAAACCCTCATTAGCAAGGCACACCTTAGCTAAGCACCACACTACCTGCAACCAAGGACAATAACTGCCTGCGGGTCACACCGCTGCCTCTTCTCCTGGGTTACATGCTGCCCAACCCCCCGCATGACCCTGCGTCCACAGCGCACACAAAAGTTTCCCTGCGCAGCCTTCAGCTGCCCTCATGCCACACGCTCGCTTCATCGCTACACCACCCTCATGTCTATTTCTAAGTGCGTCTGTGATGAGGAGGAACCGGAGGCACAAACTGCAGAGGGTTGGCAGGGCCAGGCAGCGACCCTCTTTGAAATTGTGGGCGATAGCCCACAATGCTGTTGAGAATCGATGATAAATTGACGTACGATCATCATTCCAATCCTGTGGCACCTGTGTCACAAAATTGTCAGGAGCCGCACACGTGGGCATAAAGGAGACTCAGGTGCCAGCCCAGCACTTCTACACATCTCCACAATGCAGCAATACTCTGTGTGGGAAGCACGTGAGCAGGAGCAGGGTCAGACTCGGTCCCAGCCTCCATCTTGTGTGACCCAAGGTACCGCGAGTTACATAGCAATGGGAAATCCATGTGTCCACACACAATTCATTCTGTGAAGGTGTTAGATAGTTCAACACCGCAATGGAAAGTCTTTGATTCCTTGGGCTTGCCTATGCTGTCGGTGCACAAAGATGGTATTACACAAAAAGAAATCAGAGCGCCGAAACATGGCAGAGTTTCACCCTGCCAAGGACCTCGGCCCACATTTCTACCCTAGTCAGTCAGTGTATTTGTGCCAGACAGGTAAAGCAACGCAATGGGAACTCATTGTGCACTCACAGCATAGGCTAGCCCAAGAAACTCAAGCATGGTATTACACATGCGGAAATCAGAGTGCCCAAACATGGCAGAGTTTCACCCTGCGAAGAGCCTCGGCCTACTTTTCTGCCCTAGTCAGTCAGTGTATTAGTGTCAGACAGGTAAAACACCGCTATGGGAAGTCTTTGCGCACTCACAGCATAGGCGAGCCAAAGGAACCCAAGGAAAGTATTAAACATGAAGCAATTACAGTGCCCAAACATGGCAGACTTTCACTCCGCCGAGGACCTCGGCCTCTGCACACACCCTCAGCAATCTTGGGCATAAAGCGGACTCCGATGCTAGTACAGCAGTGAACGTCTCATTTAATTAGTTGCGGTTGCTTTCACCGCTACAAAGACTGGATTAACCCGGAACAAGTTCCACGGACCCAACCTGGCACAGTTGCATTTCCCCCAGGACATAGGCCTCTGCACACACCATCGACCAATCGTGGGAATAGAGCGGACTCCGATGCTAGTACAGCTGTGAACGTCTCATTAATGCAGTAACACTCCTCTTGTTTGGCCCAAACCAGTGCCGTGGATAACTGTGGTAACACGAGAGAAAAAACATGTTGCCCAGTGCTGATCCCATGACCCCAAGCTGGAGGAGGAGGTGGCATTACAAGGCCAAGAACCCATGACCAGGACCCATTATAGTCTGTGTGGAAAGTATGTGAGCGGGCCTTGGGTCAGGCTCGGTCCCAGCAAACACCTTGTGTGACCCAAGGTGCCGCGGGTGACATAGCAATGGGAAATCCATGTGTCCACACACTATTCATTCTGTGTAGGTGTCGGATACCTCAATCGACACCGCAAGGGGAAAGCCATCTACACTCTGCACCCTACCCAAGTCAGTCAGTGTATTTGTGCCAGACAGGTAAAACACCGCTGTGGGAAGTCTTTGCACACCCACAGCATAGGCGAGTCCAAGGAACCCAAACACAGTATTAAATATGAAGAAATCACAGTGCCCAAACAGGGCAGACTTTCACTGCGCCGAGGACATAGGCCTCTGCACACACCCTCAGCAATCGCGGGCATAGAGCGGACTCCAATGCTAGTACAGATGTGAACGTCTCATTAATGCAGTAACGCTCTTCTTGTTTGGCCCAAACCAGTGTCTCAGATAACTGTGATAACATGGGAGAAAATACATGTTGCCCAGTGCTGATCCCCTGACCCCAAACAGGAGGAGGAGGTGGCATTACAAGGCCAAGAAACCATGACCAGGACCCGCTATAGTCTGTGTGGGAAGTACGTTAGTGGGCCCAGGGTCAGGCTCGGTCCCAGCATCCACCTTGTGTGACCCAAGGTGCCCTGAGTTACATAGCAATGGGAAATCCATGTGTCCCCACACAGATAGCTCAACACTGCAAGGGAAAGTCTTTGAGTTCCTTGGGCTCGCCTATGCTGTCAGTGCACAAAGATGGTATTACACAGGAAGAAATCAGAGTGCCCTACCATGGGAGAGTTTCACCCCGCCAACGACCTTGGCCTCGGCCCACATTTCTGCCCTAGTCAGTCAGTGTATTTGTGCCAGATAGGTAATACACTTGGTGCACCCATAGTATAGACAGACCCCTGTAACATTCCTGTAGCAAAGGTATAAACAGACCCCAGTAACATTTCTTTAGTAAACGTATAGGCGGACCCCAGTAACATTTCTGTAGCAGAAGTATAGACAAACAAACACCAGTAACATTTCAGTAGCAAACGTATAGGCGGACCCCTGTGACATTTCTGTAGCAGAAGTATAGGCAGACCCCAGTAACATTTCTGTAGTAAACATATAGACAGACCGCGGTAACATTTCTGTAGTAAAAGTATAGGCAGACCCTGGTAACATTTCTGTAGCAAAGGTATAGGCAGACCCCAGTAACATTTCTGTAGTAAACGTATAGACATACCCCAGTAACATTTCTATAGTAATAGTATAGGCAGACCCCAGTAACATTTCTGTAGTAAACGTATAGACAAACCCCAGTATCATTTCTGTAGTAAAAGTATAGGCAGACCCCAGTAACATTTCTGTAGCAGAAGTATAGACAGACCCCAGTAACATTTCTGTAGTAAACGTATAGACAGACCCCAGTAACATTTCTGTAGTAAAAGTATAGGCAGACCCCTGTAACATTTCTGCAGCAGTAGTATAGGCAGACCCCAGTAACATTTCTGTAGTAACAGTATAGACAGACCCCAGTAACATTTCTGTAGTAAAAGTATAGTCAGACCCCTGTAACATTTCTGTATAGGCAGACCCCAGTAACAATTATGTAGTAAAAGTATAGACAGCCCCCTGTAACATTTCTGTTGCAGAAATATAGGCAAACAAACACCAGTAACATTTCCGTAGCAATGGTATAGGCGGACCCCAGTAACATTTCTGTAGTAAAAGTATAGGCAGACCCCTGTAACATTTCTGTAGCAGAAGTATAGGCAGACCCCTGTAACATTTCTGTAGTAAACATATAGGCAGACCCCAGTAACATTTCTGCAGCAGAAGTATAGTCAGATCCTAGTAAAATTTCTGTAGCAAGAGTGTAGGCGAACCCCTGAAACATTGGTGTACCATGAGTGTAGGAGAAGGCCGGAAAAATTAGTTAGATAACAGTATAGGCGAGGGCCAGAAAAATTAGTCTATCAAGAGTACAAGTGTACCCCTGAAAAATTGCTCAACTGAGAGGGCAGGTGAAACCCATAAATATTTTTTAAAGATACAGCTCGCTGTTGCTTAATTTGTAACAGAGCCTGGAGGCAGGCCTGATAAAAAAAATTGGTTTATGGTAAAGTATCAAAAAATTGTAAGCAGAGCCTTTTGGGCCGGAGAAAAATTGGCAGTTCAGCGTGATGACATGATGTTTTAGGAGGAGGAGTAGGAGGAAGAGGACTATTATCCCAGAGAGATTGACAAAGCTAATTCCCCCTTTTTTCCGGTGATAGAGAATGCTTTTTTCTCCGGTTGCAGCGAAAAGAATCTATAGGTTCCGCTGCTCTCCGCCGGTGGAGAAGAGAAGTCTGGGGAAATCCAGGCTTTGTTCATCTTCATGCGTGTAAGCATGTCGGCACTGGCCGTTGACAGGTGGGTACGCTTATTCGTGATGATTCCCCCAGCTGCATTAAACACCCTCTGTGACAAGACGCTAGCGGCAGGGCACGCCAGCACCTCTAGGGTGTACAGCGCAAGTTCATGCCACGTGTCCAGCTTTGACAGCCAATAGTTGTATGGAGCAGAGGCATCACGGAGGACGGTGGTACGATTGGTTACATACTCCCTCACCATCTTTTTACTCAGCCTTGACTGGGGAGGGGTGACACAGTCTTGCTGGGGAGCCATAAAGCTGGCAAAGGCCTTGGAGAGTGTTCCCCTGCCTGCGCTGAACATGCTGCCTGATCTCCGCACCTCCCCTGCTACTTGGCCCTTGGAACTGCGCCTTCTGCCACTAGCACTGTCAGATGGGAAGTTTAGCATCACTTTTTCTACCAGGGCCCTGTGGTATTGCATCACTCTTCTACCCCTTTCCTCTTCGGGAATGAGAGTGGAAAGGTTCTCCTTATACCGTGGGTCGAGAAGGGTGTACAGCCAGGAATCCGTAGTGGCCAGAATGCATCTAACGCGAGGGTCACGAGAAAGGCAGCCTAACATGAAGTCAGCCATGTGTGCCAGGGTGCCAGTACGCAAGACATGGCTGTCCTCACTAGGAAGATCACTTTCAGGATCCTCCTCCTCCTTGTCCACAGCCAGACACGCTGAACAGATGGGAGGCAAGCAGCATGGGTACCCTCAGCAGTGGGCCCAGCTGTCTCTTCCCCCTCCTCCTCATGCTCCTCCCCCTCCTCCTCCTCCTCCAAAATGCTCTAAGAATTAAGACATGAGGGTGCTCTGACTATCAAGTCACATACTCTCTTCCCCCGTCTCCTGTTCCGATCGCAAAGCGTCAGCCTTTATGCTTTGCACGAACTTCTCAGCAGGCATAGCAGAGGAATGGTGACGCTAATGATTGCAGCATCGCCGCTCACCATCTGGGTAGACTCCTCAAAGTTTCCAAGGACCTGGCAGATATCTGCTATCCAGGCCCACTCCTCGGTAAAGAATTGGGGAGGCTGACTACCACTATGCTGCCCATGTTGGAGTTGGTATTCCACTATTGCTCTACGCTGCTCATAGAGCCTGGTCAACATGTGCAGCATAGAATTCCACTGTGTGGGCACGTCGCACAGCAGTCGGTGCTCTGGCAGATTAAACCGATGTTGCAGGGTCCTCAGGGTGGCAGCACCCGTGGTGGACTTGCGGAAATGTGCGCAGATGCGGCGCACCTTGCCGAGCAGGTCAGACAAGTGTGGGTAATAATAATAATAATAAACTTTATTTGTATAGCGCCAACATATTCCGCAGCGCTTACATAGACAGGGGATAAAGAAAGGCAAAAGTACAAACATTACAGAACCACGGTTACATAGTATTCAATTGATGGAAACAATAGGGGTGCGGGTCCTGCTCCAACGAGCTTACATACTACAAGTAATGGGGTGATACAGAAGGTAAAGGGGCTGGAGATGTGCACTGTATGGCGAGGTGGAGAGTGAGGGGTGATATACACATAGACAATGGTAGGACATTTAGCCGTGTGACGGCTGAAACAGTATGACTGCAGGAGCGGTTTATGATGGCTAGCAGGGATTGCAGTCAGTAGGTCAGGGAGCATGTTATCAGGCGGAGTACAGAGGGGTTTGTTTAGGGAATTCGGTATGCCTCCCTGAAGAGGTGCGTTTTTGGAGCACGCCTGAAGTTCTGCGAGTCCTGGATTGCTCGGGTAGCCTTTGGTAGTGCGTTCCAGAGGACCGGTGCTGCTCTGGAGAAGTCTTGGAGGCGGGAATGAGAAGTTCAAATTAAAGGGGCGCTCAGTCTGGTTTCGTTAGCAGAGCGGAGAGCCCGGGCTGGTTGATGGATTGAGATGAGGGAGGCGATATAGGGGGGCGCTGCACTGTGGAGGGATTTGTGGATGAAGATGGCGAGTTTAAATTGAATTCTGTATTTAACGGGCAGCCAGTCCAGCGACCGGCACAGGGCAGAGGCGTCCGAGTAGCGGCTGTACAGGAAGATGAGCCTGGTTGCCGCATTCAGGATGGATTGGAGAGGGTAGAGTCTGGTGCAGGGGAGGCTGATCAGCAACTAGCTGCAATAATCGAGCCGGGAGTGGATGAGGGCAACAGTAAGCGTTTTTAGCGTGTCCACAGTGAGAAAAGAGCGGATTCTTGCGATGTTCTTGAGGTGCAGCTGACATGTTCGGGCCAGAGATTGGATGTAGGAGGTAAAAGAGAGATCAAAATCAAATATGACTCCAAGGCAGCGGGCATGTTGTCTAGGAGTTATGGTGGCGCCACACACTGAGATGGAGATGTCAGGAGGAGGTCAGTTAGTGGAGGGTGGAAATACCAGCAGGTCAGTTTTAGAGAGGTTTAGTTTTAGGTAGAGAGAGGACATGGTGTTAGAGACAGCGGACAGACAGTTAGTGATGTTTTGAAATGAAAGGTGCAGAGATGTCACGGGAAGAGGTGTATAGCTGGGTGTTATCAGCGTAGAGGTGGTATTGGAGGCCAAATCTCCTGATGGTTTGTCCAATAGGGGCTGTGTAGATAGAGAACAGAAGGGGGCCGAGGACAGAGCCCTGGGGGACCCCAACAGCAAGGAGAAGAGGAGGGGAGGTAGAGCCAGCAAAGGAGACACTGAAAAAGCAGTCAGATAGGTAGGAGGAGAACCAGGAGAGAGCAATGTCCTTTAGGCCAATGGAGCGAAGCATACTGGGTAGTTTTACAGAAACCGCTGAACCACCAGATTGAAGACGTGGGCCAGGCATGGCACGTGTGTGAGGCTGCTGAGCTGCAGAGCTGCCACCAGGTTACGGCCGTTGTCACACACGACCATGCTCGGTTGGAGGCTCAGCGGCGAAAGCCAGAGGTCGGTCTGCTCTGTCAGACCCTGCAACAGTTCGGGGGCCGTGTGTCTCTTGTCACCTAAGCTGATTAGTTTCAGCACGGCCTGCTCATGCTTGCCCACCGCTGTGCTGCCACGCCGCATGATACCGACTGCTGGCGACGTTCTGCTCATACTTCATAATTAAGAGTTAGAGGTTGCGTAGGAGGGGGAGGAAGGGGAGGCTTTAGAGGAGGTGGCATAAAACGCCGCAGATACCAGCACCGAGGTAGGACCCGCTATTCTGGGTGTGGGTAGGACGTGAGTGGTCCCAGGCTCTGACTGGTTCCCAGCCTCCACCAAATTCACCCAATGTGTCATCAGGGAGATATAGTGGCCCTGCCCGCCAGTACTTGTCCACGTGTCCATGGTGAAGTGGACCTTCCCAGTAACCGCATTGGTGAGGGCACGTATAATGTTGAGGGACACGTGCTGGTGCAGGGCTGGGACGGCACACCGGGAAAAATAGCGGCGACTGGGGACCGAGTAGCGCGGGACCGCCACCGCCATCATGTTTTTGAGCCTCCGTTTCCACAAGCCTGTACGGCAGCATCTCCAGGCTGATTAATTTGGCAATGTGCATGTTTAAAGCTTGTGCGTGTGGGTGCGTGGTGGCGTATTTTTGCTTTCGCTCCAACACTTGTGTTAGTGACAGCTTAACGCTGCGTTGAGAGACATTGCTGAATGGGGTGGAGGACAGTGGAGGTGAGGGTGTGAGTGCAGGCCGGGAGGCGCTCGTGCCTGTGTCCTGAGAGGGGGATTGGATTTGTGTGGCAGGTTGGGGCACAGGGAAAGAGGCAGTGATGTGACCCGGAGGCGGTGAACGGCCTTCGTCCCACCTTGTGGGCTGCTTGGCCATCGTATGCCTGTGCATGCTGGTGGTGGTGAGACTGGTAGTGGTGGCTCCCCGGCTGATCTTGGTGCGACACAGGTTGCACACCACTGTTTGTCGGTCGTCCGCGCTCTCACTGAAAAACATCCACACCTTAGAACACCAAGCACTTTGCACGGAGGTTTGCCGCGAGGGGGTGCTTTGGGAAACAGTTGGGGGATTCTTCGCTCTGGGCCTGCCTCTACCCCTGGCCACTCCACTGCCTCTTCCAACCTGTCCTGCTGCTGCACTTGCCTCCCCCTATGAAGTCCTGTACTCAGTAGGCTTAGTAAACCAGGTGGGGTCAGTCACACCATCGTCCAGCTACTCTTCCTCTGAATCCTCTGTGCGCTCCTCCCTCGGACTTACTGCCCTTACTACTACCTCACTGACAGACAACTGTGTTGCATCATCATCCTCCTCCTTACCCACTGAAAGCTCTTGAGACAGTCGCCGGAAGTCCCCAGCCTCATCACCCGGACTCCGAGAACTTTACAAAGGTTGGGCATCGGTCATGACAAACTCCTCAGGTGAGAAAGGAACCAGTTTTTCCCCACTCATGGCAGGGACCCAAGAACAGTTCCTGGGAGTCTGCCTGCTCATCAGAATATGTCACTTTCATGGAGTGAGGAGGCTGGGAGGAAGGAGGAGCAGCAGCCAGAGGATTCAGAGTTGCAGTCCCTAGGCCGGGAGTAGTGGACTGCGTAGAAGACTGGCTGGTCGATACATTGCTGGATGCATTTTCTGCCATCCAAGACAGGACCTGCTCACACTGCTCTGTTTGTAATAAAGGTCTACCACGTGGACCCATAAATTGTGATATGAAGCTGGGGACCCCAGAAACTTGCCTCTCTCCTAATCCCGCAGCAGCCGGCTGTGATTCACCTGGACCAGGAACTCGGCCTGTGCCCACACCCTCACTTGGACGTCCGCGTCCATGTTCACGTCCTCGACCCTTACCCCTACTCCTCATCATGGCAGATTAAGAATACAGTAGGGCCCAAATAAATTACCCCACTGTACAGCACTGACAACTGGGCCTTAATTCACTGCACACAGAGAGTTGTAGATAGCGGAGGCTCTATGCTATGACTTGAAAAAAGTAACCCACTGTCTTGCGCCGATACCTAGGGGTAATTTACTGCTCGCAGATAGAGCAGTAGATAATAGAGGCTGTGTGGTAACTGCGGCTATCTCAACCCCACCAACGGAAATTTTATTGTGAGACGCTCTGCACAGCGGCTGAGCTGAAATACTTTGCAGTGGCCCCGGTAATATTACAGGACTGTTTAGCGGTGAGACCGCTGTCTAATTCACTGCAGACAGAGAATGGTATAAATGAGGTAGTTCGCAGCAGGCTAGGAATTATTGGAGTGCACTTTCCTGGTGAGAGCGGTATAGTGCGGCATTGCAGACTGAAAAAAGTCTAACTGAAAGGCTGCAAACAGGCCTAGCTGCATTATACAAAATGGAAGCACTACTACTACTCGCAGCAGGCCCCAAACACTGCGTCTAATTCACTGCAGACAGAGAACGGTATAAATGAGGTAGTTCGCAGCAGGCTAGGAATAATTGGAGTGCACTTTCACAATGAGAGCGGTATTGTACGGCACTGCAGCCAGAAAAAAGGATTACTGAAAGGCTGCAAACAGGCCTCGTGTTATGCAAAAATGGAAGCACTACTAGTACTACAACTCGCAGCAGGCCCCAAGTAGAATGCACACGGTCAGATGTAGCCCTAAGAAGGAGCTTTGGGGTTTTTGCACAGAGGATACGGACTGTATAGTGTATATTTCTTTCCCTATAGAAGTGGCTGTGCCCCAACAGTCTGCGTCTAATTCACTGCAGACAGAGAACGGTATAAATGAGGTAGTCTGCAGCAGGCTAGGTATAATTGGAGTGCACTTTTACGATGAGAGTGCTATAGTTCGGCAGTGCTGCCAGAAAAAATATCACTGAAAGGCTGCAAACAGGCCTAGCAGCGTTATACAACAATGGAAGCACTACTAGTACTACAACTCCCAGCAAGCCCCAAGTAAAATGCACATGGTCAGATGTAGCCCTAAGAAAGGAGCTTTGGGGTTTTTGCACAGAGGATACGGACTATATAGTGTATATAACTTTCCCTTTAGAAGTGGCTGTTGCCCCAAACACTGCGTCTAATTCACTGCAGATAGAGAACAGTATAAATGAGGTAAATTGCAGCAGGCTAGGTATAATTGGAGTGCACTTTCACAGTGAGAGCGGCATTGTACGACACTGCAGCCAGAAAAAAGTATTACTGAAAGGCTGCAAACAGGCCTAGCTGCGTTATACAAAAATGGAAGCACTACTAGTACTACTACTTCCAGCAGGCCCCAAGTAAAATGCACACGGTCAGATGTAGCCCTAAGAAGGACCGTTGGGGTTCTTGTAGACAGGATCCTACACTAACACTTTCCCTATCTCAGCAGCACTTTCCCTATACTCTGTATAATAGACTGCAGACTGAGAACGCTATAGCTGTAATGGCCTGCACAGCCCGAGATGAAAAACAAACAAACTGTGCACTACTGCTCCCAGCCAGCCACAACAGTAATTCACACGGTCAGATGTAGCCCTAAGAAGGACCGTTGGGGTTCTTGAAGACAGAATCCTACACTAACACTTTCCCTAATCTCTGCCAGCGTGTGTCTGAGGCGAGCCGTGGGCGGGACCGCTTTAAGTACTCGGCGGTCACTTGATCTCACCAGTCACTCACTGCAGGGGGCTGGGATAGGGCTGGCACGTCACATGAGGAAGTGGTAATGCCTTCCCTGCATGTCTATTGGCTAGAAAATGGCGCTAAACATGCGGGCAAGGAAATGGAATTGACTCGAGTACCGCGTGGTGCTCGTCTCGAGTAACAAGCATCTCGAGTACCCTAATGCTCGAACGAGCATCAAGCTCGGACGAGTGTGTTCGCTCATGTCTAATTCCCAGACATTGTTACAAGGCTTGTATAAAGAGTCTGACTTTGGCTTGAAGGAATGCTGCCTTCCAATAGGTGGCACTGTGGAGGTATTATTCCATCTCCCTTATTTACATTTGTAAAGGAACAGCTCTCCCCTTTCTCCCACAAAATAGTGACACTAGGCTGCCATTACTAAGGTACTCCTGTGTACTGGTCTGATTACATTGTCTAACGATGATTTTGTTTTGGGCTCAAAATTAGCCTATTCTTATGTATTTCCCTCTACTAAATTCAAAAATCACCATAAAATGACTGATTAGCTCTTGATTTGGAGATACAGGGACATGTCATTTTTCAGAGTTTCCGTTTTTATTTTGTGGGGATTTTTTTTTTTTTTTTTTGGGGGGGGGGTGTCACACCTCTCAACTGGCATAACACAACATTCTCCATATGTTTGTAGGTTATAAACATGGTAAATGTTGCTATGACTTTCATATTCTTTTTCTTTTTTTCAGAATTTCTGGTTTTGAAATGCTTTTGAAGTATAAAATTTGCTATATCAAAATGCCACTAAAATGTGTAAATTTAGTGAACTTCTAGGGTCAAAACTATGACAATGGAATCTTCTCCAACGTGATGTCAGGATCTCACAGTACAGAGAACATCAGAGGGATCTGCTTCCTTTTTTGAGAAGAAAAATAATCGTTAATGGCTTGACCCAACTGAATGTAGACTATTCATAGACTCCTCCAAGCTTAGTCTGAAAGCTGTATTACTTCACAACGCCAACTGTCTTCCTTCTATTCCTTTTGGTCATCAAATCTCAATCAAATATGCTGAACACAAGTGGAAAATCTGTGGCAATCTAAAAGTCACCACTGTACTCCTAGGAATGCAACTGGGGTACACTAAATACCGTTGCTTTTTATGTATGTGAGGCAGTAGGGATAGGAAATCACATTACACTCAAGCAGACTGGCCTGCAAGAAATCTTGACTCTACTGAGAAAAATGTTGTTGCTGAACCTCTCATGGACCCAAAAGATGTTCTTCTTCCACCCCTTCATGTAAAGCTGGGTTTAATGAAAAGTTTTGTCAAAGGTATGAACCAGAAAGGACAGGCATTTAAAAACTTAAGAGACAAATTTTCTAGACTGGGTGATGCAAAAGTTAAGGAAAGTATTTTTGTTGGGCCACAAATTCGATAACTAGTAAAGGATCCTGCTTTTGATCAAGTTTTAGAGGGAAAAGAAAAGGAAGCCTGGCAAGCCTTAAAGAAAGTTATTAATGGATTCCTAGGCAACAAAAGAGATGATAACTACACTCAGTTGGTGACAGTACTTCTGGAAAATACCATCAACTTGGATGCAACAAGTCCCTTAAAATCCATTTTCTCCACTTCACGTACACTTTTTCACTCTTAGTTGTGGAGCTGTCAGTGATGAAAACAGAGAAAGATTCTACTACAATATTTTTGTAATGGAACAAAGATATCAGGGCCATTGGAATGAAGCAATGCTTGCAGATTACTGCTGGTCTGTGAATATGGATGCTCCGGAACTCACTTAGAAAAGGCAAGCCAAAAGACAACGATCTCATGAAGTCACCACATGATTCTCTTCACACCGAACCACCTGCCAGGAATACTTCCATCAATTTAGAACTCTTAGAATGTAACTGTCATTAAAGAAAAGGTCAAATGCACTTTTAATGTTGTTGCATATGTAATTAAAATGCATCACTTTCTCTTAATCCGTTAAAATAACATACTTCCACCTATTGTATATCACAGAAACTAGAGCTAATCAAAATTTTTCTTTGTCATATTCATTTTTATCACGCCAAAATGAGTATGAGTTGACTCATGAAGTTAAGGAAGCATTCCAATATGGAGAATGGGCGAATCTCTTTAGAGCACCATATCGTCCCCTGGCTGCCAAAAAAGTGCCTGAGCGGTGCTCTGACTTCACTACAAACCTGCTCACTAGAGATGAGCGAACCTACTCAGACACGCCCCCTTGTCACCCGAGCGCTGCGATTTTCGAGTACTTCCGTACTTAGGTGAAAAGATTCGGGAGGCGCCGTGGGTGAGTGGGGGGTTGCAGCGGGGAGTGGGGGGGAGAGGGAGAGAGAGAGCTCCCCCCTGTTCCCCGCTGCTACCCCACGCTCCGCCACGCCTCCCACCACCCCCGAATCTTTTCACCCGAGTACGGAAGTACTCAAAAATCGCGGTGCTCGATCGAGTAATTACTCAAAACGAGTATATTCGCTCATCTCTACTGCTCACTATTTAGTACCATTTTCAATAGAAAGAGCTCAGTACAAAAGGAGTTAAGTCTGATTTTAGTTTACAATGAATGTATTTTCAAGAAACAAGATCATTTGGATCCGAAGATAACTATTTTAACTGTACGGAAGTGGCCATCTACACAATTTAATTTTTATATTTAAAATACATTAAATTTAGTTTTACACTACTTAAGGAATTTGCCATGAATAGATCCTTTGTTTGTGCAGCATAGCCAAACTGCTTTTATTAAATTACAGCCTTATATGTGTCTTCTAACAAGGAATTTTCTATTTATTTTTCTATTTCTAAGACTTCAAAGTATATCTCCAGTGTAATTACAAAATAGGAAAGTTAAGAGCAATGTGCAATTTCTAAATAAAATTGCTTTACTTTATTGCCCCATTTTGCTTCTATTCATAAACTGTTGTATTCATGAAATGAGTCCACATTTCAAATTGAATACCTACCAGCTCTTACGTGAATACAAGTGATAACAGCTGTATAGGAGTAGAAGAGGTTAAATACCAAAGAATTCTGTGGTTATATACACTGAAATCATATCATTTAAATATATTAAAAAAGTGGGAAGAAAATATATAAAATGCACACTCATAAAAAGTAATGGATTACAACCTGCTGGAGCAAGTTATCAAATCAAATCAAATGGAAATGTTATATAAAACAACATTAAATGAACTAACTAAACATAATACACTTATAACAAGACAACAATGTTGTAATACTAAGAAGTAAACTAAAGAGGGTTTGCAACACCACATCCCTCTTTTCAACTCACACAAAGAAGTTATCCAGTTGTAAACTGTCTTCAGGATAGGCCCTCATTAGTAGACTGGTGGGGGTCCATCATCCTCGACCCCCACTGAACAGCTGTTATCCAAGCTAGGTTAATGAGCGGATTTCGGCAGGAAGCAAACAGATTTGTTCCCACTGCAGTGGCCTGGCTATGTTTTGCAGGCCAAGTTCCTATTACAATGAAATGAGAACTTAGTCTGTAATACCAAGCCTGGCCACCCCAATGAGAAAGGAGCTGTCTGAATACTTTGCCTAAGTAATCTACAATATTTGCCCAGACCATGCAACATTTAAGATGTAAGATGAATAAACATCTGTTTACTGAGTTTGGTTCTGGTACTATATCTATGTACTAAATTTAGTTTCCATACCATATTAATGCACTGAGCTTGGTTTTGGTGCTGTATCTACAGTATGTAGCTTTCTTGCCTCTGGTATCATATCTTTGAAGCCTGCTTGCTTCTGAGTTTGGATCTACTACTGTATTTATAAACTGCATTAGGTTCTGGCATGATATTTAGGTGCTGAGCTGGATTTGGCACTGCATTACTGAACTGAATGTGGTTCTATTGCTGTATCTGTGCACTAGGCTTAGTTGTGGTACAGTGCGTATGCATTAAACTTCGCTGAGATACTGCTCAGTTTGGCAAACAAGTGGGGGAATTCCTGCACACAACTTTCCCCTGATTTATGTCACTTTAGAGGCTGTAAATGGCTGCAGAGTCCAAAGATTTTTCAGCAGTAAAATCTGAGGTCATCAGGAGAAGTCATCGAAACTGTTTAAGCCAGATGCAGAAGAAAAAAGAACATCTACAGATAAGACTCGTGAGTCACTGCAGTTAACTGTACTGTAATCACTTATTCAGTCTTCAGAATGTCTAATTATTAGCAGCACTATATTTAACTGTATGGTGTTATCCCATAATGCATAAACACAGCTTTTATTTTCATAAGCATGCCCACAAATATGATGCATAAATGTATAGCTACGTCTCTGTGCTTAGCTCCCTCTACACTGCTAGACTCATCCAGTTGCCATCTCTGCTTCTATGTTAGCTCAGCATACTCTGTCTCAGAACCCAGAGCCCTAGCCCCTTTTTTCTTCGGAACTAAACTCATGCTGGGCTGACTAGGGCTCACCAGTAAAATTCTTTCTCGGAGCCCACTGCACATCGACATGCAAATATTTGAACCTCGTTTACATATACTTAAGTGGAAATGTGACTTCATTTTAATTTGGCTATGTCTCTACTGAAATATATGGAGAATGTGGAGAGTGGAATTGGTGGACTCCCATTTACTGGATAAGTGATGATCCCAAAGTGGCATTTATGGCATATCCAGTGAAGCAACACCTCAAATGTATTGGTTATAGCGAAGCTGAAAATTGTACAGATGAGAAGTTTTAGTGTAGAATGGAGCAATTATGAAATTGATTGGTAATGGCTGGATGATTTTGCAGGTAAACAGCATTTTATCCACCAAACCGCTAAACCATCTATTTGCAAACTGCAGTAAATTGTAATAAAACACCATGTTAGCAAGATTTTCAGATGCATTGAGGCTGCACTGTGGCCTCTATATATGAACCCACTTATTCTAAACACAGCGTTTAACGACACTTTTCGGAGAAGCATAAAAAAATCCTAAGGTCATGAAAATAACACCAATAGAACATATTCACACTCTCTCGTTTGCACAACTAAGGACGAGAGAGATGTTCTGGATTTTCAGATTAAATACCCTAACTCCGTTTGGTCTGAACGAGGTTTTAGAGAAATTTTGATATTAATTTTTTATCAGTAACTGTTATATATATTCTCCCATCACCACCTGTTTTAGATTTTTAGCACGAAATTATAGGTATATATCCCTGTTCTACTGATAAGGTATCATGGTTTTATTTATTCATTGAGTATCTTTTATTGGTAACGGGCTCATTTTTAGGTATTTTTTTCGATTATTCCTTTTTGATTAATTTAAATATTTATTTTTTTATATCACTCATAATTGATTCTCAGCTTAATTAATAATAATATAATGTGGATTATCCAATATCATTTTTTATTGATGTATGCATATATTTAATTCCATCATATAGTATTGCATCTTTGTATTAACATTCTTTATTAATGGATTTAGATTGAATTTTTAGCACAATGAATTTGATCACATCAATCTTTTTGGAGGTCGGAGTTCTTTGCTTTTATATCAGATCGGGAGCTACATATTCTAGCCTTTCCTTTTGAAATTACGGAGTTTACGTTCAGTACCAGCGCATATTTACGCTGGAACACCCTCTCCGTTACATGGCTATGACACCTAGATACCGCGCCAGAGCGACACGGTACGGAGGTGCGCGCCAAGCACCTGTAACCCCCACCTCCAAACAGGTAAGACATGCTATTTAAATGCTGTATTTGAATCTCTCTGTATACTTGAGAAAGGCGTCTGTAGAACGTCGAAACGCGTTGTAGAATTATCGCTGCAAGATTGTCACTTGCATGCAAAATTTTTTTTATTCGGAAATAAATGTATTATTAATTTATATAAACACTGTCTGTTATGACAGTTTGTTTCTTCCGAAGAGGAGCTCCAGCAGGAGCGCGGAAAGAGCTTTTTTACTTTGAAGCTTGCTTGTTTTAACCCATTGAGGGGAGTTTTTTCTCTCTTTGGGAGTGTTTTCATTCCGGCGGCTCTCCTTCTCCATCGAAGGATATCTGAAGTCTCTTCATATACCACTACAGGCATACTCGGATCACAGGTGCTGGCGGGTGGTTCCCCTAGGATCTAACGGGCTGCGGGAACCCCGCTGGGCACCAGGTGAGTTATTCTCATTAACTGTTACATGGTGGCGCGGATCGTTACTTTGAAAACTACTGTTCAAGATACTCACAATTGCATGCAATACATTTATGCCATTGTTGAACCCAAGTATGAGATCCAGATTAGAAAAATAGAGGAGTTTGCCTTTTAGTTGATTTGGAAAACCACTATTGCGCTATTCCTTGGATTGAACCTTACTCTCTGGGTCAAACAGGTATGACTTAGGTTTTTTTAATAAGTCCGGTTACTCATCTTCAAAGACATTCAAAAGTTCTTGGCAGACCTCTACCCACCTTCTTCACCCAATACCATATATTGCTAATGTTTGTTAAAGCGTCCCCATAAACATTCTTCAGCCAATTATTGCTTTCTTTAGGTTCAGTCCCTTTTTATGCCAGAAATTCAATAACAGCTCTTTGTTTTAACCTTAGATCCATGGTTCTAATCACTCAGTCTGAAAAACAAAAACAGCATATATTAGCAGAGTAAGGTAAATATATAACTTTGTTCTAAGCCATTCACAGTCACTCAAATATATAAAAAGTTACAAACACAGAGGCATTACTTTGTGATTCACTCTGATAGAATGCAATCTGTGGGTAAATCTACAACTGCCAGCATGTCCTGAGGGTCCTAAACTATAGTTTTTAGGGCATTTTGAGGACTATAGTTCCTTATGGAGGGGAAAGGCATGACAGGAATTTTACCATTAATATTTTTAATTACCTAATAAAAGAAAGAGAGCACACACACGAGTTTTTTAGCAATAGTCTGCTTCCAGACTCTTTTCCTAGGACTAGGATCCCTCTTAGTTCTGTGAACAAAGAATACATGCCCATGTAACAACAGGCCTCAGGCAGTAGTAACAACCTGCTATACAATGTGTGTTATGATATAGACAGTAATATGGACAGTATAAGCAACTGCCCTGGATCCAAAGCTCATGGTAAGTCCGTGGCTGCCCAAAACACTCACCATTTTTAAAAACTTCATGTGACAAAGAAGTACGGCTGCATTTGTACTAGTAAGAATTTTAAAAAGACAAGCAAAGAAAACTGCCAAAAAATGCCTAATAACTAGAGATGAGCGAGCATAGTCGTCCGAGCTTGATGCTCGTTAGAGTATTAGGGTGCTCGAGATGCTCGTTACTCGAGACAAGCACCACGCGGTACTCGTCTCGATTAAACGAGCACTGACCATTGAATTCAATGGAGCCGACAATACAGCCGGCTCCATTGAAAGCAATGGCATGCCAGCGAGCGCGGGATGAATTGTCGGGAAGGGCTTAAATATATAAGCCCTTCCCTGCAATTCATCCAGAAATGTGTAAAAAAGAAATATATATATATACTCACCTTGTCCCAGCAAAACGATGTTAGCCCATTGAATTCAATGGAGCCGGCAATACAGCCGGCTCCATTAAAAGCAATGGGCTGCCGGCGATCGCGGGATGAATTGTCGGGAAGGGGTTAAATATATAAGCCCTTCCCTGCAATTCATCCAGAAATGTGTAAAAAAAAAAAATATATATATATATATAGACTCACCTGGTCCCGGCAGACGGAGTTCAGCGCGGCCAGCGGCAGTCCTCCTGAACTGCTCTGAACAGCTGTGAGTAGTATTCAGCAGCCGCGGATTTAAAATCCCCGCCTGCTGAATGAGCTGCCTCTAATTGGTCACAGCCTGACCAATCAGAGGCAGATTCCACTCACACACCCATTCATGAATTTATGAATGGGTGTGTGACTGCTGCCTCTGATTGGCTCAGCGACAATTCATCCCGCGATCGCCGGCAGCCCATTGCTTTCAATGGAGCCAGCTTTATTGCCGGCTCCATTGAATCCAATAGGCTAACATCGTTCTTCTCTGCCACAGCTGTTACAGCAGAGGCAGAGGAGAACGATCTTTATGCTGACAGTGCGGGGGGGGGGTCTCACTCTTGCCACTATTGTGGCTTAATAGTCGGACCTAGGAACTTGAGATGCAGCCCAACATGTAGCCCCTCGCCTGCCCTATCCATTTCTGTGTCGTTCCTATCACTTTCTTGAATTTTCCAGGTTTTCACAAATGAAAACCTTAGCGAGCATCGGCGATATACAAAAATGCTCGAGTCACACATTGACTTCAATGGGGTTCGTTACTCGAAACGAACTCTCGAGTATCACTGAAAGTTCGACTCGAGTAACGAGCACCCGAGCATTTTGGTGCTCGCTCATCTCTACTAATAACGCTTCTTATTTTTGCTTATACAAATGATATTGCAAGGTTTGTCGAAACGACAGTGATACTATGAGTTTTTGCTGACAGGAGCCATAGCGGAGAGAGAATAGCTACTCCATAATTTAGAAATCCATGGGACCAAATGGACATTTTCATTAAGGTTTCATACATCAGTACCACCAAAGAACCACATCTAAGTATGACATTTGTTCTGCCTGGGAACTTTATATAGCTTTTCAGGTAACCTCACTAGCAGTGTTCCATTTAAGTTATTTGATCTGGAAGGAAGAGCTGAAACAACATTCTAATGAGGTCAATGAGCACAATAACATCTCTTTCAGTCTACAGGGTGTGCAATTTTAAACTGTACAATTTCCATAGTACATAGCTTAGAGGAAACAGTTTTCACTAGAAGCAAAAACAGATATGCAACTGCTAGAAAAAGTAAGCAAACCTTCTTTTAATAACCTAGATTTCTCCATTAATTACTAACAAAATACTATCTGGTTCTCATCTTAATCACAATTATAGACAAACACAATCTAACTAAACCAATGAATAATTCTATCATTCATGTCTTTTATTGAGCACACTCAGTAAACATCTACAGTGCAGCCAAAAAAGTAAGGGTACTTTTACATGGGACGATTATCATTCTTATGTTTTCAAACAGAAGCAAAAATCATTCAGTGAATGGAGTTGGAGCATGAAGGAAATTTGGAGTAAACAGACAGTCATTTATAGTTGAACAACTGCCTGCTTAAATGGGCTGATAGTTTCTTGGATTTTAGGTGAGCTAAAATCAAGCCACACTGACAATTGAGTGATTCTCGACATTTGCCCTTAACCACTCTTTTGAGTGAATACCTGGGTGACTATTGGCACGTGTAAAAGTACCCTAAGTGAACCTTTGTGTTATTAACGTCTCCATGACCTAATTGTCAAAAGGTGTTTCAATTAAGTAGACTGAGACTAGAAGTGAGGATTTCACAGGTCCTTTGCACATTAAATAGTCAATTTACTAACAAATCAGTTTTTTTCAAGAAAGATTGGTTAGTATGAAATTGTGGAGGATATATATATATATATATATATATATATATATATATATATATATATGCAAGGTGAAATGTCTATTTCACTATCTGATCCAGTAGAATAGAATGGAATGTGCCAGCACATCCTGTACTGCTAACCGTTATCAGAATATGCAGCTTGATAGAAACACACGCTCATAACCTCATGGCACATTTTTTACCTGCACATAACCCTCAGGCCCCATTTGACGACACATTGCTCATTCCTGCCCCTGCCCCCTCGATAGAACTCGGAAAGATGACGCTGGCTCTTCATTTGAAAACACAGATGTCGGACGTCCATGACGACAGCAACTCACGCCGGACCGTATATGAAAAGACCATATTTGGCCCACCCAATCCCATGCTTTGATTTTCAACCACGTATTGCTTCCTGCTGCCCATAAAGGGCAATTAACCCATCATGCTATATAAGATGCTATACGCCTACTAATAAACAAAGTCAGGAAGACTTTCTACACTGACAGTCTTGTCTCCATGTGATCTCTTCCATTGTGTGCACAATCTCTGAACGTAAATCTGGAAGGGTATAAACATTCCTATTGATTACGCCGTGGACCCCAAAATAAATCCACATCAAAATATGCCTCCATAAAAAATAGCTTTCAGAAGATTATGTTATTGAGATCCTTAAGGCTAGAAAATGCTACACAAGTTCTGCTATGGGCCTGGGTGTACATTGGCCTCCAGTGCCCCAACTGTGAAGCAGAAGAATCTGAAAGACGCATTGAAATGAACTTGGAGGTATGAATTGCTCTATGCTTCTATATATCTATATCAGGTTAAACAGGAGGCCTAAAGTCATGTAGCAGTTCCGCATTTATCGAACAGCTGATTCTTTTTAGTTCATTATTACTATGCATGAGAAAGGAGCAATTCTTTCCATTATTTTTTTTTTTTGCTCCATGTTTCACTACCTGTTTTGGCTGACAAATACTAATGCACAATACTGATCCAATTACTCCAATGTGAAAGTAACCTTTCACATAGAATTCATAGATGGGCCTGGTTTTCAGCTTTCATTTATGCCATTCAGTTGTGGCAATGCATTTTCAGTATATAGAAAGTTAATTAAAGCTGCATGAAATTCACATAAATACTCATTAAAACTGCATGTGTAAAGCACTTCATAATCTGTTTAACTGCATTTTCTATTCATATAAAGCATATCGGAAGCAAACTTGAACTTATGATTATTTTACATCTTAGCTATGCAGCACTCTACTTTGTGAATCTGTCTTCTTCTGGAGGTTATATGTAAGAGTCAAAGATTTAATTTTGAACTATACATAACTCTATATCATAATCAAATGCTTGATTTCTCTATGAATGGTCACCTCCTCATATATTCATCAACTGCATGTAATTGAAAATTACAATACATGTGAGTGTAAAGAGCAGAATCAAGAGCAAAGTGATATAGAAGCTCTGGGCAATAACTTAGCAGTGACAAAGCTGATTAGGGAGCGGTCCCTGGAGGACATCCACATCTTTCTTAGAGAACTAATTGCCTTTTTTTAAAAAGCGACAGAAAGAGTAAAACGGCATCTACAACATGTAGCAAGTTGTCAAACATTCAGTCTGCATGGCTGAACTTAATACTACTAGCCAAGAACAAAATGCATTTATTGGGATTTGCTTAATAGTCCATGTATTTCCAAGTACTTAAAGACAGATTTATAGACGGTGTTGCTAGCAGTGAGGCAATTAAATGAATATCCAAAGGTATTGCTAGGGCACAAAGCCATTAGATGTATTCTGCTGTATGTTCTGATTATTATTCAGCATTGTGAAGAGCTCAAACTATATTTGCTGAATTTCTATGGATTTATTTTTATCTCAGTTCTGGCTGAAAACATGAACTTTTGCCTTTCATTTTGCTGTTTGTGCTTTTTATATAGTTTCATCTACTTGTTAATCTTAGATTTTAACTTGGAACCAAATACTATAACTTTTTGTTGGTCTAAAGTCTGCCCTCGGTAAAAAAGAAGTTCTAAGCAGTTTTTTTTACAACACTGAAATCAACAGGTTTAGGTTTTTTCCTATTAACCTCTTACTGTTAGCTTTAGATTTTACTGTTGCTTCAAGCTTGACCCAGAAATAATTACTTTTATGGTATTTCAATTATCTTCTCCTAAATGTTAGGTCATTTTACATATTGGAGAAAAAAGTACAGCATGCTGTTTTATTTCTATGAGTTTTATCTTACAAATGCACCACTTTAAATCCAAGTCATTAGCTTACTGTCCAGAGTCACGCTCCCTACTTCTTAAGCTTGAACTTGTGCAATGATTCTTAGTTGATTTGAATACACTCATTAGAAAATCTGGCACATTCTTTTCATCTCCGTGTCAAAATTCACGAAACCTTTGACTTTACTATGGACAAAAGATAGACTTGGAGTAATGATTAAGGGCAATCCGAGTCAGCTAAATGTACTACCAAGACGTTGCAATTCTTTATGTTACATTTATGAGTATAATCTACTTGACTTTGGTATACAGATGACTTCTATAATTGGATATGCCACAATAAATAGTTAAAGCATTTTTAAATCATTGGCGTAGATTTAGATGGTAGTTATTTAGGAAATTTTCTGCATATTTTACTGTGCCTTATGCACACAATAGAGTCCCATGTAGGAGACAATATGAAGGCACATGCATTACTGGTGGCTCCATACCACACTGTCATTTTTTGAGAATTGCCTTTATATGGCCTGCTATTAAGCATGTCACAATTTTTTTTTCTGTCAGCTTCCTAAAGAGTCCAACAGAAAAAAAACTATAGTGCTTTTCATTTGACATTAGATATATGTGGAGTTTAAGTATAGTCTTATGGAAGCCTATTGGTTTGGTATTACAGCTCCATACAGCTTTAAGATTTAGGCCTCATGTCCACAGGTTGTATTCCACATGAGAGAGCCCGTAGTGGAATCCGACCCAGCCCATGTCTGAAGACAGTGCTTAGCTGTTCAGGTCTTTACTGCGGATATGTGCAGAAGCGCCAGCCGTCGTACTGGCGCACATGTGCAGTACAGTTTTTTTTTTTAAATCTCCTGCTTTCCTGTGACCCGTTTGCAATTCAATTGCAGATGGGCCGCTGATTAGACGGCTTTCATTGACTTCAATGGAAGACGTCTGTGCAGGAACCAAAGCAAAATGGAGCATGCTGTGGTTTATTTTCCAGACCAAAAGGTCTGCTAAACAAATCTGCATGCTTTAGTTGTGCTGTGAACACCCTTGTCTTCCTATGAGCGGCTTGAACTACAGATCGTCCACGCGGGTGCCCCGTGCAGATTCCACAATTCAAATTTGCCTGTGGACATTGGGCCTTACAGAGCCAAAATATGCTTATGTACAATACACCTGAAAGTTGCATGCATGATGATGACTACAATCTCTAAGGGTATATGTGTGGTGTAAATTCTGAGGTTTTTCCATTCAGAACTTGCGACATACAATATAAGCCATGTGGATAAATTTTAACAAATATTAGCCACATGGTCTTTGAAATATCCATATGAAGCCCACAGTGGAATTTACGCAGAGTGTGGAATTCACGTCTTAAAATGCAGGGGAGAAATTTGCACAAAATCTATGTGAAAATCTGCATATGACATACAGACTGTGATGTAGCTATTGGTACAGATGCAGCTAAAATCTGCAGCATATTTTCTGCTGAAGAAATACATTGTGTGTGCACATAGCCAACCGCTATATTCACAAAATACATTTGCAGTAATTTCTGCAAAAACTGATTTGATAGTAACTCGTGAACCTAATATTAGACTATTATCATAACTGTTAATAGCCACATGTTAAACACCGGATCGGTCTGTTCATGTTACCCCATGATTTGTAATGTGTTGCAGAATATGTTGGAGCAATATATAGATTTTTACAGT
This sequence comes from Eleutherodactylus coqui, assembly GCF_035609145.1. NCBI lineage: Eukaryota > Metazoa > Chordata > Amphibia > Anura > Eleutherodactylidae > Eleutherodactylus > Eleutherodactylus coqui. The sequence goes on along the minus strand of NC_089837.1, from coordinate 229,908,637 downwards.
TATTATTATATCTGAACTGTAATGCAATCATGTCTCAAAATATTTTGAATAGTCAAAGAGGGGTACTTAAATTGTACCTGAGTTTTCGAAATCCCCGCCTACTGATAGATCAGGACTGCAGAGGCGGGGACAGTGCGAGGAGTCATGGCTGAGCCCCAGCAGCTGAAGGGAGGTGAGGTTTTTTTTACGCTTTTTTTCATGGTTTTACAGGGGAAGGCTTATATTAAAGCCCTTCACTGAAATCCATTGATGGGGGCCGGCAGCAGGATCCTCTACCACACATGAATTCCTCTGCTGCATCCCCGCGGGGAACATGGCAGCGGCGGAGGGTAAGTTGTTTTGGGTTTTTTTTACACTAAAATTATTGTTTTTCAGGGAAGGGCTTATAGGTAAAGCCCTTTTATGAAAAGCAATTCAGGGGTGCCAGCAGACCATTGTTTTCAATGGAGCCGCCGGCTGTATATACGCGTGTTTTTTTGCTCGTACCTAGGTGCACACATATGTACGCACCTAAGTACGCACAAAAACACGCTTGTGTGAAGCCACCCTACAGGTGAGAATTTTCTAAGTGACTTTTCTGCTAGTACTGTACTGACTGGGACTTCCTTGTCTACACTTGCCATGTTGCTTTAAATAGCCCTGCTCCAATTACCATTGTAAGCCAGCATTTGTATGCCCACCCCTCTGTTGTATGTAGTAACAAGCAATGTCCACATGTCCCTGTTAGCCAAATGTCTAACAACAGGCAGTGGATTGCAAAGGTGCTGGAAGTGAGACCACTAGTGACAGCCATTACAAACTTGATTTTTAGTAGTAAACCAGAAAAAAAGGTTGAAGCAAGTATATTACAAAATTGATTATATACATAGGCTCTTAGATGAGCAGACGTTGTGTGAAAAGGCAGTGTCTATTAAGGGCCACGGCCGCAGCGAAAAAGCGTGACATTTCCGCTGGGAGAACCGCCGAGGCGGCTTTGAAGCTGCCCGGCCGCTCGCTCTTCCGCTGCAGCTGGCGCTCCCATAGAGGAGAGCTCGGCCGCAGCGGAAAAAAAAATAGACATGCTGCAGTCGGCAATTCCGCATGGAATTTTCACGGCAAATACGCCCTGTGTGAACCCAGCCTTAAGGTTCATTGTGCACAGGATTTATTTTTTATCCATTATCTTCACTTTTTCACGTGATCTTAACATTTTCTCTATAATCTATAAATTTCCACAACAATACAGCTGAATATTTCTATGAACTTTTATAGAGAAAATAAAATCATGAAACTGTTCAAAGTTGTTATTAGCTCTAGACAAAGTGTACTACTGAAAAGAACAATAAAGGAAAATTTATCTAATTAGTCAAAAGCTTAAATTAGCAGGAAAAAAAACATGACCAATGGGTAGAATCAACAAAGTGATTTTTTACTCACTATATTGGCTTCAAAAAGGGCATGCCTCTTTGGATCTATTTCATTATGCCTCAGGAAGGACTCTGGAAGGTTACAAAGCTCACAATAACATCATGTATTTTTGTTAGCCATTAAAAGGTATCATATCCACAAGATTACTTGGTTTCTCTTGCTGGGAATAATCACATTTTGCTCTACTGGCTAGCATGGGTTCCAAACTTTTGTCATTTAGTTGATGTCATCCAAACCAGAGACTCCTCCAACAGGAAGAGCAACTCAACTCTAGACAGCCTGTTTCAGGGTTCTTTTCCCTTCTAATTACAGACCAGACTACTGGTTGTGTGGCTGATAAACCTTTGATGCAGCTCAGGGAGGAACTTGTTCTTATTGATCTCTATGGGAGATTATGTGTACATTCTGAAAAAAGACACTGTGTGCACATGCTAAATCCTTGGGAGCACGGCCCTAGAACAGGTGACTTGATGAGCATAGTTTATGTGGCTCAATCAGGGGCTCCATCAGACCAACAAAATCGGCTATTTTGGAGACGCTGTGACCTAGTCACGTAGCCATCACGATTTTGCCATTGTCAAAGTTGCTCAGATGCTTATGCTTTTGTCACAAAATAATAAATGTTATTCACTTAAGTTGTTGGGGGTTTTTATACTATGGCTGTATGCAGTTTATCTTGAATTGGTCTTGCTTTGGCACCTTGACTTCTCAACTCAACTTGGTTGGCATAAGAGAGTTTACAGCTTGATTAACAGATGTGTTGTAAAAATAAAGCTAATGCTCTCTACCAAGTAATTTAAATAAAATAAATAAATCTTGGTATTTGTATAGCGCCAACTTATTACGCAGCGCTTTCAGGTAATTATTACTTATTACCCCCCACCAAGCTGGGTTCTCATTTTACCGACCTCGGAAGGATGGAAGGCTAAGTGAACCTTGAGCCGGCTACCTAAATCATGCAGCGATCGAACTTGCAATCTTCAGGTCATAGGCGAGAGCTTACACTCTGCGCACTATTCACCTGCAAAAACGTTAACAATTTGGCCTTGGTGCTGTTGGTCTGCTGCATGGTCAAGGACCTCTGTAGTCTCTAGTTTCTACCTTATTCAAATAAAATGTCCAATTTTGGTGCTTGAAAAACAGATCAATTTCAATGTGTGTATGTCCACATGACAGCTATATGCATTACGTCTGTCCATATGTGATCCATGTATCATCAGTTTTTTTCTTGCATGCAATTGTGTATCAATTACACAGGTCTGCAAAAAAAACTTTTTAAAAAATTGTTTTGATTTTGTTAAATCATCTTTATGTAGTTTTTTGCACAGATTTCAAAAATGACATGGGTTTTTTTTTCTATCACGTAAGGCTTGCCTACAAAATAAAGTTGAAGTATTTGGAAAAAATACAAAAAATGGAATTTTTTTTATTTGTTTTTATTATTTTAACATGAAGTAAAAGCAAAAAAAAAAACAACTATACCTAGCTAAAATAAACATAATAGTGATACACATGTGTTGCAAAGTTATTATAAGTCTTTGTAAAAACGTTTTCTTTTTCCATCAAAGCTTCTTTTGGTACTTTTTCGGCTGTGTTCTTGTGAATTTTCCCTTTTTACCATCCAACAGTAGTCTGCCATCACGTTGACATCCCATCGACCTTGGTATCTGCGCTCCATTTCTTTTAGATCTTGATGGAAACGTTCTCCTTGTTCCTCACTTACAGCCCCAAGATTTTCTGGAAAGTAGTCCAGATGTGAGTGAAGGAAATGGACTTATGTTGCAGCCCAAGATTTTGTAGTTTTGTAACAATTCAGCAACCAAAGGTTTGTAGTTTGGGTCTTTTTTATTTCCAAGAAAGCCTGTTACAACAAGTTTAAATGAATTCCAGGCATTTTTTTCTTCCATTTCCATTTTAGTGACAAAGATTTCATCTTTTAAAAGTTTTCTTATGTCAGGCCGAACAAAGACTCCCTCTTTCAGCTTAGCATCTGATAGACCAGGAAACTGTTCACAAAGATACTTGAAACACTCTCCTTCTTTGTGTAATGCTTTCACAAACTGCTTCATTAGTCCCAATTTGATATGAAGTGGTGGAAGTAAGATCTTTTTAGGATCCACTAAACTTTGTCTTTCAACATTTTTAATTCCAGGAATAAGAGCCTTTCTGATTGGCCAGGTCTGCTTGACATAGTGTTGTTTCCTGTCACGGCTATCCCATTCACAGAGGAAACATGTAAACTTTGTGTAACCACTTTGTTGACCTAGTAACATGGAAATAACTTTCAAATCCCCACAAATGGTCAATTTATGGTCAGAGTAGCTAAGCTTATTAAGAACAAACCCAAGATTTTCGTAGCATTCTTTCAAATGGACTGAGTGTCCAACAGGCACAGAAGCATATTGGTTACCATTGTGAAGAAGTACGGCTTTCAAACTCCTTTTTGACGAATCTATGAAAAGTCTCCATTCCTCTGGGTCATACTTTATGTTGAACATTTCCATGATTCCAGGTACATTGTTGCAGAAAACTAGTTCACCCTCTTGTGTAAAAAAAGGGACAAATTCCTTTTCTCTAAGTCGGTACCATGAAAATGAAACACCGGAGGCTAACATATGTCTTTCTTTAAGTCTAGACCCTAACACTTCCGCTGAATCCTTTGGTAGGCCCAGATCTCGTACTAAATCGTTCAAGTCTGATTGAGAGAAAAGTTCAGGGTCATTGGTACCTGGATCATAGCTGTCATCATTATCGCTGCTACTATGTGACATTTGGTCTAAATCATCTAAAATATTGTCCAGGGTATCCGGAGGTGAAGGAATAGGCAGGTCATTTCCATGAGGAACATGGCGAATAGCCGAACGTATGTTGGTTGGGTATGAAATGTCCTTCCTGTTTTTTTAAATTGAAACCTTGCACTAAACAAGAACAAAAATAACAGTCATCACTGTGATCTTTAGGCTCTCTCCAAACCATGGGTACTTCAAATGAAATGGTTTCTTCTTACCTTGAAACCATTGTCTCAGTTCTTCAACACACACAGAACACACTATATGGGGAGCCCAAGATTTATCTTGGGTCCCCTAATTTCATACCAAAGTATGCAAAATACACCTTCTGAACAAAATTAGATATGTTCCTTTGTTGCTTCTTGACGGTATAAGACCCACAAATATAACAGAAACAGTTAGGAGAGTTGACACATCTTCTAGTAGCCATTTCTTCTAAATGCCGTATCACAAAACTGTTTGATGCGTACACCACAGTGGCTGGCTCCACACTGAGTCACTGAAAAACCCTGAAAATAAGAAAATTTCAGGTGAAATTTGTGACTTATCTATGGGTGATGGAATTTTTTCACTATTTTTACTGTAATCAGCACAAAAAATACTGTTAAACCCACTAATTAAATATGCTACAATTTTTTCATCGCAGACCTGTGATCAGTGAAAAACATGGATTTTCTCATTGTGCTCTAATTTTCTTTGTGCATCCATTGACTTAAATGGGTTAAAGAAGTTGGACCAGAATAGGACATGTTGCAATTTTTTTAGTCCATGTAAAAAATAAAAAAAACACATCTGCATGGTCCCATTGACTAATGGACAAGTTTATGTCCATGTGCAGTTAGCTGCAAATACAGACAGCAGACGGATGTAAAAAATCTCTTGCGCAAATAAGCCCTTAATTCTAACTTTGTTTACTAGAATATTTAGCATGTTCTTGTACTAATATTACCTTTACTAGTTTAGATTTTAAAAACGTTACCAATTCTGAGCTGATTTTAGCTATAATTTGCCAAGTATCCATCGTTTTATGCAATCTTGTCAATGTTAAATTTTGTTTTGTAATTGGCACTCTTGGAAAAAATGTTTAAAAAAAGAAAGGATATATTAAAAAAGTATTTTTCAAAAACATGAATTTGTATAGCAGTTAGAGATATAATGTCTTGCTAAATAAATTGTTCAGAGAACATTACTACTAATAAGTATAAATCGGAATAAAGAAGGATGACTTGTTATTAAAAATTTGCCCTTTGCAAAAAAAAATAAAAAAATGCTATACTAAAATATGTGCCGAGCGAGACCATAAATAGAATGTGACATGTAGACTGGAAATTGTAAAACCATACAAATATTTTTTACCCTTAATGATAATGTTCATATTTAATTTAATTTCTCCACAGATAGCTTTCAGCTGTATGTCAGAAATTTCTACCATAATTGGCTCCTCTGCACAAACAATCAGATTAGTCAGATTCCAGTAGGGCAATTTGTGCATTTAACCAGTGTATCTCCCAGTGTTTACTGGAAACTCTGCAGTATAATCATTAGATATCATGAGCAATTTACAATATCACAAATAATCCAATAAGTCAAATGCCTGTGATTCATTTGTCAAGTGGTGCACTTCAGAAATAAAGATGATAAATGTCTCGGAATCATATGATCTCTTCAGTGTTCAGATTACCAAATTACCTTGTTGTTCTATCACACTGAATTAGCAATATAGCCTGAAACAGATTTCTAGTAAGCAGACAATGAAGATATTCAGAACAGTCAACTAATGACAGATATGCAAGATATTGTTATTTTGAAATGGATTTTTTCCACAGATTCCGAAAATTCCGTATAACGTCAGGTTTTTTCACAAATCACGAAAATGTAAAAACTACAAAAAAGTTATTTTTTTAATAACATTCATATATGACAACGTTTGTAACATGTGAAAATGCAAACATATCAAACATTTACCACTTAGCTCCCCTTGAAATTTCCTCTTTGGATTTTCTTCAGTGTTCGCCTGTACAGTCTCTTTTCAACATCCAACAATAGTCGGCCATTAGAGATGAGCAAGCACACTCATCCGAGCTTGATGCTCGTTTGAGTATTAGGCCGCCTGCACACGAGCGGAAATCCCGCCGCGGGATTTCCCGCGGGATTTCCGCCGCTGAAAGTTTGCATAGGAGTGCATTACAATACGCACTCCTATGCAGACGGCCGCGGTTTGGCCGCGCGAAATCTCGCGCGGCAAACAAACCGCGGCATGTCCTAATTTTCTGCGGGGCACGCACTCACCCGGCCGCCGGCTCCGGTCTGCGCATGCGCCGGCTGCGCGGCAGCCGGCACATGAAAGAGCCGGGGCCGCCAGGCGCGGGTGAGTACGCGCTCGTCCCTGCAGGCGCTCGGGTCGGATCGCGCGGCGAGAATTCTCGCTGCCGGATCCGACCCGCTCGTCTGCAGGCGGCCCTAGGGTACTTGAGATGCTCATTAATCAAGTCGAACACCACGCGGTACTCGAGTCAATTCCAATTCCTTCCCTGCATGTTTAGCACCATTTTCTAGCCAATAAACATGCAGGGAAGGCATTACCACTTCCTGCTGTGACGTGCCAGCCACATATTAGCAGTTTACGCTTAGGTTAAGAAGAGCTGCTGATTAGAGCCACCTGATTGGCTTTTCGGCACCACGTGACTACACAGCGTGCACGCGCATTGCCTTCAGCAGCCGTGCACTACACACTACAGTTAAGCAGACGTGCACTACACACTACACTTAAGCAGCACGGGGTTAGGGTTTAGGGTTAGGTTTAGGGTTACGTTTAGGGTTAGGTGTAGGGTTAGTTTTAGTGTTAGGGTTGGGGTTAGGTAATCCTAACCCTAAACCTAACCGTAAATCTAACCCTAAACCTAACCCCGTGCTGCTTAAGTGTAGTGTGTAGTGCACGTCTGCTTAACTGTAGTGTGTAGTGCACGGCTGCTGAAGGCAATGCGCGTGTACGTTGTGTAGTCACGTGGTGCCGAAGAGCCAATCAGGTGGCTCTAATCAGCAGTGCTGCTTAACCTAAGCGTAAACTGCTAATATGCGTGCCAGCCCTCTGCTTGCCAACAGCAGTGAGTGGCTGGGCCGATCAGGTGACCTAAAATACTTAAGTACTTAAAATGGTCCCGCCCGCGGCTCGCCTCAGATGCATGCTGGCAGAGGTTAGGGATAGTACTGCTGCTGATATAGGGACAGTTTTAGACTAGGACTCTGTCGTCAAGAACCCCAATGGTCCTTCTTAGGGCTACTCCTCATAGTGTTCATTACTGTTGTGGCTGGCTGGATGGGAGCAGCAGTGCACCATTTTATTTTTTTTTAAGCATCTAGGGTTGTGTAGTCCATTTCAGCTATACTGTTCTCTGTGTGCAGTGTCATAGGCAGAGTGTAGGGACACAGCTACTTATATAGGGAAAGTATTACAGTCCTCTTGAGCCTCTGAACAAGAACCCCAACTGTCCTTCTTAGGGCTACATCTCACCATGTGCATTATAGTTGTGGCTGGCTGGGAGCAGTAGTGCACCAACTTTTGTATTACGCATCTAGGCCTGTTCCCACCCTTTCAGTTATAGCGTCCTCAGCCTGCAGTGCCGTGCAATGAGCTCTCAACGTGAAACTGCACTCTAAAATTTCCTAGGCTACTGCAAAGTATTTCAGTTATACCTTTCTGTGTGTGCAGTGCCGTAGGCAGAGTGTAGGGACACAGCGACTTCTATAGGGAAAGTTTTACAGTTCTCCTGATGCTCTGTACAAGAACCCCAACGGTACTTCTTAGGGCTACATCTCACCGTGTGCATTATAGTTGTGGCTTGCTGGGAGTAGTAGTTCACCAACTTTTGTATTACACATCTAGGCCTGTTCCCACCCTTTCAGTTATAGCGTCCTCAGCCTGATGTGCCTTATAATGAGCTCTTACCGTGAAACTGCACTCTAAAATTTTCTAGGCTACTGCAAAGTATTTCAGTTATACCGTTCTCAGTCTGCAGTGCATTACACAGAGTTTAGGGACAGAGCTGCTTATATAGGGAAAGTTTTACAGTTGTGATACTCTCTACAAGAACCCCAACAGTCCTTTTTAGGGCTACACCTCACCGTGTGCATTATAGTTGTGGCTGGCTGGGCGCAGTAGTGCACCAATTTTTTTATTACCCATCTAGCCCTGTGCAGAGCCTTTCTGTTATACCGTCCTCAACCTGCAGTGCATTACACCGAGGTCTCACCGCAAAAACAATACTGTAATATTTCTTGGGCCACTGCAAACTATTTCAGTTATACCGTTCTATGTCTGCAGAGCATTAGACAGAGGTCTCACCGTAAAACAGTACTTTAATATTTCCTGGGCCACTGCAAACTATTTCAGTTATACCGTTCTATATCTGCAGTGCATTAGACAGAGGTCTCACTGCTAAACAGTACTGTAATATCTCCTAGGCTACTGCAAACTATTTCAGCTCTGCCACTATGCAGAGCATCTCACAATACCCTTTCCTTGGGGTGGTTGAGATAGCCGCAGTTACCAGCACTATCCACTGGCTTTAGAGTCTTCTCCCACTCCATATAGCCTCTGCCTTTCTACAAGTCTCTGTGAGTGATAAATTACCCCTAGGTATCAGCGCAAGACAGAGGGTAAATTTTTTCAAGTCACAGCATAGAGCCTCCGCTATCTACAAGTCTCTGTGTGCGGTAAATTAGCCACAGCTGTCAGCGCTGTACAGTGGGGTTATTTATTTGGACCCTGCTCTATTCTTAATCCGCCATGATGAGGAGTAGGGGTGAGGGTCGAGGACGTGGACGTGGACGCGGGCGTCCAAGTGAGGGTGTGGGCATAGGCCGAGTTCCTGGGCATGGTGAATCGCAGCCGGCTGCTGAGGGATTAGGAGAGAGGCAAGTTTCTGGGCTCCCCAGCTTCATATCACAATTTGTGGGTCCGCGTGGTAGACCTTTATTACAAACAGAGCAGTGCGAGCAGGTCCTGTCGTGTATGGCAGAAAATGCGTCCAGCAATGTATCGACCACCCAGTCTTCTAGGCAGTCCACTACTCCCGGCCTAGGGACTGCAACTCTGAATCCTCTGGCTGCTCCTCCTTCCTCCCACCCTCCTCACTCCATGAAAATGGCATATTCTGAGCAGGCAGACTACCAGGAACTGTTCTCAGGCCCTGCCCTGAATGGGAAAAAATGGTTGCTCTCTCACCTGAGGAGTTTGTCGTGACCGATGCCCAACCTTTGGAAAGTTCCCAGAGTCCGGGTGATGAGGCTGGGGACTTCCGGCAACTGTCTCAAGAGCTTTTTGTGGATGAGGATGATAAGACACAGTTGTCTGTCAGCGAGGTAGTAGTAAGGGCAGTAAATCCGAGGGAGGAGCACACAGAGGATTCGGAGGAAAAGCTGCTGGACGATGAGGTGACTGATTCCACCTGGTTTGCTAAGCCTACTGAGGACAGGGCTTCAGTGGGGGAGGCAAGTGCAGCAGCAGGACAGGTTGGAAGAGGCAGTGGAGTGGACAGGGGTAGAGGCAGGGCCAGAGCGAAGAATCCCCCAACTGTTTCCCAAAGCACCCCCTAGCGGCAAGCCTCCGTGCAGAGGGCTAGGTGTTCAAAGGTGTAGATGTTTTTTAGTGAGAGCGTAGATGACCATCGAACAGTGGTGTGCAACCTGTGTCACACCAAGTTCAGCCGCGGAGCCACCACTACCAGCCTGATCACCACCAGCATGCGCAGGCATATGATGGACATTCACCGACTCCGGGTCACACCACTCCCTTTCCTCCTGTGCCACAACTTGCCACACAGATCCATGCATGCTGCCCCTGCCCTTCCCTATCCGTTTCTGTGGTGTTTCCATGACTTTCTGATGTTTTCTGGTGTTTGACAAGTCATCACTAGAGATGAGCGGGCACCAAAATGCTCGGGTGCTCGTTACTCGGGATGAACTTTTCGCGATGCTCGAGGGTTCGTTTCGAGTAACGAACCCCATTGAAGTCAATAGGCGACCCGAGCATTTTTGTATTTCGCCGATGCTCGCTAAGGTTTTCATTTGTGAAAATCTGGGCAATTCAAGAAAGTGATGGGAACGACACAGCAACGGATAGGGCAGGCGAGGGGCTACATGTTGGGCTGCATCTCAATTTCCCAGGTCCCACTATTAAGCCACAATAGCGGCAAGAGTGGGCCCCCCCCCCCCTCCCAAAAACTTTTACTTCTGAAAAGCCCTCATTAGCATGGCATACCTTTGCTAAGCACCACACTAGCTACAACAAAGCACAATCACTGCCTGCATGACACTCCACTGCCACTTCTCCTGGCTTACATGCTGCCCAACCGCCCCCCTCCCCCCCACAGCGCACACCAAAGTGTCCCTGCGCAGCCTTCAGCTGCCCTAATGCCACACCACCCTCATGTCTATTTAGAAGTGCGTCTGCCATGAGGAGGAACCGCAGGCACACACTGCAGAGGTTGGCACGGCTAGGCAGCGACCCTCTTTAAAAGGGGCGGGGCGATAGCCCACAATGCTGTACAGAAGCAATGAGAAATAGAATCCTGTGCCACCGCCATCAGGAGCTGCACATGTGGGCATAGCAATGGGGAACCTATGTGCCACACACTATTCATTCTGTCAAGGTGTCTGCATGCCCCAGTCAGACTGGTAATATGTACCTTAACAGTAACCGCGTTGGTGATAATGTGGTGGTGACTGCGGACCTAGTAGCGCGGTTTTATTTTGTTGGTTTTCGGAATGTGGCCAGGATTAAGTGGGCCGTGGCGGGGGGATGGTGGGGGGGCTCTCTTGTAGTGTCGGTAAAGGTGAAATTCTTTGACTGCCACCAGACGAACCAATGCAAAGGCATTTGCCAAGAATGTTTTCCCTGTTGGAGGAGGAGGGGGATGTTTTTGAGGCACTACGTGTCCTCTCCACGTGTCCGTGGTTATATGCACCATAACAGTAACCGCGTTGGTGGGAAATGGCCTCGCCGCCATCATGTCTTTGGGAAGCCTCTGTTTCCATACCCCAGAGACATACCATTAGCAGCGGTATAGGCAGAGCCCAGAATTCGTAACATTTCAGCCGTAGCATAGCAATGGGGAACCTATGTGCCACACACTATTCATTCTGTCAAGGTGTCTCTGCATGCCCCAGTCAGACCGGGCTTTTTAATTCATAGACACAGGCAGGTACAACTCCCTATTGTGAAGTCCCTGTCGACCGACAGCATGGGTGGCTCCCTGGAACCCACCGGCGGTACATAAAAATATCCCATTGCAGTGCCCAACACAGCTGAGGTAGTAATGTCGTGCTTAATGCAGGTGGGCTTCGGCCCACACTGCATGCCCCAGTCAGACTGGGGTTCTTTACAAGTGGACACATGTAGGTTAAACTCCGTGTGCACCTACAGCATGGGTGGCTCCCTGGAACCCACCGGCGATACACAAAAATATCCCATTGCATTGCCCAACACAGCTGAGGTAGTAATGTCGTGCTTAATGCAGGTGGGCTTCGGCCCACACTGCATGCCCCAGTCAGACTGGGGTTCTTTACAAGTGGAAACAGATGCATTTATAATTCCCTGTGGACCCACAGCATGGGTGGGTGCCAGGAAGCCACCGGCGGTACATAGAAATATTCCATTGCATTGCCCAACACAGCTGAGGTAGTAATGTCGTGCTTAATGCAGGTGGGCTTCGGCCAACACTGCATGCCCCAGTCTGACTGGTAATATGTACCTTAACAGTAACCGCGTTGGTGGGAAATGGCCTCGCCGCCATCATGTCTTTGGGAAGCCTCTGTTTCCACACCCCAGAGACATACCATTAGCAGTGGTATAGGCAGAGCCCATAATTAGTAACATTTCAGCCGTAGCATTAGCGACAGGCCCCACTAACATATCACTAGCAGCATTATAGGGGGAGCACAGTCTTAGTTCCATTTCAGTAATAGTAGCAGCCTACACAGGCCCCAGTAACAATTCCGAAGCAGCAGTATAGGAGGAGCACAGTCTTAGTTCCATTTCAGTAATAGTAGCAGCCTACACAGGCCCCAGTAACAATTCCGAAGCAGCAGTATAGTGGGAGCGCAGTCTTCGTTCCATTTCAGTAATAGTAGCAGCCTACACAGGCCCCAGGAACAATTCCGAAGCAGCAGTTCAGTGGGAGCGCAGTCTTAGTTCCATTTCAGTAGCTGCAGTATAGCCAAGGCCCAAGTTACATTTATGTAGCTAAAGTGTAGGCCAACCCCACACACACTTCTGTACCATGAGTGCAGGCGAAGAACATACAAATTGCTATGATTACACTGTAGGTGAGGGCCCCAAAAAATTGGTGTACCAACAGTACTAATGTACCTCAGTAAAAATTGGCCATGCCCAACCAAGATGGCAGGTGAAACCCATTAAGCGCTTTGGTTAATGTGGCTTAAGTGGTAACTAGGCCTGGAGGCAGCCCAGTTTAACGAAAAATTGGTTCAAGTTAAAGTTTCAATGCTTTTAAGAGCATTGAAACATATAAAAATTGTTTAGAAAAATTAGATGAGTGAGCCTTGTGGCCCTAAGAAAAATTGCCCGTTCAGCGTGATTACGTGAGGTTTCAGGAGGAGGAGCAGGAGGAGGAGGAGGAATATTAGACACAGATTGATGAAGCAGAAATGTCCCCGTTTTGGATGGTGAGAGAGAACGTAGCTTCCATCCGCGGGTGCAGCCTACGTATTGCTTACGTATCGCTGCTGTCCGCTGGTGGAGAAGAGAAGTCTGGGGAAATCCAGGCTTTGTTCATCTTGATGAGTGTTAGCCTGTCGGCACTGTCGGTTGACAGGCGGGTACGCTTATCTGTGATGATTCCCCCAGCCGCACTAAACACCCTCTCCGACAAGACGCTAGCCGCAGGACAAGCAAGCACCTCCAGGGCATACAGCGCTAGTTCAGGCCACGTGTCCAGCTTCGACACCCAGTAGTTGTAGGTGGCAGAGGCGTCACGGAGGACGGTCGTGCGATCGGCTACGTACTCCCTCACCATCCTTTTACAGTGCTCCCGCCGACTCAGCCTTGACTGGGGAGCGGTGACACAGTCTTGGTGGGGAGCCATAAAGCTGTCCAGGCCCTTAAAGACTGTTGCACTGCCTGGGCTGTACATGCTGCTCGATCTCCGCACCTCCCCTGCTACCTGGCGCTCGGAACTGCGCCTTCTGCCACTAGCGCTGTCGGATGGGAATTTTACCATCAGCTTGTCCGCCAGGGTCCTGTGGTATAGCAACACTCTCGAACCCCTTTCCTTTTCGGGAATGAGAGTGGGAAGGTTCTCCTTATAGCGTGGGTCGAGCAGTGTGTACACCCAGTAATCCGTAGTGGCCAGAATGCGTGCAACGCGAGGGTCACGAGAAAGGCATCCTAACATGAAGTCAGCCATGTGTGCCAGGGTACCTGTACGCAACACATGGCTGTCTTCACTAGGAAGATCACTTTCAGGATCCTCCTCCTCATCCTCCTCAGGCCATACACGCTGAAAGGATGACAGGCAAGCAGCATGGGCACCGTCAGCAGTGGGCCAAGCTGTCTCTTCCCCCTCCTCCTCATCCTCCTCATGCTCCTCCTCCTCCTGAATGCGCTGAGATATAGACAGGAGGGTGCTCTGACTATCCAGCGACATACTGTCTTCCCCCGCCTCCGTTTCCGAGCGCAAAGCATCTGCCTTTATGGTTTGCAGGGAACTTCTCAAGATGCATAGCAGAGGAATGGTGACGCTAATGATTGCAGCATCGCCGCTCACCACCTGGGTAGACTGCTCAAAGTTTCCCAGGACCTGGCAGATGTCTGCCAATCAGGCCCACTCTTCTGAAAATAATTGAGGAGGCTGACTCCCACTGCACCGCCCATGTTGGAGTTGGTATTCCACGATAGCTCTACGCTGCTCATAGAGCCTAGCCAACATGTGGAGCGCAGAGTTCCACCATGTGGGCACGTCGCACAGCAGTCGGTGCACTGGCAGATTAAAGCGATGTTGCAGGGTGCGCAAGGTGGCAGCGTCCGTGTGGGACTTGCGGAAATGTGCGCAGAGCCGGCGCACCTTTACGAGCAGGTCTGACAAGCGTGGGTAGCTTTTCAGAAAGCGCTGAACTACCAAATTAAAGATGTGGGCCAGGCATGGCACGTGCGTGAGGCTGCCGAGCTGCAGAGCCGCCACCAGGTTACGGCCGTTGTCACAGCGGCGCAAGCCAGCGGTCGGTCTGCTCTGTCAGACCCTGCAGCAGTTCGTGGGCCGTGTGCCTCCTATCTCCTAAGCTGAGTAGTTTCAGCACGGCCTGCTGACGCTTGCCCACCGCTGTGCTGCCACGCCGCGCGACACCGACTGCTGGCGACGTCTTGCTGCTGCTGACACATCTAGATTGCGAGACAGAGGTTGAGGAGGAGGAGGAGGAGGGTGCTTTAGTGGAGGAAGCATACACCGCCGAACATACCACCACCGAGCTGGGGCCCGCAATTCTGGGGGTGGGTAGGACGTGAGCGGTCCCAGGCTCTGACTCTGTCCCATCCTCCACTAAATTCACCCAATGTGCCGTCAGGGAGATGTAGTGGCCCTGCCCACCTGTGCTTGTCCACGTGTCCGTAGTTAAGTGGACCTTGCCACTAACCGCATTGGTGAGGGCGCGTACAATGTTGCGGGAGACGTGGTCGTGCAGGGCTGGGACGGCACATCGGGAAAAGTAGTGGCGACTGGGAACTGAGTAGCGCGGGGCCGCCGCCGCCATCATAGCTTTGAAAGCCTCCGTTTCCACAACCCTATACGGCAGCATCTCAAGGCTGATAAATTTGGCTATGTGGACGGTTAACGATTGAGCGTGCGGGTGCGTGGCGGCGTACTTGCGCTTGCGCTCCAACAGTTGCGCTAGCGACGGCTGGACGGTGCGCTGAACTACACTGGTGGATGGGGCCGAGGACAGCGGAGGTGAGGGTGTGGGTGCAGGCCATGAGACGGTAGTGCCTGTGTCCTGAGAGGGGGGTTGTATCTCAGTGGCAGGTTGGGGCACAGGGGGAGAGGCAGCGGTGCAAACCGGAGGCGGTGAACGGCCTTCGTCCCACCTTGTGGGGTGCTTGGCCATCATATGTCTGCGCATGCTGGTGGTGGTGAGGCTGTTGGTGGTGGCTCCCCGGCTGATCTTGGCGCGACAAAGGTTGCACACCACTGTTCGTCGGTCGTCAGGCGTCTCTGTGAAAAACTGCCAGACCTTAGAGCACCTCGGCCTCTGCAGGGTGGCATGGCGCGAGGGGGCGCTTTGGGAAACAGTTGGTGGATTATTCGGTCTGGCCCTGCCTCTACCCCTGGCCACCGCACTGCCTCTTGCAACCTGCCCTGCTGCTGCCCGTGCCTCCCCCTCTGAAGACCTGTCCTGTGTAGGCGTTGCACACCAGGTGGGGTCAGTCACCTCATCGTCCTGCTGCTCTTCCTCCGAATCCTCTGTGCGCTCCTCCCTCGGATTTACTGCCCTTACTACTACCTCACTGCAAGACAACTGTGTCTCATCGTCATCGTCCTCCTCACCCACAGAAAGTTCTTGAGACAGTTGGCGGAAGTCCCCAGCCTCATCCCCCGGACCCCGGGAACTTTCCAATGGTTGTGCATCAGTGACGATAAACTCCTCTGGTGGGAGAGGAACCACTGCTGCCCAATCTGAGCAGGGGCCCGAGAACAGTTCCTGGGAGTCTTCCCGCTCCTGAGCATGTGTCATTGTAGTGGAGTGAGGAGGCTGGGAGGAAGGAGGAGCAGCAGACAGAGGATTCGGATTTGCAGCAGTGGACGGCGCAGAACTGTGGCTGGACGATAGGTTGCTCGAAGCACTTTCTGCCATCCAGGACAGGACCTGCTCACACTGCTCATTTTCTAATAAAGGTCTCCCGCGTGGACCCATTAATTGGGCGATGAATGTGGGGACGCCAGAAACGTGCCTCTCTCCTAATCGCGCAGCAGTCGGCTGCGACACACCTGGATCAGGAGCTCGGCCTGTGCCCACACCCTCACTTGGCCCTCCGCGTCCTCGGCCGCGTCCACGTCCTCTAGGCCTACCCCTACCCCTCAGCATGCTGTATTACCAGTGATTTGATTTCACAGGCAGGAAATAAATTGGCGCAAGCCTGCAGGCCAAATATAATTTTTTACGTTTTTTTAAAAAGGAAAGGCCCACTGCCTCTAGTGAATGAATAATAAGTTTAATAACTGTGTTGCGGCCCTGCAAAAGTGTCACAGAGCTTTACTGTTGCAGAGTTATTAACTGTGGCAGAGCAGGTATTTCCCAGGCAGGAAAGAAATTGGCGCAAGGCTGCACTCAACCGTAGCTGGTTGCGTCTGATTTTTTTACGTTCTCCACGCAGCACACACGTACCCAGAGCCCTTAGGACTGACAGAGGCAGGGCAAATATACTTTTTTCCCTTTTGTTTAAAAGGAAAGGCCCACTGTGCCTATTCAATGAATAATATAACTGTGTTGCGGCCCTGCAAAAGTGTCACAGAACTTTACTGTTGCAGAGTTATTAACTGTGGCAGAGCAGGTATTTCCCAGGCAGGAAAGAAATTGGCGCAAAGCTGCACTCAACCGTAGCTGGTTGCGTCTGATTTTTTTATGTTCTCCACGCAGCACACACGTACCCAGAGCCCTGACGGCTGTCAGAGGCAGGGCAAATATACTTTTTTCCCTTTTGTTTAAAAGAAAAGGCCCACTGTGCCTATTCAATGACTAATATAACTGTGTTGCGGCCCTGCAAAAGTGTCACAGAACTTTACTGTTGCAGAGTTATTAACTGTGGCAGAGCAGGTATTTCCCAGGCAGGAAAGAAATTGGCGCAAAGCTGCACTCAACCGTAGCTGGTTGC
This sequence comes from Eleutherodactylus coqui, assembly GCF_035609145.1. Classification (NCBI taxonomy): domain Eukaryota; kingdom Metazoa; phylum Chordata; class Amphibia; order Anura; family Eleutherodactylidae; genus Eleutherodactylus; species Eleutherodactylus coqui. The sequence continues at coordinate 229,891,561 of NC_089837.1, read as the reverse complement.
GTCTGATTTTTTTACGTTCTCCACGCAGCACACACGTACCCAGAGCCCTTAGGACTGACAGAGGCAGGGCAAATATACTTTTTTCCCTTTTGTTTAAAAGGAAAGGCCCACTGTGCCTATTCAATGACTAATAACTGTGTTGTGGCCCTGCCTACACAATTCTGTGCCTGTAGTATCAATGCAGGGTGCAATGCTCTGCACCGCCGATTTTGAGAAAAAAAAAAAAGCAACACAGCTAACAGCAGCCTGCACAGTACTCCACACAGTTAAATGTGGCCCTAGAAAGGACCGTTGAGGTTCTTGAAGGCTACACTCACTCCTAACACTCTCCCTGCCTAAGCACCACTTCTGTCCCTAATGCCAGGTGCAATGCTCTGCACTGCCGATTTTGAGAAAAAAAAAAATTTCTCCACTGCTAACAGCAGCCTGCACACACGTAGATGTGGCCCTAAGAAGGACCGTTGGGGTTCTTAAAGCCTACACTCACTACAAACACTCTCCCTACAGCAACTCCAATAGAACAGCACTTTCCCTCAGCTAACTCACACGGCATCTGAGGCGAGCCGCGGGAGGGGCCGACTTTTATACTCGGGTGACATCTGATCGCCCCAGCCACTCACAGCAGGGGGGTGGTATAGGGCTTGAACGTCACAGGGGGAAGTTGTAATGCCTTCCCTGTCTTTCAATTGGCCAGAAAAGCGCGCTAACGTCTCAGAGAGGAAACTGAAAGTAACCCGAACACCGCGTGGTGCTCGTTACGAGTAACGAGCATCCCGAACACGCTAATATTCGCCCGAGCATCAAGCTCGGACGAGTACGTTCGCTCATCTCTAGTCATCACCTATGCGGAGCATCGGTCCCATACAAACATGCTCGAGTCCCCTATTGACTTCAATGGGGTTCGTTACTCGAAACGAGCTCTGGAGCATTACGAAAAGTTCGACTCGAGCAATGAGTACCCGAGCATTTTGGTGCTCGCTCATCTCTATCGGCCATCATATGTGCAGTCAACTTTCTCTGATATCACTTTAGTATTATGATGAAAGCGCTCGCCATGTTCTTCCGCAAAATCACCAAGAGAGTCAGGTAAGTAATTTAGTTAAGCATTAACAAAGTGAACTTTGACGCTCATATTGCAACTAAGTAGTTTATAGGATTCCAACATCTCGTCGACTAAAATGGTTTACTTTGCAGCCTTCGTGTTTCCCAAAAAGTTTTGTACCATATTTCTGAATGCTTGCAATTCGCACTCACTCATGGTTTTCTTGAACATGTTTTCTGCTATTAATTTTCGTATTTGTGGGCCTATAAAAATGCCAGCTTGGATTTTTTTCAGAAGTGATTGATGCAAACTTAACACCAAGGTACTGAAAGCATGTACTGTCCCTGCTTAAAACTGTTACAAATTGCTTTATTAAGCCTAGTTTTATGTGTAACGGTGGCACCAGTATTTTCGAGGGATCAACCAATGGAAGTGAAACAATGTTTTTTTCGCCAGGTGTGAAGGTACTTCTGACTGGCCACTGCTTCTGAACCCAATGTTCAGTCCCTGCTCTGGAGTCCCATTCACACAAAAAGTAATAATATTGGGGTAGCCAGCTTGCTGGCCGAGCAATATTGCAATCACCTTGAAATCCCCACACAGAGACCATTCATGAAGCTTGTATTGCACATTTTCCAGCAAAAAAGGTAAGCTTTCCGTATGTCTCTTTCATAGTCACAGAATGTACTACTGGAATGAATGAATGGATGGCTGTTAGTATTGTGTAATAAAACACCTTTTGAACTGCATTTGCTGGCATCTATGAACAACCTCCACTCCCCTGAATTGTAATTAATGCTGAAGTATTTCATGACTTCCAGAATGTCCCGAGAATATACAAAACTGCCTTCCTCAGCAAAAAACAGAAGCAATTCTGCTTCTCGGTGTCTGTACCAGAAGAATCTCGTATTAGGACACAGAAAAATTATTTTCATAAAGTTGTGATCCTAACAACTCTGTTGCGTCTTTAGGTAAATTCAGATTGCGAACCAAATCATTCAGTTGATACTGGGTGAATGGCACTGGGCTTTCATCCTCCATACTGTCTGGATGGTACATCTCATCACTTGCATCAACGTCTGAATTGGTGTCTGTTGGGGGTTTGACATTGGATGGGGATGGCACAGGGATGGATTCACTATGGGGCACTGGTCTCATAGCAGAAGGCATATTGGGATATGCAATGTTACACTTACGGTACTGGTAGGGCCCACAATCTTCACTGTGCAGAAGTAACAGTCGTCACTGTGATTTCTCGGCTCATGCCACACCATGGGTACACCAAATGGCATTGATTCTCTTTTTCCACTTTTCCAGTTCCTCAACTCCTCAACACATGCACGGCACACTTTGGGAGGAGCCCACGCTTTGTTCTGATGTGCTAGTTTAATCCTGAAGTATTGTAAGTAAGCATTTTTCATGAAAAGCATAATAATTTGCCTTTGTTTTCCTGTCGTATTACAACCACATATGTAGCAAAATATGTCTGGATGATTGACACAACTATGTGAAACCATTGTACACGCCAGGAAGAAACAATCAAACGGTCACAATAAAGAGAAAAGGGAGAGGTGCTTTGAGGTATGAGTCATACGGATGTGCCAAGATTACTTGTGGCAAAACTTGATACAGATAAATCAATTTCATTTTCGTAATCAACGATGTATTTATATTTATCTATTCCTTGCACATTTATTGCATGCCTCCAGAGAACATTTTCACACGTTACAAACGTCATCATATATCAATGTCATTAAAAAATTACATGTTTTTTGTTTTTTTTTATGTTTTTGATTTGTAAATAAACCTGACATGATACGAAATTTTAAGGTCATTTTCAGAATCTGCTGAAAAAATCCATTCTGATGTACCTCTTTATTTAAAAACATAGGCAAAAATTGCAAAATTGCAGTTCAGTGAATGTTAAATTTGCATGTCTCCTAAATAGTTAAAAAAAAACAAAGTTTCTCAAATATGCTTTCAGAATAAAGTAAACAGATGGAAATATATATATTATCAACATTTCTACAGCATGTTTGCATGAATTTGATACATTGCAGTTGAAAATGTGAAATAATGACAATTTTTTAAAACATTTTTCCACTTCTGACGCTTTTAATAAATATACACAAATTCTATCTGTCTATTTTTACCTCCTAAATAACGTACAATATGTTGTGCAAAAACAATGTCAGAATTACTTGGATATGCAAAACCTTTATACAGTTATTCTATGTTAAAGTGACACATGTCAGATTTCCAAAATTTGGCCTGGTCACTGTCATGATAAGGAGATGAATAGTATAGATCAGGAGTCTGTTATGAGGCTTAATGGCGATAGTGAAAACTGTAGGATCATTCTTTATAAATACATTATGGCATGGGCAATTAAAAAAAGACGACCCAGGATTCAACTGATCGGTTATGCTACCTCTATTCACTTTTCAAGGTTCACTGAGTGTGCATGCTGTACATGCCGTAGAAGAGAAGGTGGGAAAAGTAATAAACTGCTTCTGTTTTGACTTAGGTAGGTCTGGAGATTTTTCTATGAATTCTGTTTTGCCGTTTTGTTTTTTTCTTTGAAAAAAATGTTGGCAATACATTTAAAATATATTATTTCAAATGACGTTTCAGAATAAGCTGCCATGTGTACATGAGGAATAACACCATTTCTGGCCATTATATGACTTGCATCCTGCATTTTTCACCAGTTTTCTCATGTACAGGCTGCATCTCGAAAGGCCATTGTCACACGAATATATTGAAAACGTTCATAATACAGATCTGTAATATGGATGAATTGCATATGAAACTGCATCCATATTGCATCATTATTTCTTCAGTATTTGATCTACATTTGCCTCCATATTTTCTTATATTGGTGTTATTTGCTATTGGGCAAATATGGATCAGTTTTTAATAACAATATTGATTAATGAATAGCTAAGTGCTGGCTGAGCACTCAGCCAATCAGCACAGTCCTCTCAGGAGGAGGGGATTTTTAAATCCCCGCCTGCTGAAAGTGCTGAAAAGCAGTGCAGGGGAGCCAGCTGGAGGACACGCCTGAGTGGCGGAGAGGTGAGTAAAGTTTTTTTTGGTTTTTTTTTAACCAGCTAGGGATGATTTTCAGGGAAGGGCTTATATTTCAAGCCTTTCCCCGAAAATCATGCTGCGGGGGTTGCCACAAAGCCACTGCTTTCAATGGGGCCGGCAGCAGCACTTACCCTTTTGAAAGCAATGGGATAGCATGCTGGACTTCTGCCACAGCTGTCACAGAGGATTCCTTCAAACTCCTGCCACAGCTGTCACAGTCTGCAATATTCTCCCTATGTTTTCAATGGCGCTAGCGCTGCTGCCGCTGGCCCCATTGAAAACACTGGCGATATCACAGCGTTTTTCTCTTTCTCTTGCAGCGCAAGAGAAAAAAAGATGCCAGTGGGTGTGTGCCCTTACCCTTTTAAAACATGACCTTGAAAAGACATGGCTGGCTTCTCACTCAGAGCTTCATCTTCTATGTGAAGCGCTGAGTGGGAAGCATTTACATGCGACGAGGAGCCAACAATCCAGCAATAGTTTATTCACTGACTAGAAGTCATTGATAACCCGCAAGTGAATAGTGCATGATTTTTCAGCGTTTACATTGAATGATTATCACTCAGATTTGTTCATTTGAATGGATTTTTAGCGATAATCGTTACATGTAAATGGGCCATTACTGACACATTTGATTGAAGATTTCACTATTTGGTTTGGCTTTTGACTTAGCTCTTTTAAGTTATTTAGAGCTGCACTTGAATTCTTTTCCCAGCCCAGTAATTACTAGAGGTAGAAAATAGTGAATGCTACAAAATTCATCTATTACTAGTAATTTAAGAGAAATTAAAAACCTCAAATACAAAAGTTTAGTATTTATACATAAATTGTTATATAGTGATCGTTCTCTCATTGTTCTAATCATAAAATAGTCAAGTTTGGAAAATAACAGTGAATATACATTCTTTAATTTCCCTGAATGACATATCATATATAAATCCAGTTTTAATGGCTTACTATAGCTTTGTCAAGAAGGTAGCAGTTTGATCCTTACAAGCTGTCCTCCCTTTTCAAGGAAGAATAAATGTTGTAGCTATTATAGCTAAGTAGAGATGCTGCATTAACAGAAAATCCTTTGTTGCTGAAACCCTATAAAATCCTCAATAAAGCATTTTTCTCTTCAACAAATGCAGATTGTAAAAACTAAACACCTGCAAATAAATGCAAAAAAATACTTTTGCTTTGTTTTTTTTTCAATTTCACAATGGGTCCTTTAATGAAAAGATTGAAGACGACACTGCACAATAAACAAATGCTGTCACTGTGTATTTGAATATAAATACATTTCTGTCAGATTTCATCTTATACTGATCTACATGAATCACACAAAAAATTCAATGAACCAGAAAGACCCTGTGAAAATTAACCATGCTGTTTTCTCACTCATGAAAGAATAATGTATTTATGTCTTTTGCAATGAAACGTTAGTATAATTGAACTTTAATTTGGCCGATGCTGACATAGTTCCACTGAATGAATAGGGTGTCTTACAAAAACATAATGTGACAATTTATAGAAATAATCTCATTCATTTTTCCAGTCATTTAATGAATCGTTATCCACCTTCTGAAGCCGGCAAACTAGAGTTTATCACAAAAAAACAAGTAGTAGGTGTAACATCAAAGGAGGAGTAATGAGATGAAACATGCAAGCAAAATTATGTAAACATTTTCCAAACCATTACAAACTCTAAGCAAATCATCATCATTGTTTCTTTAAAGAGTCTCTCCGAGATTAGAAAGAGGATGCACTTTTTTCCAGAAATAAAAGCACATTTGGCCACAGACTGGATCTAGTACTACAACATAATGCCATGCAGGTGAATGGAGTCAATATGTAACAAAAGATACAGCCGACGGACAAGGCTGATGCTGTTTTTGACCTTTTTTTCTAATCTAAACAACCCCTTTAACCTACTAGTCTGAGCAAGATATTTGGTCTGTGGGTAGCATATCCTAGAACCGGAGGAGCTGAGAGAATTGATACATAGTTGTGTTGGATAAGATTGAGTGTAGCTTGTTATATATTGACCTAAACCATTGCTCATTTTGGTCTTAGAAGTCACTGTGGACCTTTTCAGTGAATGACAGCCTTACCGGTATGGGTTTGCATACATGAAGAATGGTCTATTACTAATTAAGTCTGCCCATTGGACTTCAAAGTACATTTCATTCAGTGACACTATGAAGGTAGTGGATTTGTAAAATGCAATCACTGTATATTTAGACCTAGAATGGTGGTCATAGAATGGTAGAGTTGGAAGGGATCTCCAGGGTCATCGGGTCCAACCCCCTGCTCAGTGCAGGATTCACTAAATCATCCCAGACAGATATTTGTCCAGCCTCTGTTTGAACACTTCCATTGAAGGAGAACTCACCATCTTCCATGGTAACCTGTTCCACTCATTGATTACCCTCACTGTCAAAGTTTTTTCTAATATCTAATTTGTGTCTCCTCTGTTTCAGTTTCACCCCATTGCTTCTAGTCTTTCATTGTACAAATGAGAATAGGGCTGATCCCTCTGCACTATGAAAGCCCTTCAGATATTTGTAGACAGCTATTAAGTCTCCTCTCAGCCTTCTTTTCTTCAAGCTAAACATTCCCAGATCCTTTAACCGTTCTTCATAGGACATGATTTGCAGACTGCTAACCATCTTGGTAACTCTTCTCTGAACTTGCTCCAGTTTGTCTATGTCTTTTTTAAAGTGGGGTGGCCAGAGCTGGACACAGTATTCCAGATGAGGTCTGACTAAGGAAGAGTAGAGGGAGATAATGACCTCTAGTTATGTTTGATAACTATAGGATATATAATTTTTTTGTGCGGGGATGGAACGTATTGCTTGTGCCCTTTACCCATTCAAGACCACAAGACCAGAGATTTTTTTTATTTCTGTTTTTTCATTCCTACCTTGCAAGTGTCATAACTTTTATTTTTCTGTCTACTACATAGCTGTCTGAGGGCTTGTTTGTTGCAGGGTGAGTTGCATTTTTCAATGATACTATTCAATGTACCAAATAATTTACTGAAAAGGGGTTAATAATGAGATCCTGTGTGGTGAGGTCAGCCAGAACAGGAGAAGTTTAGGACCCACAAATTGCTTGTATGTTTTAAACACCAGCTGAGCTGATGAAGGGTTTAACCCCCGAAATGCATCTTCATATGCTGATCAAGTGCTTTATTAAATAAAAGAAGTTTTTCACACCTTTGGTCCCTTCCTACATGCTTTAAACTGGAGTGCTGTGCCTCCTCCACTGCCAGCTTTTAGTCTTATTCTCTTGCTCTTTCACGCCCAACTAGGTGGTGCGTCATCTAGTCAGGCAGCACCTCCACCACTGAAGATATCATTCTATTCTTTTAACCATATATGTAGATTCATCCTTCACAATTAACACAACCGTACAGGTTTTGTTCCACCCCTCTCTCTTTTTTCCTCCTCGTCCACATAATGTATTAAGAGGTACAAGCCTCTTAATTCTACTGTATAGGAGCCACAAAATATAGTTCACTTAGACTGGCTTATGAGCTGCGAGAGTAAGTAAATATGCCCCATTGTGTACAGAATATGCAAACAATGTTGTTAATTCTGAACATCTGAAAGAAAGCCTATTCATGGCACCAGCATTTCTTTTATGCATTAATATGAATTAATGTTTAGAAATACAATTTAAAATTGTAAGTGATGCTAATTGCACTGCAAGGATAATAGATTTATGTATTCTGTTCCACAATGAAAGCCCCAGACAGCAAAGTAGATACTAACCTTTCTGATCCTAAAGTCTCCTCTTTCCCCTTGTCAATTGTCTCTTTTGTTAGAAAATCAAAAAGCATATTACAGTAACTACAGGGATCAAATACTGTTAAGTAATAAAGGGAACAGAAAATGAAATCACATTTCTCTTTTTAAAGCCATATAGCTTTCAAGAGGAACATTACTTTAGTAATTTTATACACGAATCTGACCCAGGTTGCTGCCAGTCTATAGTAAAAATATAAATATTGTAAAAGTTTGTCTTACCTGGAAATTACTGAAAAATATTAAAGAAAAACTATATTTTAAAGAGCAAATAGTTAGAATTTGCAAAAAAAAAAAAAGGCTCAGCAGGGAGAATTTAACAGACCAACTCATTGCAACTCCAAGATGCTCAGCACAATCTAAATAGCCATGGTCCCAAAGTTGAATCAAGCCCTGCCTTAAACGAATGGAAAAAGCTTGAAGCAAAAGTTTGTCTCTACACACCACCTTTCTTTAAAGGGGTTGTCTAGTGTTAGAAAACATGTCTGCTTTCCTCCTTAAGCAGCGCCACCATTGTCCGTAGAGTTGTGTTTGATATTGCAGCTCAGCTCTATTAAAGTGAATAGGCGATGAGCTGTAAGGGTGAAAACCCACTACAGTTTCTTTTACTGCGTCTATAGGACTTGTAATGTTAAAACCGCGATTGTGCAAAATCGCAATTTACAGCAAAATCACGATTTTGCGCGATCGTGATTTTAACATTACAAGTTCCATAGACCCCTGCAGAAAAAAAAAAAGTGCGAATTTCGCAGTAAAAAAACTGTAGTGGGTAGTCACCCTAATACCAGAGATAATGCACTGACAACTGTGCTGCTGTGTCTGGAAGAAATCAGCCATGTATGTCTAATCCTGGACAACCTTTTTAACCCCTTAGTGACAAACCAACTTTTCAGTTTTTTTCATCGTCTCATTCCAGGAATCATAACTTTTTGATTTTGCCATCGACACAGCCATATGAGGGCTTGTTTTTTGCAGGGCAAGTATTTTTTTTTTAAATTGAATCATTTTTGGGTACATATAATGTACTTTATAACTTTTATTCATTGTTTGTTAGGGGGATTGGGGGAAGGAGAAATTCTGCCATTTGTTTTTGGATTTAATTTTTACGACGTTCAGTGTGCAAAATAAATAATGGGATATCATTATTCTCTGGGTCAGCACGATTCTAGCGACACTAAGTTTATACAGCTTTTTGAGGTTTTTTACACAACAATTTCTTTTTTTTAAAGATTTGCTTTGGTGTTGCCGTATTTCAAGAGCCATAGCATTTTTGTTTTTACATCAATGGAGCTCTATGAGCACTTATTTTTTTCAGATTGAACGCTAGCCTTCATTTATCCAATATTTAGAAACATATAACATTTTGATTGCTTTTTATTTCATATTTTTCTAGAGGCAAGATGAATTAAATTCTGCAATTCTCGCATGTCTTTTTATTTTTAACTGTGTTTACCGTACAGTATAAATGATATGTTAAATCAATCCTGCAAGCCAGTACGATTAGGTCAATATCAAATTTATATAGTTTTGTTTTTGCAACTTTTTCACACCTTTAGGCCTTAGTCAGACGGGTGTTTTTTCGCGCGATTTGCGGATCGCATGACGGATGCGCATCCGCAAATCGCGTGACCGGTGCCCGAAAATCGCCCGAAAATCTGCTCCTAGCCGCGTTTCATTAGAAACGGGCCGGAGCTGTCCAGCGCATTGCATTCAATGGAGCCGGCAATACAGCTGGCTCCATTGAAAGCAATGCGCTGCGGGCGAGTGTGGGATGAATTGTCGGGAAGGGCTTAAATATATAAGCCCTTCCCGACAATTCATCCAGAAAAGTGTTAAAATAAAATATATATATATACTCACCTGCTCCCGGCAGCCGGAGTTCCGCGCGGCCGGCCTGCAGTGGGCGTGAAGGGGGTGTGAGTCAGACCTGCCCCCTGATTGGCTCAGCACTGAGCCAATCAAAGGCAGATCTCACTCACACCCATTCATGAATTCATGAATGGGTGAGTGAGTGTTGCCTCTGATTGGCTCAGCGCAGCTCTCAGCTGAATGACAGCGCTGAGCCAATCAGAGGCAGGTCTGACTCACACCCCCTTCACACCCACTGCAGGCCGGCCGCGCGGAACTCCGGCTGCCGGAAGCAGGTGAGTATATATATATTTTTTATTTTAACACTTTTCTGGATGAATTGCAGGGAAGGGCTTATATATTTAAGCCCTTCCCGACAATTCATCCCGCGCACGCCGGCTGCCCATTGCTTTCAATGGAGCTGGCTGTATTGCCGGCTCCATTGAATTCAATGGGCAAACATTGTTCTTCTCTGCCACAGCTGTTACAGCTGTGGCAGAGAAGAATGATTTGTCTTCTATATGTTCTCAATGGGGTCGGCGCTGCTGCCGCTGGCCCCATTGAGCGCATATAGAGAAGAGAACAGGAATCGCAGATCACAGATAGGTGCGATCTGCAATTTCTGTTCTATAATTTATCGGACGAGCGCATAAAAAGCGCTCATGTGTCCGATACCATTGCAAAGCAATGGTTTTAAAAAATCGCCGGACGCATGCGCATGCGCAAATCGCGCGAAAAAACACCCGTCTGACTAAGGCCTTAGGGCTTATTCACACGTCTGTATATCAGCTGGGTTTTCACGGCATATACAGTTTCCCTTTTGGAAGGAGGAGGCGGCGGGCCGGGATAAGTGCTTTGAGCTCCCGCCCCCTCTCCACCCATCGCCACTATTTGCAATGGGAGGGGGTAGAATGGGGCGGAACATAGCTCTGCCCCTGCTCCGTCCCTCCCATTGTAAACAGTGGTGAGGGGTAGAGAGGGGGCGGGAGCTCAGTGCACTGCTCCCAGCCAGCCTCCTCCCCATGCAGAAAGGGACACCGTATATCGGCAGGGCGTGAAAACCCGTCCGATATACGGACATGTGAATAAGCCCTTAAAAAATTTATTTTTTGTTTATCACTGCAGTCAAAGATCCCTAACTTTTTTCTTTTTTTTATCAACGGTGTCTTGTGAAGTTTTTTTTGTAGGATGAGTTGTACTTTTTCATGGCACCATTTGTTGATCCATGTGACGTTTTAATCACTTGTTATATTCGCTATGTTTTTTTGTTTTTTTTTCATGGCATGCACTGTGCGGCTGAAATAATATACAGACTTTTTTTCTGGGTCATTACAAACGCAGCGATACCACATGTGTATTTTTTTCCATAGTAAAAGGGAAAGGTGGGGTTTTGACGTTTATTTCTAATATTTTTTTTACACTTTAATAACTTTTTATTTTTGTCCAACTAGGGGACTTAAATATAATCATATTTTATAATTTATCTAATACAATACTATACTCCAGTATAGTAGTGTATTAAAATTGCTATGAAGCTCAGCCAGAGGATGAACATCATAGGCTACCGTAGCTGGCAGACCCAGGGGCTATATTGAAGCCTCTAAGTGCCATGGCAACCCATTGGGATCCCACGATCACATTGCGGGGGTCCGACGGGTGACAGAGAGAGACCCTTCCTTCTGTCAGGCTCTTATATGCCATGGTCGCACTGAGTGCGCCGTGTAAAGGGTTAAATACGAGTATCAACTGTCTTTTCGGCTCCCGCTATTAGTGTCCATGCCTGGCTGTCATCAGCTCCCCATGGCATGGGAGATCTGTGCCGGACTTCTAATGCATATTAAAATCCCTTAACGACCGCCACCGAAAAATGTATTGGCAGTCATAAAGGGGTCGTTCACCACTGAGAATTGGGTAGCACCCTTTTAACTTGGAACATTACCTATCACTAACCACAACATTATGGACACTGTCAATGAGCCCTTAATATACTATTACTTTCTATATCACCAGACCTTAAAGGACTTGTCCAGTCTTGACAAACTATTTTCATATACCATATTATAAAATTACGATTTAATTGAGACTAGTTTCTTATTCTGGATCTTCATCTCTTGACCAAAGTAGAGAGCAGCTGCAAAGAGTGCTACGCAGTGTTAAGGACTAGTTCTATCCAATATTGATTTCAATGGGACATTATGTAATGCTTAATCTTCCATATGGTAGTGCTGCAGGGAAAATACTAATTACCTTTTCACGAATATAAATTGAAATACAGGTGACGCTATATTTTCATAATTGACATTACCACTCATGGTATCAGAAAAAAAGAAAATTATGGTGTGGTTATCTTATTTTAGAGCTAACAAAATATTTGTAGGGCTTATTAATCTACCCCAATAGTGATGCAATAGATGTTATAATATTAGCCTTGGAATGGCTATAAATTGGTTGACCTTTCCCATAATTACTAATGCATTAGACATCTCTATTGGTATTAATGTCTGTGACCTCTTAGTTTAATAGTTTGCTTTTCCATTTCTGTCTACCTGTCAACTGTCCAAGTATGTTTCCTGCATATTAACTGCCATAGATAGAATGAACAAGAAATGCTTTTTATACTTCTTCTTCTTCCCTCTTTCATGAAATCTAACAATAGAGAAGAATTTTGCATTTCAAGGGATTTTCAGACTTTAAGACAACTGGAAATAGGATGATTAAGAGAATAATGATTTAATTGCCTGTGCCTTGACAGTTTTTGTTTATAACACTGTAGTGATGACTGGCGGTATTCGTAACATGTCAACCCTACAGCCAGTGATTGAGTGACATGGTCAAGTGTTGGGACAACACATCACTGCTGCAGCTTGTGAGCAACAGGGGATTTTAAACGTGTATAAATCATTATTTGTTATGTCACCCCTATCAAGCTTATTTGCATTTTTTTAATGAAAATATGTTTACCCACAAAAGAGTCATAGCCTAGCTTTTCTTAGCACAGAGTATGCTGTTCAGTATTTTGTTCTAGATATAAATTTACAGTCCAAATTATTATTGTGTAGTGAAAAAATTACCTTGTCTAGAAATCTGGTCAGGATTGAAAGAAAGATGGATGGCAGTTAATAGGGCTCATCTTACATTACATATGGGGCATCCCTGTCATAGAAAAACTAGGTAAAACAGTGCTGGGAAGTCCTCTCAGACAACGGAGGTGAGTTGCAGCTGTAACAGCTGAGTGCAGTACAGAGGGTGGCTGGCAAATTTTAGCATGGGGCCAAGTACAAATCCCTGGCCTATGAATAGCAGCTCAGTACTGGTTTATCCTGTCTTCACAGTTAGTATGGGTGGAGGCCAGCTTGACAGCTAGGTAATGCCTACAGGTGGTGATTGACTGCTGGAGGCTGAGAGGATAAGCTGCCATCATGCAATTTACACAGTAAGTTAGATGAGATGCTGGAGCTGTGAGTGTGTAGCCGAGCATCTACCCTGCCAACGACACCGCTGCTGTGGCTGTCTCGGTCCTCTTCCATTGCTTCTGCCCACAGCCCTTGTATGCCTGTGGCCACACTTCTGTGGCTGTGAGCCGGATGCGGCGGCTTTGTTTGTGGACCCCTAGTAACTGTCCCCGGAGCAATGCTCCCAGAGTTTCATCCTACCCAGCAGTGTGTGATCAGCGCACCCTGCTCGACTGGCACTGTCCCCTGCGTGACATCTGGCTGTGCAGTGAGTGTGCTCCATGTGCGGTGTCCAATAAATGGATACTTTTATGCATCTCCACCTCCCCAGCAATACTCCCCAGCTGCCTCCCATGGCAGGTGGTTCTCGAGGCCCGCAGTACAGTCCCCGGTGGCCTTCCATGGCAGGTGGTTCTGGCGGCCCGCAATGTGCACTCCACTCCTCTGTCAGTCAGTTCCCTCTAACAGTGCAATGCCGCCAATCGGCAACATGGGGATTAGCTGGGGCGTTACTTGCAGCCAAACCCCTCGCTTCCAGTGATGATAAGATACACCAGTACCTAGCAGCTCACCCTTAGGACATGTTTACACATGTTGTATTTACTGCAGATTTTCTATAGAGGAAAAAATCCACAGCAAAAGCTGCTATATTGTGTGTACTTTGAAACATATTTTAATGTGGATCTGCAACAGATTTTAAACCCCTTCAGCCAAAGCAGTGCAATCTGCTGCACAGTTGTACCAAAATCAGTGTCACAATCTGGACCAAAGTGTGCAGATTTTGTGGTGGGAATTTGCTGCAGATTTTTCTCCTGTGGAAGCTCCGCAGCAAATCTTTCACATGTTTAAGCACCCTAAGGGATTGAAGCACTACGCACACATTTCTGTGTCAGTGTCATCCCTATGGGGCTTGAATTCTGCACCTCTTAAAATCCGTGTGTCTTTACTTCAAAACCGCAAGATTAAATTCCGCAATGGAAAAGCTTTCTGCTGCGGCATTAAGGATGTCTTGCGGAATTGTTTTGCAGATTTCTAACATACAGCAAATATAATTCCACAATTAAAGTTTGCATAAAAAAACACGAAAAAATTCAGGAAGATGTTCCACAGAATGCATTCCGCAGTTAAAAAATCTGCATTAATTGATAAAATCTGTTCTGCAGCCAATTCTGTCCCATGTGAAAGGTCCCTTAGGGTAGAAACTCACAGTGCAGCTAGACACTGTCAAGCAAACCTTGGCCATTGGCAGCAGCATTTTAAATCCTTCCCTTCGACCACTCTTCCACTGGCAGCAGAAATTCAACCCCTTTAACTGACACTGGCATTGTCATCCTTGCCTTTCTCCTCATATTTGCATGTGATGTTGGAGTTGGAGTGAGAGCTCTATAGGCTCTTACTTCTGGCAAACTGCTGTCCATCTACATAGTGAAGGACCTATGATGGTCATGTGACCATGATAGCATCACAGGTCCTTCATTCATTCTAGGCTCAGAAATTGCACTAATACTGGTATTATCCACACCGATTGAACTATGGCAGTGATGGCAGGCCCACTGAATGATCAGCACACCAATAAAACTGTTCAGCCCAGCCTATTACCAGCCCAGGCCTGATGATGTTAACACCTTCCATCCACGAGGGAGTTTGGGCAATGGGGCCACGTAGCACTTCCCTCATCTTACTGGAGTGATGCACCCTATGTGGTTGCACAACCAAAAGACTGGCCCTGGCAGTAAACGCAGGGCAATTCTTGAAGAAAACCTATTAAAGTCTGCAAAAGATTTAGAACTAGGAAAGAGGTTCACCATTCAGCACAATAGTCATCCTAAATGTACTGCTATTGCTTCAGTGGGGGGTTCTAAGGTAAAATATTTCAATGTCTTGGAATAGTCTAATCAAAGCCCAGATCTCAATCCAATCGAGAATCTGTGGCATGACTTGCAGACTGATGTACACCTAAACAAACGATCTAATCTGAAGGAGTTGGAGCAATTTTGCCTGGAAGAATGGAAAAAAAATACCAATGTCTAGATGTACTGAGCAAATAGTAATATAATAATGAGCATTGCATCTGTAATTACAGCAAAAGGTGGCTTCATAATCTATTGACTTTCAGTGGATGAATTTTTATGCACATTCAAGTTCTTATGTTTTTGTCTTAAGTATTTGTGTCACAGCTAAAAATATTTAGCATGTTCAAAGTGGTCAGTGGTCCCAAATATTTTAATTTTGGGCTGTAATGAAACAAAACAAGAAAAATACAAGTGGGGTGTGGGGTGGTGGAATACTTTCACAGGACAATGTAAATACCCTAGCAAAGGCATAGTGACTTTGATAGCCACCATGGCTCAAGCCAAAAGCACATGTCCCTTCAGCACCTCTAGCTAGGGGTAGAGGAGCACGAATAGCCACCACCCTGAAAAAGCAGGGCGGTAGCTGCCCAGTCCTCTGCAGCCTCTGACCCAGTGGCACGAGCTAACACTGCTCTGCAGCAATGAGTGGTCAAGTTGCTAGAGCAAAAGCAGTTGGATGACTGGGCTGATGTGTTTCGGCTCACGATTGTTGCAGAGGCATCAGTGCCACTTGCAGCACCTGCGTACTTGCATGCCCTAATTGATCAGTGGCAGCATTCTAACCACCCAGGAGCTGCGCTCCAAGCCCAACCCACACCCACACAAAATGCTCCCACATATCACCCCATCGACAAGCAGGGGTACCTTGAGCACCACTCAGTGTGGCTGTAAAATCCGGCTACTGGACAGCAGCCTGTACTACATCCACCACATAGAATGCAACATATTTGTACAGACTTTGAGCCTATCAGTACACAGCTCAGTGACTCAGGCACCCCATTATACAACCCTGTACGGTCTATGAACTTTTCCCATTCTTTTGTAAATATTTATTGAAAAAAAAAGTAATTTTGTGTTGAGCCTTTGTGTTTTGTATTGCATTCTAAAAAAAGATATTTTACAGTGGTTTTAATAAAACATTATTTTTAGAGTGTCCTGAAAGGGGGTAAAGTGATATTAGTTTATAATGTGGCCAAATTATGCAAAGAAAAAAATATATCAAAAATGGTCTTTTTAATAGTATAATTTTTTTAGAAAAACTTTGGATAATTAGGCCACATTATATAAGCTCACAACCCACGTTAAGGGTCCTCTTGCAAATCCCTACCTCAAAAAAAGCATAGCTAAAAAAAAATATGGAACCCAGTTACAAAACATAAGACCCAGTTTGGAGAGCCTACATTATCAGGGTTCTTGGATAGACTCCATCTGCCACAGAACTTTTCCCTGAGTAGTTAGAATGTAGTCTGCAATTTAAGCACTCATCTCCTGATGATGCTTGCCTATGCTGTGGATTCTGATCCACTGCAACAACTTGTAAGATTGCTGCAACTGAATCATCATCCACAGTCCAACACATATCATTGGTCAGGCCTAAATTATGCAGAACCATGGCAGCGTGAATTACCAAACATATTCTTCATTTCCATCTGAATAGTGCCCAGGAAAACTCACCACTTACTGGTCAGACTTCCAAAGGCATATTCGACAAAACAATGAGCCCATGTGAGATGGTAAATAAAACCCTCTCTCCTGGTGTCAAACCCTCTGCACAGAAATAGTCACATAACGTGGGTTGTCAGGCCAAAGCCGTCATTTACCAAAAGAATGAATCGGGCTAGTGGACCTGAATAACCAGGAAGCATCTGTGGCTCTGGCAAGTCCAACTGGTTGGAAAGAAGCCACTGCCCCATTCTGAAAACCCTGAAGATGCGAGCATCCGCAGTCCTTCCATAGGTCCTGATGTCAGCAAGTACAAACTGATACTGTCAGCCAAATTTAATAAGGGTCTGTTCCTTAACCCCTTACCTCCCCATGGCGTAAGGGTACGTCAAGGGAGTGGGGTACTTCCCGCAAAATGACGTACCCTTACGTCATAGGGATAGCGCGAGATCATGACAGATCTCGCGCTACCCTGCAACAGGAGCCGACTGTCAGTCATAGACGGCCTCCCGCTGCAACAGCGGGCATGCATCAGAGATGCGACCCCTGCTGTTAACCCCTTCCCTGCCGCGATCAATGTAGATCGCGGCATGCAAAGGGTTCACAGAGGGAGCGTGGGTTTTTTTTAGAAAAAAAAAAAAGACTTCCAAAAAAAGGGTTTTTATTGTAGAAAAGTGGAAAAACCTAAAAAAAATTTTGGTATCGTTGTAACCGTACCGACCCGCAGAAAAATGTATTGTTTCATTTATGCTGCATGATTAACGCTGTAAAAAAAATTTAAAAAAAATCAGAATTGATGCGTTTTCTCTCCCTGTTATCATAAAAAAAATAATAAAAGTTTTACAATATAGTCTATGTACCCAAAAATGTCACAATCAAAAACTACAGTTCGCCACACAAAAAAACAAGCCCCTATACGGCCGCATTGACGGAAAAGTAAAAAAGTAATGGCTTTTGAAAAATGGAGATGAAAATCCGCCAAAAATCGGTGCGTCCTTAAGCCCAAAATAGGCCATGTCCTTTAGGGGTTAAAGGTCCCATCAAACCATCAAAAGCCTTCTTATTATCTGTACTGTAATGTGTTACGGTGAAGCCGAATTTTTTAGCATAAGAAATGGCATATATCACTCTTTGAGCATTGTTCCTCCCTTCTCTTTCCTTTATGAACCCAGTTTGTTCAGGGGATATTAATTTGGGGAATAGTGGGACAATCTTGTTTGCAATTATTTTTTACAACAGTTTTGTGTCAGTGTTAAAGGGGTTGTCTCACGCCGAAACAGGTTTTTTTTTTATTCAATAGGCTCCCCGTTCGGCGCGAGACAAACCCAAGGGATGGGTTAAAAAAAAAAAAAAAAGTTTATTACTTACCCGAATCCCCGCGCTGCGGCGACTTCTTTCTTCCTTTACCAAGATGGCCGCCGGGATCTTCACCCACGATGCACCGCGGGTCTTCTCCCATGGTGCACCGTGGGCTCTGTGCGGTCCATTGCCGATTCCAGCCTCCTGATTGGCTGGAATCGGCACACGTGATGGGGCGGAGCTACGAGGACCAGCTCTCCGGCACGAGCGGCCCCATTCACCAGGGAGAAGACCGGACTGCGCAAGTGCGTCTAAAAACGCCAGAAGACAGCGAATTTAGACGGATCCATGGCGACGGGGACGCTAGCAACGGAGCAGGTAAGTGAATAACTTCTGTATGGCTCATAATTAATGCACGATGTATATTACAAAGTGCATTAATATGGCCATACAGAAGTGCTGAACCCCACTTGATTTCACGAGACAACCCCTTTAAGTAGTGAGATGTAACTGTAACTGCTACATTGTGTGTGGTCCTTCCCTTCCTTGTGTAAGATGGAAATATGAGCCTCCAGGGCATGAGGGTCAGGGGGATGGGTTGTGGAACCTTCTAGCAAGCTGTTAAAGAAGGATACTAAGGGCTAGGCAAGGATATTCAAATATTATTATAATAGAAAATAGGAAAACCATCTGATCCAGGGCTTCAGTCACTTGGAATAGAGCTTAGAACTTTTAATCTCCTCAACAAAAGGCGGTTGTGTTAGTCAGTGGATAAAATGGGGAGTGTGACTGAATCTAGGAAGGATCTAATTGCAGAGGTCCTCCTGTAGAGATCCTCTAAATTTTCTCCCGCATGTACATTGTAAATAATATGATAAAAGCATGAAAAACTTTGAGTTATGTCCCTTCTATCAAACTGAAGTATGCCCTGTGGTGAATGAATCTGGAGTACCACTGTGAGCTCCTTAGATTTTCTAACTATTGCAGTCATAATGCAGCCTTCCCTATTTCCATGTGTATAATATTTATTTTGCACGAAAGAGCGATTTTGCTGCTTGGATGCTTAGCAAGTTCTTAAGATCATTTGAGGGCTCGGTTAGATGAGCGGATATTCGCTCGTTTTTCCGCGCAGAAAAAAAACCCACAATGCGTGCGTAAAAATATCCGCATGACTACGTCCATTGCCACCCATATGTTCTTTCTTTTGTAGGTGTGAATTTTTTCCCGCGAACGCATTGCGTTTTTTTTCCGTTCAGAAAATTGCACGAATATCCACTCGTCTGACTGAGCCCTTATAGGGAAACCAGAGTATCCTGCTGTAAGATAGCCAATGATCTTTTATGAAGTTTCTTTATGGTTATTATCTGAGAGAGCAGACTGGAAATTTGCTTCATATGCTGCTTTCTCACATAGGACCCCGGGGAAATGAATTGTCCACGCATAAAGGCCTTATCGGCCTCTCAGACACAAGATTGGCAAGCAGAGGAAGCTGAATTTAACGCAAAGAATGATTGTATATCTTCTGATAGTCTATCCAAGCTGGATTGTGAATCTATGCATGTGTTGTTCAGTTTCCATAACCATTCCCGACCAGGTAAATTAGGGGTAGTTAGGGTTAGATATACTGGAGCATGGTCGGAAATGGTTATGTTTCATATTAACGAGTCTATCATATTATGTAGATAAGTGTTATTCAGCAGAAAATGATCTAGACTCTGGTATGATTTGTTAACACAGAAAAAGAAAGTGTAGTCTTTTCTATTTGCACCAAGTATCCCCAAGACTCAGGTCAGACAGTGAATTATGGAGAGACCCTTTAATGCTCAATAGGAGACTCTTGAATGCTAGAAGAAGGAAGAATCATGTAGTGGATTAACAGTCACATTCAGGTCCCCTCCAATGAGAAGTAAGTCCTTTCTGTAAACTGAAATTTTTGTTAACAGAGTTTTAAGCAAGTAAATAGTGCCTTTGTTCAGCACAGAGGTTAGAGTGCAATTGGTAGGATACCAAATTGACCCTTTCAAAGCAAGAATCACCCCTCTGGATCCTGTATTGTGTCTTTATGTATGAAAGGGAAACTTCTATCCTGATGCTGACACTCCTAGATTCAGGGCCCAAGATTAGGAATATGATTCTCCTGTAGAAATAAGATATCAGTCTTGACCCAATATAACAGCGATAAATATTGCTACGTTTTGCAGGAGCATTACATCCCTTGACATTTAATGAGGCAAATTTAACAGTTAGGCCCGACATTTAAAGGATAACAAAGGTAAAGCTATGGACATTTCAAACGCCTGTGGAGCGAAGAATACTAAACCAAATACAAATGACTGGTCCCAACAGGGGAACCATTTACACATCTCGTAAGTTTTGATGGATTGATTACAAGTGAAAAGAGTGAAAAGGCATTAGGGAAAAGAAAATAGCAGGGGCGATGAGAAAAGTTCCAAAGTCCTGATCAGGTGAACTGCCTGCAAACCATGGAAGCAATGTTATGTTAGAAATACAAACACAGAATATCATAAGCAACAGTGTGGATAAAATGATGTAGCAATAGCAACAAGGGAAGTGCAAATTAAATTTTTAACACACCT
Organism: Eleutherodactylus coqui; assembly: GCF_035609145.1. Taxonomy (NCBI): domain Eukaryota; kingdom Metazoa; phylum Chordata; class Amphibia; order Anura; family Eleutherodactylidae; genus Eleutherodactylus; species Eleutherodactylus coqui. Next base: position 229,870,921 of record NC_089837.1, on the reverse strand, counting down.
ACTAATTAAACAGCAATAACTCCATTGTCTGGGCTGATGACCAGCCGAGAGATTCTGACTACTCAATTCTATCTCAGGAAAACTCATATTCTTCAAAGATGTTACAATTTAAAAAAGGAAATTGTGATAAACAAATCAATTACAGCTTTGGGTTAGGATTGCAAATTATTCATTGAAAGCAAAAATGAGATCTTAGCTCAGTGATTTGGCGATGTCAATATCAGAAATGAGAAATCAATTACTATTTGTGTTCCTTTCATTAATCACAGCACTGGAACAGGAGAAGTCTAATCACACCAAGCAGGAAATATTTTATTGAACTGAAGGACTTATAGGAAAATTGTCACTCACACTTAGAAAATAAGAGCTCCCAAGCCTCTGACAGTCGTTTATCTGTCGTCATTCTAACAATTGTTATTATTTTGCTATGTGTCTTACAGTGGCAAGATTTTCTTTCAGAGATCAATACAGCTTGACCTTTAATGAAAAAGACTCTGTGTCAGCAACTTTCCTCCATTCTTCTACAGCAGGCTTTCACTAGTAATGCTTATGAGCTGATAGGAATCTGAGGCATCTTTGTTTCATTATTCACCAGCTGTTCTTATTTTTGCAGGATGTTCCCAAGTTTAAAAATATACACCTTTGGAATCTCAATGTGTTTTACAGGCATTCTAAACTGCATGTACTGCTTATCTCTACCAGACAAATACAGAACAATATTACAGTAAACAAAGAAGGAGATTTACTAAGCAAAACACAACAGAATGCTTTCCAAAAATGAGACATTCCGGTGTGCGCAATATTCGTTAAAAGGCTAGCTCACAAAAATATTGTTTATAGTTAAACCAAGAACATCGTTAAGAATATGTTTTGTGCTTACACTTTTAAAAGTGTTTTTCCCCCCATCTCTCCCCCTTAAATATTCCAGGACTTATGTGAGAATAGTGCCACCTGCTCTTTCTATTGAAGCGACTTAGTGTCCAGTCCACTAACAGTAAATGTTCCAAAATGATCACACCTACTCAGTCTTCAGGGGTGTCGGCAGACCATTGTCTTCTATGGAGCCGCCCGCAGCAGCCGCGGCTCCATTGAAGACAATACGTGCATTCCTTGTGGTACATGCATATCCTATCTTTGCAGGCACACACCTGTAAAGCATGGACATGTGCACACACCATAGGGAAAGCATTGGTTCTAATAGAAGCGTGTTTTTGTGCACGCACAAAAACACGCTCATGTGAAGCCACCCTGAATGAAGTTTGATCTGGTAGATTTGTGCATAGTACTGTACTTTTTATGCATGCGGGGCGAGAAAACATGTGCACGCTTCCATGATTTAAAAGACTATGCAGCCTAATAAGGTCTCGATGTGCGCTCTTTTTAACAATTATACAGCATATAGTGCATTTGCACGCATATTGAATGCATATATGCACACTTCCCATAGATTTCTTTGGGACCCTTGGTGTGCAAATACACAGGAAAATATAGCAGAACCTATTTTTTTTGCGTGTGCACGCACAATACACGCTCATGACAAAGGACCCATTTCCATCAATGGGATCTATTCTCTGCGCATTGCGTGCATATATTTTATGCTCGCAAATATGGTCATCTGAAGCTGCCCTAAGTGCCTAATGAAAAGCAAGTCTCTACATTCACTACTGCAGCAACTCAGGTGAGATACTATCCTCATAATCATGTGAAAACAAAAGCTTGCTTGACAAAGTCCTTTGCATAGGACAAAACGTCGCAAGTTTTGTTGTTCATGCTGATGGAGTTTTTAACTCAATAAAGATGAAAATTGGATTTGGATTCCCTGAAGATTCCAGGATGTCTTTTTGAAATAGCTTCTACTTGATGCTGCTCTCCATACACATTCTCTCCTCATAATCATGTCAAATCTAAAAAAATGTTTCATTTTAGATTTGTAAATGATAAGATGAAAAATAGTAGCGGATACATTCCTTTTAAAGGCTCATTTTTGTTCCAGTCTTTCTGTTCTGCATTTTGTCTTGTGTGCTCATGAAAGTTGTAGTTTGTTTTATTCTTTCTTTACAGAAAATTGCTTTATGTTAAAATACTCTGAGTTGTTTTGGCAAGCAACTACTTTAAGATGCTAAATTACAAATTAAATATTTATATAGTGTATACAAGGTCTTCTGCTTACATCTACAAAATGTTATTACCGATTAAGCCAGATATTGTGCTTCAAGGAATTCCATTACTATCAAGTATGGTTCTACAGATGAAGCACCATAAGTGTGCTAACAGGATCATGCTGCGCACTAATGAGGGGCAAAAACCTCAAAACAACTGTCTGTGTATGGATTCTGGATTGGTTTTCAATTCCCAATCATAGCTCTACAGACCTACAGACCTGTATAAAGGGTCAAGCATTAAATTCAAGGAATGATGCCACCCAATAGGTGGTGCTGTAAAGGTATTGTTCCGTCTTCTTATTTGCATATTACCCAAAAGAGCATGGATGGCTTTATAAATCTCCTCATTCACCTTCTTGGTGCTCTCCGTAAGGAGATGCAAAAAAATCATGACTATGAGAACCAATGGTTTCCTATGGAAATGTTCAGATGAAGGAATTTTAGCCGCGTTAAGAAAAGAAATAAAAAGTATCCATAGAGTCCCCCACCAGGGGAATTCTCCAGCCCACTGCTGGGGAATTCCCTCACAGCGGGGTATCCCTTCAGCCCCACTGTTGGGGAATTCCCCTACTGTGAGAGTGGAGAGCAGTGGGGGAATCCCTTCAGCCCTGCTGAAATGACGAGAAGCCCCGTGGAGATGAAGGCATTCCCCAGGGGCTCCTCTTCTCCACGCCGAGGAATGACAGGAACTTACAGCGAGAAATGTTAAATATGCTGTTCAGCTGAACGAGGGACTGCTGCAGTGATCTCCCTCTTTCTTATTCCCAAACTCCCAAACATCAGTGCATTTTTTCTGCAACATGCAGTTCCAGAACATGTGAACAGGTGATTTTAATGCTAATGAATCTCAGGATTTGATCGAAGAAAATCATCTATTCATGTTTTTTTTGTGTAGTTAGCCACGATTTTTTGCTCACAGAATTTTTGCGCAATTAGGTCCCTTATGTGAACGAGCCCTTAAGGACACATACAATGCGCGATGACTTTAAATGCTTGCTGAATTAACAATAGAAAAGCTAGAGCCACTAAAAAAATTTAAGTCCTAAATTATAACTTTCATATGGTTCCAGGGTCAGAGTTTTAGTGCAATATTCAGGGCACAGCACTCATTTAAAGTTGCGGCACAGAGTGTGATTCTATGTGTCTGTAAAGGAGGAAACCAAAAGTAACAGCTTTCAGATTAAAGCATAGTAACATGGTAACATAGTAACATAACATGTTAGGCTGAATGAAGACAATGTCCATCTAGTTCAGCCTGTTTCATCTTCCCCCTTGTTGGTCCAGAGGAAGGCAAAAACAAAACCCAACGAGACAGTTTAGCTAATTTGGAGGGAAAAAAATCCTTCCTAACTCCATAATGGCAGCCAAAGTAATCCCTGGATCAACATTTGAGATCAATAACCCTGCTTGTCATCTATTGTTTATATCAGTAATATCGTAGCGCTCTAGAAAGACATCCAGTCCTCTTTTAAACTCCTCTATGGATTTTGCCATTACCACGTCCTCAGGCAGAGAGCTCCACAGTCTCACTGCTCTTACAGTAAAGAACCCCCTTCTTTGTTGGTGATGAAACCTGCTTTCCTCTAGACGTAGCGGATGCCCTCTTGTTACCATCGCAGTCCTGGGTATAAACAGATCATTGGAGAGATCCTTGTATTGTCCCCTTATGTATTTATACATAGTTATTTGATCCCCCCTTAGCCATCTTTTTTCCAATTTTGATAGCCTCTCTGGGTATTCCAGTCCTCCCATTCCGTTTACTAATTTAAGCGCTCTTCTTTAACCCTTTCCAATCCAATTTGTATCCTGGTTTTCCTAGGGGGCTTACTCTTTTTCTGCCATTATACAATGGCACTATCTGCTGGCTAAAGCCAGTACTGCATGAGGTGACACGTTGGATAGGCTCCGACAGCAGAGAAGATGGCAATATACAGTAAGATTAGATTAGACTTTTAGCCACAAACATTAATAAAGATCTACTTCACCCACTACTGGTTCCTAGAAACGAAAGTATTTGTGCGTGCAGAGGATAGAACCCATTGATTTAAATAGATTTATTCTCAAGACTCTTTTTTGCACACACATTTTGCAAGTGTGAAAAAAAAAACTAATTCACAGCATGTTCTATTTTTGTGCATATTTGCACACCCAAGGTGCCCATAGGAGTCTTTGGGAGGTGCACAAATATGCACTTTATACGTGCACAAATGCACAATGCACTGCGCAATTCTGTGGGAAAAATAATACATTTTGAACTAACTAGGCTAAATAGCCTTTAACCCTTTCCAATCCACTGTCTGACGTCTAAAGACATTCTGATTGAAGGCAGTACAGCTCTGATGTCGGAAGACGTCCGGCAGGGTATTCTTACTGTATTTTACTGGCCACTCTGTTGTCAGCGGGCCTCTCCACTATGTCCCATACTGCAGTACTGGCTCTAGCCAGCAGATGGCGCCATTGTAAAATAGGTGAAAGAGAAAGCCCCCTAGGAAACCCTGAATCCAAAATTGGATTGCAAAGGGTTAAAATCATGTTGAGGGGGTGTCCTGCACCCATGTGAACTGGCCCTTAAGCACAAAAAGTACAGTAACATGCGCCAAAACACATTGCTCACAGCTCAAATGCATTGCATTTAAGTGAGCATTTTAACACATTTGCTCATATGGAGGGACCCAAAAAGCCATGCGGCAATAAAACATTCCTCAGGGTGTCTTTACACAGATGATTTTCATGTGTGATTTCTTTGTTAGAGCTCAGTCACACAAGCAGAGGTACGCGCATATCAGCGGCGATACATGCGTATTTCCGCACGGAAAAACGTCAACACTGCAGACGTCCGCACCGGTCGAAAAAAGAACCTATGGGGGCGGAGCCTGGCTGCTGAGCTAGATGGTGGTCTGAGTACAGAGCTCCCTCTCAGCGGTGCCTTCCAGGACTAAATACAGCAGCTACAAGCAGCGCAGATGGGGAAGATTACAAAGGAGAGAGGAGGGGAACCCTCAGGAACACCCCGATCGCAAAAGGGACAAACAGATATGCAGAAATACCCTAAAGAACGGAGCGCCCCCTCCCCCGCTCCCAGCTAAAGATGGTGTCGGCCCGGGAACCTGCAGCATCTGCAGCAGCTCACAGTAAGGCAGAGGAGGAGGGGGGGTCATCAGAGGAGGAAGAGGGAGAGAATGTCTCTAGAGCTTTTATGAGAGACTTATTCTCCCAAGCCCTACTTCCACTCAAGTCAGATCTCACAGAGATCAAGGAGGATCTGAAGCAAATGGGGCGACGTGTAGAGGACTTAGAATCCACCTCTGCCTCCATTATCACACACTCATGTGATATGGAGAAAATCATAAAAGAACAGCATGAGCAGCTCAACAAAACCCTGATAATGCAGGAAGACCTGGAGAACAGGAACAGGCGCAGTAACGTGCGCATCAAAGGGCTCCCTGAATCCTGGGCTACTGACTGTCTCCACAAAGTTGCAACAGAGATTTTCACCTCATTATTAGGAGCAGAAAGAGCCACAGCTATTAACATTGAGCGGATACACAGAGCCCTGCGTCCTTTACCCCCTGCATCAGACCCCCCAAGGGACGTGGTCTGCAAATTGCTCATGTTTCCAGATGCTGTAGCAATACTGAGAGCAGCGAGACAGCAAAAAGATCTTCGCTATGCCGACACCCCTATACAGCTATACCAGGACTTAGCGCCCTCAACCCTGGCGAAGCGCCGGGCACTGCGTCCGCTCCTGGAAATATTAAGAGAGAACGGCATAAAATATGCCTGATTGTTCCCGTTTGGGCTGGGAGTTACTTACAAAGGTCGCAGGCTCAATGTACGAACCCCAGAAGATCTCCAACAGCTCTGGCAACTACTAGAGGTAGAACCCGTACAGCTTCAAGGATGGTTACCTTTGCCTGATTTACCAAGATTCCCCAGCCTAGCTGTGCAGGAGAATTGGCAGACTGTGAGCAATCCGAAATCGCCGAAGAATAGAAGGAAAAAATCAAAAGAAAACGTCGCAGAAATGGATACCTGAAAGAGACTCTAGTCCCTACTAAATTCGTACCTTTAAGTAGTTGTTCCCTCTCTCACCCCCCCCCCCCCTTAGACAATATTTTGAGAATAGTATTTCTCAGGGTGATGCACAACATTCATCAAGAGACCCTGGCTTACAGAACGGGAGGGGATTCGCCCCCAATATTGCCCCGAGTTCCTTATCTTGGGCAGGGAGAGAGGAATCAGCTGGCAGTTTGCCCGCCGAGGAAGACGGGGTTATACCACATACTTCCAGACCCCCCCTCTCTCCCTTGGGTGACGACTCTGAGGTTTTCCCAGTTCGGGAACAAATGTCTTTCCCCCTGCAGGACACGAATAGTCCTGGAGGGCGCTTGCCAGGTCAGGCTGTTGATAGTTTCCCTAGTGACCCTGGTGTTAGGGGTCACTGGTTCAACACCGATTGAAACTCTCCCCCCCCCCCCCCCCCGGAGGAGGACCAGAACTACACCGGACCTCTCCTTGACAGGGCGCAGAGTGCCAAAGTTCATTACTGTTTATACCTGACTTCTGTTTTTTTTTTGTTTTTTTTTTACCTACTCATCCTTCCCGTCCCCCTCTTTCCCTCACTCCTCCCCCTACCCCTCAGGTGAGAACCCCAGTGGTATATTGCAAAAGTATAATCGTCAATTAATATTATCTTCTTTTCTCAGATATCGCTTTACCTTTCTACATACGGCAAACTATGAATGATCTACGCTTCACATCATTCAATGTCAAGGGCCTCAACTCGCCGCTGAAACGCCACAACATCGCAGTGCTGCTAAAAAGGTACAACTCGAAAATTGTTCTCCTGCAGGAGACGCATTTTAAAGGGGACAAGTGCTTCGCATTGCCAGGCAGACAGTACCCCCAATGCTATCATAACTCCCACCCCTCCTCGGCATCTAAAGGAGTCTCCATACTCCTTCACAAGTCTGTGAATTTTGTATGTGAGTCCCAATATTCGGACGGAGAGGGGAGGGTGTTATTTCTTAAAGGTCTCTTGGATAATGTTAAAATCACTGTAGCAAATTTATACGCTCCAAACACGGACCAGGTCACGTGGTTACTCAAACAGTTAGACACACTCAAACATTTTGCAATAGGTCACGTAATATTGGGGGTCGATTTTAATGTCACCCTTAACCCAGTATTAGACTCATCCGTGGGCCGATCCCAGATCTCGCAGGTTAAATTAAGAAAACTTAACCGAGGTCTCCAGGAATTGGGAATGATTGATGTATGGCGTCTCCTTAACCCCTCAGTGAGGGACTACACTTTTTTTTCTTCGGTCCATTCCTCTTTCCAGAGACTGGACTACCTGTTGATATCCAAGGGACTAGTGGAGTTTCTAAATAAAACGATAATAGATCCGCTGACTATCTCTGACCACGCCCCCATACACATCCTGCTCAGACCCATCCACCCACCCTGCAAAGAATGGAGATGGAGACTAAATCCGTCACTGTTGGACTCAGAAGACGAGGCTACAAAGCTCTCTAAAGCTATTGAGGAATACTTTCTTCTGAACGCGAACGAAGAGGTCGGCACCCCCACTGTCTGGGAGGCCCATAAGGCCTATGTGAGAGGCTTATTAATCGCACTAGGCTCCAGGGTCAAGAAAAAATTACAAAAAGATATAGATACAAAACTCGCATCAATAGCTAAGCTGGAACAATCCGTCAAACTTTCACAGACTCTTGATAACTTGGAGAGACTAGAAGACTTAAGAAAAGATTTGAAACTCTGCCTTGAATCGAGGTTCAACAAAAAGAGCCTCTTTATGAAGCAGGTGGTGTACGCGCAAGGAAATAGGGGCAGCAAATTTATGACATCGCTAATTTAAAAAGCCCGGGCAAAGAACACAATTAGAGCCATCAAAACCACATCGGGCACAATGGCTACATCCTCTGAGGAAATTGCCAAAGAATTCCAGATGTTCTATAAAAAATTATACAACATACAAACATCCCACACGGGAGGAGGGAATCAGAGTTTGCAAGAACAAATTGACAGGTTCCTCCAGAAAGTAAATATGCCTAAGCTGGATCACCGGGAAGCGGAATCTCTGCTGACCCCGGTTTCCCAAGAGGAGGTAAAAAACCTGATAGATTCCTGCCCGCCTAACAAAAGTCCAGGCCCTGACGGATTGACCAGAGCTTATTATAAAACCCTTCAGGCAGTGCTGGTTCCAAGGCTAACGGATCTCTTTAACGCCCTACTGGGGGGTAAAGAACTACCTAGACAGGCACAGGAGGCTCAGATTACCCTTATCCCAAAAGAAAATAAAGACCCCACACTTTGCGGAAATTATAGGCCGATTTCGCTTATTAATTTGGACGTAAAGTTGTGGGCGAAGCTTTTGGCAAAAAGGCTCGAGGCCCTGGTCCCTTCCTTGATTGACGGGGAACAGGCAGGGTTCGTGAAGGGGAGAGAGGGCAAAGACAACTGTCATAGACTACTACACGCAGCTCGTTATGCCCAAAAACACGAAATTCCCCTAGCCTTTGTAGGCACAGACGCAGAAAAGGCGTTTGATAGGGTGAATTGGACATACATGAAAAGTGTACTGCTTAATTACAATCTACCACCAGACTTTGTATCTGCTATTTTTACACTCTACGCTAAACCCCACGCGAGACTGCGAGTAAACGATGCTATGTCCCCTCCATTTGAAATAACTAACGGTACACGGCAGGGGTGCCCTCTCTCCCCCACACTATTTGTTCTGGCTCTAGAGCCTCTCCTGGTGGAAGTAAGACAAAACCCGAACATTAAAGGCCTTTCTATTGGGGACAAGGTACTGTCTACAGCGGCATTCGCCGATGATATTGTCTTTTTGATCACCAACCCTATTGAGGGTCTCCCCGGGCTGGTGGGGCTGCTGAACCTCTTCGGAGAAATTTCAAATTTCAAAATCAACTTCCAGAAATCCACAGTACGGAATATCTCTATCCCCCGCACCCTTTCTAACACCCTCTCGACATCCTCCCCCTTTACGTGGTCAGAGGTGTCACTGGACTATTTAGGAGTGATTATAACAAAAAGAGCGGAAGACCTGTTCAAAGCTAACTTCATACCATTGGTAAACAAAATTAAGAGCCTTCTGAGATCATACGATATACCATGTATATCGTGGTTCGGTAGGAAGAACATCCTGAAGTCTTATATACTTCCAATAGTGCTTTATAGAATAAGGATGCTTCCTATTCACCTCCCTACAAGCTTTTTAAAAACCCTGCGCACCATTTTCTCCGGCTTTGTATGGAGACAACGGAGGCCGAGACTGGCCTATAGCCTAATGATAAGGAGGGGGCCTGAGGGAGGCATCGACCTGCCCAACATAAGCGATTATTACAGGGCTTCACAACTAGGTTACTGGATGAATCTAGTGAACCCGATAGGAGACAAGTTACTAGTAGCAATGGCCCTGCAATATAACAGGGAGGCTTAGGAGGGGGATTTATGGCTACCCGAAAAAAAACGCTATAGAGCAAAAAACTTTAATCCCTTGCTGAGAGGCCCATGTGAAGTATGGGACGGGGTAAGAGAGAGATTGGCTCCGTCACCCTCACCAACCTCTCCCCTGAATACAATACACAAATTACTAGACCTCGGGGCTGATCCAGTCACTGAGTCGGTCTGGAAAAAATTCAGAACCCTCAGGATTGGAGACTTGCTTTCCATAGCGCATCTTTCCCCTTCAGAGATACTCCAAACCCTCCTGCCCTCGCATAAGCTATCTTTTCTACACCAAGCAATGGTGACCAGCGTAATAGGAGAATTCATTAAGAGATATAACGGGGCTAGACCTATGCTTCCCTTTGAGACTACCCTGAATAACAAAGACCCAAAAGTAAGGAAAATTGCTCCTCTACGTAAACGCTACATAACACCTCAGAGTATAACTAAACCAGCTTTCATTAGCTCCTGGGAGAAAGAGCTTGGCGTTTCTTTATCCCAAGAAGACATCAATTCAATATTAGCAACTTCATTTGGTATCTCCCCCTGCATTATGGCTCAGGAGGCGCACTATAAACTGCTTGTAAGGTGGTATAAGACCCCGCAGTGGCTCTATGCTTATAAATTAGCCTCCCACGATAAATGTTGGAGGTGCGGTAGAGAGGAGGGGTCATACCTCCATCTATGGTGGAACTGCCCCCCCCCCCCCCTAAAATCCTACTGGAGGGGAGTTGAGGAGATCCTGAGGAAAATTAAACCAAACTTCACACTCTCACCAGAGATACTGTTCCTCTGGAGGCCTTCCGCAACTTTCCACCCCAGAAAGGACAAACTGATGGCATTCCTGATAGACTCAGCTAAAGCATTAATACCACTGCACTGGCAATGCGAAGCACCCCCCTCACTAAAACAATGGAAAGAAAGAGTAGATAGTCTCTTCAATCTAGAAGAGCTGTCGAGTTGGAAGAATGGCACACATAACAGATTTACCAAAATCTGGAACCCCTGGCGCAGCTTGAGGCTCCTGGACATCTTTTCTCATAGAGGTACCTCTCCTACTACCACCACCACCTGAACCCCCCCCCCCCCCCCTTCCCTCTCGTCCCCCCCTCCTTTTCCCACCCCCCCATTTACCCCCCCCCCAGTCTCCACTTAATTGTTTATTAAGAATTTTATGTTTGATGTTTTACCTCAACGCCTTGGTCTCAGGATTAGCGCTAAGTAGCGCGAAGCACCGGGATGATTGAGATGCAAAATGCGTACTTAGTATGAATGTAAGCAAACAGCTATACCTCAACCTAAGCTTGTAATTTGATCCAAATGATTGTTTGTTTCTTGCATTGAGCGAAAAGATAACTGTTTTTGATATCCTAGACGATTTGTCTGTTAGAAAACTTGAATAAAAATTGATTTAAAAAAAAAAAAAAAAGAACCTATGGGTGACAATGGAACTGGTCATGTGGATTTTCGTCCACATGCGGTGCAGGTGTTTTTTTCCCCGGAAATTACGCGTGGATCTCCGCCCGTGTGACTGAGCCCTTACTAGATGCACAGAAATTGCATGTGAAAATAACTCATTTTAAATGGATTCATCGTAATGGGAGATTTCTCTCTCACAGCATTGCTGATAGATAGAAAAATCGAAGCATGTCCTATTTTTGGTAGATTGTTTTCAGGACTCACCTATTATTTCCTATCGGAAGCATTGAAAATTGCATCGCATTAGTTTATAAAGCAGTTTTCACGTGAGTGTGATGTGATTTTGTATTTTTACTATTGAAACAACAGGCAAATTTAATGCACATAAAAAACATGCATTAAAACTACATATGCAGCTATACAATGTATTTTTCTTGCAAAATACATTGCACTCGCAGGAAAATTGCAGGTTTACAAATGTGATATTGGTCCGAGTTTCTCAAACCAATATTGGACTCACTCATGTAAATACGGCCTTAGGCCTTAGTCACACGGGCGTTTTTTTCGCGCGATTTGCGGATCGCATGACGGATGCGCATCCGCAAATCGCGTGACCGGGGCCAAAAAATCGCCCGAAAAATTTGCTCCTAGCCGTGTTTCATTAGAAACGGGCCGGAGCTGTCCAGCGCATTGAATTCAATGGAGCCGGCAATACAGCCGGCTCCATTGAAAGCAATGCGCTGCGGGCGAGCGCGGGATGAATTGTCGGGAAGGGCTTAAATATATAAGCCCTTCCCTGCAATTCATCCAGAAAAGTGTAAAAAGAAAAAAAATATATATATACTCACCTTGTCCCGGCAGAGGGAGTTCAGCGCGGCCGGCCTGCAGTGGGTGTGAAGGGGGTGTGAGTCAGACTTGCCCCTGATTGGCTCAGCGCTGAGTCAATCAGAGGCAGGTCTCACTCACACCCATTCATGAATTCAGCCAACGTATTGTGGTCCAAAAAAAATAGCTCCAGGACTATGTTTTGGGTGCGACGTAAAAGCGCCCGCCACTATATTGGCTTGGCCGGGCGTTTTTAGGTCTTACAAATACACCCATGTGATCTGATGCATTGGAATCCAATGCATCAGATCAAAACACATATAGGCCAGACGTGAAAACAGCTGGACGATATGCGCTCAAGTGAAAGAAGCCTTAGTGAAATACTACTACTTTACTATAAAGGGAACCATATATGACTAAAGCTCTTTACCCTCTGCTCTTAAAGGGGTTGTCCCGCGAAACAAAGTGGGGGTATACACTTCTGTATGGCCATATTAATGCACTTTGTAATGTACATCGTGCATTAATTATGAGCCATACAGAAGTTATTCACTTACCTGTTCCGTTGCTAGCGTCCTCGTCTCCATGGTGCTCCCGATTAGACGCGCTTGCGCAGTCCGGTCTTCTCTGTGTTGAATGGGGCGCTCGTGCTGGAGAGCTGCTCCTCGTAGCTCCGCCCCGTCACGTGTGCCGATTCCACCCAATCAGGAGGCTGGAATCGGCAATGGACCGCACAGAAGACCTGCGGTCCACCGAGGGTGAAGATCCCGGCGGCCATCTTCACAAGGTAAGTAAGAAGTCACCGGAGCGCAGGGATTTGGGTAAGTACTACCCGTTTTTTTTTTTAATCCCTGCATCGGGTTTGTCTCGCGTCGGCTATTGAAAAAAAAAAAAACCCGTTTCGGCGCGGGACAACCCCTTTGACTTGTTAAAGAACAGTATTAGCCTCTCATATGCACCCTTTATTCATATAGCCAAATATCCTATTTTCTATAGCTCAGCTCTTACTATCACCGTATGATATAATGAATAGTAAAATGGTAATACAAACAGAAGTTTCAAGGTAATGATTGGAAAAGTATACAAAAAAAGCATAAAGAAATCAGTATCATATAACACAATCCAATATCAATACTACAATGGAAATCCATAACATCTACTACTGGCAATAGTGAGGAATTAAAATCAATTATGTGAATAGGGAGTGCACTCCTTATAAGCATAGTTGACTGTCAGGACAGAAATATGCAACTGTGCATGCAATGCAATGCAACACATCTTATGCACGGCCAAAAATAATCCATAACTGATGAATACATGAATAGGAGACTATTTCATGATATTTGTGCAATCTTACGCTAAACTTACTTGCATCAAGTCAGATTAACAGCACATATCAAACAGCTGTATCAAACTGTGTAGGGAAAGTTATATTTCCCTATGTGCTACAGATGCTTACTATATATCCTGTCTACACTTTCAAAAACTAATTAGTCGAATGATTTCAAAATAGGTCAAGTTTTAGTCTGCACTGGAAGGAAAGCTCCATTGTGATTCACCTCAAATTAATGATTAACTAATTAATAAGATTATTAAAAAAGCATTATTGGACCATAAGCTTTTAATTTAGAACATTCCAGCTTTAATGTGTTTCATTAATATTTTCTCTAACACTAAAAAAGTTTATATTCTTCTCAGTTTCCAACGTATCTGTAGTGCCTTTATTAAAAAATAATGAGGGACAATATCACAGGCTGCTGCAGACAAACACAGAGCTAAGCGATCGAGTTTTAGGCCAAGGTACTGTTAGGCCTCTTCCAGGTAATGCTGGGACAGCGGTTATCTGTATAGGGATGTGTAGTGGACCGTAGTAGTTGTCACTTGTGACACCACCGTTCCTTCACACCATTGATTCTCCAACGGTAGAAATAAGAGAGTCCACACACTGTTATGTTGAAATACCTCAATCACTGGGAACGGGCAGTGGCTGGAACTTTACTTCTTGTGATACAAACTTCACACGCCAGTGCAGGAATGACAGTTAGGCAAGGTCAGGGAGGAGAACACAGGATGACATCGGACCTTCAGGCTAAGTTATCTGTAAGGTTCTGCTCCTGTTAAGGGAACACTCCAGAGGAGAAGGTAGGAAACACTCCACTGACACTCACTTGTATTCTGTAGCTTGAACACTGCATGGCAGACTCTTTTTCTATCTCTCACTTTCACTTCTTAAAGGTGGTTCTTGGAATAGTAAGCTGCAGAATACCTTTCCTTTGCTTCCATCACTTCACCACATGAGGGTTGAAGGTACCCCCATGTGGCCGGCACTCTCACTCCTTTCTCAACCATTGACGATGACAGAAGACCACACCTAACTCACAATCACTCATTTATAATCATACAACACCACGTAACTAGACAAACTTATTAAAAGAGCAAAAATAAAGTATGTCTGGCAGCAAATCAGTAAAGCAAAAAAAACATGTATTTATTCCTCCATAGATAAATGGAAAAGATTATCACAAAAATGGGAATGGCAACATTTCAGCTCCTATCCAGAGCTTTTCTCAAGCCTATTAAAAACATAAACCACATACACATATAAATATCTAAAATCACTCTGCAAGATGGAAGATATCAACCAGAGTGACCAATAAGTAAAGATCTCATTAAATCAAGAAAGTCTATAGACTTAGCACCAACTCATGCTTACCTCAATAGATGAAATCCCCCCCATCCCATACGACCACCACAGCTGCTCTATTTAAAGTCCCGATGTCGTCCTCACGGGCAGCTGTTCATGCACCCAGATACGACCCGACATCTATGTCCACGTGACCTACTTGTCAGAGGTCACGTTACTCAGATAGCACCACATGATCAATATGTGGTGTCTGTAATTAGCGCATGCGTAAAGGGATAAGATCGCATCACCCAAGAATTGGCATGTGACTCCTAATGAAACAGTACACAAGCTGGACAGACTACGCATGCGTGAATGGATTCATACAACGTCTTCAAAAAGCCAACATAACCTAATCCATCTCATGTCATTACATCAATATGCAACCAAGGCAGATATCAAACATCACATAACCACTGTCATTGGTCTCTGATGAACAACTGTTGGAGTTCCAACATGCTTTGAACTCCATATTTGATGAACTAAAATTCACTTTGAATTGGTCATCCAGCAGTATCCAATTCCTTGACGTACTGGTGAGTGTGGAAGATGATCATCTTTTCACTGACCTGTACTCCAAACAGACTGATAGAAACAATCTTCTATCTTTCAACAGCTGTCATCCTCCGGGAATGATCAAATCGCTACCTTGGAGTCAGCTGTTGAGAGTTAAGCGCATTGTGTATGACGATGTGATTGACGAGAGGTGTGATGCTATGGGCAATACATTTCTACAGAGGGGGTATTCCAAAGATCTGGTAACTGTCTCGGTAGTTAAAGTTAGGAAGCTGACACGTAGAGAACTATTGGCTCTGAAAGATGCTGTAGAGAAACCATCTAGGTTAACCTTTGTGTCCACCTTTGGCCCTTATAGCAATCAGGTGACACAGATCCTTAAAAAAATTGGTCCATTCTAAACAAAAATTGCGCAAGAATCAGTGAATTTAATCATCCACCACTGATGTCCTATAGACATCCCCCTAGCATTCGGGATAAGATTGTACATGCATATAGGGCACCACAGGGATCAGTACAACAACAGATCCCTAATAGAGATGAGCGAGCGTACTCGTCCGAGTTTGATGCTCGTTCGAGCATTAGGGTACTCGAGATGCTCGTTACTCGAGACGAGCACCACGCGGTGTTCGAGTCACTTCCATTTTCTTCCCAGAAAAGTTTGCGCCGTTTTCTGGCCAATAGAAACACAGGGAAGGCATTACAACTTCCTCCTGTGAAGTTCCAGCCCTATCCCACCCCCCTGCAGTGAGTGGCAGGGGAGATCAAGTGCCACCCGAGTTTATAAACTGGGGCCGCCCGCGGCTCGCCACAGATGCACGCTGAGAGACATTAGGGAAAGTGCCGTCTTGCTGTAGCTGCTATAGGGAGAGTGTTAGGCTGTTATATTCGTCTTCAAGAACCCCAACAGTCCTTCTTAGGGCCACATCTGACCGTGTGCAGTACTGTTGAGGCTGCTTTTAGCAGTTTTGCAATTTTTTTTTTTTTTGTATATCGGGCGTGCAGACCATAGCGTTCTCAGTCTGCAGTCATTTTACTGAGTATAGGGGCAGTACTGGTGAGGCAGGGACAGTGGTACAGGGCAAGAGATATACTAGTAATATAGGCAGTGGGCTTTTTCAAAAAAATTGGAAAAAAAAATCTTTGGGCTGCCTGTGACCGTGTTCAGTTTACTGCGTGTCTGCTGGGGGTAGTAGTCGGTCATTATTACCCAGCTAGGTGTTACTGCAGCCTTGCGCATAATTTTTTCTGGCTGCACTGTGCTTTCAATAACCACAGTCATCCTCCAACAGGGAAATCCATATACAGGCTATATAGGCAGTGGGGTTTTTCCCAAAAATTGTAAAAAATACTATATTTGGGCTGCCTGTGACCGTCTTCAGTTTACTGCGTGTAAGCTGGGGCTAGTAGTCGCTCATTATTACCCTGCTAAGCCTGTGACCGTCTACAGTTTACTGCGTGTCTGCTGGGGGTAGTAGTCGCTCATTATTACCGAGCCTTGCGCATAACTTTTTCTGGATGCACTGTGCTTTCAATAACCACAGTCATCCTCCAACAGGGAAATCCATATACAGGCTATATGGGCAGTGGGCTTTTTCCCAAAAATTGGAAAAAAATACTATATTTGGGCTGCCTGTGACCGTCTTCAGTTTACTGCGTGTAAGCTGGGGCTAGTAGTCACTCATTATTACCCAACCAAGCCTGTGACTGTGTACAGTTTACTGCATGTCTGCTGGGGGTAGTAGTCGCTCATTATTACCCAGCTAAGCGTTACAGCAGGCTTGCGCATAATTGTTTCCTGGCTCTGCTGTGTCCGTTACATGATCGCCGTCATCCCGCCAGAGAGAAAGAGTATACATATATACGCTGCATACGGTGTCTGTCTGGTTTTTCACCTCACCATTTTACAAAATTGAAGCAAAATACTTAAGGCCTACCACTGGCCTTTGGCCACTTGACTGGTTCTTCGCTGTGAATTCCAGTAGCTCAGTCATACGCACCTAGGTCTGACTACAGGCTTGTGCATAATTGTTTCCTGGCTCTGCTGTGTCCGATACATGATCGCCGTCATCCCGCCAGAGGGAAAGAGTATACATATATATGCTGCATACGGTGTCTGTCTGGTTTTTCACCTCACCATTTTAAAAAATTGAGGCAAAATACTTAAGGCCTACCACTGGCCTTTGGCCACTTGACTGGTTCTTCGCTGTGAATTCCAGTAGCTCAGTCATACGCACCTAGGTCTCACTACAGGCTTGCGCATAATTGTTTCCTGGCTCTGCTGTGTCCGTTACATGATCGTGGTCATCCCGCCAGAGGGAAAGAGTATACAAATATACGCTGCATACGGTGTCTGTCTGGTTTTTCCCCTCACCATTTTAAAAAATTGAAGCAAAATACTTAAGGCCTACCACTGGCCTTTGGCCACTTGACTGGTTCTGCCCTGTGAATTCCACTAGCTCAGTCATACGCACCTAGGTCTGACTACAGGCTTGCGCATAATTGTTTCCTGGCTCTGCTGTGCGTTCCGTAAGCGAAGTCAGCCTACAACCACAGGCCAATAAGCGGCACATTTAATTACAGCGTTCTGTTTCTGCTCTACTCGTAATACACCATGCTGAGGGGTAGGGGTAGTCCTAGAGGACGTGGACGCGGGCGAGGACGCGGAGGCCCAAGTCAGGGTGTGGGCACAGGCCGAGCTCCTGGTCCAGGTGTATCGCAGCCGACTGCTGCGGGATTAGGAGAGAGGCACGTTTCTGGCATCCCCACATTCATCTCACAATTAATGGGTCCACGCGGTAGACCTTTATTAGAAAATAAGCAGTGTGAGCAGGTCCTGTCGTGGATGGCAGAAAGTGCATCCAGCAAACTATCCACCGTCACCACCCAGTCTTCTACACAGTCCACTGCTGCATCCCTGAATCCTCTCGCTGCTGCTCCTCCCTTCTCCCAGCCTCCTCCCTCCCAGCAAATGACACATTCAGAAGAGCAGGCAGGCTCCCAGGAACTGTTCTCGGGTCCAGGCCTTGAGTGGGCAAAAATGGATCCTCTATCACCTGAGGAATTTCTCATGACTGATGCCCAACCATTGGAAAGTTCCCGGGATCCGGGTGAGGGGACTGGGGACTTCCGGCAACTGTCACAAGAGCTTTCAGTGGGTGAGGAGGACGATGACGATGAGACACAGTTGTCTATCAGTGAGGTGGTAGTAAGGGCAGTAAGTCCGAGGGAGGAGCGCACAGAGGATTCGGAGGAAGAGCAGCTGGACGATGAGGTGACTGACCCCACCTGGTTTGCTAAGCCTACTGAGGACAGGTCTTCAGAGGGAGAGGCAAGTGCAGCAGCAGGGCAGGTTGGAAGAGGCAGTGGGGTGGCCAGGGGTAGAAGCAGGGCCAGACCGAATAATCCACCAACTGTTTCCCAAAGCGCCCCCTCGCGCCATGCCACCCTGCAGAGGCCGAGGTGCTCAAAGGTATGGCAGTTTTTCACTGACAGTGCAGACGACCGACGAACTGTGGTGTGCAAGGTTTGTCGCACCAAGATCAGCCGTGGAGCCACCACCACTAGCCTCACCACCACCAGCATGCGCAGGCATATGATGGCCAAGCACCCCACAAGGTGGGATGAAGGCCGTTCACCGACTCCAGTTTGCACCACTGCCTCTCCCCTTGTGCCCCAACCTGCCACTGAGATCCAACCTCCCTCTCAGGACACGGGCACGGCCGTCTCCCGGCCTGCACCCACACCCTCACCTCCGCTGTCCTCGGCCCCATCCAGCAATGTCTCTCAGCGCAGCATCCAGACGTCGCTAGCGCAACTGTTTGAGCGCAAGCGCAAGTACGCCGCCGTGCACCCGCGCGCTCAAGCGTTAAACGTGCAAATAGCCAAATTGATCAGCCTGGAGATGCTGCCGTATAGGGTTGTGGAAACGGAGGCTTTCTAAAACATGATGGCGGCGGCGGCCCCGCGCTACTCGGTTCCCAGTCGCCACTACTTTTCCCGATGTGCCTTCCCAGCCCTGCACGACCACGTCTCACGCAACATTGTACGCGCCCTCACCAACGCGGTTACTGCCAAGGTCCACTTAACAACGGACACGTGGACAAGCACAGGCGGGCAGGGCCACTATATCTCCCTGACGGCACATTGGGTGAATTTAGTGGAGGCTGGGACAGAGTCAGAGCCTGGGACCGCTCACGTCCTACCCACCCCCAGAATTGCGGGCCCCAGCTCGGTGCTGGTATCTGCGGTGGTGTATGCTTCCTCCACTAAACCACCCTCCTCCTCCTACGCAACCTCTGTCTCGCAATCAAGATGTGTCAGCAGCAGCACGTTGCCAGCAGTCGGTGTCGCGCGGCGTGGCAGCACAGCGGTGGGCAAGCGTCAGCAGGCCGTGCTGAAACTACTCAGCTTAGGAGAGAAGAGGCACACGGTCCACGAACTGCTGCAGGGTCTGACAGAGCAGACCGACTGCTGGCTTTCGCAACTGAGCCTCCAACCGGGCATGGTGTGGTGACAACGGCCGTAACCTGGTGGCGGCTCTGCAGCTCGGCAGCCTCACGCACGTGCCATGCCTGGCCCGCATCTTTAATTTGGTGGTTCACCGGTTTCTGAAAAGCTACCCAAACTTGTCAGACCTGCTCGGAAAGGTGCGCCGGGTCAACGCACATTTCCGCAAGTCCAACACGGACGCTGCCACCCTGCGCACCCTGCAACATCGGTTTAATCTGCCAGTGCACCGACTGCTGTGCGACGTGCCCACACGGTGGAACTCTACGCTCCACATGTTGGCCAGGCTCTATGAGCAGCATAGAGCTATAGTGGAATACCAACTCCAATATGGGCGGCGTAGTGGGAGTCAGCCTCCTCAATTCTTTACAGAAGAGTGGGCCTGGTTGGCAGACATCTGCCAGGTCCTTCGAAACTTTGAGGAGTCTACCCAGATGGTAAGCGGCGATGCTGCAATCATTAGCGTCACCATTCCTCTGCTATGCCTCTTGAGAAGTTCCCTGCAAAGCATAAAGGCAGACACTTTGCGCTCGGGAAAGGAGGCGGGGGAAGACAGTATGTCGCTGGATAGTCAGAGCACCCTCATGTCTATATCTCAGCGCGTTGAGGAGGAGGAAGAGGAGGTGGAGGGGGAGGAGCCTGAGGAGGAGCAGGGGGAAGAGACAGCCGGGCCCACTGCTGAGGGTACCCATGCTGCTTGCCTGTCATCCTTTCAGCATGTATGGCCTGAGGAGGAGGAGGAGGATCCTGAAAGTGATCTTCCTAGTGAGGACAGCCATGTGTTGCGCACAGGTACCCTGGCACACATGGCTGACTTCATGGTAGGATGCTTTTCTCATGACCCTCGCGTTAGACGCATTCTGGCCACTACGGATTACTGGGTGTACACACTGCTCGACCCACGGTATAAGGAGAACCTTTCCACTCTCATACCCGAAGAGGAAAGGGGTTCGAGAGTGATGCTATACCACAGGACCCTGGCGGACAAACTGATGGTAAAATTCCCATCTGACAGCGCTAGTGGCAGAAGGCGCAGTTCCGAGGGCCAGGTAGCAGGGGAGGCGCGGAGATCAGGCAGCATGTACAGCGCAGGCAGGGGAACACTCTCCAAGGCCTTTGACAGCTTTATGGCTCCCCAGCAAGACTGTGTCACAGCTCCCCAGTCAAGGCTGAGTCGGCGGGAGCACTGTAAAAGGATGGTGAGGGAGTACGTAGCCGATCGCACAACCGTCCTCCGTGACGTCTCTGCTCCGTACAACTACTGGGTGTCGAAGCTGGACACGTGGCCTGAACTTGCGCTGTATGCCCTGGAGGTGCTTGCTTGCTCTGCGGCTAGCGTCTTGTCAGAGAGGGTGTTTAGTGCGGCTGGGGGAATCATCACGGATAAGCGTACCCGCCTGTCAACTGACAGTGCCGACAGGCTTACACTCATAAAGATGAACAAAGCCTGGATTTCCCCCGACTTCTCTTCTTCAGCAGCGGACACCAGCGGTACCTAAACAATACGTAGGCTGCACCCGCGGATGGAAGCATCGTTCTCTATCACCATAAAAAACGGGGACCTTTTAGCTGCATCAATCTGTGTATTATATTTATCCTCCTCCTCCTGAAACCTCACGTAATCATGCCGAACGGGCAATTTTCTTAGGCCCACAAGGCTCAGTCATATTACTTTTGTAAACAATGTTTATACGTTTCAATTCTTATTAAAGCGTTGAAACTTGCACCTGAACCAATTTTTATTTTAACTGGGCTGCCTCCAGGCCTAGTTACAAATTAAGCCACAGTAACCAAAGCGATTAATGGGTTTCACCTGCCCTCTTGGTTGGGCATTGGCAATTGTTCTGAGGTACATTAGTACTGTTGGTACACCAATTTTTTTGGGCCCTCGCCTACAGTGTAATCCTAGTAATTTTTATGGGCTTCGCCTGCACTCATGGTACAGCAAGGTGTGTGGGGTTGGCCTACACTTTTGCTACATAAATGTAACTGGGGCCTTGTCTATACTGCAACTACTGAAATGTGAAAGAGACCCTAAACTGCTGCTAGTGATATGTTACTGTGGTCTGTCTTGACTGCTACTACTACTGAAATAGAAGTAATACAGGGCTCCCCCTATACTGCTGCTAGTGATATGTTACTGGGGCCTGTCTTGACTGCACCTACTACTGAAATGGAACTAATACAGTGCTCCCCCTATACTGGTGCTTTGGAATTGTTACTGGGGCCTGTCTTAACTGCTACTATTACTGAAATGGAACTAATACAGTGCTCCCCCTATACTGCTGCTAGTGATATGTTACTGGGGCCTGTCTAGACTGCTACTATTACTGAAATGGAACTAATACTGTGCTCCCCCTATACTGCTGCTAGTGATATGTTACTGGGGCCTGTCTAGACTGCAACTACTACTGAAATGGAACTAATACTGTGCTCCCCCTATACTGCTGCTAGTGATATGTTACTGGGGCCTGTCTAGACTGCTACTACTACTGAAATGGAACGAATACTGTGCTCCCCCTATACTGCTGCTTCGGAATTGTTACCGGGGCCTGTCTTGACTGCTACTATTACTGAAATGGAACTAAGACTGTGCTCCCCCTATACTGCTGCTTCGGAATTGTTACTGGGGCCTGTCTTGACTGCTAATATTACTGAAATGGAACTAAGACTGTGCTCCCCCTATACTGCTGCTAGTGATATGTTACTGGGGCCTCTCTATACTGCTACTACTGAAATGTTACTGATACTAGGCTCTCCCTATACTGCTGCCACGGAATTGTTACTGGGGCCTGTCTATTCTGCTACTACTGAAATGCTGCTAATACTAGCCTCTGCGCAGCCTGACTAGGGCTTGCATTGTGGGCCGAAGCCAACCTGCATTTCTTCTCGCATTCCATCAGCTCTAAGGGAGGCACTGCAATGGGATATATTTATGTACCGTCGGTGGGTTCCAGGGAGCCACCCATCCTTTTGGGTGCACGCAGACATACCATAGGGGAGTTCGTCCTATCTGTGACAAATCTTAATTACCCAGACTGACTGGGGCATGCAGTGTGGGCCGAAGCCAACCTGCATTTCTTCTGACATGCCATCAGCTATGAGGGGTACTGCAATGGGATTTATTTATGTACCGTCGGTGGCTTCCTGGGACCCACCTCTGCTGTGGGTGCACACAGACTTCCCATAGCGAAGTTCTACCTACCTGTGACTATGAAAATAACCCAGCCTGCGTGACTAGGGCTTGCAGTGTGGCCCGATGCCAACCTTTCTTTCTTCTCGCGTTACCTCAGCTTTAAGGGAGGCACTGCAATGGTATTTTTTTTGGTACCGTCTGTGGCTTCCTCGGAGCCACCCCTGCTGTGGGCGCACATTTAGTTCCCATCGCAGTGCTTTACCTGTCTGCCACTAAGACACTGAGTGACTTGGAAAGGGGGCATAGTGCAGATGGATTTCCCCTTGCAGTGTTGATTGAGCCACCTGACACCTAGACAGAATGAACACTGTGTGGGCACATGGATTCCCCATGGCTACATAACTCTTGGCGACATTTGCAGCTCCTGACGGAGGTGGCACAGGATTGTAATGAAGATCGAACGTCGATTTGTCAGTGATTCTCAACTGCATTTTTGGCTATCGCCCCGCCCCTTTTAAAGAGGGTCGCTACCTGGCCCTGCCAACCCTCTGCAGTGTGTGCCTCCGGTTCCTCCTCATCACAGAGGCAATTATAAATTGACATGAGGGTGGTGTGGCATGGGGGCAGCTGAAGGGAGCGCAGTGACACTTTTGTGTGTGCAGCAGACGCTGGGTCATGTGGGGCGGTTGGGCAGCATGTTACCCAGGAGAAGTGGCAGCGGAGTGGCATGCAGGCAGTGATTGTGCTTTGTTGGAGGTAGTGTGGTGCTTAGCTAAGGTATGCCTTGCTAATGAGGGTTTTTCAGAAGTAAAAATTGTTGGGGGGGGGCCCACTCTTGCCGCTATTGTGGCTTAATAGTGGGACCTGGGAACTTGAGATGCAGCCCAACATGTAGCCCCTTGCCTGCCCTATCTGTTTCTGTGTCGTTCCCATCACTTTCTTGAATTTCCCAGATTTTCACAAATGAAAACCTTAGCGGAGCATAGGTCCCATACAAAAATGCTCGGGTCGCCTATTGACTTCAATGGGGTTCGTTACTCGAAACGAACCCTCGAGCATTGCGGGAAGTTCGACTCAAGTAACGAGCACCAGAGCATTTTGGTGCTTGCTCATCTCTAATCCTTAACCCCTTAAGGACCAGGTTGTTTTGTACCTTAAGGACCAGACACTTTTTAGGGATTTTACCAATGTGGCGGTTTAACTGCTCCATTTTTTTCACTGATTTTTTTTTCCGTTTTTTAGTTTTATTGGGGGTAAAATGCTAAAAAAAATGATTTTTTTAACATTTATAGTTTTTTTTAAAATTATTTTTATATTTACACTAAAATAAAGTATGGAAATGGGTTCCTCTATTTATTTCGGACGTTTTGATATATAGTATGTATGGTTTTGGTTTACAGGGCGCATACGGCGAAGGTTTTTGTTGGCGTCTGCTTTGTGTTATTCTCTTTCTTTTGTATGTATTGTTGTTTTATTCTGTTGTTTTGTTTTACTTGTGTATGTATTTGTGTTTTTTACTATCTGTGTCCCCAATGACGTCATATAAGTCCTCTGGGAGACATTCACTTTTTTTTTTTTTTTTAACTTTATTTGACACTTTCGCACTATAGCTGGGGCATCCATAGGAGCCCTAGTTATAGGGGAAAGCAACCCCTGTGGTGACATTAGTCACCTGCAGAGCTGTCAGGGTCTAGTCTGACCCTCCAGCTCTCCAGTAGCAGGGAATCCCGGGAGGTCACATGTCCCCTGAGGCTCCCGTAGTGAAAGTACTTCTTACTTTCACTTTGCCCATACAGTGCTCATTGAGCACTGTATATCGGGGAGGTAGAAGGCAGGAAGGGTTAAAAACCCCTCCTGCCTTCTGCTCCGGGTGGTCAGCTGTCACTAACAGCTGATAACCCGTTCCTGCCTCTGACTGATTGCAGAGCCAGGAGACTTAGAGCACCGCCGTATTTTTACTATCAGCGATCCTCTAAGCCCAGGACTAGCTGCCGTATATATACAGTGGCTGGTCCTAAATGGGTTAAACCTTTGAAAATGGCCAATTTCCAATGTCTGAATTGTTCCTGCTGTGGGAACTTGATACGTGGAGACTCGTTTAACCACCCTTAGACAGGAAGTTCTATCAAAATTAAGGGGAGATTTACATGCCTATCATCTTTTGTCATTTATGCAATCTCTTGCCCATGCTCCCTTTTATATATTGGGGAGACGACCAATGAGATTTAAACCCGTATTACAGGGCACAAGAGCACCATATGTACAGGCAGGACTGATCTCCCTTTACCTAAACATTTTGCCGAAGCGGGACATTCAATTAACCAACTAAAGTTCTGCGTTATTGTTCATGTGCCCTCCTCTATTAGAGGGGGTGACAGACAAGCTATTTTGATGAAGAAAGAACTAAGGTGGAACTTTGAATTGGATACGTTGGCACCTAACGGGCTCAATCTTGACTATAATACTGCATTCTTTCTTTAAATCCCTGCTTGTGATTATTTCCTTACGTCTGTCCTCTACATTGGAGGTGACATGGTTGTACTTTTATATTTAATTTTGTATTCTTTATTTCTGAGATATTAATGATCCTCTGTTGCTGTTTGTATTTAGGTCTCTGCAAGTGGTGTGATCTCCCATTGGGCCCTTCTTTTCCTTTTTTTCCTCCCTCCACCCATGCGGCCAGCTTTGTAATAGGATGCTGCCATGATGACTCGACGGATGACGTCTTCGTTTTCAAGCTTGTTTCGCATGGTGTAATGCACGACCCATGATGGGCAAGTTTGACATATAATTGTCCCCATCTAATGACTATTTATGTCTGTTTTGTGACATCAATAAAAACACTGCATTTCAAGCTATTAGTATACTTCTTTTAATTTCTATGGTAATACTGGTTGGACTTTATAGTAACCTTATATTGTGATCAGCTGACATGATTCTTACAGGCGGTCCTGGTCACTTTTAAGTCCATGACATTTAGGCCATACACCTGACTAGTGATGTAGAATATTTTTGGTTCATGAATAATAAACACCTTCCCTCTGCTCTCCTCCCCCTGTGCAGGCTCACTATTCTTCTCCTCCCCACTGGCTCTCTGCAAAGGGAGAAGCGGGATGGGGCGGAACTAAGCATCGACCAATCCTGCCTCCTCCCATTGCTGCCTGTGGAAAAGGGGCTGGATGTGGGCGCAACTAAGCTCCTGCCTTCTCCCCGCCCCTTGTCCATAGCATCAATGGGAAGAGGCAAGACAGGCCGGCGCTTAGCTCTGCCCCCGTCTCACCCCTTTCCGATGCAGAGAGCCAGCGGGGAGGAGAAGAAATGTGAGCCTGCAATGGGGAGGGAGGGAAAAGTGGTGACGGCATGGTAGTCTCGGCGCATATGTGCCGGGACCCATGCCATTTGAACAGGCGCACAAATCAAACATGTGTGTGCCCGTTCAGAAGGCATGGGTCCTGGCGCATATGCTCCGAGACCACCATGCTGTCACCCCTTTGACCTCCCTATTGCAGGCTCACCTCTCTTCTCCTCCCTCTTTGCAATGGGAGGGGACGGGGTGGGAGCGGAGCTAAGCACCATCCCGTCCCGCCTCTTAGCTCCACCCTGCCCTGCCCCCTCCCATAGCAGAGAGCCAGTGGGGAGGAGAAGAATGGTGAGCCTGCACAGGGGCAGGAGAGCAGAGAGAGGGTGTTTAGCAGCCACAATGCTAAACTCCCTCCCATCTGCACCCGCCGCCATGGGTTCTCATGCAGCGGCCGACATATTCTGGCCCAAAAGATAGTTCCAGGACTATCTTTTGGGCCCAACATAAAAACGCCCGGCACTATATTGGGCTGGCAGGGCACTTTTACGTCTCAGGAACACGGTCACGTCATCTGATGCATTGGAATCCAATGCATTAGATCACAACGTATATCAGCCGGCTGTGAAAACGGCTGGCTGATATACGCTCATGGGAAGGAAGCCTCACTGTTCCATTTGTCACATTCTTTCTTACCTTGACCTCTCAGTACTGTACCCACATTCACCTCCAAACTGAAATATCTCTTTCTGCATCACTAATTTTATCTCTTCCAACATAGCCTATATCGGCCAGCTGGGAAAATGGCTGTATGATATAAGCTTGTGGGAAAGAAGCCTAAAAACCATAACAACTATAGCAAGTTTCCCAGACTAACTTATGGTGTTTTGGACTGAATGGAAACTTTCTCCAAAGTAGTGTTATGGAGCCCTACAATTTATTTTTATGTTCCAAAGTTAAACAGCTGCATGACACCATTGCTGTAGAATTGTTTAGTTCTAATGTGAGTTTTACACCCATAAACATTTGATTAAACATGATCAGCTTACCTGCATGATAACCATTTCCACAGGAATATAGATTTGAATGCTTCTGAAACATTTTGCCTTATGTGCAAAGTTTTAATTATCTTGATAACAAGACCTCATTCAAAGCAAATTCACAGAGTTAATTATCTTCTGAATTCAAGACTCTAATAAAATAGAATTTCAGGCTGTGAATGAACAAATAGCTAATCTTTCATCCTTTTTATTCCATTAAAGGTTTGTTTCATTACTTTCATTGCTAGTTGTAATAGAATCCAGTGCTCCTTCCCATAATCAAGCAGCCAGAATTGTAATTATACATAGTCCATCATTCTATATATATCAGACAAACGTCAAGCAAATTTGGTTTCAAATGATGTGTTTCTTTAATTTACAACAACAAAATACTTATAAGTTGCAGAGAATGCAAATTAGTGATTAATCTGTCAGATATAAAGGCTGTTAATTAGACCTATTTATCATGCCAAACTCCTTGCTATTAGGACAAATGCCAAAAAAGCAAAAAAAAATCTTTCATTCTTTACTAATTTTAAATAATATGTCAGTGGTTGGAAAATAGAATATATCACATCATTTGCGTGCTTTCCAACTTTCTGAAAACAGTACAAAAGTGGCATGTGTCGTAACCAGACGGAAGACAAATTCACGCATAGAAGCTCTAATGAGATGTTTTCTGGGCCAAGATAAACCATTAAGTGTATTGCCAAATTTGTATAATGACACTGGGCTCTAAACCAAATCTAATCAGCCAACAACTAATAAATTAAAGCAAGGGTACCTAACTATTCATTTTTAATTGTCACTTGCTACATATACCTGTAGAATTATAACTGGTAATAATAATGTACATTTGGAAAGCAATTGAAAAATAATATAGCTAATTACCGTTGTCTCTAAAAACACTGCTTCTTAATTAAATGACATACAAAGGGAAAAGTAAAAACATATGATAACAAAGTACTTGGCAGATTTACCAAAATATGTTTCCGATGAGCAATGATACATAATCTGAAAGGATTTCTTCACTGAGTAATATATTATTTGGATACTTAAAGAACACATTTCTTAAATATATTTATGACTATATTTTCTACATTAAGCCTTTGAATGTTCAAATACAATTCCAAATATTTAATGTAAAGAACAAAAGTTTTTTGGCAAGAAAAGATCTCTTGCTTAAAATCGTATATTTTAAGTGCTGAAACTTCACTAAACTGCAGCAGGAATTACTAGCTATTTTGCTGTTTACTACTATTTCATCGAAATTACAGAATTCCAATGAAATTGGTTTTCAGAACTGTAAAAGCAAAACTTTGTGCAAATTGACCTGTCTTGAGTTAGGGAGGCAAACTACCTATGTCACAAGTCATAGCATTCACACATTCCCCTTCACTCGGCAGCCTCTCTTTGCTACTGATTTCAGCGCAAGCAGTTCTGTAATTCCATGCTTGTTCTGTGTAGCCCTCTGCCTTAGCCGGAAGCAAACATGCGCACTTAAGTCGAAGTCTCTACACCTAAACTTCAGTGCACATGCCCACTACCAGCTGGGGCAGAAAGACACACAGAGCAA
Source organism: Eleutherodactylus coqui (assembly GCF_035609145.1). Classification (NCBI taxonomy): domain Eukaryota; kingdom Metazoa; phylum Chordata; class Amphibia; order Anura; family Eleutherodactylidae; genus Eleutherodactylus; species Eleutherodactylus coqui. Next base: position 229,842,260 of record NC_089837.1, on the reverse strand, counting down.
GCAAACGTCAGCTGCAAGGGGAGGCATGAAGAAAGGCAGGGCGCAGTGATTTGGGTGTAGAAAGGCAGATTGATTTGTATACAAAGCGCCAAAGTATAAAAGGAAGCTTTTATAGTTATGAAAAATCTTCTCCTTTTTATAACAATATGTTTATGTTGCATGCCATTTGGCATACAGAGCTGTGGTGCCTGCTTATTACTGATAATCTGGTGGTTGAATCCCTTCAATGCAAATTAATGGCTGCTAATGGAAAGAAGTTATTTTATAGAACACTGCATCAGTGAATAACACTGTTACCTTGCAGCACTAGGGACATGACTTCAAATCCCAACATGGACAATATCTGCATGGAGTTTGTGTGGGCTTCCTCCCACCCTCCAAAAACATACTAATAGATGATTCTAGAATGTGAGTCCCAATGGGGACAGAGCTCAATATCCAGTAAGGATAATGTGTGTACAATGCTACAGAATTGTATGCGTTATATTAAGGAGTAAAAAAAATAAAAATTAATAATATAACATAGCTGTTAGCAGCCAGCTCACAATTTTACTGTGAAATACAAAAAATAAAGCATTTAAAGGGAACCAACAATGTGAGTTTATATTCCTATATTACTCATGCTATCCATACAGGTGAAGCAGTGCTAACCACAGGCATGTAATGTTTTTAATGTAGTACATCACAGTGCTGCATTCCATTTGCATGGCAGGGCTGCTCTAAAACAGAGTCAATGAGCATTGTAGGTACACTATATTCATGGCATAGAGTGGGTGCAGAATTTCCGCCCATGGAAGCTGCCATAGGATTGCGTTAGAAAATGCAATGCTAGGCAGACTGCCGCGATTTGTCCGCGTGAAATCACGCGCTACAAACTCACAGTGCCCCGCACAGAAATGTAATTTCCCGGCCGCTGGCTCCGGCTGTCCGGCAGCCGGCACATCAAAGAGCCGGAGCCGCGAGAGAGATGAGTGCTGGTCCCTGCAGGGGCTCGGGTCGGGTCCTGCTGCGAGAATTCTCGCAGCGGGATCCGACCCGGCCGTCTGCAGGCGGACGAAGAGGCACAGAATTATATTGTTTACAGTCACCAACTACTTAGAGCCCTGTTCGTCCACTCCAAAACTGACCATCAAAAATTTGGATTCTCATATTAGGCATTGACCATCAAGGGCGCCAGTCCTGAAACCACCTATTCAGGAACAAGTCTGATAAATATGTTATGCCAGACAACTGAACCAATATGCAGCACCCAGGCCTCCAGGAAACCAGACCTCTGCTCTTTATAAGTCCCTCAGAGCTGGCATATATCACAGTCCAAATAGACCAAGCTGTAGCCTACCCTAGATTTAAGCTCAGCGCTGTTTTGTGTACATTTAGTCTGTGAGGTTGTGATCTCATATAAAAGCATATCTATACTGTGTAAAAGTAATTTAAAGAAGCACTTTGGCCAATTTTTATTTTGGGGCAATCCATCAGAATATCACTGACCTCTGCTGAATCCAGTGATGAATCCTGTTCTATAGCTCATCCAGCCCAGGTTGTGTATTCTGCACTTTTCTTCCAGCCTCCAGATCATATGACCAGAACTCTGACAACACTCTGTGTCCTGCAGTTGATGGGGCAGATTTATGTCAACTATCCTAAAGAAAAACCGTTGTTCTTTCTCATGGCAACGAATCAAAGCTTAGCTTTAATTCAGAGGCCAAAAAGTTGATTTATTTCTATTAACTGTATTAGAATTAATAATAAAAAGGCTCATTTCAAAGATGATAACAGATAGATCATTATATTCCGATAAAGATGAAATACGAGCATCTGCAGTAATGGGAACGTTTTGTTAGAAACTGTCAATGCCATGGCTTTTATCCTTAGAAAATATGTGTTTTAAGCTGTGCAGAAGAACTTCGAATGTAAGACTGACAAGTAAAAATTACACTTTTAGATCAGATCATATTAAGAAAACATTGCCACATTGTGATCTTACTGAGCAATCCAAAAATCTGCTAGCTTTATTAATTTAGATCAAGACATTTGTCAAGCCATTTCTGTTCATTCTATCTTCAAAGGAGAGTGCCATATGATACAGGGTGAAAGAAGCAGAAGGGTAAGACTGGCTGAATAGTAGAATATAGAAAATGATTCCTTCTGATATGTGACACATTTAAATCTGGGCTCAAGTAAATTCTGTTAAAATGGAAAATTGTGAAATTAATTTGAAAATACCTAACTTGATGGCTTTAAGTCTTCAAAAAACGGAATATGTTCTGTAGGCAGTTAGGCAGCAATGCAATACGTGCAGTATGTACAATGTATGGTATATAAGGTATATTTATTACAATATTTCAGTGCTTGTGACTGACAAAATGCTATAAATTCACATAGTGATGCTGGCTAGCAGTTATAGAATTTTTACTAGAGATGAGCGAGCGTACTCGGAAAAGCACTACTCGTTCGAGTAATTTGCTTTATCCGAGTATCGCTGTGCTCGTCCCTGAATATTCGGGTGCCGGCACGGAGCGGGGAGCTGCAGGGGAGAGCGGGGAGGAACGGAGGGGAGATCTTTCTCTCCCTTTCTCCCGCCTGCTCTCCCCTGCTCCCCGCTGCGACTCACCTGTCAGCCGCAGCGGCACCCGAATCTTCAGGGACGAGCACAGCGATACTCGGATAAAGCAAATTACTCGAGCGAGTAGTGCTTTTCCGAGTACACTCGTTCATCTCTAATTTTTACCATTTTCTTTAATTAAAGGGCTTAGTCACACGGGCGCATCGGCACCCGTACACAGACGCCGATGCGGCCGTGTGACTGAGCCCAAAGGGAAGTTCATCAAGACATCACTTATACCATTCAACAGAAATATTATAACACTGCTTATTTGATATGGTTAGAAAATGTAAACTGTAAGTGAATTCCCCGACAAGGTCTGTCAGAGCACATAAGAATCCCCTTCTAATAAACTATATCCTAGAACCTTAACCACTCGTGTAACAACTAGTGACTAATTTCACCATATGTTGTACTATGTTATATTGTGTCATGTTATATGATGTTTTGGTGCATAAAGGAATACATAATGTCTAATAGGTACTGTACTATATAGCTGAATCGATGTGCATTGTATCTTTAAGGTGATAATAATGAGCACTTGTGAGGAAGTGCAGGCAGTGGATTTAGGGCTTTTCCAATTTTCTGGATCGATGTCAATCTGACAAACATAGGAGGCAGGAGTCCCCATTGTTGAACAAGCAACGCTTTAACAACTGTAAAACAGGAAACCAGTAACTTGTGACCCAGTAATCCAGGGTATCTCAGTCTTCTAATAACAATCAAGAGTCTGTATTAATAGTTGTTAATCAGAGTCTTAGCCTGATTGACCAGGATGAGTAATAAATGTTTCACTAAACAGTCTTTAGGTCTATTAGCATGGGCAACTTGTAACAATTTCATGCCTGGATGACCAGGGATGAATCTCTTCCAGGCCAGGGAGAGAACCTAGAAACAGGAGACACTTCTGCTTCAACCTTCGTCCTGCACCAAGCACCTCTTAACTATTTCATGTCTCTTCCGCCTGCTCAGTTCTCTTCTGTCGACTTCCCCAAGGCTCCCTTCCTCTTCTCTCTCTCACCTTACTCCAACTAACTTTTTTTACCACCATGTTTTCCTCCTCCCACTCTGCTGTCTAACCTCTCCCGAACTCGAGCCATAAACCAATCCTGATTCAGCTAGAGAGTGACAGACTGAAACCCCATGTGGGTTAGTGTAGCGGAGACACCTACAAACACCAGACTAGTAACGACACATATAGACAGTCCATATGAAACAAGGAACACAAACTGACAAAGACACACGAGGAAAGAATTAGTCACCTAAGTACTGTGGGGGCCCCTAAATCAGGCCACTACACAAGGACTTGCTTAAGGATTAATGTCGGCTATGAAAGGGTTAACTTGTTCATACTTTTACTATTGCAGCAACATGATATGCATGTGATGATATAATGTGTGATAGGGCAGCAAGGCACCATTTAAGAAGCTAGCTGCAAAGGATGTAGCAGCGCACCATATCAGTAAATGTATGCAGCGAGTCTGCAAAGCTGCGGAGATTCCAAATCACAAATGAGAGAGGGATGGTCTGTATTATGTGCAGACGCTGGCACCTATGGTGCATGAGCCCGCAGTGATACTGCATGCCACGGACCTCTGTAAATTAAGGCCTCATGTCCACGGGGAAAATCAGATCCGCTGCAGATTCTCCATGGAGAATCTGCAGTGGGTCCCTCCTGCCCCGCGGACATGAGCGCTGAAAATAACAATAAATGAGAATAAACTCACCTCCCATCCGCTCCGTTTCTTCTCTGCGTCGCGGCCGGATCTTCTTTCTTCGGCCGGCGGATGAATTCGTCACGCCGGCGGCACGTCGCCGGCACGTCGCCGACGTGCCGCGCGCATGCGCCGGGCACATCCGCCGAGCCGAAGCAAGGGAGATGCAGCCGTGAGGAAGAGAAGACCTTCCCGGCCCGCTGCGGGTGAGTAAATGCTTTTAAATTCCTATTTTAGGTCTCCCGCGGATCCGGACGGCTTCCATAGGCTTCAATAGAAGCCCGCGGGAGCCGTCCCCGCAGGAGACCCGCACGAAAATGGAGCATGGTCCAGATTGTTTCATGCTCCATTTTTTTTTAAATCACTTTTATTGACGATCCGCGGGTATTTATCTACCCGCGGGTGGTCAATGCATCCCTATGGGATGCGGATCCGCGTGCGGGAGATCCGCTGCGGATTTTAATTCTTATTTTGCCCGTGGACATGAGCCCTAAGAGTTCAGTATTCTGATGAAGATGGAGCAGGAGAGGTTGTTTACTATGTATGATGCAGCTTAATGTACTGGTTTGTGCAAGAGACCCTGATTCTGGTGACATCTACGTTGCCAGACATCCAGTAAATATAGGATGCAGTGCCTATGGAGCATAATAGGTCAGTCAAAACACGGTATAATAAGTGTCTGGCATTATGAAGAGGGCCCATAAATCATGTGTCCTGCTGCTGCCAGTCGAAGGAGATAAACAGGAGATGTAAATGCCAGTGTAAAACCATGGGTAACAAGTACATATATAATCAATGACAAGGAATTGACTACTGTCTCTTTAAGAAATTATGCCATGAGTTATCATAAGCAATGTTCAAGTATACGTGCCTTCCCATGGAGTGGAAATATTATTCTTCTGGTTACAGTTCACTTTCTGCATTTTGTTTGTTTTTTCAATCTAATGTATGGGTATACTGGTCAGATCCACTGCAAAAAATCCACAACGGCAAATCCTCACCTAATGTTGTAACTTTTATCATGGATTTTTGTGCAGATTTACCACATTGCAAAGGGTGAAATCCACACTGACATCCACAGCAATCAATTGACATGCTGCAAGATTAAAATTTGCACTTTAAGTCAATTCCACTGTGGAATCTGGCAGATCTTTTTCTTTTTTCTGCACTGTGGATGAAATTTGCTAAATCTTATCTACATGGCATGTACTGTAAATGCTGCAGATTTCCTGATTAATATACATTGATAGGTCCAGGATTCAGTGCTGACTACATTATAATGTAATCAGCAGTGTATCAATTCTCAAAACCTTTGCTTACTATCAACATTCTGACTATTTAAAATATATTAATTACTGATATATCTTTTTAATAGTCAGAATGTTGATAACAAGTAAAGGTTTTGAGAATTGATACACAAATAATATGATAATATTAGATTAGTCAGTAATTAAGCTTCTTTTGCTGAAAGTAGAAAACATTTCAAATGTAGATGTCAACTTTAAACAAGTTTGTCATAAAAGGTTAAAGGGGTTGTCCCGCGCCGAAACGGTTTTTTTTTTTCAATGGTCCCCCCGTTCGGCGCGAGACAAACCCGATGCAGGGACTTAGAAAGAAAACCGGACAGTGCTTACCTGAATCCCCGCGCTCCGGTGACTTCTTACTTACCTGGTGAAGATGGCCGCCGGGATCTTCTCCCTCGGTGGACCGCAGCTCTTCTGTGCGGTCCATTGCCGATTCCAGCCTCCTGATTGGCTGGAATCGGCACGTGACGGGGCGGAGCTACAAGGAGCTGCTCTCCGGCACGAGCGGCCCCATTGAGAAAAGAAGAAGACCGGACTGCGCAAGCGCGTCTAATCGGGCGATTAGACGCTGAAAATTAGACGGCACCATGGAGACGAGGACGCTAGCAACGGAACAGGTAAGTGAAAAACTTCTGATAACTTCTGTATGGCTCATAATTAATGCACAATGTACATTACAAAGTGCATTAATATGGCCATACAGAAGTGTATAACCCCACTTGCTTTCGCGGGACAACCCCTTTAAGTAGGCTAATATAGGTTAAAATGTAAATTAAGACTTTATTTACTGAAGCATCACAGCCTCCATTTATAACTGAGCCATGACAACTATGTCGAATCTGCTTTCAGATGGACGTCGAATCCTGATAGACCCTATTAACTTATAATTGAATCAGTGAGCTTTCTATATGTAGTTAGAGTTATTGTACACATTTTTAATACATCTTTAAGGCTGATTCAGATGAACGTATATCGGCTGGGTTTTCACGCCCAGCCAATATACGGCGTCTCTCTCTGCAGGGGGGGAGCCTGGAAGAGTCAGGAGCAGTGCTCTGAGCTCCCGCCCCCTCTCTTCCTCCTCTCCGCCCCTCTGCACTATTTGCAATAGGGAGAGGCGGGATGGGGGTGGGGCTAATTTGCGGAACTTAGCCCCGCCTCCTTTCATTTCAAATAGTAGAGAGGGAGTTGGAGAGGAGGCAGAGAGGGGGCGGGAGCTCAGTTCCTGCTCCTAGCTCTTCCATCCTCCCCCCCTGCAGATGAGGACACCGTATATCGGCTCGTTCTGGTGGTGGTGGACCGTTTCTCGAAGATGGCCCATTTTGTGGCGTTAGAGAAACTTCCTTCGGCAATTGAATTTGCTCAGGTCTTCGTTAAAGAAATTGTTTGCCTCCATGGAGTCCCTGAGAACATTGTTTCCGATCGGGGGGTTCAGTTCGTGGCGCAGTTTTGGCGGGCCTTTTGCAGAAACCTTGGGACTTCGCTTTCATTCTCCTCAGCATTCCACCCGCAGACTAATGGTCAAACTGAGCTGAAGAACCAGGATTTGGTGCAATATTTAAGGCTGTTTGCAAGCAAAAAGGCTCATCGGTGGGTTGAATTTCTGCCGTTGGCTGAGTTTGTACTGAACAACCGTACCAGTTCTTCCACGGGGGTCTCTCCATTTTGGTGCGTTTATGGCCAGCATCCCCGTTTCCTTACTTCTCTTCCTACCCCGTCTGCCTGTCCTGCAGCTAATGTCACCACTGATGAGCTGCAGGGTATTTGGAAGGAAGTACGGAAGAATCTGGAGGTAGTGGGGTCTCGCATGCAGTTGCGCAGTGGGAGAAGCCTCTCAGTTTCGGAACCTTACAGGGTGGGTCAGAAGGTGTATCTGTCATCCAGGAACCTAAGATTGAAGGTCCCATCCTTAAAACTGGCGCCGCGCTTTGTAGGCCCTTTTTCCATCACGTGGGTAATTAACCCGCTCGCGTACGAACTTGAGCTGCCAGCCACGTGGAAAGTGCATAGGGTTTTCCACAAGTCCTTGTTGAAACCCTTTGTCCCTCCGGCGTCCTGGAGCGCTGACGTCAGAGCTTCCCCGGCGACGTGGGGCGGACGGCGTGCAGCGGCGTGGGCGTGTCCGCCCGTAGGGTGCCGGCCGCACTCCTCTCTCTCTCTTGTACCATGAGTGGGGGGGTTGGCTTCTCCCACTCCCCACCCCTTGGCGGAGTTTTGTAGTCATAAGGCTGTCAGTGACCTGAGCTCACTGCCAGTTATTGGTTCTGTCAGCTACTACTCAGTCCTGTCTGCAGTTTCCTCTGTCAGCACCCTAGTTGCTCGTCAGCCTCATTTTCCAGCTTGCCTGGAGCTTAGTATTTTCTGTTTGGTCACTCCATCTGCCTTTCCTTGTCGGTACTCTGTCCCCCGTTATGTAGTTCCATCTTGTGCAGTCACCAGGTCCCTAGCCAGGGCAGGGACCGCCGTCCAGTTGTCCGCCTGGGGTTAGCCAGGGTCGAGGCAAGTAGGCAGGGACAGTGGGGTGTGGTAAGTTCAGGGCACCCCACCTGGCGCTCGGGGGGTCAGAGTGCCGCAACAATACCTTAGTCAATGAGAATCAGGAACCCATCATAACATGTTTGTTGAGCACTCCTTAACCTGACCAGCAAGGGAGATAAAACAGTTAGTCTAGGCAGCTAGCCTGGATGTCTTGCCTGGTACATTATGCCACCGGACAGCTAATGTTTTGCTTCAGTCATATAGTCAATAGGAGCCTGTGTTGCCTCTTGAAGAGGGAAAGTTTACTAGAACAAGCCACAAACTATCCAGGAATTGAAAAAAAATTGCTCAAGATATTACTGCAGCTAGTAGAAAATGATTATTTACTGTGTTTTAAGGACTGAAATCACATCTACATTGCTCCGTAGCTCTCTTGTGTCCTCCATGATTGATATGTCTGTGTGTGCTACAGAGAGTTAATCTGCTGTTCTGCATCTGCAATGTATAGAAGACAGCATAATATAAATGCAGGATATAAGTCATATAATAACCAGAAACAGTGTTATTCCTTATGTACATAGAGAGAAACTGCAGCCTAGGGAGTCTCAAGGAGGAGCAGGCATTCACTTGCTACTTCGGGAAAGATCATAGGGCTTGGTGTTGGCTCTGGTCAGTATCACATTTTCACAGAGATCCGTTGAGGAAAGGCCCAGTCATAAGCTTTGGCAAAGCTATGGCCTTGTTTTGGCACTTCAATAGGCAGGGACCACAGCATTGCTTGACACCGGTGAACTTTTATGACAGGAACAACTCCCTTGCAGTACGAATTTCTTCCAGTACCAGTCTTAACATTCGGATGTTGCATATTTTCTTTGTTGGGGACAATAAATCACATTCTCGGACATAATGTCATGTCTTGCAGCTTCACACTCCAACTTACAGTCTGCAACACTTGCCTTCACATGAAATAGAAGCCCCTGGGTGCTCTGTAAATTCCCTTCTGCTTAGACCAAACTTAAGTGTGTCATACCACAGCTTTCCTGAACTTTCCACCCTTCTTAAATTTCTAGTGCTGTCTGGCAACAACCAGACCCTCCTTCACCATTCCAATTCTTCACTACATGTCTTGCAAGATTGACACCTGGGGGCACAAAAATGTAAAGGAACAGTTTCAAACAGTAAAATATAAAGTTATGCACAATGAAACATACAATTCGGCTTCCATCCTGTTACATAGACACAACTAGCATTTTATTCTAAAAGGTTTTCTGAAAATTAAGAAATGCTTTAACTTTAAGGGCTTATTCACATAGACATATTTAGTTGCACATGCAGTTAAATTGGTTTGTGTGTGTTGCATGCATTTTGTGGATTGTTTAAGTGTGTTTTTTTCACAGCTGTGCATCATTCGTAAATAGAGATGAGCGAACGTACTCGGATAGGCACTACTCGTCCGAATAATGTGTCTTATCCGAGTACCGCTGTACTCGTGCTCAAAGATTCGGGGCGCTCCGCTGCTGACAGGTGAGTCGGAGCGGGGAGCGGGGCAGAGCGGCCGGGAGAGAAGGAGAGAAAGATCTCCCCTCTGTTCCTCCCCGCTCTCCCCTGCAGCTCCCCGCTCCGCAGCGCGTCCCGAATCTTTGAGCACGAGCACAGCGGTACTCGGATAAGGCACATTACTCGGACGAGTAGTGCCTATCCGAGTACGTTCGCTCATCTCTATTCGTAAACCATCAGTAACCGAATACAAAAAAATCGAAACAACCCAATAGATGTCACTTTTTTTTTCACCGTCTCCCTATAACATGCTTAAAAAATGCAATGCACATGTAATATCCATGTTTGTCGCAGTTCTTATACACTCCCATAGACTATCATGAGCAATTTTGGTACATGAACATGGATCAGAATAGGACATGCTGTGATTTTTTTTTGTAGACAAACCAAAAACTGCGAAGATGAATAGCCTAATTTACTTTAATGGGTCCATGAACTGTCTGTGTTCTGTCAGCGTACAGATGGGAAAAATACCCATGTGGATGGACCCAGGAAGTCAATGCACAGGATTTAAAGGTCTGTGTTAGTAAAATGGAGCTCTGAACGGGAACACACATATTAACCCCTTAACAACTGCCCCATCAGGATTCTACGTCCTCAGAAAGTGGGCTTTAATCCTAGAGGACGTAGTTTTATGCATCCTCTTAGGATTAATGCCCACTTGCCTGAGGACGTGACAGCTCCATGCTGTCGGTGCCCGCAGGTAGCCGACAGCATGGAGCTGTCATCCCAGGATGAGGGCAGTCCCCCCCGGCATAGCGATCGGCGCTAAATAAAACAGTGTAAAAAAGTAGTAATTCAGCTGCCCTGATGGATCAGATCCATCAGGGCAGCTGAAAATATTCACCCAGCTTGTCCGCGATTTCCTCCGTAGAACGGGTCCTCCCGGAACCGCCACCGGCCTTCTGCGCATGCGTGCCAGACGATGATGTCAGGCGCATGCGCAGAAGCCTGGGAGCCCCCGGCAAATTTGAAATCTCCCCGGGCCCGCGATCGCCGCTATCCATTGGAAATCAGATTATACTGGATGTAAAAAGAACATGGTGTTAAAAGATGATCAGTCATTGGCACTTTTCGAATAAACCATCCAGCACAATTTACAGATGTGTTATTTTAAAAGAAAAAGTAGAAGAAAAGTTCCTGTTCTTAATAGCTGCATACTTTGTGATATGTAGAGATCAACCCCATAAGAGAAAGACTGGAGCCTGATAAGTTTAGCAGTATATGGCTGTTTCTACATTGATCGATTGCACATAGGTAAGGAAAAACCTGTGTACAATTAAACAACGCACAAAACTCAGTTGCCTTAAAAATATAATAAGTGAAGTAGATAAAGAAAATATAAGTATGCATGGGAGAAGATTATTGAGAAACTGTGACATGTTTACACCAAGGAGTTTCTGAATTGCAATTTACCATATGTTGTATATATAATCCATACAAATCGAAAACAAAGTAATGTGTTTATCTACTGCACAGACAAGGTCGATTCTTCAAAAGTTGTTGTTGCTGCTGATGCATATTTAGGCAGATAGTTTTATTTGGAAAATGAAATTTACCAGAATGCCTGTCTTGACGAAAGATGAGTTTTACTAGTTCCTTTTGGCAAATAATAAAGGGAAAGGCTGGATATAAAATGAAGACAGATATTACACTTCTTACAAGAGCATCCAAGGACCCAGTGATTTATGCTAAGGATGATTAAAAAAAGAACCCTGTGGTATTCCTGGTCAAGAAGTTTAAGACTGAATTCTGCTGTTAAATAGGTGCATTGTCTATTTCCCATGGGTTGCTATTTTAGTGAAGAATAATTGTATACTGTGTACTTTAAGACCCCCGCCCCTTTTATGGCCTGATTCTGATGGTATTTCTGTAAATGTCCAGCAGAGAGAATATTAGAGGGAGTGTAGGTCTCATCTGCAGTTATAACTTGGGTGAAATGAAAACTTCATTACTAAGCAAAAGGCAGGGCAATTTTGACTAAAATTGTGGCAAATTTATTAGACATTTAAAAAACACTTTTTGCACCTCACTAGACAGTCTTAAAAAGTGTCTAAAAAGGGGAAATGGCTAAGAGGAGCTCTAAAATGCACCAAATTAATGGCAATTAAAGTTAGTCAGCCAAGAGGTGGCAAAAGGAATAGAAATGTGTTAAGCAAGATATGACAAATATATTCTATAGCGTGCACCACTGATAAATTTAGCGCATCTTCTGCCTGTCTCATCTACGATTATACTGTCTAAATTTTAAACAATATATTAAGAATTCTTGTTCAGTCAAATTTGGTAAGTATTGTTTCTAGGTCTGGATATTTTTTAGAGGGATGGTTCCATGGCTGGAGTAAGTCTGCCTTTACCTTTTCCTCTAGTGCAGGATTTTACGATGGTCCTCAGTTCAAGTGATGTCACTGGGCTCATTTCTGGGGCATTAGTACAACTAAAGCTGCCTGCATATGAACAGGTCAGATTCTGCATGCGGGAGCCCGCAGCAGATTCCAAACCCGTCCACGTGTACCTGTCACTTATCTTCTCTCTCCGAACTGCGGATGGCGAACATGCGCAGTACAGAGTTTTTTGTAAACCCCTGCTTTTCCCGTGCCATTGCTGGCGATGACATGGGTACAATTGCGGAAGGGCCACAGATCGGACAGCTTCCATTGTTTTCTTTTGAATCCATGCAAAAAATGGAACATGCTGCAATTTTTTCTCCGCGAGCAGAAAATTGCATTGGATTTAAGCTCGTAGGCAGGAAGAAGGGCTTTTCCATAGCATGTTACGAATGATATTCGCTGCGGATTCGTAATGCAAATCCGTTCATATGCAGGCGGCCTAAGGGTGCTTTCATACAAGCAATATCTGTCCACAAAAGTGAGATCAATATCGCAATTGCAAACCTCTGATTTTGGCCTCACATCGCATCACTTCAGTTGCGATTTTCATGTGCATGAAAATTGCATGTTTTTTCAATAGTAAGAAGAGAAAACTTTAATGTACACTCACGTTTACATGCAAGTGTGATGTGATTTTTATTTGTAACTTTTAGAAATCCCTGTAAGATGTCCTGCATTCTAGAATTTACATTTTCAAAAGGTATGCAAATTTTTAACCCTAGCTCAAAAGCAATACACATGCTATCATTGCAGTAGTAATCACACTTGCAATCACAATGCAATATCACATGTTATAATCCTCTTAAAGGGGTTAGGTTATAAAAAAAAAATTCTATACCCCCTCTCCCCTCCCCCCATTCCTCCCCAGGCAGACTTCTTACAGCATCTTCTCCTCGCTGATCTTCTCCAGTCCCGGGTCCCGGGTCAGCTCACTGCAAGCCACCCGGATCCTCTTCTCCTTGTTATGAAGCATGCATTCCTTGCATTCTTCTTCCTGCTGGTCACTGAAGGCCACGTCCCTGTGACATAGCGTTCACTGGCTAGGAAGGAATGCTGATCTATTGCAGAGACAGCGGGCATGTGCAGTCTTTACAATAGCTCCTCACTCCCATCTGGGCTGTGAACTAGAGACATAACATAGATTGCCGGGAAGGCAGAAGACTGCCTGTGAATGTACGTAACCTCACAGGAAGCAGAAGAATCAGCCAGCTGGAGGTGAGGTGACCCAGGAGAGTGAAGGAGGCAGGAGAAGATCAGTGAGGAGAATATGACAAAAGTAGACTTGCAGGAGGAATAGGTGAGTACAGTTGTGTGTGTTACCTGCGTTTGGGATCCGCATGTATTAAGAACCAATGCTTTTTAATGGCAATGGTCATATGCCCGATATTTACCTGCGCACAAAAATGCGCAGTGGTAAATATAGGGCAGCAGATTTTAAAACGAAGGAAACTGCGGCACCTGTCTTTTTTGGATGAAAAACCCCTGGATGTTTCACCTTGTGCTCAATGGGGCCAGCTGCAGCAGTGCCGACCCCATTGAGAACATACAGTGATTGAATGACAGCTGAGAGCTGCCTCTTATTGGTCACAGTTCGCAGCCAATCAGAGGTAGACCTTTCAGCAGGCAGGAAGAATACCCACCTGGATGCACCTGAGCCCCGGCATCTGCGGAAAGGTGGGTATATATATATTTTTTAAACATTTTGGGGATGATTTTCAGGGAAGGGCTTGTATTTAATGCCGTTCCCTGAAAATTACTGCAGGGCTTGCTGGAAGCCCATTGCTTTCAATGGAGCCGGCTGTAGCGCTGGCTCTATTGAATTTAATGGGAGAGCATTGCGCTCCTCTGTCACAGCTGTGACAGCTATGGCATAGGATTTATTCATCTCTGCGGGGAGTCCTCTTGTCACTGGACACTGTGACAATGCTGTCACAGTGTTCAGTGACAAGGGGACTCCCCACGGAGATGAAGAAATCCTCTGCCACAGCTGTCACTGCTGTGGCAGAAAAACGCGATGTTCTCTGAGTGTCATTCAATCACTGTATGTTCTCAATGGGGTCAACGCTGCTGCCGCCAACCCCATTGACAACCAGGTGAAGCACATGGATGTGACAGCATCCAGGGGTTTCACATCCAAGGAATCCCCTGCTGCAGCTGTCACAGCCATAGCAGGGGATAGCGGGCAGTGCACTTTATGTGCGCAAAAACGCAGTCAACTGCATTTTTTTTCAGCGTGACACCCACTTCGGTCATGCAAATTTTTTTAGACAAGCATTTTTCCGCACATAAATTCGCACATAGAAACGCCCATCTGACTGAGCCCTTAATGACACAGCCTTTTCTTTATTTTCGGTTTCATTTCCTCACTTTTAAAAAATCATAACTTTTATTTTTCTCTTTACATATCTACAGGAGTGCTTATTTTTGAGGGAAACGATTTGTATTTTTCAATGGTACCATTAACCCCTTCATGACATGGCCTATTTTGGGTTTAAGGACGCAACAATTTTTGGCGGGTTTTCTTCTCCGTATATCAAAAGCCATAACTTTTTTATTTTTCCGGCGACGCGGCCGTATGAGGGCTTGTTTTTAGCGTGGCGATCTGTAGTTTTTATCCGTTCCACTTTTGGGTACATAGACTGTATTGTAAAACTTTTATTTTTTTTTTTATGATAGGAGGGAGAGAAAACGCATCAATTCTGCCATAGATTTTTTTTTTTTTACAGCGTTAGGCCTCGGTCACACGGGCGTTTTTTGCCGCGACATGACAGATGCGCATCTGCAAATCGCGTGACCGGGGCCGAAAAATCTGCTCCTAGCAGCGTTTCATTAGAAACGGGCCCGAGCAGTGCAGCGCTGTCCAGCGCATTGAATTCAATGGAGCCGGCAATACAGCCGGCTCCATTGAAAGCAATAGGCTGCGGGCGATCTCAGGATGAATTTTCGGGAAGGGCTTAAAAATATAAGCCCTTCCCTGAAATTCATCCAGAAATGTGTAAAAAGTTTTAAAAAAAATATAGTCACCTTGTCCCGGCAGACGGAGTTCATCCGCGGCCGGCCGGCAGTTCTCCTCAACTGCTGTGAGTAGTATTCAGCAGCCGAGGATTTAAAATCCCCGCCTGCTGAATGAGCTGCCTCTGATTGGTCACAGCCCTCACCAATCAGAGGCAGCTCTCACTCACCCATTCATGAATTCATGAATGGGTGAGTGAGTGCTGCCTCTGATTGGCTCAGCGCAGGGACCAATCAGGGGCAGCTCTCAGCTGTCATTCAGATCGCGGCAGGGAAGGGGTTAACAGTGGGGGGGCATCTCCGATGCCCCCCGCTGTTGCAGCGGGACACCGGCTGTGACTGACAGCCGGCTTCCGCTGCGGAATAGCGCGGGATCATATGTGATCCCGCGCTAACCCAAGGACGTAAGTTTATGCCCTGTTGCGGGAAGTACCCTGTTGCCAGGACGTAAACTTACGCCCTGCAGCGGGAATGGGTTAATGTACCACATGATTTACTCAAAAACATTAAAAAATTTCCAAGTGGAGTACAATAGAAAAAAATGCAATTCCGTCATATTTGGGGATGTATTGTTTCTACAGTGTACACATTGCATCAAAAAAGTCATGGGCTGGAGCGGGAGGGGTCGTGGCCCCTTTAAGAGGAAGCCCGGCATGACGCGTGGGGCCAGATAGCCGGTAGTCAGGAAGGGGTTAATGTTGGGTGGAGGTGGGGGTAGAAAGTGCTAGAAGATAGGTGTAAGGGTCAGGTTAGGTGGAAAGTTTAGTGGGAGGGGGATTATATAAAGAGGGGGTGCTTTATGGGAGGTCACCTTAGAGAGGAGATAGCGGAGAGTAGAGTACAGATTGTGAGAGTAGTAAAAAACTAACCTCGTGAGAGGGAGGACATGGAGAAGATGCTGGAGGAGCTCAGGGCAGCGGCAAGCCGGTACGGGCCAGATTGGCTGCAGGCTCAAGTGGCAGGAGCACTGAGGAGCGGAGCAGCAGCGGCAGCAGCAGCAGCAGAGGTATCGGGACCACGTGAGCCGGAGCGGAGGTCACGTCGGGCAAGACCGCCCGAGAGACTTATTGCGGAGGACAGCGCTCCCAGGGCTCTCCGGTGGCTCAGGAGTCCCTCAGGGGACCCTTGCAGTTCTGTTTCCCTCCCCAAGCCTCGGGGACGGGAGGCGCGGCTGCGGAGGAGTCCGTTGCAGCGGCCGGTGAACACGGCGAGCAGGACCACTCGTTCCCGCCGGGGGGCGGGGCCTGCGGCGTCGGGCAGCATGGAGGAGAGTTCCAGGACGGATGTCTCCCCCGGTGATGTACCGGCCGGGGGAGCATCCAGCAGCAGAATGGAGACAGCTGGGACGGCTGTGAGAGCCGGAGGCAGCGGCAGGGAGAAGAGGAGAGGCAGCACGGTGGCCCCTGTTGGTGAAGTGCCGGCCAGGGGACGAACCGGGTCCAGCAACAGCCGTCGACAGATCCAACAGGAACCCGCTGGGACGAGCGCGGGCAGGCTTCGGTCGGTTGTGTTCCTTCCTCAGCGGGAGGAAAGTCGCCAGGAGCAGGACGGTTCGGATGGGACCAGCAGCGACGCGGATGTCCAGGACCTCGCAGGGCCGGCTGGTGGGGACACAGCCTCCATGCAGCCAGGTGAGCATGGCTCATTGTCTTGTTTGTCCAATGATGCATTTGTAGGGCGGTTAAGGGGAGCAGGTGTTAATATGGGGGAGGATAGTCTTTTAAGGGGGGCATTTGGGGGTGAGTTAAGGGAGCTTATGGGGAATGTTCGGGAATTGTTACAGCGGTGTGAAGGGGGCATGGGAGCGGGGGTGGGTTGCGTCATGGGTACCACAGGTCGCTAGAAATGAAGTGGGGGTCGGGGGTAGCTCTGGAGTTACGGAGGTTGCAGGTAGCGTGCGGAATACTGGGGTTACTGTAGCGGTTCAGACTGAAAAGGATGGCGAGGCTATTCGTCTCGACGATAAGGCTCGGGGAGAGGTGTATGTTTGTTTTGAGGGGTGCACCTAAAGAAAGAGGTTAGGGAAAAAATCTGGAGGGACGAGTATGTGGAGATTTTTTCCTTGTTGCCTCTTGAGAAGTTTAATTTGGAGAAGGGGAAGCGGACCGAGACTAAGAAGGATGAAGAGGAGAAGAAGCGCTGGCGGCTTATTCCTCAGACATTTGCAAACTGGCTACAAGCCTTTGCAATTTTAGCGGGGGTGATTGGGGAGAAGGCGCCGGAGAATTGTTCTGCGCTTTTTTGTTATTTGGACTCCATCGGGGAGGCGTATAGGACTTATGGCAGTCAGGCATGGTTGAGGTATGACGAGCAGTTTCGTCAGCGGAAAGCGGTGCGTCCCAGTATCCGTTGGGATCATAAAGATATTGGGTTATGGCTGAAAGTCATGGCTCCTACGCGTTTCGGGCAGTCCTTTCCCGGGGCCGCCGGATCATCCGGCGCAGCTAGTGGAAGGAGTTCGGCAGGAAGCACAGGGGCGCTGGGGCAGAGGAAAGCAGGGTTTTGCTGGCAATATAATGAAGGCCAGTGCAAGTTTGGGGCAAGTTGTCGCTTCAAACACAATTGCTCCATTTGCAGCGGGTCGTCCCATGGGGCGTCTAAGTGTTTTCGGCGAGGAAAGGGAAAGAGTGGGGGTACTGAGGGTAAAAGGGAGGACGCCGGTGAGAGTTCGCAAGATGGCCCCCTTTCTAAGTAGATATCCAGACACAGAAAATGGGCATTTGTTGTTGCAGGGGTTTTCGGAAGGTTTTCGGATACCGGAGCCAGAGCATAGAGTCCCCCCTTCCGTTAGGAATCTACGCTCAGCGAGGGAATTCCCAGCAGTTGTAAGGGAGAAGTTGTTAAAAGAGGTCGCTTTGGGGCGCATGGCAGGGCCGTTTGTTACTCCGCCGGTTCCTAATTTAGTTGTTTCCCCGTTGGGAGTGGTCCCAAAAAAGGAACCGGGCAAATTTCGGTTGATCCACCATCTTTCGTATCCGAAAGGTGAGTCGGTTAATGATGGAATTGCGCCAGAGTTGTGTTCAGTTGTTTACACGTCGTTTGACGCGGCTGTTAGGTGGGTTCAGAGATGTGGACAGGGGGCATTATTAGCCAAGACGGATGTGGAATCGGCGTTCCGATTATTGCCGGTTCATCCGGAGAGTATTCATTTGTTGGGATGTATTTGGGAAGGTGAATATTTTGTTGACCAATGTTTGCCTATGGGCTGTTCGATTTCATGCGCTTATTTTGAAGCGTTCAGTTCTTTTTTGGAATGGGTGATTAGGGACGTGTCCGGAGTGCAATCTTTTTTGCACTATTTGGACGATTTTTTGTGCGTGGGTCCGGCGGGGTCCAAAGTTTGCACATTACTGTTGTCAAGGGTGCAATGGGTAGCAAACAAGTTTGGTGTACCATTGGCATCGGAGAAAACGGAAGGTCCGGTGACCTGTTTGAGTTTCTTAGGAATTGTTATTGATACGATCAGAATGGAATGCCGGTTGCCCGAGGACAAGCTGCGTGCATTGCGTTATGATTTGGGGAAGGCGAGTCAGGCAAAAAAGATTACCCTGCGCGACTTACAGTCGCTATTGGGAAAGTTGAATTTTGCCTGCAGAATCATGCCTATGGGTCGGATTTTTCGTCGAAAAATAGCGGGAGCCACTGCGGGGGTAAAAGCAGCTCATCACTTTATACGTGTTACCGCTGAGATTCGGGCAGATTTAGCAGTTTGGGTTTCCTTTTTGGATTAGTACAACGGTAGGTCTTTGTTTATAGACCAGGAGGTTGATCATTTTGATTGGGAACTGTTTACAGACGCAGCAGGGACGACAGGTTTTGGCGCTTATTTTAAGGGACAATGGTGCGCTGCTCCTTGGCCCGAGGAATGGCGGCTGAGTGGAGCAGTTAAAAATTTAGTTTTGTTAGAATTGTTCCCTATTGTGGTCGCTGTCTCCGTATGGGGAGAAAGGTTCAGGAATAGGAAGGTGCGCTTCCATTGCGACAATATGGGAGTCATACAAGCGATTAATGGGGTAACAGCTCGATCTCCACCAGTGGTGAATTTGCTGCGGTATCTGGTGTTGTCTTGTTTGTCGTTGAACGCGTGGATTGTGGCTGTTCACGTCCCCGGGACGGATAACGGTTTAGCTGATGCGCTTTCTCGTTTTCAGTGGGAGCGGTTTCGGGCGTTGGCACCGGAGGCAGACGAGGAGGGCCGGATTTGTCCCCCGGAATTATAGAACGTGCCAGACGTGCTGCGCAAGGTCTGATAGAGAGTTCGTTGGCACAGGGTACGTGGAAGGCGTATGAGTTGGCCTGGGGACAATGGCAGCAGTGGGTAATCGGGCAGGGAGGAATGGAGTCGGAGAGTGTTAACGAGGAAGTTTTATTGACCTTTTTAGGTAATGCAAAGGAAATGGGTTGGTCTGTGTCAAAGGTGAACCGTTTCATCCTGGGCTTAGTTTTTGGTTTGAAGCTTCGGGGGTTAAAAGACATTACCAAAAGTTTTTTGGTGGGGCAAGCCCTGCGGGGTTTTCGCAAAGGGCAGGCGGAAAAAGATAGGAGGCGTCCAGTCACATTTTCAATTTTGGAGAGTATGGGGGCAGTTTTGAAGGAAATTTGTAGAGATGGATTCGAAGAGGCTTTGTTTCGCAGCGTTTTTTCACTAGCCTTTTATGGAGCTTTTAGGTTGGGGGAAATGGTGTCACCCAACAAGGCGGTAAGAGGAGGTTTGCATTTTGCGGATGTGTCTTTGGGCGAGGGGTCTTTGGAAATTGTGCTCAGGAGGTCGAAGACGGATCAGTTTGGGAGAGGAAAAATGGTCCTTTTGGGTCAAGTGCCGGGGGCCAAGTTATGTCCCGTACAGTGCTTTGAGGTGTACAGAAAGGTTAGGACGGATAAGCCTGGCCCGCTGTTTATTCATGCAGATGGGTCCTTTTTGTCAAAATTTCAGTTCAACGCCGTTTTTAAAAAAGTCATGTTGAAGTTGGGATTGGAAGGCAGGTATACTTCCCATTCCTTTAGGATTGGAGCTGCAACGGAGGCGGCAAGTAGGGGATTGGGGTCTGACATGGTGAAAAAGATTGGTAGATGGAACTCGAGAAGGTTCCAGATTTACGTTCGACCAGAGTTAGTGTGTGATTAAGATATAATTAAAAAAATAAAGAAAAAAAAATAACTTAAATTTATATATATATATATAGTTATTTAAATAAGTAAAGTGGGGTGGGGGGTTTACAATGGGAAATGATACGTGATTTCTATCCTTTTACAGGTCAGGAGCGACCGGCTCTGGTTTGGATCCTTGGACACTCGTATGTGTACTGGGCAGTGGAGCGTGCCAAGGTCCGACCAAGTGGAAGGCAGTTGGGATTTAGGAGGGAGGTAGCGGTGCTCTGGTGGTTGGGAATCAGGGGCATGAAATGGTGCCAAGTTCTGAAGGAGGTGGAGAGGTTTGGGCGCATTGATAGGAGCCCGGACATACTGGTACTACACGTGGGGGGCAATGATCTGGAAAGTCGCCCTGCTCGGGAATTGAGACGGGATATCCAGTACGATTTCCTGCGACTTAGAAAATTGTACCCAAACATGATCATCGTTTGGTCTGAAATCATCCCACGGAAGCAGTGGTGATTTGCCAGATCATTGATAGCCATTAACAGGGCTACAGTAAAAATTAATAGGCACATCTCGGCATTTGTAGCACGGAACGGTGAGGTCTGCGTGCGACACACGGAGTTAGAAAAAGGGGTTGGAAAGTATTGGGCAGAATACACCTGAATGATGTGGGCGTTGACATTTGGGCTGTGGGGGTGCAAGAGGGGATCGAAAGGGCGTTGATGTTGTTGGGGGCGGCGGAGGCTAAGGTTTAAGCCGTGCTGGCTGTGGCGGGTGGGGGGGTCCTTGGAGTCGGTGGAAATTGTGTAGGGGGGGAGTTGGGTGGGCATGGTCCTACCCGTTAAGACTCCCTCCTCTGTAATCGGTGTAGTATCTGGTGCAGGGACTTGGCCTGGTGGTGGGGGTCAGTAGACCCTCCGCCGGCTGTAAGCCCCAAGTGTGGTAGCCACCTAAGGGCGGCTTGCGTTGTCCCTGAGCCTGTCTACGGCTGTGGGACAGAGTGTATTAGTTTGAGTGTGGTAGCACCAGATTGTGTGACTCTAAGGACTCCCCCCTCGTTAATTTTGGTAATTATTGTAGAGTTTTGTTAATAAAGGCTGCTGTGGCCAAAAATTTATCCAAAGAAAAAGGTGTTTGTCCTTATTGGGAAGGGTACAGAAAGAGGGGCATTCTGGCCTCCAGGCGTCATGACAATTTAATCTGTGGGACAGTATAATTACAATACTACAAAATACATACAGTTTTACTTTTGCTGCACTACTCATAAAAAATAAAATATCTTTGCAAAAAATAAAATTTTCTGTCATCTTCTGAAAAACATATCTTTTTTATTTTTCCGTTGATATAGTTGCATGAGGGCTCATTTTTTGCTGAACTTCCCGTAGTTTCTATTGATATAAGGGCGAGCACCCACTGGCGTTTTTTTACCTGCGTTTTGCGTTTTGCGTTTTTCCTGCACAGGCATAGAGATAACATGTGTTCCTGTCCACTGGCGTTTTTTTTGCGTTGCGTTTGCGTTTTTAACATAGGAACTGTCAGTTGCATATGTGTCCTTATTTTTCTCCTAATGCACCCATGAATGTCAATGGAAATTAACGGAAAAATCGCGGGAAACGCGGCGAAAACGCTGCGTTTTTTTCCCGCGGAAAACGCAATCGCCAGTGGGTGCTCGCCCTAATTTTGGAGCTTTTGTGAATTTTTGATCACATTTAAGTAAATTGTTTCATGAGATGGCATAACCAAAAAAGCGCAAGAGTACCAGATTTTTTTTCTGATGACAGGGCTCAGTCACACGGGCGCATCCGGGCGCCAATGCGCCCGTTTTCCTGCACGAAGAAGACGACCGCACCTGCAGTGCGGACGACTCTCCGCAGCGCCGGAAGAAAGAACACATGACCGGCAATGGAGCAGGTCATGTGTTCTTTCTGCCGGCGGTGCGGAGAATCATCTGTACCTGCAGTGCGGCCGTCTTATCCTTCAGGAAGACAGGCGCATCGGCGCCCGAATGTGCACGTGTGACTGAGCCCTCACTGTGCAGGATAAATAATGTGTTACTTTGATAGAGTCCATTTTTTTTTAAATGTGAGAATACCAAATATGCTTTTATTTTTTTATTATTAATATGGGAAAAATGATTTTTTTATTTACTTCCTTTATTGTTTTCCACTAATTAAAAAATCATATTTTTTTTTTTTACTTTTCACATTTTTTTTAGTCCCCATAGGTGACTTGAGCTTGCAATTGTTTGATCACTCATACAATGTAATGTAAAATGACAGCATTACATTATACTGCATTTTAACAGGCATTCATTCATGATAGCTCTGGGTGCTTTCAGAGGGCCCCATCT
The DNA here is from genome assembly GCF_035609145.1 of Eleutherodactylus coqui. Taxonomy (NCBI): domain Eukaryota; kingdom Metazoa; phylum Chordata; class Amphibia; order Anura; family Eleutherodactylidae; genus Eleutherodactylus; species Eleutherodactylus coqui. The sequence continues at coordinate 229,819,758 of NC_089837.1, read as the reverse complement.
GCAATAGCAACCGAATGGCACCCGGGATAGCATTAGGACCCATGAACAACTATCAAGACATTTAAATGCAGATGTCAGAATTGACAGCAGCATTTAGAGGTTTAAGAACCACGAACACCACTAAGACTGTTGCAGGTGAGTGTCTGCTATCACAGACAACCAACACCCGCCTTGATTTAAGCGTGATCGGCTTGCAATCCTGCTTAATATCATGTCTATACTATTTCAGATAGCTAAAAAGGAAAGACAATAACTGTGACTCTGGTGGTGTAAGAAAAAGTCTTTTCTTTTCTGCCATTAGCAAGATTTAGTTTAAGCTATCTTGTGCACAATGGGAAATCTTTGTTATAAACAAGTGTTGCCTCAGAGAGCTTAATGTCATTTGTGGCTGTCATCAGTGTGACAAGCACTGCCAAATTCTCATTCGACATCACGAAAGGAGCACGCAAGGTTTTTGGAAAAAAGTTTTCCTAAGCCATAGAATTAGTCGTGTGGTTTCCTGATAGCACAGCCTGTTTCTGAGAAAAGACAGACTCATCATTATGTAATAGAACCCCTTCTGCTATGAGTAAATAAGAAACAGAAGAGTAATATAATAATAAAAAGAGTAATCACCTTACCATCTTTAGTAAACCAGCTGCTATCCTTGTTAAAGGGAATGTGTAATCAGAAAATGACTTGTTTAAATTAAGTTTTTAATTAAATATATTCTTAAGAATTTTTTTCAATGTCATGATCTACTGTATGTTGAAAAAAATCCTGAAAATATGCAGTTTTCCCTCCAGCCACAAAGTCTTACAGTAGGCTACTACTTCCTGGTTTGTAGAGATCACTTTTCAACAGTCATCTCATTATCATCACAGGGAGGATTGCAATGAAAGAAAACATCTATATAGGGTCTGCATTCACCCTGGTCGACAACTTGTCTACTGGTGGTAACAACCACCTTTGTAGAGGCGCTCTTCTCATGCCAAGGATTTGGCTTGGTTATTACTAGAGATGAGCGAGCACCAAAATGCTCGGGTGCTCGTTACTCGAGTCGAACTTTCAGTGATGCTCGAGAGTTCGTTTCGAGTAACGAACCCCATTGAAGTCAATGGGCGACTCGAGCATTTTTGTATATGACTGGTGCTCCGATAAGGTTTTCATTTGTGAAAATCTTAGCAAATCACCAAAGTCACGTAAAAAACACAGAAATGGATAGGGCAGGCGAGGAGCAACATGCAGGGCTGCATTTTGGGCTCCGAGGTCTCACTGTTAAGCCACAATAGTGGCAAGAGTGAGACACCCCCCCCCCCCGCGCACTGTCAGCATAACGATCGTTCTCCTCTGCCACAGCTGTAACAGCTGTGGCAGAGAAGAACGATGTTAGCCCATTGAATTCAATGGAGCCGGCAATACAGCCGGCTCCATTGAAAGCAATGGGCTGCCGGCGAGCGCGGGATGAATTTTCGGGAGGGGCTTAAAAATATAAGCCCTTACCTGAAAAAGAAAGATTTTAGTGTAAAAAAGAATAAAAATGCAGGCATTGTCTTCAATGGAGCCGCTGCTGCTGCCGGCGACTCCATTGAAGACAATGGTCCGCTCGCTAGCACACCTGAATTCTTTTTCAGGGAAGGACTTTACATATATAAGCCATTCCCTGGAAATGAATTAAAAGTGATTTAAAAAACAAAAAAATAGATACTCACCTCCCTTCAGCTGTTGGGGCACAGCCTCGTGTTCTCCTGCTGTCCCCTGCACTGTGGTGCTGAACTGCTGTCATTCAGCTGAGAGCTGCGCTGAGCCAATCAGAGGCAGCATTCACTCACCCATTCATGAATTCATGAATGGGTGTGAGTGAGATCTGTCTCTGATTGGTCAGGCTGTGACCAATCAGGGGCATGTTTGACTCACACCCCCTTCACACCCACTGCAGACCAGCCGCGCTGAACTCCGTCTGCCAGGACAAGGTGAGTATATATATATTTTTTATTTTTACACATTTCTGGATGAATTGCAGGGAAGGGCTTATATATTTAACCCCTTCCCGACAATTCATCCCGCGATCGCCGGCAGCCCATTGCTTTCAATGGAGCCGGCTGTATTGCTGGCTTCATTGAATTCAATGGTCAGTGCTCGTGTAATCGAGACGAGTACCGCGTGGTGCTCTTCTCGAGTAACGAGCATCTCGAGCACCCTAATACTTGAACGAGCTTCAAGCGCGGACGAGTATGCTCGCTCATCTCTAGTTATTACCACTTGGGTTTTACTACTGGGGTAATGGTAGTAATAATTTGCTCTGTCACACTCCATTATTAGGGCCCCAACATGCTGAAACAACATTTATTGGCCTTGAAACCAAAGGTAACACAGTTCTGTGAACATGTCTGAACGATTGCAGGCTAGGAGCTTAAATAGCTACAAACCATTTGTAACATACACGTCCCTGTTTAAGAAGGGTAGCAGTCTGATATATAAACTCACATATAGCCCTGTTCATTAGTAGTCACCTTGGTTGTCGGTGAAGTCTGTAAAGTCCAAATGCTTTTCTAATTAAAGCTGAGATAGAGGGCAGTTTCTGCCCTTGCACAAGGACTCGAAGAAGTTAGGCCTCAGCAGAGCAGAGTTCAGCACAGACTCTGGATGCATAGTACAGGCATTGCCACGTGTACAAGGGGTGCCCAATAAAGCTGCTCACTCTAGTCTGCTTGACAGCCTGCTTCAAGCATTTGCAACAGAGCTGTACCAAAGGGTCTGGTAGAGCACTCCAACTGGTAGCTAAACACATCCTTGTCCTACTTCACCCTAGCAGGAACTGGCCAAAAGCCAGGGGCGAGTGTGCATCCTGTGTTTGACCAATCATGTGCTCTCCTGCAGCCAATGAACAGCAGTACATATTCTGCTATGGAGACAACGTTTGCACGTACAACATAGCCACAAGGCGTCAGCATAAAACAAAGATTGATGCTGTTCTATGTTGTTCCTCTACAGCAGAGGTTGCCAAACATTTTTGCCCCGTAGACCACTTGACGATTTTTTTATTTTCCGTAGAGCCCCTGCCTGCCTAGTATTGAATTTTCCTTAACTTATTAAAGTCAAATGGGTTTTACATAGCTGACACAGTGCTGCTCACTTAGATCAGGTTTTTTGTATAGTGGACAATTGAAAAAAGAGAAAAACATGTACAATTGTTATTCAGATCTTTATTAAAAAGACACAAGATGCTAATATGTAAATATTTGAATTTGGGACGAAACAAATCAGAATCTATTAAAATTATTGCATAAAATGAATACACAAATAATGCTGTTAATGGGAGAGAAGAGCTGAATGCTCTGGTAGCAATTGTTCAATATTTGGCTTCAAATTAGTGAGGTGTAGTCTCACATCTCAATGTCCGGTGATTTGCAATCGAATTCTATTTTTTGTTAGAAGATTGGTGACCCCGCGAAACCCCTTTCCATGAGGTATGAAGATAAAAAAACATATCAAAAACTTTCTTGCGATAATCCATAATGCAGGATAAGCAACAGGTATGCTGGCAATGTGTTGCTGCCAGTTTGAAAACGTGTAACAACTTGCACATGAACATAGCACACCGCAAAGCAGATAGGTATAGTTTGTGCAAAACCGCTCTGGCAGATAATGTGAAAACGATGCACTGAAGAAACTTTATAGGTAAATTAGCTACTGCGCAGGTTTGTTTTGTCTGTCGCCAGAGTGCAAGTAGTTTTGCGCAAACTCTACATAAACAATTTTCTGAAAGGTGTATTATGTCATTTGTAGAACGCCTAAATGTTGATGATGATCTGCCTAAATGGAGTCCGCTCATGTGGACCCCCATTTACATCTCGTGCAACCCCAAATTTTTTCTTGTTGACATGGGGGTCCATATAGACCACTTTGGGAACCTGTGCTCTGCAATGTCTAAACCCCCTACATAGAGATAATGCAGAATCCACCAATGACCTCTACAGATAACAGAACATGCCTAGAACACTCTCATAGAAATCAAAAGTGACATCTCCAGACACTAGGCTTATACTGTAAAGCTCAACTTTAAATGCTGTTAAAAGCAATATAGGCAAGATGCCTCCAGCCTACCCCTATAATCTTGTACAGAAAAAAAAAAACTACAATCAAAAGTTAAAAGCAGATAAAAAATGAAATATGTATAATCTGCTTTTATTTAGTTTAAAAAATATAGGTGATGCTGTACATTACCTTTAATATGTAATAACATTACAGTTAACATGCAGTCAAAAATAACCACCTTAAATGATTGTGAACACGTCATGAAAGTGAGGTCTGGTTACTCTCCATCAGTTTGATATTTGACCCTAGACGTCCATTTCAAATAGTTAATAGGATTACGATCTTTCATGATTTAAAAGCTCCTGCAATAAATTTAGCCTTATCAGGCCTTAGTCACACGGGCGTTTTTTCCCGCGATTTGCGGATCGCACGACGGATGCGCATCCGCAAATTGCGTGACCGGGGCCGAAAAATCACCCGAAAAACTGCTCCTAGCCACGTTTCATTAGAAACGGGCCGGAGCTGTCCAGCGCATTGAATTCAATGGAGCTGTCAATACAGCCGACTCCATTGAAAGCAATGGGCTGCGGGCGATCTCACAATGAATTTTCGGGAAGGACTTAAAAATATAAGCCCTTTTCTGAAATTCATCCAGAAATGTGTAAAAACCAAAAAAAATATATATACTCACCTGGGCTCGGCAGACGGAGTTCAGCCGCGGCCGGCCGGCAGTTCTCCTGCTCTGCTCTGTTCTATAATTTATCGGAAGAGCGCATAAAAAGTGCTCATGTGTCCGATACCATTGCAAAGCAATGGTTTTATAAAATCGCCGGACGCATGCGCATGCACAAATCGTGCGAAAAAACGCCTGTCTGACCGAGGCCTCAAAGTGTATACAGTATATATCTGTGCAACCAATTTTGTATTGCTATATAGCATATAAAAAACAAACACATTTGGTGCAAAGACCAATTTACACACAAAATAATCGTTCAAAAGATAGGTTTTTGAGTAATTGTTTTGCATAAACTACTAATAGATGCTAATGTCCATTAACAGCTTATCACCTTCATGTAAATGAGCCTCTGGAGCTGTATGCAGAGAACAGCAGGTGGTCTGTAATCTGCATTCAGCTCCTTTGTTCTGCCATGGGCTGCCACGGGCTTTCTGCTGAATACAATGTAATCAGCAGCTCCCTTGGAGAATACAGCACAATGGACAGCAAACACAGCATGCAGTCTGTGTTATCTTCTCTCCTGCTGAACTATGTATTTTATGCTCACCTAAAAATCATCATTCAGCCAAAGAGTGGAAGATGGGAGCATTTACACATAACGATTATTGTTCAAATGATGGCTTTTGAACACATTTTGAGCGATAATTGTTGCGTGTAAATGGCCCTTAAGGCCTGTTGAAGGGACAGACAATGACTCATAGTGTCATTGCCTTTGAATATGTGGCATTAAAAAGGCATTTTTTTATTCTTTGGAGAGCTAACCTGAATATTTTTTTCCCTAGGAGGCATTGCATGGTGTATAAGACTCCCTTTCAACTTGGTGCTCTTCACAAAGAGAAACTGTACCCCCTCAGACCAGTTTCTTTGGAACAGCAAAAAAGTTGAGAGAAAAGAAATGAAGCTCATTTATGAACATTTCTTGTATTCAACATATTACTGATTCAGCACACTTTGGAGCTGTCTTGCAAATACAAAAAGTGTAATGTATTGCCTATGAAATACAAGACACTGGTAAAGGTCAAGGGCTTTTTTAGTTAAACGCCATGAATAATCAGTGATAAGAGTTGGTATATATGAACAATGCATTGAACAGAGGAATGCTTGTGACAGATTAAACATTGCTATACTTTATGCAAGATACAACACTGTGGTAAAGCATAATGCATATGCTTCTGACTAGAATTTAATGCCCCGTATCACTTAAGTGGCTGGTTATACCAATGCATTGTTTAAGGCTTTCACCAAGGAAACTGACTGTTTACTTTAAAGAAAGAAAAAAATAGATAAGTTGAAAGTACTGAAATAGCTGTAACAATAAAAGGTTTATGATGGTAAAATCAATAGAAATAGTTTATTGCGCTTTAGTCGCAAAGCAAAATTTCTCCATCTTCAGAGCTGTTGCTTGAATCTAATAATTTTTTTGGCTATTGTTTACCGATGTAAGTATTAATGGAAGACTACAGCCTCATACATTAGGAAAAAGCTCTAAATAGTTCAGGTCCTTTACAGAGTATCTTATGTCAGCAACTATTTGCATTCAAAGATGAATATCACAACTTTACTTCTGTGAGATTCGTACTGACAAAGAACACTGTATATACCTCCTTGTGACATCAGTGGCATATACAGGTACAGCTGAAGGAGTTCTCCAAATGTGTAATAAATGTAATGTTCACATTCATTTGTGCATTGATGCCCCATCCAAAATGGACAGGTCAGCGTACGGTGCTAAGCCTCACCCTCTCCATCCACGCAGCTGTTTAAGACATTACAGAACATGCACTAATGCTTAGAAAAGGAAAAAAAGGAAAAAGAGACATAGTGAGCTGCCAGTCGCATAATGCTATGATATCAACCATTTGCGATACTTTGGAAAAGAGATGGTTGTTTCCACTGACTAACAATAAGCTGGGGCAGTGATGTTGTCACATAACTGACATAGTAACTTAGTATGTCTTTTTTTGTCTTACATATGTCCATTCACTTCAGCGTATTACCCCCAATGTTGATCCAGAAGAAAACACAAATAAACTAATGAGGTAAAAGATAATTTTCCCAATTTAAGAGAAAAAAACGTTCCTGACTCCAATCTGGCAATCGGAATAATCCCTGGCTCAACAACCCTTCTAAAGTTATTAATGATTATAACATATAATATTGTATCGCTCAAGAAAGATGTCCAGGCCCCTTCTTGAACTCTTATAGAATTTACCATCGCTACATCCTCAGGCAGAGAGTTCCATAGTCTTACTGCTCTTACAGTAAAGAACCCCCTTCTATGTTGGTGTGGAAAGCTTCTTTTCTCTAGACCTAGAGGATGCCCCATTGTTACTGTCACAGTCTTGGGTACAAGTAGATGATGGGAGAGATCTCTGTATTGTCCACTAATCTATATATATATATATATATATATATATATATATATATATATAGTTATTAGGTCAGCCGTCTTTTTTTCTAAACTAAATAATCCCAATTTTGACAAACTCTCTGGGTATTGTAGTCCACCCAGTCAATTAATTACTTTGGCTGCCTACCTTCGTACCCGTTCAAGCTCTGATATGCCCTTCTTGAGTACCGCTGCCAAAAACTGTACCCAATATTTCATGTTTGGCCTGACTAATGACTGCCTCTGAAAATGACAGATCGGAGCATCTTATGGACATGCATCCATATATGTATGAACAATATATTTACTGCACCAAATAAACATTTGTGCCATGAGGACCGCTTTAAGGTCCAAGCAATGAATGTGAGCTGTACAAGGTTCCATACAAAACTGTGATGTAATACAACCCTATGCATACAGCCTTTTTGCTGCTCGTTGCAATAGTTGCTATACTTTAAAAAGAGTGCAGACTTTTAAACAACGGTGTGTCTAAAGCTAGAAATAGCTTTTCTAGTAATTTTCCACTCTGGCAATTAGATAAGTGTCATGAGCGAGTGACCCTCTTTGACTAGGGTCTTCATTTATAACATGTCCAGAATACCTGCAGTCTGCTAAATAGTGCTTCAAACGGAGAATAGGTTTGAGTTATTTTCCTTACTCTTCAGTTTTCTTAAAAGTTTTTGCCAACAAACAAATTTACAGTCATTAATATAATGTTTGCTCATTCCTTCGTTGTCCAGCTTTCCTTTGTTGTTGTGCTGCTTAATTTCTAAAAATATTAAGGTAATTACTCCAATGTAGCAAAAACTTTCCATTGCTAGAAAGTTATATGGTAAATCAACATCAACTGCCTTCTGAACAGCCTTTATTTTCTTCACATTTAAATGTAAATGAAAAAGTTAGAATAATAAAAACACGAGCATTAATTTACTGCTGGTCATTCAGTTCTTAAAAAATAATTTCAACATTTCAATGAAACTTTATGTATGGCAAAAACAAATCTAGCAGTCGACCACAAGCATACCCTGGGTGAACATAGTAAGAATAATTAGAAGTCATTTTCTTGGTAGTTAAGATGTAATGGTATTTTAAGCTTTGTGCAGTGATGTTTATGGAATGAAATTGCAGATGAAGTCCTTGGGGGATTCAATTACTAAGAAAAACCAGTATTTTTCTTTAATATTTTCCCAAGGTCATTATCATTGTACATTTTAGAAAGCAATATAGAAATATAGATTTGATCACAAGCTACCAGTGTGAACCATTATTGAAAATATTATATACTGCACGCATTATAAGACAGCTTCAAACATATGTCTTCACAACACTTTAAAAAGTGGTGACAATATGTCTTAATTGAAATTAGTCCTTAAGAGAACATTGTAAATCATATTCCTTCAATAATTCGAGAGCAATACAAGCAACTACTAGCTTAGCAATATACTATGATTTACCTGTTTGATTACTTCTTCTCTAGCAATTTTCTGCATACACTATGTTTTTGCAAAAGTATCTGATCATAGTGGAGCAGTTTATGGATCCTCTTCATTTCCCATATAAACTACTGTAACATTATCCTCTTTGGCTGCCTTTCTAATGCTGTTGCACCCCTCCAATCAGAGGCGTAAGTTGAAGCTCCTGGGCCCCAATGCAAAACCAGGAACTATAATGCTTTATTCATAGTACTGGGCTCCCTATATGGAGAAGAGAGGCCTTATGGGCCCCCTAAGGCTCCTGGGCCTGGGTGCAACCGGATCCTCTGCATCCTCTATAGTTACGCCCCTGCCTCCAATCCTCTCTCAACTCCACTCCCTCCCCTCATCTCTTCTCTTATTCTTCTACTGCTTCTTCTCTCTACCAGTTTTATCACTGGCTACCCCTTGTCCAGCAAGCTCATTTTAAAGTACTAACAATGGCATAAAGGGCAGTATGCAATATGCTTCTTCACACAGCTCTGCTTTTATCTCCCAATATCTCCCCAAATGTAATTTTCCATTCTTGCAAGACCAACTTCTCTGTTTGCCTCTTGTCTTCTCCTTACTTTATCAAGTTTAAGAGTTTTCTCTCACGTATCCCTTGTATTGTGAAACTCTCTACCTTCACTTACCAGACTCCTGCATTCACTTGGGGTGATTTTCACACATGATATCTGACTGATTGCAATATGGTCAGATATCGCTTGTGAACAAGTACATTGGTTTCAATGTGTTTATTCAAATGAGCGATTTGTATCTCGGACCAATGATCTGTGATTGTATAATCATTGCATGTCCTATTTTTCAGCGGTTGTTATTTTCGAATTATCTATTTCTTCCCATTACAGCCCAAAAAATTGCATCTCGCTTGCATATAAATGCGATTTTCATGGTCTTGATATGCATGTTGTAGAGAAACGATGTGGTTTTTCAATGGTACCACTTAATGTGCCGTAAAATGTACTGAAATACTTTTAAACCTTTTCTAAGTGGAGTTAAATGAAAAGAAAACACAATTGTGCCAATGTTTTTGGGTGGATTGGTGATTATATGATATCTTTATTTCGTGGGTCAATTGGGTCAGTTGCAATATCAAATTTGTATCTTGTTTTGTTGAACTACTCTGGTACTCTATGCTGTAATCCTATTTATGGTACCATATCTGTTTAAGAAACTCAGATCCTTTTAAATCTTCAGATCGGTGGAGGCCTACATTCTTCAAACAGCCCACAGCACATATAATATACCAGTAAGTTTTAGTCTCCCATCCCTGCTTCCTTACCCTTCTTCCAGGTGTCATTCCAGACATTGGATACCCTTCACTCTGTCAGATGGGTGATGTCTGATGCTCTGCTCCTCATGAGTGTTGGTGTGGAAGGTTTAACTTGGTGTATGCATGCATGAGGTTCTGGGAGGGGTTCTCCTGAGTCTGTTGGTGTGCAGAAATCTGGTGTGAACAATGTCTTGCTCAGTGTCTGTTTGTAGGTGTATGGATGCTTGGTGTTTATTATATCCCATGTTGCTGTAAAGATGCCTGTTGCGTGTTATGCCCTTGTCTGGTGTTCCTGCCTATTTCTATTCATGTCAAGACAGGTGTTCACTAGGTTCCAGTGTGGCTTTGTCTTGATTGGGGCGATCACCCTGGCTGTAGGCAGGGTACCCTTTCCTGTGGTTTAGTTATCTTATTAGTGTGAGTACTCTAAAGATAATGAGGACCCTTTGTGGGGGCTTGTGAGCTTAAGTATTCTGGCCAAAATATTAACCAATACCTCATACATATTTATATTCCCATCTGTTTTAGCACTTTGATAAGTATTTGGCTGTTTGGTGTTGTTGAAAGATCGTGTGTAGAGATGAGCGAGTATACTCGCTAAAGGCAATTGCTCGAGCAAGCATTGCCTTTAGCGAGTATCTCCCCCGCTCGAGACTGCAGGTTCGGGTGCCGGCGTGGGGGAGCGGTGGGTAGTGGCTGTCAGCAGGAGGGAGCGGGGGGGGGGGGGGGAGAGAGGGAGAGAGAGATCTCCCCTCCGTTCCGCCCCGCTCTCCCCGGCAGCTCCGTGCCCGCTGCCGGCACCCGAACCTGCAGTCTCAAGCGGGGGAGATACTCGCTAAAGGCAATGCTCGCTCGAGCAATTGCCTTTAGCAAGTATACTCGCTCATCTATAATCGTGTGTGTTCAGCACAGGTCCCTACCCATGTACAAGCTGGCGTCACAACAAACTAACATCTTACCCTATCCGATTTCGCTGGTAGCAGGTTATAACAACTACCTATTTTTATTGTGTTTTTATTAGTTTATTTATTATTTTTACCACTGGCAGTAGTCTCACCCTAGACCGGCATTTTCCACTCTGCTAGGAGAGGAGTGGCAGAGCCACTGTGACTGCCATTTTATTTTTGCCCCACTGCCAAAGTACCTTCCAAGTCTGGGTCGCTGTACACCCCGCAATCTATGTACCACTGTAATTCACTGTAGGTTTATTAAATCTACAACATAGATGACAAAGGTTATGGGAAATGTCCCCATGATTGTCTAAATTGTTGGTAAATTATAATAACTGTCATTGTAGTACTTAAAGGGACTATATCACCTAAAAAGACATATTCCATTTTTCTAATCTGTTTTCATTTTCTAATTGAAGAATTTTTGATTCTGCTGTCTGCGCATGACTATGGGGGCCGCCATCTTTCCCAAGCTATATTTAACAGCATTTGAAGCATTTAAAGATTATGCTTTCTGGCAGCTTCATAGGCCATTCACAAAATGCACAGGAAGGGACCAATGGACGTGTATGAGAGACTGTTCTAGACATGCACTATCACTTGTACAGAGGTCATTTTTCAGGGAGGTGGAGTAGATAATCATAGTGTATCACCTAGGTGTTATCTGCATATAGGTGTTACCTCTCAGTGTAATCCTGCCTGTGATGTTAGTGAGATAACTGCTGCAAAGCTTTCTCTACTGATATTAGAAAGTGCCAGACTATTAGGTGCTGTGCTCATTGTCAAAATGTTGGATTTTATGATTTAAAAAATAAATAAAGTTTGTAACCAAAAAAAAACTAAAATTAAGAATATATTTAACACAAAAATGTAATTTAACAGGTCATTTTCTGATAACACATTCCCTTTAACAGTCTGTGCTGTCCCAGGGACCAGGGACTGGTGTACGCTGTATGCGATTCTCCCTAAGTGCTTTTCTGCCATTTAATAGCAAATTAAAGAAAAAACGTTAAACTGCTTCATCTGCAAATGGCAGTAGTATTACTCAATTCACCTTGAAAATTCAGGATAGAATACTAAATGAGAAAGATATACTGCTATATGTACTGTGATGGAAGTTTTATAACAGTTTTTGGTATAAGCTCTGGCATATGCCCAAGCCTACAGATTCCTTTTAACTGTGCATTTTTTCATTGAAAGGAATAAATTACTTTAAGGAAGACCTGTCATGTCCTGTGATCATCATAGTGGGTTGCATATATTGACAGGCATGTCCCTGCTGACTAACAGCTGTTTGTCTCTTTTCTCCTAGGCCCCTCTCATTAGCCCATACTAGCTCCCATTACATACTAAGCCAAAAATTTAGTTTTTTCTTCCCTACAAGCTAGTCTAAGGCTGCATTCACAGGTATAAGAATCTCATGTGAGTTGTGAATTGTGGGATGCACAAAACTTGCACGAATATGAGCTCCATTCTTTTAAATGGACTTATTCACATGAACGTTTTTGTACCCCTTGCATTGATGCTGTGAAGATAAAAATTGCAGCATTTCCTATTTTTTGGTGTTGCCTTGGATTTGCATGCTGTGCACAATGTGATGTTTCGTATTTAAATCAATGGGAAACACTTGCGATCCTCTGACACGTGTGAAACACACACACCTGAGAATCGTATTTTCACAGAAGCGATGCGAGGTGTTTTTGAACGAAAAAAGCCTAGCATCAGTGTGAAAAATGCATGTTGACAAGTGTGATATCGAGCGCATTTCTCGGCACAATATCACGCTTGCCCGTTTAACCCCTTAATGACAAGGCCCTTTTTTTGCCATTTATATTTTTTCCTCCCCCCTTTTAAAAACTTGTAACTCCTTTATTTATCCATCAACGTTACTGTATGAGGACTTGTTTTTTGTGGAACGAGTTGTATTTTTTTAATGGTGCTATTTAAGGTACCATATAATGTATTGAAAAACTTCCAAAAAATTCTCAGTAGAGTAAAATGAAAAAAAACGACATTCCGCCATCTTTCAGTGCGTCTTGTTTCTACGGCACACAAACTGCAACAAAAATGGCATCATAACTATGGGTCAGTATGATTACTACAATACCAAACTTGTATAGGTTTTTTTTTTGCTGTACTACTTTTTTTTTCAAAGACATTTAATGTTTTTTAATTAATGTCTGCGCACAATAACTTATTTATCTTTCTGTCAACATAGTTGTGTGCGGGCTCATTTTTTGTGGGACATCCTGTAGTTTACGTTAGTACCATTTTGGAAGACATGCGACTTTTTAATCGCTTTTTATTCCATTTTTTCTGGGAGACAGGGTGACTGAAAAAGTGCACTTCTGGCATTCTTTTTTTTGGGACAATGTTCACCATGCAAGATAAGCAATGTGCTATTTTGATTGGACTTTTATGGATGCAGCAATATTAAATATGTATTTTAGTTTTAGGATTTAGATTTTTTATTATAAATATTGCAAAAAGCGGGTGATTTAAACTTATTACTTTTCTTTACAATTAATAAAGCTTTCTTGATCTTATTTAAACATTTTTTAGCTCCCCCTGGAGGACTACAATTAGCAATGCTTTGATCGCTACTGCAATCTGACAGGCAGTCCATCAGGCCACCCCACAGGGACAGCTTGATAGGCAGTCTGCTAAGGCAGCTCTGGGGCCTTTCATCGTTCGGGGGATTTAAATGCCGCTGTCAGAATTGACAGCAGCATTTAAATGGTTAATAGCCACGATCAGCCACACAGCTGATTGCCGCTATTGCCCTCTGGTCTCAGCTGTAATTAACAGCTGACGCCCACACTGTATGAGGAGTGGTCACCCCGTTACCTCTCTTCATACATAGGCTGCCGATACAGGCCTTCAAAAGGCGTACTGGTGGCCGTTAAGGGGTTAAATGTAGTCTAAGGGTGCTTTTACACAGGACTACTGTCGACGCTTCAGCACATGACAGCCATCCTAGAGAATATCGCTTCTATGCTTTCACACAGAACTGAGGATCGCTTAGTGAATGGAGTCAGGGAAAGATACCGCTGAAATCTGAACAATTATGGTCCAGTGTAAAAGGGCCCTAAGAAAATGGTGCTAAAGAAAATAATAGCACATGCGCAACTGAAATCCTGCAACTGAAATACTGCATGAAAAGATAAGACCTGACCTATATTTGGTGAACGATGCGCAGGAATTTCCCTAGACCCCCATGGGAGCTGGATAACGAGGGGGAGGGGGTAGGTTGATTAGGTAAATATTCCGATTGTTTAGTTTAAACTTCTAAATAATCGGAATGAGAGATGAAGGGAGATAAGAGGGAGGAAGTGCTGCCTCACTGCTAAACACAGAAGCACATTTTAAATGTCCCGCTGTAAGCTTCTGTTAGTCTCCACCGGAATAAGGAGACTAACAGGAGTTTACAAGGGCTTCCCTGAGGGGGCAGAAGGGGCAGGGCTAGTGGGACCTGCCTTTATAGTCCCACCCTCTAGTCCTGTCCTCTCTATAGCCCCGCCGCATCTCTAGCTCCGCCCCTCACTCTCTCTCCTTGCTATGGGGGCATCCTGAAGAGGTTGGGTTTGCCTGCAGGGCAGAATAAAGAAATCCCATGCTGCTGGGGATTTCCTTATTTTTCCCTGCAGGTGAACCCCGACATCGCCGCAGAAGGGAAATCCATCCAGCCTGGCTGAGATGAAGGGAATCCCAGCAGAGAAGGGGGTTCCCCCTGGGCTTTCCTTCATCTCTTTGTCTGCGCTCTTGGAGCTGCAGCGCTTGTTTTCAGCGACACTGGCGAAAAAACTATTTAACAGACTTGATTTCTACTCACCACCCTCTACAATTTTTTCCTCATTCCTTTTTAAAGGGCCAAGACTTTCCGTTTTAATTTGATTACTATTTATATAGTTGAAGAACAGAACAGTTTAGAGTTAGCTTTACTCTTTTTGGCGATTAGCCTCTCTACCTCCACTTTACTGCTTTTATTTGCTTCTTCCATTATTTTTTTTCCTTATAGGTTTTTAAAGGGGTTGTCCCGCGATAGCAAGTGGGGTTATGCACTTCTGTATGGCCATATTAATGCACTTTGTAATATACATCGTGCATTAAATATGAGCCATACAGAAGTTATTCACTTACCTGCTCCATTGCTGGCGTCCCCGTCACCATGGTGCCGTCTAATTTCAGCGTCTAATCGCCCGATTAGACGCGCTTGCGCAGATGGGTCTTTTCCCTTCGGCTCGGCTCGGCAGCAGCGGCGTTCTGGCTCTGCCCCCTTGTACGCGTCATCGCGTAACTCCGCCCCATCACATGTGCCGATTCCAGCCAATCAGGAGGCTGGAATCGGCACACGTCATGGGGCAGAGCTACGCGATGACGCGTATAAAAACAGGTAAACATGTATTTGTGCAGGTGCTTTTCTGCACTCTTCAGGAGAACTTTAATCTAGAACAATATGAGAAGGGAAGTGAAAGGCCAGATAAAAATACAGCTAATTAATACATTTGAGAATCTTGCTATTAGAAGTGAAAAGAAAGAACAAAGACAGAAAATTCAGAAGAAAGTAAGAAACACTGATCACAAACTAAAATGTTTTTGCACAAATGAACAGAGCATGGGAAACAAACACTTGGAATTGGAGCTCCTAATACGGGAAGAGAGATATGATGTCATAGGCATCACGGAAACTTGGTGGGATGATACACATGATTGCAATGCAAGGCTTGAAGGATACAATTTATTTATAAAAAAAAAAAAGACCTAAAAAAAAAGTAGAGGAGGTATTGTATTGTATGTTAGGAAAGTATACATCTCCACAGAGATTCAAGCTTTAGAGCATGGTAGTTCTGTAGAAACTGTTTAGGTAAGAACATGAGGAGAGAACGATAGAAAGGACATTTACTATAGGCCGCCTGGACAAGCAACAGACATAGATGAACTCTTTCTACATCAGATGGCCAAGTTCTCAAAAAAGCATGACATAGTGATCATGGGAGATTTTAATTATCCAGACATTTGTTGGGAATCTCTCTCAGGCAAAAGTAACAAATTGTTATCCACTCTTGCTTAGAATTTATTTTCCCAAAAGGTAGAAGAGAAAACAAGGGGATCTGCTATCTTGGATCTAATTCTTACCAGCAGAGAGGAAATGTTTGAGGAAGAATGGGTGGGTGGGACCTTAGGAGGCAGTGATCATGCGATCCTTGAATTTTGGATACCAAGCAAAGAAAGACCTGAGAAGACTCAGACCTCAAGGTTGGCTTTCAGAAAGGCAGATTTTAATGGACTCAGAAGGTGGTTAAGAAGAATTCAAAGGCTAGATGTTCTTAAGCACAGAAATCTCCAATAAGGTTGGGAAATATTGCAAAATGAGATTCTCAAAGCACAATCCTTAAAGGGGTTGTCTCATGAAATCAAGTGGGGTTCAGCACTTCTGTATGGCCATATTAATGCACTTTGTAATATACATCGTGCATTAATTATGAGCCATACAGAAGTTATTCACTTACCTGCTCCGTTGCTAGCGTCCCCGTCGCCATGGATCCGTCTAAATTCGCTGTCTTCTGGCGTTTTTAGATGCGCTTGCGCAGTCAGGTCTTCTCCCTGGTGAATGGGGCCGCTCGTGCCGGAGAGCTGGTTCTCGTAGCTCCGCCCCGTCACGTGTGCCGATTCCAGCCAATCAGGAGGCTGGAATCGGCAATGGACCGCACAGAGCCCACGGTGCACCATGGGAGAAGACCCGCGGTGCATCGTGGGTGAAGATCCCGGCGGCCATCTTGGTAAAGGAAGAAAGAAGTCGCCGGAGCGCGGGGATTCGGGTAAGTAATAAACTTTTTTTTTTTTTTTTTTAACCCATCCCTTGGGTTTGTCTCGCGCCGAACGGGGGGCCTATTGAATAAAAAAAAAAACTGTTTCGGCGTGAGACAACCCCTTTAATAATCCCTAAAAGAAGGAAGAATGAGAAGCAGTCAATGAGACAAGGATGGATGAAAACTTACACTTATGTTAAAAAGGAATTTTCTTAACATACATAAAAAAATGTTATGAGGTGGAGATATCTAAAGAAGAATATAATACAGTCTTCAGAAACTATAGGCCACGTGTCAGCAAAGCTAAAGCTGATAATGAACTGAGGCTTGCAAAAGAGGCTAAAAGCAATAAAAAAAGGATTTGGGGGGTATGTCGAAAGCAAAAAAAAGGCAAAGATGCTATAGGATGTTTGCAGGATGAAAATGGTGAATTGGTTAAAAATGATGTTGAGAAGAACGAACTTTTAAATTCATATTTTGTATCTGTTTTTTCTCAGTAAGTAGATGGAACATCAACTGATCTTCCCTGTGCTGTTGGGGGAATAAAATAATGCAGACTATCTATAAACAGAGAGATGGTGAGGGAACTCTTAGTTAACTTACATGAATTCAAGTCCCCAGGTTCAGGTGAATTACATACTAGGATACTAAAGGAAGGAGCAGAGGTAATTGCTCAACCACTCACAATAATCTTTTGGATTTGTAGTAAACAATCATGCCAGACAAATCTAATTTCCTTCTATGACAGAATCATCAGCTGGGTTGATTAGGAAAATATGGTATATATAATATAGCTTGACTTTAGTAAAGCATTTGACAAAGTATCTCATACCATACTGATTGAAAAAATAACTAAATATGGGATTGACAAGCCAACTGTTAGGTGGATTTATAACTGGCTGAGTGATTGTACTCAAAGAGTGATCATAAATGGCTGTACATCCAATTGGAAGAATGTATCAAGTGGGGTACCACAAGGCTCTGTCCTTGGCCGAGTGTTGTTCAACATTTTTATAAATCTGGAGAAGGGAATCGAGAGGAAACTAATCAAATTTGCCAACAACACATAGCTAGGAGGGATAACTAACACGTGGAACAGAGAGAGATGATTCAAAATGGTCTAGAAAAAGCTTGAACAGTGGGCGATAACTAACAGAATGTATTTAACAAGGAGAAATGCAAAGTGCTACATCTGTGCAATAAATAAATAAATAAAACACATACAGAATGGGAGGAATTGGGCTAAGCAACAGCACATGTGAAAAAGACATGGGTACACTAATAGATCATAGACTAAACATGAATCAACAATGTGATGCAGCAAAAAGCAAACACTATTCTGGAATGTATTAAGGGAAGCATAGAGTCTAGATCACGTGAGGTAATTATCTCCCTTTACTCTTCCTTCAGACCTCATCTGGAATACTGTTCCCAGTTCTGGGCACCCTGAATTAAAAAAGACAGACAAACTGGAACAAGTTAAGAAAAGTGCTACCATGAGTGGTCTGCAAATCATGTTCTATAAGGAGCTGTTAATTCTATGAATAACCACCATGCCGTTTAGAAGGTTTTGGTTATTTTTTATATTAAATGTATTCTTATTAAATGTGCTGCCACTCCTAACTGTACTAACCTCTTCCACTGTTCCACCCCCATTTCCATTTCTTAGTCCCAGGTCACTGTCTACACTATCTTCTCCTCCATCTCTCTAGTCTCCCTTCACCGAGTCCCTAGTTTAAAACTCCTAAAACCTTCTACCTATCTTTTCCCCAGCACAGCTGCACATTCCCCACTGAGATGCAGCACATACATATGGTAGAAGCTGTAGCCAACAAAGTCGACGTAGTTCTCCAAGAACCCACATCCCTCGTACACCAACTCTTCAGCTACTTGTTTACCTCCATAATCTCCTGCTACCTTTCTCGTATGATATGTGGTACAGGTATTATGTCACAAAATACTGCCCTGGAGGTCATTGCCCTAAGCTTACATCATAGTTCCCTAAAATTGCTTTTGAGGAATTTCCACCTACCTCAATCTTTGTCATTGGTGCCACTGTTCAACATGACCACTGGATCCTCACCCACTAATCAGTCAAACTGATCTATAATAAATGTAAAACCCAGGAAGACAACAAACTGTTCAGATGATACTAGTCATTGTGGCAATTTGCCCTGTTCCCCCCCCCCCCCCCCAATAATTGAGTCCCCCACTACCAGTACCTAACTGGACTGCCCTGTGCTCCTATTCTACTTCTTACTAGAGCAGATATCCCCCTGGTGGCCAGAGGCCATGCCATACTGTAGCAGTGCTAATCCTGTAATGACATTCTCTCCATCTGCCAACTTTGCAAACCTGCTGGAGTGTGCCAGTTCATGAATTGTCTCCCTGGAACTCTTCCCTCTACCCCTCTCTCTGTCACCCAACTAGCTGCCTGATCATCCTGTGTTCTCATGCTACCATTCACCCACACATCTGTCTCAGCAAGTTTCCGCTCAGTGAGCAAACTCCATTCCATATTGTCAATGGATCTCAATGTTGCAAGCTGCTCAGGATCTGGGCTTCCAAACTTGAACATGTTTACATTTAGTACAAGATGTAAACTGTACAGCATTGTCAATCATAGAGCACATTCTTAATGGGGATGTTGTAGATAAAAAAATAATTTATACAAGTGAAAACTAACAGTAAATATATACGACTCCCTTCTAAAACCCCCTGAATCTAAAAGCACCCAATTTTAAGTCACACACACTTGAAATCAGCCAGACCTTGCAAGCTCCCACACTCACTCTTTTGTTTGCTTTAAGCAGCTCTCAGCAGCAGTAACCCCTCCAATGAATCCTCTGTTTAGAAAGGACACAGCAAATTCAACAGATGCAATTGAGCACACTTTAGGTAACCGCACCCTCAATCACCTGCACAAGGCAATGGAAACTGAACACACTAACAAACTATATGTATTTTTAAATATAACAATGTAATTTCCCAATATACCCCCTCAACACAATGTATTAACTTCTAGGAAAAATAAAAGTAGCTACAATGTATACGCTATAAGACTACTGTGACTTGATATAAACGCAAATACAAAACAAAAATTAGCAGAGATTCCAATCAATTTTAAGTCAACCCTACTTGAAATCAATCACACCGCACAAGATCCTATATACACTCTTGTTGGTTTAAGTAGTTTTCAGCAGCAGTAACTCCTCCAATGAATCTGGTGTTTGGAAAGTGGTTATAAGAGGCAATTTCCTTAAACTAGCTTTTAGGGAAGAAAAGTAGAGAATGTAAAAAATAGAAGAACTTTCCTACAAAATTATAATACTAACAAATCAAAATACAACTAAGCTATCAGATACCATAACAAACAAGCCTAAATCTCTCAGAAATCAAATTTACAGTGTAATGCAGAATACATATAAACTGCTTCTGCAAAAATTGGGATTATTGCATTATTGGCAAGACAATAAAATATTCAAATTTTTTGCAATAAAATGAAAACTAAGAATGCCAAATCAATAATATCTTCTATATTAGATAACAGTAAAAATAAAATTCTTCATATCCAGTAATGATAGCTAAAGAATTTGCCAAACATTATTTCATATATAGCTTAGATGAGAATGAGAACTCTCTTTACTTCTCAAGCAGACCAGGAAAAAATAAATGCGTTGAAAGGTACACTATCCTGCTAAAAGTAACTCGACACCTGAGCAAGTACCAATAGTAGTTTTTACTGAATTTACGTATGCTAATACTTAGTAGCGACTTCTTTGACTCGAATGGCATTGGATAATTTCCATGGCATACTACTATGTCTGATACACTTCATCTCATATTTCCCTCCATTCATCCTGCAACACCTGGCAAGTTCTCTCAAAAAAAGATGGACACTGCTCATATTTCCTGACCCATCGTTCCAGTTCATCCCAAAGAACTTCAGTAGGGTTCAAGTCAGAACTCTGTACAGGCCAGTCCAATTATAGAACATCCATATATGCAAATCAACATAAAACAGCAATGGATTTGTGACAAGGTCCATTGTCTTGTTGGAAGTACTGCTGACTATTTCCAGAGTATTGTCACATTGTAGGGAGCACATTATTGTCTAGAATGTTAAAATATACCTCTGTGTTCATGGCTATTGCCACTACAACAACCAACGAAGCAAGACGACACTATGTAAAACATCCAATGAAACCTGCACCATATGTAACTGTTAGCTCAACCCACTCAGACAAAAGGCATTCCTCAGGCATCCTGCACACGCAGGCACCTGATTTGAAGATGAAATAAAATGATTTGTCACCCCAGTGAATGTTCTTCAATTGCTTAACTGTCCAATGAGGTCGCTCCTTTCACCATTGTGGATGTGTGAATGCATTGTGCCTCATGATGCATGGCTTGTGTAAATTTGAATAACCTGTAAATCCAAGAGCTAGCAGTTCCCATCACAAACTATGGCTAACAACTCCAAGGGTCAGCATCGTTAGCAGCATGGTTTAGGATATGTGGCATGCTAATAAAAGATGATCCATTCTATTGAGAGGGTTGCCCAAATGCTTTTGGTAGAATTTTCTAACCATCTTCTAATCAGTTGAAAATTCAGAATAGAGACCTCTCTGTTACTGAAATTGTAAATGCAATTTATTCAATACAATCACTAAATCTTCCAGATGGAAATTCTTAAAAAAAACACCTATCTTCTATTTTATTGGGCTAATTCAACCAAATTATTTACTCTGCCACTATCCCACCAGAAATGACTCATGTAAACATTGCTCCTCCACCCAATCCTGGAAAAGGCAATACAATCCAACTAATTTTAGAGCAAAGGGGCAGATTTACTAATACTGTTTTAGGCCTCCTTCCCACGAACGGATTTCCGCCGCGTAATTCGCGGCGAAAATCCGCTGCGTTGCCCGCTGCTATTAGGTTCTATTGAACCTAATAGCACAATGCTCACGATGCGTAATTCCACCGCGGAATTACGCACCGCGATTTCTCCCGTCCTCACCCGCAGCATGCTCTATTTTCTGCGGGTGAGGACGGGCTGTACGCACTGACGGCTTCCATTGCAGTCAATGGAAGCCGTCCGTTCACGCTATCTCCCGCTGTAACCAGCGGGAGATAGCGTGAAAAAACGCTTTCCCGCCCACCGCCGCGCGTCATCTGACGCCAAATGACGCGGCCGGCCGCGTCACGTGACGCGGCCGGCCGCGTCACGTGACACGCTCGGTGACGCGGCGGTGGTGGGCGGTGACGGGCGGTGACGCGCGGCGGTGGGCGGGGAAGCGATTTCACGCTATCTCCCGCAGGTAAGTATAGGGGCTCTGGGGGGCGCCGTGACGGGCTTCACAGCGGAATATTACGCTGCGGAGCCCGTCACGCTCGTGGGAAGGAGGCCTTATAGACAGTCTTAAAATTAGCCAGATTTATCAGTGACTCGTGCTGGATGAAAAATCTGTGTAAGCCAACATGGCCCTGGCTCCCTGACTGTGCTCTGATGTGCTGCCAGTGCAGGGACGACGTACGCCGGCTGTCGGTGCATGCTGTCGCCGCTGTCCTCTCCCTGCTACCATCCACCGAAGTTATAGTCACAAGGGGTGCCGCAGCCTGTAGCTCAAAAGGCCAAGCACAGGTGAAAGTGACATGGGGGTGGTGCGGCCCGCCGCTGCTAAGTCCGCCGACACATTAAGGTGACAGGGTGGGGGACCGTCCATCGGGAAGGCTGCTGTGCAATCCCTGCTGCTGACACCGCTCTCTGCTTCCCTTGCACATGGGGCTGGGCATCTGCAGTCCGGTGTCTGCATTGTAAATTTTAACTGCATTACAAAGAGAAACTTTAGTGGGCTGCCAGGACCTGGAGGTGAGCAATCTGTGCAGCCAATCACGTACAGGGGGCGTCCCTTCCCCCTGTCAATCTTGTCTCCACCAGGAGATACCTGTGATGACTTGTGAACATGGCAGTGTCATAAAATGTATATTTTGTTTCATGTCTTTATGACACAATTACTTTATATATGAAGAATAGTAGAATAATGAAATCTCTCTGATGATTTGCACAAATTAATTTCTTTATAGTTTAGGAATACATAATTTATTTCAACTATTTTTCTACTTATTTTTAAACTGGAGTTAAATGTTAAATACCATTTTGTGCAGAATTCCGTTATAACAGTAAAAATGTCCCACTTACTTTGTATTAGAAGTGTTTAAAGAGTATGTGCATATTTCTTCTCCGGCAGATGAATTTGCAAGGCAAAGTATCATATCTTCCTACACTTTCCTTGATGAGTATCAGTCATTATTACAAAGAAACTGAACTTCTGAATAGCAAAGGACAATCATTTGTTTTGTTTAGTTTTTCATCTGATTAATTTTTGTTCTTTTAGGAAAAAAAATACTTTCACTGCTTCACCTCATTTCTTACAGCTAAAAGAAACAATTATTCTGCTTTCAACATTAAAAAGGTCTACAGTACACATTACTCTGCAAACATTAATAAGTATTGTTCACCTTTCTGGAGTTATTTTTGCACACACTATTTGAATATTTTAAGAATCTAAATATACCAAGGATTTTTCAGAAAATAATGTGTTCCTCAGTCGGATGTGAAAAGGACAGAATCCCCCACCCACCATAATTTCATTCTTGTTCTAAAAAATGTCATTAGATATTTTTTTGTCATATACTTAAAGGGGTTGTCTCACGGCAAACATCAAAATTTTACATTAGCCCATTCCCCCTGTCACCCCCCTGGCATAAAATAGCATTTTAAAGCGGTTTTTAAACCGCTCGCTACTCACGGATGTGATGAAAGATGAACTTATAAAATTCTTCTCCCAAGATGGCCACCGATCCTTTCCCAGGGATGCACTGCGGTTTTCTCCCATGGTGCACCGCGGGTCTTCTCCCATGGTGCACCATGGGCTCTGTGCGTTCCATTGCCGATTCCAGCCTCCTGATTGGCTGGAATCGGCACACGTGACAGGGCGGAGCTACGCGATGATGCTTAGAAGGGGGCGGAGCCAGAACACCGCTCGTGCCCGGATCGTCCAGAAGGGAGAAGACCTGACTGCGCAAGCGCGTCTAAAAAAGCAAGAAGACCCCTAAATTAGACGGAGCCATGGAGACGGGGACGCCAGCAACGGAGCAGGTAAGTGAATAACTTCTGTATGGCTCATATTTAATGCACGATGTATATTACAAAGTGCATTAATATGGCCATACAGAAGTGTATAACCCCACTTGCTTTCGTGAGACAACCCCTTTAATTATTTTCCTGTGTGAACTTAATGAGAGTGTACTAGTGAACAATCTGGATGAGCATGGCTTTTTAAGTACTTTAGCAGCTTTAATGACAGGCACTCTGACACACATTTAGTTTCCTTTCTGAAGGATGAGAAAGGAAACTAAATGTACATTGGGATGTGTTCTGCCTCTAATGGTGGGTGCTTTTCCAGCATGTGGTTTTGACTTTGTATTTAGTGTACTTTATTATATTTATAGACATGGTATTTTTTTGTGGTGCTATTTTACCATATGCATGTGAACAACTAGTAGAGTCTCTGGAACCTGTCGAGCTTTTGTTTTACTGAGCTCTTTGTCATACTTTAATCCCCATCCAATGGATCCACGGTTTTATTCTAGTCTCCTTATGTCTCTTTGGTAAATTAATTCTTTGGCATCATACTCCTTTGTTTTTGTGTTGATATTCCATTGGAAGGAGCAGAAAAAGAAGCTGCATCACATTTATATGACTTTACATTGGTAGAAGGAATATTTCTGTACCTAGAAACATATAGAAAAGCAAAGCAGACAAAAAACTACACTTTGGCTTGGAGAATATTGCAGTTCTATATTTGTGGCCTCAGTCGTCGCCATTCCAGTCACAGCAATTTATTTGCAGGCCTTATGCAGCTAACAGTGGGGTTTGGAAAATTAATTTATGCCACACTAAACAGATACAGCTCACAAAAGATACAAGCTATAGTCTAAGACCTTCTGTTTTCACCTATCATGCCACTCAGGAATAGTGGCTCATTTAGCTTAGTTAATATATAGCAACACAAGCAAACAGGGAAACAGTAAATACATACAGTGTGTGTCAGTAGCCCAAGATTTTGTTTAACCATGAGTTAGGCCAATACAAATATTTGCTGGCCTTGCGTATATACCAGTGTTTTTTTTTTCACTTTAAAAAACTAGTTACAAAGAGTTCTAACATTCTGTTTTTACTTTGTCATTATGTGGTAATGAGTGCAATATGATGGTAAAAACTTGACATTTTTTTTAATTTGCACAAAGCCACAGCATAACAAAATGTAAAAAGTAAAGGGGTCTGTAGGCTTTCCAAATAAATTCTATGTTGTATTTTTGCTTAGCTGTGGATTATGCAGCCAATATATGACATTTTTGAATATCCATATCTATATATCTTCAATCTGCTAGAAGGCAGCAACAATAGAACATATCAGTTGACTGCAAACCACATATAATAATTGTTTGTTTTGTCGAACTTCGTCATTCTCTGCCTTTTTTTAATCTAAGATAGCATCCTATATGCTGGGACAAAATAAGGCTGCCCACAGTACGGAGCAGTCAATAATAATGGGTCATCCTATCCCTACCCCATACTAACCTTAAAGACTGCAGCAAACTTGCAGCACACATAGCATGTTATGCCAAATCTTTAGACTACACCTCTTTTACAATACGCCACACCCATTGTATTCCCTCACAGTAATAGTGCTCAGTAGTGACCCCATCATAGTAATAGTTAAGCCGCAATTCTAAAATAATTTGGGATTCACAGAGGCAGTAATAGTCTATAATATAATCAATTGGCCCTTCACAGAATACACTTGTTAAAAGATACTCTTTATTGATTCAAATTAAAACCATATAGACGTGGCGCACATGTAATGCCAGAGGGGGAGATATACACTATCGTTCAAAAGTTTGGGGTCACATTGAAATGTCCTTATTTTTGAAGGAAAAGCACTGTACTTTTCAATGAAGATAACTTTAAACTAGTCCTAACTTTAAACAAATGCACTCTATACATTGCTAATGTGGTAAATGACTATTCTAGCTGCAAATGCCTGTTTTTTTGTGCAATATCTACAAAGGTGAATAGAGGCCCATTTCCAGCAACTATCACTCCAGTGTTCTAATGGTACAATGTGTTTGCTCATTGGCTCAGAAGGCTAATTGATGATTAGAAAACCCTTGTGCAATCATGTTCACACATCTGAAAACAGTCTAGCTCGTTACAGAAGCTACAAAACTGACCTTCCTGTGAGCAGATTGAGTTTCTGGAGCATCACATTTGTGGGGTCAATTAAACGCTCAAAATGGCCAGAAAAAGAGAACTTTCATCTGAAACTCGACAGTCTATTCTTGTTCTTAGAAATGAAGGCTATTCCATGCGAGAAATTGCTAAGAAATTGAAGATTTCCTACAACGGTGTGTACTACTCCCTTCAGAGGACAGCACAAACAGGCTCTAACCAGAGTAGAAAAAGAAGTGGGAGGCCGCGTTGCACAACTAAGCAAGAAGATAAGCACATTAGAGTCTCTAGTTTGAGAAACAGACGCCTCACAGGTACCCAACTGGCATCTTCATTAAATAGTACCCGCAAAACACCAGTGTCAACATCTACAGTGAAGAGGCGGCTGCGGGATTTTGGGCTTCAGGGCAGAGTGGCAAAGAAAAAGCCATATCTGAGACTTGCCAATAAAAGAAAAAGATTAAGATGGGCAAAAGAACACAGACATTGGACAGAGGAAGACTGGAAAAAAGTGTTGTGGACGGATGAATCCAAGTTTGAGGTGTTTGGATCACAAAGAAGAACGTTTGTGAGACGCAGAACAAATGAAAAGATGCTGGAAGAATGCCTGACGCCATCTGTTAAGCATGGTGGAGGTAATGTGATGGTCTGGGGTTGCTTTGGTGCTGGTAAGGTGGGAGATTTGCACAGGGTAAAAGGGATTCTGAATAAGGAAGGCTATCACTCCATTTTGCAACGCCATGCCATACCCAGTGGACAGCGCTTGATTGGAACCAATTTCATCCTACAACAGGACAATGACCCTAAACACACCTCCAAATTGTGCAAGAACTATTTACAGCAGAAGCAGGCAGCTGGTATTCTATCGGTAATGGAGTGGCCAGCGCAGTCACCAGATCTGAACCCCATTGAGCTGTTGTGGGAGCAGCTTGACCGTATGGTACACCAGAAGTGCCCATCCAACCAATCCAACTTGTGGGAGATGCTTCTAGAAGCGTGGGGTGCAATTTCACAAGCTTACCTCAACAAATTAACAGCTAGAATGTCAAAGGTGTGCAATGCTGTAATTGCTGCAAAAGGAGGATTCTTTGACGAAAGCAAAGTTTGATGTAAAAACAATGTTATTTCAAATACAAATCATTATTTCTAACCTTGTCAATGTCTTGACTCTATTTTCTATTCATTTCACAATGCATGGTGGTGAATAAGTGTGACTTTTCATGGAAAACACAAAATTGTTTGGGTGACCCCAAACTTTTGAACGGTAGTGTACCTCAGGTGTGTCTATACTCACTCCTGAGGCAGAAAAACATATAACTAATAATCAAACAAAATCACATTGAACATGAATATTATAGCCACGATGTTCAATGGCAGACAAGGAGTATGTAGCAGTCCTTGCTGTTCATAGATAAATGTCATCCAATAAGGGATACATATAGATCCTCAAAGACTGCTTCTCCTTAATAATGCCTACATGACTAGAATACTTGAAGTGTCGCTAGTCTGATAACTGAAATAATGCGACTACTCAAGCACAAATACACATAAAGGGCAAAAATTACTGCAACACCAGTGTATAGTTTCGTAACCTTTGAAGATGAGCATCACACATATGCCATTCGCAGATGTTATGGCATTTATAGATGCCCAACGTTGGAGGTATTGGATCTCCAGGTGGACACCTTAAATATATTGGTTTCACTTCAGGCTCGGATGTACTTGACGTTAAAAATATTAGGTCTCAATTTATACATCCTAGATGTCTCCAATTTTTTTATATTTTAATTTCGACGCGTTTCCCCGCTGATGTTAGCGGATGATCAAGAAAAAATTTTTTGGAGCTCATTGGTAAAATTTAATTGTGAGGAATGGTTCCCTAAACTGGTAGTTGGCTCAAATTCAATGAGTGTCTGAGACACAATGGAATAACTCATCTTCTCTATATAACCAATAAGACTTTTGATTCAGCTAACTTCTTTTAGGGATCAGTGAGCAAACAGTCTGGTAGTAACCTTTTGTCTACCAGTGCAACATTAACTCCAAGATTGGAGACGGTTGTCAATGTGTCACTCTGAATAAACAGTGTATATCCACAGAATGGCACAGTCCAATATATCCCTATCAGGGAGTCCTGCACATGTGATTCTAAGCAGGGCAAAGTTCCCCCACTTGCTCACTGTCCATATAAGTTGAAGTGCTAGCTCCAGCTACACCTTTCAGTTACTGTATTAAAGGTGTTCCTACACTGCACGTTGGATGACAATTATCTATGAACAACAAGGACTGCTACATACTCCTTGTCTGCCATTGAACATCGTGGTCATAACGTTCATGTTCAATGTGATTTTGTCTGGGTATTAGTTATGGTTCAATAGTATTTTATTATCCACCGTGGGAAGTACAGTACAGCAATAATACAATGTACATAACGGTCATGGACGGGCCACCGTCCAGTCAATCGACAAATTTCGTGGCTTCCTGACGTCCCGTGCAGAGTTTTAAGAGACAAATATAAATAAAACAAATAAAACATAACGTCTCAAAATGAGTCAATCTTGTTCCCTTGTATCTTAAACACTGAACATCCCAATGTTTGGGGATTTAAAATAGACGAAGCGGTAAATGAAAAAAACAAAAGAAAAACAGTAAAATTATTGGTAAGTTTGGTATATGGAAAAGGCCTAGGTGGCCAGAAAGAGGGGCAAGAGGAGGAAAAGGTGGGGAAGGATGGGAGAGAAGATACGGGAAAGAATTGTAGACTAGAATATGTTAAAGTGGGATAGGATAGAATAGAATAGAATAGGATAGCTTAGTATAGAGTAGAGTAAGGTAGAGTAGGTCCGTCCTGTCCGGGTTCCGAAATCACCTCATCGTCGGTTTCATTTTTGCCAGCACATCTCGTCATTTTGACTCTAATAGTGAGACCATCTTAGCTGATTAGAGTGCCACAGAGCCGTCATGCAGCCAAGCCTCCAGCTTAGGTGAAGCCCGGAACTGTAACCATACTGCCCAGGTGTTATAAAATTTAGAATGCCTCATCTCATCCTTGGCACACAACTCTTCCATCTGCTTCAGGTTATCCATGGCTTTCAACCACATCAAACGTGTTGGGGGAGTCACAGATTTCCATTTTCTAGGGATTATTTGCCTCATTGCCAGTAAGAAGAAACGCAAGAGGGAGTTTTTAGTATTTGACAATGATCCCGGTATCATTGATAGCAAGGCCATCTCAGGTGAAAAGTTAACCGAGCCCTTGCAGGTGGCTATGTACAGATCCTCCACTTCTCGCCACAAAGGTTGTATCTGCGAACAAGACCACCAAAGGTGGACAAAGGTTCCTCGTTCGCTGAGACACCTCCAGCAGAGATCCGGATACTAGGGGTAAATTCTGGCTATTCCCAACGGGGTCCTGTACCATCTGGTCAGGATCTTGAAATTATGCTCCTGAAGCTTACTGGAAACGTTTAGTTTGTGTGTCAGAGTGAACGCCTTCTCCCACGCCTCGGTTGTGAATTTTATCCCTAATTCCCTCTCCCAGGTCATCTCCAGAGATCTGTTTCTACCTGCTGTGTCCACTTCCAGTAGTAATTTATACATTGAGGAGATCATAATGTCCCTGATTCTGGGAATTGATTCCGCTGTCCCTGTTAATAGCAGGGTGCCTCATAGGAAGTCCGGTGCGTCCGGGTCGCCCGCCAAGGGAGTAAGTGGGCCCGGCGATGTGATCAGTCCAGACTAGAGATGAGCGAGCACCAAAATGCTCGGGTGCTCGTTACTCGGGACGAACTTTTCGCAATGCTCGAGGGTTCGTTTCGAGTAACGAACCCCATTGAAGTCAATGGGCGACCCGAGCATTTTTGTATATCGCCGATGCTCGCTAAGGCTTTCATTTGTGAAAATCTGGGCAATTCAAGAAAGTGATGGGAACGACACAGTAACGGATAGGGCAGGCGAGGGGCTACATGTTGGGCTGCACCTCAAGTTCCCAGGTCCCACTATTAAGCCACAATAGCGGCAAGAGTGCCCCCCCCCGCCACTGTCAGCATAAAGATCGTTCTCCTCTGCCATAGCTTTAACAGCTGTGGCAGAGAAGAACGATGTTTGCCCATTGAATTCAATGGAGCCGGCAATACAGCAGGTTCCACTGAAAGCAATGGGCTGCCGGTGATCGCGGGATGAATTGTCGGGAAGGGCTTAAATATATAAGCCCTTCCCTGCAATTCATCCAGAAATGTGTTACAATAAAAATATATACCGGCGTATAAGGCGATGGGGCGTATAAGACGACCCCCCAACTGTCACCTTATACGCCGGGAATACAGCGGAGCAAAGAATAAAAATCATTACTCACTTCTCCTGGTGTTCTGCGGCGCTGCTGCAGGCTGTCGCTCCCTCCTGGTCCCTGGCAGAGCATTGCTTTCTAGACGCAGTGGTTGAAATCCCCGCCTCCAGAAACACACGTGCCTTCAGCCAATCACAGCCATTCAATGACATCATTGTCATTGGCTGTGATTGGCTGAAGGCACGTGTGTTTCTGGAGGCGGGGATTTAAAGCCCTTCGTAGAGAAAGCAATGCTCTGCCGGGAACCAGGAGGGAGCGACAGCCTGCAGCAGCGGCGCAGAACGCCAGGAGAAGTGAGTAATGATTTTTATTCTTTGCTCCACTGTATTCCCGGCGTATAAGGTGACAGTTGGGGGGTCGTCTTATACGCCCCATCGCCTTATACGCCGGTATATATTTTTATTGTAACACATTTCTGGATGAATTGCAGGGAAGGGCTTATATATTTAAGCCCTTCCCAACAATTCATCCCGCGATCGCCGGCAGCCCATTGCTTTCAGTGGAACCTGCTGTATTGCCGGCTCCATTGAATTCAATGGGCAAACATCGTTCTCTGCCACAGCTGTTACAGCGGTGGCAGAGAAGAATGATTTGTCTTCTATATGTTCTCAATGGGGTCGGCGCTGCTGCCGCCGGCCCCATTGAGCGCATATAGAGAAGGGCAGATTTTAATACTCGGGTGACACCTAATCTCGCCAGCCACTCACTGCAGGGGGGTGGTATAGGGCTTGAACGTTGCAGGGGGAAGTTGTAATGCCTTCCCTGTATTTCTATTGGCCAGAAAAGCGCGCAAATTTCTCAGGGAAGAAAATGAAAGTAACCCGAACACCACGTGGTACTCGTTACGAGTAACGAGCATCTCGAACACCCTAATACTGGAACGAGTATGAAGCTCGGACGAGTATGCTCGCTCATCTCTAGTCCAGACCTTACAGCAGGACCAACCCAAGCGCCGAGCAGGTTTTCCATAAAAGGGGACAGTCCCATGTCCCTGTATCTGTCCCTTTCTGGAATCCAGATGCATCCCTGTCCTTTGTATGGCGTTGAGTCCTGTTCTGCCTCCACCCATCTTTTGCGATCCCTGCTGTGGAGCATGTCTAGCACGCACTTGGTCAGGGAGGCTTTATGATATAATGCAAAGTTGGGAATTCCCATTCCTCCACTTGTTTTAGGGCTAGTGAGGGTTCTCCAATTCCGTCTGGGTCTATGGTTGCCCCAAATGAATCTCATGACTAAAGGTCGGATTTTTGCAAGGAATGTTCCAGTTAGTTTTATAGGGACTGTTTGGAAGATGTACAGGAACCTGGGGAGGGAGTTCATTTTAATTGTGTTTATCCTCCTGAACCATGATAGTGGAAGGGTTTTCCATCTGGTTAAGTCCCTTTCAAGGGCTGAAATCAGCGGGGTATAATTTTTCTCAAAACGTTTCTCAGGATCCGCTGTGATAACCGTCCCCAGGTACCTGAGCCCATCCCGTCTCCAGGTAAAAGGGAACGCTGTTTGCAATGACTCTATGTCTTTTCCGGGTAGTGTTACGTTTAATATTTCTGATTTGCTAAGGTTGACTTTAAAGTTTGACACTCTGCTAAAGGACTCAAATTCTTTCATTATACATGGGAGGGCTACTCTAGAATTAGTGATGTAGATTAGTAGGTCATCTGCATATAAGGCCACTTTATGCTCTGCCCTGACTGTTTGGACCCCCTGTATATTTCAGTTAGTTCTCAACACGTTCGCCAGGGTCTCCATCACCAGTATGTAGAGGAGAGGAAGGGAGACAGGGGACACCCTTGTCTAGTGCCATTGCTGATCTTAATTGGCTGAGACAATTCTCCATTAACTCGCACCCTGGTCACTGGGCCACTGTACAGGGTAATTATTTTGCCCAGAAAACGCGGGCCCAGGCCTATCGTCTGTAGAGCAGCCTCAAGAAACCTCCAGTTCACCCTATCAAATGCCTTTTCAGCATCTACCGATAACAGGCAAAGCGGGTCCCCCGAGCGTCACGCCCTTGACACGATGGTCAGGGTTCCAATCGTGTTGTCCCCTGCCTCCCTTCCCAGGATGAATCCCACTTGGTCTTTATCTATTAGCGAAGGCATGAGTGGTCTCAGGCGGGCTGCTAGCATGCCAGAATAGATCTTGGTGTCAATATTCAATAGTGAAATAGGCCTACAACTGCCGCATGCTGAGGGATCCTTTCCGGGTTTGGGGATGACTGTTATAGTGGCCTGGAGGGCCTGGGGGGGGGGGGGGGAATGGGTGTTCTTGTGAAACATCATTGAAGGCGTCTAGCATTAGAGGGGCTAGTGCCTCACCACTTACTTTATAGAAACGTGGGGTAAAGCCGTCCAGTCCAGGACTTCTTCCTGTCTTGAGAGCCCGAATTATTTCAGATATCTCTGGCAGGGAGAAGTCCTCCTCCAAGGCACTCCGTTCAGCTGTAGGGATGCTTTTGGGGCCATTTTGTCTTAAATAAGCACCCCTTGCCGTGTCTGCCTTTTCCGATGTCCCTGTGTGTTCCTTTAGGTATTAGTTATATGTTTTTTTGCCTCAGGAGTGAGTATACACACACCTGACATATATCTCCCCCTCTGGCATTACATGTGCCCCACGTCTATATGGTTTTAAATTGAATCAAATCAAGAGTATCTTTTGGGAAGTGTATTCTGTGAAGGTCTAAAATAATTTGGTATACTGAAATGTACTTAAATGTAAAGTAAAAAAACAATGCAATGATTTGGAACTCTCATGCAACCATATTTTACTCAGAATGGAACATAGAATACACATCCCCCTTCCCAGAGATTCTCTTGATAGATCATTTAAACAGATATCAGCCTACAAGTCTGGATACTAATCCACATGCACAATCTGCTAGACTAAAGCCCCATTTACACCCAACGATTATCATTTGAACGAAGGAACGACTGAACGAATTTACAACTTTTTTTGAATAGAAATGCATAGTAAATATGCTGATAATCATCTGAAATCGTCTCCATTTCCCTCACGAGCTAAAGTAAACTTTGCATAGGTTGTTTACTCAGGTGGGTGTGTGTTTATGCGAGCAATTTCTTGCCAACAGCTTTTTAATTAGTGTGAAGAAAACCCTTTTTTTTCTGCTGGCATGAGTAAACAAGTAGGCATTGTGTTTATGCAAGGTAAACAATCACCCCTCCCCTCAAGTTGTTCAGTTTTTCATGGACTGTAGGAATACCATTTAAATAAAGAGAAAAGCAAACGACCATTTTTTATGCAGGTTGAAACTCAGCGATAAGCAACAAATGAACAAATAGTGCATGATGGCTTCGCAGTTACATGCAACGATTATTGTGCAAATTCATTCATTTCAATGCA
The DNA here is from genome assembly GCF_035609145.1 of Eleutherodactylus coqui. Lineage (NCBI taxonomy): Eukaryota > Metazoa > Chordata > Amphibia > Anura > Eleutherodactylidae > Eleutherodactylus > Eleutherodactylus coqui. The sequence continues at coordinate 229,786,102 of NC_089837.1, read as the reverse complement.
TTGCGATAATCATTGCATGTAAATGGGCCTTAACTGTGCAAGGTCAAACTCATTTCTGGGTATAAGAGTTTATCATTAGAGATGAGAGAGCACCAAAATGCTCGGGTGCTCGTTACTCGAGACGAAATTTTCGCGATGCTCGAGGGTTCGTTTCGAGTAACGAACCCCATTGAAGTCAATGGGTGACCCGAGCATTTTTGTATATCGCCAATGCTCGCTAAGGTTTCCATTTGTGAAAATCTGGGCAATTCAAGAAAGTGATGGGAACGACACAGCAACGGATAGGGCAGGCGAGGGGCTACATGTTGGGCTGCATCTCAAGTTCCCAGGTCCCACTATTAAGCCACAATAGCGGCAAGAGTGGCCCCGCCTCCCAACAATTTTTACTTCTGAAAAGCCCTCATTAGCAATGCATACCTTAGCTAAGCACCACACTACCTCCAACAAAGCACAATCACTGCCTGCATGACACTCCGCTGCCACTTCTCCTGGGTTACATGCTGCCCAACCCCCCCCGCCCCCGCACGACCCAGTGTCCACAGCACACACCAAAGTGTCCCTGCGCAGCCTTCAGCTGCCCTCATGCCACGCCACACTCATGTCTATTTGTAAGTGCGTCTGCCATGAGGAGGAACCGCAGGCACACACTGCAGAGGGTTGGCACGGCTAGGCAGCGACCCTCTTTAAAAGGGGCAGGACGATAGCCCACAATGCTGTACAGAAGCAATGAGAAATATAATCCTGTGCCACCGCCATCAGGAGCTGCACACGTGGGCATAGCAATGGGGAACCTATGTGCCATACACTATTCATTCTGTCAAGGTGTCTGCATGCCCCAGTCAGACTACGTTTTTTTATAAATAGTCACAGGCAGGTACAACTCCGCAATGGGAATTCCGTGTGCACCCACAGCATGGGTGGCTCCCTGGAACCCACCCGCTGTACATAAATGTATCCCATTGCAGTGCCCTGGACAGCAGAGCTAAGGTCAGATTAAATGCAGGTGGGCTTCGGCCCAAACTGCATGCCCCAGTCAGGCTCGAGTTTTTTATAAGTATACACAGGCAGGTACATCTCCCTAATGGGAAGTCCATGTGGACCGACAGCATGGGTGGGTACCAGGAAGCCACTGGAGGTACATAAATATATCCCATTGCAGTGCCCAGCACAGCTTATGTAACGTCAGCTTTAATGCAGGTGGGCAAAAAATTAATTGGATTACACTGTAGGCGAGGGCCCAAAAAAATTGGTGTACCAACAGTACTAATGTACCTCAGAAAAATTGCCCATGCCCAACCAAGAGGGCAGGTGAAACCCATTAATCGCTTTGGTTAATGTGGCTTAATTGGTAACTAGGCCTGGAGGCAGCCCAGTTAAAATAAAAATTGGTTCAGGTGCAAGTTTCAACGCTTTAATGAGCATTGAAACGTATAAAAATTGTTTACAAAAATTATATGACTGAGCCTTGTGGGCCTAAGAAAAATTGCCCGTTCGGCATGATTACGTCAGGTTTCAGGAGGAGGAGCAGGAGGAGGAGGAGGAATATTATACACAGATTGATGAAGCAAAAAGGTCCCCGTTTTTGATGGTGATAGAGAACGATGCTTCCATCCGCGGGTGCAGCCTACGTATTGCTTAGGTATCGCTGCTGTCCGCTGGTGGAGAAGAGAAGTCTGGGGAAATCCAGGCTTTGTTCATCTTGATGAGTGTAAGCCTGTCGGCACTGTCGGTTGACAGGCGGGTACACTTATCCGTGATGATTCCCCCAGCCGCACTAAACACCCTCTCTGACAAGACGCTAGCCGCAGGACAAGCAAGCACCTCCAGGGCATACAGCGCGAGTTCAGGCCACGTGTCCAGCTTCGACACCCAGTAGTTGTAGGGGGCAGAGGCGTCACGGAGGACGGTCGTGCGATCGGCTACGTACTCCCTCACCATCCTTTTACAGTGCTCCCGCCGACTCAGCCTTGACTGGGGAGTGGTGACACAGTCTTGCTGGGGAGCCATAAAGCTGGCAAAGGCCTTGGAGAATGTTCCCCTGCCTGCGCTGTACATGCTGCCTGATCTCTGCACCTTCCCTGCTACCTGGCCCTCGGAACTGCACCTTCTGCCACTAGCGCTGTCGGATGGGAATGTTACCATCAGTTTGTCCGCCAGGGTCCTGTGGTATAGCATCACTCTCGAACCCCTTTCCTCTTCGGGTATGAGAGTGGAAAGGTTCTCCTTATACCGTGGGTCGAGCAGTGTGTACACCCAGTAATCCATAGTGGCCAGAATGCGTGTAACGCAAGGGTCTCGAGAAAGGCATCCTAACATGAAGTCAGCCATGTGTGCCAGGGTACCTGTACGCAACACATGGCTGTCCTCACTAGGAAGATCACTTTCAGAATCCTCCTCCTCCTCCTCCTCAGGCCATACACGCTGAAAGGATGACAGGCAAGCAGCATGGGTACCCTCAGCAGTGGGCCAAGCTGTCTCTTCCTCCTCCTCCTCCTCATGCTCCTCCCCCTCCTCCTCAATGCGCTGAGATATAGACAGGAGGGTGCTCTGACTATCCAGCGACATACTGTCTTCCCCCGCCTCCGTTTCCGTGTGCAAAGCGTCTGCCTTTATGCTTTGCAGGGAACTTCTCAAGAGGCATAGCAGAGGAATGGTGATGCTAATGATTGCAGCATCCCCGTTCACCATCTGGGTAGACTCCTCAAAGTTTCCAAGGACCTGGCAGATGGCTGCCAACCAGGCCCACTCTTCTGTAAAGAATTGAGGAGGCTGACTCCCACTACGCCGCCCATGTTGGAGTTGGTATTCCACTATAGCTCTACGCTGCTCATAGAGTCTGGCCAACATGTGGAGCGTAGAGTTCCACGGTGTGGGCACGTCGCACAGCAGTCGGTGCACTGGCAGATTAAACCGATGTTGCAGGGTCCGCAGGGTGGCAGCGTCCGTGTGGGACTTGCGGAAATGTGCGCAGAGCCGGCGCACCTTTCCGAGCAGGTATGACAAGTGTGGGTAGCTTTTCAGAAAGCGCTGAACCACCAAATTAAAGACATGGGCCAGGCATGGCACGTGCGTGAGACTGCCAAGCTGCTGAGCCGCCACCAGGTTATGGCCGTTGACACACACGACCATGCCCGGTTGGAGGCTCAGCGGCGAAAGCCAGCGGTCGGTCTGCTCTGTCAGACCCTGCAGCAGTTCGTGGGCCGTGTGCCTCTTCTCTCCTAAGCTGAGTAGTTTCAGCACGGCCTGCTGACGCTTGCCCACCGCTGTGCTGCCACGCCGCGCGACACCAACTGCTGGCGACGTGCTGCTGCTGCTGACACATCTTGATTGCGAGACAGAGGTTGCGTTGGAGGAGGAGGAGGGTGGTTTAGTGGAGGAAGCATACACCGGTGCAGATACCAGCACCGAGCTGGGGCCCGCAATTCTGGGGGTGGGTAGGACGTGAGCGGTCCCAGGCTCTGACTCTGTCCCAGCCTCCACTAAATTCACCCAATGTGCCGTCAGGGAGATATAGTGGCCCTGCCCGCCTGTGCTTGTCCACGTGTCCGTTGTTAAGTGGACCTTGGCAGTAACCGCGTTGGTGAGGGCGCGTACAATGTTGCGGGAGACGTGGTTGTGCAGGGCTGGGACGGCACATCGGGAAAAGTAGTGGCGACTGGGAACTGAGTAGCGCGGGGCCGCCGCCGCCATCATGCTTTTGAAAGCCTCCGTTTCCACAAGCCTATATGGCAGCATCTCCAGGCTGATCAATTTGGCTATGTGCACGTTTAACGCTTAAGCGTGCAGGTGCGTGGCGGCGTACTTGCGCTTGCGCTCAAACACTTGCGCTAGCGACGTCTGGATGCTGCACTGAGAGACATTGCTGGATGGGGCTGAGGACAGCGGAGGTGAGGGTGTGGGTGCAGGCCGGTAGGCACTCGTGCCTGTGTCCTCAGAGGGGGGTTGGATCTCAGTGGCAGGTTGGGGCACAGGGGGAGAGGCAGTGGTGCAAACCGGAGGCGGTGAGCGGCCTTCGTCCCACCTTGTGGGGTGCTTGGCCATCATATGCCTGCGCATGCTGGTGGTAGTGGCTCCCCAGCTGATCTTGGCGCGACAAAGGTTGCACACCACTGTTCGTCGGTCGTCAGGCGTCTCTAGGAAAATCTGCCACACTTTCGAGCACCTTGGCCTCTGCAGGGTGGCATGGCGCGAGGGGGCGCTTTGGGAAACAGTTGGTGGATTATTCGGTCTGGCCGTGCCTCTACCCCTGGCCACCGCACTGGCTCGGCTTGTGCCCACACCCTGACTTGGGCCTCCGCGTCCTCGCCCGCATCCACGTCCTCTAGGCCTACCCCTACCCCTCAGCATGCTGTATTACCAGTAGTGCAGAAACAGAACGCTGTAATTAAATGTGCCGCTTATTGGCCTGTGGTTGGAGGCTGACTTCGCTTACGGAACGCACAGCAGAGCCAGGAAGGAATTTTGCGCAAGCCTGCTGTAACACTTAGCTGGCTGCGTATGAATTAGGACAAGCACCCCCAGCAGAGACCCAGTACACTGAGGACGGTCACAGGCAGCCCAAATAGATTTTTTTTCCAAAATGTTTTTGGAAAGCCCCACTGCCTATATACACTAAATATGTCTTCTGTCCCTGCCTCACCACTACTGGCCCTGCACTATGTAAAATTACTGCAGTCTGTTTCACTGTGGACAGGAATACAGCGGTGATGTAACAGGCAACACAGAGCCAGGAATGAATTTTGCGCAAGCCTGCTGTAACACTTAGCTGGCTGCGTATGAATTAGGACAACTACCCCCAGCAGAGACCCAGTACACTGAGGATGGTCACAGGCAGCCCAAATAGATTTTTTTTCCCAAATGTTTTTGGATAGGCCCACTGCCTATATACACTAAATATGTCTTCTGTCCCTGCCTCACCACTACTGGCCCTGGACAATGTAAAATTACTGCAGGACGCAATGCTCTGCACGGCCGATATACAAAAAAAAAAAAAATGTGCAACACTGCAAAAAGCAGCCTCCACACTACTGCACACGGTTAGATGTGGCCCTAAGAAGGACCGTTGGGGTTCTTGAAGCCTAAAATAACTCCTAACACTCTCCCTATAGCAACTCCAGCAAGACAGCACTTTCCCTGAACTATGTCAGAATGCATCTGTGGCGAGCCGCGGGAGGGGCCGATTTATATACTCGGGTGACACCTGATCTCGCCAGCCACTCACTGCAGGGGGGTGGTATAGGGCTTGAACGTCGCAGGGGGAAGTTGTAATGCCTTCCCTGTCTTTCTATTGGCCAGAAAAGCGCGCTAACGTCTCAGAGATGAAAGTGAAAGTAACTCGAACATCGCGTGGTACTCGCCTCTAGTAACGAGCATCTCGAATACTAGTGGACGGCTGTTGGTGATGACGTGGGGCAGAGGAACCCTGCTGGTCTCGCGAGAACTGCATCATTAATTCAGGAGGTCATCCACGTCAGAGACATGCGTCTGCACCGGCGGCAGCCTGAACACAGCGCTGGGTATGACACTCCTAAACATGTGATTGTATTATGTATGTTGCACCTGGCTATGATTGACTGTTTCACCCAATGACATTTGATCTGTTTTAAGTATAATATGTGTTTCTGTCTATGATTGGTGTAGGTGGAGCTTTGGGGGCTATTTAATGTTGGAGTCTGTGTATGTTATTTAGAACTTGATAAAGAACCTCGGATGGAGGGTTGAAACGTTGTGTGGGCACAATAAAGATTTGATCTTTTATTTAACCCCTGGAGTGCTGCTCTCATACATACTTTGCATCTCGAACACGCTAATACTCGAACGAGTATCAAGCTCGGACGACTATGTTCGCTCATCTCTATTTATCATAGATTGAGAACATAATGAGTGCCAAAGTTGGCCAAAAAGTCTTAATTATTTTGTTTGGATTGCAAGGACAAACTAATTTCTGGATATAAGAGGTAATCATAGATTGAGAACATAATGAGTGCCAAAGTTGGCCAAAAAGTCTTAATTATTTTATTTGGATTGCAAGGACAAACTAATTTCTGGATATAAGAGGTAATCATAGATTGAGAACATAATGAGTGCCAAAGTTGGTCAAAAAGTCTTAATTATTTTATTTGGATTGCAATCAAGTGACATATCCTATTAACTGCTGGATTCTAACAGGTTGCAAGAATATAAACACAGATAACGGACAACTGCTACCATTCTCTTCAATGCAGGAAAAATATAAAATTCCCTCTTCTGAGTTTTATATATTCCTCCAAATAAGAAAACATCCTCTCACACACCCAGACCCACAAATCAATATTCCAACGATTTTAAAAAGACCAACTATCTATTACCCCTAACCAACACAAGAATCGTACTAAAGAAATTTACAAATTTTTATCTGATGACATTTTTCTAAAGAAAACTGTACAGTTCCTAAAATGGGAAACAGACCTCAAGTCAATTCTCTCTACAAGAATAACAAACCACCCTAAAATGGGCAGTAAAATCTACAGCATGCGCATCCTACCACAAACAGTACTGTAAATTATTGGTCAGATGGTACTATACTCCATTAAGACTCTCATACATCTATAGCAGCACATTCCCTCAATGTTGGAGAAACTGCAGACAAATAGGGTCACTGCTCTATATTTTCTGGAGTTGTCCCCTAATCTAGACGGTTTAAAATGATAAAAACACTCCACTCCTTCTCAACTAAAAGCAAACCTGGTTTGGTGCTTCCACTATTAGGGATAGCTAATTTCCCACTGGAATGCAGAACAGTTGTCTTCCATATACTACAAACAGCCCGTTTTACAATAGCAATCAACTGGAAAAGCTCTGAAGTTTCTTCCATAAAAGAAATATCCTCTATAGTCTCGACCAACTGCACCTACATAAGAATGCCGTCCGTCCAAAATGGAACATTCGATCCCTTTATATCCAAATGGAACATTTGTCTGACAAATCATCCCTCAACTAACTAGCATACAAATCCCTCCCCATACCACCCTTCCAAATATCTCCATGTCTTAAACCCCCCTCCTTTCCCTAATAGACCCTTTTGCCATAAAGTTAAAGTCTTTAAGTGGTACACACAGGTTTCTAGTTTCTGGTTCATAGTTGATATCTAGTACTCAAGTGATGCACTGCATTAATCTGGCAACTATTTTCTTTTCTTTTGTAAGAAGGCACATTAGTCTCATTACTATTCAACAACAAATTGCATGTTTAAAATATGTCAAAGTAAAAAAATTGTATTTATGTCAACTTTCTTTTTTTCTATGTTTATTATAAAACCCAATAAAAATTATTGAAAGAAAAATGTCATATGTTAACTGTACAATCTGTAGGAGAAACGGAAATATAATATATATTTGAATATTGACAGGATTGCACGTATGCCTCAACTATATTACACATTTACAATCTATGCCATGTTAGTGTGGTAGCACACTTGCATGCTGCCAGGTTCTTGCAGCAGTTTCAATTTGTTTATTTTGCTGCTTTAGGGTGTGTGTATTTTATTGACATATTTCACTACAATATTTAACCTCCGTTTTTCTTTTGTTTTTTAACTCCTCCTTTAAACATGCTGTCATGTCCCCGTTACTAAAGAAACCATTTCTTGATTTACAGACGCATCAGAAGAAAAGCCAAACTTCACCTGCCAGAAATGCAAGCTTGTGACTCTATTGGAAGAAAAAGTGCAAAGTCTTCAGGAGAGAATAGCTACATTGAAACTCATTAAGGAAGATAGATTTTCTTGACAGAGCAGAAGTAAGACTTCAAAATGTTGAAGGAAAATACATTTTCAGTGTATCTGCAGAAGTAGACAAATGGAAGCATATGCCTCAAAGAAGCAGGAAGCTTAGGAGTCAGTTATCACCCATATTGCTTAGGTACTAGGCTCTCACGCAGGAGAACGACTAGGTGCATCAAGAAATGACTGTGCTCACAAAGAACTGTGTAGTAAGCACAGTTAGAAATGTTGTTGTGAAGAAGGAAAGGAGAGTGCTGGTTGTTGCGGATTTCCTATTAAGAGGAACAGAGGCCGCTGTCTGTAGACCTGACATAACTTTACAAGAGGTGTTTTGTTTTCCAGGTGTTAGAAATCAAAAATGTGTCTGATAGGCTATCAAGAATCTTCAGTACTACAGACAACTACCCATTCATAATAATACATATAGGGGCAAATAACACTTTCCAAAAAGGTCCTTGTAACTATCTGCAGAAACTTTGAAGACCTCAGTTGGAAAGTGAAGGAACTCGGAGCACAAGTGGTCTTCTCATCCATCCTCCCAGTGGATGTTCATAGAATTAACGAGATGAAAAAGAATTCTAGATGGGAACAACTGGTTATGTTAATGGTGCTGTCAGCAAAGATTTGGATTTCTAGACCATGGAGTGAATTATCTTTTTGATGGACTCTTTGCTAGAGACGGATTGCATCCTACAAAGACAGATAAACATGTATTTGGAAGACGCCTTGCTATACCCATAAGAAGAGCTTTAAACAAAAACAATATTGGAAGGGAAGTGAAAGGCCAGGTAAGAATATACAGCTAATTAATACATTTGAAAACCTTGCTATTAGAAGTGGGAGGAAACAACAAAGATAAAAAATTCAGAAGGAAATTAAAGGTACAAGAGATACCAAACACAAACTAAAATGTTTTTAAACAAATACACAGAGCATGGGAAACAAGCAAGGGCAATCAAGGCTCCTAACATAGGAAGAAAAATATGATATCATGGCATCACAGAAACCTGGTTGGATGATACACATGATTGAAATACAAGTCTGGAAGGATACAATCTTTTTTTAAGAAACAGACCCACTAAAAGAGGAGAAGGTATTGTGTTGTATGTTAGGAGAACATAAATCTCAACAGAGATTCAAGCTTCAGAGCATGGTAGTTCTGTAGAAACTGTTTGGGTAAGAATATGAAGAAAGAACAACAGAAAGAACACCCTTGTAGGCATTTAATATAGGGTGCCTGGACAAGCAGAAGATATGGATTAACATTTACATATCCTATGGTCAAGTTCTTAAAGCACAACATAGTGATCATGGGAGATTTTAACTATCCAGACGTTTGTTGAGAATCTCTCTCAGGCAAAAGTAATGGGTCCAACAAATTCTGATCTGCTCTTGCTGACAACTTTATATTCCAAAAGGTAGAAGATAAAACCAGGGGATTTGCTATCTTGGACCTAATTCTTACCAAAAGGGAGGAAATAGTTTAGGAAGTAAGGGTGGCTGGGACCTTAAGGGGCAGTGATCATGCTATCCTTGAATTTTGGAAAACAAGAGGAGAAATATTTGAGAAGTCTCAGATCTCATGGTTGGATTTCAGAACGGCAGATTTTAATGGAGTCAGAAAGAGGGCAGAGAGAATCCAATAGCTGGATGTTTATAATGATAGAAAGGTTGGAAAATGTTGCAAAATGAGATTCTCAAAGCACAATCGTTAACAATCCCTAAAAGAAGGAAGAATAGGAAGCATTTAAAGAGACTAGTATGGATTAACACAAAACTTGCACACATGCTAAAAAAGCAGAAAATATGTTTATCAAATGGAAAGAGGGGGCATATCCCAAGAAAAATATAATGTAGTCTGCAGAAACTGTAGAGCAAGTTTCAGACAAGCTAAAGCTAATAATGAATTGAGGCTTGCCACAGAGGCCAAAAGCAATAAAAAATTATTTTAGAGGTATGACAAAAGCAAAAAAAAAGTAAAAGATACTGTAGGATATTTACAGGATGAAAATGGTAAACTGGTTAAAAAGGATGTTAAGAAGGCTGAACTTTTAAATTCATAATTTGTTTCTGTTTTCTCTCAGAAAGTAGATGTAATATCAACTGATCTTCCCTGTGCTATTGAAGAAATAAAAAAGCAAATGTTGTCCCTCTTTTTTTAAAAGAGGGAAAAAGGTGGACCCAGGAAACAACAGGCTTGTGAGCCTGACTTTTATACTGGAAAAGATCTTTGAACAAATTATTAAACAGCATATATGCAAGTATTTGGATGAAAATAAAATAAATAGAGTCAGTCAAATCTAATGCCCTTCTATGACAGAATCACCGACTGGGTTGATCAGAGAAATGCAACAGATATAATATATCTTGACCTTAGTAAAGCACTTGACAAAGTATCTCATACCATCCTTACTGAAAAATACGACCAAATATAGGATTGACAAATCAATTGCTAGGTAGATTCAACTATAGCTCCTATACCCCTGATGATGGCAGATTTCTGGTGAAACATGTTGGGAAAGCTGTTCTTTTAGCACAGAGCCTCATTTAGTCCATCCTACAATGCTTATGCCAGACTCAGTTTATCTGGCAGCAATTATCACACATGCTGGCAATTTATGCAGGGAGCTAATGACTTGCTAAATCTTCACTATATAGCGGTGTACTGCTACATGGTAGCACGCACCATTTGCAGCAAGTGTTACAGTCATGACCCTGATACTTGTACATGATTAGCAAAGCAGGATATTGTTTCTTAGACTGATTTTGTCTAACTTATTACACTCATTCACACTATATTGAGACTCTGATCTTTTTAATTAATTGCTACCACAATATAATAAAACATATTCTTCTATATGATACAAGTACATATAATGAAGGTAACTTTATAAGGGGACGCAACTGTGGGTTTTAGCTCTTGGCCAAGGCTGTGGTGTAGTTGGTTACAATTTAATCCTACTGGGCCCTTGAAGTCCCAAAACATTTTGTTCAAGCTACAAGGATGGTGAGCAGTCTAAAAATCATGTCCTATGAGGAACGGTTAAAGGATTTGGGAATGTATAGGTTGCAAAAAAGAAGTCTGAGAGGAGACTTAATAGCAGTCTACAAATATTTCGAAGGGCTGTCACATTGCAGAGGGATTAGCCCTATTCTCATGTGCAGAAGGAAAGACTAGAAGCAAAGGGATGAAACTGAAAAAGAGGAGACAGATTAAATATTAGAAAAAAACATTTGACAGTGAAGGGGATCAATGAGTGGAATAGGTTGCCACAGGAGGTGGTGAGTTCTCCTTCAATGAAAGTCTTCAATAGATCAATGATCCCATCTCCCCACAATTCTTCCAAAACAGCAGAAAGGCCCTGGATTTATTCTATGTATTCTAGTGGGAGGGTAGTCGCATCTAGATATTAGTTTATAGTGAGTCTCCAGGAGATTGGCATTCAGAGCGCTCTTGTGGGCCCATGCAAAGGCATTCAGTCATTGTTTAGGGACGAAAGAAGATTTAATGTCTCTTTCCCAGTTTAGCAGGTGAACTTTTTTGAAGTATCTCTCCTCCAATTCCTTTTTCCCTACATAAATCACATAGAAGAAGCACATACTCAACTTAAAGGGCACAGTTTGCATAGGAAATTATAGAGATAAATAGGAAGCGAGAGACTCAAAGGAACTTATTTATTGTCATTAAATCAGAGATGGTTGACATTCCCCTCTATCTCTCAACTTATCTACAGAAAGCTCCAGAATGAAAAATTACAAAAGGTTTCTTGGTGAAATTTATGATGGTGAAGGATGGAACTACAAGGGACTGGTTGAAGGAAATTGCCACTAGTAAGTGGCATAGGGTGCGATCTCTCAATAATTGATCTTTTATTGTAGGCCAGTTTGTTGGATGCAGGGGGGAAGCACCAGGAGCAAATTTGGCATAGCAAAATTGCTCTGTAGTAAGCTGTTAAATTTGGAACTCCCAGTCCTCCCCTCTATCTTATTGCATACTTTGGGTCTTTTCATGTTCCAAATAAATGCCATCCATTTGCCATTGGAGATGGTTAAGGTATTTCTTCGGGCAAGGCATGATCATAGTGCAATAGACAACAGGATTTTAGGCAGGACCATCTACACCATTCATCCAATCGCCATGAAACTTTGGGAAGTTGTTGAGTACACCCCTGGGAAGATTGTAGGCATAGTACAAATATTCTATGATAAATGGCGCGTGCGCGAGCGTCGTCGACGGTTATGACCACCCACGTAGATCGTTCGATTTCCATCATTGCCACTAATTCTCTCAATTCCCGATGTCGTAGAAACATGAAATTTGGCACGAGCATTGATTATGTCATAAATAGGAAAAGCTAATGGGTCCCAACTCGATTATTCAATATTATGCGCAAAAGAATTAGCGTCCAAACTTTACGTACGGAATCTAATTTTCTCGCTTCCCAATGTCATAAAAACTCGAAATTTGGCACGAGCATTGATTATGTCATAAATAGGAAAAGCTAATGGGTCCCAACTCGATTATTCAATTCTAAGCGCAAAAGAATTAGCGTCCAAATTTTACGTACAGAATCTAATTTTCTCGCTTCCCAATGTCATAGAAACTTGAAATTTGGCACGAGCATTGATTATGTCATAAATAGGAAAAGTTAATAGGTCCCAACTCGATTATTCAATTCTATGCGCAAAAGAATTAGCGTCCAAATTTTACGTACAGAATGTTATTTTCTCACTTTCCGGTGTCATAGAAACAGGAAATTTGGCACGAGCATTGATTATGTCATAAATAGGAAAACGTAATGGGTCCCAACTCGATTATTCAATCCTAAGCGCAAAATTTGGCACGAGCATTGATTATGTCATAAATAGGATATTGAGAATGCTGAGGTAAAATAAAAGCTGTGCTGTGATTGGTTGCTATATATTATACCGCTGAGGTAAAATGAATGTTGTGCTGTGATTGGTTGCTATTTTTTATATTGCTGAGGCAGAATAAAAGTTGCGCTGCAACTTTTACGTATGGAATCTAACTCTCTCACTTCCTGATGTCATCTATATATATAAAAATGAATGTCTGTCTGTCTGTCCTTTATGCATTACTGCACCATTCATCCGCTCACCATGAAACATTGGGAAGTTGTTGAGTACACTCCTGGGAAGATTACTTGCATAGTACATCTATCCTACGATAGGTGGCGCGCGTGCGAGCGTCGTCGACAGTTATGCCCCCCCAGACAAAGATCATTTGATTTCCATCTCAAGCACAAAAACAAAAGGCATTACGACCAACGGGATGCGTGTTCAACTACAAAATAATGCATCCGCCGAACGTTTCGCAAGACAATTGCTGCATATTGAGAATGCTGAGGTAACATTAAAGCTGCGCTGTGATTGGTTGCTATTTCTTATACTGCTGAGGCAACATGAAAGCTGTGCTGTGATTGGTTGCTATATATTATACCGCTGAGGTAACATGAAAGCTGTGCTGTGATTGGTTGCTATTTTTTATATTGCTGAGGCAGAATAAAAGTTGTGCTGTGATTGGTTGTTATTTCTCTTACTGCTGAGGTAACATGAAAGGTGCACTGTGATTGGTTGTTATATTTTATACTGCTGAGGTAACATGAAATCCTAAGCGCAAAAGAATTAGCGTCCAAATTTTACGTACAGAATCTAATTCTCTCACTTCCCGATGTAATTTGGCACGAGCATTGATTATGTCATAAATAGGAAAAGTTCATGGGTCCCAACTCGATTATTCAATCCTAAGCGCAAAAGAATTAGCGTCCAAATTTTACATATGGAATCTAATTCTCTCACTTCCTGATGTCATCTATATATATATAAAAATGAATGTATGTCTATCTGTCTGTCCTTTATGCATTACTACACCATTCATCTAATCACCATGAAACTTTGGGAAGTTGTTGAGTACACTCCTGGGAAGATTACTGGCATAGTACAACTATCCTACGATAGGTGGGGTGCGTGCGAGCATCGTCGACAGTTATGCCCCCCCAGACAAAGATCGTTTGATTTCCATCTCGAGCACGAAAGCAAAAGGCATTACGAGCAACGGGATACGTGTTCAACTACAAAATGATGCATCCGCTGAACGTTTCGCAAGACAATTGCTGGATATTGAGAATGCTGAGGTAAAATGAAAGCTGTGCTGTGATTGGTTGCTATTTCTTATACTGCTGAGGCAACATAAAAGCTGTGCTGTGATTGGTTGCTTTATATTATACCGCTGAGGTAAAATGAATGATGCGCTGTGATTGGTTGCTATTTTTCATATTGCTGAGGCAGAATAAAAGTTGCGCTGTGATTGGTTGTTATTTCTCTTACTGCTGACGTAACATGAAAGCTGCACTGTGATTGGTTGTTATATTTTGTACTGCTGAGGTAACATGAAAGCTGCGCTCTGATTGGGTGTTATATATTATAAAGCTGAGGTAACATGTAAGCTGCGCTGCGATTGGTTGTTATATATTATACCACTGAGGTAACATAAAAAAGCTGCGCTGTGATTGGTTGTTATCTAGATATATAAAAACGTATGTATGTATGTCTGTCTGTCTGTCTGTGTCTTCGCAGCAACGCGCGACGGGTAAACTATGTCCCCCAGACAAAGATCGTTTGATTTCCATCTCAAGCACAAAAACAAAAGACATTACGAGCAACGGGATGCGTGTTCAACTACAAAATGATGCATCCACCGAACGTTTCGCAAGACAATTGCTGGATATTGGAAATGCTGAGGTAAAATGAAAGCTGTGCTGTGATTGGTTGCTATTTCTTATACTGCTGAGGTAACATGAAAGCTGTGCTGTGATTGGTTGCTATATATTATACTGCTGATGTAACATGAAAGCAGCGCTGTGATTGGTTGTTATATATTATAACGCTGAGGTAACTTGAAAGCTGCACTGTGATTGGTTGTTATCTAGATATATAAAAACGAATGTATGTATGTATGTCTGTCTTTGCAGCAACGCGCGACGGGTAAGCTAGTCATTTTATAAATGACCATTCTGCCCAGTCATGATGGTTTTGCCCTAGCATAGTTAGACTGTCTCTAAGTCCTGCACCTAAGGGTTCAAAATTAAGGAACAGAATATTGTTAATGGGGAAGGAAATATTGATTCCTAAATAGTGTTCTTTTCACGTGAATAGGGAAACGATTGCACGGGGACTACTAATATACTATACTAATATACTAATCTGCCAAAGATTGCATGGGGACTACTAATATAATACAGTATAATATTTATTTTTATAGCGTCAACATATTTTGCAGTAATTTACAAACCAGAGGGAACATACACAAAATAAGTCTTATTTGATACATAACAAAGGGGTGCCAATACTTCTGCATTTAGCATTGAATAATTGAGTTGTGACCCCTTTACTTTTCCCTGTTTAGGACCTAACGAATGCTCCTGCCAAATTTTATCATTGTACGACACATACTCAAGATTTTATACATATTCTTTATAGTAATACAGGTTATGTTGCACTAAAACTTGAATATTTCCCCTTCTGTTTCAGGAGCATTTGATAGGATTTTAAGACCTTAAGTGCTCTTTCACATGAGCTTCGGCGTTTTCACGTCCATGCAGTTTATTGGCATGAATGGACATTTTTCCGCGATGACAGCCAACATTTTCTTGGCCATTCACACAACCATGAGCGTAGTTTTTTTTTGCGAAAAAATATGTTCCACTTCGTATTTTGCTCTGCAAAAATCCTTGGGATGCTTTCCAATGCCTATATAGAGGCACCTGTAAGCTTTACACAGCATTGGACGTTGCTAAAATGCCTCCCCCTCCCTTTCTTTGTCCAGCTCCCAAAGGAGTCTATGGGAGCCGCCAATGTATATCAGGCAAAAGATAGTTCCAGAACCATCTTTTTGCCTACCATATATGTGTTGGCATGTATGTTCCATTTTTCATGGTTCTATGTTTTTACGTGATGTATATTCGCCCATGTCAACGGATGCATTGGAAACCAATGACTCAGGTGATCGCGTATATCGGTCGGGCGTTAAAGCGTTGCCGTTTATGCGCTCGTGTGAAAGAAGCCTAAGGCACCTAGAATTCCTCTGACTCTGCATCATAGAGATATAGGTACAAGAGTTGGCTGGCAAATTTTAGCTTTGTAGTAAGCACAGACCAATGGCTTATGTGTAGCGGACCATCCTATCACATTGTGTGAATCTTTATGCATATTTTTGTGCATACCCACAGCAGATTTCACCCTCTTTAACTGAAGGTGTGACATTTGCAGCAAATCCGCACCAAAATCTATCTCAAAAACTACACCAAAAGATTCTGATTTTGACACAGATTTTTGTTGTGAGTTTCCTGCAAATTTTCCACCTTGTGAGATCCACTACATGTCAAAACAGGCTTTGGGTAAAAACACAATGGGGCTGCTTACACCCAGCAAAACCATGGCCACACAAAATAGTGGCAAAATAGTGTGGCCATTGGTCACTGTAGGTGGGTGTAGTTTAACTGTGTGCAGCCAGCCCTATCATGTCCTTACACACTTAAATTGTTAATAAATCAGATCAGTACATAAATACAGCACCAGAACCAAGGTCATTACAAAAATACAGCACTATAATCAAGCTCAGCACATAGACACAATACCAGAGCTGACTTCAGTATATAAATACAGCCCCAGAGTGAAGCTGATAACATGAAAACAACACTAGAACCCCTGCAAAACGTTATATATATTCTATAAGACAAACTTTATAATGTGTCAGGCTTAGATACAGCAGCTCAGTTTAAGGATACCTCTAAATAATACAGTTAACATAATATTCTCAGATATCATCTATACACAGAGATAGTGATTACAGTGCAGTTACCGCCAACAATCACAGGTGATGCTGTCTCGTCTTGGAGTCATTTGTATTTGTTTTTCTTCTCTCTGAGCCCAGACCACCACTGAGACTTCTAACAGACACAACTCACCTCTGCAAACTCTCCCCATCCTTCTACTGCTACTCCTAATCAACTTTTTAATGCCCCCCTCTCCTCACTTAATAAAACACCACTTAGTAATAGGATCCTCTATTGGGGTCCTATTTAGCAATAGGACCCCCCTGAGAGCCCTGATTAGTAACAAGACCTCTTTTTGTGGTCCTAAACAGTTCTATTGACCCGCTCTGTAGCCCCAAATTATAATAGTAACCCCCTGTGTGCATGAAATAGTACAGAGGCTTTTTTCTGTGTAGTGATAGAGATGATTGACATTAATACTCTGTCTACTTGAAGGGGTTGAATTAATTCATGCAGTCACTCACTTGTATGGCCCTCTGATGGTAAGATTGATCTCTTACTGCTTAGCAGAGCACAATGGTAGGTGGTGGCCAGACTGAAAGTAATGCACATGCACTCCTGATATCCCGATCAAATTAAGGTGCACAAGAGCCAGGAACCTAGGCTATTTCTTTCGATAGAAGAGGTGGTTTGTTTCCCTGGCAACAACTTTTGAACTAGAAGATAGAAGACTCAATAACTGAAATATCTGGAGACTGGAATATTTTGGAAGTAAACATCTTTTGGGTGAATGCATTGCTTTGCAATTTCGAAAACACTGAAATAGGATTCCAGAAATGGGAATATCCCTTTCAGAATCTGAGATTCTAACCATTAGGAAAAATCTGTCCCCGGGGTAATCAACATAGATAAAGGACGATTTTGAAAATTGAATGGATAAATTGTCTTTCGCTTCATCAATTATTTTGAACTAGTATATGGGAATTAGGAATGATACACAACAAAACAAATCTTTGCTTACAGGTAAATGATCTAAATGTTACTGCACCAATGCCAGTCACTCAAAACTGCAAGTAGCATTACTCATTGTTCTTTAGAATGATATTATCTTTAGGCTACAACCATGTTTCAAATCTCTAAGTAGTCTGTGTACAAGTGCATATTCCATAAGGGATTGCTGAGAACATTAATGCAAGATATATGTTTGAAAGAATTTATTACCTCAATAAACTTCAAGTCACATATCTGTGCATTGTTCTGCACTTACATCAGCAGTTCAAAAGATTGGCTTTCAAAGACGCTATAATTTCCAGATACTCAATCCTTGCATGCCACAGCCCATGAGCAAGGTTATGACTTCTCAAACTATACAAATTAGAAATACCAAAATGTCTAAATATTGCAGAAACTTTTTATTAAATATCATATTAAAAAAATAGTCTCGAGCAATGTGTATTACTAAATTGGTCAAATATTCCTAAACATGAGTATTTAATAAAAAAAATAATTAAATTATTTCTTATTAGGTTATGAGTATGACCCAATGCTTTGGTGTTTGAACTATTAGCATTTCAGATTATTAGATGGATGGATCCAGAATTAAATTTTGCTTGGGTAACTGTGATCTGTTGATTATTGATAATGCTGTAGTAAAATGATGCTAGGTGTTAAATTGGAGGACCTAATAGCCAAAGCTATAGTTTTAGATATGCTGTATTACGTGTACCTACCGTGTTTCCCCGATAATCAGATCTAACCAGATAATAAGCCTTACCCTGATTTTTGGGGTAGGTGGCTTGAAATATAAGCCCTACCCCAAAAATAAGCCCTAGCTACACTATGTGAAAACAAAAGCAATATTCACCTAGCAGGTGCCGTCCAGGTCCCTCCCACTGCTCTCTGGAGCTCCGGGCAGGCTT
This sequence comes from Eleutherodactylus coqui, assembly GCF_035609145.1. NCBI lineage: Eukaryota > Metazoa > Chordata > Amphibia > Anura > Eleutherodactylidae > Eleutherodactylus > Eleutherodactylus coqui. The sequence goes on along the minus strand of NC_089837.1, from coordinate 229,767,629 downwards.
GCTTGCAGTTGTCAGCACCGAAGGATACATCTCTTACTGGTAACAGGGTTAAAAACCCTACCTCCAGCAAGAGATTGCTCTGATTGGCTCTCGAGCGCTGCTCTCAGCCAATCAGAGCCAGCGCTCGGATAACCCAATCACAGCCATTCAATGAAGAAGATTGCGCGCGATTATTTTTTTTGTATATGATATTTAATAAAATGTTTCTGCAGTACTTAGGCATTTTGGTTTTTATAGACGTATGCAGAGCTCTAAATTTCCTGCTTCCCTTCATACAATCATAGTGAATTAATACAATTCTAGTTACCTTTAGCCTCTCTTTAGGGATTCCTTAGGAGATAACTAAAACAACTGCTTTGAATGGTTCAAGGCAACCAACATTTTATTATTTAACTCCCAGCCTGTCTGAAGGGAAGCATGAGATTTGAGTCAGAAAAATATTTGTGCAACTCTTACAAAGATATATTATGGGATCTATCAGCACATAATTGTGACTAGGGCCTATTTTAGGTAAAAGTAAGTAAAACATTACATATACTTTAAGTTTATATAGGAGAGTCCTTCTAGCTAGTGCAGAGAGCTATGCTAAAAATGAGCTATTCTGTCATCAGGAAAAGTTATCAGGTCAATGCTTTTTAAATATTTGCGTGAAAGAGGCTGCCTGTCCACGGGCGTATTTTCATTGCGTTCCCTGCGGTGGGGGGGGGGGGGGGGACACAGTGAAAGCTTTCCATAGCATTGCTATGAAAAGCGCTTCCCCCCTGTCCACGAGCAGAGAATCATAGTGATTCACCGCTCGCTGGCGACAATTCGCAGCATGCTGTGAATTACCACGATTCTCCGCAGTGAGCCTATCTGTCAGATATGTGTAGAATGTCTTAACCTTTACATTTTACACAGCATCTCAACATTTTTGTGATTAAAAAAAAGTTGTCTTATGCTCTCTCCAATCTTTGTGTGTGTGTATTGTAGCAGTGCAGCTACTGAAGTGGCCACTAGGGAACCTTATTATAAAAATAACAGGTGGTCTGTGTAACAGAGAAGAGGTTTCTTTGCATTGGAACTGGTTAATTAGGCTAATTATGAACAACTGGAAAGTGGTTTTGAAGAGAAGGGTGTGCACCTCAACTTAGAGGAAACAGGCTATTGCCATGGGCCCGTGCGAGCAACTATTGTAAGAAACCAAATGTGTCTGTGATGCTTGATGTTTTGGGGCACTAGGCTTACTAAAGAGGGGCTGTGATGTTTTAGTTAGAGCCCAGACAGGTAGAAATTTGTTTTGATTGTTGTAGTACGTATTTACTAAGCTTGGTTCTGATGCTATATTAACTGTTTTTGGTTCGGATACCATATTTATGAACTAAATGTTACAGTATGTGCTGAGCTTGGCTCTAATGACATTTATTGTGCTAAGTTCTTGTACTTTATGTGATAAGTTTAGTTCTGATACAGCATTTATCTCCTGAGCATGATCCTGTTACTGTATTTCTTTACTATGCTTGGTTCTGATATTGTAATTATGAATATGCCTGTATTTTACAGCTGTGTAGTTATGATACTCGTGTGCTGCCAGAACAAGCAAAATTCAGGCAATCTGTTTATCAGTGCTTTCTATTTTTCTTATGATGGATTGGGGGAGCCAAAAGAAAATAAAGCACAAGATGCCATCCAACCTAAGGCTGGTTGTGTGCATGAGAACCCAAGCAGACCTGTTGTTCATATCTCTATTCTGGTTATTGAAGATTGCATTTAAACTGGAAAATAAAGCAACTTTGCAGCAGATCTTGATTTAAGTTAATGCATCACTTCTCACGTGTCTATTTTGTTAAATACTTGCATTCCTCATGGAATAAAAATTTTGGAGCATCTCATCTTGGGACTCAGCATTGTACTTTCCTGTACTATTCCTCTAAGAAATGCATAAATAATTTGTGCCCCTACAAAGATTTACATTGTCCATTCAGTGCTGACAATGCCAAACTGTGTATGCACACAGATTTATTCATAAATATATTAACTATTCAGGAGAAAAAAAAGGAATGACAATGCAGAGTTTCAGAATCCTGATATCATGGGGAATACAGTATTTTTCTTTCTAAAACTGACGAGTCAGAAGAGCTGACAGTTCCCCTTTAACAGATTGCCAGCGTTTTCTTTCTTCCTTGCAGACCAAACATAAGTGTCTACATGGTAAGAAAAACAAATCCTGTATAGCCTGCTTCTGCAATCATACTCCCTTCCATCTGGTCACTACATTAGTAACAAGAAGTGCATGGAAGCAAATGACTACGGGAGCTGCCTGGGGGGTCATGAGTATTTTCACCCCACGGTTTCTTTTCAGGAATTAATGCAATTTAGATGAGAAAAAATAAAATTTCTTATTTTTGCAAATATGTCATTTTAAACATAATTTTGTTTTCTATAGTGCACATTAAAATCAGGATTTGCACCCCAAAATGGATACCCCCATTTGTCCTGTGTTCAGAAATATGTCCATTGTGGCCCACTCTTCTGTCCGTATGCACAACGGGGCCCAAGCCGAAAGGAGCAGCCAGGGGTTTTCAGAACAGACATTTTGCTTAACCCCTTGAGTGGCGGGTTTCCTACCACCCTGTCAGACCCACCAGGGCAGGTTTTTTAAAATGGTCTAATCATTGAATTTCAACTAATTTTACAATAGCGTCTCAAGAGCCATAACTTTTTCATTTTTCCATTGACATGGCCATATAAGGGCTTGTTTTTTGCAGGACAAGTTGTGATTTTTTAAACAGGGGGGAGGAAAAAAAGAAATAGGGAAAAAAGAAAAAAAGGGGCCATGTCATTAAGGGGTTAAATAATGTATTAACTTCCTTCTCTGGGTCATTACAACGCATGGATGCCACATGTGTGATTTGATTTTTGATTTTTTACAAAGTAAAGGGAGACAAGTGTTTTTATAATTTTTTAAACAATTTTTTTACTTTTGTTTTTTTTTTACTTTTTTTTTTTTTTGTCCCTTTAGGGAACTTCCACAGGGACCCATTAGGACCCCCTGATCACATTCCGGGGGTCCAATGGTGACAGCCCTTTACATGCTGCAGTCACATAGACTGCAGCATGTAAAAGGTTAACACAGCAGAGATCGGAGGTTTTCTCTGATCTCTGCTGTAAGAGCTGGTACCTAGCTGTCCTCTGACAGCCAAGCACCAGCTCTCCCTGCCACAGAGACCATCGGCTTGCTTCTGACAAGCCGATGGTCTCTATGGCAACCTGTAAACAAAGCAGGACTTAGAAGCAGGAGATTGCCGGCAGATCGGCAATATCTTCTGCTTGTTTTTCAAAGTCCTTGCTTTGTTCTCTCTGGGTCTGTTCAGGCAGAGCATGGTGCCACAGCTTGTGGCATTGTGCTCTGCAGCTCCCATAGTGATACATAACCCGGAAATCTTCCGGGCTATATCACTATCGGCAGTGGAGCTCGTCCCGGAAAATTTCCGGGCGTGCCACTCAAGGGGTTAAAGGTTGTTTTAGGCCCCATTGCCCACTAATAGAGCCCTTGAGCGGCCAAAACGATAGAGAACTCTCACAAATGACCCCATTTTGGAAACTAGACCCCTTAACAAATTTATCTAGCGGTGTAGTGCGTATTTTGACCCCACCATATTCGAATGAATCGAAGCAAAGCAGAAGGAAAAAATTACGATTTTTGTTTTTTTGGCAATTGTGTCATTTTAAATATAGTTTTTTTTGTACAGCATAGATTGGAATGAAGACTTTCACCCCAGAATAGATACCCCCGTTTGTCCTGTGTTCAGAGACATACCATTGTGGCCCTAATCTTCTGTCTGGATGCACAACGGAGCCCAAACTGAACGGCACATCAAACTTTAACTGCCTTTTAACTTTTACGTGATTGCCATTATCCACGGATAATGGCTACCATGTGATCGAGGAACACTTACCGCAGCCCCTTGTGACATCTCCAAGCTCTCCAATGCCAGAAGCAAGGAGATTTTAAATTTCCCCTTACGCTTTCCCAGCTTCTGCGCTTGTGTCCACCATTTTGGCGACGGACGCATGCGCCAAAGCTGGGGAAAGGTCCACGGTTAAGGATTCTGTCGGGGAACATCGCCGGTGGCCTTAGTTAAGTAATTTCACCTCCCCTCATGGATCAGACGGGAGGTGAAATTTAGCTTTTTTTTACTTTTATGTGATCGCCATTATCGATTGGATAATGGTGATCATGGGACTGGGAACCACATACTGTGGCCCCCCATAAAAATCTCCAGGCTCTTGGCTACATTTAGTAGCCAGGTGCTGGAGATTTTAAATTACCCCGGCAATCGGCGGCTTTTGCTTTTGCGTCCGCCATTTTGGCGACGGACGTGTGCACAGAAGCTGGGGTAAGGTCTGCAGATAAATCCAGGGGTCTTAGGTACCTAATTTTGTCTCCCCTCACGGATATGATCCATGAGGGGAGATGAAACAAACTTTTTTCTTTTTTTTTACACTTTTTTCAACTTTTTAAACTTTTACATAATCGCTGTTATCCATTGGATAACCGCATACAGTGGTTCCCGGTGACAGCTCCCTGCTCTCGGCTACTCATACTAGCCAGGAGCAGGGAGTTTTTAAATTTCCCAGGCCTCCCGGCCCTATGCGCATGTGGTGTGGTAATGTGGTAAAGCTTCCTCAGGCCTCCTGCACACGGGCGGAAATTCCACGGCGGGATTTCCCGCACAATTTCTGCCCACACCTGCTGTCATAGGATTGCTATGAAGACAGCCGTGATTTGTCCTCGTGAAAAAACTTGCGTGGTAACCAAGTCATGGCATATCCTATTTCTGTGTGAGCCTCGCAGAGGCCCGCACAGAAGCTTCACGGCTGATGCACCGGCTTTGCTCTGTGCATGTGTCGGCTGGGCGATAGCTGGGTCATAGCAGAGTGGAGAAGACGCCGGGAGCAGGTGAGCCATGGTGGTCATTATCCGACCCTGCCATCTGCAGGAGGCCTTATGAAAGAAAACAACAGCACATATGGGAACAGCGCCCAAGCCACACACTGTCTGTTGTGGGTATAAATTAACAGCAAAGGCAGGTACCCTTATAAAATATCACATACCCCTTCCACATGTTATTTCTGACTGTATGTGAACCGTCACATTTTATTAGTTAGGTAAATTGTGATTAATGTACTGTTTCTCTTCTCCTTGTTAATTTAATGCATTTATTTTAAAACTGTAACTGGAGGTGTGCAGATTAGCTATATGCATCATTTACCTTAGCTTTGTCTAAGTGTTTTCATCTCGAATTCACCAAGCAAATAATGTTGATCAGTATTCCCTCAGCAACACTAAAAGGAATCATTTAGTGAGAGAATATTAAATGTTGAATGCTCTGTGCACTGCACAAAATGTACCATTGACTGGAAGGCTTGCAAGTCATTTTATGTCTTTTGTGAAAGTCAAAAGGAACTTAGGTGGAAATTCACTGATAAGACATAAAAACTTTTATTTGTGTAATTAGCATTTTTTATTATAGCAGACTAGGGAAATGTTTAATTTAATACAAAATGTATAATATGAAATAATAATCCACTGTGGGAGTGTAAAGGACCAAAAGGATTTCTGTTGCCTCTTAGTTGTAGCTGTCTACTGTCAACTTAAATAATGACTTAACATTGTAAAGGTGCATGTGGTGGCATATGGCAGTGACTTATGCTCATGTTTGTAGGAGTAACTAGTTATGTTAATGAAATTCCTTCAAAGGGGGTTTCCACATATTTAAGTGATAACTAGCTGATCATGGGGTCTGACCACTGGAATCCTCTGTGGTCAAACCTGGAGTCTAGCTGTGTAAGCGTAGTGTAGAGAAGTCAATGTACAAAACTTTCTAGATGTTTCTGAGAGGATGGCATATGTATGTCCTGGGTTCCTTCTTCCCAAGTCAGAGAATAAAGGAGTGAGAGAGAGAAACCACAAGGATTGCAAGTTCCCACCATGCAGCGCTGCATGTGTGCTCCTGCTCCGTGAGTGTGTACCGGTAGAGAGTTGGTGAGTGTTAGTCGAAAAGTATCCGGGAACAGAGATCCGCAAATAACGTGGCCTGCGAAAGTCCCTGTGTCCTTCCGTGTTTCCCCAATGTCACACCATGTGTCCTTCTGCACCAGTGTCTTGCCGGTGGATGTAAAAACTGTTTGGCACTGTTTCTGAATTATGCTACAAGCAAACAGCTTTACTGACTGTTCCCAGCTCTGCCTTTAAAATTCAACTCTGCATGTGTGGACTCATTATTACATTGTCTAGAATTCACCGTGGAGGACGGAACAGTGGCATCACATGTGACAAAAGAACTCAAGGTAAACCACTGCTGGGTTACCCTATTTAATAGCCTGCCCTCGGCCCCTTGGACGTGTCCCTGGTTACCGTCCGGGTGGGAGACAGCAGAACCCCATGACAAGGCCCAAACTCTACCTTGCTGTCTCCTAGGTTGGGGCCCATTCCTCAGATGCTGCATAAGGAAGTCTTCTAACTTATGGGATCGTTCTTTTTTCAGTCTGGAGCCATGAGATATTTTCCCCTGACTTCACTTTTGAGGGCTTCTTACTGAATAGGTGCCAATGTGTCATCCGACACATGGTCTCTCCCAAAATCTTGTATTGCCGTTTGCACTGATTTCAAGCAAAATGCATCATTTAAAAGATAGTCATTAAAGGCACCACAAATCGACCACAAAAATACACCTATTAACCACATCGGGACTTTATCTAGTAGATTGTGTGAAACAAATATAGCCTGATTAACTATAACTTTTATGAGCTAGGGAATGGAGATCAAGGTCATTCAACTCCAGATGTAGGAGCCTCCAAAGTTCTATGAGTTTTAGGGATACTAGAGCTCTCCTTAAGGGCGCCCACCCACTGGCGTTTGCGATTTTCGTGCGTGAAAAACGCAGCGTTTTCCGAGCGTTTTTCGCTGCGTTTTTTGCCGCATTTTCGCGGCGTTTTCGCGGCTTTTCAATTAATTTCCATTGACTTTCATGGGTGCATTAGGAGAAAAATAAGGACACATATGCAACTGACAGTTCCTATGTTAAAAAACGCAACGCAACGCAAAAAAAAACGCCAGTGGACAGGAGTACATTCAATTCTAATTGCTCTTGAGAAAAAACGCAAAACGCAAAGAAAAAAAAATCGCCAGTGGGTGGGCGCCCTAACTTAAACATTACTGCAGAGGACACACCAGATCTACCCACAGAGGAGTCCAATAATTGGTCAAAGCAGAGGTTGAAGTCACCACCAAGTGTAATCTTGGAGCCTGCTGTGAATTATGAGATCGCCTCCGGCATTTTAGATCCAAAGAGCACCTGTGGTTGATTGGGAAAATAACCATTAGCTATAGTCAGTACATTTGTCCCTACATTTATTTTAGGGAAAAAGTAACATTCCTTGGGATCTGTTTAAGGCCGCCTGCAGACGAGCGGGTCGGATCCGGCGGCAAGAATTCTCGCCGCGGGACCCGACCCGAGCGCCTGCAAAGACGAGCGCGTACTCACCCGCACCCGGCGGCCCTGGCTCTTTCATGTGCCGGCTGCCGGGCAGCTGGCGCATGCGCAGACCGGAGCCGGCAGCCGGGTGAGTGACATTTCTGTGCGAGGCTCTGCGAGCCCCGCACAAAAATAGGACATGCCGCGGTTTGTTTGCGGCGCGAGATTTCATGCGGCCAAACCGCGGCCATCTGCATAGGAGTGCGTATTGTAATGCACTCCTATGCAGGCTTTCAGTGGCGGAAATCCCGCTGCGGGATTTCCGCCCGTGTGCAGGCGGCCTTAGAGTAGATAGTTTGGTGATGGAGTTGTTATGAATAGCAATGGATACACCACAATTTGTTTGTTTGTTTAGTAAGACGGGGACTGTGGTGCCATGTTGTATAATAATGTGACGTGCATTTGAGGATGTCAGATTTTTGAAAGTGGATCTCCTATAGTAGAGCCATCATCACTCCTTTTTTATGGAGGTGATCTAGGATCTGACCCGTCTTTGCTGGTTTATTCAAGCCCCTGATGTTGTGGGAACAAAATGTTAAGTTAGCCATGGCATCCGTTTTATCACCCAGGCCCCCGCCACCAAGCACAACAGAAAAGTTAGAGGGAGGAATAGGAAAGATAGAAAAGAGTATGAGGTTTATCTAGCTGGGAGTGATCCGTATTATTCACTAAGCACTAGTGCCAAGACAATGCATAGTGTTGTGGGGCCTAATTGTGGGGAGGAGGGAAATGACAGAGGAGCATGCCATCTGGCTCCTAACTAGCAAACTGAAACCCAAGTGGGTTATGGGTTAAACACCAGGCTAACTATGAAATATTCACATAACAAGCACACCCAGGGTTACCATCAGAGCATGACCCCTGTGCAAGGACACGAATGTACCAATGCCAATCCAGAGCAACACACTATAAATATATCTGACAGAACAGACTATTGTAGTAAGTAATTCTAAATTATTAAAAAAGGGAGACAGATAGATCTAAGATCATTACTATCACTGGGATAATGGTAGCTAATGAGAGTTCACACTCATATTGGCTAGACTCGAAGATGTTGGTGCTCCTTTTGATCTTTTCAGTGTGCAGCTTGCCACTGCTCTCTAATTGGTGTAATGGGCAGTGAGGGGAGATCTGGCCAATTAGGTAATTCAATCGGTAGTGGATCAAAGGTACTCAGGAATTTGGGCAGGTCACCTAGGGAGCAAAATATGTCCGATTTGCCCTCCTTTTTAGCTGAAAGTTGATAGGGAAATCTTCAATGATAAGAAATATCTCTGACCTTCAAGGCATCAAGTAGGGGTTTTAACCTTTTCCAATCCAATTTGTATCCTGGTTTTCCTAGTGGGCTTACTCTTTTTCTGCCATTATACAATGGCTCTATAAGCTGGCTAAAGCCAGTACTGCATGAGGTGACACGTTGGATAGCCTCTGACAGCAAAGAGGCTGGCAATATACAGTAAGAGAACCCCAACGGATGTCTTCCAACATCGCAGCTGTACAGCCTTAAATCATGTCTTCAGACATCAGACAGTGGATTGGAAAGGGTTAAGGATCTGCGTAGTTGGAGAGTACACCTGGCTAAAGCTGGTAAAATGATGATTGGAGAACCATAGTAAAGGAGGTTGTTGGTTTCACAGGCACTTTTGAGGATATTTTCCTTGTCTCTACAAACGTTTTTGTGGCATATGATATCCCTGGATTATTTTGGGTCAGATGATTTGGGATCTCCCAGGCCCTGTGTATGCGGTCAATCTCTATGGGTCATACAAGCATAAATTGAATATACCCCAAATGGTATAAAGGGTATTAGGCCTTTAACCCCTTGAGTGGCAGGTTTCCTACCACCCTGTCGTGCCCACCAGGGCAGGTTTTTTAAAATGGTCTAATCATTGAATTTCAACTAATTTTGCAGTTGCGTCTCCAGAGCCATAACTTTTTCATTTTTCCATTGACATGGCCATATAAGGGCTTGTTTTTTGCGGGACAAGTTGTGATTTTTTAAACAGGGGGGAGGAAAAAAAGAAATGGGGAAAAAAGAAAAAAGAGGCCATGTCATTAAGGGGTTAAATAATGTATTAACTTCCTTCTCTGGGTCATTACGACGCACATGGATACCACATGTGTGATTGTATTTTTGATTTTTTACAAAGTAAAGGGAGACAAGTGTTTTTTTTATTTTTTTAAAAATTTTTTTACTTTTTTTTTTTTTCTTAATTTTTTAAAAATTTTTTATTTTTTTTTGTCCCTTTAGGGGACTTCCACAGGGACCCATCAGGACCCCTGATCACATTCCAGGGGTCCGATGGTGACAGCCCTTTACATGCTGCAGTGACAGCCCTTTACATGCTGCAGTCACATAGACTGCAGCATGTAAAGGGTTAACACTAGAGATGAGCGAACGTGTCCGTAACGGACACATCCGCACCCGGACACCGGCTTTAGCGAACACTGGAGTGTTCGCGCGTAAGTGTCCGGGTGCCGCCGGGGGACGGGGAGATGCGCGGCGGCGCGGGCGGCAGTAGCGGGGAACAGGGGGGAGCCCTCTCTCTCTCCCTCTCCCCCCCACTCCCCGCCGCACCCCCCCGCGCTGCCACGGCGGCCCCCGAACTTTTTCGCCCGAACACCGAGGTGTTCGCAAAGTTCGGTGTTCGGGCGAAAAAGGGGCGGGGCCGAACGTGTTCGCTCATCTCTAGTTAACACAGCAGAGATCGAAGGTTTTCTCTGATCTCTGCTGTAAGAGCAGGTACCTAGCTGTCCTCTGACAGCTAACAACCAGCTCTCCCTGCCACAGAGACCATCGGCTTGCTTCTGACAAGCCGATGGTCTCTATGGCAACCTGTAAACAAAGCAGGACATTGCCGACATGTCGGCAATATCTTCTGCTGGTTTTTCAAAGCCCTTGCACTGCTCTATGTGGGTCTGTGCAGGCAGAGCACACTGTCACAGCTTGTGGCATTGTGCTCTGCAGCTCCCATAGTGATACATAGCCCGGAAATCTTCCGGGCTATGTTGCTATGAGCAGTGGAGCTCGTCACGGAACTTTTCCGGGCGTGCCACTCAAGGGGTTAATGAACCAGTAGTTAACCACCATTAGTGCAATTCTTATGGTTATAGATTGTAAATTCTGAGGCGTGTCCGGTTAATGGCGGAGTAAGTCGCACTTAGAGCGAGCTCCCGCGCCATCCACCCGACCAGCAGCTCCGAGGCACCCAGCGGCAGCAAAACCTACCCCCGGACGCAGCAACATGAGCAGGAGGCAGTCGCGCCCATCCGGCTCCGCGACGAGTGGGAGAAAAGGCGCTATGGAGAGGTTTCTCGGCGCCCCGGCAGAAGCGCCGGTAAAATCCAAGATGGCGCCCGCTCTCGCGAGAGTTCGGGCGCCGAAAGCAGACGTCCCAGCACCGCAGACAGACGCCCTAGAGCCGGCTCCTGCATGTGAGGAGCAGCGGCACAGAGCGCAGACAGCAGAGGAAGGGGGACAGGACCAACGGGCTGATAAAAGCGAGAAGGAGAGGGAAAACTCCAGGAGCGGATCTGACATGGAGGGGGAAGAGCCGGCAACCCCCCCCACAGGCAGGGGAACCGTGAGTAATGAGGGCAGTAGCCCATGCACCCCACGCAAAACACTCTCCCCCTCAGCCACTGACCCCACAGAAGGTGGAAACGGCAGCCCACATATATGGCCACAGACCCCTGAATCCCACACTGCGAGCTCTGCAACAAAAAAGAAAAAAGGGACACAAACCCAGCAGACAGAAGATAAAGAGGAGGCATGGAAGAGCCGTGTAATGGCCATTCCCACAAAATCAGAGCTGGACAGTCTGTTCCAGAGACTTGAAACATCTAATAAGCAGGTCTTGGAGCAGATACATGCAGACATGCAGCACTTAGGCCATAGAATCCTACAGGTGGAGGAGACACAGGAGAACACGGCGGCCATTTTAGAAACACATCGTCAGGCAATACAAGCACAAGCCGACCAAATCACAAGTATTATAATGCATATAGACGACCTGGAAAACAGGAATCGTAGAAATAATTTGCGCATACGCGGCCTGTCAGAAGAAGTAGAAGGGCAACATCTAGAGGCATGGGCGCAATCGTTTTTTCAACAGTTAATAGACTACCCTCCCGAGCGCACTATTGAGATCGATCGTATTCACAGAGCTCTAGGCCCTAAATCAGCGGATCCCAACAGACCCAGGGACGTTATTTGCAGGATTCACTATTTCAAAGAGAAAGACATAATACTCCGCAAAGCTAGAGAAAAAGGGGACTTACAACACAAAGGCAAACCAATAATGCTTTTACAGGATTTAGCTCGACACACCCTGCGGTTGAGGGGGGCCCTGAGACCGCTCCTAACAACCCTACAGAAACAGGGAATCCCATACAGGTGGGGATTCCCCTTCTCACTAACGGCCAGGAGAAACGGGAAGTCGGCCACGTTTCGCACCCTGGGGGATCTGCCGAATTTCCTAGGCACTCTAAATTTACCTATGATATCTCTGCCAGACTGGCCAGAAACGCCGACAGTGGTGGCCCCCACCGCCCAGGAACAGTGGCAGACAGTACAATCAAGATCCAGACGCGAGAGGAGGCCAGCGGAAGAGGCTACTTGACTTTGGAAGCCCTAACCCTGAAGGAATAACCCCTAACAAAAAGGACACAGGGAGCGAATACTTCTGCTTCCTATTCTTAGTTGCATAATACTCTTTACGTGTTACAGTTTAAGGATGGCAGCCCCATGCGGATCATGCATCCCCGCTGCTAGTTTGTGGACAAAAAGAAAGTGTCCGGGTTGCATTCATGTCAATGTTATAGTTTATATCGAAGTTAAAGATGATGTTGGTGCCTCGAGAGTTAGCGTTTAAGGCCAATGATAGTGGCCTATTGCATATTTGGAGAAGAAGTTCTTCTCAGGTCTGGGGGGGGACGCGGGAAGACAAAGCTTGCTCCTGTCATTCCTTCACGCCTCCCACCTCAGGTGACCATATGCACTTCGTGCAAATACTGGTAGCTAACAGGCCAGTAGTTCACCTGTTCAGCACGTGCAGCGGCTTAATGCTGCACAGGGTCCGCGAGACGGACCTCCTCTTTTTCCTATCTTTCTACTTAACCTCATCCACCCTTCCAACTCCTCTACCCTACCCCACCACCAAAAGTCTAAACAGGCACCTTCCTCCCACAGACCGACCCATAAGCGAACCTCCCAAAATCAAAAATAGATGGCCGACTTAAATTTTTGCACCTATAATATAAGGGGGCTGAACAAGCCAGCTAAGAGAGGACAAATTCTCGACCACCTACACAAAAAAAGAACCATGATAGTCCTCTTTCAGGAAACGCATTTTCAGGACACGAAAATACCCAGATGCAAACATCGTCACTACACCACCTGGTTTCATAGCCCTCACCCAACTAAAAAAGCGTGTGGCACCTCAATCGCCATTCATAAAAGCCTGCCCCACAAATTGATATCCTCTGAAATAGACAAAAAAGGAAGATTTATATTTTTAAAGATCTCGGTGAATAACGAAGTTTTAACTGTGGCAAATGCTTACTTTCCCAACCAGGGTCAGTTGCCGTTTGGCATCCGAATGTTGGGGGCACTGGCGAAGTTCGCAGACGGATCTAACATCATCCTCGGAGGCGACTTTAATCTGAGTATGGATCCAGCACATGATTCGTCAGGGGGTAAGTCGGGGGTCTCCCCCTCAACCACACGCAAACTCAAGACAGAACTAGCAAATCTTAGACTCATAGACCTATGGAGAACACTACACCCAGGGGAGAAAGATTATAGCTATCACTCATATGCACACAACAGTTATCACAGACTGGATTATCTATACATAACACATGGGCTACTAGACAGGTCCTCTTCCTCAACAATAGGCAACTTCATCTGGTCGGACCATGCTCCAGTCTGGGGGTCTTTGAGGGCAGGCAGAAGAGATAGCACGTCCCTCGATTGGCGACTGAATGATAACCTGTTGGAGGACGTGGTATGCAAACAAGAGATACAACAGACAATAGAAGACTTCAGAGCAAACCACGAAACAGACCCCACACCAGCCCCCATTAAATGGGAGGCACTCAAGTGCGTCCTACGAGGCATATTCATCGCGCATGGGGCTAGGCTTAAAAAAATCAGAACAGCTAAGATAGAAGAACTACTAGCAAACCTAGACAGACTAGAGACAGCAAACAAATCGAACCCGGCGGATAATATAGCGGCAGAAATATCATCTAAACGGACAGAAATACTCCGTATATTAGATCAGGCCTCACTCTGTCAACGGGACAAAATACGGGGAAGATTCTACGAATCTGGAGACAAGTGCGGAAGGGGACTAGCGAGGGCCCTAAATCCCAGAACGCAACAATCGCATATATTTGCAATTAACAAACCAGGGGAGGGGCTAATACATCATAACACCGGTATCTTGGAGAGCTTTCAAAAGTTCTATCAAGACTTATATAATTTAGAGGAAGGCAAGGAAGCACAGGGGCAAGAACTAAATGAAGAGAGGAAAACATACATTGCAGCACACACCCCTAACTCGATATCGGACCTTGACCAGCAGGCCCTCGAAGGTGATTTCACACCGCAAGAGCTAAAAGAGGCGATATCTTCACTAAAGTTAGGCAAGAGCCCGGGCCCAGATGGCTTTACGCCGCGCTTTTTCAAAACACTTAGCGACCAACTGGCCCCCATAATACTAGATGCCTTTAATGCCATCACTAGGGAATGCCCTTTCCCGAAACAGGCCCTACAGGCGGTGATCACGGTCCTACCCAAACCCGGGAAAGACCCTACTCAATGTGGAAGTTACAGGCCGATCTCGCTACTGAATGTTGATACTAAGTTATTCTCCAAGATGCTTGCGGTTCGCCTCCAGCCCCTCATCCCTACCCTGATACATGGAGATCAAGTGGGATTCGTACCTGGTAGGGAAGCGGGAGATAATACAATAAGAACATTGTCACTCCTGTCCAGAGCTCAGAGCTTGAGAGAACAACTTTGTCTCCTAACGGTTGACGCGGAAAAAGCGTTTGACAGGGTGGGATGGGGGTTCCTGGAGGCGGCTCTGGAGCAAATCGGGTTGGGCCCGAGATTCCTTGGGTGGGTAATGGCACTGTACGCACACCCATCCGCGAGAATTAGGGTTAACGGTAGACTATCCCAGCAGCTCAAGATCAAAAATGGTACCCGTCAGGGTTGCCCGTTGTCCCCTTTTCTATATATTATTGTTATGGAGACACTGGCAAATGCCCTCCGGGCAAACAAGAACATTAAGGGAGTCCAGACGAATAGCGAGGAACAAAAAACAGCCTTATACGCTGATGACTTGCTAATGTACATAACTAACCCTAGAATAGCCCTTCCTAACATCCTAAAAGAATTCCATCAATTTAGCCGACTCTCAAATTTTAAAGTAAATCTGAGCAAATCTGAGATTCTCAATATAAACATCTCAGAGGAGGAAGTAGAAGCCATTAGGCCCGCGTTCCCATTTTCCTGGAGCAAGCACAGTATTAAATACCTGGGAATCATAATAACACCTGACATAGCTGACCTCTTCCAAAAAAACTATAAACCCCTCCTAACCAAACTAGAAGAAGATATGGAAAAATGGCGTACAGTACCCCTCTCCTGGTTCGGTAGAATTAGCACGGTCAAAATGAATATCCTTCCCAGGCTCTTGTACGCCCTTCAAACCGTACCGATACGATTACCGGGTGCGTTCCTTAATCAGATCAGGAAGACAATGATGCGGTTTATCTGGGGCGGCAGACAACCTAGACGCAACTGGAGGGTTCTCACCGGCCCTCGGGAGCGGGGCGGGATGGGGATCCCGAATGTAGCACTGTATTACAAGGCCACCTTAGCAAGACGCGTACTAGATCTAACACAAAGGAACCCCCAGAAACGGTGGGTGACGATGGAGCAGGAGGCAATTCCATACAAGGGACAGGGACTACTATGGCTACCGGGACATTCAGGCTTTAGAAATATGGGACTATCACCATTCGCGGAAAATATCTTAGCAGCCTGGATGGGCCCGGCTACGAAAGCAAGACTAATAGCAAGACCGGGCCCCATGACACCCTTGGTAGGCAACAAGGACATCCCATTATTTTTCAAAGGTTCATCTCTCACGGACTTAATGACAGCCATACACCCAACAGAGATCCCGAGGGTCAAGGATATGTTGGGGACAGAAGGCCTTAGGCCTCTGGGAGAGGTGACGGGAGAAGGAAGGCCCCCGACTGGAGCATGGTACCAATACCACCAATTGTGCCACTACATAAGATCCTTGGGAAAGCTGGAGGACATAAACACCCCATCGACACCATTTGAGAACCAATTCGTCTTTAATCAGACGAAGAACAAAAAAGTCTCAGATCTATACAAATTCTTGCTAGATGAGGAAACAAAAGATAGGGGGAAGAACCTAGAAAGGAGATGGGAGCAAGAACTGGGCACCACACTCACAGAAGAGTCATGGAGGAAAGCATACATACTGACATTTAAAATAAACATATCAAGCAAATTACAAGAGCTAAACTATAAAGTCCTAACGAGATGGTACAGGACACCGGAGAGGTTGGCCAGATTCTGCCCCCAACATTCGGACGTCTGCTGGAGATGTAACTCAGAAAAAGGTACGCTTACCCATATATGGTGGTCATGCGCGCTGATAGGCCCTCTATGGCAGGAGGTGGGTACCCTATATGCTTGGGTCAGTGGCAACCAGATACACTTAACCCCGGAACTTACACTATTGTCTATGTTTCCTGGATCATTGACGCAGGCCAAAAACTCATTATTAAGATTTTTCATCCTAGCTGTACGCCAGGTAATACCTAGGAAATGGAAGTCTACATCCCCACCCTCCCGGATAATGTGGCTGGAAGCCCTAGACAGCATAAGGCATCTAGAAGAGCTATGTGCTAGAGATGAGCTGAGATACAACAAGTATCTATCAGTCTGGCTCGACTGGAACCAGCGCCGAGACTCACAGGAGGTGATCACATGGGTGGCGAATGGAACCACCCCGCCACCTCGCGTACGCCAACAACTGGTTGCCACGGGTTCCCAAGAATAGGGGAGCCACATAGACACAAACAGAAGCTGACTGGGTCGGTCCCCCCACCCCTCCCATCCCCCACATACACTCCTTATATCCCCCTACACTCCATCCCCCCCCCTCCCTCTCTTCTTTCCCCAAGTTTCTCTTATCCTCACCTCCGTTCCTTATTGAAATGTTTCCCTTTTTTTTTTTTTTTTTTTTTTCCTCTCTTTTTCTTTCAAAGTATATACTATTGAGCTGGTCCACATTATATACAAGTAGAGTGAAAATGTAAGATAAACAGTTATGCTATTTACATGTTTCCACACCCTCTGGTTTTGAGAGAGTGAGTGATTTTCGCATATAACCGCAGGCGATAATTCTCACCCCGGTAACCGGGGAGAAGTTATCAGAAGATACATGGACACTCGAGGAAAATCAAAGACTAGAGCTCAACAACAGTTTTTTGTGTTTGTGTATTGTTTCCTTTAGTAACAATTTTGATTTATTTGATAATAGAAGTTATTGCATACAAGATAAAACTAATAAAAATATTTTGAACCATAGATTGTAAATTCTTCCCCCTATTTGCAGAAGGTTTTGCACACGTTCCAGGTGTGTTGTGAGCTCCTTACTGTCATGGTCCCTCCTGCAGGTATGGAAATAATGCATTAAGCACAAATTAAAAATCCTTCAGCTACCGAATTCATTAAGTACGAGTCCCCCCCCCCCCCCCCTTCTAGCACCTTCTCATCACAATCAAAATAGTTTTAAATACAGCTTCATTCCTTCAGCTGAATTTGAAAAGAGGGGAGGGACGTTAGGGGCAGCAGGAGCAGACCATGACATTGAATTTCAAGTGCATGATTGTCTGGAATTAATGGAAGTGAAACTAGGGGTCTTGAAAATGGTGTTTCAACTCCCATTCCTAGTTGTCTCCACATGCATACAAGATTCTAACAATTCCTAGTCAACTACACTGAACTTTTAAATCTAATTGCGGCAGATGTGATGCAAGCCTTGCAAGCCACTACACACTTCTAACTTGATGGTACTGTTACCCTTTGCCCTGAGGTGGAGGAACCGTTCATTTGTTTGTTACAAGATTTTGTCTTCTTAAAAAAAAGGTAACAAGTTCTCACCTCCTACAGATATAGCCCAGCTTACTCAGGTCCCACAGACACTATTGGTGACTAGCAGATTTTGTGAAGCTTCTGGTCCCACCTGTCTGCAGTCAAGCTGAAAGAAGGGGCTGTGCTTCCTTTGTCCTTCCTGGACAAAGAGTGCATGTGTGGAGGTTTTAAATCATTGGACAACTCTTTTTCTGAAACATACTCCATATCGGGATTGTGATTGGTTACCTAATAAACGTTTACAATGTGTGGGACAACACAACACATTAGAAAATCGGGCCAGACCATAGGATGTCCTACTCTTTGTATGACAAGTTGTCTGGAGTCCTAGATCACATGGTAGTAGCCATGCCACTTTTGTGCATGATGGTCTGTCATAAATGGTAAGCTCTGAACACACACACTTTTCAAGAGAGCTGTGGATAATTGACCAAAGCCAAATGGTAAGCCTCATGTAATGCCTATGGGCATGGCTAACAGGATGTCTTATGTGTCTGTTCATACCACAAATGAGAGATTAGTTAGTAAAAATTACAGACAGTCTAGATGTTCAAATGTTCACAATATTGGGGTTGGTTAATCAAACTACTGCAATTCAAGCTTAATTGATTGTTGTTACTAACCAACACACAATAGTGCTAGATTATTTTACAGCTGCCAAAGAGTGGTATATACCAGTTTGCTTTGTACTTTGTCACACTTAGGTATTCTTATGCATCAAACACCAGACTACAATTTAGGGCAAAAGGGGAATCCTGTCAGCTGGATGAAACCTGTAAGGGACCTCCCACACTGTTGAGTAATACTGAGGTAACAGCTCTGGGAGCATCAATAGTGGGGGTCTGGAGGCTAGCAATAACTAATGGCAAGGTAATAAATGGTATAGCATGTGATAAGGCAAGAGCCCTTAACGCTACCTCACAGGCTCTTGACTTATTACTGTTGGATGTACAAGATACTCAGAAAGATGCTTTACAGAACAGAGCTACAATTGATGGCATTCAATCCTGGATGTGAGAAATTTGAAGGTATATGTTGTTTCAAATTAACTGATAATTCAGAATCTATTGATAAAAAATATATATCAAAAGTTAGGGCAGACACTCAGACGACAAAGACCAGAAATGTTTAACTGACGTTCCTGGTTCAGTGCATCTTGGCTTTGTCAACTTTTTGGTATATTTTATAGTGTAGTGGTATGTTGTGTACTCCTTTATTGTTGCACTCAGTGTATACGTAATCCTGTGAGTTTGTGTAATAATTGGTTCACGGGCCCACAAACACACAGATTCGCAACTCATGTTATTAAAGGAAATACAAACCAGACATAACTAAATGGTTGCATCATGTTACGTTATGCTATATCTGTAGCAGTACACAGAATACATTAGTCTCCTACCTTTAGACCCAGGATTAGAATAGAGCTTCATTAGGGACGGGATGGGCCACCCTATGTTGTTATAACCAAATGGATTATGGATAAGTCTTTGGAACGTCCATCATATTATCCATTTTATCTAATGCTGTATTCCACTAATTTGCAAAAACCACAAACCACCTGTCACAAGAGAGTATACAAATATCTTGCGTACAGTTGCTTGCAACAATAGAAAATACTTATCAGTACCTATTGTAGAAATAGGGACAGATCATACGTTTGGGGGGGAAATGTAAATAGTAAAGATGTATCCATTTTGTGTCTTGAATCGATCTTATATGCTTCTGTCTGTTATATCAAAAACCTTGTGATATTCCATTAACTAAGAGCATTCCAGACATAATTTCTTAGCCTTGGCAAAGTGGTACACGAAATCCAGACTGGCGAGCTTGATGTTATAAGCACCAGTTTTTCAAGAATATGTTCTGCTTTACTTAACAATATAAATTGAGACACAGCCCTAATAAAAACATGACAACTTCCTAACACATTCAATGCTGTGTGTGATTCGTAAACTTCCTCGAGCTCGATAATTAAGTCTGTGAATTTGGCTACCTGAAAACATACCAACTAGCGAATAATGCGCAACACATTCATAAACTGGATGAACAATAGGCAAACAAATTATTGTTCGGCTTTTAGTCCTTGTATGCATTTACAATGCACGACAATCGTTCAGAATTCTCCCTGGATTGCTGGAGTCTGAATGATTATCGGCCCGTGTAAAAGAGCCCTGAACCAGGGGCGTAAGTATAGGGGATGTAGAGGATGCGGTTGCAGCCGGACGCAAGAGCCCCGGGGGTCCATAAGGCGCTATTCATCATACTGGTATCCAAGTACTATGAGTAAAGCATTATATTTTGGGGCCTCAGAAGTGGCAACATACGCCTCTGCCCTGTACCATATCTGCAATATAATATAAAAAGCAAGAATTGCACATGTAATAAGCTCAAATACTAGTCAAAATGCAACACCATGTAAAACATAATTAAAACAGGTAGTAGAGGAACATAAGCTGAAAGCAAGATTAGATTCAGAAGAATACACTACCTAACAAAGTAAGCCAAGATCACATAAAAAAATGGTTGAAAAGGAATGGAGAAAAGCAAGTGCCAAGGCACAATATAACAATTCAAGAGAAACTCAAAGGCTAGAGAAATGGATTGTAGTTGGTATTGTTAAAACAAAAAAAATCAGTAAACAGAATAGACAAGCAAGGAAAGAAAGGGGTGCAGTAAAGCACAAAGTCAGATCTAAGAGAATGTACAATGCCATGGTCCTGTCAAGTAGTTTTTCAGTATATCATAACATCCTCTGAACATTTCACTCTTTTGGATAATTCAAGTAAATGGAACGATAGTAGTAAAACACAACCAGGATAATTCTTATATATTCTGCATAACCTCTACAATAAGATTTCCTTCATAAATCCCCATGAGCTAATACGATGCAGAATTTCTTCATATTTTACATAGAAAACCCCTGCACTGAGAGTAGCAGAGTTGGTGTTTTGTCCCTTTAAGACCAGAGGACTGACTGGTAGCAGTACAAGTGTTGTAATAACTGACAGAATGTACACTGCATAATACTGTAGAAGATTAATTCAATATTATTGTTCACTTCGTACTCTCTACTGGAGCCTGTCTGCCTCCGGCATCATCACAACTGAACTGAAGGGATGAACTGTTTGCAGATAAAACACACACAAAAAAAATCCTGTTGTTGCACAAAGGAAAATGGATTATAAGTATTAATCCTTAGGCATATATATTTATCAGCGGGTGAGCTGGCCTTCCTTCATAAACCGCTGCCTATTGTAACTGAATTTCCTATTTATTTATGGGACGCAGGCCAGTATGACAGCTGCAATGTATAAAAAAGTTGATTAATGATAGAGTAAAAGTTCTGGGATGATTATTTGGATTGTCTGTGGCGAGGCTTTGTTTTATGACAGATGATAATTGAGGCAGCTGAAAGGCAAACATTTTACAGCTTTAATGTTCTCTGAACAAAAAAGAATGTGCTGATAGGCACAGTGCTATTGCTAGGTGCACTCTGTCCACATAGGACAAGTGCATAATAGGTTACACCTGCTACAGTATGCAATGCATTACAGTAGAAAGCACATTCTGGAACAGAAGTTCCCAACTTACTGCACTTTGCTTGCCACATTCCACTTTTAGTGAAGGTTGGAAGCCATAAAAAATAGAAGAGAGACCTATTAAATGTAGAAAACAAGAAATCTTCATTTTGCAAACTTTTGCTGATTGAAGTTTGACAGCATTATATTATCCAAGTTGGCACAGTTGTGCCTATAGTATTGTAAATTGCCAGTGCATATGGCCATGTGGTCACTTGTAAGGATGTAGTTCTACTAAAGTGGGTGCAAGAAGAAGGTGACAAAGATCATTGAAGGAATGGGTGGATTGCAGTATCAATATCCTATCTGGCTCCATTGCTAAGTGCCCTATTACTTATTGTTCAGTGGTTTGGTATCTCAGACAAGTAATTGATGCTTCAAGCAGTCCTGGGTGTTATGGAGAAAAGAAACTACTTGATGGGTATATTTGAGATTACTAGACATTATACAGTTTGGGTGTTGCTACATGCCAGAAGAAATACACTTGAAAGAAAAAAAAAATAAGTCAATCTTTTCGCCTTTGGTATTACCTGGACCTCCAAATTACAAACCTTGCACCCAGATTGCAAACATTGCAAAAGCACTAAATGAACCAGTAAAACACTGAAATAACTCCATTTAATGAACTACCTTATAGATGTTTTCTGCTTGCTTTTCTTTGCCATGCTGCATTTAAGACTAATTTACCAAAAAACAGATTGCTTGTTTCTGTACATAATTAGTTTTACAAAAACATAAATTAAATTGCACACTCCATACTCACCCTGCAGACCAATCATGTACATTAAGGGGTTAAAGACACTTTTGGCAGATTTATGAAACAGTATAAAAGAAAATCTGTCTTTGTTCCCTGAAGCAACTAAACACAATGCAGCCTTAATTCTTCAGAACCGAATAGAAAGCTGTGCAGTGACTGGTCTATAGCCAGATTTTCTTATATACAGATACATAAATCTCCCAAAGGGTCCATTCACACAGTGCATTTTGCAACAATGATGTTGATTTTTGACGCGGATATTACTGCAGATTCTCCACTGCAGAAACTCTGAGCCAATTCTGCTATGTGTCATAGACTTTTTACTAAACAAACAGCCTCAATGGAATATGTAAGGGACTACCCGCAAGGGAATAATACAGGCAGCCTCTGTGCATAGGGGATAGTGGAAGGTATGAGCCCGCCCACCTTCACGGGTCCTACAGTTACTAAAGCTTGGCAGGAAATGGCTGGATTGAGGTGTTCATGGGAAGAGGGTCTGAAGGTGCAGGCTTGAGAAGAGAGGGCGCTGCCAGCACTTATGGAATACATCCCTAAGTGAGAGAGGGGAACAAAAAGTGTCCCCAACCCCAGCGGGGGCCACCTTTATTGACTCCACAAGATAATAAGAGCAGCATTGTTTCGACTCTGACACCAGAGACTTTGTCACGTTAATGAACCATACACAGTATATGGGCTTTATACATATGCACCACCTACTGTTCAAACCCTCAACAAATCACATAAAGCACCCACAAATGTGACCCATGCCCCTTTAGGCATCATGTCCAAGGTACAATTAACATTTAAAATCCGCAGCGTTTTTCCCGCACGCGGATCCGCGCCCTATAGGGATGCATTGGACACCTGCAGGTAGTTAAATACCTGCGGATGTAATTTTTCCCTTCAGGCGCGGATCTGCGACATGCTCCATTTTAGTGCGGGTCTCCCGCGGGGACGGCTCCCGCAGGATTCTGTTGAAGCCTATGGAAGCTGTCCGGATCCACGGGAGACCCGCGCCTGAATTAAAACTCACCTCTCCGGACGCTGCGGTTCTTCCCTTCTTCGCGGCCGGATCTTCTTTCTTCGGCGCGGCGGATGTGCCCGGCGCATGCGCGCGGCACGCTGCCGGCGTGCCGAGCACATCCGCCGGGCCGAAGAAAGAAGATCCATCCGCAAAGAAGGTAAGAAAAGCAGCGTCCGGAGAGGTGAGTTTATTCTTATTTTGTAGCCTCATGTCCGCGGGGCAGGAGGGACCCACTACGGATTCTCCATGAAGAATCCACGGCGGGCCTGATTTTCCCCGTGGACATGAGGCATTAGTGTATGACTCGATCTCCATCGGGCATCCACCCGGACATATTGCGCATGTCACAAAATACCGGTATCCATCTGGCTTAGTAAAGTCAGCCTTCTCTTCTATGCATGGGTCATAAATAATGCCAAAGTCTCGCGATAGCCGTGTCAACATGCTCTTGCATAGCAACCCAGGAACACCTTCTAGTTACCTGCCTAGTCAGCATAGCGCACGCATGTGACATGTAACCATCACCACATCACCACATCGCCATGGAGATAGGGAACACTACCAGTGTCTCCATCGATTATCCCTGCACTCTATAGTCCATGTGCCAATTGATATTAATATTTAAACTAGCAATTACACCCATCACCTGTAGATGTCTGTGTCTCCACTTTAATCAGCAAAATGCGATGGAAGTGATATCTCCAGATGTCTCTCAAATGCAATACTTGTTTATTGTGTATATTAGACCACCTATTGTGTGCCATGCTATACTCCATGTCCAAATCTAATACCAAGTGGTTCTTGTGCGGATATTGTCTTGTTGTTACAGAGTATCTATAAGAAATCTAGGATAAATAAACATATAGTTCCAGTCTCTTCTCTAGTAGAGTCATTAAACACATTAGTTTCTATATTACAGATTAATTAATAATTATAACCCACGAAAAAATATCCACAAGCATAATGCCATAAATCAAGATAATTTTATTTGTGTGCACATCAAAACAGCCAATAACACAAGTAACAACAAAGTGTATCAATACATACCCATGTATTCCTATCTATCCACCCTAAGACTAAATAAAATTCCACAAACATCAAATAGCACAAAGTGCAGTTAATCTGATGTCAACCACGTATAGCTGTAAAACAATGTCTCCAATGTAATGTCCAGATATAAGATTAAGGCTACAATGGGTATTTTTCTGAACACGGGACAAATGAGGGTATCCATTTTGGGGTGCATGTCTTCATTCATATGTGTGCTGTACAAAAGAAAATGACAGGTGATAGCTGCCTGTGATTGGCTGAGCACCTCAGCCAATCACAAACAGCTCTCTGAGCAGGCAGGGATTTTAAATCCCCGCCTGCTGATAGATCAGCACTACAGAGCTGGGGACAGCGGAGAGAAGACGCAGCTGAGCCCCGGAAGCTAAATGGAGGTGAGTATGTATTTTTTTTGTTTTTTAACTACTTTTTACTGTTTTTTCAGGGAGGGGCTTATATTTAAAGCCCATCCCTGAAATCCATTGACATGGGTGCTGGCAGCAGGATCCTCTACTGCAGCTGTTATGTGTGACAGCTGCAGTAGGGGATTGAAGAATTCCTCTACAGCATCTGTCACAGATGTGGCAGATGCAGCAGCAGGGAATTCTTTTTACTAGTGGGGATGAAGGAAACATCTGCCGCATGCAGCAGATGTGTTCTGTATCCCCGCGGGGGACACGGCAGCGGCGGAGAGGTAAGTTGGGTTTTTTTGGGTTTTTTTTACACTAAAATTATTGTTTTTCAGGGAAGGACTTATATATAAAGCCCTTCCATGAAATACAATTCATGGTTGTCAGCAGACCATTGTCTTCAATGGAGCTGCTCATTTGAAAACAATTTAGTGTCTGTCCTGTCCATCTGCACTGTATAACAAGACTGTACTCATTTTACGCTGTCTATTTTTTGCAAAAGTGTATGCAAAATAGTTTTTTGCATACACTTTTGCAAAAAATAAACATGTGGGGAGGAGAGTGTGAAATATTCTTGAGCACCCAAATGTGGTGCTCATTTAAGTAACAAGTACTTTTGAGTATGCTAATGCTCGAACGAGGATCAAGCTTGGATGAGCATGCTCGTTCATCTCTAATATACACCATTGTGTTTAGTAGTAACTGGAATGGGTGCTTTTTAAAATCCCTACAAGGCATTAAAAGTGGAACGCTGCTCCTCAAAAGGTTACTTTTGTATTGTAAATTTTGGCCTTAAGGACCAGTAAAATGTTTTCATCTTCTTTGTTTTATTTGTCATAACCTTAATTTAATGTAGCCATATGAAACCTTGCATTTTGCAAGTTGTTGTTTTATAGGAGCGATTTACATAGCATATATTTAAAGTACATAGCATATATTTAATTTTTTGGGGGGTATGCAAAGAAAATGGCATGTCATCATTGTTTTTTGGGATCCATTTTTATAGACTTCATTGTGTGGTATAAATAACTTATTATAAATTATTATATGGGTCGTTACGAATATGATGATACCAAATTTATATAGTTTGTTATGTTTTACTATTTTTGCACAATTAAAATACTTATTTGTAGCACAGGATTTGATTTCCATATTGCCACATTACAAGACCCATAACATTTTCACTACTTCCCTTACAGAGCTGTAGAAAGGTTTGCTTTTTTTAGAAAAGACTTGTGGTTTTCATTGGGACCATTTTTGGGGTACATATGAGTTTTTGATAATTTTTTACTCCGATTTTTGGGAGAAAGATGAACTGAAGAAGGCTCCTCTGACTTTTTTATGGAGTTTACAAGAAATTTTAGAGTACAGATCATACAGATGTAAAGAACTATTTATTATTAATTTTATTTCTTCCACTAATAAAATATTATGTGTATCTAAAAAAATGTATTTTTCCCTGCAAAACCACTTAGGGACAGCAGTCAGCATAAACCACTGCATTTGAGGAGTTAGCTAACCAAATCTTAGAACTAATGAAGAGCTTTATTAGGCCTAGAGGAGTAATTAGATGAGCAAGTGTTCATTTAATTAATCCTTTTCTTGAAAAAAAGACACAATCAGAGAGCAAGTACACTCTTTGATTGATATGGGGGTTGATATCGTGGTCTAATGTCCATGTTACCCCCTCCACTAGAATGATCTGAAACTTAGGGTTCTTTTACCTGGAGAAAGCATTAGAACTAACTTTAAAATACTGTTGGTTTACACATGCAAACATTGCTTAAATGTTTTTGTCGTTCGCTCATTAATAGAGATGAGCGAGCACCAAAATGCTCGGGTGCTCGTTACTCGAGTTGAACTTTCAGTGATGCTCGAGAGTTCGTTTCGAGTAACGAACCCCATTGAAGTCAATGGGTGACTGGAGCATTTTTGTATATCGCCGATGCTCGCTAAGGTTTTCATTTGTGAAAATCTGCAAAACACAAGAAAGTGATGGAAACAACACAGAAACGAATAGGGCAGGTGAGGAGCTACATTTTGGGCTGCATCTCAAGTTCCCAGGTCCCACTATTAAGCCACAATAGCGGCAAGAGTGAGACACCTCCCCCCCCACTGTCAGCGTAAAGATCGTTCTCCTCTGCCACAGCTGTAACAGCTGTGGCAGAGAAGAACGATGTTAGCCCATTGAATTCAATGGAGCCGGCAATACAGCCGGCTCTATTGAAAGCAATGGGTTGCCGGCGTACGCGGGATGAATTGTCGGGAAGGGCTTAAATATATAAGCCCTTCCCTACAATTCATCCAGAAATGTGTGAAAATAAAAAATATATATATATACTTACCTGGTCCCGGCAGAACGATGTTAGCCCATTGAATTCAATGGAGCCGACAATACAGCCGACTCCATTGAAAGCAATGGGCTGCCGGCGATCGCGGGATGAATTGTCGGGAAGGGGTTAAATATATAAGCCCTTCCCTGCAATTCATCCAGAAATGTGTAAAAATAAAAAATATATATATACTTACCTGGTCCCGGCAGACGGAGTTCAGCGCGGCAGGCTGCAGTTCTCCTGAACTGCTCTGAACAGCTGTGAGTAGTATTCAGCAGCCGGGGATTTAAAATCCCCGCCTGCTGAATGAGATGCCTCTGATTGGTCACAGCCTGACCAATCAGAGGCATCCCTCACTCACACCCATTCATGAATTCATGGATGGGTGAGTGAGGGCTGCCTCTGATTGGCTCAGCGCAGGGACAGCTGAGAGCTGCCCCTGAGCCAATCAGAGGCAGCCCTCACTCACCCATTCATGAATTCATGAATGGGTGTGAGTGAGGGATGCCTCTGATTGGTCAGGCTGTGACCAATCAGAGACATCTCATTCAGCAGGCGGGGATTTTAAATCCCCGGCTGCTGAATACTACTCACAGCTGTTCAGAGCAGTTCAGGAGAACTGCAGCCTGCGGCGCTGAACTCCGTCTGCCGGGACCAGGTAAGTATATATATATTTTTTATTTTTACACATTTCTGGATGAATTGCAGGGAAGGGCTTATATATTTAACCCCTTCCCGACAATTCATCCCGCGATCGCCGGCAGCCCATTGCTTTCAATGGAGTCGGCTGTATTGCCGGCTCCATTGAATTCAATGGGCTAACATCGTTCTGCCGGGACCAGGTGAGTATATATATTTTTTTTATTTTTACACATTTCTAGATGAATTGCAGGGAAGGGCTTATATATTTAAGCTCTTCCCGACAATTCATCCCGCGTACGCCGGCAGCCCATTGCTGTCAATAGAGCCGGCTGTATTGCCGGCTCCATTGAATTCAATGGTCAGTGCTCGTTTAATCGAGACGAGTACCGCGTGGTGCTCGTCTCGAGTAACGAGCATCTCGAGCACCCTAATACTCGAACGAGCATCAAGCTCGGACGAGTATGCTCGCTCATCTCTACTCATTAACTTAATTGTTGTTTTTTTAGGCATTGGGAATGACTAAATGAATGATTTTTACACGTAACGATAATTTATATCTGTATGAACTGTACATCGAACAATAAGCAAACAAAATTATTGATCAGTCTTCAATCATTGCCCATATTTACATTTAATTATTATTGCACAATTTTGCTTGATCCAACAATTTATTTCAATGATAATCGTTCCATGTAAAATAGTCCTTGCAGGATAATAACAGATTCTCCGCTCCTTGCTCATACTTTCTGCACTCACCTTATCTGCACTGGCTCAAGTAACAGCTGCACATTTAGAACATACAAATCCCCCATCAACTTCCTCTATTTCCACCTAGAGAAAGCCAGGAAGTCTTTAAAATTATATAAAAACTGCAACTACACTAGCATTCTAGCCAGAGATACAGTGGTTAGAATATTGCCGACACCTCTGCTTGCATAGCGCTCAGACTAAACTGTAAGGTCGTCTTTGCCCAGTTCATATAGCATTATTCAGCCAAAATTGTTAGGTGGTTAATATGATGGAACAGGTTTTAAGGACCTATCTTTGTTGTGACTTTGTATCAGTATTACCTCTTCCTGTAATTTGAAGGGATTGTTCCATTATAAACTATTGATTGTGTATCCTTAGTATAATCCATCAGCAGTAGATCAGTAGGGGTCTGACTTCTATCACATAACTGCTCACCAGACGAATGTGCTTGTACACTGAGCAGCAGCCCACAGCTCCGTTCCCACTGCAGTGGTATTAGCGCAATTTACGCTGTTCGATATACTGTGGGTGCCATATTAGATATGATTAATACGAGTCTCAGAGAGCCAAAGACGAATGCGCATTGTATTGTGTGTGTGAATCAAAGGACATCTGGTATAATTCATGTGGGAAACAAACTTATATAAGCATTCAAACACAGGAAGGTGGAGCATTCATATACATTTTCAACATTTTGTGTGCTGATAGGTCATTCTCATAGGAAGGTATTTGTGTGGTAGCTGTGAGCTCATTCACCAGGGAGGAGCTTCACTTTAACATACTCTATTCATTTCTGACTTGCTGTCCAGAAGGAATATTTAATGTTTCTGTCCAGTCATTTCCTGTCCTTTACCACAAGGACGTTCCCTTTTGCCATGTGGCTGTAACTTGAGCCCTGGAGATGTTTTCTGCTGCTCAACAAACCTAGTCTGACTTGTTTTTGGAAACAATACACTGTTTTCTCAATTTATATGGGGGGATGATCCCTTCCCTGAGAGGATTATAGCACAAGTAGCATCTCCATCTTAAAATCTTCACAGCTGACAACAGAAAATATGCAAAATGGCGAACATCTCAGTCATATCCCACAGTGGAGAAACTTGGTATAACAACGATCCCATTGAAGTGAATCTGAACTTTGCTTGTAATACCAAGCCAGGCCACTACAGTAGGAATGGAGCAATCTGCTTCCTGTAGAAATCAGCTCAGTGCATAAGCACACCAGTCCGGCCAACAGGTGATCAGCTGGAGTCCTGGGTGTCATAAAGTCAGTACTTTATGTGGTATTCTTAGAAGGTCCAGGAAAGCCTGCCTCATGCATAATTAATACTAATAAATGGTTCTGTTAGTTTCTTTCAGGGATTCCATCACAGCACTGATTTTGGAAGCTGTGACAGAACTCCCCTTCTGATGTAATCTCACAGCTTAGTTAAAAACATAATAGGAATATTCCCGTAAAGAGATTTTGTAGTGCAGTACTACTACCCTTTTCTTGACATTTCTCCAACTCAATGACACAATGCAGTGATAGAGTACTAAGTCATTTAGATGGAATGTGCTATTAAGTGCCCATTCAGAATGGTGTAAATTTGCACCGTGTGTTACACGGACAGTATACTGCCCCATAGTAGTCTATTAGTCTATTCACATGTCCTATTCTCCATTTTCACATCCAAGAAAACCACATGCAGTGTATGTTGTCCATCAACAGCAGATGAATGGGTGTCCATGTGCATTCTGATGTGTTTTGTACAACTCACACAAAGCTCTGTGAAAATGGCCTAATTTGTACTACATTTCTTCTCTATCTCTGTTTTTGAGTTGTCAGTAGGACAACACTAGTTATTGTCAGTTAGTTACTCATAGGGATTCTTACAATTACCTTATTTGCATGTGTTTTTGTGTGTAAAATATACACGTGCAATGTGCAAAGAATGGAACCTATTCATTTCAATGGGTTTGTTCTCATTAACATGTTTTGCATGCGCAGGAGGTCCTGCTCCATTTTCCTGCATATTTAGACAGCGAGGGCTCCATAGAAGAGTATTGGGCACTCAAAATGCTTGGAAGTACTCTCTGCAATTCAACGGGAAAAAGAACACATCTGGACCTTATTACGCTAAATAGTCTTTTAAATCACGGAAGGGGTGTGTTACGAACATGTGTGAAGTGGCCCCGTGTGTGCAAAAGTACTGTACTATGCACGGAGTAAAAATCTACCTTAAACCCCACTCACTTTGCGCTGAAGCATGCGTAATTGTGCATATGGTCTGAAAAAGCCCTTACCAACTACTCAGGGCCGTAAGTATAGGGAGTGCAGAGGGTGCAGTCCCACATGGGCCCAGGAGCCCAGGGGCTGCCGGCAAGCGCGGGATGAATTTTCGGGAAGGGCTTAAAAATATAAGCCCTTACCTGAAAATCATCCTAAAATGTGTAAAAAGTAAAAAAAAAAATTTACTCACCTTGTCCCGGCAGAACGATGTTAGCCCATTGAATTCAATGGAGCCGGCAATACAGCCGGCTCCATTGAAAGCAATGGGCTGCCAGCGATCGCACAATGAATTTTCGGGAAGGGCTTAAAAATATAAGCCCTTCCCTGCAATTCATCCAGGAATGTGTAAAAATAAAACATATATATATACTCACTTGGTCCCGGCAGACGGAGTTCAGCTGCGGCCAGCTGGCAGCTCTCCCGAACTGCTCTCTGTAGTATTCAGCAGCTGGGGATTTAAAGTCCCCGTCTGCTGAATGAGCTGCCGCTGATTGGTCACAGCCTGACCAATCCGAGGCAGCTCTCACTCACACCCATTCATGAATTCATGAATGGGTGCGTGAGTGCTGCCACTGATTGGCTCAGCGCAGCTCTCAGCTGAATGACAGCAGTTCAGCACCACAGTGCAGGGGACAGCAGGAGAAGACGCGGCTGTGCCCCGGCAGCTGAAGGGAGGTGAGTATCTATTTTTTTTGTTTTTTAAATCACTTTTAATTCATTTCCAGGGAATGGCTTATATGTAAAGCCCTTCCCTGAAAAAGAATTCAGGTGTGCCAGCGGACCATTGTCTTCAATGGAGTTGCCGGCAGCAGCAGCGGCTTCATTGAAGAGAATGCCTGCATTTTTATTCTTTTTTACACTAAAATCTTTCTTTTTCAGGTAAGGGCTTATATTTTTAAGCCCTTCCCGAAAATTCATCCCGCGCTCGCCGGCAGCCCATTGCTTTCAATGGAGCCGGCTGTATTGCCGGCTCCATTGAATTCAATGGGCTAACATTGTTCCGCTCTGCCACAGCTGCTACAGCTGTGGCAGAGGAGAACGATCGTTATTAGAGATGAGCGAATGTACTCGTCCGAGCTTGATGCTCGGGCGAATATTAGGGTGTTCGGGATGCTCGTTACTCGTAACGAGCACCACGCGATGTTCGGGTTACTTTCACTTTCATCTCTGAGACGTTAGCGCGCTTTTCTGGCCAATTGAAAGACAGGGAAGGCATTACAACTTCCCCCTGTGATGTTCCAGCCCTATACCACCCCCCTGCTGTGAGTGGCTGGGGAGATCAGATGTCAACCGAGTATAAAAGTCGGCCCCTCCCGCGGCTCGCCTCAGATGCGTTGTGAGTCACTTGTGACAGAGATCAGGGACAGTGCTATAGTGTTGGAGCTGATGTAGGGAGAGCGTTAGGAGTTAGTGTAGACTTCAAGAACCCCAACGGTCCTTCTTAGGGCCACATCTAACAGTGTGCAGTAGTGTGGAGGCTGCTGTTAGCAGTGTTGCACTTTTTTTTTTTTTTCCAAATCAGCCGTGCAGAGCATTGCGCCCTGCAGTAATACTACAGGGACAGAAGTGGTGGTTAGGCAGGGAGAGTGTTAGGAGTTAGTGTAGGCTTCAAGAACCCCAACGGTCCTTCTTAGGGCCACATCTAACCGTGTGAAGTACTGTGGAGGCTGCTGTTAGCAGTGTTGCACTTTTTTTTTTTTTCAAAATCGGCCGTGCAGAGCATTGCGCCCTGCAGTAATACTCCAGGGACAGAATTGTGTAGGCAGGGCCAGAAGACATATTTTATTGATTGAATATAGTCAGTGGGCCTTTCCTTTAAAAAAAAGGGCAAAAATTCTATTTGGCCTGCAGGCTTGCGCCAATTTATTTCCTGGCTGGGAAATCACCGCTCTGCTGCAGTTAATAACACTGCAACACTGCAGTTCTGTGACACACAGCAGGGCCACACAACACATTTATTAATTGATTGAATATAGTCAGTGGGCCTTACCTTTAAAAAAAAAAAGGGCAAAAATTGTATTTGGCCTACCTCTGACAGTCCTCAGCGTTCTGGGTACGTGTGTGCTGGGTGGAGAACGTAAAAAAAAATCATACGCAGCCAGCTAAGTTTAACAGCAGGCTTGCGCCAATTTATTTCCTGGCTGGGAAATCACCGCTCTGCTGCAGTTAATAACACTGCAACACTGCTGTTCTGTGACACACAGCAGGGCCACACAACACATTTATTATTGATTGAATATAGTCAGTGGGCCTTTCCTTTAAAAAAAAAGGGCAAAAATTCTATTTGGCCTGCCTCTGACAGTCCTCAGCGTTCTGGGTACGTGTGTGCTGGGTGGAGAACGTAAAAAAAATTATACGCAGCCAGCTAAGTTTAACAGCAGGCTTGCGCCAATTTATTTCCTGGCTGGGAAATCACCACTCTGCTGCAGTTAATAACACTGCAGCTCTGTGACACACAGCAGGGCCACAACACATTTATTATTGATTGAATATAGTCAGTGGGCCTTTCCTTTTTAAAAAAAGGGCAAAAATTCTATTTGGTCTGCCTCTGACAGTCCTCAGCGTTCTGGGTACGTGTGTGCTGGGTGGAGAACGTTAAAAAAATCATACGCAGCCAGCTAAGTTTAACAGCAGGCTTGCGCCAATTTATTTCCTGGCTGGGAAATCACCGCTCT
The DNA here is from genome assembly GCF_035609145.1 of Eleutherodactylus coqui. Lineage (NCBI taxonomy): Eukaryota > Metazoa > Chordata > Amphibia > Anura > Eleutherodactylidae > Eleutherodactylus > Eleutherodactylus coqui. Next base: position 229,734,408 of record NC_089837.1, on the reverse strand, counting down.
GCTGCAGTTAATAACACTGCAACACTGCAGTTCTGTGACACACAGCAGGGCCACACAGCACATTTATTATTGATTGAATATAGTCAGTGGGCCTTTCCTTTTAAAAAAAGGGGCAAAAATTCTATTTGGCCTGCCTCTGACAGTCCTCAGCGTTCTGGGTACGTGTGTGCTGGGTGGAGAACGTAAAAAAAATTATACGCAGCCAGCTAAGTTTAACAGCAGGCTTGCGCCAATTTATTTCCTGGCTGGGAAATCACCGCTCTGCTGCAGTTAATAACACTGCAACACTGCAGTTCTGTGACACACAGCAGGGCCACACAGCACATTTATTATTGATTGAATATAGTCAGTGGGCCTTTCCTTTTAAAAAAAGGGGCAAAAATTCTATTTGGCCTGCCTCTGACAGTCCTCAGCGTTCTGGGTACGTGTGTGCTGGGTGGAGAACTTAAACAAAAATCATACGCAGCCAGCTAAGTTTAACAGCAGGCTTGCGCCAATTTATTTCCTGGCTGGGAAATCACCGCTCTGCTGCAGTTAATAACACTGCAGTTCTGTGACACACAGCAGGGCCACAACACATTTATTATTGATTGAATATAGTCAGTAGGCCTTTCCTTTTAAAAAAAAAGGGCAAAAATTCTATTTGGCCTGCCTCTGACAGTCCTCAGCGTTCTGGGTACGTGTGTGCTGGGTGGAGAACGTTAAAAAAATCATACGCAGCCAGCTAAGTTTAACAGCAGGCTTGCGCCAATTTATTTCCTGGCTGGGAAATCACCGCTCTGCTGCAGTTAATAACACTGCAACACTGCAGTTCTGTGACACACAACAGGGACACACAACACATTTATTACTTGATTGAATATAGTCAGTGGGCCTTTCCTTTAAAAAAAAAGGGCAAAAATTGTATTTGGCCTGCAGGCTTGCGCCAATTTATTTCCTGGCTGGGAAATCAAATCACTGGTAATACAGCATGCTGAGGGGTAGGGGTAGGCCTAGAGGACGTGGACGCGGCCGAGGACGCGTAGGCCCAAGTGAGGGTGTGGGCACAGGCCGAGCTCCTGATCCAGGTGTATCGCAGCCGACTGCTGCGCGATTAGGAGAGAGGCACGTTTCTGGCGTCCCCACATTCATCGCACAATTAATGGGTCCACGCGGTAGACCTTTATTAGAAAATGAGCAGTGTGAGCAGGTCCTGTCGTGGATGGCAGAAAGTGCTTCGAGCAACCTATCGTCCACCCACAGTTCTGCGCCGTCCAGTGCTACAAATCCGAATCCTCTGCCTGCTGCTCCTCCTTCCTCCCAGCCTCCTCACTCCACTACAATGACACATGCTCAGGAGCGGGAAGACTCCCAGGAACTGTTCTCGGGCCCCTGCTCAGATTGGGCAGCAGTGGTTCCTCTCCCACCAGAGGAGTTTATCGTCACTGATGCGCAACCATTGGAAAGTTCCCGGGGTCCGGGGGACGAGGCTGGGGACTTCCGGCAACTGTCTCAAGACCTTTCAGTGGGTGAGGAGGACGATGACGATGAGACACAGTTGTCTATCGGTGAGGTAGTAGTAAGGGCAGTAAGTCCGAGGGAGGAGCGCACAGAGGATTCGGAGGAAGAGCAGCAGGACGATGAGGTGACTGACCCCACCTGGTTTGCAACGCCTACTCAGGACAGGTCTTCAGAGGGGGAGGCAAGGGCAGCAGCAGGGCAGGTTGCAAGAGGCAGTGCGGTGTCCAGGGGTAGAGGCAGGGCCAGACCGAATAATCCACCAACTGTTTCCCAAAGCGCACCCTCGCGCCATGCCACCCTGTGCAGAGGCCGAGGTGCTCTAAGGTCTGGCAGTTTTTCACAGAGACGCCTGACGACCGACGAACAGTGGTGTGCAACCTTTGTCGCGCCAAGATCAGCCGGGGAGCCACCACCAACAGCCTCACCACCACCAGCATGTGCAGACATATGATGGCCAAGCACCCCACAAGGTGGGACAAAGGCCGTTCACCGCCTCCGGTTTGCACCACTGCCTCTCCCCCTGTGCCCCAACCTGCCACTGAGATCCAATCCCCCTCTGAGGACACAGGCACTACCGTCTCCTGGCCTGCACCCACACCCTCACCTCCGCTGTCCTCGGCCCAATCCAGCAATGTCTCGCACCGCACCGTCCAGCCGTCGCTAGCGCAAGTGTTTGAGCGGAAGCACTAGTACGCCGCCACGCACCCGCACGCTCAAGCATTAACCGTCCACATAGCCAAATTTATCAGCCTTGAGATGCTGCCGTATAGGGTTGTGGAAACTGAATCCTTCAAAAGTATGATGGCGGCGGCGGCCCCGCGCTACTCAGTTCCCAGTCACCACTACTTTTCCCGATGTGCCATCCCAGCCCTGCACGACCACGTCTCCCGCAACATTGTACGCGCCCTCACCAACGCGGTTACTGCCAAGGTCCACTTAACAACGGACACGTGGACAAGCACAGGCGGGCAGGACCACTATATCTCCCTGACGGCACATTGGGTGAATTTAGTGGAGGCTGGGACAGAGTCAGAGCCTGGGACCGCTCACGTCCTACGCACCCCCAGAATTGCGGGCCCCAGCTCGGTGGTGGTATCTTCGGCGGTGTATGCTTCCTCCACTAAACCACACTCCTCCTCCTCCGCAACCTCTGTCTCGCAATCTAGATGTGTCAGCAGCAGCAGGACGTCGCCAGCAGTAGGTGTCACGCGGCGTGGCAGCACAGCTGTGGGCAAGCGTCAGCAGGCCGTGCTGAAACTACTCAGCTTAGGAGATAAGAGGCACACGGCCCACGAACTGCTGTGGGGTCTAACAGAGCAGACCGACCGTTGGCTTGCGCCGCTGAGCCTCCAACCGGGCAAGGTCGTGTGTGACAACGCGCGTAACTTGGTGGCGGCTCTGCAGCTCGGCAGCCTCACGCACGTGCCATGCCTGGCCCACGTCTTTAATTTGGTGGTTCAGCGCTTTCTGAAAAGCTACCCACGCTTGTCAGACCTGCTCGTAAAGGTGCGCCAGCTCTGCGCACATTTCCGCAAATCCCACACGGACGCTGCCACCCTACGCACCCTGCAACATCGGTTTAATCTGCCAGTGCACCGACTGCTGTGCGACGTGCCCACACGGTGGAACTCTACGCTCCACATGTTGGCCAGGCTCTATGAGCAGCGTAGAGCTATAGTGGAATACCAACTCCAACATGGGCGGCGCAGTGGGAGTCAGCCTCCTCAATTATTTTCAGAATTGGTTGGCAGACATCTGCCAGGTCCTTGGAAAGTTTGAGGAGTCTACCCAGGTGGTGAGCGGGGATGCTGCAATCATTAGCGTCACCATTCCTCTGCTATGCCTCTTGAGAAGTTCCCTGCAAAGCATAAAGGCAGATGCTTTGCGCTCGGAAACGGAGGTGGGGGAAGACAGTATGTCGCTAGATAGTCAGAGCACCCTCCTGTCTATATCTCAGCACGTTGAGGAGGAGGAGGAGGAGCATGAGGAGGATGAGGAGGAGGGGGAAGAGACAGCTTGGCCCACTGCTGACGGTACCCATGCTGCTTGCCTGTCATCCTTTCAGCGTGTATGGCCTGAGGAGGAGGAGGAGGAGGAGGATCCTGAAAGTGATCTTCCTAGTGAAGACAGCCATGTGTTGCGTACAGGTACCCTGGCACACATGGCTGACTTCATGTTAGGATGCCTTTCTCGTGACCCTCGCGTTGCACGTATTCTGGCCACTACGGATTACTGGGTGTACACACTGCTCGACCCACGGTATAAGGAGAACCTTTCCACTCTCATTCCCGAAGAGGAAAGGGGTTCGAGAGTGTTGCTATACCACAGGACCCTGGCGGACAAGCTGATGGTAAAATTCCCATCCGACAGCGCTAGTGGCAGAAGGCGCAGTTCCGAGGCCCATGTAGCAGGGGAGGTGCGGAGATCGAGCAGCATGTACAGCACAGGCAGTGCAACACTCTTTAAGGCCCTGGACAGCTTTATGGCTCCCCAGCAAGACTGTGTCACCGCTCCCCAGTCACGGCTGAGTCGGCGGGAGCACTGTAAAAGGATGGTGAGGGAGTACGTAGCCGATCGCACGACCGTCCTCCGTGACGCCTCTGCCCCCTACAACTACTGGGTGTCAAAGCTGGACACGTGGCCTGAACTCGCGCTGTATGCCCTGGAGGTGCTTGCTTGTCCTGCGGCTAGCGTCTTGTCAGAGAGGGTGTTTAGTGCGGCTGGGGGAATCATCACAGATAAGCGTACCCGCCTGTCAACCGACAGTGCCCACAGGCTTACACTCATCAAGATGAACAAAGCCTGGATTTCCCCAGACTTCTCTTCTCCACCAGCGGACAGCAGCGATACCTAAGCAATACGTAGGCTGCACCCGCGGATGGAAGCATCGTTCTCAATCACCATCCAAAACGGGAACATTTCTGCTTCATCAATCTGTGTATAATATTCCTCCTCCTCCTCCTGCTCCTCCTCCTGAAACCTCACGTAATCACGCCGAACGGGAAATTTTTCTTAGGGCCACAAGGCTCACTCATAATTTTTCTAAACCATTTTTATACGTTTCAATGCTTTTAAAAGCGTTGAAACTTTAACTTGAACCAATTTTTCGTTAAACTGGGCTGCCTCCAGGCCTAGTTACCACTTAAGCCACATTAACCAAAGCGATTAATGGGTTTCACCTGCCATCTTGGTTGGGCATGGCCAATTTTTTCTGAGGTACATTAGTACTGTTGGTACACCAATTTTTTGGGGCCCTCGCCTACAGTGTAATCATAGTAATTTCTATGTTCTTCGCCTGCACTCATGGTACAGAAAGGTGTGTGGGGTTGGCCTACACTTTAGCTACATAAATGTAACTGGGGCCTTGTCTATACTGCAGCTACTGAAATGTGAAAGAGACTGTTATCTCCCTAAACTGCTGCAATGGGAATGTTACTGGGGCCTGTCTTGAGTGCTACTATTACTGAAATGGAACTAAGACTGCGCTCCCCCTATACTGCTGCTAGTGATATGTTAGTGGGGCCTGTCCCTAATGCTACCGCTGAAATGTTAATAATTCTGGGCTCTGCCTATACCGCTGCTAATGGTATGTCACTGGGGTGTGGAAACAGAGGCTTCACAAAGACATGATGGCGGCGAGGCCATTTCCCACCAACGTTGTTACTGTTAAGGTGCATATAACCACGGACACGTGGAGAGGACACATAGTGCCTCCAAAACATCCCCCTCCTCCTCCAACAATGAAAACATTCTTGGCAAATACCTTTGCATTGGTCCGTCTGGTGGCAGTCCAAGAATTTCACCTTTAACGACACAACAAGAGAGCACCACCACCATCCCCCCGCCACGGCCCACTTAATCCTGGCCACATTCCGAAAACCAACTACATAAAACCGCGCTACTAGGTCCGCAGTCACCACCACATTACCACCCACGAGGTTACTGTTAAGGTACATATTACCAGTCTGACTGGGGCATGCAGTGTGGGCCGAAGCCCACCTGTATTGTATCTGACGTTAGCTCTGCTGAGTAGGGCACTGCAATGGGATATATTTATGTACCGCCGGTGGGTTCCAGGGAGCCACCCATGCTGTGGGTCCACACGGAGTTGTAACTGCATCTGTCCACTTGTAAAGAACCCCAGTCTGACTGGGGCATGCAGTGTGGGCCGAAGCCCACCTGCATTAACCACGACATTACCTCAGCTGTGATGGGCAATGCAATGGGATTTTTTTATGTACAACCGGTGGGTTCCAGGGAGCCACCCATGCTGTAGGTGCACACGGAGTTTAACCTACATCTGTCCACTTGTAAAGAACCCCAGTCTGACTGGGGCATGCAGTGTGGGCCGAAGCCTACCTGCATTAACCACGACATTACCTCAGCTGTGATGGGCAATGCAATGGGATTTATTTATGTACCGCCGGTGGCTTCCTGGCACCCACCCATGCTGTGGGTCCACAGGAAGTTTAACCTACATCTGTCCACTTGTAAAGAACCCCAGTCTGACTGGGGCATGTAGTGTGGGCCGAAGCCCACCTGTATTAAGCACGACATTACCTCAGCTGTGCTGGGCAATGCAATGGGATTTATTTATGTACCGCCGGTGGCTTCCTGGCACCCACCCATGCTGTGGGTCCACAGGGAGTTGTTACTACATCTGTCCACTTGTAAAGAACCTGAAGCCCACCTGCATTAACCACGACATTACCTCAGCTGTGATGGGCAATGCAATGGGATTTTTTTATGTACAACCGGTGGGTTCCAGGGAGCCACCCCTGCTGTAGGTGCACACGGAGTTTAACCTACATCAGTCCACTTGTAAAGAACCCCAGTCAGACTGGGGCATGCAGTGTGGGCCGAAGCCCACCTGCATTAACCACAACATTACCTCAGCTGTGATGGGCAATGCAATGGGATATTTTTATGTACCGCCGGTGGGTTCCAGGGAGCCACCCATGCTGTGGGTGCACACGGAATTCCCATTGCGGAGTTGTACCTGCCTGTGACTATTTATAAAAAACCGCGGTCTGACTGGGCCATGCAGACACCTTGACAGAATGAATAGTGTGTGGCACATAGGTTCCCCATTGCTATGCCCACGTGTGCAGCTCCAGATGGAGGTGGCACAGGATTGGATTTCTCATTGCTTCTGTACAGCATTGTGGACTATCGGCCTGCCCCTTTTATGGGGGGGTCGCTGCCTAGCCATGCCAACCCTCTGCAGTGTGTGCCTGCTTTTCCTCTGGCAGACGCACTTATAAATAGACATGAGGGTGGCGTGGCATGAGGGCAGCTGAAGGCTGGGCAGGGACAATTTGGTGTACGCTGTGGACACTGTCGTGCGGGGGGGGGGGTTGGGCAGCATGTAACCCAGGAGAAGTGGCAGCGGAGTGTCATGCAGGCAGTGACTGTGCTTTGTTGGAGGTAGTGTGGTGCTTAGCTAAGGTATGCCATGCTAATGAGGGCTTTTCAGAAGTAAAAGTTGTTGGGAGGGGGGGCCCACTCTTTCCGGTATTGTGGCTTAATAGTGGGACCTGTGAACTTGAGATGCAGCCCAACATGTAGCCCCTCGCCTGCCCTATCCGTTGCTGTGTCGTTCCCATCACTTTCTTGAATTGCCCAGTTTTTCACACATGAAAACCTTAGCGAGCATCGGCGAAATACAAAAATGCTCGGGTCGCCCATTGACTACAATGGGGTTCGTTACTCGAAACGAACCCTCGAGCATCGCGAAAAATTCGTCTCGAGTAACGAGCACCCGAGCATTTTGGTGCTCGCTCATCTCTAATCGTTATGCTGACAGTGCGGGGGGGGGGGTGTCTCACTCTTGCCACTGTTGTGGCTTAATAGTGAGACCTCGGAGCCCGAAATGCAGCCCTGCATGTTGCTCCTCGCCTGCCCTATCTATTCCTGTGTTTTTTACATGACTTTGGTGATTTGCTAAGATTTTCACAAATGAAAACCTTAGCGGAGCACCAGTCATATACAAAAATGCTCGAGTCGCCCATTGACTTCAATGGGTTTCGTTACTCGAAACAAACTCTCGAGCATCACTGAAAGTTCAACTCGAGTAACGAGCACTCGAGCATTTTGGTGCTCGCTCATCTCTAGTTGGGGGCCCAGTTCCAGATTTTGCACTGTGGCCCAGCAGCTTCAAGTTACGCCTCTGCAACTAGTATTATTGCCCCCCCCCCCCCTCCCCCCCGTTTAAATACTTTCTTACTTAGAAAGCATGTGTTACATTACATGGCAGTTTTGTGTAGAAATAAAGTTTTGCAAGCAATGCATTAGGCCATGTTTTCATGGTGGTTTGGTGTGGAATTAAAAGAAATGTGGTTAATATAGTGTGAGATTATACAGTAGACGAGCTGTATATAATGTGCCTACTTAGTTAAGGAAGTTTGCCAACCATCATGGTTGGCGGTGCTATCATTTGTACACCACAGGACCACATTTAGATTCAGCTTTAGTGACTAGTACCATATAAAAGTCTTATCTATTTGCAAGTACAATACTAAGCAGTGCCCCCCATGGATGGTAGGTGTACTAGTGGCTATCAGTATTTTGCCTTTCTGCATGCTGCTGGGAATTGGCGTTTGTATCTGTCCTTGTATCAGTAACTGTGACCTGTATCTGTCATTTTAAGTAGATCTGATCCCTTTTTTTGTGATGTGTTAATATGCTGGGAAAAGAAATGAAAACTTGCAAGCTGTACATTTAGCACAGAGAGCATTATCTGTGATATGAAGCTTAGTTCACAATAGTGTCACCTTAAATTGTATTTAGCACAGAGATCTAAGGGTTTTCTTTGTGCCTTCTGACAGCATTACTCATACTGATCACTAGTAATCCAGCTACTCAAGCTATCTTTCATCTTTAGCTCTATGGTGAAGTGCCCTTGCTGTATCTCTCCAGCCTTCTTTGCAGGAGACATGTTGCTCAGCAATGAGCTTTTCTAAAACCTATGCAGAAGGGTTTTTTTATTCTACGCCCACAGTCTAGCAAATTATCACATCAGGCCACGGTGCAAGTAGGAGGCTATTGTTCAGAAAAGATATGGAGGAGAAAAAAATTATGACAATACAAATTAAATTCTTGCCCTTCAATTCACAAGCTGCCAATAAGAAATAGGAAAAAAGTGCATTAAAAAATATGCAGCCTACTCAAAAAGTAAATACTTTTGTGTACGAATGCAGGAAACAAAAGTTGCAAAGAGAAAAGAATCTGGATTTATCTTGCCCTCTACATCTGCTTTTCAATGAGAAATATTGTACTTGTTTGGAAAACAGTATGTAAAATATTCATGCCAGTATAAACAAAGGGTCTCGTCTCAGGGCTGCTACTCATCTCTATACAGCAGTAACTGTAGGCAACAGGGTTCTCTCGTGACCTTATTTTCTGCTTTTTAAATAAAGCTGGATTTAATACAATACTTCACAATACAGCCAAACACAAAGAGACCTTTGACTTCTACCATATGCTTCTAACTGGAGTGGAGGTATTATGTTCGAAAAAAGTAATAAAGCACATATTTATTGAGCAAAATATTTTTTAATTGCATTTTATTTCACAAGTTTGTATTTTGTAATGGGATTTTTCTAACAAAAACGAGGATATGTTAAGATTGCTGATTGTTCTGCATTCTGATCTTTTTGGTTATGACAACATAAAAACAGATAGAAAAAAAATCAAATATATATATATTTTGTTTTTTTATAAATCTATTTAAAAAACACATCAGCTGTCAATAATGCCCTCGTCATCTTCCATTTTTAGTTCAGTTGAGGAAATATAGTAGGCTCAGAGGCATAACTTGGATATTCGGGGCCCCAATGCAAAATTTGTAACAGGGCCCCCAACTATAATTCATACTACTAGGCTCCCTGTATGGAGAAGATAGGGCTTATGGGCCCAGTAAGGTCCCTGGGCCCGAGTGCAACCGCATCTCCTACATCCCCTATAGTTACGCCCCTGGTCTGTCTACTTCTTGGAATGCAGTAATGTGAATAACGGAGGCTTGTAATAAAAAAAATCCCAGCAGCTTCTATTTTGGACCAAAATCCCCCATTAAAGTTTATAGAGTTGCAAAAAAAAACCACAGCATACATATTCACTGCGTTTTTTATATATATTGCCAGGAGATAGTGAGGAAAATAAAAAAAAGGGATATCAATTGAACGCAGTTAATATGGATGTAGTAGAGAAGTAAGAAGTGTACATACACAGTGAGTGAAAATGGTGCATATTTCACAGCCCAAAATTACATACACCCATGTAAATAAGTCCTAAGTACGCTGAAGCTTGTGAGGTTATCTGCTTGTCAACTCCGCACTGCAGGCAGGAGAGTAGTGACAGGCCACATAGTCTTGGCAGTTTGCTGTACATATAGATGTGAAACTATTCTACATTCAAAACACAATGTAAATTGAATCTGCAGTCCAGTGTAGTCCCTCTAATACACCAATATTAACTGCCATGACCTCTAGTTCACTTGCAGTTCTGTAAAAGTTAATGTATTTTTATAGTATATACCATATTGAACAATTTCAGAACTAAACTTACAAATGGCTTTACTAGGTTTGAGTGCTACATTAAAAATTTAGCTCTAACAGAAGAACTTGCCTGGGTGAGCCAACCCCCTTTTGTGACTTGACGCCATGTCAGATCAATTTTAAGTGAAGATTTAATATGTCAGCTCCTCAACAGTTGTTCAGTACAGCAGCCCCTAGACAATATAAAGATGACTCTATTCAGGTCTCAAGCTTGTTCTGCTGTAGAGAGTTTTTTAGAATTGATTGCTTTATTTTAAAGCTAAATGGACAATTTGTCAAAAATATTGCTCTTCTAATTATATTATGGTAATAAATAGTACCGATATGTTGTTGCTTTATAAGATTTCCTTCACATATATCCATCCCTCCTGTCATGTAGTACATACACGCCATAAGGAAACTGATGACAAGACTATGATTTAAGTCTCCCCTGGGAACCTTATGGTATTTGAAGACAAAAGTTTTGTTCCTGGATGCCTGCCTAAGCTGGTCAGAAAAACCCTATATGCAGCCTTTCTCTGGATGCGAAACCAGTCCACAAAAAGTTCAGCACAAGTTTCTCATCAGTTCCGGCCATCAGTGACCAAAAGCTGACTTGGCTGCAGCAGCCTGTGATGTTCTCTACACAGGGTGCTGCAGCCTGTAAACAATATGTCCCAGCAAACCTGGAGCAGTGATGCTGGATCCAGCGGAGAGGCGGGAGAAGTGTTAAATGATTTGCTATTTTTCGCTTTTTTTAACAAAAAAATATTTTGGACAAGCCCTTTAATGTCAGCTACAGTATATTGTAATGCTGGATGCCTACAAATCTACACTATATGCAACGCATACCTTCCCTGGTCTCTTAGAGGAGGGGCTGAATGCAATAGTTTTTGGTAGACTGTAATAGTCTATGACATTTCTCTATCAATATATAGATAGAATATGCAGTTTTTAAATGTATGCAGCACGCTTTCCCTTTAAAGGGGTTGTCCCGCGCCGAAACGTTTTTTTTTTTTTTTCAACACCCCCCCCCCCGTTCGGCGCGAGACAACCCCGATGCAGGGACCTAAAGAAAGCTTACCGGAGCGCGCTTACCTTAATCCCCGCGCTCCGGTGACTTCTATACTTACCGGTGAAGATGGCCGCCGGGATCCTCTTCCTCCGTGGACCGCAGCTCTTCTGTGCGGTCCATTGCCGATTCCAGCCTCCTGATTGGCTGGAATCGGCACGTGACGGGGCGGAGCTACACGGAGCTACACGGAGCCCCATTGAAGAAAGCAGAAGACCTGGACTGCGCAAGCGCGGCTAATTTGGCCATCGGAGTGCGAAAATTAGTCGGCTCCATGGGAACGAGGACGCTAGCAATGGAGCAGGTAAGTATAAAACTTTTTATAACTTCTGTATGGCTCATAATTAATGCACAATGTACATTACAAAGTGCATTATTATGGCCATACAGAAGTGTATAGACCCACTTGCTGCCGCGGGACAACCCCTTTAAGTACCAAGTATAGCTTCTGCATTCTAAGCTAAACCATATCTTCACATTAAAGGCACTTCAATGGCATTGCAGTTGCATGGCCTCCTGTTGGTACAGTCATTTAAACAGTTTACTGGGCTACGCAGAATAAGATGTCCATTTGCAGAGCAGTGTATGAATAGTTTTAGTTTGTTGAGAGTTTTTCATTTGTAGAGCAGTTAAAGGGGTTGTCTCGCGGCAAACATCAAAATTTTACATTACCCCATTCCCCCTGTCACCCCCCTGGCATAAAATAGCATTTTAAAGCGGTTTTTAAACCGCTTTCTACTCACCGATGTGATGAAAGATGAACATATAAAATTCTTCTCCCAAGATGACCGCCGGTCATTTCCCAGGGATGCACTGCGGTTTTCTCCCATGGTGCATCGCGGGTCTTCTCCCATGGTGCACCATGGGCTCTGTGCGTTCCATTGCCGATTCCAGCCTCCAGAGTGGCTGGAATCGGCACACGTGACGGTGCGGAGCTACAGCAGTCGGTGCTCTGGCAGCTGAAACCGATGTTGCAGGGTCCTCAGGGTGGCAGCATCCGTGCTGGACTTGTGCGGAATTGTGCGCAGACGCGGCGCACCTTGTCGAGCAGGTCAGACAAGTAGGGGTAGTTTTTCAGAAACCGCTGAACCACCAGATTGAAGACTTGGCCAGGTATGGCATGTTTGGGAGGCTGCCGAGCTGCAGAGCCGCCACCAGGTTACGCCCGTTGTCACATACGACCATGCCCGGTTGGAGACTCAGCAGTGAAAGCCTGAGGTCGGTCTGCTCTGTCAAACCTTGTAACAGCTCGGGGGCCATGTGCCTCTTGTCACCTAAGCTGATTAATTTCATCACGGCTTGCTGACGCTTGCCCACTGCTGTGCTGCTGGGCACTACTGACTGCTGGCGACATGCTCACACTTCTTAATTGATAGGTAGGATGGCGGAGGAGGAGGAGGAGGGGGTTTAGAGGAGGTGGCATAATACGCCGCTGATACCAGCACCGAGGTAGGACCCGCTATTCTGGGTGTGGGTAGGACGTGAGCGGTCCCAGGCTCTGACTTGGTCCCAGCCTCCACCAAGTTCACCCAATGTGCCGTCAGGGAAATATAGTGTCCCTGCCCGCCAGTACTTGTCCACGTGTCTGTGGTTAAGTGGACCTTCCCAGTAACTGCGTTGGTGAGGGTACAGTTTATCTTGCGGGAGACGTGCTGGTGTAGGGCGGGGACGGCACACCGGGAAAATAGTGGCGACTGGGGACCGAGTAGCGCGGGACCGTGGCCGCCATCATGTTTTTGAAAGCCTCCATTTCCATAAGCCTGTTTAAAGCTTGTGCATGCTGGTGGGTGGCGGCGTACTTCCACTTTCGCTCCAACGCTTGTGTTAGCAACATCTGAACGCTGTGCTGAGGGACATTGCTGGATGGAGTGGACCACCGCGGAGGTGAGGGTGTGGGTGCAGGCTGGGTGGCACTCGTGCCTGCATCCTGGGAGGGGGATTGCATCTGTGTGGCAGGTTGTGGCACAGAGGAAGAGGCAGTGTTGTGACCTGCAGGCGGTGAATGGCCTTCGTCCCACCTTGTGGGTTGCTTGGCCATCATATACCTGCACATGCTGGTGGTGGTGAGGCTGGTAGTGGTGGCTCCCCAGCTGATCTTGGTGCAGCACAGGTTGCACACCACTGTTCGTTGGTCATCCGCGCTCTCACTATAAAACATCCACACCTTTGAAGACCTAGCCCTCTGCACGGAGTCTTGCCACGAAGGGGTGCTTTGGGAAACAGTTGGGGGATTCTTGGCTCTGGGTCTGCCTCTCCCCCTGGCCACTCCACTGCCTCTTCCAACCTGTCCTGCTGCTGCACTTTCCTCCCCCACTGAATCCCTGTCCTCAGTAGGCTTAGCAAACCAGGTGGGGTCAGTCACCTTATTGTCCACCTCTGTGCGCTCCTCCCTCGGACTTACTGCCCTTACTACTACCTCACTGACAGACAACTGTGTCTTATTATCGTCATCCACAAAAAGCTCTTGAGACAGTTGCCGGAAGTCCCCAGCCTCATCACCCGGACTCCGTGATCTTTCTAAAGGTTGGGCATCGGGCATAGATAAGAGAGGCTGCATAGACTGGGAGAAGACTCTAAACCAGTGGATAGTGCTGGTAACTGCGGCTATCTCAACCCCCCTCAAGGAAAGGGTATTGTGAGACGCTCTGCACAGTGGCAGAGCTGAAATACTTTGCAGTGGCCTAGGAAATATTAGAGTACTGTTTCGCAGTGAGACCTCTGTCTAATGCACTGCAGACTGAGAATGGTATAACTGAAAGGCTTTGCAGTGGCCTAGGAAATATTAGAGTACTGTTTTGCGGTGATACCTCTCTCTAATGCACTGCAAACTGAGAACGGTATAACTGAAAGGCTTTGCAGCGGCCTAGGAAATATTACAGTACTGTTTTGCGGTGAGACCTCTGTCTATTGCACTGCAGACTGAGAACGGTATAACTGAAAGGCTTTGCAGTGACCCAGGAAATATTAGAGTACTGTTTCGCAGTGAGACCTCTGTCTAATGCACTGCAGACTGAGAAAGGTATAACTAAAAAGGCTTTGCAGTGGCCTAGGAAATATTTGAGTACTGATTCGCAGTGAGACCTCTGTCTAATGCACTGCAGACTGAGAACGGTATAACTGAAAGGCTTTGCAGTGGCCTAGGAAATATTAGAGTACAGTTTCGTGGTGAGACCTCTCTCTAATGCACTGCAAACTGAGAACGGTATAACTGAAAGGCTTTGCAGCGGCCTACGAAATATTACAGTACTGTTTTGCGGTGAGACCTCTGTCTATTGCACTGCAGACTGAGAACGGTATAACTGAAAGGCTTTGCAGTGGCCCAGGAAATATTAGAGTACTGTTTCGCAGTGAGACCTCTGTCTAATGCACTGCAGACTGAGAACGGTATAACTAAAAAGGCTTTGCAGTGGCCTAGGAAATATTTGAGTACTGATTCGCAGTGAGACCTCTGTCTAATGCACTGCAGACTGAGAACGGTATAACTGAAAGGCTTTGCAGTGGCCTAGGAAATATTAGAGTACTGTTTTGTGGTGAGACCTCGGTCAATGCACTGCAGACTGAGAATGGTATAGCTGTAATGCTCTGCACAGGGTTAGATGCTTTTAAAAAAAGGGTGCACTACTGCTCCCAGCCAGCCACAACTATAATGCACACGATGAGGAATAGCCCTAAGAAGGACCGTTGGGGTTCTTGTAGTGAGGATCCCAACTGTAATACTTTCCCTATCTCAGCAGCTCTTTCCCTAAACTTTGCGTAATACACTGCAGTCTGAGAATGGTATAGCTGTAATGCTCTGCACAGGCCTAGATGCTTTAAAAAAAGAAAGGGTGCACTACTGCTCCCAGCCAGCCACAACTGTAATGCACACGATTAGGAGTAGCCCTAAGAAGGACCATTGGGGTTCTTGTAGAGAGGATCCTACTCTAACACTTTAACTGTATAAGCATCAGCACTTTCCCTAACCTCTGCATCTGAGACGAGCCGCGTGGGCAGAACCTGTTTAAGAACTCGGCGGTCACCTGATCGGCCCAGCCACTCACTACTGTGGGCGGGAGAGGGCTGGCACGTCACAGCAGGAAGTGGTAATGCCTTCCCAGCATGTTTATTGGCTAGAAAATGGCGTTAAACATGCGAGGAAGGGAAATGAAATTGACTCGAGTACTGCGTGGTGTTCGTCTCGAGTAACAAGCATCTTGAGTACCCTAATACTCGAATGAGTAGCAAGCTCGGAAGAGCATGCTCGCTTATCTCTAGTGTACACCTAACACCAGAGCATTAGTAGTTATTGTCAGATGCTGCTTTGTTTGGTCTTATTTGTCCTGCATCGGGGCAACTTAGGGTTGCCACTCAGCCAGTAAATCCAAAGGCTGATGTCAGTATTTATTTTTTATCTGCCATATTAATGGCTGGTAAAAATTAATTATTAGCTGTGAGCATGGTGAGGCAGCAACCACACTATGAAGCAGTTTAACTCACTGTCTAGCTCTGGTTCAGCCACGAGTGATGGAATTGTAGTGGCCCAGAACATCATCCTGGTCCCCTCCAGAAATGCCATACATGTTTTGTCCTATGTAGATGCACTGTGCAAAGCCTGTCCTGTCATTTTCAGTATGTGTGTTGCACAGCTGCGGCGCTTGAAGAGATAACAGTCATAAAATCACTGCCTGCATGTAAATGTATCAGTTTGTCTTGTCATGTGGTACAAGTGAAGTTATAAATATGAGTGCTTGAGTGCGGGAAGAGGTCTTGAATCTTCCATTTTGTCTACCTCAGAGAGTGCTAACACAGAGCCACATGGAAGCACCTTCAGCTTCCATGTAGGTGAAGATGCAGGAAGAGGAGCGACATCCCATAGCGTGTGGAGTGTGAATGTCAAGGAGTGAGTCAACAGAGAGAGATAATTGTCTGCCAGAGAGTCTGCGGAGTGACCCCTGCCTCCCTTGCTCCTCTGACTGGTGACATACAGATAACGTGGACTGTAGGACCTTATTCATCCTGTGTATCCTCCCTACCTCTGAGCTATAGCCTGCCAAACTGTTGCAGTGAATTGTACCTGCATTACCTGTTGTAAGAAGTTTATTATCTAAGTAAAACTTATACGAGACCCTTACCATTCCTACCGAGACCCAAGGTAGAATACACAAGTCTCTGTGTACATTACATACCGTAGCATACCGGTATGTGGAACAGTGATGTCACCCATGACAACTACCCCCATCATCTCATCTATTGGCATTCCCTATCATAGCGGTGTTGAAGCTGGCCAGCAATCCCACTCTGGCCTTGGCTGCGTGTCATCCCTCCAGGACCAGAGCATGGTAAGTACCACCGTGAGAAGTCAGCACTTGTCCCTTCCAGCTCTTCGCGTTAGCCAGGTGCCCAGGGTCACCCCTCTGGGGTGCTGCAGAATCAGAGACACAAAGGGGGTCACTATAACTACTGGAGGCCTCTATTATTATTATGGCCACTAAAGGGAGCATAATTACTTTAAGGACCACTGAGAGAGAGCACTATTATTATAGAGGCTGCTGAGAGGGGACACTATTACTATACGGGGCACTTTTACTGGGGCCACTGGAATAGCAGAGGTAAAATCATATAATGATAAAGTTCACCCTTAACAAAGCTCCCTAAACCATGCTCCATTTTTACTTTGTCCAGAATTTTTGGGTGAGAAAGGTGCTAATCGTAGGTTAACCATGTAATAGAAAATCTGCCAGACTGATTGTCTCTCTCACAGAGCGGCCAGCAGAGTGGCGGGGAGACTGCAGGAGATATCACTCCATGCTCTCCCCTGCCTCTCTCCATTGACTTAACATAGCGGCAGTTCAATACTGAACGGCCACAATTTACACTAAACGATCAGCATTCAGCTCATCATCCATCGTTTATGCAGCATAAACGATGGACGATGAGCAGAACGGCCGTTGTATTAAGTGTATGGAGAGCGGCAGGGGAGAGCGAGGAGTAAAATCTCCTCCAGCCACCCCGCTATGAGCCAGCAATACTAGCTCCCATGCAGAAGCATGAGAGCGAGTATGTGCAGGGACAAGTGTTGGGCATCGTTTGCCCGACATTCGTCCTGTCTAAATGGGTCTTTAGTGCTGTACATTATGACTCAAAGAGATTCTATACTCCTCTTTGTGACATCTATTTGGCCTAACAGATGGGAGTTGCTTTTATGAAACAACCCTTTTAATGACTGCTTTGTCTGGGATCTAAATAAAATGAAGGAAGGGCCTCTAACTTTTGCATAGAACTGCCTGTTTTGATAAGCATCTTTATAAGCACTTTTGTACATAATTAAATGCACTTAAAAACTTTCAATTAGTAAATGACTTAACATGTCAGTGCATGGAATAATTTGATTATGCCACACTATAAAAAAGGTTATTAAGAACAGGAAAGATGCAGTCATGTAATATCAATTATAAGCCTTTGAAAGAAATCGTTACACTAACAATGCAGTTTATAGCATAAACATTAGCTGTTATTTCCATCAAGTTGTGTTTCACTTAGTGCATAATAATCTCCATGGTAACCAGTCTAAAAATATATATATAGCGTAATAAGTTTTTTTCCCCCTACTGTTATGTACTTAATGTCAACACTATTGTTCTTTTACACTGAATAATGAAGGAAAACAAGATCTGCACTGTATTTTGATTAATTTCCATTAAGTGGTTCAAGGTAGAATATGATATACATAGCAATAGATATATTTCTAAATCTGTGTATATTTGTACATAGACTCAATGCACTTATGTACTTTGAACAGGAACAAGTTCACAAATCAATCTTTATAAAGTTATTCACAAATACAAGTAATATTTCTGTTAATCTAAAAGTTTTTTTCCACCCTTTCTCTCTAATTTGATTAGAGGGCTGCAAATTCTATGGTGGAGACACAATGCACTCCCACAACCAACACCCACAACTTGATTGGCTGGGCAGGAGAATGGGTGCCCATCATCTCCCCTCCCACCTTGTGTCACTCACCCCTCCGCCGCTCTCCCTTGTCTCCTTCCCAGCTCCTTCTCTGTCAGTCTCCTCACATATTGCAGCCATTATGCAAGGCCGGATGGTGAGAAGACTGACAGCGGCTTACTGACTGAGCCGAAGCAGGGAGGGGAGAAGGCAGAGTGCCCAGGACAGTGACAGGTGAGGGGATTGAAGTTTGTAAGCAGTGGACACATTGCAGTGCTGATGGGAGGCTGTCAGGGAGAGTCTCCACGGGGGAAGCACTGCGCCGGAGCCGGCAGGCGAAAACTTCCCGGAGGGGAGATGATGTTACAGCGGCGGAGATGGAATGGCGTGGGGGGCAGACTGACAGTGCTAGATGCAGGAGAGGAGATGGCAGAGCAGATTGGAGAGCTAAAGCCTGCAACAGAATAATGGGAGAACAGCAAGAAAAGTCCCTTACAGGGTTGCCAGCAGCGAGAGCGTACATGGCACCCCGGCGAGGGGAGAGTGACAGGGTCGACAACAGTGGAGTTGCGATGTTGCAGCCAGGGAGATAATGGGTTCCCATTCTCCTGCCCAACCAACCAATATGGAGGTTGGTTGAGGGCATGCATTTTGTCTCTACACATTCTTCTGGTGGAGACAAGATACACCAGTACTAAGATCTTCTAAGTATCCCAAAATCATGTTGCTTTGAAAAGTTGGTTATCTTGTGAAATACATATCTAAGCATATCCAGCCAAAAGGAAACATAAGGAAGGACACAACTGTACATAGTAAGGGTGCACAACGTTTTCTAGTCTGTGGGGCACATTGCCAAACTGAACCTCAGAGCCACAAGGTTATTACTATCTAAGACATTAAGCCACTTTCACACAGATGACAAAATTTTCTCACAATGCGACAGTGCTACAAAGCATGTATGTGAAGGCCATGCTTTCTAATGGGTTCCTTCACATTAGCAATGCTTTGTAGGCTACTACTTTGCAAAATGAATAATTGCAGCATGCTCTATACACTCATGATTTGCAATGTTTTGAAGCCCATAGTTATCTCTGGAGCCTTCATCACACAAAATCACAGTTTTTGCGTGGTACACTACAACTTTTACAGTAGGAAGTCCTACAGTCTGTCCTTAAAATAAGCCCTAGCTGCATTAAAATAAACAATACATTACCTAACAGGCGCTGTCAGCTCCATTGCATTGAATGGCTGTGATTGGTTCATAAAGCACCCCAGTGATTGACTGAGCCCCAGCACTCGAGAACCAATCACAGCCACAGCTTCCTGGAGGTGGGATTTTTGAACCCCCTCACCAGGAAGCACTGGCTGTAGACTACAAAGTGCCACAGAGCTTTGGAAGAAGAAATTTGGTGGAGTGGACAGCGCCTGTTAGGTACTGTATTGTTTTTTGTGTTAATGCAGCCATTGCTTTTTCATGGAGTAGGGCTTATATTTGAAGCCCCCCCCCCTCCTTCCCCCAGAAAATCCTGGCAAAAGAGCGTTACAAAATCGTGATATAGCACAGAATACAGCTGCGATATCGCATGAATATTTGAACGCGTCAGTTATTCGTTCAAAAATTTGCATGACCGAAGCAGGCGTCATGGCGGACAAAATCGCTGCTAGCAGCGTTTATCCGCTCAATAAGAGCCCTGCCCGCTATCCCCTGCTGCGGTTGTGACAGCTGCAGCAGGGGATTTCTTGGATGTGAAGCCCATAACATCACGATCCTCTGCTACAGCTGCAACAGCTGTGGCAGAAGATTTATTCATCTCCCCCGGGTGTGCCATTGTCACTGGACAGTGTGACAGCTGAAAATCAATCCAGAAATGTGTAAAAAAAAAGTGTATACTCACCTGTCTGCAGCTGCCGGGGCTCTGCCGCATCCAGCCGGCTCTTCTCCTGCACTGCTCTGAGGATTTTTCAGCAGGCGTAACAGCTGGCCTAGCAAGACGTGAAGGTCAGAGTATTTCATACCTATGAGATACTGATCAATCAGCAGAGATAAATGCACACGTCCAAAGGCATATCCCTCATTGGAGGCTGCCCAAGCAACTGCATATGTGTTTGTGAGGACATTCTCATGCTAGTTTTGTCCCTATTTTCTATGGGTTCAATGAATCTGCAAAGACTCCACTATACTACTCAAAGTATTGTCTATGAAAAGAAGAAATAGGCTGCAGCACACAATGTACCACCCCAGGTGGAAGGCTTCAATACGTCTCCATGCTCTGTAATAGAACCTGACCATGGATCCGCAAACCGATCACATTTGCAATTTTTATTGTAGCTATGAGTTGCATTACATTAGTACTTTTATTCATATATATTTTGCTATGACAATGGCAGACTGGTTCATCTTTCATCTACAGTCACGCATGTGATCTACAGTAATAGCACTGCAACAACACCCACAATGCACTGCACTTTTCTACTGTAGAAGGCCATGACCTGTGTATTCCAGAGTCGTTTCCTGCTGATGACCCGAAAACTCTTACCCCTTACACCCCCTTTTCAAGCCCTCACCCTCCTTCTTAAATAAAACACAAACAACTTTTTCTTTGGATTATTTGGGACACAGCAGTCATTTTTATTACAAACAATATTTAACATAAGTAATTATTTAAATGAAAATTATTAACATTCCGCCTACAAGGGGAGGTCCTTGGAGCCCCAAAATTGGGTGCCACAACTTTAAAAGGGAAATATCCCATTTACCTCCAGCTACTCTCCACAGGCTTGGAGGAACCACTAGCCCTTATAAGGCTAATAACCACCACCAGCTCTAAGGAACTCCACCTCAGAGCTACAAAGTGCCAGACATCACCAAAGATGCAGGATATGAATACCCCACATAAACTCCCAAAATGGCTGACTCACCAAATTGCCCCCCCCCCCCCCCCCAACATGCAGGACCAAAATGTTTGGGAGCCTGTCTTATCGCACAAATTGATGTACCTCTGGTAGAACCCTGAACCAGACCATACCATGCAATCCTGCCCATCAGATTGTAGCAACGTCCCTAGTAAAACCCAGCTGTCTCTAATTCGAGCGGATATTTGCCCTCCCAGCACCGCAGTAAACCAAGGAATGGCCCATTATCCATACTAGAGCCAGACGTTGATCTGCAAGACAAGAAAAGAACCACCCTCAAAAAGTGTAAAATAAAAACTTGAACACCAGTGCTGATTTCGTCACACCCACATGCTTTTAATTTTTTTTTTTGTAGCAAATGTGAACAGATATAAGATCTACCCCACCTGAATTCACATTGACCAATTTGCTTTACCACATTCAAACTCATGCCCCAACCTGCCGCCTCTGTTGCTGCCCCCAGATGGAAGGAATGTGAAGTAAAAAGAGAGCTGTCAAGGCCTAAACTAGTCAAGGCCTTGCAAAAAAAACACTGAAAATTTAAATCTGGACAAAAACGAACGGTCCTCATGATGTAATAATGGACCTAGGATGACCCATGAAAGATTCCTTTAAACCGATAAACTAACCAGGCACACCAATGTACCTTACAGTTTAAGAAAAAACGGAAAACAGCGCCAAAGGAAAGATATACAAAACTTCTCCTTATACTTCCAAAAGAAAGGAGAAAAGAAAACTGGTATAATACCTTCAAGATCTCACCTCAACGTGGATCTTCTCAAGTTCTGTATTTGTATGCAAAATATCCTCTCTTGTTTGGAGGAGAGACGCTGGGAGTCACTCAGGGATCCATAAATGGAACCCCCATATAGAAAACAAAGAGATTTTTCATTCAATAAAAATACTTCCTGCGCTCACAGAACTTTAAAATCGCATTTAAAAGAAAAAAACTTTTTTTCCTTCAAAAGAAGGAGACTTACTTTGAAGGAGGGGGTTATGATGTCCAATATTCCCCCTCCTATTTCCCACAGGTCTTAGTCACTCCCAAAGGATAAGGTGTCCAATCAAAAGTTTTCTCCTTTAGAGTTTATTAAAATATAGCAAAACAATGGTGCAACAAGTCAACTCATATACAATGTGACAAGTTCACCAAACGATCATAACAACGCGTTTCGGTACAAACGGTACCCTTATCAAGTTATGCAATTATAAAAATACAAGCCATTTATATAGGAAAGTTTACCTTTGATGGTACTGATTCTGATTCCCTTCAGAAGAGTGGGGATTCATCAGCGCATTCACAGCGTCATGTACTGCGACTCTGATGAGTCCGACGTGTGACGTCGACGCGCTTGAACACATGTCATTACGCTGTGCGTTCCTGTGTAGCGTGAGTCCGCTGAGCGGGCGGTGCTACTGCGTTCCACCTGGACACGTCATTTGGGGCGTGCCTATGTGGCGCTTATGCCTAGATCCCGTCGGACTGCACAGCGTAACAGCGTCATCACGTTCCGTATGTTATATTTCACGAATGCGTTTCACTCTGAACCGCAACATTCAGCTATCATGTCCTATGGACCTATCGTACCCTAATTTCATCTTTCTAACAATTTGAGCAACTTTGTACATATTGCTCAGTATGTATTCAGGCAAATATCTCAATATTGCCAAATATATTATTTCAATGATAACTTCCTATTCTTTTAAAAAAAAAGAGAGAGAGAGTGAATACAGGGGAAGGGAATAAACACCATATCCTACATAGTGCAACCAAATAAGAAATGTCTAATCCATATGCTCTAATAAACACATTATAACTTATAAATAAACATGAATAAATTAGCATAAAAATTTGCATAAAAATTTTTTTATATATAAATGAAAAACCTTTTTGTTAAAATGTTATTAGATTTTTTCTAAAACTTCATTTAGTCCCCCTGGTTTGAGGGTTCCCAATCTAAAAATCCAATACATTTCACGATTTTTTTAAAAAGTAAATAATCCTGGTTTAATACTCTCTAACGGTGTAATTTTTAATAACGAATCATCTTTGTTATGAAAATTTAAAAAGTGTTTCGATACACTGTGTTTTGTGAATCCATTTTTTATATTTGTTCTATGTTTATTGGTCCTAGTCCTCAATGCATTCGTGGTACGACCTACGTACCTAAGTCCACACGGACATTCTATAAGGTCAATAACATAGGTCGTACCACAATTCATATATTTTTTCAGTGGGTATGGAGTCTTACCCTTTCCCATTTCTATTTCTTTTCTCCCATTGGTTATATTATGACAACATTTGCAATTACCCACCCCACATCTGTAGGAACCTAAGATTTGTTTTTTTATCAAAAAATTCCCTTTTCTATTATCACCCACGGGTCTGGCATCTTTTAAGTGTGGGCGAGAGGGGGCCACAAAGTCTTTAATATTTTTATTTCTCCTAAAGGTGATTACAGGGTTACTCGCAAGAGAGGACTTCAAAAATGGATCCTCCTTAATAATATCCCAGTGTTTCTTCATAATGTTTTTAATTTCTTTATGTTGAGAGTTATATTTGGTTATAAATCTGGATTCTATCTCCTTTTTGTCTTTTTTCTCCCCTGGTTTGACTAGTTCTGTGTTCTGGAGAGCTTTTTTATAAGCTGCTTCCACCAGGTTGGAGGGATACTGTTTTTCTTTAAACCGTTTTTTTAGGATTTTTGATTGTTTATGGTATATCTCCACATCCGTACAGTTGCGTTTAATTCTTGCAAATTGTCCGTACGGGATGTTGGTTTTCCAACATCTAGCATGACAACTTTTAAAATTAACATAACTATTAGTATCAGTCTTTTTAAAAAAAGTTTGGGTCTTAATTTTACCTTCCCTAATATTCACTTCTACATCCAAAAAGATAGCCTTGTTCGAACTATGCTCCCCTGAAAACTCTAAACCCCAATCATTCTTATTCAATTCTGTTATAAAATTCAGCAATCCTTCCTCCTCTCCTTTCCATATTAAAAAGATGTCATCAATGAATCTACAATAAAATTTTATATTGGGGGTTAAAATATTTTTCTCGAATGCCCCCATAAATAAGTTGGCGTATGCCGGGGCAAAACGAGTCCCCATTGCGGTCCCCTTTTTTTTCAAAACAGAATTGAATAAGAATGATTGGGGTTTAGAGTTTTCAGGGGAGCATAGTTCGAACAAGGCTATCTTTTTGGATGTAGAAGTGAATATTAGGGAAGGTAAAATTAAGACCCAAACTTTTTTTAAAAAGACTGATACTAATAGTTATGTTAATTTTAAAAGTTGTCATGCTAGATGTTGGAAAACCAACATCCCGTACGGACAATTTGCAAGAATTAAACGCAACTGTACGGATGTGGAGATATACCATAAACAATCAAAAATCCTAAAAAAACGGTTTAAAGAAAAACAGTATCCCTCCAACCTGGTGGAAGCAGCTTATAAAAAAGCTCTCCAGAACACAGAACTAGTCAAACCAGGGGAGAAAAAAGACAAAAAGGAGATAGAATCCAGATTTATAACCAAATATAACTCTCAACATAAAGAAATTAAAAACATTATGAAGAAACACTGGGATATTATTAAGGAGGATCCATTTTTGAAGTCCTCTCTTGCGAGTAACCCTGTAATCACCTTTAGGAGAAATAAAAATATTAAAGACTTTGTGGCCCCCTCTCGCCCACACTTAAAAGATGCCAGACCCGTGGGTGATAATAGAAAAGGGAATTTTTTGATAAAAAAACAAATCTTAGGTTCCTACAGATGTGGGGTGGGTAATTGCAAATGTTGTCATAATATAACCCATGGGAGAAAAGAAATAGAAATGGGAAAGGGTAAGACTCCATACCCACTGAAAAAATATATGAATTGTGGTACGACCTATGTTATTGACCTTATAGAATGTCCGTGTGGACTTAGGTACGTAGGTCGTACCACGAATGCATTGAGGACTAGGACCAATAAACATAGAACAAATATAAAAAATGGATTCACAAAACACAGTGTATCGAAACACTTTTTAAATTTTCATAACAAAGATGATTCGTTATTAAAAATTACACCGTTAGAGAGTATTAAACCAGGATTATTTACTTTTTTTAAAAATCGTGAAATGTATTGGATTTTTAGATTGGGAACCCTCAAACCAGGGGGACTAAATGAAGTTTTAGAAAAAATCTAATAACATTTTAACAAAAAGGTTTTTCATTTATATATAAAAAAATTTTTATGCAAATTTTTATGCTAATTTATTCATGTTTATTTATAAGTTATAATGTGTTTATTAGAGCATATGGATTAGACATTTCTTATTTGGTTGCACTATGTAGGATATGGTGTTTATTCCCTTCCCCTGTATTCACTCTCTCTCTCTTTTTTTTTAAAAGAATAGGAAGTTATCATTGAAATAATATATTTGGCAATATTGAGATATTTGCCTGAATACATACTGAGCAATATGTACAAAGTTGCTCAAATTGTTAGAAAGATGAAATTAGGGTACGATAGGTCCATAGGACATGATAGCTGAATGTTGCGGTTCAGAGTGAAACGCATTCGTGAAATATAACATACGGAACGTGATGACGCTGTTACGCTGTGCAGTCCGACGGGATCTAGGCATAAGCGCCACATAGGCACGCCCCAAATGACGTGTCCAGGTGGAACGCAGTAGCACCGCCCGCTCAGCGGACTCACGCTACACAGGAACGCACAGCGTAATGACATGTGTTCAAGCGCGTCGACGTCACACGTCGGACTCATCAGAGTCGCAGTACATGACGCTGTGAATGCGCTGATGAATCCCCACTCTTCTGAAGGGAATCAGAATCAGTACCATCAAAGGTAAACTTTCCTATATAAATGGCTTGTATTTTTATAATTGCATAACTTGATAAGGGTACCGTTTGTACCGAAACGCGTTGTTATGATCGTTTGGTGAACTTGTCACATTGTATATGAGTTGACTTGTTGCACCATTGTTTTGCTATATTTTAATAAACTCTAAAGGAGAAAACTTTTGATTGGACACCTTATCCTTTGGGAGTGACTAAGACCTGTGGGAAATAGGAGGGGGAATATTGGACATCATAACCCCCTCCTTCAAAGTAAGTCTCCTTCTTTTGAAGGAAAAAAAGTTTTTTTCTTTTAAATGCGATTTTAAAGTTCTGTGAGCGCAGGAAGTATTTTTATTGAATGAAAAATCTCAATGTACCTTACAGGGCCTGGCTTCAGAGGCAAAACTACTTTAAGTCGTTTCGCTTGGAAAAATGGACAAAAATCCCAGCTTCTACATATGCTAAGCTAATAGAGACCTATGCCAAGAGACTTGAATCTATAATTGCAGCAAAAGGTGGCTGCACAAAATGTTGACTTTCAGAGGGTGAATACTTCTGCAAATTTCGCAGTGAAAAAAAACTGTAGTGAGTAAGTCACCCTAAGTTAGATGGGTTGTGTTGGTGTACTGGAGTCTTAAAGTCATGTCAAAGATTCTCAATTGGATTTTGTTTATTCCAAGTCATTTAGCAATTCTCCCTTAAAGTACTCTAGTGGAGCTATAGCAGCATGTTCAGGGTCATTGTCCTGCTGGAAGGTAAACCTGCATGTGTCTCTTCTCTGGCAGATTGTAGTGGGCTTTCCTCAAGAATTCAAGAATTGCTCCGCATTTACTGCCATCCATCTTTCCGTCAATCCTGTCCAGTTTTCCATCCCCTGTGTTACGTTGTGCTGCTGGGAACTGTAGTACTAAGGTTTTTAGTAGCACAGCCCACAGGTGGTGAATGATTGTGCTAGCTGGGTGTGGTGATCTCCTACTTCAGTGTCTGTCTGGTGCCCAGGGTGAGCAGTCATGTTACTTTTGTGTTGCAGCTTGCTGTGTGACTGGTGTCCAGAGTATGGCAAGTGGCCAGACATTAGTTGTGGATAGCCCTGTAGGGGGTATATGGTGTGAACTGTGTCAAGTTCTATATGTGTGAGCAGGTGGCTAGACATAAGGAGTGAATTGTGCTGTTCAATGTGCTTGGTTGTCTGGCATGATAACCCTAGTGTGTTGTGGTGTGAACTGTGTCTGGTGCTGCTGGACTCCTGGTTAGTGTAGAGACTAGCGGTAAAGCCAGGAGCTGTGAAGTGGCCTGCTAGCTTCCACTTTTTCATCAAAATGTCCACTAATACCTGGTATTTATATATAACTTACTATCTGCTATTAGTGGTTGCATTTTGGCTGCTGTATGCTGTGTTTTCTGTGTTCTGTCCCTGTCATGTGGCATTTGTATGTATTCTGTTCTGGTGCGTGGTTCCTAGGAGCAGCTAGGGCCCAGATCTGAGGACCGCTGGGCTGCCCTTTATTGGGGCAATGTTCCGTCTTAGGTAGGGCCATGTCATCCTCCCTGGTAGTTCAGGGCAAGGTTACCTGAAACCTGTGTGCGTGCATCACTCTTGGTCACGATCGTGTTGGTCCCGTGCTTAGTTGCCCACATGATCGTAACACCCTGCTTATGAAAAGCATCCACACAGAACGGTGCTGCTATCACAATGCTTCACTATGGGAATAGTGTTCTTGGTTAGTGTTTCACATAGCGTTACCTATGATGGTCAAAATATCAATTTTAGTCTTATCTAACCAGACTTCTAACCAGAGCATCTTCTTTCATGTATTTGGGAAGTCTGTCACATGCTATTTGGAGAATTCCAAATATGTTATATGTTTTTCTTTAAGCAAAGGCTGTTTTATGACCACTTTTCCATAAAACCCCACTCTGCAGAGTATACATCTTCTAGCGTCCTATGGACCAATATTTCCATCTTCACTGTGGATCTTTGGAGCTCCTTCAGAGTTATCATTAATGTATATGTTAAATCTTTAGGGTGGCCTAACACGAGCGTGTTTTTGCGTGCATACAAGCGCACAAAAACACACTTCTATTAGAACCAATGCAGCATACATTGTCTTCAATGGAGCCGCGGCTGCTGCTGTTGGCACCGCTGAATCGTTTTTCAGGGAAGAGCTTTAAATATAAGCTCTTCCCTGAAAAAGAAGAATTTTAGTGTAAAATAAACACTTACCTGTCCACCACTGCTGTGTCCCTGTGGGGATAAAGAACGCATCTACCACATGCAGAAGATGTTTCCTTCATCCCCATAAGGAAAAGGAATTTCCTGCTGCACCTGCCACATCTGTGACAGATGCAGCAAAGGAAATCTTCTTCCCTGCGGGGAATAAAGAATTTCCTACCACAGCTGTTGCAGATGACAGCTGCGGTAGGGGATCCAGCTGCCAACATCCTGTAATTGTTTTTCAGGGAAGGGCTTTAAATATAGGTTGGTGTTGAAAATTAGCATTTCTTTCAGCAGGCGGGGATTTAAAATCATTGCATGCTAAAAGAGCTACTTCTGATTGGCTGAGTCGCTCAGTCAATCACAGGCAGCTCTTGCCTGTCAGTCATTCAGCGAAAGCTGCCTGTGATTGGCTGAGGTGCTCAGCCAATCACAGCTGCTTCTGATTGGCTAAAGTCCTTACCTGAAAAAGAATTCAGGGTGTCGGCAGACCACTGCCTTCAATGGAGCCGCGGCTCCATTGAAGGCAATGTACGGATCTTCATACATGTGTATTTTTGCACATACAAGGGTGCACACCTATGTACGCACAAAAACATGCTCGTGTGAAACCACCCTTAGGGTTGTGGTGGGGAGCCTTTTCTTATCAGGTTTGTAGTTGTGCTATATTCTTTCCATTTTGTTATAATATTGCAATGGATTTAATGATGCTTCTGGGGATATTCAAACCTTGGGATTTTTTGTTTGACCCCACCTGGATCTATACTTCTCCATAATTTTGGATTTGTGGTCCTTTAATAACAGATGTATCTATACTGACATTATGTGACACTTTGATTGCACACAATGAACTTATTAAATTAATATGACTTCTTAAGTTAATTGTTTGGACCAGACCTTGTTTAGGGGTTACATAGCAAAGGGGGTGAAAAATATGCACAAAATAGTTTTTCAGCTTTTATTTATTTTAATTACAATAAGATACTGCATGGAATGCAGATAATAAATGTATATAATTTTTTATATAATCTAGATTTATCTCTTTTGTTCTTCCCACTATATAAGCCTACAGGGTCATATGGCATTCCTTTGTAGACATGTAATATGGTTTCTTTGGTTCTTTTGGAAGGTTCTAAAATGAATGGCCAAACACTCAATGGTGAAGAAGTAAGTTATTCCAACTAAGGCTGAGTTCACATTAACATTATAGCATTCCATTTTCCTGTTCCACCATAAGAACAGAAAAACGAAATGCCAAACACAAATGAATCTGTCCTATGATAAAAAAATTTTGCCAAAAGGAACCCCATCAATTATGTGGTCCATTGAATTTCTGGTATGCTACTTTTGCATTTTACTGGGCAAAAAATAGCACAGCATGGTACAGTCTTTTGGCTGTAATTGTGTACCAGATGTGCACTGGAGAGTCCGAATAGAGCATTTATCGGAGATGTGAACAAAGCTTTACTACATTAGTTTTAAATTGCAGTGCCTTTATTCTGGCTAGGGAAGAACCATTAAGTAGATTGTATCTGCTAATATACTGTACTGCAAATTGAATTCTTTACAGTAGTATTTACAGATTAGAATCTATCAAAGACTCAAACATATTCACAGAAGCAACATTTCAGCATCTCAAGGCAGCTATCTTCAAGCCTAAAAAAGATTGAGTAAAGTATTGTGGAGGAGCTGAAACTTTGGTTCTGTGAACATGGGTGCATGAGCTTCATGCTTTAGATAAGATTGCAGTGCTGCCTCTTGCTTCTCAATATTGGATTGAGAGTAGAGATGAGCGAGTATACTCACTAAGGCACTACTCGATCGAGTAATGTGCCTTAGCCGAGTATCTCCCTGCTCGTCCCGAAAGATTCGGGAGCTGGCAGGGGGCGGGGAGAGGCGGGAGAGAGCGGGAAGGAACGGAGGGGAGAGCTCTCTATCCCTCCCCCCCCCCCCCACCCCCACTCCCCCGCTCCCCCTACTCCCCACCGCAACTCACCTGTCAGCCGCGGCAGCCCATGAATCTTTATAGATGAGCGGGGAGATACTCGGCTAAGGCACATTACTCGAGCGAGTAGTGCCTTAGCGAGTATACTCGCTCATCTCTAATTGAGAGTTTTCTTGTAGTGGGGTCCTGAAAGTTGCAAGCAACTTCTCAGGGTAATTGCTCTACTCCATTTGTGTTTTGTCCCTGAAAATACATTTGTGAAGTTATACAATATATAGTGCATCATTCCAATAACTTAAAAAATCTATTGCTCTTCCTTTTTCTTCTAAATCACTTACCTGCTGCTATATATATATTTATATATAGTGACAAGATGGTAGGGGTTTTACTGAATGGGAGGCATATTTCTCCCAGACTCCTGTCATTTTGTGAGACAGCAAGTAGCAGGCTCACCTGCTAGATTGTTAAATATTTGCTCTAGTGGATGGATGTGAAAGGGCAGAGTAAGGGTGGTTTCATATGGGTGAGAAAATCGCACGATTTTCGCTCGATTTTCACCTAATGTGAGAGTCAGTAAAAAAGCAGATTAAGAGGCCAATGATTTACAACGGTCTCCTTCCCATCTGAGATTTTTTTTACTCATGCGATGTTGAGAGAACAAAAAATTATAGCATGCTCTATATTTCTGTGATGTGCGGTTTTGTTATCTCCCATGCTTCCCTAGGAAGCCTCCTTTTTATCTCATCCCAACGCAACAAACTTGCATTGCGAAGCAATTTTAAAATTAGAAAAGGCCCATTGACTTTTGAGATGAAAAATTGCACGATTTTACTGCGGGCGGTATTAAAGGTGTGACCTGGGGCATGTATCCCGGGGCGATCCCAAGCTAATTTCTCCACATATGGTGTTTTAGATGTGGGCACACATACTATAAGCAGCAACATAGAAGATGTGGCAAAGCTGTTGCTACTACAAATGCTACTCAGCAGGCTCTGTGAGCAGCAACAAGTGCAACTGTGAATAGGGGGTCAATAGCTAAGTGCCATTGGCTGATCACATAACAGTGACATCATTAAAGGTCCTCTGAGCACACGGCTGCTGTAATGCTTTGCATATTTCATGTTGTAGGACCTGCGATGACATCACCAGCATATGATCAGGCACGGAGCATCAAAAGCACCCACACACATACTCACGGAAAATTAGTAATTAGTAGTTTGACTGTATATGCCATAAAAGCTTCTTCAGTGAGTGTCTAACCTTTGCAAAGCCTCAATGATCACCAGGCTATGATATATGCTATAAAAATCCATATAATAAATAAAAACAGTCCTGTAATCAAGCAGTCAAATAGAGCAGAAGGGCAGGTGGTACATTCTGACAAATGCCATCTACATTGCCACATTTCACAGGAGCTTTACCTTGTGGAGCCACAAAGAGGGTATACAAGTACCTAAGTGGGTCCACAGAGAGGGAACAATGGTACCTTGTGTGGCTACAGAGAGGGGAAACTAGTACTGTGAGAGGAACAGAGTGGTCAGGAGTATTATGGAAGGGGGGGCTACTGAGAAGTTTATTGGGGGTAGAGGTAGGATGGGGATAGTGTACAAAGACAAGTCATGGCTGGAGGAAATATTCCTGGTCATCTAAACCTAGATAA
This sequence comes from Eleutherodactylus coqui, assembly GCF_035609145.1. Taxonomy (NCBI): domain Eukaryota; kingdom Metazoa; phylum Chordata; class Amphibia; order Anura; family Eleutherodactylidae; genus Eleutherodactylus; species Eleutherodactylus coqui. The sequence goes on along the minus strand of NC_089837.1, from coordinate 229,702,789 downwards.
AAAACAAAAACTGGACATCAGAGAAGATGGAACTTGTGGTCACTGGAGGTAACTGCATTGTAATTATTATCACTGTATAGAGCTTGTATCTGACTATTATATAATGACTGCATTAGGTTGAGTGTCCACGGACAGGACGGAATATCGCAAGCTATATTCTGTTGCGGGGGAGCACTGATGTTACCACGATTTTCCGTGCAATTTTCCGTGATGAACCTATCTTTTCCACTCATGTACATTGGGCTGCGCTTTCCATAGTTATCCTATGGAAAGCGTGTCATTCATGCGATTTATATGGCGCAGATCACGCTACGACAAATCGCTCGTGGACAGCCAGCCTAATTTAGAGGTAGACTAAAGCTGAGCCGCTGTATCTAAACCTGTCCTGTTTCAGATATGCTGTCACTAATATACATATATATTGGGGGGGGGGGGCTGAAATCTAAGTTTTGCTATGGAGCCTCATGACTTCTGTGTATTCCTCTGATAATCATGCAAACATAAATATATTAGTAATAGAAATACAAACAAACCTAGCATTTCATTGATATTTCAGTCAGTCGCCTTTTGGATGATACACAGCCTTAGCATTTCTTGCTAATAACACAAGATTTTATTAGGATCGCTAATGCACTGAGTGCAGGAACATTATAAATGTTTCTTGCTGGCTGCATACATTCAAGTTATCAGCTATTTTGTGTAATAACCTTGTCTCACCTAAACTGTGCTAATAATTCTGACATCTTTCAAACTGTATATATTACTTGTATATAAATGTCATGTTTAATCTATTTTAATTATTCAGCTTCTGTCATTAAAATAGTTTTTATGAAATTAATATATTTCTAAGATAGATGGGACCAGGTTTGAGTGGGCTCATATTAAAGTTTCAGATTCTACAGCTAGCCTTGCGCCATCAAAGATGTTGGGCCATATTTATTACTTTGAGAGTGTTGGAGTAATCCCTTAACTTAGATGATCTCAAGGGGTAATGAAGCCTCATCAACCAGGTATGCCCAATTACCTGTACAGTGCATGCAGTGCATGGAGGACACCACAACATGGAGTAATTAAGTCGTGTTGCAAAGCCCTTCTGAAGCTTGCTTCCTATTTATTACTTATATAGAGAAACAAAGAAAGCAAACAGTGTCAGACAGCGTCATATATATACAACCATAGCTGAAAATCAAGCATTAATTTAATGTATACAGATTCCTGCATAATACCAACTGCTATATATATAAAGGTGAAAGCCTTCACTGACTGACTCACCGACTGACTTACTCGCCACTGGTTCTCTAACTTACCGATGTCACAAAAATATGAAACTTGGCAGGAGCATTCTTTAGGTCCTAAAAAGTAAAATTAAAGGGGTCAAACTTGAGCATTCTTTTCTTAAATAGGAAAAGTAAAGAGGTCACAACTTAAAAATTCAATGCTAAGTGCAAAAGTATTTGCACCCCTGTATAATGTACGTAATCTGTTTCTCTAACTTCCCGATGTCGTACAAATATGAAATTTGGCAGGAGCATTCTTTAGGTCCTAAATAGGAAAAGTAAAGGGGTCACAACTCGAAAATTCAATGTTAAGTACAAAACCATTGGCACCCTGTGTAATGTAAATTCCCGGTGTCGTACAAACATGAAATTTGTCACGACCAGTCTTTAGGTCCTAAATAGGAAAAGTAAAGAGGTAACAACTCAATTATCCAATACTAAGTGCAAAAGTATTGGCACCCCTATGTAACCTAATCTAATTCTCTAACTTCCTGGTGTCAAACAAACATGACATTTGGCATGACCATTCTTTAGGTCCTAAATAGGTCCTAAATGTAATGTAACTTCCTAGTGTCATACAAGTGTAAAATTGGGCATGAGCATTCTTTAGGTCCTAAGTGAGGAGAGTGGGAGGGGTGGCACATTCTGCAGAGGGACATCGGTACATGCAGCCTGATTTTATCAGGATTGTTCAGCTTCCTGACTGCTTTTACCACTCTGAGTCAACTGTAATAGCCCTGAAGAATAATGTGCTAAAACAACCAGTGAATTACTTTCAGAAGTGTAGAGGCAGATTTGTGGCACACTTTTTAATGAGTTGCACATCTCATGAATGTTTGAACAGATTTAATTCCACTATTCTGCAAAAAATTCCTGCTGTTAGATATTACTATAATAATTCCACGATATCATACTTTTCAGACTAAAGACCCACTGACTATAGAGTGCACACAGATTTTAAACAGAAAATATTTAAAAAAATATATCATATAGATTGAAACTTCCATGGTGGTCTAAGGAAGTAGAGGTGTTAACGACTATTGGTAATCTAGAGTAGCACCTCTATGTGTTCTAGTGTAGAAGAGAGGGTTAATATTTTAAGATATACAGTAATTTACATTAGCTGCAGAACACAAAAATGGAGTTGAACTGGATTGTGAATTTCTGTATGTATAGTTTAGGTCTTTGTGACTATTCAAAACTGATATACTTTACAATAGCAAGTTGTATGTGCACATACAAAAACATGCAGGATTCCATGATACAGGGGTTACATATTCTCCATTATATATCAATGCCACCCATAGTAACAATGTTACAAGTAACCATAACACCATGGATCCAATGGATAGGAAATTAAAGTGCGAAACAGGTCTCAGCATTCTTCCACATACTAAAAGGACATACAAAGTAGAAATTAGAGACTCTAGTTACATAAGTTGGAAATAGCACTACAAAAAATAAAGTGAGTAAATCATGACAATAACTGACTATAAACAAAATACCAAAACATATGCAAAGGTAATACCCACCAATGGAACTATGTGTTGTTTCCTTCCTCACTTTCTCATTTCTTTTAATAAAATTATTGTTTGGCATTCTACTTTTTTGCTTTTGTGTAGGTACAGTATAATGAGCATTCTTGCCATTACCTGTAACATTTTAACTGCAGCTTGACCTAGCCTCTAAATGAAGTATTTAGTGTATTTAAGCAGCCTGTACTACCCCCTCAAGTTACTCACATGTGTAGCAAGCAACATATGATTCTATTGATGGGATCCTGGCAGAACAGTCAGGCCGATTGGGAAGATTTGCCTGAGATCTCAGGGCCTCTTTCTGGCTACATTCCATCACTGTCTCTAATTAGTAGAGGGTTTAGCAAGAATGCAAGCTCAGCTGCCTGGTTCTAGGGAAAAGAGCTGTGGTAGTGTGGTTTGTTGTTAAAGCGGCCCTGGCATCAAAAGGTCAGAGGAGAGAGTAGAGACCTTGACAACATATGGTGAGTGCAGACAAATGACCAAACATCAAGCAGTGAACACAGAGCTGCATCCCAGACTCGAAGTAACATCATAATTCTAAGCAATTATGCAGAGGGAGGAGACAGATATGAGAATCAGAATTAAATTGTAAATGGGTTACCACATACTAGCAGATCAACTAATATAACATGATGATATTAATGCTGCATCTAATTTTATTTTTCTTTGACAGTGATTTTAGCAAAGGAAAGGTTAATGAGAATCAGTATCTTTTTACATATTAATGATATTGAATATTCAATTTAGTTGTTTCTCAATATGGAGCAGCGGTAACACAGATAAATATTACTGCTGTTCCATATTGGAACAGCAGTAACATTTTTTAAAGGATATAGAATGCAAACATATCCTATATCCTTTGAAAAATTACCCTTGTAACATTTATCTACCAGTACTCTCGATAACGTTGGTTGCTAATTTTGAAGCAGTCTTTCCTCTTACAGTTGGCCTAATACCTCAGCAGGGGAGTATCACAGAAATACTTTCAATAGTAAACTTATATTGCACCGAGCCCTATTGTCTATTTGCAGTAAATGGGAGACTGAGTCAACACGATTCTCTACTTAAATTCTAACATGAGATGGATCCAAGCAATACATTTTTAAGCAAATTCACTGTACTTGTACTCCCCCTCAGAGTCCATTGGAATTGTACAACATCAATAATATGAGGGAAAGAGGGAAACTATAAATCTTTAGCTGTCCTAAAACACTATACATAATTTCTAAGGAGAAAATCATAACAAAGTCAGGTGAGCAACACTAATTTTGCAGAAAATTACTTCAATTGCTCTTACTTGCCAGTTGCTTCTTGAACACACACTTGGGACTTGGATGTTCTTTCGGTGATTCCGTCCTCTGTCTTGAAACTGTGATATTCCAAATGGAATATTAACCACTACTAAGAGTGCACTTTTTTCTCACAACACTGTGCTGCTCTGTCACAGCACACAGTTGTTCATCAGTTGGCTTAGCCTATGTACTGCTCAGTTCACTCTGGTTGCAGATTTTTATATTCCCACTTCCGAAATAAATGGTGATGCAGTAATATTGCTGTGCAGACACACAGCTTACTGTACAATCATAGCTGAAAATCAAGCATTAATTTGATTATACAGATTCCTGCATAATACCAACTGCTATTCTCCTTCAGTACAATTTAAAGAAATGGCAAGTATAATAATTATCCATTCACGGTTAAGACCAGGCATATGATAGGCTTTCATGTCTCAACAGTTGCCTGCCCTGCTCTGACTGACATTGTCCGGCCAATGTCCATGGGACAAGTCTCAGCCACACAGTGGGTAAGGGCCTGTCACCCATTCACCCCCGTAAAAAACAGAAGATTATCAGCTACTGTCCCTCAAGGACATCAGGTTATCAATCTCCTTCCTTCCCCTGTATGGATACCAGGTTAAATACTACCAGTCACTATCCCTCTACCTCAGGCTCCAGTTAATGAAACACTCAATCTCCCTCCTTATCAACTTAATCAAATACCACCAAGATAAATAAGAAATCTTAACCATTATTACCACCCACTGTCTGTTCTCATCCTCAACACCAGTACAACTTAAGTTTGGGGTTTTTTTTGCACGAGACGATTCTTAAACCAACATAGCAAGCACCAATCAACAAGCATTTCAATCAATGTTCATGCTTCTTTTTACACAGATTAAGAATCGCTGTACGGGGATGAATGCTACTATGATCATTCATCCCTATAAGGATAGCTGTACATCTTCCCATCACATTTTAAAATGTATAGCCCACCAGTAAGTATTTATATGCTCGCTGAAAAGCAGTGACCCTCCCAACTCTTGATATAATAGATATTCTGAACACCATAACTATAACCAACCTCCCTCCTTACTATCTATATAAATTTAGATATACCTGTCTAGTTTTGCTACCTTCATACACCATATACCTACTTACCTTTTTCACAACCAGAAATACCTACCCTCCCTCAGCATATACCAGGCTGTTATCTGCCATTCCTCCCAAATAATTGAACTACACCTCCCAACTGATCAGTTTATCAGTACCTCCCCTTTAAAAAAAAAAAGCTTTTCTGCTTTGTTTTAAATAGCAACAAAGCAGAAAAGCCATTGCCTTAAAAACACATTCTTTTTTTCCGTAAAATTACAAATGACAGGTACCGTGTAACACTACATCTACGCTCAGGGATATTTTGAAAGACATTTCTTGCTTGATCACAGCTAACAAACTCACAGGGTACTCCCCCCTTAAAATTAATTACAGACCAATCATACATTTAAAACATATGTACACATGTTCACAAGCTTGATTCTTTACTCTTTACCAGCTAGGTTTTATTTCTGACACAAAGGAATATAACACACTAGGTGCAGACTGTGTTGACAACTAAAAATTGTCAAGGCAAAGTGTGTAACAAAGCAATTGTTTAGCGATACGCATGCTTCTTTGCGTGAAAAAACTGCATATTATACATAATTCCTACTCCCTGATGATGATATCTATTGCAGTTACGAGCCTTAGGTATATTTTGTTTTTTTAATTTTTTAAAAGCCTCTTTGTAGAATGTGTTGGTACTATTCTGTATAAGCAAATGGGGAATAAATACAAATTCAATTTCATAATTATGTAAAAAACTGAGCATGGTAGTAAAAATAACTGGTGGTAAAGGGCACATGAAACTTTGAGGGCCCAAACTTCATCTTCATCTGGTTAATTAGTCATCTTTACCCTAGTTTAGCTTTAATGTTCTCAGGCTGACAGAGTCAATCGGTTTAAATAGCAACAAAGCAGAAAAGCCGGCGCCTTAAAAACACATTCTTTTATTTAATAAAATTTCAAATGACAGGTACCGCGTAACACCACGTCTACGCTCAAAGATATTTTGAAAGACACTTCTTGCTTGATCACAGCTAACAAACTCACATGGTACTCCCCCTTAAAATTAATTATGGACCAATCATACATTTAAATCATATGTACACATGTCCACAAGCTTAATTGTAACACCCTACTTTGCTCCTGGCTCACTGGAATACAGTAAAATGATCTCTTTTGGCAGCATCTGCCTAGCACTGCTTGCTTCAGAACAAGTTGTATTTTTAATAATTTTATTTAATGTATCATCTAATATATTGAAAGAAAACTTTAAGCGGAACAAACTGAAAGAAAAACACAATTATGTTCTTGTTTTGTTTTCATGGCGATCATGCTACAAAAAAAGTGACATGTTAACTTTATTCTGTGGGTCATTACAAATGTGGCAGAACCAAATTTATTCAGTAATTTTTGATGTATTACTTGCACAAATAAATGAACCATTAACCCCTTAACGACCGGGCCCTAGTGTTTTTACGTCCTGCAACTGCAAGACGTGTATGGAGGGAGGTAGCGCCGCTATCTCCCTCCATACAGCACGGACATCAGCTGTTTATTACAGCTGACACCCGCGGGCAATAGCTGCGCTCGGACATTCGGCCGATCGCGGCTATTAACCCTTTAAATGCCGCTGTCAATTCTGACAGCGGCATTTAAATCCCCCGAACGCTGTTTGGGGGTCCCGCACGGCCCCCCTGCGGTGAGATCGGGGGATCCGTGCAGGTGTCATGGCAGCCGTGGGCCTAATGAATGGCCCCAGGGCTGCCTTAGCAGACTGCCTTTCAAGCCATCCACACAGGGTGGCTTGAAAGACTGCCTGTAAAAAAGCAGTATGACGTAATGCTATAGCATTACGTCATACTGCAGGAGCGATCAAAGCATCGCATGTTAAAGTCCCCCAGGGGGACTTCAAAGTAAAGTTAAAAAAAAGATCAATAAAGTTTTTTAAATTGAAAAAAAAAAAAGTTATAAAAGTTTAAATCACCCCCCTTTTGCGATATCTATTATTAAAAAATCTAAATCATAAAATAAAAATATGTATTTGATATCACCGCATCTGTAAAAGTCCGATCTATCAAAGTAGCGCATTATTTTTTCTGCAGGGTGAACGTCGTCCGAAAAAAAAAATAAAGAATGCCAGAAATGCATTTTTTTAGTTACCCTGTCTCCCAGAAAAAACGCAATAAAAAGCGATCAAAAAGTCGTATGTATTCCAAATTAATACTATCGGAAACTACAGTACATCCCACAAAAAATGAGCCCTTGCTCAACTACGTTGACGGAAAAATAAAAAAGTTACTGCGCGCACAAAATGACCGCAGAAAATAATTGAAAAAAATTAAATATCTTAAAAGAAAAAAAAAAAAAAAAGTACTACAGCAAAAACAATACTATATAAGTTTGGTATCGTAGTAATCGTACTGACCCATAGAATAAAAATATCAGGTTGTTTTTGTTGCAGTTTGTGCGTCGTAGAAACAGGACGCACCGAAAGATGGTGGAATGTCGTTTTGTTTTCCATTTCTCTCCGCTAAGAATTTTTAAAAAGTTTTTCAGTACATTATATGGTACAATAAATAGTGCCATTGAAAAATACAACTGGTCACGCAAAAAACAAGCCCTCATACAGCGACTTCGATGGATAAATAAAGGAGCTACGATTTTTTAAAAGGGTAGGAAAAAACAAAAATGGAAAAAAGCAAAAAAGCCCGGTCTCTAAGGGGTTAAAAAAAACATTGCTTCTGAGACCCATAACTATTTTTCTGTCTGAAGCCTTTTTTTTGCAGGGTCAGAGTTCTTATTGCTACAATTTTGGTATTCATAAACTTTTTTTTTAAATAAATTTTATTGATCAATTGTTACAATGCCACAATTTTAAATAATGATAACCAGTCTCATCAAGAGATAATTGTTGAGGATAACTTTAACATATGAATTGTTGTCTTCCAATACGTTTCTTTCAAATAAATCTGAGTTTAAGTTTAAAGAATAAAGTGGGGAACTCATCAGCTTCCATTTGCAGTATATTTTGCATAGTTCCCATGCAAACTTGCGAATGTCCCTTCCAACCTGCAATTGTTCCTAACATAAGCGATAAGCTCATACATCACAGGAACCCTAGAGGTTTTCCAAAACTTTGCAATAAAAGCCTTTGCTGCTACTAGGACATGGAAGACTATGGTGTTACCCATAGGGGGCTAAACTTACAATGCGAAGGAGCAGCTTCATATTATTGAAATACTTTCAAAAATGTATTGCAAGGTTCCTTCGCCACCAGAGCATCTCCAGCATTTATCTGAGCTCATAGGATAACTAGCAGCAAGGTGTATAGGACTGAGATATCAATGGTACTAGAGAAGCTTCCTTGTCAACTCTAAATAATATATACATTTTAAAAATCAGCTTGCTAACCTAAAACATTTTATTCCAGTCTTCTATGCTTAGAGATACCTGGATCTTTTCCCCCAATGAAGTAAGAAAGAGGGCCTCTGCCCCAGGATCTATCCCAAATAACCATAGAAACTCTTGACATGCCTTCGGCAACTTTATTTAAATTAGAGAATGCTAATTCAAACTTCATTTTGGGAACACAAAATAGGAGTCTGAGTAATAAAATGACGTATTCTTATAAAAATCTTTGTTAGGAATTAGAGATGAGCGAGCACCAAAATGCTCGGGTGCTCGTTACTCGGTACGAAAATTTGGCGATGCTCGAGGGTTCGTTTCGAATAACGAACCCCATTGAAGTCAATGGGCGACCCGAGCATTTTTGTATATCGCCGATGCCCGCTAAGGTTTCCATTTGTGAAAATCTGGGCAATTCAAGAAAGTGATGGGAACGACACAGCAACGGATAGGGCAGGCGAGGGGCTATATGTTAGGCTGCATCTCAAGTTCCCAGGTCCCACTATTAAGCCACAATAGCGGCAAGAGTGCCCCCCCCCTTCCCAACAATTTTTACTTCTGAAAAGCCCTCATTAGCAATGCATACCTTAGCTAAGCACCACACTACCTCCAACAAAGCACAATCACTGCCTGCATGACACTCCGCTGCCACTTCTCCTGGGTTACATGCTGCCCAACCCCCCCCCCCCCGCACGACCCAGTGTCCACAGCACACACCAAAGTGTCCCTACGCAGCCTTCAGCTGCCCTCATGCCACGCCACCCTCATGTCTATTTATAAGTGCGTCTGCCATGAGGAGGAACCGCAGGCACACACTGCAGAGGGTTGGCACGGCTAGGCAGCGACCCTCTTTAAAAGGGGCAGGACAATAGCCCACAATGCTGTACAGAAGCAGTGAGAAATCCAATCCTGTGCCACCGCCATCAGGAGCTGCACATGTGGGCATAGCAATGGGGAACCTATGTGCCACACACTATTCATTCTGTCAAGGTGTCTGCATGCCCCAGTCAGACCGCGTTTTTTTATAAATAGTCACAGGCAGGTACAACTCCGCAATGGGAATTCCGTGTGCACCCACAGCATGGGTGGCTCCCTGGAACCCACCGGCTGTACATAAATGTATCCCATTGCAGTGCCCTGGACAGCAGAGCTAACGTCAGATTAAATGCAGGTGGGCTTCGGCCCACACTGCATGCCCCAACCTGACTGGGGTTTTTAATTCATAGACACAGGCAGGTACAACTCCCTATTGTGAAGTCCCTGTGGACCGACAGCATGGGTGGATGCCAGGAAGCCACCGGCGGCACATAAATATATCCCATTGCATTCCCCATCACAGCTGAGGTAATGTCATGTTTAATGCAGGTGGGCTTCGGCCCACACTGCATGCCCCAGTCAGACTGGGGTTCTTTAGAAGTCGACACATGCAGTTACAACTCCGTGTGGACTGACAGCATGGGTGGCTCCCTGGAACCCACCGGCGGTACACAAATATATCCCATTGCAGTGCCCAGCACAGCTGAGGTAACGTCAGCTTTAATGTAGGTGGGCTAAAAATTAATTGGATTACACTGTAGGCGAGGGCCCCAAAAAATTGGTGTACCAACAGTACTAATGTACCTAAGAAAAATTGCCCATGCCCAACCAAGAGGGCAGGTGAAACCCATTAATCGCTTTGGTTAATGTGGCTTAACTTGTAACTAGGCCTGGAGGCAGCCCAGTTAAAATAAAAATTGGTTCAGGTGCAAGTTTCAACGCTTTAATGAGCATTGAAACGTATAAAAATTGTTTACAAAAATTATATGACGAGCCTTGTGGGCCTAAGAAAAATTGCCTGTTCGGCGTGATTACGTGAGGTTTCAGGAGGAGGAGCAGGAGGAGGAGGAGGAATATTAGACACAGATTGATGAAGCAAAAATGTCCCCGTTTTTGATGGTGATAGAGAACGATGCTTCCATTCGCGGGTGCAGCCTATGTATTGCTTTGGTATCGCTGCTGTCCGCTGGTGGAGAAGAGAAGTCTGGGAAAATCCAGGCTTTGTTTATCTTGATGAGTGTAAGCCTGTCGGCACTGTCGGTTGACAGGCGGGTACGCTTATCTGTGATGATTCCCCCAGCCGCACTAAACACCCTCTCTGACAAGACGCTAGCCGCAGGACAAGCAAGCACCTCCAGGGCATACAGCGCGAGTTCAGGCCATGTGTCCAGCTTCGACACCCAGTAGTTGTAGGGGGCAGAGGCGTCACGGAGGACGGTCGTGCGATCGGCTACGTACTCCCTCACCATCCTTTTACAGTGCTCCCGCCGACTCAGCCTTGACTGGGGAGCAGTGACACAGTCTTGCTGGGGAGCCAGAAAGCTGGCAAAGGCCTTAGAGAGTGTTCCCCTGCCTGTGCTGCACATGCTGCCTGATCTCCGCGCCTCCCCTGCTACCTGGCCCTCGGAACTGCGCCTTCTGCCACTAGCGCTGTCGGGTTGGGAATTTTACCATCAGCTTGTCCGCCAGGGTCCTGTGGTATAGCATCACTCTCGAACCCCTTCCCTCTTCGGGTATCAGAGTGGAAAGGTTCTCCTTATACCGTGGGTCGAGCAGTGCGTACACCCAGTAATCCGTAGTGGCCAGAGTGCGTGTAACGCGAGGGTCACGAGAAAGGCATCCTAACATGAAGTCCGCCATGTGTGCCAGGGTACCTGTACGCAACACATGGCTGTCCTCACTAGGAAGATCACTTTCAGGATCCTCCTCCTCCTCCTCAGGCCATACACGCTGAAAGGATGACAGGCAAGCAGCATGGGTACCCTCAGCAGTGGGCCAAGCTGTCTCTTCCCCCTCCTCCTCATCCTCCTCATGCTCCTCCTCCTCAACGCGCTGAGATATAGACAGGAGGGTGCTCTGACTATCCAGCGACATACTGTCTTCCCCCGGCTCTGTTTCCGAGCGCAAAGCGTCTGCCTTTATGCTTTGCAGGGAACTTCTCAAGAGGCATAGCAGAGGAATGGTGACGCTAATGATTGCAGCATCCCCGCTCACCATCTGGGTAGACTCCTCAAAGTTTCCAAGGACCTGGCAGATGTCTGCCAACCAGGCCCACTCTTCTGTAAAGAATTGAGGAGGCTGACTCCCACTGCGCCGCCCATGTTGGAGTTGGTATTCCACTATAGCTCTACGCTGCTCATAGAGCCTGACCAACATGTGGAGCGTAGAGTTCCACCGTGTGGGCACGTCGCACAGCAGTCGGTGCACTGGCAGATTAAACCAATGTTGCAGGGTGCGCAGGGTGGCAGCGTCCGTTTGGGACTTGCGGAAATGTGCGCAGATCCGGCGCACCTTTCCGAGCAGGTCTGACAAGCGTGGGTAGCTTTTCAGAAAGCGCTGAACCACCAAATTAAAGACGTGGGCCAGGCATGGCACGTGCGTGAGGCTGCCGAGCTGTAGAGCCGCCACCTGGTTTACGGCCGTTGTCACACACGACCATGCCCGGTTGGAGGCTCAGCGGTGCAAGCCAGCGGTCGGTCTGCTCTGTCAGACCCTGCAGCAGTTCGTGGGCCGTGTGCCTCTTATCTCCTAAGCTGAGTAGTTTCAGCACGGCCTGCTGACGCTTGCCCACCGCTGTGCTGCCACGCCGCACGACACCGACTGCTGCCGACATGCTGCTGCTGACACATCTTGATTGCGAGACAGAGGTTGCGGAGGAGGAGGAGGAGGGTGGTTTAGTGGAGGAAGCATACACCGCCGCAGATACCAGCACCGAGCTGGGGCCTGCAATTCTGGGGGTGGGTAGGACGTGAGCGGTCCCAGGCTCTGACTCTGTCCCAGCCTCCACTAAATTCACCCAATGTGCCGTCAGGGAGATATAGTGGCCCTGCCCGCCTGTGCTTGTCCATGTGTCCATTGTTAAGTGGACCTTGGCAGTAACCGCGTTGGTGAGGGCGCGTACAATGTTGCGGGAGACGTGGTCGTGCAGGGCTGGGACGGCACATCGGGAAAAGTAGTGGCGACTGGAAACTGAGTAGCGCGGGACCGCCGCCGCCATCATGCCTTTGAAAGCCTCCGTTTCCACAACCCTATACGGCAGCATCTCCAGGCTGATAAATTTGGCTATGTGCACGTTTAACGCTTGAGCGTGCGGGTGCGTGGCGGCGTACTTGCGCTTGCGTTCCAACACTTGCGCTAGCGACGGCTGGATGGTGCGCTGAGAGACATTGCTGGATGGGGCCAGGGACAGCGGAGGTGAGGGTGTGGGTGCAGGCCAGGAGACGGTAGTGCCTGTGTCCTGAGAGGGGGCTTGGATCTCAGTGGCAGGTTGGGGCACAGGGGGAGAGGCAGCGGTGCAAACCGGAAGCGGTGAACGGCCTTCGTCCCACCTTGTGGGGTGCTTGGCCATCATATGTCTGCGCATGCTGGTGGTGGTGAGGCTGGTGGTGGTGGCTCCCCGGCTGATCTTGGTGCGACACAGGTTGCACACCACTGTTCGTCGGTCGTCTGCACTCTCAGTGAAAAACTGCCAGACCTTTGAGCACCTCGGCCTCTGCAGGGTGGCATGGTACGAGGGGGCGCTTTGGGAAACAGTTGGTGGATTATTCGGTCTGGCCCTGCCTCTACCCCTGGCCACCGCACTGCCTCTTCCAACCTGCCCTGCTGCTGCCCTTGCCTCCCCCTCTGAAGACCTGTCCTCAGTAGGCGTAGCAAACCAGGTGGGGTCAGTCACCTCATCGTCCTGCTGCTCTTCCTCCGAATCCTCTGTGCGCTCCTCCCTCGGACTTACTGCCCTTACTACTACCTCACTGATAGACAACTGTGTCTCATCGTCATCGTCCTCCTCACCCACTGAAAGGTCTTGAGACAGTTGCCGGAAGTCCCCAGCCTCATCCCCCGGACCCCGGGAACTTTCCAAAGGTTGGGCATCGGTCACGACAAACTCCTCCAGTGGGAGAGGATTCGGAACCATTGCTGCCCATTCTGGGCAGGGGCCCGAGAACAGTTCCTGGGAGTCTGCCTGCTCCTCAGAATGTGTCATTGTAATGGAGTGAGGAGGCTGGGAGGAAGGAGGAGCAGCAGCCAGAGGATTCAGAGTTGCAGCAGTGGACGGCGCAGAAGTCTGGGTGGTTGATAGATTGCTGGATGCACTTTCTGCCATCCACGACAGGACCTGCTCACACTGCTCATTTTCTAATAAAGGTCTACCGCGTGGACCCATTAATTGTGCGATGAATGTGGGGACGCCAGAAACGTGCCTCTCTCCTAATCCCGCAGCAGTCGGCTGCGATACACCTGGATCAGGAGCTCGGCCTGTGCCCACACCCTGACTTGGGCTTCCGCGTCCTCGGCCGCGTCCACATCCTCTAGACCTACCCCTACCCCTCAGCATGGTGTATTACCAGTAGTGCAGAAACAGAACGCTGTAATTAAATGTGCCGCTTATTGGCCTGTGGTTGGAGGCTGACTTCGCTTACGGAACGCACAGCAGAGCCAGGAAAGAATTTTGTGCAAGCCTGCTGTAACACTTAGCTGGGTGCGTATGAATTAGGACAACTACCCCCAGCAGAGACCCAGTACACTGAGGACGGTCACAGGCAGCCCAAATAGATTTTTTTTCCCAAATGTTTTTGAAAAGGCCCACTGCCTATATACACTAAATATGTCTTCTGTCCCTGCCTCACCACTACTGGCCCTGGACAATGTAAAATTACTGCAGGACGCAATGCTCTGCACGGCCGATATACAAAAAAAGAAAAATGTGCAACACTGCAGAAAGCAGCCTCCACTACTGCACACGGTTAGATGCGGCCCTAAGAAGGACCGTTGGGGTTCTTGAAGCCTAAAATAACTCCTAACACTCTCCCTATAGCAACTCCAGCAAGACAGCACTTTCCCTGAACTATGTCAGAATGCATCTGTGGCGAGCCGCGGGAGGGGCCGATTTATATACTCGGGTGACACCTGATCTCGCCAGCCACTCACTGCAGGGGGTTGGTATAGGGCTTGAACGTCGCAGGGGGAAGTTGTAATGCCTTCCCTGTCTTTCTATTGGCCAGAAAAGCGCGCTAACGTCTCAGAGATGAAAGTGAAAGTAACTCGAACATCGCGTGGTGCTCGTTTCGAATAACGAGCATCTCGAACACGCTAATACTCGAACGAGCATCAAGCTCGGACGAGTACGTTCGCTCATCTCTATTAGGAATGTGTAATTTTATTTTTTTTTTAATTCTTTATTTTCCAATTTTAAATTTAATACAAAAGACATTGAGAATCCTTGCATAGCAGATGTGCGATACAATAAAGTGGAAACATTGTCAACATTCTTCAGAGCATTTTCTTTTGCGAACCTGTGGTTAAGAGCGGTGGTCGTGCCGTCAGTTTTTAAACTTTAAGACAACTTTAAACTATAAACTATGTGAGAGGGTGGGTACTATGCTTAGTGCCTCGTCTTAGGGTCTTTTGATCAAGACGAGGGTCTATCGTTCTATATAGGTTCTGATGTAATTATCAGTGATCATGTCTTGATAACATATTAACGCTTATTTGCATTTAAAACTCCAAACAAACTTAACTAGGAGTAAACGTACACATAGACACCGGACAGGATACATTGAAGGTGTGGTAGTGGATAATGGGGTATGTGCGGGACAGAGCGGGGAGGTAGGGTTGAGGGGGGAGGACCCTATCCCCTTGACTCGTTGGTTTCTAGTAGCCTCCGATACTCTGTTGAGTTTTGGAACTCAAGCCAGTGGAACCAGGTTTTTGTGAATTTTTCTTGGGTACCTTTAAGAGTAGCTGTGAGGTCCTCCATCTCCAGAACTCCCTGGATCGTGTTGAGCCAAAGTGCTGTTGAGGGCGGAGTGGTCTGGCGCCATAGTTTTGGTAAACAGGATCGCTCTGCAGTGACCAGGTGACGTGTGACTGATTTTTTGTAGACTGAAATAGGAATCTCATTATGGTGTAGAAGAAAGAAGGCGGGTGTTTTGGGAATGGAGTAATGGGTGAATTTGGAGGTTATCTGCCATACTTTTGTCCAGAATCTCGCCAACACGTGACAGTCCCAGAAGATCTGTAAGAATGTCCCCTGCTCCGTTCCGCATCTGCAGCAAAGGGGAGATACCGAGGGATATATTTTGTTAAGGCGGGTAGGCACCCTATACCACCGGGATAGTACCTTATATCCTGCCTCCTGAATTTTGCTGGATATGGATGAGGAGTGTGTAAGCATGAAAATTATTCCCCTTTCAGTCTGGGAGAGCGAAATTTTAAGATCCTTCTCCCATTTCCGGATGAAATCTGGGGGTTGTGGTTCTATTTGTTTGTTGAGTATGTTGTACATGATTGACAGTGTGTGTCTAGATGGGCCCTCTGTGTTGCATATCATCTCGAACTGTGTTTTTAGCCATGTGAGTGTGCTCGGGTGTGGCAGGGAGTTGAGGAAGTGTCTCAATTGGACTGTTTGCAGGAACGGTATCGGATGTGGATCTTGTGTCCCTGACATGTGTTCCATCGTAAGCCATTGGCCTTCATGCAGGAAATGAGTCGCTCGGAATTTACCCCTCCTCAACCAAAGGAGGAAGGTTTTGTTTTCGATCCCTGGAGGGAACGAGGGGTTGCCCAGGACTGGAAACATTGGTGAGGGTCAGGGACCCATGTCTGGTCTTGTTAATATTTTCGCTGCTATTGCCATGGTAGGGCCGATTGTAGGGTGGTTACTCAAATCTGTGGTTATTTGTTCCTGGATCCATGGTAGGGCCTTCAATGGTATGGGCATAGCAGTTTGTTCACTGCTAATCCATTGTTTGCGCTCCCCGTGTCTGTGCCAGTCTATTATGCGGGTCAGGTGGGTTGCTTGGTGGTACCTGCTGAAGCTAGGGAGTCCTAGTCCTCCCTCCTCTTTAGGTCTTGTCAGCGTGTCGCGAATGATATGAGAAGATTTATCTGCTCATACAAATTTGGATGTGAAGGAGGACAGTTGTTGAAAGAATTGTTTAGGGACATTGATGGGGAGTGCTTGAAGTAGATAGAGTACTCTGGGGAGTATGTTCACTTTAAAGATTGCGCATCTCCCAAACCATAAGTGTAGGCCTTTCGTCCATGAATTTAGGTCTGTCCTTATCTTACTCAGTAGGGAGGTGTAGTTGGCCGCGTATAGGGGGTAAGGTGTATACCTAGGTATTGGATGTGGTTGTCAGCCCAAGTGAATGGAAATGAGTTTTTAAGCTCGCTGACTAACGACTGCGTTAAAGGGGTTGTCCCACGCCGAAACGGGTTTTTTTTAAACCCCCCCCCCCCCCGTTCGGCGCGAGACAACCCCGATGCACGGGTTAAAAAAACAAACCGCTCAGCGCTTACCTGAATCCCGGCGGTCCAGCGTCTTCATACTTACCTGCTGAAGATGGCCGCCGGGGTCTGCTCCCTCCGTGGACCGCAGGGCTTCTGTGCGGTCCATTGCCGATTCCAGCCTCCTGATTGGCTGGAATCGGCACGTGACGGGGCGGAGCTACACGGAGCCGGCATTCTGCACGAGCGGCTCCATTGAAGAGAGCAGAAGACCCGGACTGCGCAAGCGCGGCTAATTTGGCCATCGGAGGGCGAAAATTAGTCGGCTCCATGGGAACGAGGACGCTAGCAATGGAGCAGGTAAGTAAAAAACTTTTTATAACTTCTGTATGGCTCATAATTAATGCACAATGTACATTACAAAGTGCATTAATATGGCCATACAGAAGTGTATAGACCCACTTGCTGCCGTGGGACAACCCCTTTAAGGATATGTTAAGGGCAGCGGATTTGTGGTAGTTAATTTTAAAGTTTGGGAGATCGGAATATTGTTTGATTTCGGCTAATAAGTTCAGAAGTGCGATTCGTGGGTTAGTGATAAAAAAAAGGAGGTCATCTGCATAAGCTTCTATCTTATAATCAGTGTCTGCTAGTTTGATCCCCGTTACGTTCGGATTTGGCACGGATTCGGGTTAAGAGGGGCTCCAGGCACAAGTTGAAGATTATGGGTGATAGGGGGTACCCTTGTCTCGTGCCATTTGTGATGGCGAAGGGGGCTGAGATTTGTCCATTAACTCTCACCAACGCTGTGGGATGGGAGTAAAGGCTTTTTATCCAGCTTAACATTTTAGGGCCCAATCCCATATGGGTCATAGTGGCGAACAGGAAGACCCAATCCACTCTGTCAAAGGCTTTGTCTGCGTCTGTGGACAGCAGACAGGTGGGTATGGCTAATTTTTTGGCTAAGTGGATTAGGTTTATTGCTTTTGTCGTGTTGTCCCTTGCTTGTCTTGAAGGGACGAATCCAACCTGGTCTCTGTGGATTGTGTGTTTTAAAAGGGGGGAAATCCTGTTCACCAGTATTTTTGTGAATAGTTTTAGGCCTACGTTCAATAGCGAGATAGGGCGGTAGCTTTGACATTGTGAGGGGTCCTTTCCTTCCTTTGGGATTACTGTAATGTGCGCTCTTAGTGTGTCTCTGTGCAGTTCTTTCCCTGCCGTGATGGAGTTGAAGGCTTGTAGAAAATGTGGTATTAGGGTCTCGGAATATTTTTTGTAATACGCAAGGGTGAGTCCGTCTGGCCCAGGGGATTTTCTTGTTTGGGTTTCGGTTAGCGCGGTTGACAGTTCACTTTGTGTTATTGGTCTTCTAATAGGTTTGCCACCTCTCGTGTGAGCCCTCTCATGTTTGATTGTTGTAGGTATTCTTGTATTTTGGTCTTCCGTGTGGCTCTGTGTTTTTCTGATGATGAGGGGGTTAGGTTGTATAACTCTTGGTAGTATGTGCGGAAGGCGTCTGTGATCTGTTGTGGTTGGTGAATGGTTTGGCCGGTAGGAGAAGAGATGTGTGGGACATATGTTTTTGCTCTCGTAGCCCTAAGGGCCCGTGCTAGTGTGCGGCTCAGTTTGTTGCTTAATTCGTAGAAGTGGCGTCTGCATTTTGCTAGGGAACCCTTCGCCTGCCCTAGGCAGTGTGTTCTCACTCAGTCCACCAGGAGTGTTAGTTCTGTACCTGTGGTGTTATCCTGGGTGGATTTGTGTAGGCGTTCTAGTGCTTGGATTTGGTCTAGTAAGCCACATAGGTGAGCGCCTCTTTCTTTTTTAATGCGGGACCCCAATCCTATAAGATATCCCCTGATTACGCATTTGTGCGCCTCCCAGATCGTAAGAGGGTCCGTGTCTGTGGCGCAGTTGTTCTCAAAGTAGTCTGCTAACGCTTTTTGTATTTGTTCCGATGTCTCTGGACTGTGGATGAGGGATTCGTTTAGACGCCAGTGCCAGGCTCTGTCGTGTCTTGTGGGGAGTGTTAGGGAGAAGGTTATGGGTGCGTGGTCGGAATGTTGTCAATTTCTGCTGAGGTTATTAGCAGAAGGGTCGAATGATGTATCAGGAAGAAGTCAATCCTGGAGCATGAGTTATGTGGGGGAGAGAAGTACGTGTAGTCTCTGGTGGTGGGGTGTAGGATTCTCCATGCGTCTACCAGCTGGTGCTTGTGGAGCATCTTCCTGATCCTGCAGCGTGCGGCCAGCGTGAGACAGCTGTTTCCCTTAGAGTTGTCTGTATGTGGTTCTAGTGTGATATTGAAATCTCCCCCTAGTATCAGGGTGCCATCCTTAAATTCATCCAAGTCCTCCAGGGCCCTTTCAAAGAAAGGTACCTGGTTGGAGTTGGGCAGGTACATGTTCGCTAGTGTGACTGGTGTGCTGGCGAGCTTACCTTTGACGAAAATGCATCTTCCCTCGGGGTAGCATTGTGTAGCTGAGTGTTCACATGGGATGGAACTGGCGACTAGAATCGACACTCCTTCCGATTTCGAGATTGGGTTCAGGCCGTGGTATGCATTCGGGAACCTGGCGTTGGAGAATCGGGGGGCCCCTTCAGTACAGAAGTGGGTCTCCTGGATGAAGGCTACTTGCGCTCTTTTCTTCCAGAGGAGTCTGAGGATGGAGGACCTTTTTTCTGGGATATTCAATCCCTGTGCATTGAGGGAGACAACATTAAGGTTAGCTGGAACAGAAGGCATAGTCGGTCAGCTTAGGGTGATTTCCAGTAGATCTCAAATAGGTAAAGTATGGCCTGTCTGGCCGAGGGATGGTGTGGTAGAAAGGAGGTTAGGCAAGAGGTGGGTGGGGTGGACGTGAGGGTAGGGGTGGGGGGGAGTTGGTTGCGGTAGACAAGACAAAACTACAGCAAAACTAAGTTTCTCTCCGAGTTTGTCAGGGGACCCGTGCCCTCACCGGGAAGGGGTGGGGACGTCGGGAGCCCCGGCGCCCTAATGAGGGAACATTGGAGAGTATGCAAAAGTGAGTCCATGAGCTGTGGGATGTTGAGAAGTAGTGGGAGTCTGTTCAGTGGGTGATGTTCTTTGTAGGATAACCAAAGTCAAGGTTAAAAGTGGTCGGTTCAGTTGGTTCCAGAGGTCCAAACCGCCGTGTCTTGAATGTCGTTTGGTTGAGGAGTCGAGAAGTCATGTTTTAGAGGAGAGAGGAGAGGGAGGGTGTATCTGCACCGAGTTCTTGATTCCTGCTTTTCTTTGTTGGTAGGTCGGGGAACGTTTGGTTGTTTAGGTGTCTGGATGAGGGGAGTATTCCGTTGCCCCGTGATGTTCTGCTGGTCTGTTAGCTGTGACCTTTGGGAGGTAGTCTGTGGTCCTGTGTTCTGCCTGAGAGTCCATGTTTCATTGTGGCTAATGTCAGCAATTGTAAGGCAACCCGTCGGGGCCAGCAGATGTGTTTAGGCGAAGGGGATGCCGGTCTGTGTGGTCACTGGGTCTCATAAGTTGAGGGAGCCATCTCCTGGGGTATAGTCCAGTATGGTATTGGCGAAGCGGGAACTCCAAGAAAGTCAAATGCCCCATCTAGGTCTGCCGGTGATCTGACCGTGAAAAGCCGACCCCGTTTTCGGAGGATCAATTGGAAAGGGTGTCCCCATCTATATGTTGCCTCAGCTCTGCGTGTGGCATCCAGAAGAGGGCGTATCAGTCTCCGACAGTTGAGTGTCAGTCTGGACACATCGGGAAAAATTGTTATGTCTGTGTCGTTATGTTTAATGGTACCCGTTCCCAGGCTAGGCGTAGTATTTCTTCTTTGTGTCTGTAAAAGTGTACTCGACAGATTACGTCCCTTGGGAGATTCGGGTTTCGGGCTCTACCTCCCAGCATGCGGTGTACTCTATCTAGTTCGATCATCCTGTTGTCAGGTCGCTGCAGGAGTTTGTTAAAGATGGTCATCACATGGTCGTAGAGGTCTTCTGGTCTTATGTCCTTAGGGAGGCCCCTTAGTTTGAAATTGTTGCGTCTGCCCCTGTTTTCAATATCGTCTAAATGAAAAGTCAGTTCTCTTAGTTGTATCTGCTATTTTTCGATCGTTTGAGTCATTTGTTGAAAATCCGTGTTTGGGGCTTCAGCAGTCTGTTCCAGTACCGTGACCCGCTCTGTCAGCTCCTGCATCGAGGGGTTTATTGCATTAATTTCCTAGATGGGTCTAAGATGCGTTTTGAGGTCTGTTTTAGTGGGTAGAGTGTGAATCATGACCCAGAGGGCCTGTAGGGTCTGCGATACATCCTGTGGTGGGCTCTGTGGTGTGTGGGTTCCCGGTGAGGTCAGGGAAGTCGAGTTCTGTAGGTCTGCACTGCCTGTCTGGTATTGCTATTTCCCGCCAAAGGAGTTGAGGGTAGGGAATGGCTGCCGTCCCTGTTTGCACTGGGCTGCCCGGGCCTGATAGTGTTCCCTTGTGGTGATTACCACTATAGGGTGTCTCTAACTCTTCTCCGGTGGCTGCAGGGATGTAGTGACCTCTCTGTGTGAGCAGCTGTGGGGATAAAGAGTTCGAGGGGGTCTGCTGCTGTGGGTCTCTGGTCCCCTCACTGACCTTAAATTGCTTGTCTTGGCATTGGGGTGGTGTTGCCGGGACCTTCATGTTGTCAGCTGACTCCGCATGTAGATCTGGCGCCATGCCAGGAGGTCCTCGTGTGCTGCCCGGCGTGCCCTCGGGAAGTGTGCCACCCGGTGAGTGTTCAGCCTGCATGCTGCTGGCCAGTGGAGTGACTTCTCTGCTGAGGATCTTCTGCTGCGGTTTCTCCTGAAGCGGGGTCAGCGCTTCCGGCTTCCCTGAGCGGGTGAGTGCGCGCTCTCCGCTGCCGCCCGGCGCCATGATGGAGGGGCTGTGTGAAGTGGCGGCGGGGCTCGTACCAGTGAGGTAGCGGCTGATCGGAGTGCTGCTTGTGGCTGTCGGGTCTCCTCTTCTCCTTACTTCTCTTTTGATGGTGGGTAAGCACTGCATACTCCCGGTTTGGTGGTTTACTGCACGGTAGCGGCGGAGGAGCTCTGAAGCGTGCGTCTTCACTCCACCATACCCAGGCCACGCCCCCCCAGGAATGTGTAATTTAGCAGAAATGTCATTAACTGACTTTAGGTGATTACCTTTCTATATATCTAAGATTGAAAGTATCCATGCAGTGATTTTGTTACTAATTTAGATAACTAGCATAATAAAGGATATCACCTGTGTGGTATTTCAGGCAGTCTAAAGGGGGTAATAGATTTGGAAATTATGCTTTTCTATGTAAACCCAGCTTCATTTGTAAAACAGGGAGATTTAGGTACAGAAACTCCCAGTTATATCAACGATAATAAAACATCGGTAGGTATAGGGTTTGGAAACTATTTTTCCATATGCTTTGTGATGGTATTGGCCTTCCAATGTCTGGCTTGATCAATTATGGTCACATAATAGTAATCAACTTGTGTTAAGCCTAATCTACCTTTATGGATGGGAAGATATAAAGTCTGGGCTACCACATTGGGGAGTTGCCTTTTCAAAGAGGTTTAATAAGAACTTTTATATTATAAGGTGGTAAGACACTAGGACAGGGAGATTCTTAAACAAGTATAGTATTTTTGGAATTCTTAGCATCTTAATGGTTGCTATTCTGCCAACTCACTATGCTTCCTACTTAAGAAACTGGTTAAATCATGCTCAATATTTTGGAGCAATGGATTATAAGTATTCACAGATAGTGTTCAGGATGGGAAGGATAGTTTAATCTCTAAATAGGCAAGTCCAATACCCAGGAAAATTAAAATTTGCTTTTTAAACTGGAAATAAATCAGGTATATACAAATTTAATATTTGAGGACATTTAGCTTGTAATAAGAAATGTCATTTTACAACCCCAATTCCCAAAAAGCTGGGTCGCTGTGTAAAGTGTAAATGTGAAAGAAAAAAGGCTAATTTGGAAATCTTATACAACCATATTTTATTCACAATAAAACACATCATATGGCTGTGTACAAAAAAAGCATGCTAGAGAAGCAAAGTCTTTTAGAAGCAAAGATGGTCAGAGGTTCACCATTTTGTGAAAAACTGCTTTAAAATATTATGGCACAAATTCAGAAAAATGTTTCTCAATGTAAAATTGTGAACACTTTGAATATCCCACCATCTACAGAGCATATCAAAAGATTCAAAGAATCTGGAAAAACTCATGTGCACAAGGAGCAAAGCCGATGATCCTTACTGGATACTTGAGATCTAGAGTACCCTGGCAACACTGCATTAACAGCAGGCATGGGCCATAATGGAAATCATTGTCTGAACAGTTCACCATGCAATTCACAAATGCAAGTTAAAACTGTATCGTGCAAAGTAGTAGTCTTATATCAACAATCCAAAAACACTGACATCTTCTCTAGGTCAAAGCTCATTTAGAGTGGTCTGAAGCAACATGGGAAACTGTTCTGTGGACTCAGAAAGAAAAGAACCATGCAGCTTTTTATCAGCCCACAGTTCAAAAGTCTGCATCTCTGATGGTAACGGGTTGCATTAATGCCTATGCACAGGTAGCTTACACACCTTGAAAGGCACTATCAATGCTGAACAGTATATAGAGGTTTTAGAACATATGCTTCCATCCCGACAACATCTCTCTTAGGCCGGCTTCACACGAGCGTGTCGGGCTCCGCCGCGGAATATTCCGCGGCGAAGCCCGTCACGGCGCCCCCCAGAGATCCCATACTTACCAGCGGAAGATAGCGTGAAGACGCTTCCCCGCCCACCGCCGCCGCGTCATGTGACATGCCCACCGCATCATAAGACGCGGCGGCGGTAGGCGGGAAAGCGTTTTCACGCTATCTTCCGCTGGTAAGTATGGGGTCTCTGGGGGGCGTCGTGACGGGCTTCGCCGCGGAATATTCCGGGAGATAGCGTGAACGGACGGCTTCCATTGACTGTAATGGAAGCCGTCAGCGCGTACACCCACGGCAAATAGAGCATGCCACGGGTGAGGACGGGAGATTTCACGGTGCGGAATTCCGCGGTGGAATTTCGCATCGTGAGCATTGTGCTATTAGGTTCAATAGAACCTAATAGCAGCGGGCAACGCAGCGGATTTTCGACGCGAATTACGCAGCGTAAATCCGTTCGTGGGAAGGAGGCCTTAGGAAAGGACTTCAATATTTCAGCAATACAATGCTAAACCACATACTGCATCCATCACAAAATTAGAGTCTGGGTGCTAAATTGGCCACCTGCAGTCAGGACTTTTCACTAATAGAAAACATTTGGCGTATTATGAAATAAAAAATCCAGCAAAGGCGACCCAGGACTGTTGAGCAGCTAGAATCCTATATTAAACAAGAATGGGACAACATTACCCCCCCCCCCCAAAAAAAAAAAAACTGCAGCAATTAGTCACCTTACAGATGCTTACAGACTGCTGTCAAAAAGAATCAGGGATGCTAACTTTTTGAGATGTAGTGCTGTCATCAATTAATAAATGTTAATTTTTTAAAAATAAAATGGAAAAATGTCCAACTTTCAACTTCTGAAATGTATTCTATGGTCTATTGCAAATAAGATATGGCTACATTAGATTTACAAATCATTAGATTCTTTACATTTTACACAGTGTCCCAAGATTTTTGTTATTGGGGTTGTATTTTTCTAAGACTGCAGGTAATGAAGATTATGAGTTGGTAATTTTCCGCAAAGTGATTTTGTGTTCTATTCCAGATACATCTTGTGTATTCCGTACCCATTCCGCCAAGGGCTCAATTTCCAGAGTAAATGTTACAGGTGAAAAAAAACAACCTTGCTGAGTGAAATTGGAGATGTTGAATGTTTTAACCCATTAAGGACCAGGCACAGTAAATTTACGGCGCCTGGTCCTGGGCTTAAAGCACCGCTAATAGTAAAATTACGGCAGCGCTTTAAGCCTCCTGGCTCTGCAATCAATCACCCGGAGAAGAAGGCAGGAGGGGTTTTTAACCCTTCCTGCCTTCTGCTTCCCCGAGTATACAGTGCTCAATGAGCACTGTGTACTGAAAGTGAAAGTAATCTGTAACTTTTACATCGAGAGACGGGGGGTCGTTTGACCGCCTGGGTTCCATTCTACAGCAGAGCTGGAGGGTCACTGCAGGGGCTGTTTTTCCCTGTAACTGGGGCTCCTATGAATGCCCTAGCTACAGTGGGAAAGTGTCAAATAAAAAAATGAATGTCTCCCAGAGGTCTTACATGATGTCATGGGGGACATAGATAGTAAAAAACATAATTCTATACATCAATTAAACAAAATAACAGAATAAAACAACAATACATACTTAAGAAAAAAAATAACACAAAGCCGACGCCAACAAACACTGTCACCGCATCCACCCTGTAAACCAAAACCATACATACTATATATCAAAACATCTAAAATAAATAGATGAACCCATTCCCATACTTTATTTTAGCATAAATATACTAAATTTAAAAAAACCTATAAATGTAAAAAAAATCATTTTTTTAGCATTTTCCCCCCAATAAAACTAAAAAACAGGGGAAAAAAAGTCAGTGAAGAAGATATTTAAAAAATTGCCCTATATGTCACGGAAAAAAATGCAGTAAAAATAATTTTGGTAGCTAAAGGAAACAAAATAGGGCAGTAAAACCCCCACATGGGTAAAATCCCTAAAAAGTGTCTGATCCTTAAAGGGGTGGTCTCGCGAAACCAAGTGGGGTTATACACTTCCGAATGGCCATATTAATGCACTTTGTAATATACATCGTGCATTAAATATGAGCCATACAGAAGTTATTCACTTACCTGCTCCGTTGCTAGCGTCCTCGTCTCCATGGTTCCGTCTAAATTCGCTGGCAGCTTGCTTTTTTAGACGCGCTTGCGCTGTCCGGTCTTCTCCGTTCAGCACGAGCCGCTTCAGTGTGCTCCCCGCTACAGCTCTTCTGTGCATGCGCAGATGAGCTGTCACTGCTCGGGAGCGCGCTGGAGCGGCCATTCTGTACCATCCTCTGTTAGAGGAAGGTGCAGAGCCGCCCAGCTGTCCGGAGAAGCCGTCCAGCTGTCCTGCCGTCCAGGTAAGTGATGGGCCGGGGGGGCTGCCGCTGCGCCGGGGGGGGGCTGTCGTCGCTGTCGCTGCGATGGGGGGGCTGTCGCTGCGCCGGGGGGGGCTGCCGCTGCGATGGGGGGGCTGTCGCTAGGCCGGGGGGGGGCTGCCGCTGCGATGGGGGGGCTGTCGCTAGGCCGGGGGAACTAGCGCTGGGCCAGGGGGGTAAGTGATGGGTCGGGGGTGATGTTCACTGACAGGTGAAGGCCCCGGAACCTAGCGCTGGGCTCCGGAACCTAGCGCTGGGCTCCGGAACCTAGCACTGGGCTCCGGGGCCTTCACCTGGGCTGAGGGTCTAGCGCTGGGGAGCCGGGAGCGTAGCGCTGGGGAGCCGGGGGCTAGCGCCGGTTACCTGCTGCCTGGCGGTGGGTGACTGGTCGGCGGCTGCGGGGCGTCTGGTCGGCGGCTGCGGGGCGTCTGGTCGGCGGCTGCGGGGCGTCCGGTTGCCATGGAGACACAGCTGGCAGCGTCTCGGGAGCGCGCACGTCGGGCTGCAGCGAGCGACGGGGAAAGAGCCGGCGGCCATCTTGGGGAAACTTTTATAAGTTGCTGAAACGCTGGAACGGTAAGTACAAACCAGCTAGGAAAGTCATTTACAGGGGTAATTAGTAATGTATGCTTAATTAGGGGGACTGGGCAAAAAAAAAAAATCACTGCTTCCTCGAGACATCTCCTTTAAGGTACAAAACAGCTTGGTCCCTAAGGGGTTAAAGGTGTATCCTGATGTTAGTTCAGCAGCAGATGGGAGGGAGTACAGTGCCATAATTGAATCTCTTACTACTCCAGAAATTTGAGCAGAATTTCACATAGGTATCCCCAATGGACTCTTTCTCTGCATCAAGAGAAAGAAGAAGAGAAGGGGTCTGAGTTTTTTGATAAAGTTAATGATGTTTACAAATCAATGGTGCACAGTCAACGGAGTACAGACCCGTAACCATTTCCAATCCCCTGCTGACGTCTAAAGACATTAGGATTTAAGGCTGTAAAGCTCCGATGTTGGAAGATGCCCATTGGGGTTCTCTTACTGTGTACTGCCAGCCTTTCTGCTGTCAGAGCCTATCCAATGTGTCACCTCATGCAGTACTGGCTTTATCCAGCATATAGCGCCGTTGTAGAACAGCAAAAAAAAGAGCAAGCCCCCTAGGAAATCCAGTATACAAAGTGGATTGGAAAGGGTTAACAAATCCTACCTGGAAATGAAAAAGCAGAGAAAAATATCTACCAACCTAGCGGCTAAAATCTTTGAATATATTTTTAAGTCTGCATTAACCCCATAATGACCAAACTGTTTTGGTCATAATGACCAAACTGTTTTGCTCCTATAGGACAATATTTCCGAATTTTACCCATGTGGTGGTTTTCTACCCTATGTTGTTTGCTTCAGCTAGCAATATTATGTTTACTGCTTTTTTTATACCTGACATGTAGGGATATTTTTTAATATCCTTTATAAAAAAATTTTTCATTTTATGGGGGGCAAAAAGCCCCCCAAAAAGTTTAAATTTAAAGTTGTGCTTTCTTAATTAGCATATTTACGTTAAACTAAAGTATGGGAATGGGTTTTCCATTTTGTTTTAGATGTCTTGATATATATGTATAGTTTTAGATTAAAGGACGCACATGCGACGGTTTCAGTTGGAGTTGGTGGTGGCTATTTTTCTTTTTTGTGTATATATTTTTATTTGATTCTGTAGTTTTTACTTATTTTTGAATTTGTTTTCCATTTGTGTGCCCTGTGATGTCATAAGACCTCTGGGAGGACATTCACATAGTTTTTTTCTTTATTTTATACTTTTCCAATGTAGCTTGGGCATCCATAGAAGCCCCAGTTACAGGAGAACATTGCCTTTTAGTGACAATAGTCAATAGCAGAGCTGATCAGGGGCTGCTAGGACCCAGCAGCTCTGTTGTAAAGGGGACACCTTTTTAGTACATTGTGCACATTGTAGCTGGAAAAGAAGGAGGCAGAAGCTAAAAATTGCTTCTGCTTTGTCTTCTTGGTCCTCTGCCATGTCTGACAGCTGATGACCTTTAAAACAGATTATCTGTGAAGAACATGTCTATGTGAGCAAAGGTCTTGTGCATGTAAAAAAAAAGTGTACATTTTTTAGTAAGATATTTGAACTTCCATACATCAAGAAAGATTTCTGTGTGTTAATTTATATAAATCAGTGGGTTTATCTGTCAAAATAGGAGCAGATGAGTCTAGAGATGCCACATAACTCTGCTAAAATCTTCTGAATACAAGACAGCCCCTGTCTTATAATATTTGATTTTCTTGAAAAAAAGTACGATAAAATTTAGTTTGATTTTTGTTTGGGGCATAAATGACTCCTATAGTATAATTGATATTTATTGTTCAAAAATTGAGTCAGTAAATGTCTGAATTGGAGAATAAGCGAAAGTGTTTTTCAGTGCGATTACTACTCTTTTTTGAACTGCCGTAGCAGCAAAAATATATGGTAAAAATTTGTGTTTTAACTGGAAAATCTCCACCTGATTAAGGTGCGATTCTTGTATGCACAAAATATATATGTAATCCAGATTTTAGCTGCTTTCCAAAGAAGAAATCTTTATAAGGACTGTTAATCTCACTCAAAGAGGAGGCATATGGAAAACAATTTTTAGAGTTTATATAAACCCGGTGTGGGAATCCTCACTGAAAAAATCTCAGGATGCGTAGAAGGTGTCCTCAAACCACTGGTGAGGAATACAACCAGCTACTTGCAGGACACCACAGACCTACTGAACAAATTATCAACCATAGGCCTCCTTCCAGATGGCGCAATCTTGGCCACCATGGATGTGGAGTCCTTATACTCCAACATCTGACATGAAGATGGACTGCCTGCCAGGCGCACCTTGAGGCCAATGGGGTTGCCTCTGAATCGATGTTGCAACTCACTAGATTCATCCTCACTCACAACTATTTCTCCTTTGACAATTCCTGCAACTTACTGGGACCGCCATGGGCAGTAAAATGGCACGTCAATATATCAACCTTTTCATGGCAAAACTAGAGAGTTACTTTTTGGCCTCACGCCCCAACAAACCATTGGCCTACTTCTGCTACATTGATGACATCATAATCATCTGGAACAACACTAAACAAGAACTAATAAAATTCCATTAGAGATTCAATTTCAATGCATTCCACCCCACCATAAACCTGACATTAAGCTACTTGTAAACAAAAATCAACTTTTTAGACACCATCATAAAAATTTCAAACAACTCAATACAGACATCCCTTTACCAAAAAACGATTAATCGGCCCACATACCTCAGATGAGACAGTTCCCACCCAAAACACATCAAAAAGTCCATCGTCTACAGCCAGGCCATCAGATACAACCGGATCTGCTACAACCCAAGAGATAGAGAGAAACATTTACACAACCTCAAAAAGACATTACCATCTCACCTCAATTGATGACCAAATCCTTAGAGCCACCAGGATACCCAGAAATCTCCAATACAAGAAGAAAGAAAAAAATGGATGAGTACCTCTAGTGACCTACAACTTACAGCTAGAGGTACTAAAGAAGACTGCAAAGAAACTCCATCACACCCTACACAAGGATGACCATCTGAAAACTATATTCCCAGACCCTTCCCTTCAGTGTTACAGGTAACCAAATTTAAGATTCAAATTTGAGAAACTGTATAATCAGGAGTGCATTGCCCTCTGACACACAAAAAGGAACTTATCCCTGTAAGGTAAGGAGCTGCAAGATCTGCTCACATATACTGACTGCAGATAGGATACGGACCCCCAACACACAGCAGGACTACAAGATCCCAGGGACATTCACATGTTCCACATCCAATGTTGTGTACCTGATCATGTGAGGTAAATGTCCTGTTGGGGGGTTTTATTTCAGGGAAAGAGGACAAAAACAGAGAGCCAGGATGAGATCTCATCACCACTCAATAACAGAGGAAAGACTGAACTACCTGTGGCAAAACATTTTTGTGGTCTGTGACACAGCATAGAGCAGATGAGAGTTACTATACTGGAGGGTAATTCAAGTCGCAGCATCACAGAAGAATTTGGAAGTACAAATTTATGGCCATGTTTGATACCCTCAAGAATGGATTGAACCTCAGCCTGGGATTTTTACATAAGTGGAAAATATGAAATATCTGAAGGAGGTCAAGAGGGATGTCCTCCTCCAAATCCTAACTTATTTTATTTTTATTTTTTCTTTAAAACTTAATAAAAATGTTGAACTTGACTTGTAATAATGATGCCATCCACTAGGTGGTGCTGCATCTCCTTCCATGTGCAGGTTGAAGGAGAGATAAGACATATAAAACTGTCCTGAGCTCAGCGGACTGATTTACGATGACTGATTTAGCTCTGTATGTCTGTTGTTTTAAGTTTTGAGTTCAAAACAGGTCAAATTTCTGTGTGTGAACATTTATTTAGATCAATAGCAATTTGTTCTCCTCCCCTCTGCATCTGTATGTTATAATTGTGTGCCATCCAAACTAGTTTCATTCAATAGTCTGACGAAGGGAGCGAGAGATCTCCGAAAGCTTGCTTGCTGTAACATCATGCATTTTTGTTAGCCATTAAAAGGTATCATATCTACAAGATTACTTGGTTTCTCTCACTGAGAACAATCACACTATAAACACAGTGAAACACGTTGTGAACCAGCTAACAATATGCGAGTATAGAATCTTTTTTTAGAAGCCTAGTAAATTGCAAGCACAATTCAAATATGGATAGTGACATGAATTAAGCACAAACATATGTTTGAATATGCAATGATACTTTAGGGATGGTGCCAAAGGAGACGTTAGGAACATTTAACCAAAATGTGTGTATGCCATTCCCGGGCTATGATGCACACAATATGTAAGGCATTCTGATAAGAATACTGAGAAGAAATATCAGAAAGGGTGAATAAATATTTAAACTACAGTAAATAACATTATATGAGCTAAGCTATTGTCATGCCTTTTCTTCAACCCACACAAATGGGAGGTGTATGAAAGCACCACAACAATGAAATCTAAGATATTCTGCAAGATGCTCTACTTTAAGTGTTTCTGGTATGCCACAGAATCACATGTTATTACGACGAGACCGATCTTCCAAATCTGCCACTTTCAATTTCAGTACCTATACCTCCTCTAGGACATTATTTCTATCCATTAACTTAATGTGAGCTGTTAAGAATTTGGCATTTTAGAATCAATATGAGAAACATGGTCTCGCAGTGCTGCAAACTCTATTTGTATGTTTTTCAATGCATTAATGTTTTTCTGGAATGATTCACTCAAATCCAACAACATAACTTTAAAAGATTTCTCAGACACTGGTTTGAGGGAGGTAATTAGAGAGTTTTCAAACTGAAGCAGGTTCTGCTGAATAATGTGTTGTTGATCAGATACATGTGCGGTCACCAATTCAGTGAGCATGCTGCTGACTCCATTTTGTGACCTTAGAGTTTCTACATCACCTTAGAAGTGCTGTCATCTCTAACATCTTTTTCCAGGTCCCCGCACTGCTGTTCTTCTGGCCGGGGATTTAAAAATCCCTGCTTCCTTAAAGTGCTGCTTCTATGTGGCTGAACGCTATGATCAATCAGAGGCAGCGCTCAGCCATTTGATGAATGAATGGGATGCTAATCGCACTATTTGTGTGTGATTTTTTGCTTCGACCATGTGATTTTTAACACCTGCAATGTGCGGAGTTTTTTTTAGCCCACCTATACAAGGACTAAAAAATCAGGTCGTGAATGCACCCTTGCAGGATAAATAATTATATATTTTAATACTTTGGACGTCTGTGCAAATGGCGATACCATTTATGATAGTTTATTTTATGTTTTATATTTTTTTACATGAGAAGTGGAAGAAGTTGGGCTGAACTTCTATTTTAACTTAAATTTAGTCCTAATAGAGGACTTGAACTCACATAAATTTGATATTCCCTAAAGTATACTGCAATACTTTAGTATTGCAGTATATCATACTTTTAATGATAGTTTATTAAGCTGCGCCTGAGGCAAAAAGCTTAATAAACTGCAGCACATGGAAACCCAAGGAGTCATCTGTAAGCTCAAAGCTGCCAAGTGAAACCATTGGCACCCTGAAATTGTTTTGTTTGAAAGTTCCATGGGGTGCCAAAAGGGGCCCAACCTTTACCAGGCTGCTTAGATGCTTTGACAGCAGCACTTGAACAGTTACAAGAAGTTGTCAGCTGTCAGAAACAGGAAGCACCCACCAGGCATGGAGTCCATAAGACAGCTCCATATACTACACATTGTATATTTACATTGGGTGGTCCTTAAAGTGTTATACTGCATATGCTGATTTTCGGCGCGACCTGCTAGATTTCCAAAAACCTTTATCTAATATAAATTATACCTCTTCAATATATATATATATATATATATATATATATATATATATATATATATATACATATATATATATATATATATACCATTAACTGATTACTCACATAGACATGCATGTCTTCTCCGAGTCGTAGCTTTCTTATTTCATACACCCTTCTTTTGAACAGATCATTCATATAAAAAAATTGAATTATCTCTCTGAAGTATACCATCAGAAGCAACAGCAACATGGAGCATACAATACTGAGTGGTGTAGTCATGAATCTTGCAATGGGGTGATATTTGGGAGAAAAAAGCTCATTATACCAAGTGTCCATTGATTTCTCTACCTGTCTCCCTTCACATGCTCTTTCCCATTCCTCCCATCTCCATAGACTTCTTTAAGCTCCATCTGTAACCTGATCTCTCAGTGTTTAGACTTCTGTGTATAGATTTTATCAGTGAATTCAGAAAGTGATCTATGTGGGAGGCACGGTGCAGGGGGAAAACGAGGCTAATAAATGGAGAAAGCATTATTTTTCAGTTATATTACAAAAAATTTTTATCTTCGTACTATTGATTTATGGAAAAAAAGAAATTTCATTACGCTTTAATTGTAGTACAGAGAATAACATTTTATGCACTGGTATAAGAAAGGGATATGAACTGAATTTTAAATGCATGTTTATTTGAAAATTGTATAAGCTCCTTAAGAAACAAAAACTATAAAAACGTTATCGAAAGCGGAGAACCCCTTTAGGGAAATGGTGCTTTTGAACATGTAAGTGGCAATAGAAAGTCGGATTTTAAATATCTGCTGAAATATGAGCACATGCATGTTCTAAATGTCTGAGAAGCATACGTTTGCTAGAGTGCATTACCCTTACTAGTAGCAGCAGCACTGCTATATCTAAAACAAAGTGCCAAAACTATGTGGAGAATGCCTACAGTTTTACAGAAGTTTTGCCACACTCCTAGCACTGCGTCTATGATAAACGATGATGTGATCGAGTTGCTTCTTCTATACATGGTTTAGTATACCAGCTGGCGGCTATTATTGGTTTCCATCCAGATTTGTCAGAAACATTTAAATGTTTACATTTTAACATTAAAAATACTTAAATTCTACTGCTTTTATTTTAATTTTATTTCAATGGTAAAATATGTCTAATAGCAACTCTGCACAATACAGGCACCTTAACAAGAAATGCAAGATTACCAGTCTGATTGAGTAGATTTTGACTCGGTTTACTATGAATTAGATCTAGACGCATGTATTGATACAGAATTTACTAAAATTCTTGTATATTTCCAAATTCTTTTACTTAAAAAAGAACATAGTTCTTACATAGTTTTCTACAAAATAACTAAAAAGTGAGCAAAAACAGAAATCTCCAGTAATTTTGCAACCTCTGTTTCCCCTCATGGCAGAATTTACCATAGTAATGAAAATGTTTTGCTAAAGCTACAAATATTTCTATATAATGCAAATAAATGTAGATTTACTCTGAAGAATGTATGCAGAAGGTTCCAAATTTTCTATTTTTAGTTTGACACTTTAGGACCAAAGAGTAGTTCTTTTCTAGAAACCTTTATCAGGCACTTACCTCAAGCTGTGGGCAGTATGATCTCCATGTTTTGCAGACTAACAAATTTAAGACATCCCCCAGTACAGTAATCTTCGTGCTCTTGTCTCAATGACACAGTATGAGACATTTCTCCAAGAATAATGCTTACTTTACGGGGCAATACTTCCAGCATTATCACAGCTTGATCATGCAGTGTGAGATATGTTTGCAATTGTCCAGGGTGGCCGTGTGTTCTATTATGTACAAGAAAATAGAAATACATTAGCCTCCAGAAGAAACTTTTAAGCCTGGGTCAATACAATGTTTCCGCTATGCACAATTTATCTTGTTGACTTTTATTTACCTTATATGGCTTTTTATGCTACAGTCTTAAAAATAGAATGAAACCCAGAAGTAATTTTATAGAATAAATTCCCTCTTAAGTCAGAAGTAAAGTTACATCAAAATCTGGCAATAACTGTATGAATTAATTGACAACTGAGTGCTACCATTCCCCTTGTCTAAGGGATATGTCTTTAACTCTTTATATAGCTGGATACTGTTAGCACAGATTGGACAGTAAGCCTGTGCAGGGATTTTATTTAAGCATCAATACAAGTAGTTATGAAAGCAGACCTGCTAGGACTTGACAGGTCCTCTTTAAGTTTTCAGTTGTGCACTTTCCTCTTAGGTGACAGATGCGGGTAGAAATGTCATACAGACTAGAACCTGTGCACTAATCTTCATTCACAGTCTAACACCACAAGAGAACTGCAGTATTGACAAGCATAACTGTATTTATCTTATAATGCATCCCCCTTTTCTGTCGACATTTACCTCTCAGGTAACATTTTATAAGCATCCATCAGTAGGACAGTATTACAGTAAGAAATGCTTGTATAAGCCACCGTTTCTAGATTTCACCATCTTTTTAGATAGCAACATTTTAACTGAGCCAAACGGCAATGGTCTTCCTTTTCTAAACACTAGATTACATCATTTAATTTTCTGTTGCAGACGTACTAACTGCATGCAAAATTTGGCTTGATTGATGCAAAAGAAAAAGTACGGTGATGGTATGGAGATGTCAAAATCTAGAAAGCAGCATATAACTGCAGATTTTTTGTTCACCTATCCAGATGTAAAAATAAATGTAAATAAATAAGTTATAGTTACCCCAATGTCAGCCAAAAAAAATTATGTTTTGAAATGCAGAGATGAACTGAAAAATTGCTACTACTTTATGGGTGTGTTCACATGTCATTAATTTGCTGTAGATTATGTTCCAGATTTTAGTTCAGATCTGCAGTAGATTTCACCGTTTTAATTGAATTCAAATTGAATGGCTGAGATCTGCAGCAAATCAGCTGCGTGTAAAAGCATCCTTAGCTACCACATCTAACTGGTAAACACTGCAGCCTATGCAAGACTTAAAGGGCAATAAAAATGAAACCATCAAATAAGATAATTTAACAATAGAAACATTTCAATGTAGAGGGCAGTATTACATGCCAGACATAAATAATATCGTAATAAATACTATTAGCTATCTCTGTAAAAAATTATACATAGGATGCACAAAATGACACCTACACATATCGTCAGACTAAATACTGTCATATTTTAAAAAGTTTCTTTTAGGACAATCTGTATTGGAGCTTTACTAAAAAAAAGCTAATGTAATGAAATGTTTCTTTTTCTGTTCTTTAATTTTTCTAAGTGTTACACTCAAAATGTCTCCTACAAGCTGCAAGTGAACCTGTGGACCACCAAGATATTGCGAATAGACATGGACTTCAAGACACTGGATCCAAAACAAGTATATGAGGAGAGGAGAACCCTACTCACAAATACGCACTGAAGAAGAGAAACACCATGATGCTCTTAATGGAGTCGGGAGTTATGTCAAGTATTTTTTGGTCTTATGAGGTTTTTTTAAAATATTTGTAATAAACTAAAAGATTGATCCTTATCTCATTTCTTTGCAGGGCAGAAGGCAACATTCCAGCTAGATAGCCTAAATAAAAAAGCAGGAAGATGTGTAATAACTGGATTTTAGCAACAAAGCCGATGAAGTTGACTTGATTCAAGAGGATCAATTTGCTCCCTCGATATTTGTGGCCATGACTGCACAGTTTTGGCCACAGTACAGAAAGACCTAAAGCTACCAATATGGAGGAAACCTACCTGAAGTGGCTCTCACCGGCCAACCCAATAGAGAGGCAAACTTAATGGGGAGTCAGCAACTTAAATAAAGATTTAACTCTTCATGCCCAGGGGTGTTTTGTGCCCACAGCTAAAATTAACTTTTTGGAATGCTGCTTTCTAAAAGGCGAGTTTGTCAGATTCTTAGTAGAGATGAGCGAGCATACTCGCTAAGGCAAACTACTCGAACGAGTAGTGCCTTATTCGAGTACCTGCCCGCTCGTCTCTTAAAATTCGTCTGCCGGCGAGGGTGAGCGGTGAGTTGCGGGAGTGAGTGGGGGGAGAGAGTGAGAGAGAGATCTCTCCTCCATTTCTCCCCGCTCTCCCCCGCAGCTCCCCATTCACGAGCGCCGGCAGCCAAATCTTTAGAGACGAATGTGTATTTGTGCGCTGTCCACTGTGAATTGTGCCCATTAATCTCTGGCACAACTCGCATTTAGATATGTAAATAAACCCTTAGAATTTATATCTCTTACATTTTTGACATTGTTTGAATCCACTTCTGGCTTTGGGTGCATCAAAAGAGGTGTAGGGGCACATGACAAGAGCATTGTTCTTCCTCTTTACGAGTCACTGATTAGACCACACATGGAATATTGTGTATTGTTTTGGGCATTGGTACTGAAGAAGGACATATCAGAGCTTGAGCAGGTACAAAGGCGGGCAACTAAGTTAATAGATGGAATGGGTGGACTACAATACCCAGAGGTGTTATCAAAATTGGGGTTAGTAACTTTAGAAAAAAGATGGCTGAGGGTGACCTAATAACTATGCAAAAATATATCAGGAGACCATAAAGAGATCTTTTCCACGATTTATTTATACTCAGGACTGTGACTGTAGCAAGGGGACATTCTCTATGTATAGAGGACAGAATATTTCTACACAGACATAGAAGGGGTTATTTACTGTAAGAGCAGTGAGACTATGGAACTCTGTGTCTGAGGATATGATGATAGCACTATAATGTTTGTAATAGTTCAAGAGAGGCCTGGATGCCTTTCTTGAGTGTATAATTACTACATGCAATAGTCACTGATTACTGATTGGAATCTAAAAGGAATTTTTATCCCCTAATATGAGGAAAATTGGCTTCTACCTCATTGAAGGTTTTTTTGCCTTCCTCTAAGTCAACATAGAGGTTGAACTGGGTGGACATATATATTTCAGCCTTATACACTGTTACTGTGTTGATTACTTATTTTCATTGAGGGGTATATTTTCTTACAATACTACTTGAGTGTTTGTCACCTGGTTGAATCAAGGGGTTCCCAATACCTGTTAATTGTTTGCTCTGGGATTTAGCTTTATATTTGCATGTACAATTTATGGAAACAAAAGGCTACAGTTTAACCCCTTGAGTGGCAGGTTTCCTACCACCCTGTCGTGCCCACCAGGGCAGGTTTTTTAAAATGGTCTAATCATTGAATTTCAACTAGTTTTGCAGTTGCGTCTCAAGAGCCATAACTTTTTCATTTTTCCATTGACATGGCCATATAAGGGCTTGTTTTTTGCGGGACAAGTTGTGATTTTTTAAACAGGGGGGAGGAAAAAAAGAAATGGGGAAAAAAGAAAAAAGGGGCCATGTCATTAAGGGGTTAAATAATGTATTAACTTCCTTCTCTGGGTCATTACGACGCACATGGATACCACATGTGTGATTGTATTTTTGATTTTTTACAAAGTAAAGGGAGACAAGTGTTTTTTTTTACTTTTTTAATAATTTTTTTTACTTTTTTTTTTTTAATTTTTTAAAATTTTTTTATTTTTTTTTTGTCCCTTTAGGGGACTTCCACAGGGACCCATCAGGACCCCTGATCACATTCCAGGGGTCCGATGGTGACAGCCCTTTACATGCTGCAGTGACAGCCCTTTACATGCTGCAGTCACATAGACTGCAGCATGTAAAGGGTTAACACAGCAGAGATCGGAGGTTTTCTCTGATCTCTGCTGTAAGAGCTAGTACCTAGCTGTCCTCTGACAGCTAACAACCAGCTCTCCCTGCCACAGAGACCGTCGCTTGCTTCTGACAAGCCGATGGTCTCTATGGCAACCTGTAAACAAAGCAGGACATTGCCGACATGTCTGCAATATCTTCTGCTGGTTTTTCAAAGCCCTTGCACTGCTCTGTGTGGGTCTGTGCAGGCAGAGCACACTGTCACAGCTTGTGGCATTGTGCTCTGCAGCTCCCAAAGTGATACATAGCCCGGAAATCTTCCGGGCTATGTTGCTATGAGCAGTGGAGCTCCTCACGGAACTTTTCCGGGCGTGCCACTCAAGGGGTTAAGAAGTTCCTGGTACAGTGCAGTGCTTATGGTTCCTACTATGACTTATTGCTCAGATCCTGAGGAAGTGAATCCTCCCGACACAATACTTCTATTTTTTACTGTTGGCATGATGTTCTACTCATGGAATAGTTTATTTGCCTTATAAAAAGACACAGAAGGATCTGTTCTGTCCAAAGTTTCAGTCTTTACACTGTCCGCAGAACATCATCCTTTTGCAAATGTCAGACAAGCCATACTTTTGCTCTCTCGTAAGATTCCTGTTTTTTTACACTCTTATTTCCTGTAAAGTCTAGAACACAGACCTTAAGAGAAGCAAGAGAGGTTTAATAGAAGGCAAAATAATCACACTATGAGCAAATAGGTGAGACAATGATCACAGCTTTGCTGACAGACATGAACATATATTTTAATGGTTCATAAATAAATTAGTAAAAACTCATTTTATTTTTCTTTCCAACTTGGATAAAACTATTAGACATTAAAAAAAATTCCTACAAAATAACATCCCAAAAAGTACCAATAGGGGACACTAAGCCTAGCAATCCCCATCTATGTGCTATGTAGTTAGATTATATCAGCTCTCAAGTCCTGGATAAAGATGGCTGTACCACCTCTCTGATTACCTGATGTACATAGAATCATAGAAGAATCATAGATTGGTAGAGTTGGAAGGGACCTCTAGGGTCATCGGGTCGAACTCCCTGCTCAGTGCAGGATTTACTATGATTTACTAAATCATCCCACTGTGCATTAGTATGCATCATTAGTCTAAGACACTACACCTGTTTTGATTGGCAAGCACTGCCCACGTGAGCAGCTCTTGAAATTGGGTATCAGATGTCAAATACAGCTTATACCAGCTGTGTAAGGAGCTGGTTCATCTCTGGATCTTGCTCCATAAAAACCACACACACCCAGGACATACTTTTACGCCCTGGGGCACTAAAGTGTTAATTGTAAAACAATGATCCAAACCATAAAGAATCTCATTTATCAAAACTGTCTAAAAGAAAAGCTGTCGTTGTTGAATATGGCAAAACACTACATCACAGCTTTCATTTTATCAGAGCAGTTTCATAAATGAAAGCTCCATTATAATTGGTTGCCATAGGCAACAGAGACAGTTTTTATTCTAGATTGTTTTCATAAATGGCTATTTTTAAATGGCTGAAAGAAAACTAATCTTTGTAGTTATATTGGATTAAACACTTTCTGCTACTACCCCATATATTAACACCTAACCCTCTACTTACTTCAATAAAGCTGGCCAGTGACTATATAAGGTCCAAATTGGGCAATGCAGAGCCAAATACCAATGGCTTCTGATGGTGAGCAGTATTCATCACTTTAACGTTTTTAATAATCCAGACAGGAAAGATGAAAAGGCGGCACTCCTTAGAATTAAAAGCAGCACTTTATTACATATCAAAAAATAGCAGGTCCAAAACCAGGACACGGTGCACAAAAGATGCTTTATTAAGCTTTCAAGGCTTGCCTCTGTTAAGGCCTTCAAGGCTTGATAAAGAGCATGTGATGCAAAACAGCCGTCGCCTATTTTTTGTACACCGTGTCCTGGTTTTGCAATCCAATTATTTTGTTCTAGACATTCCAAAAAACACACCAAATCACATTCTTGTACAGCGTTTAGCGCTGCTTTTTTAGCACAGCGCTAAACGCAGTACAACGCTCCCATTCAATTCAATGGGGCTGCTCACACAAGTGTTTGCAGCCCTGCGTCGCCCATTGAAATGAATGGGCAGTGGTTTCAGCGCTGCTGAAACTGCGGCACAACTTAGTACTGTGTTTTTGGCAGTGCTAACCACCCTAGCTAAACTACCTGAGGGGGAAAAAAAATCAATACTCACCTTTCAGGTGCCATCAGGGTCCCTACTGCTGCTTTCAGAGCTTCTGGATGGCTGCTGGGTGCTTGTCAAGCCGGCAAAGCATCTATTGCTAGTGACAGGGATTAAATTCTCCACCTCCCATGCAGAGATTGCTCTGATTGGCTGAGTCGGCTGAGTGACAGCCAGCTCAGCCAATTCTAGCCAGCGCTGTATGTTCCAATCACAGTCATTCATCCATGAATGGCTGTAATTGGAGCAATCCATGAATGGCTGTGTCTGGACAGTGAGGTCACGCGGGCCTGCGGCTGCTGGCGAATCTGGCAGCAGGCACCATAGGAAGAGGTGCAATTCTATGCTGAAGAATCGGCGAAAGTGGAAATCGGCAAAACAAGAAGGCGACAAAAGTAGAGGTATGACTGTATTTGATATTCTTTAATGCAGACTGAAGCACCCTTGAGTTACCATACAGAGTCGCGGTCAGCGATGGTCATCCATTGGCAAATGCCATTTGCCTCTTTTCATCAAAGTTGGATTTTTTTTAATATACTTTATTGAACTTCTCTTCATTTATGTAGAGTTTAATGCTTCATGAAAACTTATGGCTAATCATAAAATAACAAAAAGAATGCTCGAAAACATAAGCCAGATAAGTGCATTGACATTTCTGTGCTACTTACATCACAAGAAAAGTCATATGCAGGAGCAGATAAAGTAACAGCTTTTATTTTACCAATGCACTGATAAAAAAGGGTAAAGGTCCTTTGCTGTACCCATAAAACATGATTCAATTGATGTAATCCACAGACAGTTAGCTTGAGAACATCCATTGGGAAATGTACAATGTTTAAAAGGTATTTGCAAAGCCGGAGGCAAAAGAGACTTTCATGTTCCTGATGATTGTAGTGTCATGACCATAAACAATCAGGTGAGAATAGAGGTGTTTACTGTATCATTTTTATAACCTATGTGAAGGTACAAGGTTCAATGCCACATCGTTAATGGAAAACATCATGTAACCCCTCGAGACCTGAAAACATTTACTGTAAAATCTCCAGTGTCGTATAAGTGCTTTCTGAGGATGTTAATTCATAAAATGGTGTTCATTGAAGATATTTTAAAAATGATGCTATAATGTTAGTAAGATGAAAACTTGCTGAAAAGTGATAGCTGTAGTAACTAGTATTAATGAACAATAGTCCCTACAAAGATATTGAAATATATTTTGTGAAGAGGACTGCCATGGCAACAGCACGCAAAAAAAATTTGCTATCAGAAATATACATACCTATAATAAAAACACTAACCACATTAAATAATGCAAGGTTCTTGGTATATAATTTGATCAAATCCTATTGGCCCATCTACCAACGTCCAGGTGACCAAGCTTTCAGATGGGTGCTAATGCTAATACCAGGTGGTTTAATCTTAACCTTATGCTACTCTCTTGGGACTAAGCCTACAAATAAAACAAAGAAGGGTAGGATACCATTTATATGGTCCAATAGGAGGGACAGAATGTCAATAGATGGTCATGCACCTACAGCGCTGTGACATTCTGCTTCTCCGTCTGTTTTTTCTTTGGTACTATTTAATGTACCATATAATGTACTGAAAAATTCTAAGTGGAGTAAAATGAAAAAAAAACGTCACTCCACCATCTTTTGGTGCGTCTTATTTCTACGGCGCACAAACTGCAACAAAAAATGATAACTTTATTCTGTGGGTCAGTACAATTACTACGATACCAAACTTATATAGGTTTTTTTTGCTGTACTACTTTTATATTATTTTTTCAAAGACATTTAATTTTTTTAAATTATTTTTTGCTGCCATCTTCTGTAGGCAATAATTTTTTTATCTTTCCATCAACATAATTGTGCAAGGGCTCATTTTGTGCGGTATGTCCTGTAGTTTCCGTTGTTACCATTTTGGTCGCCTTTTATTGCATTTTTTCTTAGGGTGACCAAAAAAGTGTATTTCTGGCATTATTAATTTTTTTTTTTCGGCCGACGTTGACCGCGTGGGGTAAATAATGCATTACTTTGATATATCAGACTTTTATGGATGCAGCGATACCAAATATGTATTTTCGTTTTTTTATTTAGATTCTTTCATTGTAAATATGGCATTTTACTTTTATTACTTTTTTTTAACAATTAGTAAAATGTTATTATTAGAGATGAGCGAGCACCAAAATGCTCAGGTGCTCGTTACTCGGGACGAAATTTTCGCAATGCTCGAGGATTCGTTAGGCATAAGGCAGGCGAGGGGCTACATGTTGGGCTGCATCTCAAGTTCACAGGTCCCACTATTAAGCCACAATACCGGCAAGAGTGGGCCCCC
Organism: Eleutherodactylus coqui; assembly: GCF_035609145.1. NCBI lineage: Eukaryota > Metazoa > Chordata > Amphibia > Anura > Eleutherodactylidae > Eleutherodactylus > Eleutherodactylus coqui. Next base: position 229,660,222 of record NC_089837.1, on the reverse strand, counting down.
CCCCCCAACAACTTTTACTTCTGAAAAGCCCTCATTAGCATGGCATACCTTAGCTAAGCACCACACTACCTACAACAAAGCACAATCACTGCCTGCATGACACTCCACTGACACTTCTCCTGGGTTACATGCTGCCCAACCCCCCTCCCCCCTGCACGACGCAGTGTCCACAGCGCACACCAAACTGTCCCTGCGCAGCCTTCAGCTGCCCTCATGCCACACCACCCTCATGTCTATTTATAAGTGCGTCTGCCATGAGGAGGAACTGCAGGCACACACTGCAGAGGGTTGGCACGGCTAGGCAGCGACCCTCTTTAAAAGGGGTGGGGCGATAGCCCACAATGCTGTACAGAAGCAATGAGAAATATAATCCTGTGCCACCGCCATCAGGAGCTGCACACGTGGGCATAGCAATGGGGAACCTATGTGCCACACACTATTCATTCTGTCAAGATGTCTGCATGCCCCAGTCAGACTGGTAATATGTACCTTAACAGTAACCGCGTTGGTGGTAATGTGGTGGTGACTGTGGACCTAGTAGCGCGGTTGTATTTTGTTGGTTTTCGGAATGTGGCCAGGATTAAGTGGGCCGTGGCGGGGGGATGGTGGGGGGGCTCTCTTGTTGTGTCAGTAAAGGTGAAATTCTTGGACTGCCACCAGACGAACCAATGCAAAGGCATTTGCCAAGAATGTTTTCATTGCTGGAGGAGGAGGGGGATGTTTTTGAGGCACTACGTGTCCTCTCCACGTGTCCGTGGTTATATGCACCTTAACAGTAACCGCGTTGGTGGTAATGTGGTGGTGACTGCGGACCTAGTAGCGCGGTTTTATTTTGTTGGTTTTCGGAATGTGGCCAGGATTAAGTGGGCCGTGGCGGGGGATGTTTTTGAGGCACTACGTGTCCTCTCCACGTGTCCGTGGTTATATGCACCTTAACAGTAACCGCGTTAGTGGGAAATGGCCTCGCCGCCATCATGTCTTTGGGAAGCTTCTGTTTCCACACCCCAGAGACATACCATTAGCAGCGGTATAGGCAGAGCCCATAATTCGTAACATTTCAGCCGTAGCATTAGGACAGGCCCCACTAACATATCACTAGCAGCATTATAGGGGGAGCACAGTATTAGTTCCATTTCAGTAATAGTAGCAATTAAGACAGGCCCCAGTTACAATTCCGAAGCAGCAGTATAGTGGGAGTGCAGTCTTCGTTCCATTTCAGTAATAGTAGCACTCAAGACAGGCACCAGTAACAATTCCGAAGCAGCAGTATAGTGGGAGCGCAGTCTTCATTCCATTTCAGTAATAGTAGCACTCAAGACAGGCCCCAGTAACAATTCCGAAGCAGCAGTATAGGAGGAGCATAGTCTAAGTTCCATTTAAGTAATAGTAGCAGCCTACACAGGCCCCAGGAACAATTCCGAAGCAGCAGTATAGTGGGAGCGCAGTCTTAGTTCCATTTCAGTAGCTGCAGTATAGCCAAGGCCCAAGTTACATTTATGTAGCTAAAGTGTAGGCCAACCCCACACACCTTTCTGTACCATGAGTGCAGGCGAAGAACATAGAAATTGCTATGATTACACTGTAGGTGAGGGCCCAAAAAAATTGGTGTACCAACAGTACTAATGTACCTCAGTAAAAATTGGCCATGCCCAACCAAGATGGCAGGTGAAACCCATTAATCGCTTTGGTTAATGTGGCTTAAGTGGTAACTAGGCCTGGAGGCAGCCCAGTTTAACGAAAAATTGTTTCAAGTTAAAGTTCCAACGCTTTTCAGAGCATTGAAACGTATAAAACATTTTTAGAAAAATTAGATGAGTGAGCCTTGTGGCCCTAAGAAAAATTGCCCGTTCAGCGTGATTACGTGAGGTTTCAGGAGGAGGAGCAGGAGGAGGAGGAGGAATATTATACACAGATTGATGAAGCAGAAATGTCCCCGTTTTGGATGGTGAGAGAGAACATAGCTTCCATCCGCGGGTGCAGCCTACGTATTGCTTACGTATCGCTGCTGTCCGCTGGTGGAGAAGAGAAGTCTGGGGAAATCCAGGCTTTGTTCATCTTGATGAGTGTTAGCCTGTCGGCACTGTCGGTTGACAGGCGGGTACGCTTATCTGTGATGATTCCCCCAGCCGCACTAAACGCCCTCTCCGACAAGACGCTAGCCGCAGGACAAGCAAGCACCTCCAGGGCATACAGCGCTAGTTCAGGCCACGTGTCCAGCTTCGACACCCAGTAGTTGTAGGTGGCAGAGGCGTCACGGAGGACGGTCGTGCGATCGGCTACGTACTCCCTCACCATCCTTTTACAGTGCTCCCGCCGACTCAGCCTTGACTGGGGAGCGGTGACACAGTCTTGGTGGGGAGCCATAAAGCTGTCCAGGCCCTTAAAGACTGTTGCACTGCCTGGGCTGTACATGCTGCTCGATCTCCGCACCTCCCCTGCTACCTGGCCCTCGGAACTGCGCCTTCTGCCACTAGCGTTGTCAGATGGGAATTTTACCATCAGCTTGTCCGCCGGGGTCCTGTGGTATAGCAACACTCTCGAACCCCTTTCCTCTTCGGGAATGAGAGTGGGAAGGTTCTCCTTATAGCGTGGGTCGAGCAGTGTGTACACCCAGTAATCCGTAGTGGCCAGAATGCGTGTAACGCGAGGGTCACGAGAAAGGCATCCTAACATGAAGTCAGCTATGTGTGCCAGGGTACCTGTACGCAACACATGGCTGTCTTCACTAGGAAGATCACTTTCAGGATCCTCCTCCTCCTCCTCAGGCCATACACGCTGAAAGGATGACAGGCAAGCAGCAGGGGCACCGTCAGCAGTGGGCCAAGCTGTCTCTTCCCCCTCCTCCTCATCCTCCTCATGCTCCTCCTCCTCCTCCTGAATGCGCTGAGATATAGACAGGAGGATGCTCTGACTATCCAGCGACATACTGTCTTCCCCCGCCTCCGTTTCCGAGCGCAAGGCATCTGCCTTTACGCTTTGCAGGGAACTTCTCAAGATGCATAGCAGAGGAATGGTGACGCTAATGATTGCAGCATCGCCGCTCACCACCTGGGTAGACTGCTCAAAGTTTCCAAGGACCTGGCAGATGTCTGCCAACCAGGCCCACTCTTCAGAAAATAATTGAGGAGGCTGACTCCCACTGCGCCACCCATGTTGGAGTTGGTATTCCACTATAGCTCTACGCTGCTCATAGAGCCTGGCCAACATGTGGAGCGTAGAGTTCCACCGTGTGGGCACGTCGCACAGCAGTCGGTGCACTGGCAGATTAAAGCGATGTTGCAGGGTGCGCAGGGTGGCAGCGTCCGTGTGGGACTTGCGGAAATGTGCGCAGAGCCGGCGCACCTTTACGAGCAGGTCTGACAAGCGTGGGTAGCTTCTCAGAAAGCGCTGAACCACCAAATTAAAGACGTGGGCCAGGCATGGCACGTGCGTGAGGCTGCCGAGCTGCAGAGCCGCCACCAGGTTACGGCCGTTGTCACACATGACCATGCCCGGTTGGAGGCTCAGCGGCGCAAGCCAGCGGTCGGTCTGCTCTGTCAGACCCTGCAGCAGTTCGTGGGCCATGTGCCTCTTATCTCCTAAGCTGAGTAGTTTCAGCACGGCCTGCTGACGCTTGCCCACCGCTGTGCTGCCACGCTGCGCGACACCGACTGCTGGCGACGTGCTGCTGCTGACACTTCTTGATTGCGAGACAGAGGTTGCGGAGGAGGGGAGGAGGAGGGTGCTTTAGTGGAGGAAGCATACACCGCCGCAGATACCAGCACCGAGCTGGGGCCCGCAATTCTTGGGGTGGGTAGGACGTGAGCGGACCCAGGCTCTGACTCTGTCCCAGCCTCCACTAAATTCACCCAATGTGCCGTCAGGGAGATGTAGTGGCCCTGGCCGCCTGTGCTTGTCCACGTGTCCGTTGTTAAGTGGACCTTGGCAGTAACCGCATTGGTGAGGGCGCGTACAATGTTGCGGGAGACGTGGTCGTGCAGGGCTGGGACGGCACATCGGGAAAAGTAGTGGCGACTGGGAACTGAGTAGCGCGGGGCCGCCGCCTCCATCATACTTTTGAAGGACTCCGTTTCCACAACCCTATACGGCAGCATCTCAAGGCTGATAAATTTGGCTATGTGGACGGTTAACGCTTGAGCGTGCGGGTGCGTGGCGGCGTACTTGCGCTTGCGCTCAAACACTTGCGCTAGCGACGGCTGGACGGTGCGGTGCGAGACATTGGTGGATGGGGCCGAGGACAGCGGAGGTGAGGGTGTGGGTGCAGGCCAGGAGACGGTTAGTGCCTGTGTCCTCAGAGCGGGGTTGGATCTCAGTGGCAGGTTGGGGCACAGGGGGAGAGGCAGCGGTGCAAACCGGAGGCGGTGAACGGCCTTCGTCCCACCTTGTGGGGTGCTTGGCCATCATATGTCTGCGCATGCTGGTGGTGGTGAGGCTGGTGGTGGTGGCTCCCCGGCTGATCTTGGTGCGACAAAGGTTGCATACCACTGTTCGTCGGTCGTCAGGCGTCTCTGTGAAAAACTGCCAGACCTTAGAGCACCTCGGCCTCTGCAGGGTGGCATGGCGCGAGGGTGTGCTTTGGGAAACACTTGGTGGATTATTCGGTCTGGCCCTGCCTCTACCCCTGGACACCGCACTGCCTCTTGCAACCTGCCCTGCTGCTGCCCGTGCCTCCCCCTCTGAAGACCTGTCCTGTGTAGGCGTTGCACACCAGGTGGGGTCAGTCACCTCATCGTCCTGCTGCTCTTACTCCGAATCCTCTGTGCGCTCCTCCCTCGGACTTACTGCCCTTACTACTACCTCACTGCAAGACATCTGTGTCTCATCGTCATCGTCCTCCTCACCCACTGAAAGGTCTTGAGACAGTTGCCGGAAGTCCCCAGCCTCATCCCCCGGACCCCGGGAACTTTCGAATGGTTGGGCATCAGTGACGATAAACTCCTCTGCTTGGAGAGGAACCACTGCTGCCCAATCTGAGCAGGGGCCCGAGAACAGTTCCTGGGAGTCTTCCCACTCCTGAGCATGTGTCATTGTAGTGGAGTGAGGAGGCTGGGAGGAAGGAGGAGTAGCAGCCAGAGGATTTGGATTTGCAGCACTGGACGGCGCAGAACTGTGGGTGGATGATAGCTTGCTCGAAGCACTTTCTGCCATCCACGACAGGACCTGCTCACACTGCTCATTTTCTAATAAAGGTCTCCCGCGTGGACCCATTAATTGGGCGATGAATGTGGGGACGCCAGAAACGTGCCTCTCTCCTAATCGCGCAGCAGTCGGCTGCAATACACCTTGATCAGGAGCTCGCCCTGTGCCCACACCCTCACTTGGGCCTACGCGTCCTCTGCCACGTCCACGTCCACGTCCTCTAGGCTTACCCCTACCCCTCAGCATGCTGTATTACCAGTGATTTCCCAGGCAGGAAATAAATTGGCGCAAGCCTGCAGGACAAATACAATTTTTCCCTTTTTGGGAAACGGAGGGCCCACTGACTATATTCAATCAGATAAGATATGTGTTGCACAGAAATGCAGTTATATGAAGTGCAGCAGAGCGGAGACTTTTCACAGGCAGCAAATAAATTGGCGCAAGACTGCAGGACAAATACAATTTTTCCCTTTTTTGGAAACGGAGGGCCCACTGACTATATTCAATCAGATAAGATATGTGTTGCACAGCAATGCAGTTATATGAAGTGCAGCAGAGCAGTTACTTTTCACAGGCAGGAAATAAATTGGCGCAAGACTGCAGGACAAATACAATTTTTCCCTTTTTTGGAAACGGAGGGCCCACTGACTATATTCAATCAGATAAGATATGTGTTGCACAGAAATGCAGTTATATGAAGTGCAGCAGAGCGGAGACTTTTCACAGACAGCAAATAAATTGGCGCAAGACTGCAGGACAAATACAATTTTTCCCTTTTTTGGAAACGGAGGGCCCACTGACTATATTCAATCAGATAAGATATGTGTTGCACAGAAATGCAGTTATATGAAGTGCAGCAGAGCAGTTACTTTTCACAGGCAGGAAATAAATTGGTGCAAGACTGCAGGACAAATACAATTTTTCCCTTTTTTGGAAACGGAGGGCCCACTGACTATATTCAATCAGATAAGATATGTGTTGCACAGAAATGCAGTTATATGAAGTGCAGCAGAGCGGAGACTTTTCACAGACAGCAAATAAATTGGCGCAAGACTGCAGGACAAATACAATTTTTCCCTTTTTTGGAAATGGAGGGCCCACTGACTATATTCAATCAGATAAGATATGTGTTGCACAGAAATGCAGTTATATGAAGTGCAGCAGAGCAGTTACTTTTCACAGGCAGGAAATAAATTGGCGCAAGACTGCAGGACAAATACAATTTTTCCCTTTTTTGGAAACGGAGGGCCCACTGACTATATTCAATCAGATAAGATATGTGTTGCACAGAAATGCAGTTATATGAAGTGCAGCAGAGCGGAGACTTTTCACAGACAGCAAATAAATTGGCGCAAGACTGCAGGACAAATACAATTTTTCCCTTTTTTGGAAACGGAGGGCCCACTGACTATATTCAATCAGATAAGATATGTGTTGCACAGAAATGCAGTTATATGAAGTGCAGCAGAGCAGTTACTTTTCACAGGCAGCAAATAAATTGGCGCAAGACTGCAGGACAAATACAATTTTTCCCTTTTTTGGAAACGGAGGGCCCACTGACTATATTCAATCAGATAAGATATGTGTTGCACAGAAATGCAGTTATATGAAGTGCAGCAGAGCGGAGACTTTTCACAGGCAGCAAATAAATTGGCGCAAGCCTGCAGGACAAATACAATTTTTCCCTTTTTGGGAAACGGAGGGCCCACTGACTATATTCAATCAGATAAGATATGTGTTGCACAGAAATGCAGTTATATGAAGTGCAGCAGAGCGGAGACTTTTCACAGGCAGCAAATAAATTGGCGCAAGCCTGCAGGACAAATACAATTTTTCCCTTTTTGGGAAACGGAGGGCCCACTGACTATATTCAATCAGATAAGATATGTGTTGCACAGAAATGCAGTTATATGAAGTGCAGCAGAGCGGAGACTTTTCACAGGTAGCAAATAAATTGGCGCAAGACTGCAGGACAAATACAATTTTTCCCTTTTTGGGAAACGGAGGGCCCACTGACTATATTCAATCAGATAAGATATGTGTTGCACAGAAATGCAGTTATATGAAGTGCAGCAGAGCAGTTACTTTTCCCAGGCAGGAAATAAATTGGCGCAAGACTGCAGGACAAATACAATTTTTCCCTTTTTTGGAAACGGAGGGCCCACTGACTATATTCAATCACTAATATATGTCTTCTGGCCCTGCCTACACAATTCTCTCCCTGTAGTATTACTGCAAGGCGCAATGCTCTGCAGACAGCCGATTTTGAAAAGAAAAAAACATGCAACACTGCTAACAGCAGCCTGCACAGTACTGCACACGGATAGATGTGGCCCTGAGAAGGACCGTTGGGGTTCTTGAAGCCTACACTCACTCCTAACACTCTCCCTACCTAACCACCACTTCTGTCCCTGTAGTATTACTGCAAGGCGCAATGCTCTGCAGACTGCCGATTTTGAAAAAAAAAAATTTGTGCAACACTGCTAACAGCTCCCTCCACAGTACTGCACACGGATAGATGTGGCCCTGAGAAGGACCGTTGGGGTTCTTGAAGCCTACACTCACTCCTAACACTCTCCCTACAGCAGCACCAGCAGCAGCACTTTCCCTCAGCTAACTCACAAGGCATCTGAGGCGAGCCGCGGGAGGGGCCGACTTTTATACTCAGGTGACATCTGATCTCCCCAGCCACTCACAGCAGGGGGGTGGTATAGGGCTTGAACGTCACAGGGGGAAGTTGTAATGCCTTCCCTGTCTTTCAATTGGCCAGAAAAGCGCGCTAACGTCTCAGAGAGGAAACTGAAAGTAACCCGAACACCGCGTGGTGCTCGTTAAGAGTAACGAGCATCCCGAACACCCTAATATTCGCACGAATATCAAGCTCGGACGAGTACGTTCGCTCATCTCTAGTTATTATTTTTTTTACTTTTTTTAAGCCCCCTTAGGGGACTACAACTTGCGATGCTTTCATCACTCCTGCAATATTATCTAATGCCATAGCATTTTATATATATCAGTGATTAATTTCAAGAACTATATATAACATTTAAGAATGCAACATAAGATCCCATTTCAGGTTCATGCTAAATGGTGTAATTGTATGAAAATACAGTATCCAATAGCTTTTACATTTGAGAAGCAACTACTTACAATTTTCGCCCCATTTGTGAATTTTGACTTTTTCAATGGCCATGACCCTGAAATACCTTATAGAACGATCATGACATTTAATAAAGTGTTGAGAAGCGCCAGACAGTACAATCTCGTACATTCACATTATCAGACAAATGTCCCAAAACACGGACCTTTAATTTCCTTGATGTGCATCTAATGTAACTCAAGTTACAGTGGATGCACATATGATTTATCGCAAAATCCATGCTACGATTAATATTATCTTTGATGAAAAATTGTTAAATCCTAGAAGTATTTGTAAAAAAAAAACAGATAGGATTCCACGAAATGGCAAGAACGTTAAGGATGTTTATTGCAACCAAAAATCCCTCATCATGTAACCACATTTTTGTAATATTGCTATTGGAACTTGGAGATAACTTATCGTCTAGTATCTGTACTTTTCTATAAACCTTACAACCACTTTGTAACATATCACGCTATTTTGTATCATAGAGATGCTTTAAAACAATTTATTTAGTCTGATAAAATAGCTGACTATATTGTAAAACTGTTTTATTATAAATATTACCGCTCTCAACATTTTTTGATATTACTTTTGTGAAAAAGTGATGAATGTGATTTTTTTATTGGCAATATTAGCCCTTTCTAGCATCCAGTTGTGGTATGCAGTTTTTTCAAATGAGTGTTAATCTAATGTAGTTCTTGTGAAAAATTCTGATGTAAACAATGCCGAGCTCTTATACATTCGCCCAGTAGCATCAATTTGATGGTATGAGCAGAATAGCTCAGTGCTGGTGGGAGGCTGTGTGGTAGATGGAGGCTCAGTACTGGTGGGAAGCTGTGTGGTAGTTGGAGCATCAGTGCTGGTGGGGGCGGTGTGGTAGATGAAGGCTCAGTGGTCGTGTTAGGCTGTGTGGTAGATGGTGGCTCAGTGCTGGTGGGGTGCTGTGTGGTAGATGAAGGCTCAGTGCTGTTGGGAGGCAATGTAGTAGATGAAGACTCAATAGTCATGGGAGGTTGTGTGGTAGATGCTGACTCAGTGCTGGTGGGTGGCTGTGTGTCATAATAGAACCTTTATGACAGCATGGCCATAACCCCATTGTTACCATGCAGCGCGGCGCGGGGTCCCGCGGTCAGTGCGCCGCTCCGGCGTCCTGGAACTGTGACATCTGGGCTCTAGGGCACCGCCCGCATCCCTTCCTCTCTCTTGTGCTTGAGTGGGGGAGTTGGCTCCTCCCACTATCCACCCCTGGGCGGAGTCTTTCGTTTATAAGGCTGGCAGTGACCTGAGCTCACTGCCAGTTATTGGTTCTGTTAGCCTCTAGTCAGTTCTGTCTGCAGCCTGTCTCAGTCAGTACTAGTTGCTAGTCAGTCTCCTTCTAGTTTGCCTTTAGCTCAGTCTGCTCCTGTTTGGCCATTCCATCTGCCTTTTCTGTCGGCATTCTGTCCCCCGTTAGTTAGTGGTATCCTTGTAGTCGCCAGGTCCCTAGCCAGGATAGGGACCGCCGTCCAGTTGTCCACCTGGGGTTAGCCAGGGTCGAGGCAAGTAGGCAGGGACAGTGGGGTCCGGGAAGTTCAGGGCACCTCACCTGGCGCTCGGGGGATCAGAGTGCCGTAACACCCATACTGTGTACATATGGGTATGTATGTACACACACTTCCCTCCCACACACACACACACATTTCCACCCCCTCCCCTCAGGGGTAATGGGGCTGTCTTATCCCCCCAAATTCGTCCCCATGGGATGTGTTATATATGTACTAAGATTGGTTGAAATTGCTCGAGGCGTTCATGAGTTATGGTGGGACATATATACATCCTATTATAGATATAGATGAAGGATAACTAAAGGCCCATTTACACTGGATGAGTGTTGGGCAAACGATGTCTGATACTTGTCCCCACGTATACTCGCTCCCGTGCTGTCACACAGGAGTATGCTGGCTCTCTCACAGAGTGGTCAGCAGGTAGGCGGAGCTGCTGGAGGAGAGTTCTCTCCCCACCCCTCTTCATTAACTGTAAGCAGCGGTAGTTCAGTACTGAATGGCTGCTGTTTACACTGAACAATCAGAAGCTTCTTCAGTCTGTAACTTGCACACAGTGGGACAGATTAATATTGTTAAATAGTTAGACTAAACAGCGCAGTTGTTTTTTCTTTTTAATAAATTGAGCAAGAAAGGCTTGTTACAATGTCACAATTTTAAATAATGACAAAGTCTCATCAAAAGATAATTATAGCTTCAATGAAGTACCTACCCTAAAGAAATCCTGATCTTGTAAAGCAGAGTGGGTAAAATCTGCCAATCAAGAGGTTAAAGTCTTTAAACATATTTTTAAGTCTGTGTTAAGTAATGATATAGGGCAGAAGTTTCTAGGTCTATCTGCAATGTTTCCTGGTTTAGAGAGAATAATCATGGAGTGTAATATCTCTTTTAGAATTCTACCCATTGTTTGTAGATTGTTAAGAAGAGAAAAAATATAAGGGGATAAGGCAGACTGAAAAACTTTATAGTAATGGTTTGATAAACCATCAAGGTCAGGAGTTTTATGTGGTTTAAATGGCTTGATAGCACTATTGATTTCTGCTAGAGATATATGGGCAGATGATTGTAACTGCTGCTCTGACACCTTAGTTAGTGAAACAGAATTTAAAAAGTTATATATATCTCCACAGTAGTGGGTTGGGGAGTCAATCGATCGACTCCGATTATAAAGTGAAGCATAGTAATCGGCTATAGTATTCGCTATAGTTTGAGGGTTGAATATTTTTCATTTTGTGTGTTAAATCTAAGATATTTTACAGTTAGCCTCTCTAGATTTGAGCTATTTCTAGTTGATGTAACTGATCTTGGAGGTTACATATGTCTAATCTAGAGGAGCAGTATTTTGCTTTAATTGACTCAAGTATTTGAGAGATGTAATTTTAAGGCCTTAGTCACACGGGCTTTTTTTTCCCGCGATTTGCGGATCGCAATATGGATGCGCATCCGCGAATCGCGTGGCCAGGGCCAAAAAATCGCCTGAAAAAACTGCTCCTAGCCGTGTTTCAATAGAAACGGGCCAGAGCAGTGCAGCACTGTCCAGCGCATTGAATTCAATGGAGCCGGCAATAAAGCCGACTCCATTGAAAGCAATGCGCTGCGGGCGATCTCACGATGAATTTTCGGGAAGGGCTTAAATATATAAGCCCTTCCCTGCAATTCATCCAGAAATGTGTAAAAATAAAAAAAATATATATACTCACCTGGTCCCGGCGGACGGAGTTCAGCCGCGGCCGCCGGCAGTTCTCCTGAACTGCTCTCTGTAGTATTCAGCAGCCGGGGATTTAAAATCCCCGCCTGCTGAATGAGCTGCCTCTGATTGGTCACAGCCTGACCAATCAGAGGCAGCTCTCACTCACACCCATTCATGAATTCATAAATGGGTGAGTGAGTGCTGCCTCTGATTGGCTCAGCGCAGGGACCAATCAGAGGCAGCTCATTCAGCAGGCAGGGATTTTAAATCCCCGGCTGCTGAATACTACTCAGAGCAGTTCAGGAGAACTGCCGCCGGCCGCGGCTGAACTCCGTCTGCCGGGGCTAGGTGAGTATATATATTTTTTTGTTTTTACACATTTCTGGATGAAGTTCAGGGAAGGGCTTATATTTTTAAGCCCTTCCCGAAAATGCATCCCGCGCTCGCCGGCAGCCCATTGCTTTCAATGGAGCTGGTTGTATTGCCGGCTCCATTGAATTAAATGGGCAAACATCGTTCTTCTCTGCCACAGCTGTTACAGCTGTGGCAGAGAAGAATGATTTGTCTACTATATGTTCTCAATGGGGTCGGCGCTGCTGCCGCCGACCCCATTGAGCGCATATAGAGAAGAGAACAGGAATCGCAGATCGCAGATAGGTGCGATCTGCGATTTCTGTTCTATAATTTATCGGACGAGCGCATAAGAAGTGCTCATGTCTCCGATACCATTGCAAAGCAATGGTTTTATAAAATCGCCGGACGCATGCGCAAATCGCATGAAAAAACGCCCGTCTGACTGAGCAATAACTCTTTCTTCTATCGACAACTGCTAAGCTTATAAAATTTCTCCTAATATAAGCTTTATGAGCACGCCATATTGTGGATGGCTGCATTTCAGGTGTGTAATTCAGAAAAAAAAATCAAGGAGTAATGAGAAAGTTTTGGGCAAGTATTTAGAGGAATATAAAAAGTAATTGTTCCGTTTCTAGGCATTGTAGAGGTATTATTACATTTTTCAGAAATAATTCAAGAGATTGGCGCATGATCAAATTATACCAATTTTAGAAATTACTACGGTATATGTTAAAACAACTGATCAGGGAAGTATAGGTCTTGTGCATGTGTGAAAAAAGGTGTGTGTGTGTGATCATTCTTCAGGATTTTAGGCAGCATAAACTCCTGAATGATGATCATTGCAGTGGCAGTGTAAAGAGCAGCCATTCAGTACTGAACGGCCACTGCTTAAAGTGAATGGAGAGGGCCTGGGGGGGTGGGAGCGAGGAGTGAAATCTCCTGCAGCCGCCCCGCCTTCCTGCTGTGATTGATCCAGGGATACTCGCTCCTGTGTAACAGCACAGGAGCGAGTATGTGCGGGGACGAGTGTCGGGCATCGTTTGCCCAATATTCGGCCAGTTTAAATGGGCCTTTAGTGCATGCATTTCAGTAATGCAGGTATATGTACTGATTGGCTGGATTTTCCAGCCAATTGCATGCACTGCAGATAAAAACTGTCTGTGGTATTGTATGTTGAATCTGGTTTCAAGTTGCAATGGCCCATTGTGAACATTGTACCCTTAGGCCATTGTAACTTGAGGATCACTTTATTGCTCACCATAGAGACAACAGATTGATATTGCATTGTTATATTTAGTCTATGAACTACAAGTAAACTTAAATCCTTTATTCAGCGAATGTCATATTTCACTACACACTTCTATGAAGTAGAAATTAAATAATAAATCTGTCAATCCACAAAGGTCTGGATTTGTAACATGCCACCTAGGTCTGCAACCACCGTCTAGAGGAGTACAAAAGCTAAGATTTGCCTTCAAGCATTAATAGAAATATGATACATTCCAGATTGTTAGATAAACCAGTTTATGTTTAGATTGACTAATAATGGAAATTCTCCAGCATGTAAAAAAGACATACTGTAAATGCAAGGCTGGAGCGTCAAAATCATATGCAGTGACTTATTATGGTGACACTACAATTTTTATCCTTTGTATTGGTCACACCATTTATCCAGCCTTGCATCAAACAAGTCTTAGTTGCGTCTCTTTGCTTTTCTATATATTGCATTATTCTTGTTCATCCCATGATATGCCATAGAAGACAAGCAGCCGTTTTCTTTCATATCACAGCTTTACCATTCTGATTGGGTGCAGATTTTTTTTACGAATCCCACTTTAATCCCATTACAGACATAAGACATGAATACCAAAGCTTTTTCAAATAATCATTTACTGTGCAAATAACACAATCAGAATCTCTATTGACAAATCAGTGGCGTAAATTTATGGAATAAGTATAGAGCGCAAAACCCATAAATCATTCCTTCTATTGCATGTGACACATTACACAGTGTGGGATTGATGTGTAAAGAGGGCCTTAATAAACAATGCTTGATGGTATCTGTGGAGAATACATGATACTAGATGTCAGGGGACATAATTTTGTTTTCTACTAAATTTCTTGCTGTTTGGAATTAAATCCTTACAGTAAAGTGATGCTTTAAAAGGTGGACACGTCCTTGCTGTAACTAGCAACGGGGACAACAAATGCTCTCTATTTTTCTCTTGGACAATGCAGTCTATTCATCAAACAGGTTATATTATCTGAAAACACAACAAATCGTAATGTTATTCTATGACACCAGCCCATCAAGTATTTGGATTCTACTTCTGTTTTTCAAACGTGAACACAGGTTTGTGATGCATCAAACTGGTAGAGAAATTCACCAAACTGAGGAATGTAAATGTCATTTTATCTATTCTTATGTTAAATCAGTAAATTTTTCATATACACAGGCAATTTTTTTTATGATGGTGATATCCGAAACAAAACATGTTGATTATCCTCATTTCAAGGGAATGAAGCACACGTCATTGCAAATCTCAACCAACACCACCTAAACAAGCCACTTACTATCTACAAAGCAGGTGTTGGTGTCCTAGAACCTGTATGAAATCCTGTAGATCTAGGAACAAATTAATGAAAATTGTATGTAAAATCCAGTATTCCTGTGTCAAAATCTTTAATGTTTTATTCCTTCAATAGTGGTCAGCACAAGGGCAATTTATGCATTTTGAGTGTAGTGGCACTTAACCAAACTCTTTAGGTCAGATTCCGCATGTGAGTGGACAGCAATGGATTTCAGCTGTGAAACTGTGTACCTGACTAAACTGTACTGCAGATGACCGCGGAGACTTGTTTGTACTTCCCGTGCCATCGCTTAGCGATGACGTGGGTACTCGCAGCCCATACAAAATGTTAATTGCATATGGGCTGTGGGTCAGACGCCTCCATTGACATCAATGGAGGCCATATATGTGGATTCCGCGGCAAAATAGAACATGCTCTGATTTTTCTTCTGCCCACAAAATACGCAAATTGTATCTGCAAGTATGAAAGCAAAATCTAAACTGCATGCCTTTCAATGCCTGCATTTTACCACCGAAGGTCCTCAAGGGCGGCTATCTCGGAATCCGCTATACAAATCGAGTCGTAAGAGACTGGCCTTACTGAAACTACTCTCTTAGGAAATACATTGAAAATCAAAACAGACCAACAGTACATGACACAATCACATGGCATGCCACTGACAAGGAATTGCATTGAATGTGTATACCAACATTAGACATATGGTAACACTAGGAGAATCATAACATCAATGGATATACCCAAACTAGACTCATCTCCCCTATTATAGATTTACAGACGTAGTATTCCTTAACTTGTATAGTGTAGTGACTACATAGTTATCATAGCACGCCAACACTATCCGTGTAGCTTGACAGTCAATTCACAAAAATGGGCTGCGCAACTACCAAAAAGTGCTAAACAGTTTGTGGTAAACAGATACAGCATGTCCAAATATTTGCTTGGTGCCTGCTACATTTGTAAATTATCTATATCATAGATTGGCACAAGCAATTTTTCACAAAGACTGATGGTTCATGTAAAACATAATTGCAGCACGTGCTATTCTAGACTATTCATGGATAATGGACTACTTAATTTTAAACAGCAAACACATGGCATGCCCAATTTTTGAGCAGCCAACATGGACATGCCAATATGAATAAGCTTTTCAGGTGAATTCACATGTGGCATAAGTGTTGCAGAAATTTGTGTGACTGAACATCAGTTCTATTTATGTGAATAGTAGGTTTTAAGTAAAAAAAAAGTTATGCGCTCGTGGAAAAAGCAGTTAGGTCAAGCAAAATGTAGAAAGTGTCCATCCCGTAAGGGACGGAAAGCATATAAAATAGAATAGAATGGCACTTACTCAAAAGGAGGGGGGTGTATAAAACAAGAAGCCCCCTCCTCTGTGTGCTGACTCCTCTAAGTCCTCTCAGTCGCCGATGGTAATCGCGAGAAGCAAGTTGATTTGTCCAGTTTTAATTAAATAAAATCAAGTTTACAGGAAGGCAACGCGTTTCGGTGCGACATGCACCTTTTTCAAGCCTATGCGTACATATGTTGGAACACAGATTTACTCACATTTATAGGTTGCTTCATAGAAACATTCTATCAGAAGACGCTAAAAGATCTCACCCTCATGTGCGACAAAGGAATTCCAACTTCAAACTTCATAAAAAATAGAAAACAGAAAACTATATTATCAGGTCTGGCAGAAAATCAACAAATAGTTATAAAAAAAGCAGATAAAGGAGGTGCCATTGTTATCATGAACAAAGAATACTACGAATCTGAAGCAAAAAGAATTCTCAGTGACGTAGAATACTACACAGAGCTGAAAGAGAACCCCCTAAAGAAAATCTTAACAGAACTCCATGACCTAATGGAAGACGCCCTAACAAAAAAATGCATAACAAAAGAAGAGAAGAACTACATCTGTATAAAAGAACCAGAAACACCTTATTTCTATTTCCTACCAAAAATACATAAGAATCGACAAAATCCCCCCGGTCGGCCCATCATCGCGGGAATGAATTCCGCAACAAGTGCACTCTCTGAATACATAGATCATCAACTACAGCGGTTAGTCATCAAACTACCGGCTTACCTCAAAGACACTAAAGATTTCCTATCTAACCTAAAAAAGGTAGACTGGCAATCTAATTACATCTTATGCACACTGGATGTAACAGCACTATATTCAAATATCCCGCATGACAAAGGCATCGCAGCTGTTAACCATTTTGATTTCATTCTCCGTGCAATCAAATTCATCCTGAACAATAACTATTTCACACATAACAATAAAATCTACAAAGAAAGGGAACCGCAATGGGGACGAAATTTGCGCCAGCTTACGCAAATCTATTTATGGGAGCTTTCGAGGAGAAAATTCATGAATCTGAAATCTTATTCTATCGACGCTTTATCGATGACATCTTCTTGATATGGGGAGGAGAAGAAGATAACCTGAATAAATTTATACAAGGATTAAACTACAACGAATGGGGACTGAAATTTACAAGCACGATCAGTAAGAACCAGGCATTCTTCCTAGACATTGAAGTATATATAGAAGATGAAAAAATGCATACAAGAACCTTTTTCAAACCCACAGATACTAACAGTTATCTTAAATATAACAGTTGTCATGCGAAGGGGTGGAAAAACAACATCCCTTACGGGCAATTCATCAGACTACGGAGAAACTGTTCAAAAATTGAAGACTTCAAAAACCAATCAACAATCTTAAAAGAACGATTCAAGGAGAAGAACTACCCCACCCCCCTCATTGACACAGCTTACAAGAAAGCTCTAAATTCAGAACAAACCACAGAACAAAGAAATAGAACAACAAACGAGAAAGATAAAGAGAAAGAAGAAACTAAAAAGAACATGAATTCGTTCAAATCAGGCTTCATCACGAAACACAACACACGAATATACGGAAAATACTCCTGAAAAACTGGAATATCTTACAAGAAGACCCATTTCTCAAAAAAACAATTACAGATAGACCACGTATAATTTTCCGTAAGAACAAAACGATAAAGGACTTAGTAGCCCCATCCCGCCCCAAACAACGGGAAAAGAATCAAAAAACATCTACAAGTATTAGCGTTATGAAGCCCATCAAAGGTGCATACAAATGCGGATTAGCAAGATGCAAATGTTGTACATCTATTATCAATGGTAAAAAAAGAAATTCCACTACCTCAACCCGGAAAAAAACATACACTAAAATCTCTGATGACTTGCAGTACAAATTATGTCATTTACCTACTTGAATGCCCATGCGGCCTAAAATACATTGGTCGCACGATTAATGCCCTGCGAATACGTATCAATAAACATAGAAACAACATCATCAAAGGTTTTGAAAAACACAGTGTTTCCCGTCACTTCAAATTAACACACAATATGGACCCCACAGGACTCAAAGTGGTCCCAATTGAAATAATCAAACCAGGTCTCTTCTCTTTATTGAAAAGAAGAGAAATGTACTGGATATTCAAAATGCAGACATTATTTCCCCAGGGGCTCAATGAAGCACTGGAAAAGAATTTTTAAATACATATAGTGGTAAATATATATTTTTTTTTTTTCCTGCGATACAACTTAATATACCATCTAAGATGTTATACACGCCATAAGATATAATTTGGTATAAGAAACATATATGATGACCCTATACATTTTTAATGATCAATAGGTCTCTTTTATGTAGCTCCTATTAATTAATTAATATATATTCATATTCACTTGTATCTATTTTCATTAATGTATGAATCAGAACAAAAATGTTGCTGTTTTCTGTTTTTTTTTTTAAATAGGATGCATTTTAATTTTAATTATGATGATTTTACTCTGTTTGAAAATAATACCTATTTGCCTTACAAACAACTCATATACGTTCGCGATTACCATCGGCGACTGAGAGGACTTAGAGGAGTCAGCACACAGAGGAGGGGGCTTCTTGTTTTATACACCCCCCTCCTTCCGAGTAAGTGCCATTCTATTCTATTTTATATGCTTTCTGTCCCTTACGGGATGGACACTTTCTACATTTTGCTTGACCTAACTGCTTTTTCCACGAGCGCATAACTTTTTTTACTTAAAACCTACTGTTTGTTTTCTTATTGGGGGTCCACTCTCCTGGCGAGAGTCCCCCTTATTGTCATTGCAGCTCTCCTCCTTCACGGAGGATAGGAGAAAAGCACATTGGGGAGCCTGCTCAATATCCATTGGCGCTGTCTGAACTATTGTATATATATTTATGTGAATAGGGTTTTGATAGCAAGCTCATTCATTTCTGCAAGTTCCATTCAGATGAATGGGACAAACAACTAGGCTTGATCGTACCATTAATCCCTTTTCCATGAGTCCATCATGACAAGCACACATGGTAATTGTCCTCTGACACCGCTGGGACAGGAAGAGGAGAGTTCAAAAGGCCACCTTCTACCACCACTCTCCAGTGGTTTCAGATATGTGGCCTAATCTTTTTATTGCTGCTTGAAATACAAAGTATTGTTATTAGAGATGAGCGAGCACCAAAATGCTCGGGTGCTCGTTACTCGGGATGAAATTCTCGCGATGCTCGAGGGTTCGTTTCGAGTAACGAACCCCATTGAAGTCAATGGGCGACCCGAGCATTTTTGTATATCGCCGATGCTCGCTAAGGTTTCCATTTGTGAAAATCTGGGCAATTCAAGAAAGTGATGGGAACGACACAGCAACGGATAGGGCAGGCGAGGGGCTACATGTTGGGCTGCATCTCAAGTTCCCAGGTCCGACTATTAAGCCACAATAGCGGCAAGAGTGGGCCCCCCCCCCTGCCAAAAACTTTTACTTCTGAAAAGCCCTCATTAGCATGGCATACCTTTGCTAAGCACCACACTACCTCCAACAAAGCACAATCACTGCCTGCATGACACTCCGCTGCCACTTCTCCTGGGTTACATGCTGCCCAACCGCCCCCTCTCCCCCCCACAGCGCACACCAAAGTGTCCCTGCGCAGCCTTCAGCTGCCCTCATGCCACACCACCCTCATGTCTGTTTAGAAGTGCGTCTGCCATGACGAGGAACCGCAGGCACACACTGCAGAGGGTTGGCACGGCTAGGCAGCGACCCTCTTTAAAAGGGGCGGGGCGATAGCCCACAATGCTGTACAGAAGCAATGAGAAATAGAATCCTGTGCCACCGCCATCAGGAGCTGCACATGTGGGCATAGCAATGGGGAACCTATGTGCCACACACTATTCATTCTGTCAAGGTGTCTCTGCATGCCCCAGTCAGACCGGGCTTTTTAATTCATAGACACAGACAGGTGCTACTCCCTATTGTGAAGTCCCTGTCGACCGACAGCATGGGTGGCTCCCTGGAACCCACCGGCGATACACAAAAATATCCCATTGCATTGCCCAACACAGCTGAGGTAGTAATGTCGTGCTTAATGCAGGTGGGCTTCGGCCCACACTGCATGCCCCAGTCAGACTGGGGTTCTTTACAAGTGGACACATGTAGGTTAAACTCCGTGTGCACCTACAGCATGGGTGGCTCCCTGGAACCCACCGGCGAAACACAAAAATATCCCATTGCATTGCCCAACACAGCTGAGGTAGTAATGTCGTGCTTAATGCAGGTGGGCTTCGGCCCACACTGCATGCCCCAGTCAGACTGGGGTTCTTTACAAGTGGAATCAGATGCATTTATAATTCCCTGTGGACCCACAGCATGGGTGGGTGCCAGGAAGCCACCGGCGGTACATAGAAATATCCCATTGCATTGCCCAACACAGCTGAGGTAGTAATGTCGTGCTTAATGCAGGTGGGCTTCGGCCCACACTGCATGCCCCAGTCTGACTGGGGTTCTTTAGATGTGGAAACAGATGCATTTATAATTCCCTGTGGACCCACAGCATGGGTGGGTGCCAGGAAGCCACCGGCGGTACATAGAAATATCCCATTGCATTGCCCAACACAGCTGAGGTAGTAATGTCGTGCTTAATGCAGGTGGGCTTCGGCCCACACTGCATGCCCCAGTCTGACTGGGGTTCTTTAGATGTGGAAACAGATGCATTTATAATTCCCTGTGGACCCACAGCATGGGTGGCTCCCTGGAACCCACCGGCGGTACATAAAAATATCCCATTGCATTGCCCAACACAGCTGAGGTAGTAATGTCGTGCTTAATGCAGGTGGGCTTCGGCCCACACTGCATGCCCCAGTCTGACTGGGGTTCTTTAGATGTGGAAACAGATGCATTTATAATTCTCATGGGTGGGTGCCAGGAAGCCACCGGCGGTACATAAATATATCCCATTGCATTGCCCAACACAGCGGATGTAACGTCAGCTGTAATGCAGGTGGGCTAAAAATTCATTTGATTACACTGTAGGCGAGGGCCCACAAAAATTGCTGTATCAACAGTACTAATGTACATCCAAAAAATTGGCCATGGCCAACCAAGAGGGCAGGTGAAACCCATTAATCGCTTTGGTTAATGTGGCTTAAGTGGTAACTAGGCCTGGAGGCAGCCCAGTTTAACGAAAAATTGGTTCAAGTTAAAGTTTCAACGCTTTTAAGAGCATTGAAACATATAAAAATTGTTTAGAAAAATTATGAGTGAGCCTTGTGGCCCTAAGAAAAATTGCCCGTTCAGCGTGATTACGTGAGGTTTCAGGAGGAGGAGCAGGAGGAGGAGGAGGAATATTAGACACAGATTGATGAAGCAGAAATGTCCCCGTTTTGGATGGTGAGAGAGAACGTAGCTTCCATCCGCGGGTGCAGCCTACGTATTGCTTACGTATCGCTGCTGTCCGCTGGTGGAGAAGAGAAGTCTGGGGAAATCCAGGCTTTGTTCATCTTGATGAGTGTTAGCCTGTCGGCACTGTCGGTTGACAGGCGGGTACGCTTATCTGTGATGATTCCCCCAGCCGCACTAAACACCCTTTCCGACAAGACGCTAGCCGCAGGACAAGCAAGCACCTCCAGGGCATACAGCACTAGTTCAGGCCACGTGTCCAGCTTCGACACCCAGTAGTTGTAGGGGGCAGATGCGTCACCGAGGACGGTCGTGCGATCGGCTACGTACTCCCTCACCATCCTTTTACAGTGCTCCCGCCGACTCAGCCTTGACTGGGGAGCGGTGACGCAGTCTTGCTGGGGAGCCATAAAGCTGTCCAGGCCCTTAAAGACTGTTGCACTGCCTGGGCTGTACATGCTGCTCGATCTACGCACCTCCCCTGCTACCTGGCCCTCGGAACTGCGCCTTCTGCCACTACCGCTGTCGGATGGGAATTTTACCATCAGCTTGTCCGCCAGGGTCCTGTGGTATAGCAACACTCTCGAACCCCTTTCCTCTTCGGGAATGAGAGTGGGAAGGTTCTCCTTATAGCGTGGGTCGAGCAGTGTGTACACCCAGTAATCTGTAGTGGCCAGAATGCGTTGAATGCGAGGGTCACGAGAAAGGC
This sequence comes from Eleutherodactylus coqui, assembly GCF_035609145.1. Taxonomy (NCBI): domain Eukaryota; kingdom Metazoa; phylum Chordata; class Amphibia; order Anura; family Eleutherodactylidae; genus Eleutherodactylus; species Eleutherodactylus coqui. The sequence continues at coordinate 229,638,311 of NC_089837.1, read as the reverse complement.
ATCCTAACATGAAGTCAGCCATGTGTGCCAGGGTACCTGTACGCAACACATGGCTGTCCGCACTAGGAAGATCACTTTCAGGATCCTCCTCCTCCTCCTCCTCCTCCTCAGGCCATACACGCTGAAATGATGACAGGCAAGCAGCATGGGTACCGTCAGCAGTGGGCCAAGCTGTCTCTTCCCCCTCCTCCTCATCCTCCTCATGCTCCTCCTCCTCCTCCTGAACGCGCTGAGATATAGACAGGAGGGTGCTCTGACTATCCAGCGACATACTGTCTTCCCCCGGCTCGGTTTCCGAGCGCAAAGCGGCTGCCTTTATGGTTTGCAGGGAACTTCTCAAGATGCATAGCAGAGGAATGGTGACGCTAATGATTGCAGCATCGCCGCTCACCACCTGGGTAGACTGCTCAAAGTTTCGAAGGACCTGGCAGATGTCTGCCAACCAGGCCCACTCTTCTGAAAAGAATTGAGGAGGCTGACTCCCACTACGCCGCCCATGTTGGAGTTGGTATTCCACTATAGCTCTACGCTGCTCATAGAGCCTAGCCAACATGTGGAGCGTAGAGTTCCACCGTGTGGGCACGTCGCACAGCAGTCGGTGCACTGGCAGATTAAACCGATGTTGCAGGGTGCGCAGGGTGGCAGCGTCCGTGTGGGACTTGCGGAAATGTGCGCAGAGCCGGCGCACCTTTACGAGCAGGTCTGACAAGCATGGGTAGCTTTTCAGAAAGCGCTGAACCACCAAATTAAAGACGTGGGCCAGGCATGGCACGTGCGTGAGGCTGCCGAGCTGCAGAGCCGCCACCAGGTTACGGCCGTTGTCACACACGACCATGCCCGGTTGGAGGCTCAGCGGCGCAAGCCAACAGTCGGTCTGCTCTGTCAGACCCTGCAGCAGTTCGTGGGCCGTGTGCCTCCTATCTCTTAAGCTGAGTAGTTTCAGCACGGCCTGCTGACGTTTGCCCACCGCTGTGCTGCCACGCCGCGCAACACCGACTGCTGGCGACGTCCTGCTGCTGCTGACACATCTAGATTGCGAGACAGAGGTTGAGGAGGAGGAGGAGGAGGAGGGTGCTTTAGTGGAAGAAGCATACACCGCCGAACATACCACCACCGAGCTGGGGCCCGCAATTCTGGGGGTGGGTAGGACGTGAGCGGTCCCAGGCTCTGACTCTGTCCCAGCCTCCACTAAATTCACCCAATGTGCCGTCAGGGAGATGTAGTGGCCCTGCCCGCCTGTGCTTGTCCACGTGTCCGTAGTTAAGTGGACCTTGCCACTAACCACATTGGTGAGGGCGCGTACAATGTTGCGGGAGACGTGGTCGTGCAGGGCTGGGACGGCACATCGGGAAAAGTAGTGGCGACTGGGAACCGAGTAGCGCGGGGCCGCCGCTGCCATCATAGCTTTGAAGGACTCCGTTTCCACAACCCTATACGGCAGCATCTCCAGGCTGATAAATTTGGCTATGTGGACGGTTAACGATTGAGCGTGCGGGTGCGTGGCGGCGTACTTGCGCTTGCGCTCCAACACTTGCGCTAGCGACGGTTGGACTGTGCGGTGCGAGACATTGGTGGATGGGGCCGAGGACAGCGGAGGTGAGGGTGTGGGTGCAGGCCATGAGACGGTCGTGCCTGTGTCCTGAGAGGGGGGTTGGATCTCAGTGGCAGGTTGGGGCACAGGGGGAGAGGCAGCGGTGCAAACCGGAGGCGGTGAACGGCCTTCGTCCCACCTTGTGGGGTGCTTGGCCATCATATGTCTGCGCATGCTGGTGGTGGTCAGGCTGTTGGTGGTGGCTCCCCGGCTGATCTTGGCGCGACAAAGGTTGCACACCACTGTTCGTCGGTCGTCAGGCGTCTCGGTGAAAAACTGCCAGACCTTAGAGCACCTCGGCCTCTGCAGGGTGGCATGGCGCGAGGGGGCGCTTTGGGAAACACTTGGTGGATTATTCGGTCTGGCCCTGCCTCTACCCCTGGCCACCGCACTGCCTCTTGCAACCTGCCCTGCTGCTGCCCGTGCCTCCCCCTCTGAAGACCTGTCCTGTGTAGGCGTTGCACACCAGGTGGGGTCAGTCACCTCATCGTCCTGCTGCTCTTCCTCCGAATCCTCTGTGCGCTGCTCCCTCGGACTTACTGCCCTTACTACTACCTCACTGCAAGACAACTGTGTCTCATCGTCATCGTCCTCCTCACCCACTGAAAGGTCTTGAGACAGTTGCCGGAAGTCCCCAGCCTCATCCCCCGGACCCCGGGAACTTTCCAATGGTTGTGCATCAGTGACGATAAACTCATCTGGTGGGAGAGGAACCACTGCTGCCCAATCTGAGCAGGGGCCCGAGAACAGTTCCTGGGAGTCTTCCCGCTCCTGAGCATGTGTCATTGTAGTGGAGTGAGGAGGCTGGGAGGAAGGAGGAGCAGCAGACAGAGGATTCGGATTTGCAGCAGTGGACGGCGCAGAACTGTGGCTGGACGATAGGTTGCTCGAAGCACTTTCTGCCATCCAGGACAGGACCTGCTCACACTGCTCATTTTCTAATAAAGGTCTCCCGCGTGGACCCATTAATTGGGCGATGAATGTGGGGACGCCAGAAACGTGACTCTCTCCTAATCGCGCAGCAGTCGGCTGCGACACACCTGGATCAGGAGCTCGGCCTGTGCCCACACCCTCACTTGGCCCTCCGCGTCCTCGGCCGCGTCCACGTCCTCTAGGCCTACCCCTACCCCTCAGCATGCTGTATTACCAGTGATTTGATTTCCCAGGCAGGAAAGAAATTGGCGCAAGGCTGCACTCAACTGTAGCTGGTTGCGTCTGATTTTTTTACGTTCTCCACGCAGCACACACGTACCCAGAGCCCTTAGGACTGACACAGGCAGGGCAAATATACTTTCTTCCCTTTTGTTTAAAAGGATAGGCCCACTGCGTCTATTCACTGAATAATAAGTTTAATAACTGACACTGTGTTGCGGCCCTGCAAAAGTGTCACAGAACTTTACTGTTGCAGAATTATTAACTGTGGCAGAGCAGGTATTTCCCAGGCAGGAAAGAAATTGGCGCAAGGCTGCACTCAACCGTAGCTGGTTGCGTCTGATTTTTTTACGTTCTCCACGCAGCACACACGTACCCAGAGCCCTTAGGACTGACACAGGCAGGGCAAATATACTTTTTTCCCTTTTGTTAAAAAAAGAAAAGGCCCACTGCGTCTATTCAATGACTAATAACTGTGTTGTGGCCCTGCCTACACAATTCTGTGCCTGTAGTATCAATGCAGGGTGCAATGCTCTGCACCGCCGATTTTGAGAAAGAAAAAAAAAAGCAACACAGCTAACAGCAGCCTGCACAGTACTCCACACAGTTAAATGTGGCCCTAGAAAGGACTGTTGAGGATCTTGAAGGCTACACTCACTCCTAACACTCTCCCTGCCTAAGCACCACTTCTGTCCCTAATACCGGGTGCAATGCTCTGCACTGCCGATTTTGAGAAAAAAAATAAATAAATTTCCACTGCTAACAGCAGCCTGCACACACGTAGATGTGGCCCTAAGAAGGACCGTTGGGGTTCTTGAAGCCTACACTCACTACAAACACTCTCCCTACAGCAACTCCAATAGAACAGCACTTTCCCTCACTAACTCACACGGCATCTGAGCCGAGCCGCGGGAGGGGCCGACTTTTATACTCGGGTGACATCTGATCACCCCAGCCACTCACAGCAGGGGGGTGGTATAGGGCTTGAACGTCACAGGGGGAAGTTGTAATGCCTTCCCTGTCTTTCAATTGGCCAGAAAAGCGCGCTAACGTCTCAGAGAGGAAACTGAAAGTAACCGGAACACCGCGTGGTACTCGTTACGAGTAACGAGCATCCCAAACACCGTAATATTCGCACGAATATCAAGCTCGGACGAGTACGTTCGCTCATCTCTAATTGTTATGTCACGGTGCATAGTATACGGTAATGTACTAGGGTGGGTAAGTATGTGCTGTCATGATAGACTCAGGAAAAAGTGAATAATCCTTGGTTTACCATTCTGTCCATCCTGACAGCACTCATGGAGGCAATACCAAATTATAACAATACCATCAGGGGGGACCACAGTCTGGAGGACCTTCTGTTTAAAGGCCAGTTCCCTACCAGAAAGGCAATCTAAGCAGTAATGCTTGGAAAAGGTGTGAATGCTAGACCACATTGCGGCATGGCAAATTTGCTCTGTTGAGGCTTTGCTGCGTTCAGCCCATGAGAAGGCGAGAGTTCTCTTGGAGTGGGCTCTCATCCCCTCAGGGGGAGGCAGACCTCTGGCTGTATATGACCCTTGGATTGAGGTTTTGATCCATCTAGCGATTAAGTTTTTTGAAGCCACTTTACCTTTATTTTGGCCCTGAAACTGAAGAAACAGGTTATAAGATTTTCTAAAGGTCTGTGAGACATGTAAGAAGGTTAAAACTGCTCCCCTAATATCTAGGTTATGTAGGCACCTTTCTTTGTCATTTTTATGATACTGCCAGAAGGAATGCAGGAATGACGATACCACATTAGGAAGAAAGGAGGGATCTAGTCTAGATCTGTTAAATAGGGTTCCCTATAGGACATTGCCTGTATCTCCCCAATCCGTCTGGCAGCTGTAAGTGTATAAAAAAAAGTCACTTTGATAGTCAGGGTCTTAAGCGATACTGATTGTATGGCCTCAAAGAGAGGTTCGTAGAGATTGTCTAACACTAGGTTAAGGTCCTAGGAGAGAACCAATTTCCTAATGAAGGGTTTGAGTCTATCTGCCCCTCTGAGAAATCTGTGGACCCACCTATTCTCTATTAGCTGGGTGTCAAAGAAGGAACTAAGGGCCGTGACCTGTTCCCTTAAGGTTCTAGGGTTTAGTCCCTTATCCAGGCTTTCTTGTAGAAAATCTAGGATTCTCCCAAAGTCCGGGATGCTCAGATCTGGTCTATCTTATCGGCACCAGTTACGGAATTTCCAGCCATTTTGGCTCTTTAAGAGAGTGATTACCACCTTGGGTGACATTCCTTGATCTTTCAATCTCTGCCTTTCAGCAGCCAAACTGTTAACTTCATCCTGTGGATCTCTTGACAGAACACTGGGCTCTGGGACAGAAAACCCTACCTGAGAGGCAGCAGGATCGGGGTCTGAGCTGTCTGTGATGTCATTAGCGGGATCGAGGGTCTTTTTGTGCAAGTTAGGGACAATTCAGATTACCCTTGATTGGCTGTTGCGAATCTTTTGTAGAGCTCAGGAGATTGGGGGGAGAGGGGGAAAAGCATAGGCCAAGTCCATGTCCCATTTTTGAGAGAGTGCGTACAGTGCCAAGGGATTGTCTGCTGAGTTTATGAAGAAGAATCTGTGGCACTTTGACTTCCTCCTTGAGGCAAAGAGGTCTATAGAAGGTTAACACCACTGAGACGTTAACTGATTGAAAACTTCTGTGTTCAGAGACCATTCCACTGGGTCTAGTTTCTGTTTGTTCAAAAGGTCTCCCTAGGGGCCGAACGCAAAAAAGGTTTGGTACCGCGTTTCAGCTCTGTTTGTGTGTTGTTTTATGTTTTGAGTGCAAAACAGTCTCAAATTTCTGTGCGTGAACATTTATTTAGATCAAGAGGAATGTGTTCTCCTCCCCACTTCATCTGTATGTTATAATTATGTGCCATCCAAACTAGTTTCATTCATAGCCAGACGAAGGGATATCCCCGAAAGCTTACTGTAACATCATGCATTTTTGTAAGCCATTAAAAGGTATCATATCTACAAGATTACTTGGTTTCTCTCACTGAGAATAATCACACATCCCTAGGGGCCCGAGATGGGCAAGGCTGAGGTTTGTGGTCAATCCGGCAGTGCTACCATGGGGAGTTCCAGAATGCCTCAAGAAAGTTCTTCGGGGACCTAAAAGTCTGATCTTCCATTATTTGAAGTGGTAAACTGGAAAGGGTATCCCCATCTGTACAATATGTTGCTAACCCTGAGAGCATCTAGAATTGGCTAAACTGCTTTTCGCAATTGAAGGGTATGACTGCAATAGGGGAGCTGTTGTGAGTTAATGACTCCCTCCTATCTCGATCACTTTTCAATATGGCCTCTTTGTCCTTGAAAAATGAATGTGACAAGGAATGTCTTGTGGCCTGCCTGAGTCATTAGGCTTGAGCCCAAGGGTTCTATAAATGCGGTTAATTTTGACTAGTCGCTTGGGACCCCGCTGCAGCAGGGAGCTAAAAAAATGTTTAGCCCAGTCTTCCAATTGAGATGGGGTCACTTCTTCAGATAATCCCTGTAAACGCAGGTTATTGTGCCTCTGGCGATTTTCGAGATCGTCAAGGTGCGACAAAATGTCCGCCAATTTTAATGTTTGTGCGTCAATAACTTGGCTATGGACAATAAGTGTAGAGAGAACTTTATCCTAGGACTCTTCCACTGCATTCAAGTGGTTCCCTACAAGCTTAAGTTCTTGTTGTAAAAGGGATAAAGCTTCCTTATGAGCAACTTCCAGCCGCTGAAAATCCCTTTTTGTCAGGAGAGCTCTTAAATGCTCCTTCCATTCCCACTCATCATCAGAAAAAGGATCATAGGAAGATGGAGAACAAGCTGATGTGGTAGCTGCAGCTGCTACCTCCCCCCTCTGGTGTCTATATGGGAGACTACTACTCCTCTCCTCCAGTAAGATTTTCCAGCTTCCTGAGGGTCTCCTAGTTAGAGGAGCCTTGCTACTCTCCAGATCACCCCTAGAAGCCTTTTGCTATGCTGTACTTTTTATGGGGACATGGGTGCTGGTTGATACACTTGATTGTGCTGTGTGAGTTACATGAGGAGCTGCAGACTGATCAAATGCAGCGGGGAGGAAGGACTACCACCCCCATTCTGCTGTGTGTGTGTGTGCCCCTTTGGTGCTGGAGCTGTTACACTTATCCTCTCCTCTGCTGTCATCCATTGTCTTCTTCATGAAGCTCCTCTCTGCTGCCGCTGGCTGTACTGGGAGCATGGTGCACGTGGTTCTGCGCCATCTTGAATGTAGAAGTTAGTTGGTTGTGTCTTGCAGAGTACAGCCGTATGTTCGGCGGTTCAGCCTCCACCGCCTCTTGTGCTCTGCTGGTTCCTCTCCACTTCCCCATAGTTGCTGTGGGGATCTCTTGATGCTGCCTGTGCTTCTGATTACAGGGGTTTTACGGTGGGTGCCACGGGAGCTCAGCCGGAGTGCTGCCTACTCAGACATCCACAAGCTCTGCCCCCTCAATCCCAAAACTTTAAAATAGCTAATAAGCCAAACAAATTTTTGGCAGCAAAAATTAAATTAACATAGTACACCACCTAACTTTTACAACTATAGATCTGACTCCTATGACTTCCTAAAAAAATATCTCTCTACCAAAACTCAATAGTAGTTCATACTATTAGTTCAAGATCATACTTTTCCCAAAAAAACTATCAGACAATATCCTTACTAAATTTGAACTATAAAATTCTGACAGATATTTTACCCTCCCTTATACATAAAGACCAAGAAAGGCTCTGGACAATGTTAGAAAAGTCCTGAATCTCAATCACATCTCACAAACAAAAAGTACCATTAGTGATTCTGTAGTGGTCCAGTACATTCATTCCTGGCCCCCTCCATAAATGTCATACATGTCATGTGTTGGTGCGCTGTGCAAAAGTGTCTAGTCATTCTGTTATATGTATTGCACAGCTGCAGCGTGTGATGGGTTAATTGTGTGCAAAAGCCTAAAGCTTGTCTGTGAATGTATCAATTTATGTCCTGTCATGTGGTATGAGTGTGATTATAAATAGGAGTGTGTGAGAGCGGGAAAGGTATGGTTGTTGGAGTTGGATTGGGTTCCATTTCTTGTGGGTTCCTGAGAGTGCTAGCCATATGGGGGTATCTTCAACCCTCATGTGGTGAAGATGGAAGAGGAGGAGAGGTTCCCTAGAGAAGATGGAAGAGGAGGAGAGGTTCCCTAGAGTGCATGTACCAGTGATGAGAGAAGAGTGAGCCCCAAGCAGAGAAAGGGAGAGAGCGTGAGCAATCAGTAAGTGCACTTTTTCCCAAGTCCTAGTGCAGAGGTATTTTCTGACCTCTTCTGCTACGAGGCTGCCGGGAGTTATTAGATCACCACGTAGAGGTTCTCTTCTTTATTTGTCACACGTGGCCATCCTGAAGTCTGGGATCACCAGGTGGAGGTACTTCTAAGTCTGTTCATACACGGCCATCCTGAAGTCTGGTATCACCGTGTGGAGGTACTATTACTCAAATCTGTTTAATACCTGCACTTCAAGAACTGTTAGTTGTACCTTGCGTTATTCTGAAGTTATTCAAGTAAAGTTCTTCCAGGCCCTGACCGTTCCCATGGACCTGAGGTACACCTGTCTTTGGGAGAAAGAGTAATAATCAAGCCCCATAGCAATACTAGTGAATCTTGAATTCTGTTTAGCCTATTAGAAAATTCTAAATGTACTTGCAAGTCATACTCCTGACACGCTGCCATAAACAGAAAATCCATATTCAGAAATGACACTACTCGATAGTCTCAGTACACTGGGAGTGGGTTAATCCTAAGCATATGTAACTGGGGGTAGGAGTTGTGTTTATAGGTTTCATCTTGCACACTCCATGACTGCGCAGAAGACTCCCTGGTGAATTGAAGTAACACATTGAAGATAGCTTGACTCCTTCAGAACACCAGTTCTACCCAGGCATGGGAATCCCCAGAGTGGCCTGTGTAGCCTTCATTGAGGTGCCTGTGCTGCAAAGCCACAGCAGGGCTGACATTAACAGAGCCCCCAACTGGTTACTAGGTGCAGGACCAGGGGTGAGTAGGGGCCCAAGGCCTATAAAGACATTTGAGGCTGTGCAGTGTCAGGCCTTGTTTTTATTAATCGCATTCTCTTTTCTCCCCTCCACCTCTTGCTAGAGACTGCTGGGGCTAGCACCTACAAGTTAATCCTTGGACACTCTTGGAGATGAATGGCCCATTTCATCTAAAATTTTACTATAATTACACCCTAAAAAGACACTGCAAGATGGAAACTATGCTTGACTAGCAATCACGTATGCAGCACCAAGACTTCAGCAGATCTTAGCAAGCAGACCATATACAAGATGGTTAAAACTGGAAAAACAAGAACAGTGAGAGAGCAAGTACACCAAAACAGAGTAAGAGCCAAAGAGATGGAAAAATACTTAAAGAAGAAGCCCAACTAACCTGCTGCACAACTAATTAAATTGATATACGAAAACCCTGCAGACCAAAAATGCATGTCCATCAATTTAGACCAAAATGAAGATCAAGATCAGGGCCTAATTTTCTGTTTCTTCATCAAAAAAATCTTAATTTCTTTTCCTGATATTAAAGGAACTTGCTGATATCAAAACAGATGTAAAAACACATAGGCAGCAGGGTCCAGGCACTTGAACTCCCATCAGAAGATAGTGAAGCAATCCAAAACAACTAACTAGCTTAACAAGACCATCTAAGCCTGTTTTCTTGGAGAATTAAGAAAACAGAAGATTTTTTTGATTACTCACTGGAGAGGGAGAGAATGGCAATTCTAATTGAACGTATACACAGAGCCCCTAAGCCCGCTCCCTCAGACCCTCTGCGAGATGTCCTTCAGCTATCCTTCAAAAAGCATGCAGAGCCCAGGAAATTCTCTTTGAAAATAACAAAAATGAACTTTTCCAAGGTAATAGCGCCTAGCACAATAGCCAAAAGATGCATACTGAAACCTCTGATAGACGACATGAGAGTAAATTGGCTACCAGTGAAATGGCTTTCTATTCGGTCTCGCTACCTTCAAAGAGGGACAACAAATTACCATCAGATCCCCAGAGGATCTGAAAGAAGCTGGGAAGCCCTCCACTTGATATCGCTTCTTGGCTGCTAGTCCAAATCCAACAGCAAATATCACAGTTTGCAAAGCCGGAAAGCATTGAACTCAACACTAAGCTGAAGACACCTATAAACGCATACACTCTCAACCACTAATTCTTTGTTTTTTCATTTTCTTCTCTAGTTTTCTCGTGGCTATGACAAACCACAGTTTGTTTTTTTTATCACCCCTCCTATACAGCTGGGACATAACTCACACTCTCAGGAGAACTTCCTGCAAAACTGAAACAAACACTACAACTGCTATAACAATGCACAGGACTGTGAGTTGGAACTTCCACTGTACGATTTCATAGCCTCAACTGGTTGACAATGAGCCGACTTAGAACTCCTCTGTTGCTCGGCCTCACACTGGCACAGGTCCCTCTACCATTCTCATGGGCTTCCCTGTTTTGCAGTGGTACTCTGGGGTCTCGAGTGGTTTGACCTGCATGACTACCTAATGTGAGAATTCTTACTTAATACAGCTGCTATTCCGCAAAACATTTCATTTGGTCTGTTTATAACGGTTTACTATAATATACATGACCTTTACAATTTAGGTTATGCAAAATGTATCTGAGGTATTGGTGGCCTGCTCATTACCTTTGGAGCGAGTTCACCCACCCCCTAAGTACACAGGTAGGGGATGGAGCCTGGGGATGATCCTTCTCAACTCAGCAGAGTTGGTCGCAGTTTCTTCCATAGTTCATCTCCTGCTTGGGTATCTTCAAATTGTTTATCTTGCCACATATAGTGATGAGCCTTGTGCATGAGATTTTTTTCAATGAGATAGGTTGTCAAATACCTAAAGTGACACTGATGGATAAAAGAGATCCATATTACACGAACCATGGCCAACATTAAATACACATCCTTTAATGTCAGAGGGATGAACACTCCCCCAGAAATGGAACCAAATATTTTGCCTATTTGAAAAACTCGGAAGTGGTGTTTGTTCATGAGGTGCGTTTGGACATATCCACATACCTTAACGCCCTTCCTTTAATTACAACCAATAGTTTCATAACACATTCTCTTAGCCTCAGGAGGGGTATCAATAGCAATTGGGAAAACAGTGTGGTGGTCAAACGCAATGTCAACCTGGCAATAGACCCTTTAAAGTACACTAAATCGCTCACACCCTCAATCCCCCATTGATAAATTCACTAATTAAAAAGCATCCTATCTAAATTATACCTCCAGGATGCGTGGTGGATCCTACACCCTGAAGACAGAGAAAACACCTATTTTTCACAAATACATTCAACTTATCATAGGATTGATTACTTATTAATATCAGAGAAATGCACTTAATCCGTCACTGCTGCAGATATTGGTTCACAGCCATCACATTGAATGGTTGTGATTAGTTCATCGAGTGCTGCATTGATTGGCTGAGCTATGGCGCCGCTCAAGAACAAATCAGAGCCAAGATTTGGAGATGGGATTTATGAACCCCCTGACCAGGAAGGGGCAGCTGAAGACTGCAAACAAGTGTGCTGGAGCTTCGGGAAGACAAGTGTGGCAGAACAGACAGCGCCTTTTAGGTAATGTTTTATTTTTTTTTAAATGCAGCTATGGCTTATTTTCAGGGTAGGGCTTATATTTCAAGCCCCTCTCCTCCCCAAGCAATATTGCTGTCGCCCGTATGAAAGGGGCCTTAACACTAGTAGGAAATGATTGTTCTTTACTCTAAGAAAAACTCACAGAATTCTTTATCATCAACACCCTGGAAATTTTTACCCTGATACTCTGGGAGACACAAAAAGCCTTCATTAGAGGGGAACTAATAGCCCTAGGCATGAAATTCAGGAAACAGAGATTAATTCTCTGCTAGATCAAATCTCTAGCTTAGAACGCTTACATAAAAACTCACTAAGTAATGATGTCTTACAGGAACTGAAGAACTGAAAAAAAATCTAAATATAAAAGCAGCAAATATGCTTCTCTTCTAAATATAAAATATACATTCACAGAGACAAAAGTTCCAAAACCATGTCAAATCTAATCAAAAACAAAAAGAAGAAAACCTTATCCATTTAAAAAAAGCCCAATCAGGAAACACTGTGACGTCTACTGCTGACAAAGGGGAAATTCAAAAATTATAAGTGTTACCATGCGGCGGTTGCTGATTCTCCCGGGGCGGCAGTGTGCAGGGTCCTGCAGTAAGGTCCCCCCAACTTGTTATCCGGCTGCCGGGGGCGCGGGTGCCTGGTCGGCGTGGTACAGGTAGCGCGGCACCGTGGGTGCAGCTGCTATGCATGAGATCCCTTTTATTATGTTTAGTTGGGAGATCGCTGTCTCCCTCTCTCCGCTCCTGGGCAGAGGCTTTTGTTTAAAGGTCAGGCAGAGACTGGCAATCACCGACAGTTATTGGTTTCCCTCAGTGTGCTAGCTAGTCTGCCTCGGTTAGTCTCCTGCTTCTGTCATCTTGTCTGCCATACTTTGCTATTATCCGCCAGTTTTTTCCATCTGCCTCAGTTCTGCTTAGTATTGTTCTTGTTGGTTATTTATATCTGCATTTTCTGTCAGTATTCTACCCTTTCCATCCAGGTACGCCAGAGTCCCTTTTCGGTCCCTAGTGAGAGTAGGGATCGTTGCCCAGTTGCCCGCCTGGGGTTAGCCAGGAGTAGAGGCAAGTAGGAAGGGACAGGGGTTGTGGGTGATATCTAGGGCACCTGGGCTGGCGTATTAAGGGTAGTATACCGTAACATAATAACTGGACCTTAAAATTGCTCTCCAATGGAGGCCATGAGTACCTTGCACGTCAGTTGCAGGATGTAGTGGTCATGATCCAAGACCTGTCCTGTCGTATGGTGGCCCAGGAGCAGCGGGAGTTAGTGCATGTTTTGTCCACCCCTTCTATTCCTGAGCCCAAGTGCCCGCTTCCTGAGATATTTCCAAGGGAAATTAAGGGGGGCTTACAATTTAATTCGCTTCCGAAAGGGAGATGAGTGGAAGACTGCGTTCAACACCTAGTTCAGACATTTTTAATGTCTTGTCATGCCCTTCGGACTTTGTAATGCCCCTGCTGTGTTTATGAATGCGGTCTTCACAACTTCCTGTGGATATTTTTGGTCATATATCTTGATGACATTCTGGTTTACTCCCCAGACTGGGATTGACATGTGCGGCACCTGAGGCTGGTTCTGACCCGTTTACGTGAGCACCAACTTTTTGTCAAGTTGGAGAAATTTATTTTTGGTACTAAACAAGTGTCTTTCCTTGGTTATGTGATTTCACCCACAGAGATTCAAATGAAGTGTGATAAAGTGGCAGCAATCTCCCAATGGGTCAGACCAGATAACCTGAAAGCTCTCCAGCGGTTTTTAGGTTTCGCAAATTTCTACCGTAGATTCATTAAGAATTATTCTATTATTGCTCAATCCCTGACCAATCTTACCAAGAAGGGTGCCGACTTGGTAAGATGGACGCCAGAGGCCCTAGAGGCTTTTAGTTGTCTCAAAAGGGCGTTTACTGCTGCCCGGTGCTAGTACAGCCTGACGCGCGGCGACCATTCTTCATTGAGGTCAATGCGTCTAAGGTGGGGGTGGGGGCTGTATTGTCTCAGGAAGTCAGCGGGAGACCTGGGTATAGTCCATGTGCGTTCTTCTCGCGGAAGTTCAGTTCGGCTGAACGTAACTACGACGTGGGTAATCGTGAGTTATTGACGATTAAGGGGTCTCTAGAAGAGTGGCGTCACCATATTACTGTGGATACTGATCATAAAAACGTGGTATATCTTGCCAATGCTAAGAGACTAACAGCTCGTCAGGCCAGGTGGGCGTTGTTTTTCGCCAGGTTTAACCTCGTCGTTACATATATTCCAGGCAAGAAGAATGTGAAGGCAGACGCCGGAGTTTCGGTTTGCCAGAAAGTGAGACAGTGGCTCCCAAGAATATCTTGGCACCTGGGGTGGTGGTGGCAGCTGTAGAATCTGATCTCGTTCCTCATCTACAAAATTGTCAGCAGGACGCTCCCTCGAGGGTGTCGGAGGGCAGATGGTTTGTGCCAGAGACCTTGCATCTCAGAGTCATTGAAAATTCTCACTCATCTGCTCTCGCAGGCCATCTAGGGGTTTAGGGGACTCTGGATCTTTGTACTAGACACTACTGGGGGCCAGGTATGTCTCGGGAGATCTGTGACTTTGTTAAGGGATGCTCTATCTGTGCACACAGTAAAAGTCGTCGTCGGCATCCGGAGGCACCTCTGAGACTGTTACCGGTGCCTTTTCGTACGTGGTCGCATTTATCGGTAGATTTTATCACCGATCTACCTGAGTCTCAGAAGTTCACCACTATCCTAGTTGTTGTAGACCATTTCTCAAAGATGGCACATTTCGTGGCGTTAAAGAAGCTACCTTCTGCGATAGAATTTTCCAAGATTTTTGTAACAGAAATAATTCGTCTACATGGGATTCCCGAGAACATTGTATCTGATCGTGGTGTTCAGTTTGTTGTGCACTTTTGGCAAGCCTTCTGTAGAAACCTGGGAACGTCGCTTTCCTTCTCGTCAGCATTTCACCCGCAAACTAATGGTCAGACTGAGCAGAAGAACCAGGATTTAGTGCAATATTTACGGTTGTTTGCTAGCGAAAAGGCTCATCAGTGAGCAGAATTCCTGCCGTTGGCAGAGTTTGTGCTAAACAACCGTACTTGTACTTCCACTGGGGTATCTCCATTCCTGTGCGTATATGGTCAGCATCCTCGCTTCCTTACAGTTATTTCTACTCCGTCTGCCTGTTCTGCAGCTGATGTCGCCACAGATGCGCTGCAGGGGATATGGAAAGAAGATGTGCCAGCACTCATGCACAATACAGATGATGCCATGCCATTGCAAGGCAATGAGGCGGATCCAGCGGCCTTTCCGCCATCATGACTGTAGAAGGGCCGCGGGTTGGATGGCTTCCATTGACTTCAATGGAAGCCATCCACATGGAATCCAGCTCTAAATAGAGCATGCCGTGATCTTCCCCCTGCGAGCTGAAAACCGCAATTTCCGCTCATGGACATGAAAACACGCTTTTGCATTGCACGCTTATGGCAGGTATTTGCTGTAAAATCCAAAGGCGTCTGCTTGCTCTGGATTCCACAATGCAAGTCCAGCCGTGTGCATTGGGGCTTAGGCTACATAAAATATCTGACGAAGATAAGTCATTTACTTCACGTATTCATTATTTATGAAGTGGATAAAGTTCTCACTTCCATTCCCAATGGGAAGAGTCCAGGCCCAGACGGACTACCAATTTATACTTCAAGACATTCTCTAAATAACTCCCCCATGTCTTCACAAAATTATGTAATTTACTATTAGCAGAAGCAAATCTCCGCAAACAATCCTTAGAGAATTTGAAATTTGCAGCAACTATACCCTTATTTCCCTGCTAAATGGAGATCTCAAAACTGATATATGTTTTTTGCCTGCAGACCTGGGCAAAAAACTCATCACCCAATGCATCCCCCCTTACTTAATAAACTTACCCACCCTTACCAGGTGGAATTCATACCGCACAGAGAAGGCAAATTAAATAAATCTTGCATTATCAATGCTATCCATTATACCAAAACTAACAAAATACCACTAGTCCTACTGGGAACATACACCTAAAAGGCCTTTGACAGAGTGAGCTGGGACTTCATGAAAAGTTCAATAAAATTTGTTTCCTCCTCCCCCCCAGTTCATAACTGCTATATTCACTCTGTACTCAAACCCCTCAGCCAGAATACACATCAATAGTACACTCTCAGATCCCTACCTTATCAAAAACGGGACTAGACAGGGCTGTCCACTTTCCCCCACATTATTTGTCCTAGTGATGGAGACCTTATGACAACAAATTAGACAAAATTGTAACATACAAGGACTGAAAAAAGGAAAAAACACCCACACTACTGCTGCATTCGCAGATGGCCTCCTCATACTCATGACCAATCGAAAAACGGTCTTCCCTGCATTTTGAGAGACCTTTGACCATTTTGAGAAACCTTAAGGCCTCATGTCCACGGGGAAAATCAGGCCCGCTACGGATTCTACATGGAGAATCTGCAGCGGGTCCCTCCTGCCCCGCGGACATGAGCGCTGAAAATAGGAATTTAAAAGAATTTACCCATCCGTAGCGGGCGGGGAAAGTCTTCTCTTCCTCACGGCCGGATCTTCTTTTTCGGCAGGCGGATGAACTCGTCACGGCTGCGGCACGTCGCCGGCACGTTGCCGACGTGCCGCGCGCATGCGCCTGGCACATCCGCCGAGCCGAAGCAAGAAAGATGCGGCCGTGAGGAAGAGAAGACCTTCCCGGTCCGCTCCGGATGGGTAAATTCTTTTAAATTCCTATTTTAGGTCTCCCGCGGATCCGGACGGCTTCCATAGGCTTCAATAGAAGCCCGCGGGAGCCGTCCCCGCGGGAGACCCGCATGAAAATGGAGCATGGTCCAGATTTTTTCATGCTCCATTTTTTTTTTAAATCCCTTTTATTGACCATCCGCGGGTATTTATCTACCCCGCGGGTGGTCAATGCATCCCTATGGGGTGCGGATCCGCGGGCAGGAGAAGAGTTAAAATCTGCTGCGGATTTTAATTCTTATTTTGCCCGTGGACATGAGCCCTAAATATCACTCCAACTAATATAATACTAAAACATCAACAAACCTACAAATGCCCCTCAGCCAATATTAAATACCTAGGTACCATCTTAACATCCAACCCTCTCACTCCTTAAAGGGGTTGTCCCGCGGCAGCAAGTGGGTCTATACACTTCTGTATGGCCATATTAATGCACTTTGTAATGTACATTGTGCATTAATTATGAGCCATACAGAAGTTATAAAAAGTTTTTTACTTACCTGCTCCGTTGCTAGCGTCCTCGTTCCCATGGAGCCGACTAATTTTCGCCCTCCGATGGCCAAATTAGCCGCGCTTGCGCAGTCCGGGTCTTCTGCTCTCTTCAATGGAGCCGCTCGTGCAGAATGCCGGCTCCGTGTAGCTCCGCCCCGTCACGTGCCGATTCCAGCCAATCAGGAGGCTGGAATCGGCAATGGACCGCACAGAAGAGCTGCGGTCCACGGAGGAAGAGGATCCCGGCGGCCATCTTCACCGGTAAGTATAGAAGTCACCGGAGCGCGGGGACTCAGGTAAGCGCTCCGGTAAGCTTTCTTTAGGTCCCTGTATCGGGGTTGTCTCGCGCCGACCGGGGGGGGGGGGTTGAAAAAAAAAAAAAACGTTTCGGCGCGGGACAACCCCTTTAATGACATTCCATTGGAACTCAGAACCATCATATGCCACATCTTACAAGCTTTCCACCTCACTAGGGCATGCAACTGTCAAAGGATAGAGGATATTATATTTATAGTTTCAAATAACTGCCTGTAGAAAAAAATGCTAGCAAATTAATCTGAAAAATTGGACAGCTTCATTATTAAATGAACTCTTTCTTGGCTGTTTCCCACGTCCCTTCCAACCTTGTTTTCCCCCTATTTTTTTCTCTACCAAACCATATGGCTTGTCGATTACCACAATGGTTACTTATTACTTTGTTTCTAAATGTTATATATGTTAAAACAAATTGTACAATATAAGTTACAGTCTAAACTCACAAAACAATTCTGCATTCTTGGACCAATTTACGCATAATACTTTATCCATTATATATCTTAGTGCTTATTCACATGGACGTATATCGGCCGGGTTTTCACACCCGGCCGATATATGCTGTCCCTCTCTACAAGAGGAGGAGGTGGGACAGGGCGGGAGCTAGTGTACTCAGCTCCCGCCTCCACCCACTGTTTGCAATGGCAGGGGCGGGGCAGGGTGGAGTTAAACTCTGCCCTATCCCGCCCCTCTCATTGCAAACAGTGGTTAAGGGCGGAGAAGGGCAGCAGCTCAGCACATTAGCTCCCTCCCCATCCCGCCTCCTCCTCTTGCAGAAAGGGGTGACGTATATCGGCTGGGCGTGAAAACCCGGCCAATATACATCCATGTGAATAAGCCCTTAACTTGTATTCATGTTTGCAATTACATTTTTAGAGCTCATTCCCATGAACCTATTTTCACCATGTATTATGCACGTGATGTACACATGTTTAATACGTGGTGAATGGAGTTAATTAAAATACATTAATTTAGCTTGCTCCATTCACATTTGCATCTATACATTGCATGTAATATGTGCCTGAAAAAGAAAAACATGTTCTATTTTACTTGTGTACAGCCATATTGTACTCTATGGGTTGCGTATTCAATGCTGTACATACACAATACATGGCGATTGTGTGTTCCGTTAACTATCAAAACTTAAATAATCCATTAAAAAAAATCAGCTTAGAAGCCAATGGTTCCTAGGTTTGTTTGTGTTTTAGTCTAAAGTGCTGCAATGAAGACCTATGCCGCTTTTAAACATTTTTTGAAAACACGGGTGCGCTCTAAATCAAGGTCTAACAAGGTGACATATTCATCCAAAAAGTATAAAGTGTTATCATATCCATGCCAATAAATGAGTTATTGGCTTTGCAAAGTCTTTGCTGTTGGGGACAAATAGCAGAACGTATTGCCAAATTATTTTCTTATTTTCCCTCACATTCCCTAGTTACAACACATTACCTAAATGCATAATTAAAAAATGAAGTTATTGCAGCCAAAAATACTCAGCCTTCAAAACTGCATGCTCAACTATCTTAACAGACTTTGACGTGCAGCATTATTAGACTACGTCCACACTGGACTTTGTTGTGGTTTAATACCAAAATCTGCATCAAAACCCGTATATAACATACCAGTTTTGATGTGGATTTTACCACTTTAGTAGCCATTCAATGAATTCAATAAATGGCCGGGTGCTGCCTGTGATTGTCTGAGCCCTGTGACCAATCACAGGCAGCGCTCAGCTGTCATTCAATGAATGGCTGAGCACTGCCTGTGATTCGCTGAGCGCTCATCCAATCAGATGCAGCCTTTTTTGCAGGTGGGGACTTTAAATCCCCACCTGCTGAATGAACTTCATTACAGTGACGACACCCAAGCAGCTAGACGTGCCTGAGCCCCGGCAGCGGCATAGAGGTGAGTATATATATTTTTTAATTTTTACACCACATAGGATTGATTTTCAGGGAAGGACTTATATTTAAAGCCCTTCCCTGAAAATCACTGTAGGGGTTGCCAGCCCCATTGAAAGCAATGCTGCACGGACCTTTATTCATGCATGTTTGTGCACGTACGTGGGCACGCCGGTTTTGTGCACACCTATGTACACACCAGGACATGCTGGTGTGAATGCACCCTTAAATTGTGCACCCATAGAGAATCTTAGGGCACCCGCAGGTAATACAATACATTTGTTGGTGGCATTTAACCCCGGCGTGTAGATCGCACATGGGGAAAAACAACTGCAGTATGTTCCATTTTTCTGCAGTTTTCCCACACGGACCGCTCCCATGGCTTTCATTGGAGCCAGTGGAAGCTGTCTGGATCCAGGGCACAGACACAGTGACAGCCGCCAGCGTTCCGAGCGCATCCACTGTGCAGAAAAAAGAAGATCTGGCTGCCACAGTGGAGAGCCCCGAGAGGTAATTTATTATTTTTTTTTTATGTAGTGCAGATAGGGCTTATTTTCAAGGTAGGGCTTATATTTCAAGCCCCCCAAAAAATCCCCCAAAATTATGGCAGGGCTAATTTTCAAGGTAGGCCTTATTTTCCTGGGAAACAGGGTAGTAACAGGGTTTGAAGACCCTGCCTCCTGCAAGAGATTACTCTGATTGGCTGAACTTTCAGGCTCAGCCAATCAGAGCCAACGCTCAATGAACCAATCACAGCCATTGAATGAGAGCTCAGCCAATCAGAGCAATCTATAGCTGAAAGCGGAGTCTTCAACCCTGTCACTTGATGCTCTGTCGGCATTGACAATGCCCGGAAGCCTGCCCGGTGCTCCAGAGAGCAGCTGCAGGGACCCAGATGGCACCTGCTAGGTGAGTATTGTTTTTCTTTTCAGCTTCCTAGGCTGCATTTTCAGATGTGCTGAATACATGGCCAAAACATTGTAAAAAATGCATGACAACGCTGCTGAAACTGCAGTGAACGCAGCATTAAAAAACATTACTTTTTTGCAAAGACTTGTGAGGGAAGCTTAAAACTTAGTCTATGAATGCATGTAGATGTGCCAATCATATGAATGCTTGCTACATAATGCTACCTTAACTCATAACATTGTAGCACATTTTAGAAGAGTTATAATACATTAAATATCAAGTTAACATTTGCTAAATCTGTACATATCAAAATAATGTGATGACACATCGATGCCTAATACCTGTATTGGATGATAATTTGTTAACGCATAGAACTACAGAACATTATAAGGCATTAATAAAATAATCTATCTTCAGGCAAAAAGCAAGAAATTGTTATGTAACAAAAATAATTAGAGGCATGTAATATGAGAATTTTATCAAACAGCAACTTCTTAACAGTTTCCATGCAGTAATAAGATTTTTCTTCAATAATGCATACTGAAAAAATAAATAAATGAAAATAACAAAAAAAAAGAGTAATGACTAGAGATGAGTGAGCACCAAAATGCTCGGGTGCTCGTTACTCGGGACGAAATTATCGCGATGCTCGAGGGTTTGTTTCGAGTAACGAACCCCATTGAAGTCAATGGGCGACCCGAGCATTTTTGTATATTGCCGATGCTCGCTAAGGTTTTCATTTGTGAAAATCTGGGCAATTCAAGAAAGTGATGGCAACGACACAGCAACAGATAGGGCAGGCGAGGGGCTACATGTTGGGCTGCATCTCAAGTTCCCAGGTCCCACTATTAAGCCACAATAGCGGCAAGAGTGCCCCCCCCCCCTCCCAACAACTTTTACTTCTGAAAAGCCCTCATTAGCAATGCATACCTTAGCTAAGCACCACACTACCTCCAACAAAGCACAGTCACTGCCTGCATGACACTCCGCTGCCACTTCTCCTGGGTTACATGCTGCCCAAACCCCCCCCCCCCCGCACGACGCAGTGTCCACAGCGCAAACCTGCGCAGCCTTCAGCTGCACTCATGCCACACCACCCTCATGTCTATTTATGAGTGCGTCTGCCATGAGGAGGAACCGCAGGCACACACTGCAGAGGGTTGGCACGGCTAGGCAGCGACCCTCTTTAAAAGGGGCGGGGCGATAGCCCACAATGCTGTACAGAAGCAATGAGAAATATAATCCTGTGCCACCGCCATCCGGAGCTGCACACGTGGGCATAGCAATGGGGAACCTATGTGCCACACACTATTCATTCTGTCAAGGTGTCTGCATGCCCCAGTCAGACCGCGGTTTTTTATAAATAGTCACAGGCAGGTACAACTCCGCAATGGGAATTCCGTGTGCACCCACAGCATGTGTGGCTCCCTGGAACCAACCGGCGGTACATAAATATATCCCATTGCAGTGCCCAACACAGCTGATGTAACGTCAGCTTTAATGCAGGTGGGCAAAAAATTAATTGGATTACACTGTAGGCGAGGGCCCCAAAAAATTGGTGTACCAACAGTACTAATGTACGTCAGAAAAATTGCCCATGCCCAACCAAGAGGGCAGGTGAAACCCATTAATCGCTTTGGTTAATGTAGCTTAATTTGTAACTAGGCCTGGAGGCAGCCCAGTTAAAATAAAAATTGGTTCAGGTGAAAGTTTCAACGCTTTAATGAGCATTGAAACGTATAAAAATTGTTTACAAAAATTATATGACTGAGCCTTGTGGGCTTAAGAAAAATTGCCCGTTCAGCGTGATTACATCAGGTTTCAGGAGGAGGAGGATGAATATTATACACAGATTGATGAAGCTAAAAGGTCCCCGTTTTTGATGGTGATAGAGAACAATGCTTCCATCCGCGGGTGCAGCCTACGTATTGTTTAGGTATCGCTGCTGTCCGCTGGTGGAGAAGAGAAGTCTGGGGAAATCCAGGCTTTGTTCATCTTGATGAGTGTAAGCCTGTCGGCACTGTCGGTTGACAGGCGGGTACGCTTATCTGTGATGATTCCCCAAGCCGCACTAAACACCCTCTCTGACAAGACGCTAGCCGCAGGACAAGCAAGCACCTCCAGGGCATACAGCGCGAGTTCAGGCCACGTGTCCAGCTTCGACACCCAGTAGTTGTAGGGGGCAGAGGCGTCACGGAGGACGGTCGTGCGATCGGCTACGTACTCCCTCATCATCCTTTTACAGTGCTCCCGCCGACTCAGCCTTGACTGGGGAGCGGTGACACAGTCTTGCTGGGGAGCCAGAAAGCTGTCAAAGGCCTTAGAGAGTGTTCCCCTGCCTGTGCTGTACATGCTGCCTGATCTCTGCGCCTCCCCTGCTACCTGGCCCTCGGAACTGCGCCTTCGGCCACTAGCGCTGTCGGATGGGAATTTTACCATCAGTTTGTCCGCCAGGGTCCTGTGGTATAGCATCACTCTCGAACCCCTTTCCTCTTCGGGTATGAGAGTAGAAAGGTTCTCCTTATACCGTGGGTTGAGCAGTGTGTACACCTAGTAATCCGTAGTGGCCAGAATGCGTGTAACGCGAGGATCACGAGAAAGGCATCCTAACATGAAGTCAGCCATGTGTGCCAGGGTACCTGTACGCAACACATGGCTGTCCTCACTAGGAAGATCACTTTCAGGATCCTCCTCCTCCTCCTCCTCAGGCCATACACGCTGAAAGGATGACAGGCAAGCAGCATGGGTACCCTCAGCAGTGGACCAAGCTGTCTCTTCCCCCTCCTCCTCATCCTCCTCCCCCTCCTCCTCCTCCTCTTCAACGTGCTGAGATATAGACAGGAGGGTGCTCTGACTATCCAGCAACATACTGTCTTCCCCCGCCTCTGTTTCCGAGCGCAAAGCGTCTGCCTTTATGCTTTGCAGGGAACTTCTCAAGAGGCATAGCAGAGGAATGGGGACGCTAATGATTGCAGCATCGCCGCTCACCATCTGGGTAGACTCCTCAAAGTTTCCAAGGACTTGGCAGATGTCTGCCAACCAGGCCCACTCTTCTGTAAAGAATTGAGGAGGCTGACTCCCACTGCGCTGCCCATGTTGGAGTTGGTATTCCACTATAGCTCCACGCTGCTCATAGAGCCTGGCCAACATGTGGAGCGTAGAGTTCCACCGTGTGGGCACGTCGCACAGCAGTCGGTGCACTGGCAGATGAAACCGATGTTGCAGGGTGGCAGCATCCGTGTGGGACTTGCGGAAATGTGCGCAGAGCCGGCGCACCTTTCCGAGCAGATCTGACAAGCGTGGGTAGCTTTTCAGAAAGCGCTGAACCACCAAATTAAAGACGTGGGCCAGGCATGGCATGTGCGTGAGGCTGCCGAGCTGCAGAGCCGCCACCAGGTTACGGCCGTTGTCACACACGACCATGCCCGGTTGGAGGCTCAGCGGCGCAAGCCAGCGGTCGGTCTGCTCTGTCAGACCCTGCAGCAGTTCATGGGCCGTGTGCCTCTTATCTCCTAAGCTGAGTAGTTTCAGCACGGCCTGCTGATGCTTGCCCACCGCTGTGCTGCCACGCCGCGTGACACCGACTGCTGCCGACGTGCTGCTGCTGACACATCTTGATTGCTAGACAGAGGTTGCAGAGGAGGAGGAGGGTGGTTTAGTGGAGGAAGCA
This sequence comes from Eleutherodactylus coqui, assembly GCF_035609145.1. NCBI lineage: Eukaryota > Metazoa > Chordata > Amphibia > Anura > Eleutherodactylidae > Eleutherodactylus > Eleutherodactylus coqui. Next base: position 229,614,826 of record NC_089837.1, on the reverse strand, counting down.
TACACCGCCGCAGATACCCCCACCGAGCTGGGGCCCGCAATTCGGGGGGTGGGTAGAACGTGAGCGGTCCCAGGCTCTGACTCTGTCCCAGCCTCCACTAAATTCACCCAATGTGCCATCAGGGAGATATAGTGGCCCTGCCCGCCTGTGCTTGTCCATGTGTCTGTTGTTAAGTGGACCTTGGCAGTAACCGCGTTGGTGAGGGCGCGTACAATGTTGCGGGAGACGTGGTCGTGCAGAGCTGGGACGGCACATCGGGAAAAGTAGTGGCGGCTGGAAACTGAGTAGCGCGGGGCCGCCGCCGCCATCATACTTTTGAAAGCCTCCGTTTCCACAACCCTATACGGCAGCATCTCCAGGCTGATAAATTTAGCTATGTGCACGTTTAACGCTTGAGCAGGCGGGTGCGTGGCGGCGTACTTGCGCTTGCGCTCCAACACTTGCGCTAGCGACGGCTGGACGGTGCGCTGACAGACATTGGTGGATGGGGCCGAGGACAGCGGAGGTGAGGGTGTGGGTGCAGGCCAGGAGATGGTCGTGCCTGTGCCCTGAGAGGGGGTTTGGATCTCAGTGGCAGGTTGGGGCACAGGGGGAGAGGCAGCGGTGCAAACCGGAGGCGGTGAACGGCCTTAATCCCACCTTGTGAGGTGCTTGGCCATCATATGTCTGCGCATGCTGGTGGTGGTGAGGCTGGTGGTGGTGGCTCCCCGGCTGATCTTGGTGCGACACAGGTTGCACACCACTGTTCGTCAGTCGTCTGCACTCTCAGTAAAAAACTGCCAGACCTTTGAGCACCTCGGCCTCTGCAGGGTGGCATGGCGCGAGGGGGCGCTTTGGGAAACAGTTGGTGGATTATTTGGTCTGGCCCTGCCTCTACCCCTGGACACCACACTGCCTCTTGCAACCTGCCCTGCTGCTGCCCTTGCCTCCCCCTCTGAAGACCTGTCCTCAGTAGGCGTAGCAAACCAGGTGGGGTCAGTCACCTCATCGTCCTGCTGCTCTTCCTCCGAATCCTCTGTGCGCTCCTCCCTCGGACTTACTGCCCTTACTACTACCTGACTGATAGACAACTGTGTCTCATCGTCATCGTCCTCCTCACCCACTGAAAGGTCTTGAGACAGTTGCCGGAAGTCCCCAGCCTCATCCCCCGGACCCCGGGCACTTTCAAAAGGTTGGGCATCGGTCACGACAAACTCCTCCAGTGGGAGAGGATTCGGAACCCTTGCTGGCCATTCTGGGCAGGGGCCCGGGAACAGTTCCTGGGAGTCTGCCTGCTCCTCAGAATGTGTCATTGTAATGGAGTGAGGAGGCTGGGAGGAAGGAGGAGCAGCAGCCAGAGGATTCAGAGTTGCAGCAGTGGACGGCGCAGAACTCTGGGTGTTCAATAGATTGCTGGATGCACTTTCTGCCATCCACGACAGGACCTGCTCACACTGCTCATTTTCTAATAAAGGTCTACCGCGTGGACCCATTAATTGTGAGATGAATGTGGGGACGCCAGAAACGTGCCTCTCTCTTAATCCCGCAGCAGTCGGCTGCGATACACCTGGATCAGGAGCTCGGCCTGTGCCCACACCCTGACTTGGGCCTCCGCGTCCTCGCCCGCGTCCACGTCCTCTAGGCCTACCCCTACCCCTCAGCATGGTGTATTACCAGTAGTGCAGAAACAGAACGCTGTAATTAAATGTGCCGCTTATTGGCCTGTGGTTGGAGGATGACTTCGCTTATGGAACGCACAGCAGAGCCAGGAAATAATTTTGCGCAAGCCTGCTGTAACACTTAGCTGGCTGCGTATGAATTAGGAGGACAACTACCCCCATCACAGACCCAGTACACTGAGGACAGTCACAGGCAGCCCAAATAGATTTTTTTTCCCAAATGTTTTTGAAAAGGCCCACTGCCTATATTCAATAAATATGTCTTCTGTCCCTGCCTCACCACTACTGGCCCTGGAGTATGTAAAATAACTGCAGACTGTTGCACTGTGGACTGGAATACAGCGGTGATGTAACAGCCAACACAGAGCCAGGAAATAATTTTGCGCAAGCCTGCTGTAACACTTAGCTGGATGCGTATGAATTAGGAGGACAACTACCCCCAGCACAGACCCAGTACACTGAGGACAGTCACAGGCAGCCCAAATAGATTTTTTTTCCCAAATGTTTTTGGAAAGGCCCACTGCCTATATTCAATAAATATGTCTTCTGTCCCTGCCTCACCACTACTGGCCCTAGAGTATGTAAAATAACTGCAGACTGTTGCACTGTGGACTGGAATACAGTGGTGATGTAACAGCCTACACAGAGCCAGGAAATAATTTTGCGCAAGCCTGCTGTAACACTTAGCTGGCTGCGTATGAATTAGAAGGACAACTACCCCCAGCACAGACCCAGTACACTGAGGACAGTCACAGGCAGCCCAAATAGATTCTTTTTCCCAAATGTTTTTGGAAAGGCCCACTGCCTATATTCAATAAATATGTCTTCTGTCCCTGCCTCACCACCACTACTGGCCCTGGACTATGTATAATTACTGCAGGACGCAATGCTCTGCACGGCCGATATCCAAAAAAAAAAATGTGCAACACTGCAAAAAGCAGCCTCCACACTACTGCACACGGTTAGATGTGGCCCTAAGAAGGACCGTTGGGGTTCTTGAAGTCTAAAATACTCCTAACGCTCTCCCTATAGCAGCTCCGGCATCAGCAGCACTTTCCCTGATCTCTGTCAGAATGCATCTGTGGCGAGCCGCGGGAGGGGCCGATTTATATACTCGGGTGACACCTGATCTCGCCAGCCACTCACTGCAGGGGGGTGGTATAGGGCTTGAACGTCGTAGGGGGAAGTTGTAATGCCTTCCCTGTCTTTCTATTGGCCAGAAAAGCACGCTAACGTCTCAGAGATGAAAGTGAAAGTAACTCGAACATCGCGTGGTACTCGTCACGAGTAACGAGCATCTCGAACACGCTAATACTCGAACGAGTATCAAGCTCGGACGAGTACGTTCGCTCATCTCTAGTAATGACGCTATATGAAAGAGCGATTTTGCAATTGTGGCCTACAAATTTAATCTTTACATGAAGGCGACAAAATCGCGCTATTATCCAGCAAAGTGAGAATACACATGTTCGTAAAACGCTTTTTAATGGTTTCCTTCACATTAGTGATGTTTTCATTGATGCAATGTTGCAAGAAAAAAAATAGCAGCATGCTCTAACTTTCTGCGATGTGCTATTTTTTTTATCTCCCATTTATCCCTATGGAGCCTCCTTGTTTATCGCATTGCACAAACTTGCGATTTTCGTGTAATGCGATGCGTTTTTAACATTAGAAACTCCTATTGAATTTTGTAATAAAGACGGGCAATTTTAACGCAGGCGGTAGCAATGAGAGGTGAGATTATTCTTAAGAAAAAGCATTGCTGAAGCTCAAAAATCATGTGAACAAAGATGTGATTTTGGCGCGATTTTCTCAAAGCAAAATCGCGATCACCAGTGTGAAACTAGCCTAAAACATACCTCCAGTGTAAAATAAAGCTTAGATCCTCATGCATGGTGCCTTTCTAGAGAATTTCTCTTCAAAGTTCTGCTATAAATGCTATAGACTGCAAAGACAAATTGTTTTTTCTTTGTTTAACATTGGCGTTCTGTTTGTCACCTTGAGGTGGTTTCACATGGACAGTAAAATCATGTGATATTCGCGTGATGGAAGAGTGAGTAAAAATGCAGAATTATTAAAACAATGCTTTTCAGTGGTGTCCTTCACATTTGTGATGTTTTCACTCATGCAATGTTGCGCTAAAAAAATCATGGCATGTCCTATTTCATTGGATGGCTGAGCACTGTCTGTGATTGGTCACAGACCTCAGCAAATCACAAGCAGCGCTCGGCCATTCATTGAATACAATGAATGGCCGAGCGCTGCCTGTGATTGCTTGAGTGCTGTGACCAATCACAGGCATCATTCAGCTGTCCTTCATTAAATGGCTGAGCGCTGCCTGTGATTTGTTGAGCACTCAGCCAATCAGATACAGCCCTTAAATCTGCGCCTGCAGAAAGAGCTTCAGAGCATTGCTGGGAGACCAAGGGGATAGACACACCTGAGCCCTGGCAAGGGCGGAGAGGTAAGTATATATTTTTTTTATTTTTTACACATGGTAGGGATGATTTTCAAGGAAGAGCTTATATTTAAAGCCCTTCTCGGAAAATCACTACAGGGGTTGCCAGCCACCCATTGCTTTCAATTGAAAGCAATGGCAGAACATTGCAATCTCCTTTTTACTCCCTTTTTTACTCCCCTCAGGGAGTACCATCACTACTGAGCACTGTGACAATGCTGTCAGAGTGTTCAGTAATGAAGAGACTGCCCGCGAGGAATGTTGATATGGACCACGGAGCTATGTGCACGCATGTCCTATCTTTTGCAGGTGCGCGCATTTGCACACCTGTAAAACACATCATAGGAAAGCAATGGTTCTAATAGACGCACAGTTTTGTGCGCACGTATGTGCGCGCGTAACCACACTCGTCTGACCGAGGCCTTAGTTGCAGCACTGTGTGAATGAGTGCTTTTTCCTTGCTTTTGCTGGCCTTCTTTTTGGTTTTGTCATCTGGGAATAATGTATTACAACTGAGGAAAATACTCCAAAGAAAACGTTTCAACTTGTTTTGTGTGAGATCACTTACCTGCACTGGCGAAGCTGCAGTAGGGTGTTTGTTTTGAGGCTACAAGTCTGTGGTCACACGGGATGTAAATTCCGTGTGTAAAAAACCTCAGCGGGACTGCACGGAAATTCTGCGAAATTTACGGGGCAGAAAGGCAGCTTCAAAACCCGCAGTTTTTAAAGTGGCTTTGCTGCCTGTATTCCACTGTGGCCATCTCTCCCCATAGAGAGGAGAGAGCCCACAGCGGAAACGGTGATAAAATTGACATGCCACGGCTTTGAATTCCATGCGACATGTCAGATTCAATGCGGCTTTTCTGCAGTGTGTGGACGAGATTTTTGCAAATCTCGTCCACTTTGCTGCTTAGGCTCGGTTTTAACCCTTTTCAATCCAATTTGTATCCTGGTTTCCCTAGGGGACTTATTCTTTTTCTGCTGTTATACAACGGCGCTATATGCTGGCTAAAGCCAGTACTGCATGAGGTGACACGTTGGATAGGCTCCGACCGCAGAGAGGCTGGCAATATGCAGTAAGAGAACCCCGACGGATGTCTTCCAACATCGGAGCTGTACAGCCTTAAATCATAATGTCTTCAGACGTCAGACAGTGGATTGAAAAGGGTTAAGATTGCAGGTGGAATTTTCATGCGGCAAGTCCGCACGGAAATTTTGCAGCAATTTCAACCTGTGTGAACCCAGCCTTAGAGGTAGACCAGCAGCAGTTAAATGATTGAAAAGGATTGTGGGGGTTTCTAGTTATATAAAGGGTCACAGAGCAATCAGTATGTGATTGAGCAGGACACTATGCGGTGCATGGCTGTGGATCTAAGGGCTGATTTTTGCTGTTATAAAGATGCATTGCTTTCAATAGTCTCCATATTGGCTTAAGCAAAGCAAGGTCTATTGCTCCTTTGAAACTCTGAAGCTTCACATAGAATCTTAAATGATAGGACGCTATTAGAGATGAGCGAGCGTACTCGTCCGAGCTTGATACTCGTTCGAGTATTAGCATGTTCGAGATGCTCGTTACTAGAGGCGAGTACGACGCGATGTACGAGTTACTTTCACTTTCATCTCTGAGACGTTAGCGCGCTTTTCTGGCCAATAGAAAGACAGGGAAGGCATTACAACTTCCCCCTGCGACGTTCAAGCCCTATACCACCCCCCTGCAGTGAGTGGCTGGCGAGATCAGGTGTCACCCGAGTATATAAATCGGCCCCTCCCGCGGCTCGCCACAAGATGCATTCTGACAGAGATCAGGGAAAGTGCTGCTGGTGCCGGAGCTGCTATAGGGAGAGCGTTAGGAGTTATTTTAGGCTTCAAGAACCCCAACGGTCCTTCTTAGGGCCACATCTGACCGTGTGCAGTACTGCTTTTAGCAGAGTTGCACAATTTTTTTTTTTGTATATCGGCCGTGCAGAGCATTGCGTCCGCAGTCTGCAGTCATTGTACAGAGTATAGGGCCAGTACTGGTGAGGCAGGGAAAGAGATATTCAGGCTATATAGGCAGTGGGCTTTTTCCAAAAAATTGATCACCGTCATCCCGCCAGAGAGAAACAGTATACATAATATTATACTCTGCCTACAGTATCTATCTGCTGGGGGTAGTAGTTGTAATTAATACGCAGCTAAGCGTTACAGCAGGCTTGCGCAAAATTGTTTCCTGGATCTGCTGTCTCTGTTACATGATTGCCGTCATCCCGCCAGAGGGAAACAGTATACATAATATTATACGCTGCCTACAGTATCTATCTGCTGGGGGTAGTAGTTCTAATTAATACGCAGCTAAGCGTTACAGCAGGCTTGCGCAAGATTGTTTCCTGGATCTGCTGTCTCTGTTACATGATCGCCGTCATCCCGCCAGAGGGAAACAGTATACATAATATTATACGCTGCCTACAGTATCTATCTGCTGGGCGTAGTAGTCGTAATTAATACGCAGCTAAGCGTTACAGCAGGCTTGCGCAAATTTGTTTCCTGGATCTGCTGTCCCTGTTACATGATCGCCGTCATTCCGCCAGAGGGAAACAGTATACATAATATTATACGCTGCCTACAGTATCTGTCTGCTGTATCAGCTCAGCATTTTAAAAAAATAGAAGCAAAATACTTAAAGGGGTTGTCCCGCGAAACAAAGTGGGGGTAAGCACTTCTGTATGGCCATATTAATGCACTTTGTAATATACATCGTGCATTAATTATGAGCCATACAGAAGTTATTCACTTACCTGTTCCGTTGCTGGCGTCCCCGTCTCCATGGTGCCGTCTAATCTTCAGCGTCTAATCGCCCGATTAGACGCGCTTGCGCAGTCCGGTCTTCTTCTTTGCTGAATGGGGCCGCTCGTGCCGGAGAGCGGCTCCTCGTAGCTCCGCCCCGTCACGTGTGCCGATTCCAGCCAATCAGGAGGCTGGAATCGGCAATGGACCGCACAGAAGCCCTGCGGTCCACCGAGGGTGAAGATCTCGGCGGCCATCTTCACAAGGTAAGTATGAAGACGCCGGACCGCGGGGATTCGGGTAAGTACTATCTGTTTTTTTTTTTTATCCCTGCATCGGGTTTGTCTCACGCCGAACGGGGGGGCTATGAAAAAAAAAAACCCGTTTCGGCGCGGGACAACCCCTTTAAGGCCTACTACTGGTCTTTGGCCACTTGACTGCTTCTGCGCTGTGAATTCCACTAGCTCAGTCATACGCCCCTACGTCTCACTACAGGCGTGCGCAAAATTGTTTCCTGGCTCTGCTGTGTGTTTCGTAAGGGAAGTCAGCCTCCAACCACAGGCCAATAAGCGGCACATTTAATTACAGTGTTCTGTTTCTGCACTACTGGTAATACAGCATGCTGAGGGGTAGGGGTAGGCCTAGAGGACGTGGACGCGGAGGCCCAAGTCAGGGTGTGGGCACAGGCCGAGCTCCTGATCCAGGTGTATCGCAGCCGAATGCTGCGCTATTAGGAGAGAGGCACGTTTCTGGCGTCCCCACATTCATCTCACAATTAATGGGTCCACGCGGTAGACCTTTATTAGAAAATGAGCAGTGTGAGCAGGTCCTGTCGTGGATGGCAGAAAGTGCATCCAGCAATCTATCGACCACCCAGAGTTCTGCGCCGTCCACGGCTGCAACTCTGAATCATCTGGCTGCTGCTCCTCCTTCCTCCCAGCCTCCTCACTCCATTACAATGACACATTCTGAGGAGCAGGCAGACTCCCAGGAACTGTTCCCGGGGCCCTGCCCAGAATGGCCAGCAATGGATCCTCTCCCACCAGAGGAGTTTGTCGTGACCAATGCCCAACCTTTGGAAAGTTCCCGGGGTCCGGGGGATGAGGCTGGGGACTTCCGGCAACTGTCTCAAGAGCTTTCAGTGGGTGAGGAGGACGATGACGATGAGACACAGTTGTCTATCACTCAGGTAGTAGTAATTGGAGTAAGTCCGAGGGAAGAGCGCACAGAGGATTCGGAGGAAGAGCAGCAGGACGATGAGGTGACTGACCCCACCTGGTTTGCTACGCCTACTGAGGACAGGTCTTCAGAGGGGGAGGCAAGTGCAGCAGCAGGGCAGGTTGGAAGAGGCAGTGCGGTGGCCAGGGGTAGAGGCAGGGCCAGACCGAATAATCCACCAACTGTTTCCCAAAGCGCCCCCTCGCGCCATGCCACCCTGCAGAGGCCGAGGTGCTCAAAGGTCTGGCAGTTTTTCACTGAGAGTGCAGACGACCGACGAACAGTGGTGTGCAACCTTTGTCGCGCCAAGATCAGCCGGGGAGCTACCACCACCAGCCTCACCACCACCAGCATGCGCAGGCATATGGTGGCCAAGCACCCCACAAGGTGGGACGAAGGCCGTTCACCGCCTCCGGTTTGCACCGCTGCCTCTCCCCATGTGTCCCAACCTGCCACTGAGATCCAACCCCCCTCTCAGGACACAGGCACTACCGTCTCCTGGCCTGCACCCACACCCTCACCTCCGCTGTGCTCGGCCCCATCCACCAATGTCTATCAGCGCACCGTCCAGCCGTCGCTAGCGCAAGTGTTGCAGCGCTGGCGCAAGTACGCCGCCACGCACCCGCACGCTCAAGCGTTAAACGTGCACATAGCCAAATTTATCAGCCTGGAGATGCTGCCATATAGGGTTGTGGAAACGGAGGCTTTCAAAGGTATGATGGCGGCAGCGGCCCCGCGCTACTCAGTTCCCAGTCGCCACTACTTTTCCCGATGTGCCGTCCCAGCCCTGCATGACCACGTCTCCCGCAACATTGTACGCGCCCCCACCAACGCGGTTACTGCCAAGGTCCACTTAACAACGGACACATGGACAAGCACAGGCGGGCAGGGCCACTATATCTCCCTGACGGCACATTGGGTGAATTTAGTGGAGGCTGTGACAGAGTCAGAGCCTGGGACTGCTCACGTCCTACCCACCCCCAGAATTGCGGGCCCCAGCTCGGTGGTGGTATCTGCGGCGGTGTATGCTTCCTCCACTAAACCACCCTCCTCCTCCTCCTACGCAACCTCTGTCTCGCAATCAAGATGTGTCAGCAGCAACACGTCGCCAGCAGTCGGTGTCGCGCGGCGTGGCAGCACAGCGGAGGGCAAGCGTCAGCAGGCCGTGCAGAAACTACTCAGCTTAGGAGAGAAGAGGCACACGGCCCACGAACTGCTGCAGGGTCTGACAGAGCAGACCGACCGCTGGCTTGCGCCGCTGAGCCTCCAACTGGGCATGGTCGTGTGTGACAACGGCCGTAACCTGGTGGCGGCTCTGCAGCTCGGCAGCCTCACGCACGTGCCATGCCTGGCCCACGTCTTTAATTTGGTGGTTCAGCACTTTCTGAAAAGCTACCCACGCTTGTCAGACCTGCTCGGAAAGGTGCGCCGGCTCTGCGCACATTTCCGCAAGTCCCACACGGACGCTGCCACCCTGCGCACCCTGCAACATTGGTTTCATCTGCCAGTGCACCGACTGCTGTGCGACGTGCCCACACGGTGGAACTTTACGCTCCACATGTTGGCCAGGCTCTATGAGCAGCGTAAAGCTATAGTGGAGTACCAACTCCAACATGGGCGGCGTAGTGGGAGTCAGCCTCCTCAATTCTTTACAGAAGAGTGGGCCTGGTTGGCAGACATCTGCCAGGTCCTTGGAAACTTTGAGGAGTCTACCCAGATGGTGAGCGGCGATACTGCAATCATTAGCATCACCATTCCTCTGCCATGCCTCTTGAGAAGTTCCCTGCAAAGCATTAAGGCAGACGCTTTGCGCTCGGAAACAGAGGCGGGGGAAGACAGTATGTCGCTGGATAGTCAGAGCACCCTCCTGTCTATATCTCAGCGCGTTGAGGAGGAGGAGGAGGAGCATGAGGAGGATGAGGAGGAGGGGGAAGAGACAGCTTGGCCCAATGCTGAGGGTACCCATGCTGCTTGCCTGTCATCCTTTCAGCGTGTATGGCCGGAGGAGGATCCTGAAAGTGATCTTCCTAGTGCGGACAGCCATGTGTTGCGTACAGGTACCCTGGCACACATGGCTGACTTCATGTTAGGATGCCTTTCTCGTGACCCTCGCATTACACGCATTCTGGCCACTACGGATTACTGGGTGTACACACTGCTCGACCCATGGTATAAGGAGAACCTTTCCACTCTCATACCCGAAGAGGAAAGGGGTTCGAGAGTGATGCTATACACAGGACCCTGGCGGACAAACTGATGGTAAAATTCCCATCCGACAGCGCTAGTGGCCGAAGGCGCAGTTCCGAGGGCCAGGTAGCAGGGGAGGCGCAGAGATCAGGCAGCATGTACAGCACAGGCAGGGGAACACTCCTCTAAGGCCTTTGACAGCTTTCTGGCTCCCCAGCAAGACTGTGTCACCGCTCCCCAGTCAAGGCTGAGTCGGCGGGAGCACTGTAAAAGGATGGTGAGGGAGTACGTAGCCGATCGCACGACCGTCCTCCGTGACGCCTCTGCCCCCTACAACTACTGGGTGTCGAAGCTGGACACGTTGCCTGAACTCGCGCTGTATGCCCTGGAGGTGCTTGCTTGTCCTGCGGCTAGCGTCTTGTCAGAGAGGGTGTTTAGTGCGGCTGGGGGAATCATCACAGATAAGCGCACCCGCCTGTCAACTGACAGTGCCGACAGGCTTACACTCATCAAGATGAACAAAGCCTGGATTTCCCCAGACTTCTCTTCTCCACCAGCGGACAGCAGCGATACCTAAACAATACCTAGGCTGCACCCGCGGATGGAAGCATTGTTCTCTATCACCATCAAAAACATGGACCTTTTAGCTTTATCAATCTGTGTATAATATTCATCCTCCTCTTCCTGCTCCTCCTCCTGAAACCTGACGTAATCACGCCGAACGGGCAATTTTTCTTAGGCCCACAAGGCTTAGTCATATAATTTTTGTAAACAATTTTTATACGTTTCAATGCTCATTAAAGCGTTGAAACTTTCACCTGAACCAATTTTTATTTTAACTGGGCTGCCTCCAGGCCTAGTTACAAATTAAGCCACATTAACCAAAGCGATTAATGGGTTTCACCTGTCCTCTTGGTTGGGCATGGGCAATTTTTCTGACATACATTAGTACTGTTGGTACACCAATTTTTTGGGGCCCTCGCCTACAGTGTAATCCAATTAATTTTTTGCCCACCTGCATTAAAGCTGACGTTACATCAGCTGTGCTGGGCACTGCAATGGGATATATTTATGTACCGCCGGTGGGTTCCAGGGAGCGACCCATGCTGTGGGTCCACAGGGAGTAGTAACTGCATGTGTCTACTTCTAAAGAACCCCAGTCTGACTGGGGCATGCAGTGTGGTCCGAAGCCCACCTGCATTTAATCGGACGTTACCTCAGCTGTGATGGGCACTACAATGGGATATATTTATGTACCGCCGGTGGCTTCCTGGCACCCACCCATGCTGTCGGTCCACACGGAGTTGTAACTGCATGTGTCCACTTCTAAAGAACCCCAGTCTGACTGGGGCATGCAGGTGGGCCGAAGCCCACCTGCATTTAACATGACATTACCTCAGCTGTGATGGGCAATGCAATGGGATATATTTATGTACCGCCGGTTGGTTCCAGGGAGCCACCCATGCTGTGGGTGCACACGGAATTCCCATTGCGGAGTTGTACCTGCCTGTGACTAATTATAAAAAAACGCGGTCTGACTGGGGCATGCAGACACCTTGACAGAATGAATAGTGTGTGGCACATAGGTTCCCCATTGCTATGCCCACGTGTGCTGCTCCTGATGGCAGTGGCACAGGATTATATTTCTCATTGCTTCTGTACAGCATTGTGGGCTATCTCCCCGCCTCTTTTAAAGAGGGTCGCTGCCTAGCCGTGCCAACCCTCTGCAGTGTGTGCCTGCGGTTCCTCCTCATGGCAGACGCACTTATAAATAGACATGAGGGTGGTGTGGCATGAGGGCAGCTGAAGGCTGCGCAGGGACACTTTGGTGTGCGCTGTGGACACTGCGTCGTGCGGGGGGGGGGGGGTTGGCAGCATGTAACCCAGGAGAAGTGGCAGCGGAGTGTCATGCAGGCAGTGATTGTGCTTTGTTGGAGGTAGTGTGGTGCTTAGCTAAGGTATGCATTGCTAATGAGGGCTTTTCAGAAGTAAAAGTTGTTGGGGGGGGGCCCACTCTTGCCGCTATTGTGGCTTAATAGTGGGACCTGGGAACTTGAGATGCAGCCCAACATGTAGCCCCTCGTCTGCCCTATCCGTTGCTGTGTCGTTCCCATCACTCTCTTGAATTGCCCAGATTTTCACAAATGGAAACCTTAGCGAGCATCGGCGATATACACAAATGCTCGAATCGCCCATTGACTTCAATGGGGTTCGTTACTCGTAATGAACCCTCGAGCATCGCCATAATTTCGTCCCGAGTAACGAGCACCCGAGCATTTTGGTGCTCGCTCATCTCTAGATGCTATCATTGCCTGCTATGTTACAGAGAGTGGTTCTGCCGCCCATGATCCCTACAAGCCTGTGAGCTGACATTACAATTTCCAATCTACGCCCTCTCTTTCCCTATTAGTACACTTCCACACACTGCCTGCTTCTGTACCATGGCTGCTTTAATCACAGAAATATATTATCTAGCAAGATTTCCCAACAGATATAGGGGAAAATCTGAGCCCGACATTTTTTATGCAAAGCTTAGTACAGTTCTCCCTGATGCACGGTGTGCTAAATACAGGCGCATTCTCAGGCATACTAAGCGCATCTCGGAAACTTCATTCTCCGAAATGTGTATCAGATCTGGCCCGACCTACATTTCTTGTATAACTTATGGCAGTTTCTGGTGTAAATTACACATAAATCTTAAACATTAATTATTAAAAGTTACCTGCTTGTGTGAAAGTTTGCAATTTTTTATGCCAGAAGCTGGAGTAAAACGCTTTATAAATATGCCCAATACAGTGAGCTTCCAATTCTCGGTCAGGCTTAGTTGGTAATTCACTATTGTCTACATCCCTGGTTCGCATCACAGGGTACTATTTAAATACCAAAAAACAGTATGCAAATGATGCCACAGGATTCAAAAGAAAACATGATGGAGCTATTGACTTTAACCTTTTAAAGGCTATGTACAGCTTTGCACTTTTTTTTTTTGCTTTAATCAATATGTCTTTGGAACTGGAGATATTTTGTAATTGCTTTTAATTAAAACTTTCCTACCATTTGGTTTCTATTCTTGTAATGATTTCCAAGGCATTACATATTGGAAGACTGACAGGTTAGCAAACACCATCAGCGAGAGTACATTGACTTATCAGCTTGTTCCCTAGCTTTTATCTTTTATAATAATAAAAAACTTTATTTTTCACTTATTTCTTTTATTTCCCATAGGCCTCCTACACACGAGCGCAAATTCTGTGGGAAATCCTATGCAGACAGCCATGATTTGACCGTGTGAAAACTCAGGCGATAAACAAGTGGCGGCATGTCCTATTTCTGTGCGAGGCCCGCACAGAAACATCACTAGTGACGCCCCGGACAGATGAGTATAAGGTGATTGCCGGGGCATGGGTGGCATCCCACTGTGAGAATTCTCACAGTGGGATCTGACCCGGTCATGTGCAGGCGGCCATAGCGGACTTGAACTTGCATTTGTTTACTAACTTATGCAATATGGCAGTATTAGAATATACGGTATTTCTGCTGACATGCTATTAGAATAGGCCACATATCTGTCCTACTAGTCAAAAATTCATCACAGCTCTGGGGGCCTTCACAAAGCCCCAGGCTGCCATGACAACCGTACAAACCCCCTTAAGATCTCATTGCAGAGGGGACATTCAGAACCCACAAACTCTGACTGGGGCATTTAAATGCTTCTTCCATAATTTACAGCAATATTAAGAGGGTGAAATGCCACATCAGCTTCACATCCAGTATGCCCAATGTATGGAGCGGGATCAGCCACTGATCAAGTGATTAAGGATGCAAATGATGATCAAAGATACAAACTTTGGTCTCTTCTTAGCCAGTTTTTCATTTGTTTCCATAATTTTGGAAGACGCAATAGCCTGGACAGCGTAGACTAATGGCCCCAACCTTTCATACCTTGAGACCCACAATCAGCACTGGTAGTCAGTCGCAAGCCACATTCAATACGAAGACATCACTGAAAGCATTTAAAGGAGATGTCTCGAGGAAGCAGTTAATTTTTTTTTTTGCCCAGTCCCCCCCATTAAACACACATTACTAAGCCCCCCTGTAAATGACATTTCTAGCTGGTTCGTACTTACCGTTCCAGCGTTTCAGCAAGTTATAAAAGTTTCCTCAAGATGGCCGCCGGCTCTTTCCCAGTCGCTCGCTGCAGCCCGACGTGCGCGCTCCCGAGACGCCGCCAGCTGTGTCTCCATGGCAACCGGACGCATCGCAGCCGCCGACCAGACGCCCCGCAGCCGCCGACCAGACAGCAGGTAACCGGCGCTAGCCCCCGGCTCCCCAGCGCTAGTTCCCCCGGCGCAGCGACAGCCCCCCCGGCCTAGCGACAGCCCCCCCGGCCTAGCGCTAGCTCCCCCGGCCTAGCGCTAGCTCCCCCGGCCTAGCGCTAGCTCCCCCGGCCTAGCGACAGCCCCCCCGGCCTAGCGACAGCCCCCCCGGCCTAGCGACAGCCCCCCCCATCGCAGCGACAGCCCCCCCGGCCTAGCGCTAGCTCCCCCGGCCTAGCGACAGCCCCCCCGGCCTAGCGCTAGCTCCCCCGGCCTAGCGACAGCCCCCCCGGCCTAGCGCTAGCTCCCCCGGCCTAGCGACAGCCCCCCCGGCCTAGCGACAGCCCCCCCCATCGCAGCGACAGCCCCCCCGGCCTAGCGACAGCCCCCCCGGCCTAGCGCTAGCTCCCCCGGCCTAGCGCTAGCTCCCCCGGCCTAGCGACAGCCCCCCCGGCCTAGCGACAGCCCCCCCCATCGCAGCGACAGCCCCCCCGGCCTAGCGCTAGCTCCCCCGGCCTAGCGACAGCCCCCCCGGCCTAGCGCTAGCTCCCCCGGCCTAGCGACAGCCCCCCCGGCCTAGCGACAGCCCCCCCCATCGCAGCGACAGCCCCCCCGGCCTAGCGCTAGCTCCCCCGGCCTAGCGCTAGCTCCCCCGGCCTAGCGACAGCCCCCCCGGCCTAGCGACAGCCCCCCCCATCGCAGCGACAGCCCCCCCGGCCTAGCGCTAGCTCCCCCGGCCTAGCGGCAGCCCCCCCGGCCTGGCGACAGCCCCCCCGGCGCAGCCCGGCGCAGCGGCAGCCCCCCCCGGCGCAGCCCGGCGCAGCGGCAGCCCCCCCCCCGACCCATCACTTACCTGGGAGGCTTCTCGGGGCTGCTGGGCTGGGCTGGTCTTCTCCGCTGGGCAGCTCCAGTTTCTGCACCTTCCTCTAACAGAGGATGGTGCAGAATGGCCGCTTCAGCGCGCTCCCGAGCAGTGACAGCTCGTCTGCGCATGCGCAGAAGAGCTGTAGCGGGGAGCACACTGAAGCGGCTCGTGCTGAATGGAGAAGACCGGACTGCGCAAGCGCGTCTAAAAAAGCAAGCTGCCAGCGAATTTAGACGGAACCATGGAGACGAGGACGCTAGCAACGGAGCAGGTAAGTGAATAGCTTCTGTATGGCTCATATTTAATGCACAATGTACATTACAAAGTGCATTAATATGGCCATACGGAAGTGTATAACCCCACTTGGTTTCGCGAGACCACCCCTTTAAACTATGTTAACCAGGAAACTATAGGAAAGAATGTTAAGTGTGAAACCTTTCACTGCATGTTTTCAGCCAGACTTTCAATATCTGGGTCATACTTGATGACAGCCAAACGTATGCAGTCACTGAGATGTTCATTCATTATACGGAATCTATATTTAACTTTTAATATCTTTATGGCAAGAAAATCCTGATTCATAAAGATAGGTTGATCCAAAGCAGGCAGTCAACCTTAAATACAAAACCAAGCTCTTAATGTAAATGCAGCATGAACCAACCTCAGTACGTAGCTACAATACCAGAACCAAGCTTGATACATAGATATAACACCAGGAACAAGAACTATATTTTTTCTTATATGGCGAGTTGCACACGAGTGTAGGGATCAATGATGTTGTAAGTTTAGGTCAGTAGAACCACAGTGCTCCTTCTGTGGCCTCACTTTGTAATAATACTCTCTCTCTCTCTCTCTCTCTCTCTCTGGACCGCATTTTGCAATTATGCACCCACTTAGTACTAGTGTCCCATCTGTGGCCCCACTTGGCAGCAATGCCCCTCTTCTGTGGCCCCCAATTAGGTAATAGTCATGCCTTTGTGTCCCTGTGCAGTTAATAGTGCACTGGACATTACAGTCATTGTCTTTAACTCACTCAGTTCTTATCAGGATACATTGCACTCTATACTGAGCAACTGTTTTCCCCCCTCTCTTACACACACTATAAGAGGGAGTTATCAGTTGTTTAGTGTAGAGTGTGATGCACCTGGCTGAGTACTAAATGAGTTAAAGACAATGATTGTAATGTCTGGAAATTCGGCATTGGTGTCCCATCTCACCAACAGCAAGACTCCCAGTCACAAGTACAAGGGGCAGCCCAAATTATTTGCTGGGGGACGGGCCTGGGGGTCTCATGCATCCCTGCCCTTCCCCCCAGCCCACCCATGGGTCTGACATAGCAGCTGGCATACTGAAAGAGCTCTTCCTCATTTCCAGAAAGTAAACCTGCCTTTCCGCTGCACTATCATTTATGCATTAGCTGTCTGCTAGACCTGATGCAAGTGTTACTGGTCTAGCAAACAATCGCGAGCCACACAGCAGAGGTCTGTGAACCACATATGAATTCAATGAATGGCTGAGCACTGCCTCTGATTGGCTGAGTGCTATGACCAATCACAGGCAGCACTCAGCTGTCATTCAATGATGGCTGAGCGCTGCCTCTGATTGGCTGACCACTCTGACCAATCAGAGGCAGCGCTTTTTGGAGGCAGAGATTTTTCAATACGCGGACACCAGAAGACAGATGAAGACTGACGTAGAGAGAGAGGAGGTGGACTGCTCTTCTAGGTGAGTAAATTATTTTTTTTTTACTTTTTCCTACAGCTAGGAATGATTTTTGGAGTAGGGCTTATATTTCAAGTCCCCCCCCCCCAAAAAAAAAAAAAATCAGCGCTGCAGGGGTTACCTTCATCGAATGGGATGGTATCATGGACCTCTGCCACAGCTGTCACAGCTGTGGCAGGAGTGCACGATGTACTCCCTATGCTTTCAATGGGCCCGAAGCTGCTGTCGGCCCCATTGAAAACAATGGGCGTTAGCGCAGATTTTTCTTAGCACTGCAAGTAAAGATATCGCAAATGGGAATGAAGCCATTGAAAATCCTTGGTTTCATAATCATGCGTTTTCACTCACTCATGCATCGCAGGAAAGTCTATCGCCAGTGGGTACGAGCCCTTAAGAAGATAATTGAAAATATGCTAATAGAGATAGTGTTTCTGCTTTAATGGCTTTCAATTTAAAAAAAATAAATATATATATATATATATATATATATATATATATATATATATATACTAGGTGATATACCCGGCTTCGCCCGAGTTAATTTGGTGCTGGTGTTTGTCTGGTGTTCACACGGAAAATCTTATGAAGTCGTGGTTACTTTAGAGATACTGGAAAAACATATGTTCACCATTTTGCAAAGTTCTCTGCATTACCCAGGAAACACCACGTGGAGGCAACCATGCGATGTTTCCTTTATATAAAATGACATCAGGAAGTGAGAGAATTAGATTCCATATGTAAAATTTGGACGCTAATTCTTTTGCACTTAGAATTGAATAATCAAGTTGGGACCCAATAACTTTTCCTATTTATGACATAATCAATGCCCTTGCCAAATTTCAAGTTTCTATGACATCGGGAAGTGAAAGAATTAGATTTCGTATGTAAAATGTGGACGCTAGTTCTTTTGCGCTAGAATTGAATAATCGAGTTGGGACCCATTAACTTTTCCTATTTATGAGATATTCAATGCTTATAGTAAATTTCATGTTTCTATGACATTGGAAAGTGAGAGATTTAGATTATGTATGTAAAATTTTGACGCTAATTCTTTTGCGCTAGAATTAAATAATCGAGTTGGGACCTATTAAATTTTCCTATTTTTGACATAATCAATGCTCGTGCCAAATTTCACGTTTCTATGACACCGGAAAGTGAGAAAATGACATTCCGTATGTAAAATTTGGACGCTAATTCTTTTGCGCATAGAATTGAATAATCGAGTTGGGACCCATTAGCTTTTCCAATTCATGACATAATCAATGCTCGTGCCAAATTTCACGTTTCTATGACACCGGAAAGTGAGAAAATTACATTCCGTACGTAAAATTTGGACGCTAATTCTTTTGCGCATAGAATTGAATAATCGAGTTGGGACCCATTAGCTTTTCCTATTTATGACATAATCAATGCTCATGCCAAATTTCACGTTTCTTTGACACCGGAAAGTGAGAAAATTACATTCCGTACGTAAAATTTGAAAACTAATTCTTTTGCGCATAGAATTGAATAATCGAGTTGGGACCCATTAGCTTTTCCTATTTATGACATAATCAATGCTCGTGCCAAATTTCACGTTTCTATGACACCGGAAAGTGAGAAAAATACATTCCGTGCGTAAAATTTTGACGCTAATTCTTTTGTACATAGAATTGAATAATCGAATTGGGACCCATTAGCTTTTCCTATTTATGACATAATCAATGCTCGTGCCAAATTTCCCGTTTCTATGACACCGGAAAGTGAGAAAAATACATTCCGTACGTAAAATTTGGACGCTAATTCTTTTGCGCATAGAATTGAATAATCGAGTTGGGACCCATTAACTTTTTCTTTCAAAATGTGTTTATTAATTTTCTATGCCAACCATACAACATTTCAATAAAATGGATACTTATTGTACATGCAGGGTGTTGTTCTCTTATCTTGTAGCGCGGTCCGGGTCGCGAGCCAGTGCGGGTTCGTGCCTCTCCACTTTTCCTTTTTGTGTATCGAGAGCTTTATCTTAAAAAGTATTTATTGGTCAGGGGGGCCCCCACCTAGACAATGGTGTCGTTGTGTGGACCTCGGGGTCTGAGCCCCCCAATTTCTATGGAGGATTCCTCCTCTCAATGCTCTTTACTTTTAGTTATCGCTATCAGCAGATGGGCTTCTGAGGGAGTCGCCCGCATCGCCCGCCACCCAGGAACCGCCGCCACTGCATTTTCATTGAGCCCTGCGGAATTGAACAATGTGCGTTGCAAACAGATTTTGTAGGTAACATTATATTCAAAACAAAACCAGACAAACCGATATATAGGTATACCCCAGACAATGCTGGGGGACAAATAAAGAAAAGGAGAAAGAAAAGAGGGGAGGGAGAAAGAGAACTAGGTACAAAGGGGAGGAGGGGACAGAGGTGAAGGGTTTGGCTGTCTCGTGAAATCGCCGAGCGTATATGGATTCTGGGAGAAGAGAAATTAAGGAAACAGGCGGGTAAGTTGGAAGGGGGCCCCGATGTCACGTGGGTGGGTTTTCATCTCTGTCTATAGAGATCCGTCGGCCAACCATTTGAGAAACGAAGGGGAGCCTTTGAAATCTATCCAGGCCATCCAGGCATCTCGAGACCCGGCTGCTGGTTGGTTCTGCACAGTTTCGCTGTTCCGAAGGTCCTCCATGTACCTAATATGTTCGACCTCCTCCACCCATGCGGACCTCTGGATCTCCCCTCCACGCCTCCAGTGCTGGGATATAATGTGGCGCATGGCCATGATGAAATGGCCTATAAGGCTCTTTTTGATCCTAGATACCGAACCAGGGAGCATGGAAAGGAGAGCAGCCTCGGGGTTCAGGCCCATGGGAGATCTGCAGACCCTCTCGTAAACTCTGGCGACATCTCCCCAAAGGGGCGCAATTAGTGGGCAGGACCACCAGATGTGCAGCATGTCTCCCACATCGGAGCAGCATCTCCAGCATGTGTTTGAGACTTCTGGGAAAATTCTGTGGAGCCTGTCTGGGGTTCTGTACCATTGCGTGACGATTTTGTAATTGAGCTCCTGTGCCTTGGCAGAGATGGACATCTTGTGGGTCATCCGGTATGTCCTGCTCCAGAGCTCTCCGGAGAATTGCCCGTTCAGTGTCTCCTCCCATCTTGACTCCCATGGCGGTCGTGTGTCTCCTATTTTCGCTTCGGCCAGCAACCCGTACAGCAGAGATATTGCGTGAGGGGGTGCGTCAGAGCCCACACATAGCTTCTCGAGTGGAGTGAGTTCCGAGCTCAGTGCCCCAGGATTCCCTAGCGATCCTATGTAGTCCCTCACCTGGAAGTATTGCATCCAGGCGCCTGGTTTTTGCCTATGGGACCCGACTAGTTCACCCAGTGTGCGCATACCACCTGAACCCCAGACCTCTCTGACTCGTGGCTCCAATGTGCCTGGTAAAATTGACAGTTTGGTTACTGTTAGGGTGGCCGGGAATTGGGGGTTGCCGGTAAGGGGGGTTAGTGGGCCCGGTATGTTCATTAGCTTTCTGCTCCTAGCTATTCGATTCCAAGCCCCCAGGAGATTTACGGCAAGGGGGGAGGCTCCTTGTCCTCTCCAATCTACCCTTCCCAGGATCCAGAATGCACCCCCTAGGTTTAGGTTGTTCTCTTCCGTCTCTAAGGTCACCCATGTTTTTGTGTCTGGGTAATGGAGTATGTCTAGGATACATTTCCCTATTGCTGCCTTATGGTAAAGTTCTAAGTCTGGCAGGCCTGCTCCCCCTGCTGCCCGTGGGCGAGTGAGGACCTTATGGCTGATTCGCGCTGGACGGTTTCCCCATACGTATCTTGTTGTTGCCTTCTGTAATAGTGTGAAGAAGCTCCTGGGTATGTCGTGTGGCATGGTCTGGAAGACGTAGAGGATTCTTGGCAAGATATTCATTTTAAGTGAATTAATTCTGCCGAACCAAGAAAGGTGTAATTTGGACCAACCCGTCATTTCAGATTCAAATATGGAGAGTAGGGGTTTGTAGTTAAAGGGGTTGTCCCGAGGCAGCAAGTGGGTCTATACACTTCTGTATGGCCATAATAATGCACTTTGTAATGTACATTGTGCATTAATTATGAGCCATACAGAAGTTATAAAAAGTTTTTTACTTACCTGCTCCGTTGTTAGCGTCCTCGTTCCCATGGAGCCCGACTAATTTTCGCCCTCCGATGGCCAAATTAGCCGCGCTTGCGCAGTCCGGGTCTTCTGTAGTCTTCTATGGAGCCGCTCGTGCCAGAGAGCGGCTCCGTGTAGCTCCGCCCCGTCACGTGCCGATTCCAGCCAATCAGGAGGCTGGAATCGGCAGTGGACCGCACAGAAGAGCTGCGGTCCACGAAGCAAGAGGTTCCCGGCGGCCATCTTCACAGGTAAGTATAGAAGTCACCGGAGCGCGGGGATCAAGGTAAGCGCTCCGGTAAGCTGTCTGTACGTCCCTGCATCGGGGTTGTCTCGCGCCGAACGGGGGGGGGGTTGAAAAAAAAAAAAACCCGTTTCGGCGCGGGACAACCCCTTTAAGTTCGAAGGTGTCCGACGGATTTGCTGGGATGTTTATACCTAAGTATTTTAAGGAGTTCTTTCTCCATATGAATGGAAATGTCTCATTTAACCGGTTGGCCTCCGTTGATGGTATAGATATGTTGAGTATTTCGGATTTTTGAAGGTTTATCTTAAAGTTACTAATTTTCCCATAATTTGTTAATTCTTGTAAAATTGCGGGCAGGGACGTGTTGGGGCTCGTGACGTACAACAGCAGGTCATCAGCAAAAATGGAGATTTTTTGTTCACCGCCTCCGCCCGGCATCCCCCGAATGTCAGGATTACTCCTTAGGGCTACTGCCAGCGGTTCCATCGCTAGAATGTATAACAGTTGGGAAAGGGGGCAACCCTGTCTGGTCCCGTTCCAAATTTGAAAGGACTCCGACAGAAGACCATTCACTCTGATACGCGCAGAGGGGTTGCTGTATAGGGCCATGATCCAGGCAAGGGCCCTCGGGCCCAGCCCCACCCCCCTCAACACCTGTTCCAGGAAGGACCATCTCACCCTATCAAAGGCCTTCTCTGCGTCTACCGCGAGAAGGCACAGTGGGGTATGAGATCTCCGAGCTTTATTGATCAGCGATAGTGTTTTTATCGTGTTCTCTCTGGCCTCCCTTCCCGGGACAAATCCAACTTGATCAATATGGATGAGCGATGGGATGAGGGGATTTAACCTGTTGGCCAGCATTTTTGAGAATATTTTAAGGTCACTATTAATGAGGGAGATGGGTCTATAGCTTTTACATGAAAGAGGGTCCCTTCCAGGCTTCAGGATCACAACTATGTTGGCTTGCAGGGCCTGGGGAGGGAATGGGCTGCCCCTAGTGACGGCGTTGAAGGCGGACAACATAAGTTCTGATAACTGTCCACCTAGTAGTTTATAAAACCTTGGTGTGAACCCGTCCGGGCCCGGACTCTTCCCCAGTTTCAGGTCGTCCAGAACCTGGGAGAGTTCTGAGGGCGATAAGTCCCTCTCAAGTGCTTCAGAGTCAGCACCTGAGATAGTGGTGCGTGTATGAAGACGCAGGTACTGCGCTGTATGCTCGTGAGTTTGTCCATCCGTCTCCCCCTGGTGGGGTATGTTGTAGAGCTTGGAGTAGTAACCCCTAAAGGTTTCTAGGATCTCACTAGGAGCGCACACCTCGGTTCCAGAGGGGGTGCGGATGGACATGATGTTTGTTTGGGGGGTCTGGGGACGCAATGCCCTAGCCAACCACCTCCCACTCTTATTGCCGTACTCGTATTGCCCCGCCCGAAATCTGTCCCTTGCGTTCAGGGTGTTCTGATCGAGTATGGCCAAGATCTCGTGCCTGATATTTGTGATGTCTGTTAGTAGGGCTTCTGACCTCTGTGCTTTGTTGGCTGTTTCGCGGGACTCTAGGTCACGGAATAGCTGTTTAAGTCTATGTGTCCGCTCTTTTTTAAGCCTCGAGCCGTGCAAGATAAAGACTCCCCTCAGGGCGCATTTTAGTGCCTCCCATTTGAGTGGTGCTGGGGTTGTATCTGCTGAGTGGGTCTCTAAGAAGGTGGTGATTGTTTTGGTGATGTCATCCATGCAGATGGGGTCTTTAAGTAAATTGTCGTTTAATTTCCAATTAAACCCTCTGTAGTCCTGTTTTGTCGGGTTAAGTTCGGCTAGTACTGGGGCATGGTCGGACCAGAGGAAATTCCCTATGGTGCATTTAGGGGCCCCATCTAACAATTTGTGTGTGATAAAGATGTAATCGATTCTGCTGTACGAGTTGTGGACCCGCGAATGGCAGCTATAGTCCCTATCGGCCGGGTGGAGAAATCTCCACAGGTCGACTAGGTGTAGACTCACCAGGTGTTTCTTGAGTCTGCGGATGGCCGAGAGCGAGACCGAGGAGCGCCCTGAAGAGGTGTCCAGATGTGGATCTAGGACCATGTTGAAGTCGCCTCCGGCTATGATGGTTGTGTTTTCTGCGAACTCTGATAATCTCCGGAGAGCTCAGGTGCCGAACAGGACCTGGCCCTGGTTAGGGAAATAAAAGTTAGCGAGGGTGAGAGTGTCATTTAATATCTTAATTTTCAGGAATAGGTACCTCCCCTCGCCCTCCTTTTCTGACGCTATGATCTGTGGCTTAAAGGATTTGTGGAAGGCTATGGATACACCTCCAACTTTACGGTCTGGGTGGGGAGCATGAAACCAGTGTGGGTAGTAGCGGTTTTGGCAAGCGGGTGTGCTTGCAGTGGTGTAGTGGGTTTCTTGGAATAAGGCAATCATGATCTTCTTTTTGTGGAGATTATATAAAATCTGGTTTCTTTTCCCGGGGCTGTTTAGGCCTCTCGCGTTGTAGGAGCTTATTGTCACAGGAGCCATTGCTTACCCTTGGGAAGACATCGCCAGCAATGTTGAGGAGACAGCCTCATGGTTGTGGGATGGGGGAACATAGGGGAGGAAAGTTTAAAGAAGGGGAGAATCCAGAAAAGGGAAAGGTGAGAGCAAAGATTGGTAACAATTAGAACTGTTCTCCTGTTGAGTCGGGATCTTAGGCCAGGGAAAATCCCGTCTCCGAGTGTAAACATCACGCAGCTGGTAGAGCTGCGGAAAAAAGAGAAAAACAAAAAACAAAACAAAAAAGGCAAGAATTGAATAACTAGCATGCAGCAACTCGTGCTGCTGGCCTAGTATGGGGGAAGCTGGACCCGAACACCAGACCTCGGCTCCCCCCGTACCTCGGCTTCTGATGCTGAACCCCCAGAGGGGTATGATTCAAGGCATCCACGGATTCCATTAACTTTTTCTATTTATGACATATTCAATGCGCGTGCCAAATTTTAAGTTTCTATGACATTGGGAAGTGAGATATATAGATTATGTACGTAAAATTTCGATGCCAATTCTTTTGCGCTAGAATTGAATAATCGAGTTGGGACCCAATTACTTTTCCTATTTTGGAGATAATCTATGCCCGTGCCAAAATTCATGTTTCTACGACATCGGGAAGTTGGAGAACTTTTGGCGAGTCAGTCAGTGAGTCAGTCAGTGAGTCAGTCAGTCAGTGAGTCAGTCAGTGAATGAGTCAGTGAGGGCTTTCGTCTATATATATATATATATATATATATATATATATATATATATAAATATATATATTCATTGATGATAACCTGTGCATGTATTATAGTGAAAATATATTTATTCACAAAATTGGAGATGTTGCTATGTAAAGAAGAAAAATAACACATATAATCAAGTGCAAGGGTTTTTGCTGAGTATCTATTAACTTTTGCCATCATTGTATATCATATTTGTGAAAACAAGATCCTGGTGCCTTGTCTGTTGTGACCTAAAACTACATTGGCACATAATACTAAGTGCCTCATATGAACACTCAATCAGTATATTATTCTTGTATAGATTTAATTAATGGCTGGTCTAGTCTTTTCAGTAAAAATGTTTACACTACACTGAACAGCACTCCTCAGAATATTATCACATTTTTATAATATTTCCTAAGAGCTATGGCTTGCCTGCAATAAAGCTTCAATAAATGTATCTCAATGGAAAATTAAATTTCCAAATTCAGTGTATTAATAACTATCTTAATTAAAAAGTTTTTCTAATTGGATGCTATAGTGAATTGATGAAGCAGCTAATTAAAAATAATAATTATAATGTATTCTTTCCCAGACTCTATTTATTAATATTGTATATTGTGCCAACAATGGCTCTTTCTACTTTTCTCTGACTACATTAATGAAACCAGAATTTTGAGTCTTTCTTCATGATATGGGATTCACTTGGCTAAATTCTTAGTAGTAGTTGCCTTTTTTTCATGCTATTTAGAACTCGAAATGTGATAGGGAATCACTTTCAGGGTATGCACCCTTGATACTGGGTGTTAGGGAGGACATCAAAAAGCCATTTTGCGGTGGCTGGGGTATGTGAATACAGAACTATGGCAGCAAACTGATTTTTTTTTAATTGGATGAAGCTAAACCAAGCCGTGATTCTGATGTACATACAATCAACTAGAAGGAGTTGTTGGAATCAAATGAAACTTTATATGTGTGATTGTAACATTGATGTAGATAGATGATTACAATATCAGAAACTGGAAACTGAGCCCTTGAATGATGACTCTAGTACTGCCTCTAGCTTGGATACCAGATGTGATACAGGCAGCAATGGAGGTATACTGGTCGTGTACAGTATCCGATGGCATATACATTTGCTGTAACAGAGCCTCTAAATCATGAAAACACATAGGATGTCGAAGTTGGCTTCGCAGATGGTCCCATACACATTCTGTTGGTGAAAACTCTGGTGACCAGGCAGGCCACTGTAGTACAGCAATGTTCTGGTGGCATTCCTGTAACACCCTGGCTGTGACAACCTGCTAATAAATGCCTCTTGGAAGCCACCATGAGAGCCAACACATGCGGCTGCAGGATGTCCTAAACATATCGCTGAGCTGTCATTGTGACTTGTACTACTACTAGTGCTGACCAGCTGTTGTATGAGATGGCCCCTAGACCATCACACCAGCAGTGGGAGCAGTGTGCTGCTCCACAGCAAAGGCAGGATTGAGGTACTCACCGTAAGGTCTCCAGACACAAGCACAGTTGTTGTTGTCAATGCCCAAGCTAAAACTGGATTCATCACTGAAGACAACCTGGTTCCATTCCATTGCAATCCAGTTTAATTGTTCATGACACCATTGCAAATGGAGGGTGGGTGTCAAATACAGTACACGTAATAGGTGCCATGAGACCAAATGTCCTTCAGCCAAGCAGATAGAATTGATTCCGACAGACAAGGGCCTGTAACAATGGTGCCACCAGTTGGAACTGCTTGTGCTTGTTGGATGATCAGATAACCCTCTCTACTCGTGGTCTGTTGAGGGCATTGTATGCCCGATTGCCTTGTGTGCATGCCCTCACACATCCACTGGTTCCAATATCTCCTAACAGTCCACCCAGAAAGGCACAGGTGAAAGGCAATTTGTCAATATGACCATCCAGCTTCTAATAATGCGCCTCCTCTCAGACTGTTAACTGGGCAAAATCACTTTGAATGCATTGTAGAGGTATGTTGGGTGGATGACAAGCTCTAAACAAGTGGAAAAAAGGGTCTATTACTAGAGATGAGCGAACACGTTCGGCTCCGCCCCTTTTTCGCCCGAACACCGAACTTTGCGAACACTTCAGTGTTCGGGCGAAAAAGTTCGGGGGCCGCCGTGGCAGCGCGGGGGGGTGCGGCGGGGAGTGGGGGGGAGAGGGAGAGAGGGCTCCCCCCTGTTCCCCGCTACTGCCGCCCGCGCCGCCGCGCATCTCCCCGCCCCCCGGCGGCACCCGGACACTTACGCGCGAACACTGCAGTGTTCGGCAAAGCCGGTGTCCGGGTGCGGATGTGTCCGTAACGGACACGTTCGCTCATCCCTATCTATTACACAAAAGTAGCCTCTGAGGGTCTTTTTATAAGCCAAGGGCGGAATCACTTTTAGGGCTTCAGATGGCAAGCCCGTTCAGCTAATCTTACAAATATAATCATTTGCATATCTGCCTCAGATGTAAAGGCCGATTTACACTGGACGAGTGTCGGGCAAACGATGCCCGACACTCGTCCCCGTATTCCTGTGCTCCCATGCACACGGTATGGTCCAAAATAAGTGTTCTTTCTAGAGGTCACCCTGAGCACAGGATCTTTCTTTGTTTCTTTCTATCTGCTCTTCTTTGTGGTTTAACCCCCATTTCGGGCAAGTGGCAAAAAACTCTCCCAAACTCCCCTTTTGGGTTTACTTAGAACCTGGACTAATATTTTTCCCCAACAATGTTTTGGTTAGGTTATTGGATCAAGTCATCACTACCTATTCTCACTATATCAATGTCAATCTATATGTTTATATGTGCCCTCTCCATGCTTCTCTTTTCTCTATAGCTGCTTTCAATTGCCTTGTGTCCATTCCTGTGCCCTTCTTGATAGTATCCAGCCAACGTGTCTTTTGTGTTCCCTGTTCCCTTTTGCCATTGACCATTCCAAGAAGCATTTCTTTTTTTAGCAAATTCGCCTCCATCACATGTTCAAAGTACCTCAGTCATTCATGATCTTGCCTTTCAGGGACACTTCTGGGGTAATACAGTCCAGGACAGCTTTGCTGGTGACCCTAGCAATCCAGGTGAGCAGCACAGCATCTGAGAAACATATACTAAAATCAAGGAGAAAATAGATAAGGTACCTGCCCACTAGCAATTTTATTGGGTCACCCTACCCGGCATAGTGTTGCAAGTGCAGCTCTTGAGACTGCTTTGAGCAGCTTTGCAGAGATTCCATTAATGCCAGGTGATTTGCCATGTGGCAGCTGTCTCATCGCCCACTCCACTGCATTTTCCAGCATGTTTTGTTCTAGATCCTCTTGGCCCCCATGTTCCTCTGGGTGGTCACTGCTTCCGCCAGTGTATAGTTGTTCTGCATATTGTTCTCATCTCTTTTTGATGTGCTGCTTGTCACTGATTTCATTCCTGTCATGGTCCTTGATGGCTGCTTGGCAGATGGAGAAAGGCTTCTTCATCTGTTTGACAATGTCAAATAATTCCCTGGTGTGACCTTTCCTATAAGCTAATTCAAGGCTCATGCATCGGGCATATACTTCAGGGAAACAGGGTAGGAAGTTCTTCTTGTCTTTCCTAGCATCTGTTTGGAATTTAGCATTAGGTCGTCTGGCCTCAGCCTCGTCCAGCCTTCCCTTAGCCTCTCTCATTTCTCTCCTTATCAATCTGGATGGTAGTTGCAATTAGCCAGCTCCCACTGCGAACTGGCTTCTTGTATGGCACGTGTTCTTGAGTGATTTCAGTCAGCCAACAGCATTGGATTGGATTTGCGGACTTCAGCTCAGATGGCTACACCATTTATTACTCGGAAAACGAGAAGGAAAGAAAAAAGCGGTCGCCATTGTGGCAAACAAAAAAATCGGAAGGTACATAGAGACCCCCAAATACATCAATGATAGGGTCATGTCCATCTGCATCAGAGAAAAACCTTTGAATGTGACCAACATCCAAGTCTATGCACCAACAGCAGATGCATCAGAGCAGGACATTGAGAACTTCTATGCCCAGGTCCAGAGTGCATGCAACAGAACTCCAAGAAAGAACATTATCTACATCATGGGTGATTTCAACACCAAAGTCAGAGAAGGAGAGGATGCAGGAGTGATCGGCAAACATGGCCTAGGGGAGAGGAATGATACTGGGGACTGCCTTGTGCAGTTCTGCCAGGAGGTCAAGTTTAGAATCACTAATACCTTCTTTACCTAGCCGAAACAATGCCTCTACATCTGAACATCTCCAAATGGACAGCATTGCAACCAAATCGACAAATATGCTCAGCCAGCAGAAATGGAAAGGTTCAATTTTCTCTCCAACACTACCAGGTGCAGACTATGGGTCCGATCACCAAATCCTTATAACTAAAGTTTGAAGACTATGCATGCTCAAACATCCTGCAATACAGAGGAAATTTGATGTCAGCAAGGTCCATGCACAATATGCAGTTGAGGTGTGGAATAGGTTTGACTTGCTCAGGCAGGAAAGTGAGGACCCAAATGAACTGTTTGCAAAGATAAAGGGAAACATCACTGAAAAAAATAGAAATGTTATTGAGGAAGGGGATTAATGGTTTCAAGATTTAAAAAAAAAAACAACCCCCAGCATATGCTGAAGGTCTACCACAGTTAGGACATACTGGGATCTGTAGTTCTATTAATCTTAACAGATGGTCATGCTGCGAGCTATAACAATGCTAGGCTTATTAAACTATTTTATTTCCATGTCAGTTAATTAGCCTGCATGTTAAAAATAAAAAAAATGTTTGTTTTTTTCTTTATTTCTAACATACATACTCTGACTTACGAGTCATAGACAGCCAGACAATTCTGAAGTGATGGAGCAGTGGTGAGGTGTAGGAGAGAGTCTGCAACTGGACAAGGCAGAGGGGACAGCGAAGGTGGATTCCAGTTAAAGCAGTGACATAGGCACAGGGGGAGTGCAGTGATAGTGCTCAGCATAATGACCAGATAATACTGGGCATAGAATAATGTAGGTGTGGGGAAAATTGGGAAAGTGGATTGGGAATTGCAGCAGATACCTAAGTAGCTTCCCACTGCAGAACACCAATGATTGTTGAGAGATAGGGGGCGAAGGCAGAGCCATGCATTACTGTGGGCCCCATAGTGGGTGCATGGCCTGCTTGCCAGGCATGCCACTGTCCTTAGACTAGATTCACACCATGTTTTTAAATGTATACAGGTGTTCCACAAAAAAGGGATGAAACTCTTAAGTCCATTATATACCATTTTTGATTAATCATTTTTTGTTTTTACGTTGGTAGTGGACATATTCTTCTTCTGACAGAGTGAAACATAAGAGTCTAATAACACCTCATTATGGCATCTGTCCAGGGCTCTTGTTGGGCTTTCTGTTTAAAATCCCAAAAAAAGAACCTTTGAGTGGGACCTAAACTGAACCTATCTCAGCTATGAGAGAAAACTGCTGAAACAGAGAGCAATGGGGTTTTTTTCCAGCAAGTTTCTATTTGTACCAAAAATTTGTGCTGAAAAGAATTGCTGCCCATCTTACCAATGCTGGATTGGAGCCACAAGTGTAGTAGCCAAGCCGGTCACTGGAGAATAGTCAGAACAGCCGAGAGTCATTATCAGGAAGTCACGGTACGCAGTACAAATTGATGAGACTGAAGCATAGTCAATGGAAGCCAAAGGTCAGCAGCAGGAGGTATCGATATGCAGTACAAAAGGGGTGAGACGGAAGCATAGTCAATGGAAGCCAAAGGTCAGCAGTAGGAGGTATCAATATGCAGTACAAATAGGATGGGAAGGAAGCGTAGTCAATGGAATCCAAAAGGTCATCAGCAGGAGGTATCAATATGCAGTACAAATAGGATGGGAAGGAAGCATAGTCAATGGAAGCCAAACGGTCATCAGCAGGAGGTATCAGTGTGCCATATAAATGGAGGAGACGGAAGTGTAGTCAGTGAAAGACAAAGGTCAGCAGCAGAAGCTTTCGATATGCTTGTAGAGGAGCCGGAGGAAAAGGAGCTTGCTCAAGGTGACGGAACACAATAATTACGCACTGAGGGAGTGGCAAAGCCAGGTTTTTATAGGAGATGCAATGAAGGCAAGAGGCGGAGTCAGAAATAGGAGGCAAGAGCTAGATAACTGGGATTAGATAACAAGCCTGAGAGTTATGCAGGGAAAGTGTTAAGAAGATGGATAGCTCAATAAGAAGGGTTAGTGCTTGCAGTATAAGAGATTCATGATTCAAGTCCTGACAGTAGCCCCTCTCCCTCTTCCAGGATGTCCTCTGGATGTCCCAGGGGCTGGCTTATGGGGGTACATCCTGTGGAACTCCCTAGTGAGTCTTGGGTCATGAACATTCTGGTCTGTCTCCCATGAATTTTCCTCTGGACTATATTCTTTCCATTGCACCAGGTATTGCAATCTACTTCTGCAAATTCGAGAGTCCTGAATTTTGTCAACTATGTTTCCCTCTTCCCCTTGGACTTTTCCTGGTGGAGGAGGTGGCTGACCTCTTCCAGCAAATGTGTTGAACGGTTTAAATAGCAACACATGGAAGACAGGGTGAATCTTCAGGCTGCCTGGGAGTTTAAAAAGAAATTCCACCTAGCTGACACTTGCTGAGATTGAGAAGGGGCGATAAGCCTTTGCCCAAGTTTGGGGTACGTCAACCTTAAGATTCTTAGTGAATAACCATACCTTCTCTCCGACCTGGAACATACGGGCCGCTAGGTGGTGTCTGTTGGATGCCTTCTTGTAAGTATTCTGGGCTTCCTGTAAGGTTTCTTTTAGTTGCCTCTGGTTTCCGCTAACACCATCAGTCTATGGTTAACCATTGGGACTGGAGTGTTGATAGGAAGGCCAGGAATAAAGACGGGATGTCTACCGTAGTTGGAATAGAATTGGCTCTAGGTAGTTGAACTGTGTTGAGCATTGTTGTAGGTGAACTCTGCTCTTGACAAATCACCCAATCATCCTGTAGATGGGAGATAAAGCAGTGGTGATATTACTCTAGAGTCTGATTTGTTCTTTCCATCTGGTCGTTGGACTGTAGATGAAAAGTAGAGGAGAGATTTACGGTAATACCCAGAGCCGTACAGAAATGTCTCTAAAACTTTGAGGTGAACTGAACCCCTCTTTCAGAGACACACCACCTGGAATTCCATGTAATCGGAAAATTTACCAGATCATCAACTCCACGTCTCAGCGGTGGGAATCTTATCTATGGAGATGAAGTGGGCCATCTTCGTAAGTCGATCCACGATCACAATAACAGTAGTCATCCCTTTTGAGGGGGGCAGATCCACTATAAAATCCATGGATATAGATCCCCAGGGTCTGGATGGAACTGGAAGGTGATGTAGCAACCCCAAAGGCAGAGCTCATGGCGTCTTGTTCCGAGCACATACCTCGCAAGAGATGACATACTTCTTCACATCCCTCCTACAGTCGGGCCACCAGGAGGAACAAAGTAATAACAAACCAAGCAAACCAGCAGCACTCAAGTAACCCCAATTGACAAGTCAGATTGGGGAGGGAGGAAAAGGTGCCTCAAAAAAAGCTGCAAAGCCACCAAATAGGTTGTGGATCTTCAACCAGGGGAATAGCCAGTTATGCAAAAAAAAGGGGAGGCAGCAGCAAATGGATGGTGCTTCACAACAATATAAAAAAAGCAAGGACTTTATTGTCCTTTTCAAGCAGCATATTAGGTGAAACCAGCCTGGAGCATGGACTGCATGCCCGGTTTCACCTAATATGCGGCTTGAAAAAGACCTTGAATGGTCGAAACGTTGTCTTGCCATTTTAAGATGAAACAATAAAGTCCTTACTTTTTTATGTTGTTGTGAAGCACCATCCATTTGCTGCTGCCTCCCCTTTTTTTGCATAGAAGGAACAAAGTAGAAGTTCTGAAGTTTTTGTGATCCACAGGTGATTAAACAGCTTGGAATCGTGGACTAAGTTAAGGACTTCGAATCGACCAGCCTAGGGAACATACACTTGGTGTTCTCACCTCCAAAGCCATTCTGTAAAGGAAAGCTTCAAATCCTTAGAAGTTTGACTGAAGAACGGATCCTTTTCGTATCCTCCCTTAAGCTTTGTTAGGAGGTCTTCAGAGTGTAAGATGCCCAAAAAATATTTTGGGGACAGAATTGTGTTGTCTGTATTTGCCCTCTCCTCAGACTCTGCACATATCCTGGACAATGCATCTGCCTTGCCATTTCTAGAACCGGGGTGGTAGGAAACAATGAAATTAAACCTGGAGAAGAACAAGGCCCGACAAGCTTGTCTCGCAGATAACCTCTGGGCAGTGCAGAGGAACTCAAAATTTTTATTTAAAAAAATTTATGAAAAAGTTATTCTTCAGTAAGAATCGTCAGTGGATGATAGGCTCCTTCCAAGAGGTAACATAGTAACACATTATGTTAGGCTGAATGAAGACAGTGTCCATCTAGTTAAGCCTGTTTCAACCCCTTCCTTGTTGGATCAGAGGAAGGCAACCTATCTGAATCCACAATGGCAGCCAGAGTAATCCCTGGATCAACATTTGAGATCAACAACCCTGCTGGTCACCTAATGTCTATATCCTATAATATCATAGCATTCTAGAAAGAGATCTAGTCCCCTCTTAAACTCCTCTACGGATTTTGCCTTCACCACGTCCTCAGGCAGAGTGTTCCACAGTCTCACTGCTATTACAATAAAGAACCCCCTTCTATGTTGGTAATGAAACCTGCTTTCTTCTAGACATAGAGGATACCCTCTTCGAATCGTATAAACAGATCATGGAAGAGATCCTTGTATTGTCCCCTAATGTATTACACATAGTTATTTGATTGCCCCATAACTATCTTTTTTCCAGGGTAAATAATCCCAACTTTGATAGCCTCTCTGGGTATTCCAGTCCTCTTCCATTTAGTAACTTTATTTGCTTTGGCAGCAGCTGACTGGCATTGATTGCTCCAGTTAAATCTACAATCCACTAATACCCCAGGTCTTTTTCCATATCACTTTTCCCTAACAGTACCCCATTTAGTGTATATTGGTGACATGCGTTTCTCCTGCCCATATGCATAACCTTGCATTTATCAACATTGAACTTCATTTGCCATTTTTTTACCCAAGCCCCCAGTTTATCTAGGTCCTTTTGTAGCCACACATTGTCCTCCATTGTATTAATTGTCTTGTATAATTTTGTAACATCTGCAAATATTAATATTTTACTGTGCAGTCCGTCTGTCAGGTCATTGATAAATATATTGAACAGGATGGGGCCTAATACTGAACCCTGTGGCACCCCACTAGCAACGGTGGCCCAATCAGAGTACGATCTATTTATTACCACCCTCTGTTTCCTATCTCTGAGCCAGCTATTTACCCAAATACATATGTTTTCGCCCAGACCGAGCTGTCTCATTTTATATATCCACCTATTATGCGGCACAGTCTCAAATGCTTTAGAGAAATCCAGATATACAAGATCAATAGAGTCTACTGGCCTGTAGTTACCAGGCACTCTTCTTGACCCCTTTTTGTATATTGGAACCACATTGGCAATGCACCAATCTAGTGGTACAACCCCAGTCTCTATAGTGTCCATAAATATAAGAAATAGCGGTCCAGCTATCATGTCCCTTAGTTCCCTTACAACCCTTGGGTTCACTTGAATACACTTGAAAAGAAACCATTTAATAGATTTGCCTTCCCCCCATCATCTTCTATGGTTTCTCCATTATTTGTTATAGGGCCAGTACTTTCAGTGCAAATCCTTTTACTGTTTATATAATGGAAGAATAGTTTAGGGTTGTTTTTGCTCTCTTTGGCAATCAATCTAGTGGTACAACCCCGGTCTCTATAGTGTCCATAAATATAAGAAATAGCGGTCTAGCTATCATGTCCCTTAGTTCCCTTAGAACCCTTGGGTGTGTTGCATCTGGGCCCGACCATTTTTTTAGTTTTAACCCTCTTTAACCGGCTCTATACTTCCTCCTGTGTTAGGCATGCAATATTTAGTGGCGGATTCGTTTTATTCCTCTGCATCTCGTGCGACATTTCTTTTTCATTCGTCAATACACTTAAAAAGAAACTATTTAATAGATTTGCCTTCCCCCTATCGTCTTCTATGGTTTCTCCATTATTTGTAATAGGGCCAGTAATTTCAATGCAAATCCTTTTACTGTTTATAGAAGTGAAGAATAGTTTAGAGTTGTTTTTGCTCTCTTTGGCAAACAATCTTTTTGCCTCCTCCTTAGCAATTTTGATCTTTTCTTTTCATATTTAGTTTTTTCCCTGTATGATTTTAGCGCTTCTTCACTTGCCTTCTTCTTTTAGTAGTTTAACCCCTTAACGACCGGGCCATAGTCTTTTTACATCCTGCCCAAGTGGGCTTTATTCTCTGAGGACGTAAAAACATGCGTCCTACAGAGAATAAAGCCCTGTGGGCTATGCACGTGACAGCTCCATGCTGTCGGTGCCCGCAGGTAGCCGACAGCATGGAGCTGTCATCCCGGGGCTGCGGGCAGTTCCCCCCGGCATTGCAATCGGCGCTATAAAGTAAATAAAAGTGCCTAAAAAGTTAACGTTTCAGCTGCCCTGATGGATCGGATCCCCGCTCCCCACTCTCCCGCTGCTTCGGGTCCCGAAGCCAGTCTTCTGCACATGCGCGCCAGGCGGCATTACGTCAGCCGCATGCGTAGAAGGCCCGGAGCCGCGGGAGATTTAAAATCTCCTGGTTCCCGGCTCCTGTAGGTAGCTGGGAGGCAGAAGATGTCAGCGGGGACCGCGGTGAGCGCTCCCCGATACCGCGATCGCCGTTATCCAATGCATAACGGCGATCGCGGAAAAGTGCAAAAAACTTTTTAAAAAAGTAAAGTTTCACTTCCCCTCATGGATCGGATCCATGAGGGGAGGTGAAAATACTCACCTCAGGTCCGCCAATGTCCCCGGTGTTCTGGGAACTGAAGTCCCCCTCTGCGCATGCGCGCCCGATGATTGACATTGGGCGCGTGCACAGAGGGGCTCGAGCCTCGGGAAATTCTAAATCCCTCTGCTCCTGGCTGCCATGTGTAGCCAGGAGCAGAGGGATGTCACTGGGGACATGATCACTGTCATCCAATGGATGACAGTGATCATGTAAAGTTAAAAAAAAAGTGTAAAAAAGTAAAAAAAAAAAAAGTTAAAAAAAGTTAAAAAAAGTTTAAACAGGCGTACGTTTCATCTCCCCTCATGGATCATATCCATAAGAGAGGATGAAAGTACAAACATAAGGCCCCCAGATTTATCCGCGGACCTTACCCCAGCTTCTGCACACACGCCAAAATTACGGACGCATGCGCAAAAGCTGTGGATTGCCAGGATAATTGAAATTCTGCCTGCTCCTGGCTACAAAACTGAGCCAAGAGCCTGGAGATTTCATGGGGGGCAGCGGTGAGCGGTTCCTAATCACATGTTCGCCGTTATCCAACGGATAATGGCGATCACGTAAAAGTTTTTAAAAAAAATTGAAAGTTCATCTCCCATCACCGATGCGATCGGTGAGAGGAGATGAAACTTTTTACCGGAGGTCTCCGTACTTGCACCCCGACGCAATCTTCCTCCGTGAACTTTCCCGGATTCTGCACATGTGACCACCGGCAAAACACCGGACACATGCGCAGGAGTCGGGGAGCCCAGGAAACTTAAAATCTCCTTACTCCCAGTGACCAAGAGATCCTGGAGCAGTGACGGGTGGCCTCGTTGAGCAGTCCCTGGTCACGTAATAAAAAAGTAGCGCTCTACCATAGGTCGGTCTCACATGACCGGATAGGAATTACGGATTCCACATGCGTCTGATCCGCGCTAATATGCAGATCAATCGCATTGGATTACACAATTCCGCTCACATTAGCGGGTTGGAATTGTGTAATCCACTCGCAGAAAAGGGAACGCAGCAGGTTCTATTTTACCGCAGATAGCCGCAACATAGAGCCCATTGAGCTCCATGGTCGCGGATATACCCGCAGCCCATATGCAACTACGTTGTATATGGGCTGCGGGTACCCGCGTCATCGCTAAGTCACAGTGCAGGAAATACAAACAAAAAAAAGGTGTACTGCGCATGACCGCCAGTGTAAGTACGCAGTTATGCGCAGTACATTACGCAGCCGTACGCAGGGTCACAGCCGGGCTCACAGCTGGGATCCGCTGCAGGCCTCCGCAAGCAGATTCCGCCTACGGCTGCGTAAGCCCGGCGTTATTCAGACCGCTACCTGTAATACGTATTTTACAAGTAGCCCCGGAAATGTGTGCCTTCATGCAGTTCCAGGAGCACCTTGCTGAGCGCCTTCTATGTGAGACCGCCGCAACTTATCAAGCTTATGGAGACTCACGGAACGCCACTTTTTACACCCCATACCCGCCACTGAGGTCAAGAAATGACCCCCAAAAAGCATGAGAGGAGGGGGGATACCCGGTTTTATTGCCCCATGGGCCCATTTCAACCAGCCTCCGTAATTACCCCTGTCTTCGGAAATACCACACAGTTCACATTATTACTTTTATCTAAGATTTGTGAATGCCAAAAAGGGCGCGGAGTGTGTGTGTGTGGGCGGGGGGAGGGGGGGTAATGTTTAGAGTGTCAATTTTTATTCCGTACAAATAAGCAATGGGGCCTGGAATTTATTCAGCTGTGCCCTGAAATCCAACGGGTGTTCCCTCCTTTATAGGCCTTGCCATGGGTCCTGTAAGTAAATTAGGGTCACAATGGGTATGTTTCTGAACTCGGGACAAATAGGGGTATCCATTTAGGGGTGAAAGTCTTAATTCCTATGTGTGCTGTACAAAAAAACTGTTTTTAAATTTATTAAATTGCCAAAAAAATTGAAAATCGTAACTTTTTCCTTCTGCTTTGCTTAGATTCATTCAAATACTGTGGGGTCAAAATACGCAGTACACCCCTAGATGAATTTGTTAAGGGGTCTAGTTTTCAAAATGTGGTCATTTGAGGGGGTTCTTTATAGTTTTGGCCGCTCAATGGCTCTACAAGTGGGCAATGGGGCCTGGAATTTATTCAGTTGTACCCTGAAATCCAACGGGTATTCCTTTCATTGTAGGCCTAGCCAGGTGTCCTGTAAGTCTATTAGGGCCACAATGGGTATGTTTCTGAACACAGGACAAACAGGGGTATCCATTTTGGGGTGAAAGTCTTCATTTATATGTGTGCTGTACAAAAAAAACTGTTTTTAAATTGATGCAATAGCCCAAAAAATGAAAATCATAATTTTTTCTTAATGTTTGGCTTAGATCTATTCAAAACTTGTAGGGTTAAAATACACAGTTCACCCCTAGATAAATTCATTAAGGGGTCTAGTTTTCAAAATGGGGTAATTTGTGGGGGTTCTCTATGGTTTTGGGCACTCAAGAACTCTACAAGTGGGCAATGGGGCCTAAAAGGACTTCAAGCAAAATCTATGTTCTGAAAGCCACCGATTACTCCTTTCATTTTGGGCCCCCTTGTGCATGTGGACATAAGATTAGGGCCACAAGGGGTATATTTCTGAAAACAGCACAAACAGGGGTATCCATTTTGGGGTGCAAGTCTTCCTTCATATGTGTGCTGTACAAAAAAAGCTGTTTTTAAAATGACAGAATTGCCAAAAAACGAAAATCCTAATGTTTTCCTTTTGCTTTGCTTGAATTTATTCAAAAACTGTGGGGTCAAAATACACAGTACACCCCTAGATAAATTCGTTAAGGAGTCTAATTTTCAAAATGGGGTCATTTGTGGGGGTTCTATATGGTTTTGGGTGCTCAAGAACTCTACAAGTGGGCAATGGGGCCTAAAAGGACTTCAAGCAAAATCTATGTTCTGAAAGCCACTGACTACTTCTTTCATTTTGGGCCCTGTTGTGCATTCAGACATAAGATTAGGGCCACAATGGGTATGTCTCTGAACACTTGACAAACAGGGGTATCCATTTTTGGGCGCAAGTCTTCATTCATATGTGTGCTGTACAAAAAAAGCTGTTTTTAAGATGACAGAATTGCCAAAATAACGAAAATCACAATTTTTTCCTTTTGCTTGGCTTGAATTCATTCAAAAACTGTGGGGTCAAAATATGC
This sequence comes from Eleutherodactylus coqui, assembly GCF_035609145.1. Lineage (NCBI taxonomy): Eukaryota > Metazoa > Chordata > Amphibia > Anura > Eleutherodactylidae > Eleutherodactylus > Eleutherodactylus coqui. The sequence goes on along the minus strand of NC_089837.1, from coordinate 229,575,945 downwards.
AGTACAACCCTAGATAAATTTCTAAAGGGGTCTAGTTTTCAAACTGGGGTCATTTGTGGGGGTTTTCTATGGTTTTGGGCGCTCAAGAACTCTACATGTGTGCTATGGGGTCTAAAAGGACTTCAAGCTAAATTTCTGTTTTGAAAGACACTGACTACTCCTTTCATTTTGGGCCCCGTTGTGGACTCAGATATAACATTAGGGCCACAATGGGTATATTTCTGAACACGGGAGAAACAGGGGTATCCATTTTGGGGTGTAAATCCTCATTTTCATGTAAACTATAGGAAAAAATGTGTCTTTAAAATGATAGATTTGCAAAAATATGAAATTTTACTTTTTCTCCTCTAAATTGAATTAATTCCTGAAAAAAAAACTGTGGGGTCAAAATACTCATGACACCCCTCAGTGAATACACTAAGGGGTGTAGTTTTTAAAATGGGGTCATTTGTGGGGGATCTATTATTCTGACACTCATGAGCCTTTCCAATCTCGGCTTGGTGTAGGAAAACAAAGTGTTCCTCAAAATGCTAAAAAGTAATGTTAAATTTGTACGTCTCCTAAATGGTTAAAAAAACCGAAAGTTTTTCCATTGTGCACCCAAAATAAAGTAAACAGGTGGAAATATAAATCTTAGCAAAAATTTCTATATTATGTTTGCACATATTTAAGATATTGCAGTTGGAAATGTGAAAAAATGACGATTTTTTCAAATCAAAAATTTTCCCAATTTTGGCGCTTTTAATAAATAAACACAAATTCTATCGGTCTTTTTTCCCGCCTAAATGAAGTACAACATGTGGCGAAAAAACATTGTCAGAATCGCTTGGATATGCAAAACCTTTCTGGTGTTTTTCCATGTTAAAGTGACACATGTCAGATTTGCAAAATTTGGCCTGGTCATTAAGGCGCAAACAGGCTTGGTCACTAAGGGGTTAAATGCTTTTCTTTTTTTCATTTATTGCCCCCCTTACAGTCTTGTTGAGCCACATTAGTTTCCTTCTACTTGTAGTTATTTTATTTTTAAAGGGTATGTACTGCTCACATGAGGTAATTAGGATGTTTTCAAACTTTTACCATTTGACGTCTGTGCCTTTATTTTTGAGGACTCTGTCCCAATTAATGTTACCGATAGTAGTTCTCAGCTGATCAAATTTTGCTTTACTAAAGTTTAGTTTTTTTGTTGCTCCCTGATAGGGCTTCTTATTGATTGAAAGCTGGAAATTAATTGTATTGTGGTCACTATTTCCCAAATGTCCCTCAATCTGGACCCCCATGATTCGGTCTGGTTTGTTTGTTAATAATAAGTCCAGAGTGGCCCTCCCTCACAAGTTGGATAAGGTAGTTGTCTTTAATTGTTCTCAAGAACTTATCACCCTTGTGAGATTTGCAAGTTTCATCTTCACATGTTATATCCAGATAATTAAAGTCCCCCATAATAATTACTTCATTGCGGTTTGTCACCTCTTCTATTTGCCTTAGTAATAAAGTTTCGGTTTCTTGTGTTGCTTTTGCTGGCCTATAGAAAACCCCTATCAGGATTTTGGTCTTTTTTTTCTCCCTTTATTTCTACTCACAGGGATGCTACGCTTTTATCTCCTTCACCTATACCTTCTCATAGCCTTATGGCATTAGGTAGGATTTAGCATACATACAAACCCTTCCCCCTTTCTGTTCCGCACGGTCTCGTCTGAAGAGATTGTAACCCAGTAAATTCTCTGCCCAATCGCACTCATCATCAAGGTATGTTTCCGTTATTTCCACTATGTCGTAATTTTCATCAGTCATTTTTGCTTCAAGCTCTCCTACTTTACCGATCAGACTTCTTGCATTTGTTGCCATACAATTTATACGGTTGATCTTTATATTCATTCTGCTACTAATGGTTTTATTAGCTATTCTGTCAGTTCTAACTGTACTAATCCCACCCCCTACTCGACGCCCATTCCCATTGCTTGGTCCCAGGTCACTGTCTACACTGTCTACCCCCCTGTTTTTCTTTTTGCCTTCCCCCCAGTCCCCAGTCCCTAGTTTAAACAGTCCTCCAGCCTTCTCGCCATCTTCTTCCCTAGCACAGCTGCGCCCTCCCCATTAAGAGGCAGCCTGCCCCAACGGTAGAGCCTGTAGGTGTCTCCACTCAGTGAAAGAAACTGTAGGAAGAGGAGTTTGATCAAGGTGGTGGAACACGGGGGGCATGGCCTGGACGCTGAGCAAGATGGACGTGTGAGGGAAGCGCTCCGTCTAAGCGGCACTGCTCAAGCCTCTCTGCAGCAGCTACCAGACACAAATATGGGGAACACGACAAGGGATAGGAGCGCGGAGCATCAGGGGACCCCCCGATCGGTGAAAGTACAACCCGATATGCAGCGCTTCTTCAGGGAGAAGAGCGCTCACTCACCACGGCCTCCCTCCAAGACGGCGCCGGCGCGGGAACTCATCTCATCTCACAGTAAGGGGGAGGAAGAGGGAGCTTCTTCAGACAGGGAAGACTGTGAATCTATCTCAAAAGGATTCATGAGAAACCTAATCTCTCAAGCCCTGCACCCCATCAGCACAGACCTTGCTAAGATTAAAGAGGAGTTTAAGTTGATGGGACACAGGCTAGAAGAGCTAGAATCCTCCTCCTCTGCTGTTATCTCACATGCCCAACAATTAGAGCAAGCACTGAAAGATCAGCAGATGCACTTAAACAGGGCTTTATTGATGCAGGAGGACTTCGAAAACAGGAACAGGAGTAGTAATTTGCGCATCAAAGGTCTTCCTGAATCCTTCACAGGCGACTCTTTACCCAATGTTGCCAAAGAAATTTTTGAGTCTCTCCTGGGTGCTGAGAGGGCAGCCTCCATATCAATTGAGAGAATTCACAGGGCCCTGAGACCCCCACCAGGTGATTCGGAGCCACCGCGGGACATAATATGCAAGCTCCTCGCCTTCCCCGATACCCTTGCTCTACTAAGAGCCGCCCGTGCTTGAAGATCCCTGCCCTATACAGATACATCACTCTTACTATTCCAAGACTTAGCGCCTTCCACACTGGCTAAACGCCGTGTCTTGCGCCCCCTCTTGGAGATCCTCAAAGAGAGGGAAATAAAATACGCCTGGCTTTTCCCATTCGGGCTAGGTTTTTCTTTTAAGAACAAGAGAATCAATGTCCACTCGCAAGAAGACCTGGATAAAGTCTGGCAGTTATTAGAGGTTGAACCTGTCAATCTCCCCTGTTGGCAACCACTTCCGGATCTCCCCCATTTCCACCCGAGACACCCGAGAGATGGCAATCCTCTGGAGGCACTAAGTCCCCCAGAGGGAAAAAGAAAAAGCCTAAAGAGGACTTTCCTGGATAAATTATAGCGAAGGAGCCTTGGCTGCTTAGACCCCTCCCCGAGTGGAGGTCTCTGCGGACACGAAAGGAGGACTACCATGGCTGTTCCCGACCAGAAGGTGTGGTCGACACTACAAAACCATCTGTATCACTTGGTGGAGACATTTATGGTCCCCCATAGCGGGTACAGCACCTCCATCAGTTCGCAGCACAGTTTACCCCAGGATCGTGGCCTCCCAGGAGGCTCTCTCGCTTGAGAGACTGAACTTTCGAGACGTTCCAGATTCTATGTTCCAGTTTCTATGTTCCGCGTTCATCATTACTTTTCTAAATCTAGTTCAAGAATTAGAGTAATACCTCATAGATGTTGTTTTAAGATATAATCATCTTTTCACCCCATAACCAGTCGGAGAGGCTTGTGTTAGTGCCTGTCAGACCAGGCTGTGTTGAGTACATCACAACTCTGTTGGTGCCTGTAACTCTACATACCCCCTGTAGTACGCCCTCATCTTGGAGAGGGGACCTGGGGTTATAAACACCCCACCCCTTCCCAAGGTACTACTTGTATCTGCCAGCGGACTCTTTCGTCTGCTCTCACACCCTCCCCGTCTTACCTTATACTCTCCTATTCCCTTCATCCTTCCTACCCACTCCTCCGGGTGTTCTCGTCCCGCATACCCCCCCCCCCCCCCCTACATCCTTTTGTACCACTCGTTAGATCCCACTATTGGGTACCTCAAACAGCTTACTCTCATCAGTACTGGGTTGTCGTGTTATCTAGCTTGATATATGTGTTCTCTCTCATTCTCTATTCTCTCCACTACACAGGAAAGATTCCATGGGAGACCTCCGGCTCACTTCCTTCAACGTGAGAGGCCTAAACTCGCCCGCTAAAAGACATAACACCTCTCTTCTCACAAAAAGGTATGGCACGAAAATTCTTTTTATTCAAGAAGGTGGTGGAACACAATAATCACGCACTGAGTGAGTGGCAAAGCCAGGCTTTTATAGGAGATGTAATCATGGCAAGAGGTGAAGTCAGGAACAGGAGGCAAGAACTAGATAACTGGGATCAGAGAACAAGGCTGAGAGTTATGCAGAGGAAGTGTTTACAAGCTGGATAGCTCAATAACAAGGGTCAGTGCTTGCAGTACAAGAAGTTCCTGGTTCAAGTCCTGTCAATTGCATGGTGAGCACAGCTATTCTTTAATGTAGAAAATGAATGGTGAGCTGTTGTCCTTTGTTTTAGCAGTTCTTATTTCTGGCAGAGATAAGTTCTGTTCGCATACTAGCCTTTTACTCTCCAGCTCAGTACTATGGCCAGAGGTTCCCTATTTCCAACATCATAGTTTTTCTCTGTGGTTGATAACATGTAGGATAGAAATATGCAAGGCTGTAGTTGCATCCTATCTCCCATTCGCTGTGACAGAATGGCTCCTGCATGCTTAGTTTGGTCCTTCCTGTTCCGGTGGGCGAGAGTGATTATACCTGTATCACTTAGCGCAGCCGCGGAATAGTTGGAACGCATAGCGTTCCATAGGCCAGGACACATGCACAATGAGGCCTCCGGCATCTGGTCACATGATGGGAGATCGTCCGACGGATGTTCTACGCAGCAACAAGCGCCACTCACTCTGGTACATCTGATCAGGTATGTTGTATATATATATAGGGAGCATTACCTTTATGAAATATATACTTGAGAAGGGCGTCATATGGACGCCAAAACGCGTTGCATGTTTTAGGAGTTTTTTCTCTGTCTATTATCCATTTTGATGTCATGAAGCTTGTTTGAATAAATCATTGTTTGGAATTTGGATTTCCACATTGGATGATTTTCAGCACAAGACTGATTTGGGCTGATAACACAAGCGCGGCTGGGGATTTTTTCATTTGCTATTGGTTACTTTTCCCTATTTTGGTTTTCCACCTTGGGGTTTTCTTCATCTGCTGTTCACCCATTTGTTCGGGATCTTTGGAGGACCCAAGTATACTACTACGTATTTACCTGGATCTCCGGTGCAGGCGGGTACCTTTCCACTTGAGGTCCCGCCCTGCACCAGGTGAGTCCATCTCAGTTTTTTTCTCATGCAATATTTATAATTGGAGGCACGGATCGCCTTATTTTATTTTAACTACCGCAGAGTCAGAGTCATCCACCTCCATGACAAAAGGCAACTATGAGTTTGGGTTGATCAGTATTGGTACTGAGGTAAATAGAGTCTTTAGTTTCTCAAAAACAGTTTGTGCTTCTAGGGACCAAGAAAATGTGTGCGCTTTCTTTGTGAGGGAGGTAATGGGAGAGATGACTTTTGAGAAGTCCTTGATAAATTTTCAGTAGAAGTTCGCAAAACCAATCAGGCACTGTATTTCCTTCACATTTTTTGAAATGGGACAATCCAGGATGGCTTTAATCTTGCTGGGATTCATACTTAAGCCCTCTGGGGAGATAATGTATCGCTAAATATTGTGGATCTATTCAAACTTACATTTTTCTAACTTGATGTAGAGATTATTTCTTTGGAGTCACTCCAGGACCACCCGAACATGCTTGCAATGTTTCTCCAAGTTATCAGAGAAAATGAGGATGTCATCGAGATATGCCACTATGAATTGGTCCAACAGGTCTCAAAATGATGAAGTGCTCAAAGGTAGCAGGAGCATTGTAGAGACCGAATGGCATCACTAGAGATTCGAACTGTCCATATCTTGTTCTAAAAGCCGTCTTCCATTCATCTCTGGGGCAGATCAGTACCAGATTATTTGCTCCTCTGAGGTCTAGTTTGGTAAAGACCTTGGTTGCCCAAAGCCTCTTCAGCAGTTCTGTAATTAACAGGAGAGGATAGCAATTCTTAACAGTAATCTTGTTTCGCTCCCGGTAGTCACACGGCACGGCCAAAGAGTAGAGTCCTTCTTTTTAACAAAGAAAATGGGTCCTCTTGCCGGGGAGGAAGATGGTCAGATGAAGCCCTTCTTTAGATTCTCATCCAAATGTTACTGAAGCAACCCTAACTTTGGTTCTGCGAGGTTGGAGATACGCCCAAATGGAATTAAGATCCAGGGAGCAGCTCAATAGGACAGTCATGGTCGATGAGGTGACAAGTCATGGTCGATGAAGTGACAGCTGGTCAGCTTTCTTCTCGCTGTAGACATCCTTGTACATGTGGTAATGAACTAGTAACTTCCCAAAGTCCTGTTGATCATTTGGGGGTCTTGCACTGGTTCAGGGGTGGATGGTGCTACCTGGCAATTCTCTTTACAAAATTCTGAAGGGAAAGCAATCGTCCTTGACCCCCAGTTAATAAAGGGATTGTGGGCCAATCACCGGAAATTTAGGGGACAAGATGAGCTAGAAGTTCATCACTTCTTGATGGTCTGGTTTCATGCAGAGCTCCAGTTCGACTGTCTTGTGTGTCACAGGTCCTGAGGACAAGGGTGAGCCATCCATGCTTTCCATTTTAATTGGTATGGGTTTAAGTCTGGTGGCAATGTCTTTGTCAAGAGCAAATTTTAAATCCATAAAGTTTCCTCCTGCTCCCAAATCCAGCATCACTGAACACTGCATCATCTGATCTTCAGTGAAGATCTCTATTGGGAGAACAAAACGGTGGAGCGGGGAAAGGATCTTCACACCATCTTGAATCACTAGTGCAAAGGTGTGTTTGGTTATATCCCCTTGTTCTGAGATGGCTAAATTAGTTGTGGCCTTGACGCTGGCTAGGGCGATAAGGGCACAGATTATCAACATGGCGTATTTCCTTTTCAGCAGTGGAAAAGGGTTGCGGATTACACTGATCTGCATCTGTTGTGGTGTGGCTTCAGTCCTTGGCGGCATCTTATTGTGGATTGGCAAAAGGAATAAGGGTTGTTAGTGCCCCAACCCCGCAGTCACTCGTTTCACCGTTCGGAAAGTTTCTGGTCAATCCGGATGCACAGTTGAATGAAGTCTTCCAGGTTGTTAGGAGTCTCCACTCTGGCAAGTTCATCCTTTACCCACTCCAATAATCCTCAACGTAATTAGCTCTGTTGTGCAGCTGGATTCCGTGTGGTATTAATTGCCCAGCGATGAAATTCTGCTGTATACTCTGCAATGAAACATTGCCTCTGTCAGCTGTGGCATGGCAGTTCGGATCATCAAAAATTTGACCTATAGCGGTCGTGAAGGCATCAAGGTTGTCAAGCAGATTACTATTAGTCTCTATGTACGGCAAAGCCTATGCGAGCGCTTCATCAGTGAGGAAGTTCATGATGAAAAACACCTTCTTCCTGTCACTGGTAAACAAAATGGGCTGCACCTGGAAATATATCCGGCATCGATTTAGGAAACCTTGGTATTGGCAACGATCTCCAGCAAATTTTGGTATGTGGATGTCTGGCCCTGAATTGCACATCTTCAAGTTTTTCATCTGTAACCCCTCGATCTCATAGCAGCAACCCTTTCCTGGTAGGAGGCACAGAACTCTTGGAGCTCTGTGACCTGTTTCCTGAGCATGGCTACTACAGACTCCATTTTAAAGGGCATGATTATCTTGTCACGTCTTACCGATGCTTGATTGGAGCCACAGGTGTAGGAGCCAAGCCGATCACTGGAAAATAGTCAAGATAGCTGGGAGTCTTTATCAGGAAGTCACAGTATGCAGTACAAATGGATGAGATGCAAATGTTTTAATGGAAGCCAAAGGTTAGCAGCAGGAGGTATAGATATGCAGTACAAATGGAATGAGACGGTAGTGTAGTCAATGGAAGCCAAAGTTCAGCAGCAGTAGCTATCGATATGCTTGTAGAGGAGCCGTAGGAAGAGGAGTTTGATCAAGGTGGTGGAACACAATAATCATGCACTGAGTGAGTGGCAAAGCCAGGCTTTTATAGGAGATGTAATCATGGCAAGAGGTGAAGTCAGGAACAGGAGGCAAGAACTAGATAACTGGGATCAGAGAACAAGGCTGAGAGTTATGCAGAGGAAGTGTTTACAAGCTGGATAGCTCAATAACAAGGGTCAGTGCTTGCAGTACAAGAAGTTCCTGGTTCAAGTCCTGTCAATTGCATGGTGAGCACAGCTATTCTTTAATGTAGAAAATGAATGGTGAGCTGTTGTCCTTTGTTTTAGCAGTTCTTATTTCTGGCAGAGATAAGTTCTGTTCGCATACTAGCCTTTTACTCTCCAGCTCAGTACTATGGAGCAATTCCAGCAACCTGATTGGTTCTGAATCACAATTCCAGCAACCTGATTGGTTGTTTGGGTTGTCTGATTCAACCTGATTGGTTGTTTGGGACGAGGTAGGGAGTAAAAGGCTAATATGCTTTCTGTTCAAGTACCATCCAGAGTTGCTGTTTTCGGGATCCTACCCCTGGATAGACACCATAATGAGTCATGAACAGGTTCTAAGCTTGATTTTGTCAGCAAATCAATGTAGTAATCTTGGCTCTGGTGTCATATCTAGGTAGTAATCTGGGTTTTGGTGTCATATTTATACAGTAAGCATGGTTCTGTTATTGAATCTGTGTAGTATGTTTAGTTCTGATACTGTATCTATGTAGTAATCTTTGTTCTAGTGCTGTATCTAAGTAGTAAGCTTGGTTATGTTGGAGAAACAGGACAAAAACTTAAAGCAAGGATAAGGTCTCATCGTCACACAACTAAAAACAGAGAAAGACAGAATTACCTGTGGCGAAACACTTTTCTAGTCGTGAATACGACATAGTATGAAGGTTATGATACTGAAAGGCGGTTTCAAGTCACAAAGCCAGAGAAGAATTTGGGAACATAAATTTATAACAACTTTTAACACTTTCAATAGAGAGTTCTTCACGAGGATTTATACGTGAGTGGAAGTATGAGAAATCTTACGTGCAGATAACACTGCTGGCCTTCTGACTTCCCCCAAAAGTAATTCAGGGACCATAAAACATTCACTACTTTATCACGGTCTATTTAAAAATGCTTGCGTTTCTGTTGCAGTATTCTTTTAAGTGCAAATTAATCACATCCATATCTATGCCTTGTCATAAGTATGTGTGTATAAATATGCATGCCTCTTTGAATCTATGTCATTTAAGCCTGAAGAAGAGCCCTGCGTTGGTTCAGAAGCTCAAATTAACATCATGTATTTTTGTTAGCCAAAAAGGTATCATATCTACAAGATTACTTGGTTTCTCTTGCTGAGAACAATCACATTTTACAATTAAAGTAACACAGTATGCTAGAGTAATAAAATATTTCTTGGAAAATCTCTGAATTACTACATTTGTGTAAAAAGAACTACCCATTGACTTCTGAAAAAAGCCAATAATTAAAAGAAAATATAGTACCTAGAAATCCTGACTTCAGCAGCAGAGAATGGACACCAGTTAGCTTTTTTGGCTGAAAGGTGTCTATACAGGGTACCAGTCCTTGTGCAGTATAGTAATTTGGCACCATTTGTCTCTTGTATGACTTGAAAATTGCTGCTATAGTTGGTGCTATATAAATTATTATTATTATTACTATTAGCTCCCCATATGAGGCTTAGGAAGTGTTATCTGTGCATTGCTTTGGATGAAAAATATTTGTATTCTGGTAACAATTATAAATAATGGTTTTTTTCTAATGTTTATTAGAATTTACAAAAACTGTGTATGCCAGAAGCCGTTTAACCCTTTGCAATCCAATTTTGGATTCAAGGTTGCCTAGGGGGCTTTCTCTTTCTGCGATTATACAATGGCGCCATCTGCTTGCTAGAGCCAGTACTATGGTATGGGACATGCTGGAGAGGCCCCCCGACAACAGAGCGGCTAGTAATCTACAGTAAGAATACCCTGCCGGACGTCTTCCGTAATCAGAGTTGTACAGCCTTCAATCAGAATGTCTTCATGTCAGACAGTGGATTGGAAAGGGTTAATCTGCTACAACAGATTTCTGCTCCATAGCCACACATGTGAAAGGTCCCTTGACTTGCAATGTTGATTAAGGTAAAATAACCCCTAGCAAGCAGAAACTGATTTTGCTTCTCTGAAGTTGCCTTTACACTGGTGTAAAATCGCGCAAGACTTGTGCATTGCGAGACGCACAAACTCACACAAATATAAACCCCATGCTTTTGAATGGGGTTCATTCACATTAGTGATGTTTTCTAGAGATGAGCGAGTACCCAAATGCTCAGGTCCTCGTTATTCGAGTTGAGCTTTCCGTAAAATTCGAGAGCTCTATTCGAGTAACGAACCCCATTTACTTCATTGGAAGACTCTAGCTTTTTTGTATGGGACCCGCCGGTTGCCAAGCTTTTTTTTTGTTCTCTCTCTCTCCTCCCCCCCAAGCCAGCCACAAACTACCATTGATGTGTGCAGCGTCGCAGCAGGGAGGGGGCAAAACTGACATGTCACAGCGGGGAGGGGCCAAAACTGGGACGGGGTCGAACACGATGTGATGGTGCTCGAGTAGCGAGCACCATCGAGTATGCTAATACTCGAATGACCATCAAGCTCGACAGAGTACGTTCGCTCAACTCTAATGTTTTAGATGCGGGAACCAGCATATGCAGCAGTATGCCTGGCCACCACCACCTCCACAGCGGGAAAATGATATTTATGTTTAGACCATATCCACTATGGAAATTCTGCAGCATTTACAGTACAAGCCATGTAGGGGGGATTTAAAAAATCCCCTTCATATGGTGCTGAGAATTTTCGTAACAAATCCACAGCATGTCTATTTATGCTGCAGAATCACTCTGTGGAATTCAGCCCTTGAAATACAAGGGTTGAATTTCGCAGATGTTCTGCAAGTGAAAACGTGGCCAAAAGAGTGGCAGTGTAGGCATGTAGCCAAGAGAGAACTTTCAAATCTATATATATGAAAATAAATGTATGTCTGTCTGTTTGTCCTTTATGCATTACTACACCATTCATCCAATCGCCATGAAACTTTGGGAAGTTGTTGAGTACACTCCTGGGAAGATTACAGGCATACTCCATCTATCTTACGATAGGTGGCGCGCGTGTCGCACCAAAAATTCCGGAATAGGCAAAGTTCTCCAAACGTGAACTTATCATATGGGACGAATGCACAATGGCTCTTACATGGACAACGGTATGTGGCCAGCTCACGCCTCGGAAAAGCTTCTGATTTATTCGCGTACGCACCAGACGGAAAAACAAAAAATATCGTGGATCCACAAGCACTCGAATAAATAATAGAATTAAAACGACACTTTGAAATGTTTTCCATATGAAAATGAATAAGTTTCAATAAAAATGACACAATGTAAATTCAATGCTATCAGAACGAGTTTCCTTACATTTCCTTTCTTCAGATATCGCTGCAACGCGTGACGGGTATACTATACATTATAAAGCTGAGATAACATGTAAGCTGCGCTGCGATTGGTTGTTATATATTATACTGCTGAGGTAACATGAAAGCTGCGCTGTGATTGGGTGTTATATATTATACTGCACGGGTAACATGAAAGCTGCGCTGTGATTGGTTGTTATATATTATACTGCTGAGGTAACATGAAAGCTGCGCTGTGATTGGGTGTTATATATTATAAAGCTGAGGTAACATGAAAGCTGTGCTTTTATTGGTTGTTATATATTATAAAGCTGAGGTAACATGAAAGCTGCGCTGCGATTGGTTGTTATATATTATACTGCTGAGGTAACATGAAAGCTGTGCTGTTATTGGTTGTTATATATTATACTGTTGAGGTAACAAGAAAGCTGCGATGTGATTGGTTGCTATTCCTTATACTGTTGAGGTAACATGAAAGCTGCGCTGTGATTGGTTGTTATTTCTTATACGGCTGAGGTATAATGAAAGCTGAGCTGTGATTGGTTGCTATTTTTTTATACTGCTGAGGTAACATGAAAGCTGTGCTGTGATTGGTTGCTGCTTCTTATACTAATGAGGTTACATGAGAGCTGTGCTTTGATTGGTTGATATTTCTTATACTGCTAAGTTAACAATAAAGCTGCGCTGTGATTGTTTGTTAATTTTTAAACTGCTGAGGTAGCATGAAAGCTGCGCTGTAATTGGTTGTTATATCTTATACTACTGAGGTGACATGAAAGCTGCTCTGTGATTGGTTGTTCTTTCTTATACTGCTGAGGTAACATGAACACTGCGCCATGATTTTTTGCTATTTCTTATACTGCTGAGGTAAAATGAAAGCTGCGCTGTGATTGGTTGCAGCAACACGCGATGGGTAAGCTAGTTGATTATGAACGATCACACAATTTTGCAAGTGAAAGGCCATATGATTCTGCCAACAAAATCTTAAGTTATCAACATAAAAAAAAAACATTTCACAGCGGTATGCATCCCGTCCTGTGTACTTTTGGGTCAATTCTGTATTTCTAGTTGTTTTTAGTTGTGTGACAATGAGACCTCATCCTCGCTTTAAGTTTTTATCCTGTTTCTCCAACATAACCAAGCTTACTACTTAGATACAGCTACCACTCTATGTGACTTAACCCTTAATGTGGTTGACAACTTATATATTGGCTTTTATCAAAAGTGTGGAGGCCAGGAAAATAGTTCACTTACCAATATATATTCATTAGAAATTCTGCAATGTTTTCTTGGTAGAGAAAGCCCTGGTTCAGAATAGTCTTCTTCCCCAGATGCACACCACTCTAGCCATAAACTGGCATGACATGGAGGGCCGTGTGATATGGTACATCCATTGGTAATTTGCAGATGTGTAGATGAAATAACTCATTTTTCGGGGCTTTCATTTAGCCTGCAGAGAAAATCATCTGCACATGCTCATTACATGGTGGGGGGCAGTGCAATATAGTTAAAATATAATATTGTTCTTGCTAAATGTCCCTTTAACTTTAAATTCACAGGCAGACTCGTAGGCTGTCATCGGTTATTTGTCTGAAGCAGGACAGAAAGACACATGGCAGGAGCAATGAAGTTACAGCAACGGAATTGCTGAGTTAGTTTTCCAGTTATGCCATGTGTGCAACTGCCCAACTATTTCACAACTGGACTTGCAGACTCTATCAGGCTTAGAACTCAGAAGAGTGCATGGTGGGAAGACACACCACAGAGATCTGTGTGTTAGTTTTGTGGTTCTGGGATCTGTCCAACCATCTTGCTTCTGATGAGTAGAATAATTACGCTATTACTCATGACACCTGCCAAACCACGAGAAATGTGCTACTCATCAGCAACAAGGCAAGCAGACATTGCCAAACCAGCAAACTAACACAGTGACCTCAGTGCTCCTCGCTCTCCTGGGTAGCAGATCTGATAGAGTCCCTGAGGGCAGCTGTGATGTAGGAAGGGAGGCACATGCATGGCAGAAGCAGCAAAGTTACAGCAAGGGAATTGCTGTATTAGTTTGTTGGTTCAGCACATCCCCACCAGTCTGAAGATGAGTGAATAAATCTCCTACAGTACTCTCCAGAAGCTAGGCAGGCATATAGATGGTTGACCCAAAAAACTCATACGGTGATCCTCTTGTTGTACAGTACGTCTACTGCTTCTGCCATATGTCCTCCCATCCTGCCATAGATGAATAACAGATTTCAAACCAGTGTTCATGAGGCTGCCTCTGAATATAAAGTTGAAGTGACACTGACCAGGGACAATAATATAATATAACTGCCCTGAGCTGCAAGGAGATCCAAACTGCCCCCCACATCCTTCTCATAATCCAGTAAAGATCATGTGCATATGATTTTCTCTGGAAACTACATGGAGCTTCCAAAGAGTAAGTTATTTCACCTGCGCATAAGTAGATTACCCATGGATGCACCAGATCACATACATCTCAATGTCCTGCCATTTTCTGGACAAAGTGCAGTGGAGCTTGGAAAGAAGGCTTTTTTTCAGGCAGGGTGTGTAGTTTTCTGGACCAAGAAAACAGAGCAGAACTTCTAATGAATGTATATTAGTGTGTGATCTATTTTCTTGCCCCATACAAGAGTTAAAAGAGTTTACATAAAATGGCTCACCTCTTTAATGAATGGAGCTGTGAGGTATATTTAAATCTTATTTATCCAATTACACCACTCAGAATAGAATCTCTGCACTAAAAGTGATACATACAAAAATCAACCATAAATAGAAGAAGAAGTTAAAAACAGTAAGCTCAAACCACAAATAAGCTTTGGCATTATTGACTTACAGGTAGCAATTACATTCTTTTCCTACACTGTGTCAGGATCAGCTGATGGGGATCCACTGAGTCCCAAACTAGCTTGGCTTTGGGCTAAATCTTGAGTTGACATGTGACGCACCCTCGTTTCCCTCTTTTAGTTGGGATGCAAGCTTTGCTGCAGTGTCCCCATGCTGTTACTCAGGATGTAATCCAAGTACTGTAGCAGCTGACTCTACTACAGGCCTAGGTGTGGTACCTGAGAGTGTGCATAGTCAAACAGTCTTGGTCAGGGCAGGGGGAACACTGCAGTATAAAGAGCAAAGACAGAGGTTGGGACTAGAGATGAGCAAGTATACTCGCTAAAGCACATTACTCGAGCGAGTAGTGCCTTAGCCGAGTATCTCCCCGCTCGTCCCTAAAGAATCAGGGGGCCGGCGCGGGTGACAGGTGAGTTGCAGCGGGGAGCGGGGGGGAGAAAGGGAGAGAGAGATCTCCCCGCTCTCCCCGGCTGCTCCCCGCCCCCCGACGGCCCCCAAATCTTTAGAGACGAATGGGGAGATACTCGGCTAAGGCACTACTTGCTTGAGTAATGTGCCTTAGCGAGTATACTTGCTCATCTCTAGTTGGGACATAAAGAACAGGTTCAGAATGGTAATTGACAAAAGCATAGTTGATATAAATCAGGGTCAGATATGTAGTCAAGGAAAGCCAAGTGTCAGAAAATCAGGGAGTCAGGACAACATGAAAACACCTTGAGCAGATAAGAAGGACCTCAATACTCAGATACGCTCCATAGGAAGAGGATGCCTTTTATAAGTATAAATGATCAGGGATTGTCAGGAGAGTGTAATGGATGGAGCGCCCAGAACAGGATAGTTAGGAGCACAGGCACACACTCCAGACTCTGGCCACAAAGGAGGAGCAGCATGCAAACTGTGGCCAGGTGGGGCAGGTCAGCAGCTTCAGCCATGAACTGTAACAAACTGCATACAATAATAGCAATCTTTAAAATTTATGAAAACAGCTAAAGGATTTTGCCCAATAACAATATGTTCCTCTGTCTGTAGACATATTCATGTAATGTAGCGTAAGGAGGAACAAACATTTTATTATTTTAAGAAAATCACAGTCAAAGTTTGTATTTGGAACTGGAGCAAAGACATTCATTCACCCTAAAATTGCGAGGATGCGGATAAAATTGGTGAATGTGTCATACCATCTAGTGTAATTTTGCACTTACTTAGCTTAGATAATGTTAGGTTTTAGAAATTGTCAGTCCCTGAAAAGCTCTGTAAGTATCAATTTAGAAATGTCTGTGTGTGCAGAACTTGGAACAGATTGTTACATTTCCATCTGGCTTTTATTTGTGCATTTTTTTTTTTCTTCAAACCTGGAGGACTGTCCTTTCTAGACAACACCTGCACCAATATAACTGACTTGTCTGTCAGTAACCCATTAATCACAACGGATGGAGATATTATGGCTTTATAGCTATGCTATTATACCTTTCCCTCCTGCATTGCACATAGCACCTTTCTGGCATTCACATGTTCACTGTCCTTGAAGGGTTGGTTTCACATTCCAAAAGAGTGGGTTGACTTTTGTTATATTGTATGTTTTCTGTTTCCTGACACAAATAGCTGCCCTATTATTTCATAACCTATACTTTATTTCAAATGTGGAACATTTTATTCTCTGCAAATCTCTCCCCTGTATCATGATGCCACACTCCTTCCCGGTGATGTTATGTGTAATACACATTCATTTGTTAAATTATCATTCATTTGAATATCTTACAATCTATGTATGTCATCCAAGCAGATAATGCTAGGCAAATGTGTCAACTAGATTACAATGCAAGTAGTTATTTAAAAACGGAGCTACAAATATGATCAGCAGATGGTACCGATGAACTCATTAACTTGTGGTGTTTAATGACTCCCGTGTGAAACAAAAATGTAATCATACCCACATCCTTTGCTTTCTGTTAACTGACACGTTAAGTGATTAAATTACAGATTACTATTCTACTTAATCCTTATAATCAAGAGGTAAACTATAGAAAAAGATGTATTCTGCATGCAAGCACTGAAGCGGATGTTGAAATATTTCTGTATATTTAGAATTAGAAGTTATGGGATTACTTTAAGAATGACAAATCACAAAAGGCAAAAAGCAAAGACAGATTTCTCCTTTCTTCTTTCATAATGAACAGCAATATTCCATTAATCTGGCACATGATGGTATGAAAAAATAGACAGTCCAGCAGCGACCAAATTAGTCCCCTAAACTGACAGTGAAGTGGGACAATGATGGGCTCTTAATAATAAATAGAAGCAGTAAGCATAAACATTAAAGAGGTTGTATGGCAATTTCAAGTTATGCCCTATCCAAAGGATAGGTTGGTTATAACTTGCTGATTGATGGGGGTCTCACCGATGAGGTGCCCACTGATCTCAAGAACAGGGATCCTATGTTCCCTGTCCTCACTGCAGGGTTACTGCACCTCCTGCAGGGATGAGAAGACTTAATGGAGCGCTGGTCGTACAAGCACACTAACACTCTATTCACTAAGCAGCACTCAAGCAGCTATTTCCATCAGCCCCATTGAAATGAATAGAGCTCTGGTCGTGCATTCACAGTGACTTCACTGCGGGTGGAAAAATGACCCCCGCATTGACAGGCAGAGCGAGACATGGAAGTCCCATTCTCACAATCACCAGGGGTCTCAGCAGTGAGACCTCCATCGATCAGCAAGTTATTTCCTATCCTGTGGATATGGGATAACTTGCAATTGTCATACAACCTCTTTAATCATCCTGCTCCCTTGCAGGGACCTATATTTACTACTACAAACTGCCAATGAAGCAGTAATGTCCAGTTTGAGACATCAGTGCTGACATGATGACATCAGGATGCAGACATTCTTCTGTCCCAGAGCAGGTCTGTAGAAATTAACATTCTCTGATATTTCCTATGTAATCTTCAGTGTATACTAATACAGACATAGGAACGTCTGCATCATGATGTCATTGCCAATGTTTAAATGTGCCTATTTCCAAACATCATAAAAATGCATTCATACATTTTAAACCCATTTATAATGGGTATGTGATTCTAGTCAGATTACCAGTCCAAAGCTTATTTCAGTGTAGCACTTCCTGTGAACTGCAGGATTAAATATTATCAGACACCACTTTATTCCGGTTTTATTGTACCTTGACACCACCGGAAATGGTGGCAGTGGAGCACTGTAACGCTATTTGACATCCAGGTGATGCCCCCTGTTTGTGATTGGCTGCAGGCCTGCCTCCACTTTCTCCTGCTCACAGGTCCTGGCAATCAGCACAGGTGCCACTCAGCACATGGGTTTCCAGAGGAGAGCGTCCGGCTGACATGTGCCGTTCAGAGGCCACGGAAGTCAGTGTACCCATGCCATCTCTCGTGGCCACTGTAATTGTCCCAGCTACAGCATGCAGCAGCTGCAGCGCCCCTGCTCCTGGCCCCGCTCTGACTGTAGCCGGCGGCGGTGTGTGAGATGCGCTGTGACTGTGCTACACAGTCAACTCCCATCTCCCTGTACAAAGTCCCCTAGCGGGGCCGCTGTCAGTGTCCCTAGTGCACCTTCAACCCAGCCTGTGACCGGTGATCGGAGTTCTGAGGGGCCACAGCTGCCAGGCCGACCACGGCAAGCAGAACGGAGCATTGTGCTGAGGGAGCACAGGTGACAGGCCGAAGACCCACATGATTACGGAAGGGAATGGAGTGGAGCCTGTCAGTGGTGAGCCCCATCCTGAGGTGCCGCAGCTCTGAGCCCAAGGACGGGGGGAGCGCGGTGTGCAGCCAATCAATTGCAGGGGGCATCACCCGCCTATCACAGAGCCTTATGCTTCACCACACCCACCGTTTCCATTGGCATCAAGGTACAATAATACCCCTTATTCCTCTGTATGTCCCCAATATATAGAGTGTTGCTTAAGATATCATTTTTGCCTTATCTAAGGGAACACAAGAGAAATGATATAGTACGTGAGACCATATAATAATTAGCAGCAGTCATAACACATCCCCACCAAATTTACACTAAGACCTTGTTCACACAGCATAAATTTCAAGTGAATTATAACAAAGATTATGTGCCGATATTCAAGTGACATTAGCATGTTTTCCATTTCCCACTGATTGCATTAAGAATCCAGCAGCACAGAAATAATATAAGTGACATATCACTAGGAGTATAACTAAAGGCTCGTGGGCTCTAGTGCAAAGGTTCAGCTTTGACCCTCCTACACCAACTACACATTATGGTTGTCCATCCAGAACTTTCCACTATATTACTGGGTTTCTTAAGTCATCCACTGAATTAAGCATGCCTGTCAGGGATGCTGCTAGGGTCTTAAAAGATTAGGGGCACAAGCCCTCAATGTTTTACTACCTCAAAAAAACTACATATAAAGACAAAATGTCTGTAAGAGAACTTTTAGTACAGAGCAGCTCTTGATTACTTCCAAATAATGCAGTTACAAAAAAATAGATTCTACACAGTGATAGTGATTACGTGCTCCATCTGTGCCTCCAAAAATCAAAAATGCCCCCACATAACAATAGTGTCCCAAGATACCAATAGTACCCACACTAGGGCTGGATGATCAATAAAAAAACTCTTGAAGTACTAGCTCCCAACCGCATGATCTCAGTTATTTAGGGGATCCCCAGGCTGTCCATTCTCCAGTAGGCTAAGGGAAGACCCCAGTATCTGGTTCTGAATCAATGAAAAGCATTTTCCCTAACATTTTTTTGTTGCTAAAAGAAAAATAAAATATCTTCTCACCTGTCTCACTCCCCAAGCCAATCTGGACTGCTTATTTTTGGGTAGCACGGGTATGTGCTAAGATGCATGACTATTCAAAAATACCTGTCCTCAGACTCTGAAGCCAGGGGTTTCTCATCACGTGCCCATACCTACCGGGAGGGATGAAGGAGCAGTCTGGAGCTATTTGGAAAAGAAAACAGGCAAGTATGTAGCCTTTTGTTTAATAGGGGCATTCATTTTAGGGGGCAGAAAAAGGGGCATTATTAATTATGGGGAAGGAGGAGATAATGGGGGTCACTGAGGAGATAAAAGGGGTGTGTTCATAACTAAAAAAAACTGCTGCTATATACACCAGCAATTTGTGAAAAAGTGGCAAAATGCACCAAAAGATGCAAAGGAGTCTGTTTTGGTGTTTAATTTATAATAGGCTGTATCTTTCAAAATACGTAGTATCATTGCTGTGACACTTGATGGGGACCCTATCATAATTGAACTGCTTCATACTGTAGGCAGCCTATAGGTGGGATAAAAGTCTGTCTAGTTCAAAAGGAGGAGGGGTATATTACCTGCACTTGTTCTTTGCCACCGCTCCTACGATTTGCTAGTTCTGAGTTCCATTTTCAGCTAAGATGGGTGCAGTAATTGTCTAACTACCTATTACACACTGTTCACTGCTTTGTGATTGGCCAGTGCTGATCACGTGAGCAGCTCTGTCTAACCAGAAAACAGGTGTAGTCAATTGGTAGTCTAACATTATCAATCAACTGTGGGGATTAATTAGTGAAGACATTGGCTATTTTAGACGGTCAAAATGGGACCTGCAATTGGCAAATTAGAGGGAAAACAACTGTAGTTAATACACCCTCCTGCCCCTACTGTTGTGGGACAGAATTTTTTCCCAAAACCAGAAAATCACTTTAATCTGAACCTGACCTAAACATACCAACAGTGCCCCTTCTGTGCCACCACATACCAATAGTGTCCCTTCTGTGCTACTATAAACCAAAAATTATAATAAGGCAGCAGAGGAGTGTGTCTGAAGCTGTATCTTTCCGGAAATGTTTTTTTTAAATAAATATTTTTTGTTGATTAGCGACTATCTGATAAAAATTTCAAACATGGATGATTTCTTTCCAGTAGATGACAGCGGGTCATTGGTCAGCTAAAATAACTGTACTTGTTAAATTTCACCTGATATGAACATAAATTATATTAGTTTGAGGAGCCATGACCAGAACAAGTTAAGCGGAAAAAAGAACAAAGGGCAGATATGAACCTATAATAAATAGTTAGATAGTTATGCTAGGTGTATGCCATACCATACAATTATACTGTAAATTGAATCTCCTCTAGAGAACACCATTGATATTTTATATTCTGTAAGTATTATTCAAACAGTTGCTCTCTTATTCTTTGTATTCTATGGTACTATTATTAAGGATAGCGTAATAAGATGCATAGATTTTTTTCTGTCTCTGAATAAGTTTTGAGGTCGGAGCAAGGTAGACATATTCATTGGGGCTTTTGTTCAATAAAGCTCAAAATAATGTTGTTTACTAAGATGGCTAGACATGGGCAATAGAATACTTATGAGAAGCCATTTGGCCTTACCTGTCCTGACATGTCTGTTTTAGTAAAAAAAGCTAAACTATTTTCCCCATGAAAAAAAAAATTCTGGAGCATCTTTTGTTAGAACTCTGCATTGTGTCATTCTCTGTTAGACAAGGAAAAAACAAACAATATGGACAGCATTCCATACTGATGCCCTTCTTGGAGGCAGAGACTGTGAAATAGGATGAAATAGGACTTACCCGGTGTCTAGCAGACAAACCCCTAAGGGAACGCTCCACTAATACCTAGATGTCCCAGATTGCATAAAACTCCATAGTGGACCCCCAGCACAAATCTTGATCCTGTGGTTCCAGAATCCGGGGTTAATGGATTACTAGGAGGGGCTGGTGAGGATCCAGTAGTCATGGTGCACATTAGCACCAATGACATAGTTTGAGGTATGTAGAAGGTCCTTAAAAACGATTTCAGGGAACTAGGATGCTAACTTACAGAAAGGACCTCCAAATTAGTATTTTCTGACATATTAACTGTACCATGTGCCACACCAGAAAGGCAGCAAGAGATTACGGAGGTAAACAAGTGGCACAAGAGTTGGTGTAGGAAGGAGGGGTTTGGGTTCCTGGAGAATTGGGCTGACTTTTCAGTTGGCTACAGGTTCCACTATTAGGAAGGGCTGCATCTCAAATGGGAGCTGTGCTAGGGGAGGAGAGGGCTAGAAGGTTGGAGGAGTGTTAAACTAGAGACTGGAGGGACCCTTTCACAGAAGAGGATTCCTAAAATGTAACCTTTATTGTATTTAATTAAAAATAGGGATATAAACTGACAGACAGAAAACAACATATATTGGCCCCCCTAAAAGAGAGTCACACACACATAGAAGGTGAGTATTAGCTCGGAGGGCTATTAATAAATAAGCCAGAGAATGATGCGTTTTTTTCTGGTGGGATCAATCTGATGACCATTGTTTCTGGAATGGTCAGACTACAAGATGTAAAAAGTTATCAATCAGTATTTGACTATTGCCCCTCCTGCTTGGGTCAGAAGTGGTGAAGATCACAAACCTCTGGATTTTACCCAAGGCATATCACTCTACCTAAAGGTGAACAGGTAGGTAGATAATCAATATGCGTAACTCCACCATATCTGTCTATCTTATTCTTAGGTTTAGAAACAAACCTCTCTCATTTATAGGTTTCTGTCTATTGAGTGACTTAATAGAAGTAGATGTTAATAGAAGTGTATTTCAAAATAGAGTAAAGAGACAAAAGGTCATCTTTCAGAAGACAAATCTTATGCAAAAAGCATAGATTCTATCGTAGATTCATTTATAGGTTCAACACGTTTCTAATGGACTTTTCAATTTCTTTAGGAACCTAATAAGTCATAAATAGTTTAAAATAGACTGGAGGGAAGAGCAACCAGAGAGATAGAGAAGAGGATAGTGCAGTCAGTGATCTTGAACTTTAGGCCCTTTTACATGCCATGATTATCGCTCAAAATTCGTCCAAATGGCCGAAAATGAGCGATACGTTACATGTAAACACGGGCATCGTACACTTTTCATTTAAATGATGGATTGTAGCTCTGCATAAATCTATTTTGGACTCTATAGTGACAGAGTCTGTTCATTTGCATTGGCGTATACCAAATGTGGTGCTGATATTCAAAACTGGGTCAAAAAGCGAATCTGGAAACTGTAAGCCAGTTTAACTTATATTGTGGATAAAATGTTTAAAGTGTTTCGAAGAGATGCTATTGTGGTAGATATCAAGGAAAACAGCTGTATAACTCCATATCAGCATAGGTTTATGGGGGCAGGGGTGGGGTTGCTCCTGTCAAACCAATCTGATTAGCTTCTATGAGGAGGTAAGTTCTAGACTGGACCAGGGAGAGTCATTGAATCAAAAGCGTTTGATACTGTGCCACATAAAATGAAAAAAAAAGTGAAAATGTATGTAAGTGAGTAAGTAACTGGCTAAATAATAGAAAGCAGAGGATGGTTATTAATGGTACATACTCAGATTGGGTCACAATTACCAGTGCGGTAACGCAGGGGTCATTACCGGGCTCTATTCTTTTTAATATATATAGTAACAACATTGTGAAGGGATTATACAGTAAAATATCAATATTTGCAGTTGATACAAAACTATGTAAAGTAACACAAGAGAGGATAATGAAAACAAAGGTTTGGTACCGTGTTAGCCAGTAGAGCAAAATGTGATTGTTCCCAGCAAGAGAAACCACATAATCTTGTAGATATGATACCTTTTAATGGCTAACAAAAATACACGATGTAATAGCGAGCTATAGAACCTCTTGGGCTCTTCATCAGGCTAAAATGGAATAGATCTGAAGAGGCATGAATATTTATACACACTTACATACTTATGACAAAGCACAGACATGGATGTGATTGGTTTGCATTTAAAAGAAATACTGCAACAGAAAACAAACTTTTTTGACTAGGCACTGATAAGGGAGTTTTATGGTCCCTGACTTACTGTTGGGGGGGTCGTCAGGCCAGGAATGCTGCAAGAGGTACACAAACATTTTTAACTAGACACTGATAAGGGAGTGAAAGTTTATTGTCCCTGAATTACTGTTGATGGGGGTTTTCACAAGGCCAGCAGTCTTATCTGTACTATAGAGGTCTCATACCTGCCATTCACCCATAAATCTTCGTGAACAAATTAACCCACTGTTCAGCATGTCAAAAGTTGTTATCAATTTATATTCCCAAATTCTTCTATGGTTTTGTGACTTGAAACCACCCTTCAATATCAAAACTCTCATATCTCCTATGTTATGTCCATGGTTAGAAAAGTGCTTGGCCACTTTCTTTCTGTGATTAATTGTATGGCGATGAGATCTCATCCTCGCTTTCAGTTTTTGCCCTGTTTCTCCGACATAAAGGCCCCCAACAGGACATTTACTGCACCAGATCAGGTACACAACATTGGACGAGGAACATGTAAATGCCCCCGGGAACTTATAGTCCTGCTGCGTGTTGGAGATTTGTATCCTGTCCGTGGTTAGTGCATGCGAGCAGGTTTTGCAGCCCCTTACATTCCTCCAAATTTGAGGAACTTTATAGTCAGGAGTGCATTGTCCTCTGACACACAAAAAGGAACTTATCCCTGCAATGTAAGCGTTCGGGGCTCCGTTCACAGCCTACATTACTGAGTTCTGTAAAAATACAGGATGAGGTCCATTAGGCACCATTTAGTTCTGTTATAAGATGGATCCATTCAACAGAAAGATTTCACTTGCCTGTTTCCATAACGGAGCAGGGAAAAGGAACTATAAGGCTAATGTGAACAAGCCCTAAATGCAAATTTAAAAAAAAAAAAGCTCTATGATTGGTTGCTATGGAGGTACGTTTTAATGAATGAGTCCTACAGTCTTCTACCAGATGGAACAAATGCACTGAAATTATTCTTTCAGAAAATGTCTTATATTACACTTACAGTATATAGTTTTTTATCTAGTGTTATAAAGTTATTACAAAGATATTTTTCTGTGACAGTCGGTGATAGAGTATGTGGGATAAAAGAGATGTGAGCCTAGGAGAAATACATTGATTAGCAAGTACAGTGACAAAGGAAAGCCAGGAATTTGTGTTTTCAGGATGACACATCATTCAAATCAGACACAGGATACAGAGAGAACATTAATTAATCTCAAACCAAAAAATTGCCAATTGGCAAAAAACGGAAGTCTTGTTATACAACTATCACATAATACTAGATGTCTTAATGTTTATTTAAAAGTAAGTAAAGAGCAATAATTTAAAATGACAGAGGCCCTATAGTCTACAATGAATGTGTTAGTTAATAAACTAGGTATTAGTGTATTACCATCCATATCCTATTTTGTATACCTACTCAACAGTGCTTCCCAACATAAGATATATGAAGGGAGCAGAGGGGTAGATGCAAGCACAGGGTGCTATCTTAGATTCTGAACTCCAGAGCACACCTCCGCACTGCTCTGTGCAGTAACTCATAAGTGGCGACACAGCTCTCACCTCCTTAGCCACCCTTCAAGGTATGAGGAAGTTCGATAGGGCTGAGGTTAGACAAGCGTGTTTTTTTGCACGCCTATGAGCACAAAAAAATGTGCTGCTCGCATTAGCCAAAAACACATGAATGGGCAAAGTTTCATATGTGAAGTGCATAAAAGTTTGGCTGTACACTGGAGCAGCTGCTCCACAAAGGTACCCTCATCACTGAACACCGTGACAGCACTGTCAACGTGTTAAGTGATGAGGAGACTCACAGCGGGGATAAAAGAATCTCCTGCCACAGCTGTGGCAGAGGAGCATGATTCTGTCCCATTGCTTTCAATGGGGCTGGCGCTGCTGCCAGCCCATTGAAAGCAATTGGATGAAGGCAACCCTTGCAGGAATTTTCGGGGAAGGGCTGAAAATATATAAGCTCTACCCCCAAAAAAAACTCCTAGCTGCTGGAAAAAAAAACCAAAAGATCATCTAGCCACACGGTCGTGGTTCCGGTGCGTGTTGTCTCCGGCTCCCCTGCAATCATTGAATAGCTATGATTGGTCCCAGTGTTCAGCCAATCAGATGCAGCACTTTCAGGAGGTGGGGATTTTTAAATCCTCAACTAGAAAAAAATGATGAAGCACAGTGTCAGGGAGCCAGAGACAACACATGCCGGAGCCCCGACAGTGCTGCTAGGTGGTGAATTGTTTCTTTTTCCACCAGCTAAGGGTTATTTTCGAGGTAGGGCTTATTGTTTTTTTTATTAATATACATTTAGTTCCCATACTGCCACCATTGATTTTCTTTATCAGAAAACCCCTTTAACCCCTTAGTGACCATCCATATGTGTTTTCATGTCCTAAGTGCTTTAATTCCCAGGACTGTAAAAACACACCCGCCCTGCAGACTAAAACCCCAGGGCCTGTGCATGTGACAACTTACTGCTAACTGCTGCTGAAGGTAGCTGATAGTCTGGAGCTGTCATCGAGAGCCATACTGTCTGCGTCACGGACTACAATAAATTTATGGGGGGGCGTAGACCTGTCCAACCGGGTGCTTCAGCCATTCTTCGTGAAGGGAAAGACCAGAGCCTGGTATAAAAAGGTAGCGAGCTATCTGATTCAGATCGCTTCCTATAATTCCTACATAATTTATAAGACAAGCCGGGGAACGCTGAGCTTCCAGCAGTTCCAGGAGCTTGTTGAGCGCCTTCTGTTTGAGACCACTACACCCCAGCAAGCTTATGAGTCTGAGGAGGTGCGAAGGCTCACAGACCGCGACTTTCTATATCCCATTCCTCCAATGAGGTCAAAAAATACCCCCCAAAAAAGTGTTCAGGGTTTTCAGGAAGCATGGGAGGAGTGATACCTTTTATTGCCCCATGTGCCCATCCCAACCAGGCCTCTGTAATTACCCCTCTTTTGAGACATACCACACAGTCTTACATTATTACTTTTATCTAATATATAGGGAATGCTAAAAAGAAGGAAGTGGGGGGCTTTTTAGGGAGTCAATTTTCTTTTTGCAAGAAGTGTGAAATGGGGCTTGGAATTTCTTCAGTTGAGACCTGAAATCCAATGGGTGTTCCCTTCATTATAGACCTAGCCATGTGTTCTGTAAGTAGATTGGGGCTACAATGGGGGTATTGCTGAACACAGAACTAGTGCTATAAAACTTGGGGTGCGTCTCTCCGGTTTTCCCTGCTTAAAACAAAGAAAAATGTACTGAAAGTGACAAATTTGTGAAAAAAATTTACATTTTATTTTTCACTTACTTTATAATAATTTTTGCAAACAATTGTGGAGTCAGAATGCTCTGTACACACCTAAATAAATGGGGTGAGGGGTCTAGATTTCAAAATGAGGCATTTGTGGGGGCTCTCTATCGTTTTGGTAGCTCAAGAGCTCGACAAATGTGCAATGGGTTCTAAATCACCTTCAAACAAAATTTCTGTTCTGAAAGCCACAGGCTGCTCCCCGTTGTGCATACAGACATAATATTCTGGTCACAATGGATATGTTTCTGAACACAGGACAAAAAGGGTTATCCATTTTGGGGTGTAAATCCTCATTTTCATGTGCACTATAGAAAAAAATTGTCTTTAAAATGACATATTTGCAAAAATATGAAATTTTATTTTTTCTCCTCTAAATTGCATTCACTGTGGAGTCAAAACACTCATGACACCTATTAGTGAATATATTAAGGGGTGTATTTTTAAAATGGGGTCATTTAAAAATAAAATAAATCTTGTTATTTGTATGGCTCCAACTCAGTGCTTTTAGGTAATTGATTTATTAACCCCCACCAAGCTGGATACTAATTTTCCCAATCTCAGAAGGATGGAAGGCTGAGTCAACTTAGCTTGCTACCTGAACCATGCGGGGATTTGTTGGGGTATCTATAATTCTGATACCTATGAGCCTTTGCAATCTCGGCTTGGTCTAGGAAAACAAAATGTTTCTCAAAATGTTAATATTTAATGTTTAATTTATGCGTCTCCTAAATGGTTAAAAAAATAAAGCTTTTTCAAATGTGCGCCCAGAATAAAGTAAACAGATGGAAATATTTATCTTATCAAACATTTGTACAGTATGTTTGC
The DNA here is from genome assembly GCF_035609145.1 of Eleutherodactylus coqui. Lineage (NCBI taxonomy): Eukaryota > Metazoa > Chordata > Amphibia > Anura > Eleutherodactylidae > Eleutherodactylus > Eleutherodactylus coqui. The sequence continues at coordinate 229,548,546 of NC_089837.1, read as the reverse complement.
ACATATTTAAGATATTGCAGTTGAAATGTGAAAGATTTTTAAAAATTTTCCCAATTTTAAAGGGGTTGTACTGCGCCGAAACGTTTTTTTTTTTCAAACCCCCCCCCCCCCCCCCCGTTCGGCGCGAGACAACCCCGATGCAGGGGTTAAAAATAAAAACCGCACAGCGCTTACCTGAATCCCCGCGCTCCGGTGACTTCTTACTTACCTGCTGAAGATGGCCGCCGGGATCTTCTCCCTCGGTGGACCGCAGGGCTTCTGTGCGGCCCATTGCCGATTCCAGCCTCCTGATTGGCTGGAATCGGCACGTGACGGGGCGGAGCTACACGGAGCCGGCATCCTGCACGAGCGGCCCCATTGAGAAAAGAAGAAGACCCGGACTGCGCAAGCGCGGCTAATTTGGTCATTAGACGCCGAAAATTAGACGGGCTCCATGGAAACGAGGACGCTAGCAACGGAGCAGGTAAGTGAAAAACTTCTTATAACTTCTGTATGGCTCATAATTAATGCACAATGTACATTACAAAGTACATTAATATGGCCATACAGAAGTGTATAGACCCACTTGCTGCCGCGGGACAACCCCTTTAATACATATACACAATTTCTGTCAGTCTATTTTTACCACCTAAATAAAGTACAAAATACCACGAAAAAACAATGTTAGTATCACTTGGATATGCAAAACTTTTACGGAGTTATTCTATGTTAAAGTGACACATGTCAGATTTCCAAAATTTGGCCTGGTCATTAAGGCGCAAACAGACTTGGTCACTAAAGTGTTAACCAGCACCATTGTTTAACGAAGCCACTGTAATTTTAACTTTATGGGCTTTAGTTACTTTTAAATAATCATTAATAAAATCCAGTATTATGTGATAGGTAGATAAAATGGATTATATTTAGAGATGAGCGAACATGTTCGTCCGAGCTTGATATTCGTGCGAATATTAGGGTGTTCGGGATGTTCGTTATTCGTAACGAACACCATGCGGTGTTCGGGTTACTTTCACTTCCTTCCCTGAGACGTTAGCGCGCTTTTCTGGCCAATTGAAAGACAGGGAAGGCATTACAACTTCCCCCTGCGTCGTTCAAGCCCTATACCACCCCCCTGCAGTGAGTGGCTGGGGAGATCAGGTGTCCGCCGAATACAAAAGTCGGCCCCTCCCGCGGCTCGCCTCAGATGCCGTGTGAGTTAGATGAGGGACAGTGCTGTTTGTACCGGAGCTGCTGTAGGGAAAGAATTGGTAGTTAGTATAGGCTTCAAGACCCCCAAAGGTCCTTATTAGGGCCACTGATAGCTGTGTGTTGGCTGCTGTTAGCAGTGGCAATTATTTTTTTTCTCAAAATCGCCTCTGCAGAGCGTTGCACCCGGCATTAGGGACAGAAGTGCTGCATAGGCAGGGAGAGTGTTAGGAGTGAGTGTAGCTTTCAAGAACCTCAACGGTCCTTTCTAGGGCCATATTTAACCGTGTGCAGTACTGTGCTGGCTGCTGTTAGCTGTGCTGCATTTTTTTTTTCTTCTCAAAATCGCCTCTGCAGAGCATTGCACCCTCCATTGATACTGCAGGGAAAGAATTGTGTAGGCAGGGCCACAACACAGTTGTTATTCATTGAATATACGCAGTGCGGCCTTTTGGTGGAAAAAAACTGAAAATAATTCTATTTGTTCTGCCTCTGTCCGTCCTAAGGGCGGTGGACACGTGTCGGCTGCGTGTGCAACGTTTAAAAATCAGACGCACCCAGCTACGTTTTACTCCTGGCTTCGCCATTTGCTTTCCTTAATTGGGAAAAAAAATACCTGCTCTGCCACAGTTAATAACTCTGCTACCCTCACGTTCTGTGACACATTAGCAGGAAAACAGCACAGTTATTAAACTTAGATTATTCATTCACTAGAGGCAGTGGGGCCTTTCGTTTTCAAGAAAGGGAAAAAATTATATTTGGCTGCAGTCTTGCGCCAATTTATTTCCTGCCTGTGAAATCAAATCACTGGTAATACAGCATGCTGAGGGGTAGGGGTAGGCCTAGAGGACGTGGACGCGGCCGAGGACGCGGAGGGCCAAGTCAGGGTGTGGGCACAGGCCGAACTCCTGATCCAGGTGTGTCGCAGCCGACTGCTGCGCGATTAGGAGAGAGGCACGTTTCTGGCGTCCCCACATTCATCGCCCAATTAATGGGTCCACGCGGGAGACGGTTATTAGAAAATGAGCAGTGTGAGCAGGTCCTGTCCTGGATGGCAGAAAGTGCTTCGAGCAACCTATCGTCAACACGCAGTTCTGCGCCGTCCACTGCTGCAAATCCGAATCCTCTGTCTGCTGCTCCTCCTTCCTCCCAGCCTCCTCACTCCACTACAATGACACCTGCTCAGGAGCGGGAACACTCCCAGGAACTGTTCTCGGGCCCCTGCTTAGATTGGGCAGCAGCGGTTCCTCTCCCACCAGAGGAGTTTATCGTCACTGATGCCCAACCATTCGAAAGTTCCCGGGGTCCGGGGGAAGAGGCTGGGGACTTCCGCCAACTGTCTCAACAACTTTCTGTGGGTGAGGAGGACGATGACGATCAGACACAGTTGTCTTGCAGTGAGGTAGTAGTAAGGGCAGTAAGTCCGAGGGAGCAGCGCACAGAGGATTCGGAGGAAGAGCAGCAGGACGATGAGGTGACTGACCCCACCTGGTGTGCAACGCTTACTCAGGAGGACAGGTCTTCAGAGGGGGAGTCAAGGGCATCAGCAGGGCAGGTTGCAAGAGGCAGTGCGGTGGCCAGGGGTAGAGGCAGGGCCAGACCGAATAATCCACCAACTGTTTCCCAAAGCGCCCCCTCGCGTCATGCCACCCTGCAGAGGCCGAGGTGCTCTAAGGTCTGGCAGTTTTTCACAGAGACGCCTGACGACCGACGAACAGTGGTGTGCAGCCTTTGTCGCGCAAAGCTCAGCCGGGGAGCCAACACCAACAGCCTCACCACCACCACCATGCGCAGACATATGATGGCCAAGCACCCCACAAGGTGGGACGAAGGCCGTTCAGCGCCTCCGGTTTGCACCCCTGCCTCTCCCCCTGTGCCCCAACCTGCCACTGAGATGCAACCCCCCTCTCAGGAAACAGGCACTACCGCCTCATGGCCTGCACCCACACCCTCATCTCCGCTGTCCTCGGCCCCATCCAGCAGTGTAGTTCAGCGCACCGTCCAGCCGTCGCTTGCGCAACTGTTGGAGCGCAAGCGCAAGTACGCCGCCACGCACCCGCACGCTCAAACGTTAACCGTCCGCATAGCAAAATTCATCAGCCTTGAGATGCTGCCGTATAGGGTTGTGGAAACGGAGTCCTTCAAAAGTATCATGGAGGCGGCGGCCCCGCGCTACTCAGTTCCCAGTCGCCACTACTTTTCCCGATGTGCCGTCCCAGCCCTGCACGACCACGTCTCCCGCAACATTGTACGCGCCCTCACCAACGCGGTTACTGCCACGGTCCACTTAACAACGGACACGTGGACAAGCACAGGCGGGCAGGGCCACTACATCTCCCTGACAGCACATTGGGTGAATTTAGTGGAGGCTGGGACAGAGTCAGAGCCTGGGACCGCTCACGTCCTACCCACCCCCAGAATTGCGGGCCCCAGCTCGGTGGTGGTATCTGCGGAGGTGTATGCTTCCTCCACTAAAGCACCCTCCTCCTCCTCCTCCTCTGTCTCGCAATCAAGATGTGTTAGCAGCAGCATGTCGCCAGCAGTCGGTGTCGCGCGGTGTGGCAGCACAGCGGTGGGCAAGCGTCAGCAGGCCGTGCTGAAACTACTCAGCTTAGGCGATAAGAGGCACACGGCCCACGAACTGCTGCAGGGTCTGACACAGCAGACCGACCGCTGGCTTGCGCCGCTGAGCCTCCAACCGGGCATGGTCGTGTGTGACAACGGCCGTAACCTGGTGGCGGCTCTGCAGCTCGGCAGCCTCACGCACGTGCCATGCCTGGCCCACGTCTTTAATTTGGTGGTTCAGCGCTTTCTGAAAAGCTACCCACGCTTGTCAGACCTGCTCGTAAAGGCGCGCCGGCTCTGCGCACATTTCCGCAAGTCCCACACGGACGCTGCCACCCTGCGCACCCTGCAACATCACTTTAAGCTGCCAGTGCACCGACTGCTGTGCGACGTGCCCACACGGTGGAACTCTACGCTCCACATGTTGGCCAGGCTCTATGAACAACGTAGAGCTATAATCGAATACCAACTCCAACATGGGCGGCGCAGTGGGAGTCAGCCTCCTCAATTCCTTTCAGAAGAGTGGGCCTGGTTGGCAGACATCTGCCATGTCCTTGGTAATTTTGAGGAGTCTACCCAGGTGGTGAGCGGCGATGCCACAATCATTAGCGTCACCATTCCTCTGCTATGCATCTTGAGAAATTCCCTGCAAACCATAAAGGCAGCTGGTTTGCGCTCGGAAACGGGGGCGGGGGAAGACAGTATGCCGCTGGATAGTCAGGGCACCCTCCTGTCTATTTCTCAGCGCGTACAGGAGGAGGAGGAGGAGCATGAGGAGGATGAGGAGGAGGGGGAAGAGACAGCTTGGCCCGCTGTTGACGGTACACCGGCTGATTGCCTGTCATCCTTTCAGCGTGTATGGCCTGAGGAGGAGGAGGAGGATCCTGAAAGTGATCTTCCTAGTGAAGACAGCCATGTGTTGCGTACAGGTACCCTGGCACACATGGCTGACTTCATGTTAGGATGCCTTTCTCGTGACCCTCGCGTTGCACGCATTCTGGCCACAACGGATTACTGGGTGTACACACTGCTCGACCCACGCTATAAGGAGAACCTGCCCACTCTCATTCCCGAAGAGGAAAGGGGTTCGAGAGTGTTGCTATACCACAGGACCCTTGCGGACAAGCTGATGGTAAAATTCCCAGCCGACAGCGCTAGTGGCAGAAGGCGCAGTACCGAGGGCAAGGTAGCAGGGGAGGTGCGGAGATCGAGCAGCATGTACATCCCAGGCAGTGCAACAGTCTTTAAGGGCCTGGCCAGCTTTATGGCTCCCCACCAAGACTGTGTCACCGCTCCCCAGTCAAGGCTGAGTCGGCGGGAGCACTGTAAAAGGATGGTGAGGGAGTACGTAGCCGATCGCACGACCATCCTTGGTGACGCCTCTGCCCCCTACAACTACTGGGTGTCGAAGCTGGACACGTGGCCTGAACTAGCGCTGTATGCCCTGGAGGTGCTTGCTTGTCCTGCGGCTAGCGTCTTGTCGGAGAGGGTGTTTAGTGCGGCTGGGGGAATCATCACAGATAAGCGTAGCCGCTTGTCAATCGACAGTGCCGACAGGCTAACACTCATCAAGATGAACAAAGGCTGGATTTCCCCAGACTTCTGTTCTCCACCAGCGGACAGCAGCGATACGTAAGCAATACGTAGGCTGCACCCGCGGATGGAAGCTATGTTCTCTCTCACCATCCAAAACGGGGACATTTCTGCTTCATCAATCTGTGTCTAATATTCCTCCTCCTCCTCCTGCTCCTCCTCCTGAAACCTCACGTAATCACGCTGAACGGGCAATTTTTCTTAGGGCCACAAGGATCACTCAAATAATTTTTCTGAACAATTTTTATAAGTTTCAATGCGCTTAAAAGCGTTGGAACTTTAACTTGAACCAATTTTTCGTTACACTGGGCTGCCTCCTAGTTACCACTTAAGCCACATTAACCAAAGCGATTCACCTGCCATCTTGGTTGGGCATGGCCAATTTTTACTGAGGTACATTAGTACTGTTGGTACACCAATTTTTTGGGGCCCTCACCTACAGTGTAATCATAGCAATTTGTATGTTCTTCGCCTGCACTCATGGTACAGAAAGGTGTGTGGGGTTGGCCTACACTTTAGGTAACTTGGGCCTTGGCTATACTAAGGCTACTGAAATGGAACTAAGACTGCGCTCCCACTATACTGCTGCTTCAGAATTGTTACTGGGGCCTGTCTTGAGTGCTACTATTGCTGACATGGAACGAAGACTGCGCTCCCGCTATACTGCTGCTTCGGAATTGTTACTGGGGCCTGTCTTGAGTGCTACTATTGCTGACATGGAACGAAGACTGCGCTCCCGCTATACTGCTGCTTCGGAATTGTTACTGGGGCCTTTCTTGAGTGCTACTATTGCTGACATGGAACGAAGACTGCGCTCCCGCTATACTGCTGCTTCGGAATTGTTACTGGGGCCTGTCTTGAGTGCTACTATTGCTGACATGGAACGAAGACTGCGTTCCTCCTATAATGCTGCTACTGATATGTTAGTGGGGCCTGTCCTAATGCTACGGCTGAAATGTTACGAATTCTGGGCTCTGCCTATACCGCTGCTAATGGTATGTCTCTGGGGTGTGGAAACAGAGGCTTCCCAAAGACATGATGGCGGTGAGGCCATTTCCCACCAACGCAGTTACTGTTAAGGTGCATATAACCACGGACACGTGGAGAGGACACGTAGTGCCTCAAAAACATCCCCCTCCTCCTCCAACAGAGAAAACATTCTTGGCAAATGCCTTTGCATTGGTTCGTCTGGTGGCAGTCCAAGAATTTCACCTTTACCGACACAACAAGAGAGCCCCCACACCATCCCCCCGCCACGGCCCACTTAATCCTGGCCGCATTCCGAAAACCAACAAAATACAACCGTGCTACTAGGTCCGCAGTCACCACCACATTACCACCAACGCGGTTACTGTTAAGGTGCATATAACCACGGACACGTGGAGAGGACACGTAGTGCCTCAAAAACATCCCCCTCCTCCTCCAACAGGGAAAACATTCTTGGCAAATGCCTTTGCATTGGTTCGTCTGGTGGCAGTCCAAGAATTTCACCTTTACCGACACAACAAGAGAGCCCCCAGACCATCCCCCCGCCACGGCCCACTTAATCCTGGCCGCATTCCGAAAACCAACAAAATACAACCGTGCTACTAGGTCCGCAGTCACCACCACATTACCACCAACGCGGTTACTGTTAAGGTGCATATAACCACGGACACGTGGAGAGGACACGTAGTGCCTCAAAAACATCCCCCTCCTCCTCCAACAGGGAAAACATTCTTGGCAAATGCCTTTGCATTGGTTCGTCTGGTGGCAGTTCAAGAATTTCACCTTTACCGACACAACAAGAGAGCCCCCACACCATCCCCCCGCCACGGCCCACTTAATCCTGGCCGCATTCCGAAAACCAACAAAATACAAGCGTGCTACTAGGTCCGCAGTCACCACCACATTACCACCAACGCGGTTACTGTTAAGGTACATATTACCAGTCTGACTGGGGCATGCAGACACCTTGACAGAATGAATAGTGTGTGGCACATAGGTTCCCCATTGCTATGCCCACGTGTGCAGCTCCTGATGGCGGTGGCACAGGATTCTATTTCTCATTGCTTCTGTACAGCATTGTGGGCTATCGCCCCGCCCCTTTTAAAGAGGGTCGCTGCCTAGCCGTGCCAACCCTCTGCAGTGTGTGCCTGCGGTTCCTCCTCATGGCAGACGCACTTCTAAATAGACATGAGTGTGGCGTGGCATGAGGGCAGCTGAAGGCTGCGCAGGGACACTTTGGTGTGCGCTGTGGGGGGGAGGGGGGGCGGTTGGGCAGCATGTAACCCAGGAGAAGTGGCAGCGGAGTGTCATCCAGGCAGTGATTGTGCTTTGTTGTAGCTAGTGTGGCGCTTAGCAAAGGTATGCCATGCTAATGAGGGCTTTTCAGAAGTAAAAGTTGTTGGGAGGGGGGGGGCCCACTCTTGCCGGTATTGTGGCTTAATAGTGGGACCTGTGAACTTGAGATGCAGCCCAACATGTAGCCCCTCGCCTGCCCTATCCGTTTCTGTGTCATTCCCATCACTTTCTTGAATTGCCCAGATTTTCACACATGAAAACCTTAGCGAGCATCGGCGAAATACAAAAATGCTCTGGTCGCCCATTGACTTCAATGGGGTTCGTTATTCGAAACGAACCCTCGAACATCGCGGGAAGTTCGTTTCGAATAACGAACACCCGAACATTTTGGTGTTCGCTCATCTCTAATTATATTCCTTGCCAATTGTCAATTTTTTGGTTCAGGGTGACATAAGTACCATTTTGCATTTTCTGTTAGAACATATACTATAGTACAAGATATCATTTGCATTAGAAGGAACAGCATACTATATACTATAATAGCAATTCTATTTAGCAAGAATATTTTACCCGTGGTTTATTGTAAGTGTTTTAATAATTTTGGTCATGCTAGTTGTTATAAAAGTGGAATAATGAATATGAAGGGTTAATACAAACTAAATGAATTTGGCAGAATTTTACTAGTAGCTGAAAATATATTTCTGATCATTCACTTGTTAGAACTTTTTCCAGAGCTCTCATTTTAAGGTATTTGTCAAGTCATTAATTCACTTATAAAATTTAGTGCGCTAAGTTACAGTTATGTGGGCAGATAATTGTAGCCCATCATTTTTACAGTCCATAGCTTGCTGACCCAGTGTACTCTCTGAGATATTCGGCTCTTGCAGAATAAATCTCTATTAAAAATAACATTTTAGTTTGATGTTTCAATTAGATGAGTATCCCACGTCCTACAGTGCACCCACACATTTCTTTTCTTTTCACAATAAAAGTTATATTATAAACTCGGTTCAGCACATGAGAGTTATACAGTTCTTCAGAATATTTTATTTTTGCTTCCATGAATTTAGATAACCAACCGCCCATTACCATTGTGTAAATAGGCTCTTCTCAAAATACTATTTTACAGATATTCAAATTGGTACAATTTTAAGAAATATTCTAAAGCACTGTGGCTGGTATTTATAGGTACAGTGCATTGTTGTTGGCACTGATGGGGAGATGGAGGCATTGTGAAATATACTGATGGGACACTGATATGATACTGTGACTGTCATTGTTATGGAGGCAATAAGGCTGTCACTGTAAATGCTAGTTATGGGAACTGTATGACTGACACATGTTGGGGCACGATGGTTGTCACTGTTATGTGAGCATTGTGCCTATCAATGTGATTGGGGTACTGTGGTTCTTATTAAAACTGTGTAACAGACAGTGTGGCGAAACTGTTATGGCATATTTGCCTTTAATACCAAACACTTATCCTGCCCCTACTTTTATCCATGCAGCTGTATCTGGTACTGCAGCTCAGTCGTATTCCCTATAGTTAGGGAGGAGTACTGCTGGGTGTGAGTAGTGTTGCTTATCTTGATCTGCCAAGCAGAAAGATCACCCAATTTTTGCCAAATTGAATCAGGTGTCACACAAATTTTGGCAAAAATCATGGGAAAATAGAATTTACTAGAATGCCTGCTAAAGAGGTCATAGTGTAGCCAATCAGCAACCAGGGTGCCTTGATGATGTCACCAAATGTGTCCTTCATCTTGCATATGGGCATTATATGACGTAGTGATATATAACATAGTCACAGTGTAAACAACAGATAATTTACCGCCCAGCACAGGACTGAGAAGCTGCATCATGTTTATATGCCTATATAAAACATGATCTGTTCTTAGGGAGAGATATTCTACAGAGGATATATTGTTCCTGGTGTAGAAGCTTGTATAACAGCAAAGAAGTTAAACAGGGTTGTATTGAAAGGAGCAGAGAAAGAAGCTGTATCACGTTTATATGCCTACACAAAACATGGTCTGTATATTGGGAGAAGGTATAGTTCTGCTGCTGTCATTGTATGTAGCAGCAAAGCAAACAGCAAACTAATCTTTTACATGGGGAAATTTGCAGCTCTCTGTTTGTGGTCTCAGACATTGTTCAAAGTCGCGAGTTCAGCCACTACAAATTATTTCCAGGCCCTTACGCAGCTACCTGTGGGATGAGGGTAATTAAATTATTCTCTACCTTTTTTTCTCACATATCATGTTGCCCAGGGATTACGATCTATTTAGTCCATGGTGGGGTTTTTTGTGAATAGAAACCTAAAATAAACCTAAATAGGAAAACAGCAATAGACAAAGTGCATGTTAGTGGCCTCAGATGCTGTTAAATTTCACCAGACTGGGCACTATCAATTATTAGTAGGCCATGCATCCACAATAGCTTAGCTCTGTGGCTCATGGCGGACGAGCAGAAAGCCGCCACAGCAGCATCATCACCGGTGACAGGTGAAGTCTAACAGAAGTGTGGCATAGCTTTTCAGCCTGTCGCAACCTACAATAAAAGTACAGGACAGGACACACAGTCACCATGATGACCTCTGTGTGTCTAAGCTAGACGAGTGGCCAGAGCTTGCTCAACATGCTTTAGAGGTGCTTGCTTGTTCCGGTGTCAATGTGCTATCAGAGAGGGTGATCAGCACAGCTGGGAGTGGATTGGCTGTTTATAAAAATGAACCAGGCATGGATTTCACCTGACTTCTACACCCCTATGGCAGATTCCACTGATCAGTTAGCGCACTGGAAATTTTTTCTCACATATAATAATAATAATAATAATCTTTATTTGTATAGCGCCAACTTATTCCGCAGCGCTTTCAGGCATGGATAAATGCAAAACAATACAACAATTACAATATAAGGTACATTGGGTTAGACACAAATGGGTTGGGGGTGGTACAGGAGGTGCAGGGGGTGGGGAACACAGGCAATAGGAAATATTATGTACAGATCATTTATCAGAAGGCAAACAGGGTGGAGCACCATAGTGAGGGGCAGGGGACTAGGTCAGGAGATTTGGTATGCTTCCCTGAAGAGGTGCGTTTTTAAGGCACGTCTGAAATTTTGTGCATCGGGAATTGTCCGGATGCCTTGGGGTAGAGCATTCCAGAGGATGGGTGCTGCTCTAGTGAAGTCCTGTAGGCGAGCATGAGAGGTTCGTATTACAGGGGTGTTTAGTCTGAGGGTGTTAGCCGATCGGAGTGAGCGGGCTGGGTGGTGTACTGACAGTAGGGAGGCGATGTATGGTGGTGCAGCGCCATGCAGAGCTTTGTGAGTGAGGTAGAGGAGTTTAAATTTAGTTCTGCAGTGGATGGGCAGCCAATGCAGCGACTGGCATAATGCAGAGGCGTCTGAATAACGACTGGATAGAAAAATGAGTCTAGCTGCTGCATTTAGTATGGATTGGAGCGGAGCGAGTCTAGTGCGGGGGAGGCCAATGAGTAGCGAGTTGCAGTAGTCAAGCCGGGAGTGGATGAGCGCAACCACGAGCGTCTTTAGCGTGTCCGTGGTTAGGAACGGACGTATTTTAGCAATATTTCTGAGGTGCATGTGGCATGTTTGGGCCAGAGATTGGATATGGGGGGCAAAGGAGAGGTCAGAGTCCAGTGTGACGCCAAGGCATCGGGCATGCCGTCGGGGGGTTATGATGGTGCCAGACACTGGAATGGAGATGTTGAGGGGAGGTCGGTTAGAAGGTGGAAAGACAAGGAGGTCAGTTTTAGAGAGGTTTAGTTTGAGAAAAAGGGAGGACATAGTGTTAGAGACAGCGGACAGACAGTCGGTGATATTTTGGAGGAATGGTCCAGAGATTTCACGAGAGGAGGTGTATAGTTGGGTGTCGTCAGCATAGAGATGGTATTGGAGGCCGAATCTGTGGATGGTTTGTCCAATTGGGGCAGTATAGATAGAGAAAAGAAGGGGACCAAGGACCGAGCCCTGGGGTACCCCGACAGCGAGAGGAAGTGGAGCAGAGATAGAACCAGCAAAGGAAACACTGAAAGAGCGGTCAGAGAGGTAGGAGGAGAACCAGGAGAGAGCAGTATCCTTTAGACCAATAGAGTGGAGCATAGTGAGAAGGAGATTATGGTCGACCGTGTCAAATGCAGCAGACAGGTCAAGGAGGATTAGTAGAGAGTAATATCCTCTCGACTTTGCAGTCATCAGGTCATTTGTTACTTTTGTAAGGGCAGTTTCGGTCGAGTGTAGAGAGCGGAAACCAGACTGGAGGGGGTCGAGGAGTGAGTTGTCAGAGAGAAAGCGAGTAAGCCGGGAGTAGACCAGGCGTTCCAGTAATTTGGAGATAAAGGGGAGGTTTGAGACGGGTCGGTAGTTAGCAGCATTAGTCGGGTCCAAGGTTGGTTTTTTAAGCAGAGGGGATATAATGGAGTGTTTGAATGAGGAGGGAAAAGTGCCAGAGGTTAGGGAGAGGTTGCAGATTGTGGTAAGGTGAGTAATGAGAGCTGGGGAAAGGGAGCGGAGGAGGTGAGAGGGGAGAGGGTCGCTGGCGCAGGTGGTAGGGCGGGCAGTGGAAAGGAGCCTGGAGACTTCTTCCTCTGTCGTTGGTTCTAACGTAGATAGTGAGTAGGTGCTGGGTGCAGTGCTGATGAAGCTGGGATCAGGGCTAACCACGCAGCTTTCAGAGATTTCTTTTCGAATGTGGTCAATTTTTTCTTTGAAATAGGCAGCTAGCTCTCCAGCAGTCAGGTCTGTCGCAGGGGCCTGTTCCTTGGGGCTGAGGAGGGAGTGAAAGGTCTCAAAGAGTTGTTTGGGGTTGTGGGATAGTGAGGAGACAAGGGAGGTGAAATAAACTTGTTTGGCATGGTGAAGGGCTAGGTTATACATTTTAAGCATGAATTTGAAGTGGAGGAAGTCTGCTGGCAGCTTTGACTTTCTCCACAGCCGCTCGGCGCACCTAGAGCACCGCCGGATGAAGCGTGTTTGGGACGTGAGCCAGGGTTGCCGTGGTCTGCGTTTGACAGCTCGCGTCACGGGCGGTGCCACTTCATCCAAGGCACGGCTGAGGGTGGTGTGGTAGTATTCGGCTGCCAGGTTAGGGCAGGGGAGGCGAGAGATGGGCGATAGGGAGGACTGAATAGCTTCGGCAAACTGTTTAGTGCGGACAGACTGGAGGTTCCTAGAGGTGCGATAGATAGGAGGGTCAGGAGAGATGCTAGGGTGCCTGATGGAGAAAGAGAGAAGGTTGTGATCCGAGAGTGGAAGTGGGGAGTTAGTAAAGTGAGAAGCAGAGCAGAGACGGAGGAAAACTAAATCGAGAGTGTTACCATCTCTATGAGTGGGGGAGTCAGAGATTAGCGATAGGCCAAGGGAGGAGGTAAGTGTTAAGAGCCGGGAGGCAGATAAGGAGCTAGAGTCGTTAGTAGGAATGTTGAAATCACCAAGGATGAGGGTTGGCATTTCACAGGATAGGAAGTGGGGGAGCCAGGCAGCAAAGTGGTCTAGAAACAGGCGGGTAGGACCTGGGGGGCGGTAAATAACTGCGACACGCAGAGGCAGTGGGCGGAAGAGTCGCAGGGTGTGGACTTCGAAGGAGTGAAAAGTAAGCGAGGGAGCTGAGGGAATGACCTGGAAGGTACAGTTTGGGGAGAGGATGATGCCTACTCCTCCACCGCGTCTGTCATCCGATCTGGGGGTGTGGGAGAACTGCAGGCCATCATAGGATAATGCAGCGGGGGAGGTAGAATCGGACTGCTGTATCCAGGTTTCCGTGAGGGCGAGCAAGTTCAAGTGTTTACTGGTGAAAAGGTCATGGATAGTTGGGAGTTTGTTACACGCAGATTGGGAGTTCCATAGGGCGCATTTGAATGGGGCAGGGGGGGCATTTTGGTAGAGAACAGTACGGGGTGGGCCTGGGTTGGGGGAGATGTCCCCTGCAGCTAGAAGTAGCAGAGTAGCAAGGGTGAGCACATGGCTAGGGGATTTGTGTGGGTGTCTGAGGTGTTTCTTTGCAGTATTAGGGGGTTGAAGGCGTCTTAGGAAGTTGAACAGTGCATGGGAGCCATACATAGGTGAGGAGAGGAGGGAAGGGCTGATGTGGATGGAGTGTGTTGGGGCTGGACGTTGAAGGAAAGTGTGAAGGCTTGAAAAGAGGATAGTGAAGGAGATTAGTGCAAAGAGGAGAGTATTTCCCTCCAGGCTTTGGGCAGTTGTGCATGTTACCTGTCTTCTGCACTGTCCAACTGCGCTGTATAACTGCATCATTCAACAGCATCAACACTTGTTGCTGGACACTTAGTGCTGGACACATCAGGGGAGGCTGCCTCAGGGGAGGCATGGAGGGTAGAACTGACTTTAAAGTTCTGGCTATAGGACTTCAGCTGGGAGTGGCTTGTTACATTTCACTAGTCAACCAGCTGACCCCACCTTTAGATGGCTAAGGAACAAGATGGGGGGGCGCTTTATTGCCCTCTTACAAAAACAAACTGTGTCCAGCAACACTAAGATGAGACAGGGAGAAAACTATTTGGGGGAGGTGATGACGAAAATACGTATAGTACAAAGAGTCAATTCAATTTATATGAAGCAATGGGACATACCATTGCGCACAGATTATGACAAATTTAAAGGTATCACAGCAGATTCAGTGGAGGGAAGGCAGAGCAATCAAATTCAGATGGAGCGGAGCAATGGATGAATGAAACATACCATTGCGCATAGATTATGACAAATTTAAAGGTATCACAGCAGATTCAGTGGAGGGAAGGCAGAGCAATCAAATTCATATGAAAATAAATTCATATGACTGTTATCTCAAAAATTCAGTGAAACCAAGGTATATCTTGATTGTGGCAAATTGGTTATTGAGAGCAGCTACTTTGGAAATCAAGTGACACTCAGGCTAGTACAATCAGATGATCTCAGCTTCATTTCTATCATACAGTACTTTTATAGCGTTTTAAATCACTTATCTTTCCAGCCAATAATCAGGAAAATTGTAGAAATTTCTTAGAATGTTCTATAAAATTAGTTCTGCTATGTTATCTTGTTTTTCTAACATAAGAGTACATAATATGACGTCAATGGTTTCTTATCCCAGTGCTTCTCCTGGCCGTGTTATCTAGATAAGCGAGCCGAAGCAGCTATACCCTGTATTTAAAAATCTTCTTAATATTTCAATATATGTCTTCTTAAAGTTACACACACAATTTTTGTAGGTGCACCTTCAAAAATATGTGGCCATTAATACAATTAACAAGCAACAATCAGTTTTTAACAACCTCCTAAAAAAATGTGGTTTTTTGTGTTTTTTTCGGCCATAGTGCAGTCACCCCGCCTCACTTGCCCTAACGGTAGGAACATACAATCAATTCTCTTAAGTTTAGCATGCAATTATGCTTGGACATATAAACCTCATTTATCAACACTCTCTGGATTCATGCTGCATTTTTGGTCCAGTATTGAATGCAGCCCACCAAATGTACATAATAGGTTACCAGGTGGAGGATGGTAAAATAGCCCAATGGCTCCTGACCATTTTACTATATCGGACTGAGATATTTCAAATGAAGGTTATGTACACATAACACAGCAGTCCTAATCCTAAAAACAAGGCTGTTTGCACAAAGTAGTAAAAACTACATTATTTTCCCTATTAGGTACTTGAAAGCAAAACACATTATTAAAGGCGTTTTTAATATGCCATCAATGTGTGATTTGATGTGGCCTCTACTGATGAGCAGAATAAAAGGTCTGCAGTTCTTACTGGAGCACAACAGCCTCACCATTACAATATGTTACACAGGGCTGTCATGTCCATTTATCTATTTCTAGTACTGCAGTTGAGATCCCCTTAAGCCAATAGATTTGAGCTAAGCACCAGTATCGGACACAGCTATATTAACGTGAGTGGTACTGTTGGGTGCTGAATAAAAGAGATTGCAGAATTCCAGCTAGAGAATCATAGCTTAGAACAGTGTTTGGAAACTCCACACATAACATTTTGATGACCTTTCTTAAAGGGGTTTCCACCACTTCATATTGCTTCACAACCACTCTGTCCTTCCTGATTGCTGCTGACCAGGACATGTGACTGCTGCAGCCAATCATTGACTATGGAAGGTCATTGCCATGGCCAGTGATTGGCTACAGCAGCCACATGTCCTGGTCAGCAGCAACCACAAAAGATGCAGTGGTTATGAAGCAATTTTACTCTTGGAAAAACCCTGTTATGGATAGATAACTTAATTTTGAAGTAAAAAAAATCCTACTACTTATAAAGTATAACATACAATTGAAAATTAGGCAATATATACTATCAAGAAGTATCTGCACATGATGAATAACACTGATTTGGTATAAGACTGCAAATGGCAAGTAAAAGGGAAGCTTATGAGAGGGAAGTAAAACTGGAAGAGAACAAAAGAGATTTGAAAGAAAAGTAAATTGCTAGAGGATAGGACTGTCCCAGAAATTGTATAAGAAAGAAAGAAAAGGTAGAAGAAGAAAGTTATTGGGAAGAGAACAAGCAAAGAAAGCGAAGGGGTATAATACTTCATGGGGTCAAGGAAGTGAAATTTGAGGGGTTGTATGAGTTGGAGGGGGGACAGAAGGAGCTGTATTATTTTGTGGGAGCACAGGTATGCACTATTACTTTAAGAGGCACAAAGGGACCACTAATACTTTGTGAGCATACACAAGATATTGTTACTTTGCAGAGGCACAAAATTATTGTTGCGGCTGTTCTGGGATGGCTGCCGTGCTGATAGTCTGGTACAGGTTTTGCAGGTGGTTCTCCATCTTCTGGCCTTGGTTGGTGTGTATTATTAGGTGACACATGCTTAGCCGCACCTGTGGGTAATTATTAGGGCTATTTAGTCTGGCTGGTGCTGGACTGAATTGCTGTTGAATCTTCAGTCTAGCTCTGACTGTGGATCACTCATTTGCTGACTGCATCTAGGCTTAGTTTGTGTTTCTTTTCTATTGTGGTTCTTATGTTATTCCCCTGTCCCACATAGGTTTAACTAAGGGCCGAGGTACAAGGTCAGATACATCCTTGTCAGGGCGAATTGCCTGCGTTTAGGCAGGTCCCTGTGGTTATTTTGATAGGGAAAGAGTTCCCATACTTTGGTTTATTATTGTTTTTATTCAGCTTGTGCACATATGTGCAAGATCTGTGGGTTGTGGATCCAGCACATCCTGGGTGGACGTGACAATTATTTTGAGAGGAGGCAGAATAGGAAGTTAATACTATTGTATTATTCACAAGTCATAAAGGCCATTCCAATGTCTTGGTAAAGTTGCATAGCATATCATGTTTGGCAGAATATTACAAAATTATACTGCAAGGCAGTAAAAGGGCAGGCATCTATTAAGATCAATCCAAAAGAGAGAAGATAAACTTTATATAGGTTAGCTAATAACAACTAAAATGTGATACATTACTGCAGTAATTACTTCTAATATGTGTATCTCCCAGCACCACAGAATTTTCCTTAAAATGACTTCAATTTATTTATAACATAGTTAAAAAATCATAACTGACAGGTGTTTATGCTGGCACTACCAACGCGTTTCTAGCGTGTAAACACTCTTAATCATGGCAAGTCACGAGATCACTAACTTGTTTGATAATTGCACAGTTTAATGTTTCAAATGTACTTTGAAATGAAAGCACAGAACAAATAAACAAGTCAAAATGAATAAAAATAATGAATTAACTTTGTTTCACCAAATTAAATCTAGATTTTCGACTCTTCAAAGCAACCTCTAACTGATACAACAGCTTTACACAATCAAGGCATTCTTTCTATAACTGCATTCGGATATTGTTCACAAATTTCTTCCCAACATTGTTGCAGATGTTCTCATAAATGTGCTGCATTTAGAGGTTGCTTTGCTTTCACCCTTCTGTCCAGTTCATCCCAAACAAGCTCAATGTGGTTCAAGTCTGCGGACTGTGCTAGCCATTCCATTCTTGGCTTCATAACTAATTCTGATATAATCTAGAAGTATATTTTGGATCACTGTCTTCCTATAATATGAGCCTCTGACCTACTAGGAATACATCAGAGGGTATTGCATGGCAGTATGAAAATGCTGCTGTAGTTCTTTTTGTCTAGTGTGCCAATTACCCTGTATGTGTTGCCAACTCTGGATCAAGCAAAAAAAAAAAAACAGACCATCTCACTTCCTTCTCCATATTTGATAGTTGGTGTCACACACTCTGGTCTTTGGTCTACCAGAGCTCCTGCTGTTAGAGTCTTCTCCAGTTTCTAAGTGCCTATTAAAGGTATAGGAATCTATATTGACTGCCACCTTGGCTTTTTTGGCAATGTCTCTGTAGAACAGACCTACAGTTCTAAAAGTTATAATTGTCTGTCTTATTTGGTTAATTGCCTTTTTCCTTCCATTATGATAGCAATGTATTTAGTCCTAAAGAGCAAAACTGTCCAAATACTGCCTAGAGGGTGTTTTAATAGAGTCTGTTCCAATACTGGTTATATAGAATCAAAGGGTTTAAAAGTAATCTAAAAAATTTGAAACACCTATAGGAATAGTTTGCCTTCAATTTCAAACCAAAATTTATTTTCTGTGTTGCAGAGCAGCAGTCCTTGATGTGTTTCTGTATTACCCCAGAGTTGGGATCCCACAGCACTTTGTCAGGTAGGTCATGTTGTGTGTGTATGTTTGTGTCTTAGTGTTTTGTTCTGTGTATTGGCCTAGTCTGGGTCACTGAAAAGATCATGTCTGGTGTGTTCTTAAACTAATCCTCCAGTAGAGAATTAAGGAGTGATTGTACATAGTTACCTCTGTTGGACTTTATTCTGTTTTCCAAGCTGCAGTAAATTGTGTGCCTTCAGTTTTACCGATACCCTCTTGAACTTATCTGTTTATTTTGTCTCTACCAAAATGCACTCACTAAAAGACACTGGCATCACATTCGACTTACACTAGCTACTGGTGGCTCCAATTGCAATCCCATCTGCTGCATGAGCCTCCATCCTCGGCAAAGTAGCCACCACTGTGACACAGTTAGAATTGGTGCAACCACTTGAGCTACCCTTCGGTCAACTTCTACTTTCTGCATTCCCTTAAAAAAACTCTTGGTTAAAACCATGAATTTAGATTATTGTTGCTTCTCAGGTTGAAATTTCATAATATTTTTGTGTTTTTAACTTACTTTTGAACCTTTGAAACATTGGGGGCATTGCCAGTTGGGGGCAATTCTGTGACTATTGTGGGAAGGGGAAAAGGCACTACTAAAGGGAAAGGGGGCGGTACAACCTAGGAGACAGGGTATTTATTGATGTGTTTACATTTGGGAGGTACAGCTACATCAAATCTTAAAAGAAAGCACATCTTTAGGCCTCCTGTCCGCGGGCATAGCGATATCCAGCGGCAGATCTCCACCGCGGGAGCTGCCACGGGGGAGCAGGAGACAGCTGACGGTTCTCCACACTGAGCCTACCTGACAGATAGGCTCACTACGGAGAATCGAGGCAAACCGCAGCATGCTGCGATTTGAATCCTGCGAGCGGGTAATAGCTATGATTCTCCGCTTGTGGACGCCACAGCTGCGCTTTCCATAGTAACGCTATGGAAAGTCTCAGACAGTGTGACTCGCTGGCGATTTATCACTCCCGTGGACATGCAGCCCATGGAAATTTTATTTAAAATATTAAATAAAGCAGCTCTAGAAAATGTTCATTGCACTGTTTCCTATTGAAAATATCAACCACTCCATGTAAAACTGAAAACATTTTATAGGTTTAAACATGCAGGTTGTGGCCTAAGGTGTTAAACATTCAGTATCTATAGGTTTCTAACATCGAAATTTGGTACTGGATCAGATTACTTAAATGTCATAGCCCAGTCTGATTCCATTGAGATTGGTGATCACTTGCACCTTTTTGGAGATTAAAACATGAACAGATCTCAAAAAGGAAGGAAATAATTATTTTTTTAGCTCCATAGTGAAGAACAGTGCAAGCTTGCAATTTTATTGCAATTTTATTGTGCAGCATTTTATATAGCGCATAATACTTATAGCAGGTCACTGACTATGATTGATTGCAGACAAAAAAACATCCAGAAAGACAGGCACACTTTAGCTTGCTTAACACCAGCAGCAAAGTGCCTGTAAACTACATTCCACCGTTGATTTACAGTATAGATTCACTTGACATGTAGAGTATTTTATGTAGACAGCAAAAGCAACTAGACTTTGTCCAGTGGCAAACTAACATTGCATCCCTCCACCTTATTATTCTTCTCTTTTTTATAGTTTAGAGATGAAATGCAAATGTTATCTTTCCCGCTTACAGGGATGCCAGTGTGACTTGTTGTGATTCTCTGCCTTAAAGGTTAGCGGGGATGAAAAAAAAATGTACATAAGATCTATCAACAAACAAGACAAGGACATAAGAAATCAAATAAAAATGTGCTACAAGCTGCAGTAAAGGAGAGAAAATATGGCTGACATACTTGGACAAACAGATGGATCTACACCTGTCTGTTTTTCTCCAACAAACAAAATTATTCGTCAACAATTTAGTAAACTCACAAACAGCAATGCAGACTATTCTCGCATGAATACCATCTGTGAGTGCAATGCAAAACACAGAAGTAAATGTATGAGCAACATCTATATTCTTATGTATGTGTAAACATATATTTGAATTGATAGGAGTTAACATATTCATTTATCTTACTTTATTATTCATGAAGACTATAAATATGGAAAACACTGTAGCAAAGACTGCGCAGAGCATCAAGCAAGAATGAAGTCATGACAGATATCTCAATAGAAAGCTAGATTTATGGAAAGCATTTTAGAGCTAATTAATGTTGTTTATGTTCATCATATTAGTAGGCTATGCTCGGCTAGAGAGCTTACACTACTGCCATCATTCCTACTGCCTCCCTTTCTTCTTATTTCCAGTGCCCTAAGAGCCTCGGATCACTTTTGATCATATGGTACTACAATTGTCATACTGAACCAATATATTCAGTGGCGTAGGCTTAGAGGGAGAAAAATGGGATATAATGTCCTGAATGTATCAGGAAAATATAACACAATGGTGTTGCCGCACGGCACCGTCATTTTAATGAAAGGAAAATGTCACCTGCGGGAGGTCCTACATTGGTGATCAAGCGTGGCACAATAGACAGGAGCAGATAAATGTTTCATTGCTATAGCTATCATGGGAGCTCTGTAACTTTCTGTATTATAGTTCACCCTTGCTGGTTCCACCAAGCAGGCCTGCGACTGGCATTGTTATGGGGATATCAGAATACTTGCCATAGTATATACACTGCATATAATTGTTCTCATCTTTTCATATCTCCTTTCATTTCCTATTTCTGATAGGTATGTTAACAATGTTGTAACAAAACAAGTGTTTTTTTGTGTATGGGAAAAGCCTGACAGTTGGAAGGATGAGGCATGCTGAATTTTGAAATGCTGAGTCTTATTTCCCCAGAAGGAAGGCTAGGAGAGGAGTTTGGCCCAGCTTTTTTCCCTTTAGATACTGAAATTTCCATGAACACTCGGCAAAATGTTTTTGGGGAAGGCAGAATAAACCTCAGGAGACGATCTTACTACTAGTGGTCATGGCACCATCAGAACAGTGCTGAGCAGTGTAGCTGTTCAGCACTGGAGTAAGATAAAAGAAAACTTACTAAAAGCTGCAATAACTTCTCCCTCCAGTAGCCCCCTCTTCTATAATGCTTAACTTTTGAACAACAAAAATAGGGTCAAGTTTTTTTTACTTTAAGCCATGCCCTTTATGTGCCCTTATAGTAACAATGTCATTAGTGAACCCCTCACAGTAATAGTACACCTTATTGACCTCCTCATTGTAATAGTACCCCTTAGTAACCCTTCACAGTACAGATATCTCTAATATCTCCCATGTGTGCTACATCCCTCTCCCCAGACCCCTTACTCTCCTTCTTGGCCAGGCAGAGCCAGAAAGGAAGCAGTTGAGGCTGATCATGCCAGTTAGCTGAAGCAAGGTGTGCTCTGGGCCAAGGGCCGCTTCTTCATTTTATTGCAGTGACTCTGGGACCATCAGTGTGTTAGGTAACAGAAACATGGGCTGTAGCACCCATAGACATTTAATATGTGAATAAAAATTCATAACTGTTATATATGATAAATGTATAAAAATGCAAATTCCTTAGTACATTTTTTGATCAAAACATGTGAGCCCATCTGTCATCTCCAGGCAACCATTGCTTTTGGATGCATTCTAACTGTAAGGCTAGGTTCACACAGGGCAGATTTGCCGCGGTTTTGCCGTGGTTTTTCCGTTGCGGTTTTGCTGCAGAAGAACTCCTTCTGCTGCAAAACCGCTTCAAAGGTTAATTTGGGCTTCCGGATTTTGCTGCGGATTTTCGTGCAGAAAAATCGCAAGCGTTTTTTTCCGCAGCGCTTTTCTACTTTTTGCCGCGTATTTGGTGCGGTTTTGGCTGTGTCTATAGAGGTCTATAGACAAAAAGCGCTGCGGAAAAGACCGTAGAATGAACATGCTGCATCTTTTAAAACCGCCCCGCAGTTGCATTACCGCAATGCAGCTGTGCGGAAAAAATCCGTCCTGTGAGAACAGCTTTTTGGCAAATCTCATTTGTGCTGCATTGCACTGCAAACGCAGCGGTTTTGCCGCAGTGAGGATATGCAACGGCAATCCGCGGCAAATCTGCCCTGTGTGAACCCAGCCTAAAAGACACCACTCTTTGAGCCTAAGCCTCAATAGATTAAGAGAAAGTAGAGAACCAAGTAATATAGTCTAATTGAAGGGCCTACTACAGATGAGTGTATGGAGTGTAAGACAAAAGTAAAGGCACCCACTCCTCGACAAATGCAAATGCAATAGGCCCTTTAATTAGACTATATAACCTGAATCCATTGAGGCTTAGGCCCAAAGAGAAGTGTAGAGATGAGCGAGCACCAAAATGCTCGGGTGCTCGTTACTCGAGTCGAACTTTCAGTGATGCTCGAGAGTTCGTTTCGAGTAACGAACCCCATCGAAGTTAATGGGCGACTCGAGCATTTTTGTATATCGCCGATGCTCGCTAAGGTTTTCATTTGTGAAAACCTGGGAAATTCAAGAAAGTGATGGGAACGACACAGAAACGGATAGGCAGGCGAGGAGCTACATTTTGGGCTGCATCTCAAGTTCCCAGGTCCCACTATTAAGCCACAATTGTGGCAAGAGTGAGACCCCCCCCCCCCCCCCGCACTGTCAGCATAAAGATCGTTCTCCTCTGCCACAGCTGTAACAGCTGTAGCAGAGAAGAACGATGTTAGCCCATTGAATTCAATGGAGCCGGCAATACAGCTGGCTCCATTGAAAGCAATGGGCTGCCGGCGATCGCGGGATGAATTGTCGGGAAGGGGTTAAATATATAAGCCCTTCCCTGCAATTCATCCAGAAATGTGTAAAAATAAAAAATATATATATACTCACCTGGTCCCGGCAGACGGAGTTCAGCGCGGCCAGCGGCAGTCCTCCTGAACTGCTCTGAACAGCTGTGAGTAGTATTCTCATCTGATTGGTCCCGCTGAGCCCATCAGAGGCAGCAGTCACACACCCATTCATAAATTCATAAATGGGTGTGTGAGTGGAATCTGCCTCTGATTGGTCAGGCTGTGACCAATTAGAGGCAGCTCATTCAGCAGGCGGGGATTTTAAATCCCGGCTGCTGAATACTACTCACAGCTGTTCAGAGCAGTTCAGGAGGACTGCTGCTGGCCGCGCTGAACTCTGTCTGCCGGGACCAGGTGAGTATATATATATATTTTTTTTTACACATTTCTGGATGAATTGCAGGGAAGGGCTTATATATTTAACCCCTTCCCGACAATTCATCCCGCGATCGCCGGCAGCCCATTGCTTTTAATGGAGCTGGCTGTATTGCCGGCTCCATTGAATTCAATGGGCTAACATCGTTCTGCCGGGACAAGGTGAGTATATATATATTTTTTTTTACACATTTCTGGATGAATTGCAGGGAAGGGCTTATATATTTAAGCCCTTCCCGACAATTCATCCCGCGCTCGGCGGCAGGCCATTGCTTTCAATGGAGCCAGCTGCATTGCCGGCTCCATTGAATTCAATGGTCAGTGCTCGTTTAATCGAGACGAGTACTGCGTGGTGCTCGTCTCGAGTAACGAGCATCTCGAGCACCCTAATACTCGAACGAGCATCAAGCTCGGATGAGTATGCTCGCTCATCTCTAGTTAGGACCCATTCAAAAGCAATAGTCGTGCGGGAGGGAGGGGGGGGGATGGGCCCACATCTTACATTTTTAACATAACAGTTATAGATTTTTATTCAGGCAATAAATGTGTATGAGTGCTGAAGTATAGTTTTTATATTTGCATATGTACCCATACATTAAATTTATTTGATGGAGATACTGACTTTGTTTTTAGTTGCATTTGCATATGTATCCACTGACGCCATGGTAGGCATATGCAACCAGTGGATGGCAAGGGTCACAACAATGGTATACAAAGAACTCATGATGCCCAATAGCAAAACTCAGAATTGAAATACAAACTTTTTTCTGCCGGCCCCTGCTTCCACCAAAAAAGTAAATTATTATAAATATATTTTTTTTTATAACACTGATAACTTAGATACAGCACCTCAGCTCTACTATACTTCTGAATAAAGTAGTCTCCATATAATAGATACTAGTTATACACAGTGATAGTGATTACAATGCAGTTACCTTCAGTGACAATTCTTCTGCTTGGAGTCATGTATTTTCAGTTTTCTTTCCTCTAGGTCAAGACCGCAATAAAGATTTCTTCCAGTTATGAATCCTCTCTATACATTCTCAATATCATGCTGCTATCACCAATGAATGTCTTACTAAACCCCACAAAGTACTTGTGCCCCTTTTGTGGCACCACTGCATTATAGTGTCTACTATGTGGCGCCACTTCATTATAGTACACCCTCAGCGATCCGACTTTGTTATAGTTCCTCCTTTGTCGACCAACTTACTAATATAGTGCCCTCCCCATCTTACTGCTGGGTCTTTGCCTCAGTACCTTTACTCTGTCCAGCAGCAGCAGTGGTAAAATGTTCTTCATTGCACACAATGCCAAACTTTGCATTCTCCACACAGCATAACCTTACCATGCTCTGGTCAGTACTCTGAGATCCGGAGATGGGGGAGGAGCCAATCTATGATGTGTAGAGAGTGCGACATATGGAACTGTGTATGATAAAATAAGGGCTCGTTTACATAACCGTATGCAGGTTTCAGTTGCATTAATACACAGCGTATTTACGTAACCAAAATCTACATCACTCTGTATATTTCAGACCATCCTGTAGGTTTTTATGTACATAAATATGCAACATATTTACATATGGAAAAAAATACGCAGAATGGGGTCATTCACACGACCCTGATTTTGGCGTGTATTACGTGTACGATGCACAGCCGTGTGACACGCTGTGAATGAAATGGTGTCCAAGGAGGCGGCAGCCGCCTCCTTGGACACCATTGCATTTATTTGGGGTTGGGTTCATGACCCCACAGGTGGCTTGGCATACACAGATTGGAACCTCTGCACTTAAAGGGGTTGTCCCGCGCCGAAACGGGTTTTTTTTTTTTTCAACCCCCCCCCCCCCCCGTTCGGCGCGAGACAACCCCGATGCAGGGACGTACAGAAAGCTTACCGGAGCGCTTACCTTAATCCCCGCGCTCCGGTGACTTCTATACTTACCTGTGAAGATGGCCGCCGGAATCCTCTTCCTCCGTGGACCGCAGCTCTTCTGTGCGGTCCATTGCCGATTCCAGCCTCCTGATTGGCTGGAATCGGCACGTGACGGGGCGGAGCTACACGGAGCTACACGGAGCCCCATAGAGAACAGGAGAAGACCCGGACTGCGCAAGCGCGGCTAATTTGGCCATCGGAGGGCGAAAATTAGTCGGCACCATGGAGACGAGGACGCCAGCAACGGAGCAGGTAAGTAAAAAACTTTTTATAACTTCTGTATGGCTCATAATTAATGCACAATGTATATTACAAAGTGCATTAATATGGCCATACAGAAGTGTATAGACCCACTTGCTGCCGCGGGACAACCCCTTTAAGTGCATGTGTTAGGTGTGCTGCGGGACTTTCCTATATTTACGCTGTGAATGAAAGTACATGCGCTTTCATTGATCAATTCACATTAGAGTGTAAACACTTCATGCAGATACGCACGTGTAAAAGATTGTAGCATGTTTTATTTCTTTGCGTGTCACGCAGCGTGTGTCCTATCCTTTTCTATGGGCAACGTACGCAACAGTGTCTATATTGAATATATTCCGTATGGCCAACGATACACACGCCACCCTACTTTGAAACAGAGTGGGAACTTAAAAAAGAAAAAGAGTTACACTGAGCATGACCATGTGTGTGAGATATGCATCATGCGCAGTGCATTTGCTGCCACACGCGGTGGTATCTGTCATTACACAGAGCAGTAAAACAATGTGAGACCCCTGCAGTGTTTTACGCATATGCTGGTATGAATGATTCCTATGACCCATAGTTTTGCTGGGAAATACGCAGGCTTCCTATGGCCTATTTTGGTGTGTAATATGCGCCAAAATAGGACATGTTACATATTTTTTTACGCAACTAAAAGTCACATAAAAAATACGCAGATGTGAATTAACCCATTTAAATCAATGGGTTTTATTCTCTGTGTGTTAGGCCTCATGTGCATGGGTGTTTGGTAAAATGCTGCAAGTCTCCCCACAGTGTTTTACCCTTGTTTGTAAAAAGTGGGTCTATTCCTCATAAGACATGGTTTGCAGACCGCTCACCATCATGGTAACTCTTCTCTGGATTTGCTGGGACTTATATCACAGAATTTGTGTTTCTCTTTTTTAACTGCTGCATTACATTGTTGACTCATGTTCAGACTATGATCTATTACTATACCCAAGTCTTTTTCACATGTGCTGCTGCTTAGCTCAAATCCTCAAAAAAACAAACTTTTTGAGGTTTTGTGTTCATCCATCCTGTTCTCTGTAAATGCTTCCCATTCTAATTTTTTAAGGGATTGTTTACAATTCTGCTTTGAGAATCCCAGTTAACAATATTTCCCAAACTTCTTGAACATTTCTGTCCTTAAGAACATCCAGTCATTGGATCTTTTCTACCCTCTTTCTGAGTTTATTAAAATCTATCTTTCTGAAATCTAACCTTGAGGTCTGAGTCTTTTCAGGTCTTCCTCCTATTTTTATCCAAAATTCAAGGATAGCATGATCACTGCCTTCTAAGCTCCCTGCCACCCTTACTTGTTCAACCATTCCCTCCCTGCTGGTAAGAATTAGGTCCAAGATAGCAGATCCCTTTGTTTACTCTTCTACCTTTTGGAGGATAAAGTTGTCAGCAAGGCCCAATAGGATTTTGTTAAACCCATTACTTTTGCCTGAGAGAGATACCCAACAGATGTCTGGATAGTTAAAATCTCCCATAATCCCTATGTCGTACTTTTTTCAGAACTTAGCCATCTGATATAGAAAGAGTTCATCCATATCTTCTGCTTGTCCATATAGTAAATGCCTACAATAGTGTCCTTTCTGTTGTTCTCTCCTTGTATTCTTACCCAGTTTCTACAGAACTACCATGCTCTGAAGCTTGAATCTCTGTGAAGATGTATGGTTTTCTAACATACAATGCAACACCTCCTCCCCTTTTATTAAGTGGGTTTCTTATAAATAAATTGTATTCTTCAAGCCTTGTATTCCAATCATGTGTATCATTCCACCAAGTTTATGTGATGCCTATGACATCATATTTCTCTTTTTGTGTTAGGAACTCCAATTCTCCTTGTTTGTTTCCCATGCACTGTGCATTTATGTATCAACATTTTAGTTTGTGATCAGTGTCTCTTTCTCCTCTACTTGCCTTCTGAATTTTTTTGTCTGTGTTCTTTCTTTCCACTTCCCATATTGTTCTAGTTTAAAGCTCTCTTGATGAGTGTAGCAAGGCGCCCACCAAATATATGCTTCCCTGTCTTTGTAAGGTGCAACCTGTCTCTAGCAATTTATAATATCTGTATTCATGGTTAGAACTTGGTTCTGGAGCTGTACTTATATAAAATAAATTAAGGATGTAAGTACATGGTGTGGCTGGTTGAACACAGCCAGATCAGGTTTATCCACAGAAGCTAGTGGCTTCACAATTTTGCCAGTGTTTTGTTTGGCCAGTGCACTGTTTTTTGCTTAGGATGGGCAGCTACTTGTGGGCCAGTTCTGTATGCTTGACCCCCAGGCTAAAATTTACCAACTAAACTCCGTTATGGAGGAAATGAAAAAAGAGCTCTAAATCACTTATGCTGTCCCACTGGATTGTACAGCCAGTAGGTCTACTTGGAAGAGAGTTCTGTTTAATTAGGATTATCAAGAGTACTATTGTTAAAACTGACTGAACCGGCCAATGGGGAAATCTACCAACTATCCATTGTGTATGGGGATATCCTCTTCTCCAATAACTGAAGAATCACAAAGAACAAACATGGATCTGACATATTGGATTTAAAGTGTCGGAAAGCAGTTGCTTTATCTCTTCCAATGAAAAAACATGCTTATGTTACAGTCAAGAGGAATATCTGTCAGCAGGAGTCTTCAGCTGTCAGCTATCTCTTTTCTTTGGTCAGATTAAAGGAAGTCCATCTTGACAATATTGCCTATAAGGCCCCCTGTCCACGGCAGTGATTTCGCTGGCGAATCACGCCTGCCGACGCTTCCCATAGCATTGCTATGGAAAGCGCCGTCACCTGTCCACCAGCGGAGAATCATTGTGATTCTCCGCTCGCGGCGGGCAATTCACAGCATGCTGCGAATTGCCCCAATTCCCTGCGATTAGCATATCTATTAGATAGGGTTGACCGGCAGAGAATCGGCGGCGGCTCCTGCTCCTGGGTGGCGGCTCGCACGGCGGAGCTTTGCCACGGAATACCGCATCACCCATGGACAGCGAGCCTAAAGCATGCTAAGACTAGGCAGCTCTATTCACATAGGCAAAACCCTACCTCAAGTTGATATAAAAGTGTTTACAGATGCCACACGCTGTATGTAAATGAGCTGCAATGCATCCGATGGACGGTCTTGCAGCTCATACTGGTCAGGGCTGTCTGACGCTTCACAGTCCGTTCCCTTGCCTTAGGATTGGAGCTGTAGATGTCAATATACAATGGAGGGAATTTATCATGTGCAGTATTTTATAAGTTAGTTTTACTGGAGGAAACATTGCAATTTATGGCAAAATTTACATGATGTTGACACAGTTGTTGTATCTTTAAATGTTACACCACTCCCTTCCTTGAGTTAGCTTGCGCAAATATTTAGTGACTTTTTATAAATTTGCATCTCATAAATCTCTACAAATCCTGACCACACCCACTTTTCACTCCACTTTACAAAGTGATTTGCATGGTGCAAATAGCTCTATTTTTTGGCACTAATGGTTAATAAATGTGTCTCACCGCAAGTTAGACTTTATTTTGCCAGAAAAAAGCTCAAATACATTGATAAACGAGGACCACTAAATCCAAGTAGTGCTAATAAATCAACTCTATTTTACATATTCATACAAATTAATGCTGGACTTTTACTCGTCCTTTTGGCACAGCATTCGGCTTATTAGCTGGGGAGAACATTTCAGGCCTTTGTTATTCCTTCACAATAAATGAGCACTTTCATTAAATACTTTCCGCTTTGGCCATATTAATAAAGACTGTACATAACATTGACAAGAGTTCCTGGCAGGAATAACTAGCTTTCCGTGCCAGTTGCCCTCTCTCTATATATGGATGAAATATAAAGCAGCTTCAGAGCTGACAAGCCTAAATCTTGCTTCATAGTAGATATTAGTAGTTTTCTTCTCAGGGATTATTTGCACTATTAAATTGCTTTCAATATATCCAATTATAAGATCAATATAAATTTCACCATATAATGCATTTCTAGCATGCTATGGAAATGACAAATGTATAATGGGATAAAGGAAAAGCATCCATGCAAAACATTATCGCTTATTATAGATAACTGCTTTCTTAAAAACTATCATTTCCAATGTGACTTCTCTGTACGATAATTCACAAAAACGATTGCTTAGGAAAAACTAGACATGCATGTGAAGCTGAGTGCATAATATCAGTTTAATGATACAGTTATAAATTCATTCCCTAACAGCTTGCAGACAGTTAGGGCTTGTTCCCATAGACATATGCACAATTGCGCATGCTTCAGTGCAACAAGGGTTTTTCGGCGCATTTGTGCATTTCTCTGTACTTCTTTGCACATACAGGGCCTTTTCACATGGGTTCAGGACAAATCCCCGCCCAGATTTGAACAGGCTTTTTAGCAGTACAGATGTGTTCTTTTCCCCGGCTGTTCTGTGCAGTATTTTGCGAATACCGTTGCATTTTTTGTGCGAATTTCCACACCCGTCCATAGAATTCCATGGAGCCCTTTCGTGCACAAATGCGCACAAAAAAGAGTATGTTCTATTTTTTGCGCACAAAAAGGGACTGCAAATGAACCCATTTAAATAAATTCTCTGTGTTTTGCAAATCCGCAATGAAAACCACATCATTTTACCATCTTTTTCAATGCTATGGAAATCTGTATACAGATTTTAACCCCTTAGCACCACAGGACATAAGTGTCTTGGGCGCATGGTATATAACGCAAAAGGACGTAAACTTACATCCTGTGGATGTCAAAGACTTAAAAGTGAGTCCACGCCATCCAAAAGTGGGAATCGGCTGTGACTGATAGCCTCCCGCTGCAATAATATGGATCAGTGAGAACATAATGTTGTTCATGGCATGTAAAGGATTCACAGAGGGAGTGTGCTTCCAGAAGTACAGCAATGCATAATCATAGCAATCATAGCTTTTCAGGTTCATGGACATAAAAAAATGTAAACAAAAAACATGAAAGCAGTAAAAGAAAAGACAGTAACAAAAAAAATCCTTTTTCCACACTTTCCCTTCTTTGCATATTAAAAAACCCACATATTTGGTATCATCATGTACACTAAATTGAAGACACTATTCATCCTGTACAGCAAAAACTGTAAAAGAAAAAAAAGAACGGAGCTAAATGGTTATTTTGTTCATTTCACCTCTAAAAAAAAATGCAGTAAAAGTGATCAAAAAAGGCATGTGCACCCGAATATGGTACCAATAAAAACTACAGCTCAAAGCTCTATTGATGAAAAAATAAGAAAGTTTTGGGACTTTGAATGCAGTGATTTAAAAAATAAATAATAATAATAAACCAATAAATAATATATGATTTTGACATAATCATACCAAACAGCAGAGAAAATGTATCATGTCACTTAAGGCTTATTCACATGTGCGTATATCAGCCGCCACTTTCACAGCCAGCCGATATACACTACAATGTGATGCACAAGCTTGGTGTATATGCCGTCAGGCGAAGGGAGACAGCTTAGTTCCCTCCCCCTCGCCGTCTCCCCTCCTCTCTCCTCCCCTCCATCTGTTTGCAATGGGAGGGGGCGGGATGGGCACGGAGTTAAGCTCCTGCCCCTTGTCCGCAGCCAGCAATGGGAGGGGAAGGGATGGGGTGGAGCTTAGCTCCACCCTGCCCCCTCCCATTGCAAGCAGACAGAGGGGGGGAGAGAGGAGGAGAAAAGGGGTAGGGAGTTTAGCATTCACACTCCTTCCCACCTTGTTATAAAAAAAAAACAATGGCAGAATTGATGTTTTTTTTTCTCCCTGCCTTGACAGCATATTTAGAGTGATAGACTCCCACAGAAATGGACCATGATACCAAAAAACAGAGCTCACTTCTGTTGCTGTAGGCTTCTTTCACATGGGCGCATATTGGCCGGCTGTTTTCACAGCCAGCCGATATACGCTACGTTGGGAGTGAAAAATCAAACGTTTGTGCGCCCGTTCATATGGCCTGGTGAGGCCCGCGCAAATGCCCCACTCGTGCTAAACTCCCTCCCACCTACGGCTGCTGCCATGGGCTCCCATAGGAGCCCATGCAGCGGCCGATGTATTCCGGCCCAAAAGACAGTTCCAGGACTATATATATGTAAAAATGCCCGGCGCTATATTGGACTGGCCAGGCGTTTTTACGTCTCAGAAATACACCCATATGATCTGATGCATTGGATTCCAATGCATCAGATCACAGTGCATATCGGCCGGCCGATATGCGCTCATGTGAAAGAAGCCATAGCCTGTGAGCCTGATACACAGAGTGCCTGATAGTGAAATAAACTTTTTACCAAATATACACAGTTTAGGGATGTTCTGTTTGATAGTCGGTGCTGGACCGGCCAACCGGAGAATCCTTTGTTGGGCCCCAAACTGGCACAGACCACTCATATGATGGCTCTGTGAATCCTAAGTGGCATGCACTGTGCAACATTAACAATAGATTAGGTAGGCGCACTAGTTCTTTCAGATGCTTATTGGCAGTCACTGTTATGTCAGTCAATAGTCTATCCATATAATAAACTTAGTAGTTTATTACATGCCTGCATAGCTTGCCTACCTGGGATGACAGCAAGTGCCAGACAGTAAGCAGCTGTCTATATCCCTCCTCTATATCGCCTGGGCCACCCACTGCTCTGTATACCACTATGCACTGCTGGCTGGCCATCCACATATCTCTGACTCCAATAAGGGACCTTTTACATAGGATTCCTGTGGAATTATCAACACCAAAATATGCATGGGTAATTACGGATTTTGATGCGGAATTGAAAATAGCAGAATTCTGACAGCAATTCTGAATCAAACTCTGCAGTTAGCAGTGCAGATTTTGGTGTGGAATTCTGGGATAACATATTCCATCCTGTGTGAACTCAGCATGGCAGGGGGAGAAGAGGCCCTGGCTAGTAGACACAGATTTACTTATACTGAACATAATAGGCCCAAACAGCTGCTATGTGCCGCAGTTTAAAAGGGGGCTCCAGCTAAAGTTATAGAAGGTGTCCAGAGAAATTACCTGCTGCACTGAGATAAAAAGCATACTTGACTCACTCGATCTCCCTTTTCCAGGGTGCTGGATCCCATGCCACTCTCTATTACCCCCTTGTTGCAGTGATGATGTCCCAACACAAATGACTGCTGCAACTACTTCATGTCATTTATCCCACATGGTAAACGTTTTGAAAAATAAATAGGAAAAGACCAGAATTTCCTTTTTTCGTTCATCCACCTCCCCCCAAAATGGATTAAAAAGCGATCAGCAAATCATATGTACCCCAAAATGGTAGCAAGAAAAAAAATTACGACTTGTCCCTCTTAAAATAAGTTCTCACATAGCTTCATCGATGGACACATAGAAATATGAACTGACTAACTGAACTTAGAATTTGCTAACACTAAAACAGAGGATTTTTAAGATGCTTTTATTGTGCAAAAGCAGCAACTATCCTGACTCACAGAATAAATGTATTACGTTATATAAAATGCACAATGAATCCTGTAAAAATAAAAAACAATGACAGAAATGCTGCTGTTTCCCCCCCCCCCCCCCCCAAAAAAAAATAATTAAAGTTCTAAAATACATTACATTTTCTCTCCATTAGAAAACATTTTTTCCCACAAAAAACAAGGCCTCGTATGGCTATGTCAAGGGAAAAATGAGAAAAAAAAGCAAAACAAAAAAAACTTGGTTCCATGAGAGCACAGGAGGAGGCGTCCGGCAGCACACTGACGTCACAGTGTGCACCTGGGATCAGCGCTGCTAGCAGCACCAAGCAGAGGATCAGTGGTGCTTCTACAAGGAGGAGGGGGTAAGTATATAGGTCTCAGGGGGGCACCATTACTACTGGGGCCACTGTGGAATGTCACTATTACTACTGGGGGCCATTGTGGGATGTCACTGTTACTACTGGGGGCCACTGTGGGATGTCACTATTACTACTGGGACCACTGTGGGATGTCACTATTACTACTGGGGCCATTGTGGGATGTCACTATTACTACTGAGGGACGCTGTGGGATGTCACTTTTACTACTGGGCGCTGCTATGGGATGTCACTATTACTACTGGGGGCTGCTGTAGAATGTCACTATTTCTACTGGGGCCGCTGTGGGATATCACTATCACTACTGGGGCTGCTGTGAAATGTCACTATTACTACTGGGGGGCCGCTGTGGGATGTCACTATTACTACTGGAGGCTGCTGTTGGATGTCACTATTACAACTGGGGCCGCTGTGGGGGATAATTATTACCGCTGTGGGGGGTCACTATTACCACTGGGGCCGCTGTGGGATGTCACTATTACCACTGGGGCCACTGTGGGGGGGGGGGGTCACTGTTACCACTGAGGCCACCTTGGGGATCACTATTACCGCTGGGGTATGTTTACACATGGCAGAAATGCTGCAGAATGTCCTCGGCGGAAATTTCTGTGTCAAATTCTGCAGCATTTCTGCATCCAAAAAGCAGTAAAAATCTGCATGCTGTCTATTTTGAAACAGCCCTGTCCTTTTTAGAATGACGGAGGTAAAATCATGCATCACAATAAGCCCCGCTCCCTGATCTGCTGGTACTTTGCGATAAATAAGTGAGTTTTGCATTGCAGTTTGGGCACTCGGTCTCTAAAAGGTTCGCCATCACTGACCTAGAAGGTGAGTGAGTAAGGAGACTTATAAGGTCATTCATGCTCCTCTGGGTAATATGCAAATAAGGGAGATGGAATAATACCTCTGCAGTGCCAGCTATTGGAAGGCAGCATTCCTGCAAGTCAATGTTAGACTGTATACAAGCCTTGTAACAATGAGTAGTCTAGGACCAGTAATTTTTACAAGGCTTGCATAAAGAGTCTAACATTGACTTGCAGGAATGCTGCCTTCCAGTAGCTGGCACTGCAGAGGTATTATTCCATCTCCCTTATTAGGTCTACTGTTAGAACAGCGTAACCAACTGTTTCAATTAAAGCGTGCTTGGGTACTTTAGCAGTCACACAAAAATACTGTTTATACTTAAATCCTGCCCATGAATGTAAATATTTTTTGCATTTACACCTGGCTATCTATGACATCCATTGGCATGATTGTAATAAAGGCACTCTGTTACCTACACTTCGGGACATGTCGGGTTTATTTCAGGAGCAGTGGGAGTGCTAGTGGACAGATACCCCTCCGCTCAGCAAGTTATCTGGTGGTAATACCCCTTTAAGAGATCCCATCATTTATATATATAGAAGTCTAGGATAAGTCATATAAAAGTGTATAGTGAATACTCCTCGCATCAATAAGAACATAAGCATTTCTTGCTTTTCTAAAAGAATATCATAAATAAATATTGCTACCTTTTTGCTGCCTAGTCATTTTCATTCTCCAGGTATTGATGACTCTGGTATTTATACCCTAGTAAATGGCATTTATAGTAAATAACTACTGAAATTACTGTATACCATTCATAGTGTAGTATAAAATGCAAAGCAGCCACTTTTTCCAATTATCATCATTATTTTGATCTTGAGCCAACATGCACTTTAAAAAAACATAATCTTGGAGAAATCTGACAGTGGTGTTACCCGCCCTCTCAATGATAACCAGGCTCTGCAAAAGCACTGGGGTAGGGACGTAGCCTATGGTGTGTTGGAGTAAAGATGCACTAGTATGTAATTCTGCACACTGGTGTACTGATAGGGGTCACAATCGCGACCCGGACCTTTGGCTAGGGGACCCTTGTGGGCCCCCATTATATACTGTTTTTCCACCATGGCCCAGCTCTGGTTAATGCTCAGGGATGCGAGGGCTTTTACCCAGGGAAGCCTGCATCCAATTCCACGCTGCAGACTTCCCCATGTGGAACTCCCTTCCACTGTTAGACTGTTGTTGTGATTCATCACAGTTGCAGTCTTTCAGTGCACTGCCGGCTGCGTGATTGGTCCGAGTGGTGGTGATTGATAGCGGAGGGGGAGGGACTATGGGGTGTAATCAGGTATGTACTGCATATAATTATATATGTATAGCTTGTATAAATTATACTGTATAACTTATACAAGCTGTACATATATAATTACATACAGGAGATACCCAGATTATACCAGTATGGTTCAGATCACTATATACAGATGTATAACTTATGCCAGCTGTACATATATAATTATATAGAGGAGATACCCAGGTTATACCAGCATACTCCATACTACTATATACAGAAGATGTATAACTGATACCAGCTGTACATATATAATACAGGAAATACCCAGGTTGCACCAGTATGCTCCATCCATATCACTATATATAGGACATGTATATCCTCCTGTATATAGTGATATGGAACATTCTGATATAACCTGGGTATCTCCTGTATATAATTTTATATGTACAGCTGGTATCAGTTACACATCTCCTGTATATAGTGATATATAGTGACTAGAGATGAGCGAGCACGGTCGGATAAGGCAGTTATCTTCTCGAGCAACTGCATTATCGTCCGAGTAGGCTCGGGGGGGCGAGCGGGGGGGGGGTTGGGAGAAATGTAGATTTTGGTGCAAATTCCACTGCATGTTGTGGAAGTATTCTGTTTTGTGTGAAAGGTCTCTCACAGTTGTCTTTAGACATATTTGAGGTATTTTCCTCCTGTCTTTTTTTCTGTGTTTTTTATTTTAGCGTTGCGGACAGAGTTTAGCTGTAAGTGACTAGGCAAATTTGAAACACTCTAAAAGCAGTGTTTTATGGGGGGTTTTTGCGGCTTTCTACCTCACTTTTTTTTCCCCAAAACACAGCATGATCTAGATATGGCATCATGTCAGTACATGATGATGTTCTTTCAGGCCAAAAAATTGCCACAAAAAAGAAAGTCTTAAGGTATCTTGTGAAATATTTTGAGCTTGCTCCATTTTGTACTGGATTAGCTAGGCAGGTAGATATAGCTAGTCTGCAAGTTTCATGTCACTGCAGAGCACATTGATCAGATCTGTGAGTAGCAACACTAACAGCGCAGTAATAGACTATTGATCATGCCATAGCATGAGCCTGCATTTCCCAGTAGATGTCATGTTAAATCCATTGATTTTTTTTTTCTTTACTGAAGTAATCTGTAGCTTAGTAAAATTCTGTATGCTAAATATAAGATCTTCAAGTGTAACTTTATTTAAAAAAAAGAGTATGTACTAAATTGGGTATCAAATGAGTTATATTCAGTGTTAGTTACATAATAAGACCTATAGGTCACATTTTACACTCAAAAACAATCCAACCCCTAGAAGAAGTTGTCGTTTAGCTGCAAAACTCAGCATGCAGTTTCATCTCAGGCAGATATGTAAATGATTAGAGTTGTGGTGTGATTAGATGAGCGGTCTTGCCACCGGAGGTCCTAAAATTGGTTCCACTCTTGACCTATAAAAAGGCTCACAGAGGTTACTTGTGTGTAGTGACCTCTTTTTCCGCTTGTGTAGAGCTTGTTGACCACTAGAGGCCTCTACGACACAATCAAAGAGATTTTGCCCAGTTAACAGAGTTTGAGAGGAGGCGCAATATTGGAATGCCAGAAACTGGATTGACGAATTGCCTGCCTCCTGAGCCATTCTGATCAGACTGTTAGGAGCTGCTGGGACCAGTGGATGAGTGAGGGCATGCACACAAGATGACCGGGCTCAGGACACCCTGGACAGATCACCAGCATAGAGAATCATCTGATCACCCAATAAACACGAGCAGCTCTAAGGCTAGGGTCACACAGGGCGGATTTGCCGCGGTTTTGCCGCAGCAGATCTGCCCGCGGCAAAACCGCCCGCGGCCGCTAATCCCGGGATCAGCCAGCCATATGGATGAGATTTCTCAGAAATCTCGTCCACACGGGACGGCTAATCCGCTGCTGTAAATCCGGTTGAAACCACGGCTGCGGCGGCCGCAGCCGCGGTTTCAAAAGAAGCAGCATGTCCATTCTTTTGTTCATTCCGCTGCGGCCGCGCTCTCCTCTATGGGAGCGCCGGCTGCAGCGAAAGAGCGAGCGGCTGGGCCGCTTCAAAGCCGCCGCGGCTTAAACCGCGGCGGTTCTCCCGGCGGAAATCTCGCGGTTTTTGCTGCGGCCAAACCGCGAGATTTCCGACGAAAATCCGCCCCATGTGAACCCAGCCTAACTGTTTTGTTGTCCGCCATCCAGAGACAGGTGGCACCATCGTTAAAGTCTCCAGTGTCTATCAGAACCATTTCCAGATGTTTAGCTGAAGGACATTTAGTCTCACGGAGCCCACTACGTTTTCTGCCTTTGACACACACTCATTGTGGCCTCCATTTGCAGTGGTGTCCTAATTGACAAAACTGGACTGCTATGGAGAGGAACGCGGTTGTCTTCAGCAATGACTCCAGGTTTAGTTTGGGAACTAATGACAGCCATGTTCGTGTCTGGAGACCAAGGGATGAGCACCTCAATCCTGCCTTTGCTGTGTAATGGCACACTGCCCCCCCCTGCTGGTGTGATGGTCCGGGGGGACCTTCACATATGACAGTTGGGCACCCCTAGTAGTGGTACAAGGCACAATGACAGCTCAGCGATGTGTTCCGGACATCCTGCAGCCTCATGTTTTCCTCTCATGGCGGCTTCCAAGAGACATTTTCCAGCAGGATAATACTCAGCCGCACACACAAGGGTGTCACGGGAATGTCCCCACAACATTGCCACACTTCTGTGGCCTTCCTGGTCATCAGATTTTAGCTCCAATAGACCATCTGGGGCACCAACTTTGACAGCATATGATTTTGCACGATCTAGACAATCAGTTAAAGCATGTGTGGACTAATATTGCGCAGAATACCTTGAAGAACCTGTATTTTTGGACAAGAATAGCGCATGTCAATCATCATGTTTTATTTTTGCTTATATAACCTGCTTGCATTCACAGATAACTTTGCCTAATTTCTATTGAGGTGTGTATTATAGCCTTTTCTGTATAAAATCCATGTTCCTGTCTATGTTTATCTTCCCCCACAATTTTCCTGTCAATCTATACAGCATGAAAATCATGTAACAATACTGTTGTGTCATGAGGAAGAATAAATCTACTTATCCACTGAGTTTGCTCATAGTTTGTGAAATGTAGCAAAATAAAACTGTGTATTTTGTAAACTCCACTGGAGTCTTGGTAATTAAAGGGGTTCTCCAGTTGTAAACTACTGATGGTCTACCCTTAGAATATACCATCAGTAGGAGATTAGCAAAGGTCCTTGCAGATCAGCTGTTTGCCATGCCGGTGAAGCAGATGGTGGTGTAGTGAAGCAGGTGGTGTGCCACTGATAGATGTAGGTAGGGGCAGCACTTTTTAATGAAAATAACTTTTTACTGAACTGTACCGGATGAATATTTGGTTCATAGGAGGGCACAATAATCCCACTATAACAACAGGCCTCAATCTCAGTCTAGCAAGGCACTTCCAATCCTTTTGATACTGTCCATTTTCATACTAGTACTTCCAGCTTTACTTCAGGAGTTCTACGGCATACACTTTCATCACAGCTCCATGCACCGTATGTGCAAACGTCATAATGTAGTCCATGGTCTTCATCTATCAATCATTCCAAAGCTCCGCAGCCTAGCAGACTCACTGCACTTTAGGGGCAAGGAACATCCTATAAACACCACACAGAATGCGGTATGCCACTTTCGTCTACTACATTATGAAATTGCCCTAGGAATACTCTGGGTTATATAAACACAATTCTAATTGCCAAAGGTAAAACATACCCATAGGTAATAACCCCTAGAATATAATCTAAATACTTTATTATTCAAAAAAGACAAGGACAATATCAAATGATATTTAAAATAAAGGGGCAAATGGTGGTAGCAGCGCAATGTGACCAGCAGTCATCAATTAGTATCAGGTGTGTAATTGTACATATACACACTAAGGGCTCTTTCCCATGAGCGCATATCGTCCTTCTGTCAGATAGGCTCACCACTGAGACCTGTCAGCGCTCTCCCCTCGTCCCCCCGTGGTGGAATATCGCTGGCGATATTTCGCCACGGCTGTGGACAGGAGGCCTAAAGTAGCTAACTGGCTAAGACAACTAAACTTTTTTTGTTTTACTTAGGCCACTCTCACACATAGCGTCGGCTGTTTTTATTATTGCCTTCTACAGCGGGCTTTAACGTATCCCATCATTCTGATGGGTGATGAGGTGAGTTAATTGCGGCAAAATAGAGGAGACAGCCCTCAAAAATCACGGTGCTAGAAAGTGCCGCACTCAAGTGCATGTCTGCGAGGCCCCATTGAAAATAATGGGAACGTTATATTGCAGCATTCAAAATGCCATGATGATCACGGTAAAAAGTGCATGTGTGAGAATGGCCTTAAGGTTAGTTTGTTCCACATCTACTTTGACAAGATGTGCAAAAAATTTAGCAGTGCCACAGTCTAAATGACATTGTTCCATTAGTATTACATATTGCCTCCAAAAGGCAAGTAATTAATGAGTTGTGAGTTTTTACCAGTTTGGATTAGTTGCAGCCTTCAGGTTTGATCTATATGTGGCAGCTTTTGCAGTGTTAGATGGAGCATTGTTAGGTGACTGAAGTACAAATTGTCAAAGTAGATCAAAGCAGCAAGAGGGCTGGCCAGAAGTCAAAGGTACATTAGATGAGTGGCAATGAGCAAACAAGCCAGAAATCAAAGCCAGAAAAAGTACAGAGAATGAGATGGATTGGAGTAAATATGTACTGGAGTACAAGAGAGAGGCCACCATGCCGATGCATCAAAACACAACCAGGGGGTCACATTTATGCAAAAAACAAACCAGTACAGAACACAAAATGTGCATAAAAGAGTAAAGGCTCATTTAGACACAATGATTATCACTCAAAATTCGCTCAAAAGCTATCTTTTGAGCAATAATCATTCTGTCTAAATCTTAGAGGGCGGTGCTGATAGCATTCTTTCAGCTGGTATCCCCCTGGGACTTTCCAGCTGACAGCTCAGAGAACAAAGGAGCTGTATACAGAAGACAGAGCTCTAGCTGTCCTCTGTATACAGCGGGAGCCTTCATTTACACACTATGCAAAGTGAAAGCTCAAAACTGTCACTCAAACTGCAGTTTGAGCGAATTTTGAGCGATTATCTTGCGGTGTAAATGCACACTACAATTATCACTCAAAAGATTGCTTTTGAGTGGATTTTGAGCAATATAATCGTTGTGTCTTAATGGGCCTTAAAGGGGTGGTCTCGCGAAACCAAGTGGGGTTATACACTTCCGTATGGCCATATTAATGCACTTTGTAATGTACATCGTGCATTAAATATGAGCCATACAGAAGTTATTCCACTTACCTGCTCCGTTGCTAGCGTCCTCGTCTCCATGGTTCCGTCTAAATTCGCTGGCAGCTTGCTTTTTTAGACGCGCTTGCGCAGTCCGGTCTTCTCCTTTCAGCACGAGCCGCTTCAGTGTGCTCCCCGCTACAGCTCTTCTGCGCATGCGCAGATGAGCTGTCACTGCTCGGGAGCGCGCTGGAGCGGCCATTCTGTACCATCCTCTGTTAGAGGAAGGTGCAGAGCTGCCCAGCTGTCCGGAGAAGCCACCCAGCTGTCCTGCCGTCCAGGTAAGTGATGGGCCGGGGGGGCTGCCGCTGCGCTGGGGGGGCTGTCGTCGCTGTCGCTGCGCCGGGGAGGGGGGGCTGCCGCTGCGCTGGGGGGGCTGTCGTCGCTGTCGCTGCGCCGGGGGGGGCTGTCGCTAGGCCGGGGGAACTAGCGCTGGGCTCCGGGGCCTTCACCTGGGCTCCGGAACCTAGCGCTGGGCTCCGGGGCCTTCACCTGGGCTGAGGGTCTAGCGCTGGGGAGCCGGGGGCTAGCGCCGGTTACCTGCTGCCTGGCGGTGGGTGACTGGTCGGCGGCTGCGGGGCGTCTGGTCGGCGGCTGCGGGGCGTCCGGTTGCCATGGAGATTACAAGCATTTGAATTCCCCGCCTCCAGAGATGACGTCATCAACAGAATCACGTGACTGGCGTCTCGGGAGCGCGCACGTCGGGCTGAAGCAAGGGCTGTACACTTTGGGAGAAGAACCGGCGGCCATCTTTGGAAAAGTTTTTAAAAGTTGCTGAAACGCTGGAACAGTGAGTAGAAACCGGCTGTAAAAGTCATTTAAACGGGTGCTTAGTTTTGTATGCTGAATAAGGGGGACTGGGCAAAAAAAAAAACTCACTGCTTCCTCGAGACATCTCCTTTAACATGGCTAAAACTCAGGGCACAAATGTCAGTAAAAACAAATGTGAAACAAACGTCTGACTGCCTCTGTTGCCATAAAGCAGTTCTCCAAGCTCTCTCCTTAAAGGGGTATCCCAGTACTACACATTTTAAAATCTTATGTACATCATCACAGCAAGTAATTTTGTAATAGATTCACTGCATCGAGTCCAGCTACTTTTTTTATTTTCTATTTGTCATGTGACACCCTCCCCTTCCCCTGAAAAATACTTCCACTTCCTCCTGCGTCTTTGCTACTGCTGAGTCCTTCTTACCCTGCACAATGTGTGGATAGTAATTCTAGATAATGTGTTTTTTCATATTGCTGTAAATACACT
Organism: Eleutherodactylus coqui; assembly: GCF_035609145.1. Taxonomy (NCBI): domain Eukaryota; kingdom Metazoa; phylum Chordata; class Amphibia; order Anura; family Eleutherodactylidae; genus Eleutherodactylus; species Eleutherodactylus coqui. The sequence goes on along the minus strand of NC_089837.1, from coordinate 229,506,351 downwards.
TGTGGATGTGTTGACATGCTAGAGAGACATTTTGAGTTGTGTCACAAATCATGTATAAAAACACTAGGGGAATGAGTAAAACACATTTTTATATATCATAAACCTATTCATAGCCTTCATCATCCTGTGGGCAGTACATAGTGGTAAGGAGCACTGTGCTGTTTTGCCCATATTCAGTTCAGAGTGCTGAAGCTTTAGTATGTCTACTTCAGGAGGCTTTCCCTAACTCGATAATAAGCCATACCCTGATTTTTGAATGGGGGGGGGCTTGAAATACAAGCGCTTCCCTGAAAATAAGCCCTAGCTACACTAGATGGAAAAAAAACAGCAATACTCACCTAGCTGTCAGCGTCTGGGTCTAGGCCTCCAGTGCTGTGGAAGGGTGCAGTGTAATCCTCAGTGTTGACAGAGCACTCCCTTTCTGGTAACGGGGGTTTAAATACCCTGCCTCCAGCAAGCGAGTGCTGTGGTTGGATCACGAGTGCCGTTGCTCAGCCAATCAGAGCGGGCATTTGATCATTTACATGACATCACTAAATGGCTGTGATTGGTTCATTGAACGCCAGCTCTGATTGGCTGAGCAATGGCGCTCGTGATCCAATCACAGCACTCGCTTGCTGGAGGCGGGATATTCAAACCCCTGTTACCAGGAAGAGAATGCTTTGTAATAGCTGAGGATTACACTGCAGCGCCAGAGACCAACGCAAGGGACTCAGATGCTGCAGGTGAGTATAAGACACCCCTGGAAAATAAGACACTGTGCTTCTTTTGAGGCAAAATTTTATATAAGACAGTGTCTTTTTTTTTCAGGGAAACACGGTAGTAAGTTGCAGGGCCTGTGGTCTGTGGTCGGAGCTACAGCGCTGGCCAGTAAACAAGCTCTATGCATGCTGGAAGTTGTAGGTTGTTGTAATAATCTGTTGCTATGTTTACTGCAGAAACTATGCATAGAAACACAGCGGCAGATCAGCGGCTGCACAGGACAAAGATGAGGGTCCAGAAAGGCAGATAAAAAGGTACAGGTTGCTGCTAATTAGCTGCACCTTCTAGATTTTAGCATTTTCAAGATTTCCATTTTGTGCCTGGAAAACCTCTTTAAACCATTTTGCCTCAGTATACTGTACGTATGCAATGACCTGATGTTCTTTTTTCTGAGGTCTCCAAACACGGACCTCCTGGGGAGCTTGTGTTTATACACATTATTCAGTGAGCTGCAATGGGGAGGGGGAGATTAGCAGGCTAAACCAATGATGGCACAGGGGGAATGTCTTGGACTGCTTATGTTTTTTTTTACATGCATCAAATTTTTTGCAGAAATCTGTTCCACTCATATGAATAGGCTTCTTTCTGCAGTGAGTGCGTGAGTTTTTACAAACCCCATTTGAATCAATAGGACAGTTACAGAAACTTTTCTAACAAATGTGCCACTTGTGAATATACCATTAGATTCCCTCTAGGCACTATAGCTAAACTGAAGTCATAGATCATAGCTCTGCCCTAACAAAGATCAAATAGAAAGCAGTAGGACATCAGGCACTGGGGAAAATAATAGCAGGTAACTACACTACCACTATTAACCATGAGACAGAAAATATCCTTGGTGAGACAATCCCTGTGTACTACAGTGTAAATAGCGGCCATTATTTGTGTTTTCAATAGCCATTCTTTATTCTATCTATGATCTGTGTATTTGTAACTAAATATATTTTGCTTAAAGGGGTTTTCCGTGAAAATTCTATTAATCACCTATCATCAGGATAGGTCATCAATAGTTGATCGTCCAGGCTACGGTGTGGAGGCTTCCACTACGACTTCTGTTATTGCAGCGCTGACAGCATGCGCCGACACAGTTGATCAGTTGGGGTCCCAAGTGACAGACCCTGGCCAATCAACTATTGATCACCTATTTTGAGGATAGGTCATCAGTAGTATTTCCACAGAAAACCCCTTTAATGTCACAGAATGTGAGCATGCTGTAAAACAATCCCTTTTTGTAATTATTTACATTATTATTAGTCCATTGAGAAAATTAAAGGGGTTAGTCAACTTCTGAAAAATGTAAAAACAGCTACAAATGGTATAAAATAAATAGGAGAAACACTACTCACCTTATGATGAAAGTGTCAGCTCACGCAGCCTTACTATTCCACCCCAACAAGTGTATAGAAGCAGAGAGTAATTTGGGCAACTTGGATAGCATAAAATAATTCTTTTTTTTAGCATTTTAGTAAGAACATGGATAAAAACCCAGCATAGACGTCTAAACATTTACCTGTTTTGAGCACGAGCTCTTAGTCATGGCATACGATGAGCAAGAGCTCCTTCTTGAAACATGTAGGCGTTTAAACATCTATGCTAGCTTTTAATCCACGTTTTTACTGAAATGCTGAAATAAAGAAGTATTTTGTGCTGTCCAAGGTGCTAGTCCTCTCACTGTCCCAGACTTTGTATACATGCGGCTAGCAAGAGACTTCTACAGCCAATCAGAATCTGCAATGGTCACATGCTGTGCAACTGGCAATATGGTTATAATGTTGGTTATAATCCAACATTATCCAGTAAATTTCTTAGCAACCCTAGAAGCTAGCTTTCTAGCTGGGCATTGCTTTATGATATATAAAAATGTGTTTTACTCATTCACCTAGTGTTTTTATATATGATTTGTGCCACAACTCAAAATGTCTCTCTAGCATGCCAACACATCCACAAGTGTATTTACAGCAATTTGGAAACAAACTATCTAGAATTACTATCCACACATTGTGCAGGGTAAGAAGGACTCTCATTGTCTTTCCTGGGAGTCCCTTCAGGATTTGCTCTGCTACTAAAAGTCTTATAAACCTATATACTATAGAGCTCAGCTTCTCTCCCTCTGTCACATCCTGCTGTCAGATAGAGCATCATAAATCACTTGACAAGTCCATTTTAAATCAGTTGTACATCCTCATTCATACAGAAGCCAGCAGGGGAAGAACAGTAGGGCTAGTGAAGGTACTAAAAGCGAAACTGAGCATCATAAGTCTCCTGACAGGTTGCTTTAAGTCAATTCTACATCCTCATTCATACAGAAGCCAGCAGGGAAGAACAGTATGGCTGGTTTAAAGATACTACATATGAAACGGAACAGCATAAATCACTTTAAATCCTCAGCTTCTTTCAATTTATAACAAAGCTTCATTATATAAACATGTGACCATTTTCACTCATTTTTTTCCCTTTATCATACTGACTGCAAATGGATACTAATGGATAACAGTAAGACTCAATAATACATACTGAATATAATATGTAATTACTATTCTTGTTTATAGACATACTTAAAATTGGGTATTTTCAAATGAATCAAACATATGAAAGTAAAAATCTGTCATCAAAGGGAATTAATGGTAATAGACTGTCTGATAACCCCGGGATTTCCTACAATAAGCTAACAGCATGCAATTCAACCCCAACCAAACAGCATTTGGAGCAGTATAATGCACTTGATATTATTCATAATGCCCATTATACATTTCATGTTGTAGCCATTCACACACAAACTATCTTGCCTACAGGAGGTTTCACAGCACAGCAGAGTTATGTTTCTTGAATTACACTGACATTAAACGAAGTATCCCTGGCTGCAAACTTTTGTAGTAATTCTAGGAAGAATAGCTTGTAGCAAATTGTGTACTTATAACTTTACAATACAATTTAAAGACCGTCACAGGGGAAACATCTGAAACCTAATGATTTTCCTTTTTATACAGTTTGTAGAAATTAAATTGGGAGAAAATGCAAGGTTTAGCTTTTACTTCATACACAGCATTTTCTACTATTGTCTTTCCATATTTCTAGTTCCAAGGATTTGCCTAAGTACTGTACTTTATTGTAATTAACAGTTAAAATAGAAAATGAGTTTAAAAAATGTGCAAGCCTACATTTTAGTAAGGTGCAATGACTCATCTTGTTTATTTACCTTACAAATGGTGGTACGTAAACAGAAAATCACTAGAAATTTGCTTTATTATGCTTTCACACCTGCATTGGGGCTTGGTTCAGTTTTTCTGTCTCTCTGCTCAGTTTTTGGAGGCGAAAAAGGGGCAGTTTCACATCTGTGTTGGAACCTCCGGCCGTCACAGATACAGCTGAAAATACCGGAAGAAAACGTGCACATGCAGCACTTTTTCTTCTGTCCGAAAGCCAGGCAGCAGCATGGAAAGCATGCGGACCGAATTATAGTCATTGGAGTCTGCCCCACGCAGTTCAGTTGCATCCAGAGACGGAACCATTTGTACTCTATTGTTTCACAGCTATCCTAGGAGCGCAGGATTTTTTAACACCCTGATTCTTTTCTCTATTTTATGCTCTGGGGAGAGACTCTCTCTTTAGGGGTCCCCCAGTACCTGTTCAGCTCTCCCTTTATCCAAATGGATGCCATTGGCATAGGAAACTACATATTGACCACTATCTGAAGGGCTACAGGTGAGGCACCTGAAGGCCCTTATTGGGTCCAGGTGTCCACACCAGGTAAGCATAGACATTTACACCCTGAGGCTCTTCTCCGATTTTTTTGTATAAATTGTTGCAACTATCTAAATATGTTAGACACATTTCTCTTTCTTATACCAAGTCATGGCTGCTGTGCCGTTACTTGTCCACGAAAAGCAGAATCCCTGCTGAGATATGTAATCAACCAAAGTGCAATAAAATGGGGTTTCAAAAAACCAGAAAGCAAATGGAAAGGCTTCTGTTTGCTTTTATTTTGTCAGGTTTCCGGTTTTTTGCATGGAAAAATAACGCTGCAGATAACCAATATCGAGCCCACCTGTGTTAAAAGACTCCTAGGAAGTTTTCACATGGCTGAGAGTTTCATGCGAGGTTTGTGCATTGCCAGACACACAAATCGCGCACGAATATGAACCCCAAATGGGGTCATACACATAATGTGGCATGTCCTATCTGTGGGCATGCCCTCGCATTGCATCTCCAATTGCTTTATTGGTGAATGCGGCAGCAAAATGTACAGTAAAACACACACATGCGTGCACAAATACGCAGTGCCAATTGCACGAATGTGCTTGCGGGCTTAGTCACATGAACATATGCATTAATATATTCACATGTATGGAACTTGAATTGGCATGAATGAATGGAGGGAAGGCAAGAAGCAGACTGATATGTCCGTGCAGACAAACGATTGGCTTTTTTTTGCGATCAAAATGCCAGTTCCCACGCTTGCGTGTTACATCCTTCCCGTAGAATAGAATGGCAACTAAATGCCTAATTATGGCCGGCTGTCTTCTTTTCCCTGTGTGGTATGCAGGGTAACTTCCTCCCTTTTTTCAGCTGCCTTACAAGTCTATGACAGCTTTCTGCGTAACATGGACAAAGGTAGGACAAGACCTATCTTTTCGTGGACGAATATTTTGCATGGAAAAGCACGTTTGTCAGAATGAATCTATTGAAATCAAAGACATCGCTTGGTCGCGTTATAGTGGCTACTATTTCACACGTGGAAATGCCTCCGCAAATACGCTCGGGTGAAATTAGCCTAAGCCTGTGCGACACCAGCCCCACTTGTGTACTTCAGTACTTCAGTTGAGGGCTCTCTATCATCAAATAATTAGTTGCCATATCTCCTGCTGCTCCGCACGCTGCCATGATTCCAATATCTATGTGGCGCTTTCTCCAAAGAACTTTAAATGGAAGTTTTAAAAAGTTGATGTTCTCTTGGATTCAAGACTGACAATGCAGCTTCTCGTTTGCACCATTTAATTTTCTGCTCTGACGTTGAAAGTTGTTGAAGCGTTTGTTATTCCTGTGGTGCTGTTTATTCGATCAGTGTCTTATTTCATTTGTATCAGATTAGTTTACTACAATTCCCTACTTTTTAGAGGGTTCATTAAGTCTGCAATACAGCTAGGTTTAATGAGATATTTAAGAGTATAAATAAATGACATGTAAAAAGGATGATAAGAATAATCACAATAATAGATACAGAAAGGAGAAATCCATGGATTTAAATACTACAGCATTAGAATACTTTAAAGTGTTGAAAATTCCCCATGGGATCCAGAATCTGGAAAGCTTTTTTTTCACTACGATTCTACCAACACATTTGGCATTTTAATTATGTGATACAAAAAGTACAATGTGCCCTAGAGAATTGTAAAATGTGCTATTTCATGTGAGATCTGTGACAGTAATTGATTTTCAAAAGAAGCACAGTAAATGGAAAATGCAAAACATCTTATGTTTTTAGGCTTATATAATAATGTTAATAAAGTATCTAAGAGGAGGGTGCATTTTAAGGGTTTCTCTCACGCTAGTGCTTTTTTTCCAGTGGGCGTATATATACCGTGGGAGCACGCAGCAGTACACAATGCATTGGGTACATGTTGCACGCCGACAGTCACCATACACTATCTTGGGATGTATGCGTATGTATTGTGTATGCTGCAATCCTTTTTGCATACGCATTTAGTGCGCTGTGAGTGAGAGGTACAATTAAAAGTAATGCAAACATTGATACCGCGTATTATGCGGGCAAAACCTGTGTGCTTAATATGTGCTAAAATACGTTCGTGTAAGGCTGGGTTCACACAGGGCGGATTTGCCGTGGAAATTCCGTGCGAATCCGCCTGCGGCCGCTAATCTCGGGATTAGCCAGCCATGTGGACGAGATTTCTCAGAAATCTCGTTCACACTGGACAGCCAATCCGCTGCAGTAAGACAGGCAGGAACCGCGGCTGCGGCGACCGCAGCCGCGGCTTTAGAATATGCAGCATGTCTATTTATTTTTTCTTTCCGCTGCATCCGCGCTCTCCTCTATGGGAGCGTCAGCTGCAGCGGAAGAGCGAGCGGCCGCTTCAAAGCTGCCGCGGGTTTTTCCGCGACGGTTCTCCCGGCGGAAATCTCACGGTTTTTACTGCGGCTAAACCGCGAGATTTCCGGCGGGATTCCGCCCCGTGTGACCCCAGCCTTAGAGCTCTAAGTTTAGAAAGCTTACAAATATGCAATAGTAAAATATATTTTGTATATGATTTTCTTGCGGTTGTCAAAAGGGATGCAGAAGTTCATGTTCACATCAAGCGCCTGAAAACGCCTTCTGACCTAAGGTAAATCTACATGTGACAGATTTGTTGCAAATAACGGAGATGGAACAATACCTCTGCAGCGCCACCTATTGTAAGGTAGCATTACTGCAAGTCAATGTTAGGCTCTTTATACAGGCCTTGTAACAATGATTGTGTATTGAAAGCCAAGCCAGAATCCATACACAGACAGCTGTTTTGGGGTGTTTATTGCAGAAAGTTCTACAACTGAAAATCAGTTCTTGAAGCAACCCTTCAGGCCTGGAAATACAAAGACAGCTTCTCTGACTACCTGATGTATAGTGTGCATTAGTGTGTATCATTAGGCTGCATTCACATGGACAAGTGTGCTTGCCAACATGCGATTTTCATGGTGATACTAAGCATTTTTGTTTAGAAAATAACACTGCTTCTATGAAATTGTGATCCTCATGTATGTGTTTCATGCATGTGATAGGATTGCAAGTATTTCCTATTGACTTCAATGGCAAACATCACACAGCATTTAAAACAATGGGCGAGGCATTCTGAAGAATCGTCCAAAAATAGAACATGCTGCGATTTTTTTTTCCCTCCCAGTAATGCGCTCCAATGAAAAAAAAATCAAAAATCATCAGGACAGCATCTTGGGTGCAAAACAAACTTTGCTTTATTTTTCCTTTGTGCAATGTTTTGACAACAAGGTCTTTCTCAAGCAATGTCCAATGCCCAGTTAATATCATCCATGGATTCTATTCTAATTAGTAGGACCTGTGCACGATACTTGCTTGGCTCTCTATGTCAGATATCAGATTGGGTAGGAGAGTATGCATGCACAACCCATTTAATAAATCTCTTCTTCTGTGTAAGATTGATGGTACTGCATCACAAAACCATGCTGTTTTGAAAAGCTGCTTATCTTGTGACACATATTTGAGCATTAAAACAAGAGCAACGCTCCAAGGTTAAAATATAAATAAAATCAAAATTCGCTAAACTGGAGGGGACTCACCTGGTATAACCAGTCCACTGGCAATAGGCAGGCCACCACACCTAAGTCCAGGCTTGCTCACATGAATCCACCAAATGGACCCCTCGTCACTCAGGACATCCAATACAGGAGTGTGTCAATGGGGCAGCCAAAGGAGAAACAACCTTGGTCATAAACATACAAGACCACAAAGAAAATAATAAATACCAGCTCTCCAACGGTCAAACAGCAGGATCAGAATATTAGTATGGAATAAAGAGAACTTACTTTGTGGAGGGCCTCCAAATAAGAACACGCACCTAAATCCAGGTATGCCAAAATATTAACTCAAAGCTGCGTCTTAGGATCCAGGCCTACAAAGGTTAGATAAAACCATTTATTTAAGTTACATATACAAGTATGAGAGTAACGCATTTTGGAGGACAGACAGCCTCCTTTATAAAGCCCATACAGAAAGAATAATAGGTGTATATACAGTGAGATAGTACCTTTATTTCCATACATCTGGTTAATGTGAATGGGGGAGGTGTGACTTAGTGTTCCCACCTTTATTGAATTTGTGCATGCACTATCGTAGAACCGGAAGTTCCGCTCAAGTTGCGTCATTGAAGAGCACGCTTCTCCATTACAAATACCAAAACTAGACTGGGACAGTTGCTACTCAAGTTAATTATTTCCATGGGAATCAATGTCAATACAATTAATTTGTTCTAGACATTCTAAAAAACACACCAAATCACATTTAATAGAGAATAAATATGATTTTTAATACCAAAAACAATAACAATAATAAATTAATATAAAAGACTAATGTAAAGAATAAAAGGAACATTTAACATGTTATTGAACATGTTACTGTGTTTTATCTGCGGTGTTACATAGGACTGCAGTTCACATCTACTATATCATCTATCCTCAGCGTTATCAATGTGTTCTCCGAGGTGTTACATAGGACTGCAGGTGACATCTGCCATCTGCAGGTGACACTGTCCTCAGAGTTATCACTATGTTCTCTGTGCTGTTACGTAGGACTGCAAGTGACATCATTATCTGTCCTCAGCATTATCACTGTGTTCTCTGTGCTGTCACATAGGACTGCATGTGGCATCATTATCTGTCCTCAGTATTATCACTGTGTTCTCTGTGCTGTTGCATAGGACTGCAGGTGACATCATTATCTGTCTTCAGCATTATCACTGTGTTCTCTGTGCTGTCACATAGGACTGCAGGTGGCATCATTATCTGTCCTTAGTGTTATCACTGTGTTCTCTGTGCTGTTACATAGGGCTGCAGGTGACATCTGCTATACTACAGTACATCATCTGTCCTCAGCGTTATCACTGTGTGTTATCTGTGGTGCTACATAGCACTGCAGGTGACATAATTATCTGCACTCAGCGTTATCACTGTGTTCTCTGTTCTGTTTCATAGGACTGCAGGTGACATCATTATCTGTCCTCAGCGTTATCACTGTGTGTTATCTGTGGTGTTACTTAGGACTGCAGGTGATATCACTGTGTTATCTGTCATAAGTTATCACTGTGTTATCTGGGTAAACATGGCCACTTACATTACACCACAGTACTGTTTTACTAGCGCCCACAGCGACGCTGGGGAAGGATGGGTAGCATTTCAGCATCAGGAGGAGGAGACGCTGAGCAGGAGATCACGTGGGCCGCGTCAGCAGCGAGGCCATGTGGGCCGGTGGCCGCCAATGAAACTAGAAGCAGCCAGTAAAACTAGAGGTGAAATTATGGCTTGAAAAATCAATGAAACTGGAAACCAGCTAAGCTAGAAGACAATGAAACTAGAGGCTTGACTGCACAGTGGTGTCTTGACATACGAGTTTAATCCGTTCCGAGACGGAGCTCGTAAGCCAGAAAACTCATATGTCAAAGCACTTTTCCCCATTGAAATGCATTGAAGTGCCAGTAATGCATTCCAATTAGAGATGAGCGAGCGTACTCGCTAAGGCAAACTACTCGAGCGAGTAGTGCCTTATGCGAGTACCTGCCCGCTCGTCTCTAAAGATTTGGGCGGGGGGCGGGGAGCAGCGGGGGAGAGCGGGGAGGGACGGGGAGAGACGGGGAGGGCTTCTAGATGTCACAACGGCGAATGTGACTTTTTTGCACCTCAAAACCGATTAGGCCTTGGGCTAGATCTAGGGGCAACACCTGGGATTTAACGATTTTACTTCTCTGCCTCTTCAGCAACAGCATGTAAGCTGGCAGCTTCTGCAGCTCCTCTCAACTTGCTCCCTTCTTCTTCTTCCACCCTCTGCTATGCACCAAAAACAGCATTATATCAATCTTATCACATACGTATAGTGTGCTATTATCATCAGATACTATTGCTTAGCAAACATTTTTAACATTTAGTCCATCAGCCTTTTTAAGTCCATGCTGCACAACCTCAGTAGACATTAGAGTGGTCACCTCACTCTCAAGACTCTTCTGCTTATATAGATGCATATCTGGATGCACTTTCAACCCATGCTGGTCGCAATTCGAATTGCCACCCACCATCACCTCGGGGGATTTTTCCACGTAACTCCACTGATTTTTTTAATTTTTAGGTAGCTGAACCATGAAGGGTAGCATCAGTCTTTAAGGAAAGCACCTAGAAGTTGAGTGAGGAGACTTATAAGGCCATGCATGCTCCTCTGGGAAATATATGCAAGTAAGGAAGATGGAACAACACCTAGTGGATGGCAGAATTCCTTCAAATCAATGTCAGACCCTTTATTGAGGTATTTAGAACAATGATTAGGAATTGAAAGCCAATCCAGAATCCATATACACACAGCTATTTCAGGGGTTTTGCACCTCATCAGTGTGCCGTAGGATCTGGTCTGGATAGTGAGAAGCCTATGATGCGGGTCAGGAAGGGTATCATCTCTCCTTAAGAAGAGCACCTAGGAGGTGAGGAGGATCAGCAGAAAGCCACAACATAGGATCACTATTCCCCTAAAGTGGTGCGAAGATTAAGGGTAACTACCCACTACAGTTTTTTTCACTGCGAAATTCGCAGCGTTTTTTTTTCTCATGGGGTCTATGGGACTTGTAATGTTAAAATCGAGCTTGCGCAAATCGCAATTTCGCGGTAAATTGCGATTTTGCGTGATTGTGATTTTAACATTACAAGTCCCATAGACCCCTGCAGAAAAAAAAAAACGCTGTGAATTTCGCAGTGAAAAAAAAAACCTGTAGTGGGTAGTCACCCATAGATGCAGAATTGCCAGCAGAATTCTGCTATTCTTGATTCCGCACCAAAATTTGCATTGTAGCTGTTGCGGAATATTCCGTCCTGTGTGAAAGGTCCCTGTCTGTTAGATGGGAACTGTTTTCATTGTGGGAAGAGTTTGGGCAGCTCTTATTGAGTCTTCTCACCTGGCGGCTAATTAGTTCAGTAGACAGCTCAAAACACAGAGAAAGGAACATTACGTATTGCATCTCCAGGTATTAGATACTGTCTACAAAGTCTCCAGGGAGGGAGCATGTCCTATCCGACATCACGAGAGGACGTCCCCAAGCCAAGATGCACAAGAAGAGGGGCTTTGCGACAAATCAAATAGCTACTCCAAATCTAATATCAACAATTTCAAGTACCAACTCACTAATCAACTCCACGAGGTCTTTTTTAGGGGGGACGAACAATCGTTTACAATCAATCAAAGAACAAAACAACAGCATCAGAATAACTCGAAGTTCAACTGCGGTCCTCCTCAACAAAACAAAGGGCCAAACCAAAACCAATTTAAACAATCAGGTAACGAACACAAAAATAACTCAATTCTACAAATCTCCTGCGAGAACCAAACCCCTCCAGAGATTAGAAGAAAACCGAGAAGAAGGAGGGGCAAAAGGGCAGGTAGAAAAACTTGTAAAAAATCTGAAATTTCCAAAAACCCCACGGAAAATCCAATCACCAATGATGAGGCGGTAAAAATGGGAATTTTTAATATATCGGATTATAAATTAAAGTTAGGAGAAGCTGAAATCTTGTCTAGAGGACTATCTTTTAGTCCCTCTTGTGAACCCGATATGTTCGAACTCTTTGTAGACCTTAACCGTTTTATTTGGAAACTTACCCTTAAGAGGTTTTTTTCTATAAATCAAAACCGGATAAACCGGGAAACCACTATAAACCATCAGAAACCCCCTACATCTACAGAACCTGATGAAAGTTAAGAACTGAGATCGATCACAACTAAGATGTACAAGATGCACAAGAAGAGGGGCTTTGCAACCTGATCGGATGCTGCAAAGGCTTCCGGCCTACTGTGACCTAGCGTAACTAGCACAGCCGCAGGCTATACTCACAGGGACGCACGGGCGATCACAGCAGTGGTCCGTGGTGCTCTAGGAGCCAGAAATTCGCCCTGCAGAGTCTCATCACACGCCCTCTGACATAGAAGAACAGGTGAGGAGCCCCTCCAGAGGGCCAATTGCCCCCAAAATTTTGGCCTGGGTGCTGCTAGGAGGACCTAATAAATAACACCTTGAGGGGAAAGAAGGCCATGCTCCAACCCCCCACCATATACAGCAGCATTAGGGACCTTTGCAGGAGGCTACCATCCTTGGAACCTGGTAGAAAGAGCTACAGCACAGCTTGCAGGATCATCGAATCACATTCCTAGAAAATGTAGAGTAGTCCCGCAGCACACCTAATACATGCACATTCGTGCAGAGGTTTCAGCAACAATATGCCCAGCCACCTATGGGGTCATGAACCTAACCCCAGGCATAAGCAATGATATCCAAGAAAGGCGGCAGCATCAGCGGTGTAGAAATAGTAGAAAAAATATTTTTATTGCTCCATAAAAAATGCCGACGTTTCGACTTGTTCCAAGTCTTTCTCAAGCCTGATACATTGCCAGTAACACATACATTTTATAGTAAAGACTGATAGGAAGGACACTCCTCCAGCTCTTTAATCAGTGATTAACACAACACTAGAGATGAGCGAGCGTACTCGGAAAAGCACTACTCGCTCGAGTAATTTGCTTTATCCGAGTATCGCTGTGCTCGTCCCTGAAGATTCGGGTGCCGGCACGGAGCGGGGAGCTGCAGGGGAGAGCGGGGAGGAACGGAGGGGAGATCTTTCTCTCCCTCTCTCCCGCCCGCTCTCCCCTGCTCCCCGCTGCGACTCACCTGTCAGCCGCAGCGGCACCCGAATCTTCAGGGACGAGCACAGCGATACTCGGATAAAGCAAATTACTCGAGCGAGTAGTGCTTTTCCGAGTACGCTCGCTCATCTCTACACAACACACATGAAACAAAGAGCTGACATGGACACAAAAAAAACAGACTTGTCAGTGCATAAACATTAACCCCTTCATGACATGGCCTATTTTGGCGTTGAGGACCAAGCGATTTTTTGGTATTTTTCCATCTACATTTTTCAAAAGCCATAACTTTTTTATTTTTCCGTGGATGCGGCCGTATAAGGGCTTGTTTTTTGCGTGGCGAACTGTAGTTTTTATCGATGCCAATTTTGGGTACATAGACTATATTGTAAAATGTATTTATTTTTTTTAATGATAGCAGAGAGAGAAAACGCATCAATTTTGCCATAGATTTTTTTATTTTTTATTTATTTTTTACACCGTTAATCATGCAGCATAAATGAGACTTTCCATTTTTTCTGCAGACCGGTACAGTTACAACGATACCAAAATTCTAACATTTTTTTAGGTTTTCCCACTTTTCTGCAATAAAAACCCTTTTTTTTGGAAATCTTTTTTCTATTCTAAATTGCTGCATTCAAAGTCACGTAACTTTTTTATTTTTTGATGTACAGAGCTCCATGAGGGCTTATTTTTTGCGAGACGAGCTGTAGATTTTATTGGTACCATTTTGGCGTACATACGACTTTTTTGATCACTTTTATTGCGTTTTTAGTGAGGCAAGATGCTAAAAATGAGCATTTTGCCTCAGTTTTTTAGCTTTTTTTTAGCGTTTTTTTCGGTGCACAGTCAAAAGCATGTGCAACTTATTGTACGCATCGTTACGGACGCGACAATACCAAATATGTGGGGTTTTATTTTTTTTTTACCTTTTTTTATGCTAATCTGAGAAAAAGCATACAAAATGGTTTTTTTACTCTTTTTTTTTTACATTTTTTTTAATTCATTTTTTAAATCTTTCTTTTTTTTACACTGTTTGTGTCCCTCTGAGGGACTTTAATCACTGCCCTGATGATCGCTGTCATAAGGCATGGCAGAGCTACTGCTCTCCCATGGCTTATCGCTCATACAGCGATCTCAGGCATAGGCAATACAGGACGCCAGTGTCTGGCGTCCTGTTGCCATGGTGACAGGCCGGGCTCTCGCGATGACATCGCGAGTTCCGGCCGGAGACACAGAGGGAGCCGCGCTCCCGCTGTGAACTCTTTCCCTGCCGCGATCTACTTAGATCGCGGCAGGGAAGGGGTTAACAGTGGCGGGCGCATCTCCGATGTCCCCCCGCTGCTGCAGCGAGACGCCGGCTGTGGCTGACAGCCGGCTCCCGCTGCGGGATAGCGCTGGATCACATATGATCCAGCGCTATCTCCAGGACGTAAGTTTACGCCCTGTTGCGGGAAGTACCCCGCTCCCAGGACGTAAACTTACGCCCTGCAGCGGGAATGGGTTAAAGTAAAAACCTGGACTGGATCCATGTGTTGGACCGCTCCACATAGTGTTCCGCTATACCTCCGTATGAGCGCTCGGCTGGACGTGACGTTAGAAGAGTATCGCCTGTCCGGCAGAGCGTTCATACAGAGGTATAGCGGAGCGCTATGTGGAGCGGTCCAACACATGGGTGAAATCACATTCCTGCGACCGCTTGGTGGCACAAAATAGACCTCCTAATCTCCTATATGGCAAGCTTGATCAAACACGAAACCCCTATGCGTTATCCAGATGGGGTGTGACAATTAGACAATTTTACCAGTACTTAAAAGCAGTTTTAAAGCAGAGAAGAGGTGCGTGTACCCCATCATTAGAAACATTCTCGCTGCTCTTGGTGGTCTCACTCTCTATAGAGATAGATGAGAACTCTACCAGACCATACTACCTCTGGGTTACCTAAATGCCCCACTGTGAAGAAGGAAGTCAGGGTCAGTTTTCCATGGGGACACACCTGGAGATCAACCTGATGAACATCAACCTAGTACGGCCTTTAACCCCTAATCAAGCCCTAAAATAAAGGGTCTTCACCATCTTTTAATAAAATTTGGGTGCACCCACACAGCTGTCTACTGTGGCTATGTAGCCGCTGACCTGTGTAGCTCCGCACAATCACATTCAGCTATAAACAGCATCTTTGTCAACATTCCTATGCAGTCTAACCCTTCATACCGCTTATCATCCAATTTTGCGTGATTAACACGAAGAGGCCGCAACAAAACTAAAGCAACAATAAACAGCAAACAATGATTAGTTAAAGACTTTCTTGAAATGGCCAGCACCCGTTCCAGTATGCACGACAAACACCGACCTCCATTTAAAAAAAGCTCTACACAGAGATCTTCCTAAGCCTCGAGTCAATTGACCCCGACCCATTTTCTCATACTGTTGAAATGTGGTCTATGGGACAAAATGACTATATGTGAAATAATAGGGCACAAGGCACTTTTAAATGCAACAGTCAAGCAATCTCTTTTGGCACTCAAGGCAAACATGCAAAAGTGTGTATGCCATATAACAATACCTGCATAGCAGGCACTGACTGCCATGGAGTCAGTGAAGTCATACCATTAACAGCCACATTGATAGCCTAATTGCCTTCATAACAGAGGCAGCCATAGTTCCCCTATACAGTGACAGTACCCCCATGAGCTCTAACCGCATTTCCCTACAGCAGTGATAGGCACAGTGCCCGAATAAGTGAAAGCCAGTGTCCTCATAAAGTGGCAGTACAGTAACCCCAATGAACACCTGCCTCAGCACCTTCCATAAAATCCTGCACTTGTTGTGGTGCCCCCCATGCATGTTAGGTATCTTTGCCCATAAGCAGTCTCAGACATAATGCCCACCATGAATAACAGCCACAGAGCTTGCATCAGTACCATGTCACAGTGCCCCATCTGAATGAACCACAGCACCCATCAGTGCCAGTCATATTGGCCATAGCAACAATGCAGTGCTATCCAATTGAGAGCTAGAAACATCGCCCCTATGAAAACATGCTACATCTTGCACTCCCGTGCTGTGAAGTCACAGAAATGAAGGAAGTTACACGTAAACAGCCACTAGAGGGAGCTCACATATAAGGTCCAAGTAGAGAGTGGCCAAGAAACAGAACTGGGCTGTTAAAGAGTGATGGCATTCCACTCCTGTTGTTAGGATGATTTCATAACTTTTTGTATGAGCGACAGTATTTCTGTGTAAGCCCTACCGCTGATCAGGTTTTGGGCACTATGATGTTTCCAACTAGGCTAGGAGGTAGTTTTTCTCTAGAAGTCTCACTGATCCACCAACAGTTTGTCCAGTCCCTGTTCAAATCTGCTATTATGATGTTCGTTCCAAGTAGGTTCTTTAACACTGGTCTCTAGGTCAAGAGCAAAGTTTGCTTACTTACAATCACTCTGTAGATAATGAAGACATGCGTTATATATTGATCTGAATACATAGGGATTTTCCATTAATCTAAAGAAAGATCATTGTTCAGGAGAAACCATTGTCTTACCTTTGCAAACAGTAGATATGGGTGTAAAATATAAGTATCACCCTTTCACCATGATGTCTAAGAACAGGTGATACAAGGGCAAAAAGATTACTTATAGATGGCTGGAACAGTTTATACAGCAAAGTAACACCAATCATGTAAGATCTCATCAAACACAGAAATGCAACGCCTTTGTTCAGCTGGCTGTGAAGCCTAGTGATAGTTTCCAAGTTGATTTTAAGTTACTCTTTTAGCTGGATCTCTTTTTGTTTACCTGACTTTGTGTATGGCACTGGGGATCCTCATAAATCCATCCTGGGAGTTCATGAGTCAGGACCCCCCATGACTACTCAAATGGAAAGAAGGCCATCAACGCTTAATTTGGTACCCAGTCCATTTGGCTTTGAGTTTTAGATTTTCATTCTGTCACCATGTGGCGGTTGCTGGTCCTCCCGAGGCGACGGAGTGCAGGGTCCCTCGGTCGGGGCGCATCCCCCCGGCTTGTTGACCGGTTGCTGGGGGTGCGGGTGCCTGGCCAGCGTGATGCTGGTGGCACACACGCACCTGTGAGTGCAGCTGCCATGCACCAGCTCCCTTTCATTATGATCTGTTGGGAGTGGGCTGTCTCCCTCTCTCCACCCCTGGGCGGAGGTTTTTGTTTAGAGGTCTGGTAGGGACTTGCAGTCACTATCAGTTATTGGTTTCTCTCAATGTGCTAGCAAGTCTGCCTCTGTAGGTCTCCTGCCTCTATCAGCTTGTCTGCTATAGCTGCTACCATCTGCCAGGTTTTTCCATCTGCCATCTGTTCTGATTAGTTTGTTCATGTTGGTTGCTTTTCATCTGCCTTTTCTGTCAGTATTCTACCCTTCCATCAGGTACGCCAGCATCCCTTCTCGGTCCCTAGTGAAAGTAGGGACAGACGCCCAGTTGCCCTCCTGGGGTTAGGCAGGAGTGGAGGCAAGCAGGCAGGGACAGGGGTTGTGGGTGAGATCCAGGGCAACTTGGGCTGGCATATCAAGGGTAGTATACTGTAACATAATAACTGGCCCTTAAAAATTGCTCAGTGGGTTTTTTGCTCTCCAATGGAGGCCATGAGTACCCTCACAAGTCAATTGCAGGATTTGCTGGTCGCAATCCAAGACCTGTCCGGTCATATGGTGGCCCAGGAGCAGCGGGAGTTAATGCATGTTTCTGCCGCCCCTTCTATTCCTGAGCCCAAGTGTTCTCTTCCTGAGGTGCTTTCAGGGGAGAGGAGAAAGTTTTTTGTTTTTCAGCAAGCATGCAGATTGTTTTTTCGGATGCAGCCCCACTCATCCGGCTCAGAATCCCAGAAAGTTGGATTGATTATGTCCTTACTTCGGGGTCCCCCCCAGACATGGGCCTACTCCTTACCCGAGAGTTCCGCATGCCTGCAGTCAGTTAATTTGTTTTTTCGGGAACTTGGATGTATTTTTGATGAGCCGGACTATGCTAGGGTGGGGGTATCTCATCTCATGTCTCTACGTTATGGGCAGCAGTGGGTAGAGGACTATTGCTCAAAATTTAGACAGTATGCAGGTGAAACCTCTTGGATCAATAGCGCCCTTAAAGACGTGTTTTTGTTGGGTCTTTCTGACGCTGTCAAAGATTTACTTATTTCTCATCCCACCCCCGTGACACTCAATGATGTGATGGAATTGGCAGTCAAAACTGACAGGAGGCTGAGATCTAGAAAAGAGGAACGTCAGGCCCGTAAAGTTAGGGAATCCAGCAGACCCGCTCCCACTTTCCCATATCAACTTCTGGTGCCAAGCCTATGGAAGTGGACCAGCTAAGTCCTGAGGAACGGTGACGGTTCCGGATGATTCATCGCCTCTGCCTCTATTGTGGGAAAGCCGGACATCGTGTAGCGACCTGTTCTCAGAAGAATCTGCAACATCAGTCTGAACCGGCGGAAAACTTCAGATCCTGGGCGATTTTTGGGAGGATCGCCTAGGATCACAGGTACTCCCTAAGTTGTTGGTGCCTTGTCAGATTGGCTTCCGGAATTTCACTCGGTCTGGTCAAGCTATTATTGATTCGGATGCGGCCGTCAATTTGATTAATTTAAGTTTTGTCAGACCTCTGATGACTGAATTCTCAGCGTTAAAGGTTCCAATATGCTTCACTAGTATTAATTTTACCCCTCTGTCTGTTGGTGTTGTACAATGGAGGACTCCCATATTACAGTTCACTGTGGGTGTTCTCCATTCAGAGAATCTGTTGTTCTTGGTAATGGAAAGGATGTTCTTTGATGTAGTGCTTGGCATGCCCTGGTTGGCACTGCACAATCCCCGGTTTGATTGGTCTACTTGGGAATTGACACATTGGAGGTTGTCCTGTCATAGTCACTTAGCTACTATATCCATGTGTTCAGCAGATACCATATTTATCCTGGAGTATTTGTCTGATTTTCATGACGTGTTTTCCAAGAAACTGTCTGAGACTTTGCCTGCCCATAGGGAGTGCAACTGTGGTATTGATTTGATCCCCGACAGTCCCATCCCTAAGAGAGCCATTTTCAATTTGTCTGGGCATGAGCATGAAGCCCATAAGTCCTACATCTCAGAGTCTCTGGCCAAATGTCATATTAGGCCATCCAGGTCCCCGGCCAGGGTAGGTCTCTTCTTTGTAGAGAACAAGGATGGGACATTGAGGCCTTGTGTGGACTATCGGGCTTTGAATAAAATTACAATGAAGAACCAGTGCTTCTTGCCCCTGATTCCTGACTTATTAAATCAGGTGGTAGGGACCCACTGGTTTTCCAAATTGGACTTAAGTAGGGCTTACAATTTAATTCGCATCCGAGAGGGAGATGAGTGGAAGACCGCATTCAACACCCCTTTAGGACATTTTGAATGTCTAGTCATGCCCTTTGGACTTTGTAATGCCCCCGCTGTGTTCCAGGGATTTATGAACGCGGTCTTCCACGACTTCCTGGGGGTATGTTTGGTCATATATCTCAACGACATTCTGGTGTACTCCCAAGACTGGGTTTCACATGTGCGGCACCTGAGGCTGGTCCTGATCTGTTTGCGTGAGTATCAACTTTTTGTCAAGTTGGAGAAATACATTTTTGGTACTAAACAAGTGTCTTTCCTTGGTTATGTGATTTCTCCCACGGAGATTCAAATGGAGTCTGATAAAGTAGCAGCAATCTCCCAATGGGTCAGACCAGACAACCTAAAAACTCTCCAGCGGTTTTTAGGTTTTGCTAATTTTTATCGTAAATTCATTAATAATTATTCTGTTATTGCTCAACCCCTGACCGATCTTACCAAGAAGGGGGCCAACTTGGTAAGATGGTCGCCAGAGGCTCTAGAGGCTTTCAATTGTCTCAAAAGGGCGTTTATTGCTGCCCCGCTGCTCGTACAGCCTGACACGCGGCGACCGTTCTTTATTGAGGTCGATGCGTCGGAGGTGGGGGCGGGGGCTGTATTGTCTCAGGAAGTCAGCGGGAGACTGGCTGTAGCCCATGTGTGTTCTTCTCTCAGAAGTTCTGTTCAGTGGAACGTAACTACGACGTGGGTCATCGTGAGTCATTGGCGATTAAGTGGTCTCTGGAAGAGTGGCGTCACCATCTTGAGGGGGCTAGGCATCCCATTATCGTGTATACTGATCATAAAAACTTGGTATATCTCGCCAACGCTAAGAGACTCATAGCTTGTCAGGCCAAGTGGGCGTTGTTTTTCGCCAGGTTTAACCTCATTGTTACATATATTCCAGGGGAGAAGAACGTGAAGGCGGATGCCCTCTCACAGAGTTTCGGTTCGCCGGAAAGTGAGACAGTGGCTCCCAAGAATGGGGTGGTGGTGGCAGCTGTAGAATCTGATCTCATTCCTCATCTACAAAATTGTCGGCAGGACGCTCCCTCGGGGGTGCCGGAGGGCAGATGGTTTGTGCCAGAGACCTTGCGTCTCAGAGTCATTGAAGAGTCTCACTCATCCGTTCTTGCAGGCCATCCGTGGGTTCAGGGGACACTGGATCTTTGTACTAGACACTACTGGTGGCCATGAATGTCTCGGGAGAGCCGCGACTTTGTTAAGGGATGCTCTGTCTGTGCACGCAGTAAAAGTCGGTGGTGTCGTCTGGAGGGGCATCTGAGACCGTTACCGGTGCCTTCTCGTCCATGGTCGCATTTATCGGTAGATTTTATCACCGATTTACCTGAGTCTCAGAAGTTCACCACTATCCTAGTTGTTGTAGACTGTTTCTCTAAAATGGCACATTTCATAGCGTTAAGGAAGCTACCTTCTGGAGATAGAGTTTTCCAAGATTTTTGTAAAAGAAATCATTCGTCTACATGGGGTTCCCAAGGTCATTGTATCTGATCACGGGGTTCAGTTTGTTGTGCAATTTTTGGCAAGCTTTCTGTAGAAACCTGGGAACGTAGCTTTCCTTCTCATCAGTGTTCCACCCGCAAACTAATGGTCAGACTGAACAGAAGAACCAGGATTTAGTGCAATATTTACGGTTGTTTGCTAGCGAAAAGGCTCATCAGTGGGCAGAATTTCTGCCCTTGGCAGAGTTTGCGCTAAACAACCGTACTTGTTCTTCCACTGAGGTATCTCTATTCCTTTGCATATATGGTCAGCATCCTTGCTTCCTTACAGCTATCTCTACTCTGTCTGCCTGTCCTGCAGCTGATGTCGCCACAGATGAGTTGCAGGGGCATGGAAAGAAGTACAGAGGAACCTAAAAGCAACGGGGGCTCGTATGCAGTTACGTAGTGGAAGGAGTCTATCAGTATCTGAACCTTACAGGGTGGGACAGAAGGTATATTTGTCTTCTAGAAATCTCAAATTGAAGGTTCCATCTTTGAAACTGGCGCCGCGTTATGTGGGTTCCTTTGTCATCACGCGTGTAGTAAATCCGCTTGCTTATGAACTTGATTTGCCAGCTACATGGAGGGTTCATAGGGTTTTTCATAAGTCATTATTGAAACCTTTTGTCCCTTCGGTGAGAGTAGGGACCGCCGCCCAGTTGCCCGCCTGGGGTTAGCCAGGAGTGGAGGCAAGCAGGCAGGGACAGGGGTTGTGGGTGAGATCCAGGGCAACCCGGTCTGGCGTATCAAGAGTAGTATACTGTAGTACATACTTTCTAAGTGATTCAGGGACAATTATAGCAGTGAAAGAACATAGGAAATTACATTTAAGCAAGTATGAAAATGAGGCATTACCCATTGTTACTACACCACATAGCATTAAGCCCAGAAAACGAAATATTTTTCACATTACACTGGCTCAGATTGTTCATACATGGATTAACATAGTCACAAATCAAATAATAATGAAAAGTCGATATTTTATACTTTATCATTAATAAAAGCCTATGACCCATAGAATCTAGAAATACATTAAGCTGTAAAATATTTCATGTGCAGTGATTCTACAGTGAGAAACATTCCTATAAAGATTTTAGTCAAAAAGATTGATCCAGCGCAATATCTCAATACTGGTGTCCTATATTGAAAAATCAGAAAGAGTAAAACCCAATTGCAAAGTTGAAGAATAGCACTGAGAAGTTGTCTCTCTAAGTCCTGTGGGACTATTGCTATGACAGAAGTAAGGAAAACATACTCAAAGTGGCCTCCTTCTGCTACGGTAGGGGAAGATCATCCACAAAGTCATTTAATGTAGTCTGCAGGAGATTCAGGTACGGATCTTTGAAAGAACCTGGAATGAACACAGGTCGAACAACGACTCCATGCGTGAGATTCCTCCTCACTGTAGGGAGAGCAATAACCCAACAGTGAAGAGGATGGGGGACATAGGACCCTATTTTTAAGATTGTCAGAGGTTTCAGCAGTGAGATCTGCACTGATCTGCAACATATTCCCTAACCTGTGGATAGAGGATAACTTGAAATTTTGGTACAACCCCTTTAAATTAACACATAATTCAGTTGTGTGTGTTCTTTGGTCACCCATCATTAATAGGTTAAACTATGTTGACGCGTCTAGAAACTAGCAGGCAGTTTCACAATTGCAAGTTGTATATTGTGAGAGGAGATGTGCAATAGAACATCAGTATGTAGAAAAATGTATCGAAAGTAACAGATGTCCGGATGTTTGCTGAAAAAGAAATTATCTTCGACATGTAAGGTCTTAGGTTTCTCTGATTTTTACATAAATAAAAAAAAATTGTCAATTTAACTGATGCAGAAATGTATATGAATATATACAATCTCCACAAAATACCGTTAAACTTATCTGATCCTCTCTTCGTTGAAATTTTAAACCTTTCTAGTGATATTTCTAGTGATGATTCAGTATTACAACATCTAACTTTTTATGACTAATCTGGAAACATGTAAATGAAAAATAAACTAATGTGACTTCTGTAATTACATATTGTATTGTTCACCTTTTTCTTCTTATACTTTATCATCTTAAAGTACAGAATGCCGTGAGCGCTGGAAAAGAGAGAGTTAAAGCCACATTCCTTTGAGATCACAGAGGGCAAGCAGAAGGTCTTAGAAGCTTTAACTCTGTTACTTCATGTGTGCACAGCTTGGTAGGAAAGCGATACGTAACTGTTGTTGATGACAATTATCTGAATGTTAGAGTAATTTAGATATAGAGTTGCCAGTTGCAATTTCCAGCAGACCGGTAGACCCCTTCATGCTACAGAAAAGAACAACATCTCTGTTTTCTCACCAGCATTTGATCACATTCTGGTTCAAATAGTTCAGAGCAGGGCAACACCAATCAGACTCCTCATTGACAAGGTTCTTATATAAGTTAGGCGTATGACACACTAACGTATTTTTTATCCATGTATCAGACGTAATCTGACATCCGACACACGGACAACATATGAACCCATTTTATTCAGTGAGGCCCCACACATTACCAAGTTTTTTTACTCCACCATGGTGTGCATGAAAAACTCATTGCATGTAGTATTCTTGTCCATATCATGGCCAAGAATTAAAACAAGCAAATCTTTTGTCAAAGTGCATGTAGTCCGTGTGTGGTCCCAGGTGAGCTGAACCCGAGCCTCTCAGGTGCAACGTAGGCACACAGAAAGTGTACACCTTGCCTTGTAGACAGATAAATATAATATTAAGAATATCTAGGGACATGCAAATAAGGGGGTAAGATGGAGAAAATACAAGGAAGAAGAAAAGATTGAAAATAGTTATAGCTTTCAGGGTGTCAAAAAGAAAAAGGAAAAAGGAAAGAGCAGGTGGGATAGTAGGAATCTAACAGAAACAGAGTAGCCTCTCCCATTCAACGATATTTTGGGATTGCAAGGTGTGATAGATTTAAGGTTTGTGAAGAAGATTGTAAATTTGTAGTGACAGAGCACTGCATTTCTCCATAATGTCATATTACATAGATTTTGACATAATAGGATCATATAGCAGAAGTCCCAACAGTGATAACATCCTACCAGATTTGGCATAACATTATGTCCTTGAGCCCTTAATGAGCCACCACCTTCATCTTCATCACTTATAGACTCATCAACCTTCCCGACACCCCTGTACCCTAAGGTTTTAGTCTTGCCTGGGCCAGAAGAAAGCTGCTGAGTGGGTCCTCAAAGTCTTTTGGCTGATAAATACCATTCCACGAGATCCACCAGCTGATCAGCTGCTTTAGGGTCTCACTGACTGACCCACCTTTTCAGTGCTGGAGGTAGTGCTTTCAGGTATTAATCGAGGACAACTCTTTGCAGAATTTTGGGTGTCATCAAAGTTTCCCATTGTTGCCTTTTTTGGCAGGAGGATAAAGTCATGCATTTGTGACCATGATAGTCTATCCGACCAGTAGGTTCATTTTTGAACCTTCTGGGCTCTAACGACCACCATCATCCCCAAACAAGCCATGTCCTGAGCTCTCAGGGTACCATAGTTATGAGCTGAGTCCACCCTTTTTTGTTCTTTTCCAGTCACGAAGGGAGCAAGCAGCCTGGCCCAGCGGGCTTCTCGCTATGCTTCACAGGTCACTGTCAACTCAAATGTTGCAAGAAAAACCTTGACAACATCAGCCATCATTTTTTGAATACATTGGCTCTCGTGTATGACCGTCAATTCCCTGGTTGTCTGAGCCTCGGGTTACGCCACAGCTAAATTAGCCACATGCTGCACCAACTCAATCCTTACTGGCGCATCGCTTAATAATGACAGCTGATTCATCACCAGTCAATTTGGCTTTTCCTGCTTTTGCAGCCTGCTGAATAGCATTTGTATCTTGCTGCATGGCTGTACAACTCCTAACATCCTGTCACACCCCTCACTGAAAGCTTAGGGCAGTCCTCCCAGTTCAAATTCGAACAATCTATCTAACAAATTTCACAAACTCTTCCATATATTTTCCCTACATAATCTATGGAGAGTTCATAATCCTGTAAAGTAAGAATGTTTTTCAAAAATGGCCTCTGATTGGCTCCAAATTTACTCTGCAAACATATAGCCAATGTAACCAGCGTAAAGAAGAATAGGGAGTCCTGAAAGTGATAATATGTCCCCCACAGAGCCTTGATCTCCACATCGTTACTGAATGGCTTATCTCATTCTACTCACCGCTACATAATAAACATAATTACATTACATTATTTTTTTGGAAATGTCCAAATACTCAGCATGATGGTAAATACACACACAGGTCGTTCTACTTGGTCAGATCACATCCCGGCACCACTTTATCTTAAAACTATGTGTACCAATACACTTATTTATTACTGGAAGTTATATGATAACCTTATTAAAAAAGACCTCTGTAGAACAAAATGACAACAGTTTCTTGTACAATATTTTAAGACCAATGTGGGCTTTGTATCCTCCGTAGCAATTTTATGGGAAGCCCATAAAACAATATTCTGGGGATATTTTATCACGATGGGATGAGACTTAAAGAGGTTTTTGTCATTAGAACAAAACCCTGTCCTGCAGCTGCACACTTCCTAAAATGAGACCTGAAGGTATACTCACCTCCCCTGCAGCCCCAGGACGCAGCTGGCCACCGCCACTGCTATCCGCAGGGACTCCCAGGCTGTGGCTAATCAGAGACCACAACATTATGTCTCCAAACTGTTGGCATCATGGTGCCCAGGATAGGAACGCTGTTGCCAGGTGCACAAATGGTGATGCTAAATTCTTTGTACTATCTTCTTAATTTTCAGCCATTTAAGATGGGACGCAGTACGGCAAAGCTTTCACTTCATATTCTGACCGCGAGTAAAGGCCTAACAGCTAAGAAGCGAAGTCAATCCCTACAGCCCGTATATTCTATACGTAGTATAGAATACCCCACTGTACAACAGAATAATAAAGTAGACCCTTTTTTGGCCATTTAGTCTCAGTGGGACACCTATTTGGGTTGATTAGTTAACTTCTTGTCTGCCGTGTATAATACACTGACATAAATTATTACATTCTTATCTTCTCAGTAGAATTCGAATTAGCAAACTTATCTTGTTTCTTATGTTTCTGCCTTGTCTTTGTCCATGCCCCACTTAGATTATTATACTGAAGAAGTCACTGAAGTTGTTCTTGTATTTTACAGTTTGAATTTGGAGCACATATACTTACTTGTTCCAGTTTAAATACAATAAGCTGTTGCTTTGAGTTTCCCTGATGAATATCATGTTTATTGATAAGAAATGATGTAACACGTCTGGTTATGTCAGTTTGTCAAAATAGTATTAATAAAACCATAGTTTATAAAAAAGGGCACATTTCTTAGTCCATTGTAATTTCTCATCCTTGTTTCATTAACCTCATTCCCTTGTAATTTAAGGCTTGATCACATGTATGGTATATAATAAAAATTAGCATCTATAGAGATTAAAATAGGTCAATAACTGGCAATATTCTCAATTTCTCACAACAAGAAATTCTTTGATTCATGGGTTCTCTTACTATAAAGTAGTTCTCACAGTCGACCAAGTCCCTTTCTTTTGAAGACCAAGACAAAAGCTGCTGCTGGCACCCTAGAGTAGCAATCTTGTACTTGCATGCTGTAGCTGCAGGGGTATGACGATTGCAGATATAGCAGATTAACTTGACTCAACACATCTTTCTGGGCCGCAATTTACATTTACCTTTTCGATAGTTTTATAGTTGCTTTTGTTAAGAAAAGATAACAATATCTTCTCAATGGCTTAAAATAAGATAACTTGTCACAGAAAGGTATCACAGTCCAGTTAAACTTTGCTACACCTGTGCTATGCTGGACTGCGACTTGATATAGATTGAACTCAAGATCCTCACTCGTAAAAGTTCAGACTGGATCAGCAACAAAGACAGGAAACACAAGTCAGGAACAATAGTGGAAGATTAGGCCAGCTCGAGAAAATTAAATATAGTATATGTTTAATAAGAGTGCGTGCTATTTTCCATTTATGTTTCTGGGTCTGAAATGTGCCTTTAGAGAGGAGTACAAAAATTTGCTTTGATAAAGACTTATGAGTGTGAATAGTTTAACTCTGTGTACCACTGCGTAGGTTAAAACGAGGGTTACACTGAAGAGTAAGGCACCTTGAAAATCCTACAGTTGTTTCTATGATTAAGACATTTTCTGTCACTTTCATTTCATTTGGTTTAGTATTCCAGACCTTTCAACAGCTGAATGTGTGTCATGTACGCGTGCTAGCTAAAAAGGAGACTAAAGGCTAATATTTCTAAAAAGACCGTGAGCGGGAACACGATAATTCACAATGCTTAAATCAAGCCATAATGTCCTTGTCTGCACTAGACTGGCACTTAAATGATTCTTGGCTGCCAACAACCACTGTGAAGCATATGCAGTACAAGAATTTTTCCATTCCGCTATACAGACGTTGACCAGGCTTCTGCCTCATCAGTCAAGCTTATTGACCTCTGTCTCCACACTGTATTGGCCCACAATGTCTGCCAAGTCAAAGGGAACTGCTTGTCAATAGGAGAGTTACTGTAGCAAGAATTGTGAAATGTCTGTCAGTATGGTAGTGTTCTCTTGACTACCTGTCAAGTGCCTACATGAAGAGAGTTTTCTAATAGAACCAACAATACAAACCATTTAATGACTTTTGTGAAGAAAAGACAGAAAAGGCTTTCAAGGGTCATGACTAAATATTGGTTTTATATTTTCCTTAGGTGTTAACCGTCAATGTTTTTTTTTTTTTTTTGCTCTATGAAGAAATGCAAAATGTTATTTTATATCTTGAAGAATCCAGTAGGATTTATGTATCTAGAGCTTCAGCAATAAAAGGTCATTTGTAAATTATAATTAATGGGGTATTCACACGGGCAATTTTAAGTTCTGCCGAATTCTGAGATGGACAGAATCACACGGGAAAATAACCCATTCATTTGACTGTGTTAATTCACACAAGAGATTTTTCTCTTTGACTGGTAATCTGGGTTCGAAAAATCACTGCGTGTTTTATTGATGTGCGCTTCTTGTTCAAAAATTATCCATTATTTTCCATAAAAGCGTTAAGAAAACACATTGCAATTATATTGAATTTTCCTGTGAATGTGTTGCATTTTTAGTGCACATTGGTATGGTGACCTCATAAAAAAGAACCAGGAAATGCAGAGCAGAGCAAAACACACAGTTAAGTGGAGTACTTTAACTTGCATGAAAATAGCCCGAAAATAGCATGAAAATCGGTCAGTTTTTCACTGACCAAAATCACGGTCACCTATGTGAATATTGGCATGTGTGCAAGTTGCGGCCCAGAAGTCCTAGCTCAATTTACATCAGACACCAGACGGACACCTGTCCATGTGCCGTCCAATACACAGACACCCTGCAAATTGACATTCATTTAATATAGACAAGAATAGGACATGCAATGAATTGTTTCACATGGATCGATGGTAGTGTGCATTACGTGTGCTAGAGGCCTAAGTATAGAGGACTCAGCTAGATCAGATATGCTAAATTGGATAATCCAATTAGCTTAGCAAATATTTCTAAAAACTGCATGTTTTTGCACAATATTTTAGGCAAAGTGGCCCATTGCAAAATCATGTGCTTTGTACTGCTAAATGTACGAGCACCATAAGTATTTATTAAAGCACGTGTGTACTTTGCTTTACCCACAAGAAAATGTTATGAAGGTGAAATGTTCTTGTATAAGATACAATATACTTTTTGAAGTAAATATATGTCCACATTTGTAAAAAATAAAAAGCTTAGTGTGGGATATTGTTACACAATGATAAATAGATATAGGTAGATAGATAGATAGATAGATAGATAGATAGATAGATAGATAGATAGATAGATAGATAGCTATGGGATAGATAGATAGATAAATAGATAGATAGATATGAGATAGATAGATAGATAGGAGATAGATAGACAGATATGAGATACATAGCTAGACAGATAGATAGATAGATAGGAGATAGATATGAGATAGATATGAAGTAGATAGATAGATATGAGATAGATAGCTAGACAGATAGATATGAGATAGATAAATAGATAGATATGAAACAGATAGATAGATAGATATGAAACAGATAGATAGATAGATAGATAGATAGATAGATAGATAGATAGATAGGAGATAGATAGATCACTGTTTTATGAGTTCTGTAGTTTTTTTATTTTACCACCACAAGAAATGACCCATTGAGATGAAAAGCTTTCCTGCTTTTCGTAGAGAAAGATTAATAGATAGCATGTGAACTGTTATGGAGTTATAAAAATAAAACTGAGCAAAGGTACCTGGAGTCAAAAATTCTGAATACAAATTTATCACTGTTAGATAGAAATGAATGTATGCTGAGCTGCTAAGTAATGAAGACTCTAAATCAAAAGAATTATACAATTATAAATATTAAGATGTATTCAGAGATGGGTTCAGAGTAGGTCACGGAAGACTGCATATCAGAAAGAGCTGTTTGTGACTCAAAATACAAGATTCCTGTAATTTAAAGGGGTTGTCCAAGTTTCTTTCTCATGTCATTGAACTTCCCCCTTGTGATAAACATTAATTTTGTAAATGACTCATGGCTCCTAAGCATCTCCTGCACTCCAGTGGCACGTAGACATTGTAAGAACAGCACAGAGATAAGCTCTACACAGGGTTATTCTGAGACAGGGCCATAAACTGCTTTATTTTTCTTTCCATATTGTCTCAAATTCTTTTATCAACAGCATATTGTTTACCTGCTTCAAAGTCTAAAAGTAGGTTTAACCCCTTAAGGAAACGGCCCCTTTTTTTCTATTTTGGTTTTTCCTCCCCCCTTTAAAAAAAATCATGACTCTTTTATTTATCCATCGCCGCAGCTGTCTGAGAGCTTGTTTTTTGCAGAACGAGTTGTATTTTTTAATGGTACTATTTAATGTGCCATATAATGCACTGAAAAACTTTTTAAAAATTCTAAGTACAGTGAAATGGAAGAAAACAATAGTCCTCCATCTTTGAGTGTGTTTTATTTCTACGGCGCACAAACTGCAACAAAAATGACATGATAACTTTATTCTGTGGGTCAGTACGATTAGTACGATACCAAACTTATATAGATTTTTTTTTCTTGCTGTATTACATTTATTTTTTTTCAAGGATATTTAATTTTTAAAAATAATTTTCTACCACCATCTTCTGACCTCAGTAACGTTTTGATTTTTCCATTGACATCGTTGTGCGAGGGCTCATTTTGTGCAGTACGTCCTGTAGTTTCTGTTGTTACCATTTTGAACATATACAACTTATGGATCGCTTTTTGTTACATTTTTTCTTGGAGACAGGCTGACAAAAAAAAAGCACAATTCTGGCCTTCATTTTTTTTTCCTGACTACGTTCATCCATGCGGGGTAAAAAATGCATTTCCTTGATAGATTAGACTTCTATGGATGCAGTGATACCAAATATTTATTTTTGTTTTATTATTAAGGTTATTTTATTATTAAAACTTTAAAAAAAATTATTTTTACCTAGTTTTTTAGTTTAGGGGGCAAAAACTTGTGATGCTCTGATCACTCCTGCAGTATGATGTAATGCCATAGCATTACATTATACTGTGATCGAACAGGCATTCTATCAAGCAACGCCACAGGCATGGCTTGATAGGCATTCTACTATGACAGCCCTGGGGTCTTTCAGAAGGCCCCGCGGCTGCTATGTGATCTCACAGCAACCTGTGATCTCATCTCGGAGGGCCGTACGGCTCCCCTGAACATTGGTTGGGGCATTTAAAGGGTTAACAGCTCTGATGAGCCACGCGGCTTATCGAAGCTGTTGCCGGAGGGTGTTGGCTGTAGGAAACAGCCGGCACCCACGTTATATGAAGAGACATCACCGCACGATCTCCTTTCATACATACCATGCAGCTGCAGGACATAACTGCATATTCTGTCGTGTAAAGAGGTTAAACACTATGGGGGAAATTTACTAAGTCAGGCATTTTTGACGCCAGGCTTGGTATAGTTTCCCGCAGCGCATGGGGCACTTAATTCATGAAGAGGCACATACCTTTTCATGTATTAAGCTCATCCGTGGCAGCTCCGTGCACATTGACAGAAATACATTATATGGACAAGAGTATTTGGACACTGCTGAAAATCAGCAAATATGCAAATACTGAGTTTGCCGAATGTTATGCTGGGAGGGGCATGGGTAAAATAAAAAGCTGCTCATTTTGTAATAACTATTCATTCATCCGATTGAGCACTTGTGAGACGAACTGGAGTGCCGGGTACGACACCGCCACCCACGCCCATCTTCACAACCATCTTTTCTCACAGCCTTGCAGGAGAAATGGTAAGCTATTCTTGCCAAGACTTAGAGAACTTGTGGAAAGTATGCCGACATGTTGTCGTTGTAATACAAGCAATAGGAGGGCCGACACGTTACTAAATAGAAGAATAAAGAACTTGTTCTGAAAAACATGAAGTGTCCAAATACTTTTGTCCATATAGTGTATACGCCAAATCCAACCTGGTGTACATTTCTGTTATAATTTATGTCAGTTCCTGGCATAAATTATACATAAATCTGTCACTCCAGGATGGCCATGCCCCCTCTTGACAAGTCACACCCACTTTTCAAAAAAGTGTCAGGCCGATGCAAAAAGGGAAGAAGTTGCAAATTTGCTTCAAAGGCACAACTTTTTTTACACCACAAAGTAGCGTAAAAACTTTGGGAAATCTGCCCCTATGACTTATCAAGGTGCAAAAAAACAATCAGTGGTACGAAGAGGGTTTTTTTGAGTATCTGATGGACTTTTCCAACAGGAATATCCTTGCAGTCACTGCAAGTGATCATTGTTGTCTAACAGTTGATTATCCAAGAGCAGGAAGCAGTGCCTTGCATAGATGTCACAATAAGCAACATTTATATGTATATTTCATCAGCAATAATGTTTATGACAGATCAATCCACCAAAGTCAAAAATAAACCATAATTATATAAGTTATTGTTAATTTTCTTTTTCATTCACATGGAATTGCGCAAATTGTGACAATAATTAGCCGGAGAGAATGGGAATTAACATACAACTAACCAAAGTATTTTGCAACAAATTGCTTCATAATGTAGACCCCAAATATTTACAATATCTTTTTTGCATATTATTGGTATAGTGCAAGATATGTCAAGCAAAAATGTAAAGTCACCTACAAAATGTTTTTTTTCCAGATCCAGGTATTTAGCAATTTAGACAAAATGGCAGAACTCAATATTATTTTAGCACTGTGAATTGTGTGATACAGAATCACCGCAACTCTTGAGTGCCATAAGATGTAATGATACATCAACTATATACAAATGCATTTAGAATTTTAGAATTTGGTAATATACAATTTGTGTAAAAGCTTGGTCTCTTAATACAAGAATGAGAAAAACATTTAGTGGTTAAGGCCTTAACAACCCCATGGCTTTTGTTAAATACTAATCTACCAGATGGTGCATTTGCTTTAAATAAACTGGATTTCCCTAGAAGTGTCAAACAGAAGAAGCTATTTAATTCTCTATATCCAGCTCTATAACAGTAACAAGGAGGTATGCAGTACACAATGCTTAGAGGTAGAACAGGTTTGGGAAAAGAAAAGGGCTATCAAAGATCAAAGATGACTCATTGGCTTTAATAGGAGATTGTTGTGGGCAGGGGTGTAACTATAGCGGATGCAGAGGATGTGGTTGCATCCGGGCCCAGGAGCCTTAGAGGGCCCATAAGGCCTCTAACCTCCATATAGGGAGCCCAGTACTATGAATTAAGCATTACAGTTGGGGTCCCTGTTACAGACTTTGCATTGGGGGCCCAGGAGCTTCAAGTTACACCTCTGGTTGTGGACATGTTCTATGACATGTGCAGGATGGAGGGAGGAGATGAGTTGTGATTATCACTTATTATGAATGGTTGAGCCTGCGTTATTTATCTATAGGTATTATGTTTCCCTCTAATCCTGCCTGTGAGTAGTGAGATGATGCTGAAAAGTTTTCTCTACAGAACAGGAAGTGTCACTATATTATTATGTGATTGTTCTCAGTAAGAGAAACCAAGTAATCTTGTAGATATGATATTAGTCTTAGAGGCCAGAGTGAACATTGCAAGATATTGAGTTAAAATATAGATTGTGAGATGTAAAATGTAAAAAAAAAATCACCAATGATTTAGAAAATATGTTTAACATAAAAACTTGATTTAAACAATAGGTCATTTTCTGATGACATATTCCCTTTAACACACTCTTTTGCTCAGCATCTGCCTTGCTTGCAGTAGAAAAATACAATATTTGAAAAGCAAGTTAATTCATCATCGAAACACATGCAGTGACTGCTAAAATAGTACATTTTAATAAGCAAAGAATGCCCATTATTTATTGTAGTTATTTAAATTAGTGCTCAGTTTTTTGCAATTATATATTCACAAATGATTTTTCATAGCACAATGACTTTTCTAGAAGCGTTTAACAAACAGTCATTCTTAATACGTCTCATTAAGACCAATTATATTAGTTTAGAATGCTTTCCATGGTAAATAATCATCTAATTTTACATAGTTTATGATCTGGGAATAAATAAGCATTCAGATACATAGTTATAAACACAAATAACAATCTAATAATACAATACTTTTAACATTCACATTTTGTATGTGGCAAGAAAACACTGGAGTGGATGTTAAAAATAAATTAGCTACCAAAAATGTATGATGGAACAGTCTATAGTTTCAGCAAATTGCAAGTTTTAATTTTGTAAAGCTCAATATAAGGAGTTTTCAGAAACTCTCGTGTTTAAAATGAAAATCAGGGAAAACTTTTATGATTGATAAAATAGAGCTACTGGTTTCAAGTAATATACCAGGGTCATTATTAATTCTTTCACAATATTGCTTTAAATACAAGTTCCTACAGTGTTCAGCCCATTACAAGTTCCTAATACTGCAGGCAAAGAAAAAACAATTGACTGGTATTATGGTCAGCCTAAGCTATGGGTGACCTGTGCAGTAACACAGGCCGCCACCCGTCAGCTGTTAATGGGGTGTGACATTGAACCGGTTACAGAGACAAAAAGAAGAAGAGGATGTCTGTGGCTGTACCATCCCCTTTGGCCTGCATACTGCTCGTACTGCCTGGCAGTGGCTGATATATTTTCTTTAGGAGATTGATGCAATAATTATGCATAGCAATGATTGACTGTACCTTGGCCAATCAGCACTTGTTTGTTTAGGCTCCACCTCTGGCCTCAATGCATGAGCTTATTGTGAGCCCAACCAAGCTGCAGCACTAAGTTTTTTATTGTGCCATGGAAGCGAAGAGAGACTCCAAGTCCAGTAGCCAGCATTCGGTCAGTCAAATAATTAAATATTCTATAAATAAAATTATAATTATTGCACTATTGATTCCTTAGTAAGTGTATGGGTGTATAGGTGGAGGAGCAGAGAGTCCTCAGTTATTATGATGATATAAAGTCATGCAGAGCTTACTGAGGGACTCCTCCTCCACACTTACTGACAGTGATAGTGTCCCCTAGGGTGCTTTCACATGTGTCTGATTTTAGTGCACCTTCTGTTTATCTCTCCAGTTTGATCCCTGACTATGTCTTTTGACTCTTCCTTCTCCTCATAAATTTGTCATCCTTCTCTAACCACCCAATTCTAACTCATGCTTGCCATCTAACTAACCTCCTGGGTCTAAACTTTGTATTTTCCTTGCTTGATAAATAATGTAATGTTTTATAGAATGGGATGTTATGGATGTGGTGATACCAATTATGCATAGGAAGTATTTTTGTTCTTTTAATGTTGTATAGATTTAAAGTGTTGTGTAAGGAGAAAAAAGTTTTAATTAAAAATGTTTAGATGCCACAGTCAGCAAAGACTGCCACATTTGCAGGATTAAATGGTGTAGAGTAGTGATTAGATAAGCAAGTCCTCATCATTTTTCTCCTTTCCTGGGAAAAAAACCCATACGTGACAACCAGAGAGCAAATATTCTCACTGACTGATATGGGGATGATAACATGAACAAAAACTCATGTGACAGGGAGGTATGTAGGAGAATCACAAATATTCTTTTCTTTGGGCTGGTCTCTCTTCCTCCTCTATCTCTGCTCTGCACACACTGACTAAACCATTATCATAGTTGTAAATTCTGTCTTTCTGACTCCACTTCCAACTGTTGTAGCTCTGCTTTTGATGTTATTTTAAAGCCAAAAATCTTTAAAATGACACCAAAAAGCATGTTGGTAGTCCTGATACAGCTGTTTAAATACAAAAAGCTCTGTTCATCCAAAACTATAATGTGCTTTTCTTGTAGAATGGACAGAACTCGTCTTAAACTACTTGGGGGGGGGGGGCTAAAGAAATAAAATAAGCATAACTCACCAGTTCATTGTGCCCCATTGCAACTCCAACGCACCAATCTTCCCACCAGTTTTCTTGGGCTGCAGCAATGACTTCAGAATCTCTTTGGCCAGTGTTTGGCATCAGCGGTCATATTGGGAGTCTGGAATGACATCATTGCAGGCAGTCTGGCACTCCAGCAATGACTTTACTGACTACCCATATGATTGCTGAGGCCAGTTATTTACTGCAGCAGTCATGTGGGTATTGAGTGTCATTAGTGCTGCAGTGCCAGAAACAAAGATAGATGTAATGCATTGGAGGAGTGCCATTAGATCGCAAGGAAAATGAATAGGTGAGTTATGCCTAATTTATTATTTTTAAATGATCCCTGGGTCCTACTAAATTTGTAGGGAACTCAGAAAAACCCTTTAAAAACCCCTAAAACAAATTACTGCTACAAAAACAAAATAACAGCAAAAGTTCATTCCAAGAATAAATTATTTTCCACGCACCAAAACAGCCAGACAGAATCTTACTTTAATAAACCATTTTAGTAGAACTTATAAATCTGATATCTTGATCACTGTTATTACAGAAGGCGAGAGAAATATGAGATGTGCTGCTGTTTGACTTTTAAAATGTAGATCCAGTCATGTAAAATAGAGCACTTAAGCAGTAGACTGATGATTTCTGGCAAAGTGCAGGGCACAGAATGTGATTTAATGTCAGCATATGCTCCTATCTGTGCATACATCTGCATGTACATTTTTATGTTTATACATCTAATGGCATAACTAGAGGAATAATACTCGCATGTGAACAAACCCATTGAAATCAAAGGGCTCTATTCACTGCGTATTGTGTGCACATATACGCCCGTGTGAGGGAGGCCTAAGTGTTACAATTAGTTAGTGGTTATAGGTGATCAGTGTACAGGTAAAGAACATATCATTTTCCAAATTTAAGCCTCATGGCAAAAGACTAAGTTGATGAAGACTGACAGAAAAATTAACTATGCAGTAGAAAGAGAGTGCCATGGATAATCGACTATACAGCACGGAATGGCCTAAGGGTCCTTTTACAAGAAGCAATCTACTCCAGTAGAGGAGTGTCAATCAACAAAATTGGCAACATATCTACAAGGCGTTTAAACAGACCGATTCAGACTCCATTAGGAGATCGATTGTTTAAGCGATCATTCATAACCATCCCAGTAGAGTTCTCTTTGCTGCATATCTCCCCATTTAAACGTGAAGGTGTATAGTTGACTAGCGAGTACTTTTAGGCTTGCATAAATGAGCCGATTAGTCAATGAATGAGAATCTCCTAGTTTATCAGCTGATTGGGCAAAAGAACATTTGGACAAACATTTTTCCGGGCTTTTCGGTCCATGTAAAAGAACATTAAGAAAAGAGGAAAAAACACAAGGTCAGGAAAAAAAAAACTTAATTTTTTCTTGGTTGCCTATTAGTGACAGATGCCACTATATGGATATGGTAATACAAATTAATGGAAAGCTTGTGAAATAATCATTAAATGGATGCTATTATATTCTATTGGTGATGGATGCTGAAGTTAGGCATCTGTCACAGCCTCCATGTGATGTATAGATCAGGAGTTTTTCCTGCCATATGTTAAATGCAGACAAAAAACATTATGTGCACAGGGCCTTAATTGTACACTCCTACATTCAGTGATGTGGATCCAGACAGCTGATAAAAGTACAGGTAACAGAAGTAAACTGAGACTCTGCTCCCATCTGTGTTGTGGTTTATGCCATAACGATAACGTAATTCCACATCCAACACACAAAGGATACGAAAGGCAACTGGTGGACCCTACTCACTTATAATGGGGTCTCTTGGACTGCAATGCAATGTCCATTGTAGCACAGGGGTGTCACTGAAAACTAGAGAAGGCCCACATGGGGTCTCCTAGATCACAAAATTGTGCCAAGGACGAAAGCAAGTGAGCTGCTTGTTTTAAACGCAATGTCATCAAATTTTACAAGTAATAATTCTATCAGGTGAAAACAACACTCAGGCACGGACCTTCTCCAAGGAACAGCTCTACAGCTACCAAACAAATTCACTACACAGGATGGCAGATGAGCTGCTTGTTTTCTAAGCAATGTCATAAAGTTTGCAAGGGACAAATTCTACCAAGTGAATACAACAGCCAACCATGGGCCTGCTCCCGTGGACAGGCAGCCTTAGGTCGCCTGCAGACGGCCAGGTCGGATCCAGCAGCGAGAATTCTCGCCGCAGGACCCGACCCGAGCGCTGCAGAGAGCAGCGCGTACTCACTCGCGGCCCCGGCTCTTTCATGTGCCGGCTGCAGGGCAGCCAGCGCATGCGCAGACCGGAGCCGGTGGCGGGTGAGCCCCGCACAGAAATAGAGCATGCCGCGGTTTGTTTGCTGCGCGAGATTTTGCGCGGCCAAACTGTGGCCGTCTGCATAGGATTGCTTTTGTTAACACAATCCTACGCAGGCTTCCAGCGGCGGAAATCCCGCGGTAAATCCCGCCGCGGAATTTCCGCCCGTCTGCAGGCGGCCTTAAGGGGGATTTTCTCCACACCAATTTTTGTGAGCACTTATAAACAACAGTTTTCAATGATATTGTGTGTAATCCTCATGTAGAAAACCAACATTTATATGAAGAATAGTCTAAGCACCGTTTATGGCTTCTAGCTGGATTGTAAAAAACACATTATATATACTGCAATGCAAGCATGATAAATGCTGTTAATTAGCAAACATCACCATTTATACAATGTTTACAGTGAGACACTGCAACAATGTAACCATTCTGCCAAAATAATTTTGTTATCCTTCCACCCACAGGAAGGGAGTTCACTTAGCATTTGCTATCTCACGGTCTAGCTATAGGTCAGGAAGTTTCAAATGTTTCTGAAGGGTGTGAAGCCATATTGGCTACATTCCCAAACCTTTTTCTCACTAATATTGAGAAACAGCAACAGTGGATAAATGTGCTTATATTTATACAAAAGGCAAAGATGAAATAACTCCCAAAAATACAGTTTATGACTAGAAAACAACTGGCAGTCTTAAAAGTGATGATTTGTGAAACAATGAATGTGGATACACTTGTGCCATATCGTGCCCTCTATCTGCTGCAATGCAAAGCTGTGTGTAAAGGATGCAATGGCGTACAGCAGCAATTAATTCATCCAGCGTCAATTGTCCAACTTTGTCCATTAGTCTTTAATGCAGGGTGATGATGTTGTTAACATGTGTAGCCTAAACATAAATCTGAAGCATAAATCTCCTTCAGCTTCCCCCCAACATACTGCAGAAATCAAATGGCATGTAATCCGGTGAACAAGAATGCCAAGCAGTTTCACCACCGTGTGACAATGGGGTCCAACTGCAAGTGGGTTGTCGCTGGTGCCTTGTTTGTGTGCTGTCCGATCCCTGAGGGCAATGGATATTGCATGTCCAGTTCTTGTCTGTGATATAGACCAGAATACAACATCTTGTGTGAATAGCCTAACTACCTATAATGGGTCTGTGTGCTGTAAGTGAAATACACAGAACAGAAATACACTCATATGAATAGGCCCTTAATCTTCCTGACTCCTTGTGAAATAAGAAATCTTCCTTTAGGGCTTTGTCAGACAGATGTATTTGCACCATGCATTGTGTGCAGAATTAGGCCTTAGGGCTCAGTCAGACGGGCGTTTTTTCACGCGATTTGCGCATGCGCATGCGTCCGGCGATTTTATAAAACCATTGTTTTGCAATGGTATCGGACACATGAGCACTTTTTATGTGCTCGTCCGATAAATTATAGAACAGAAATCGCAGATCGCACCTATTTGCGATCTGCGATTCCTGTTCTCTTCTCTATATGTGCTCAATGGGGCCGGTGGCAGCAGCGCCGACCCCATTGAGAACATATAGTAGACAAATCATTCTCCTCTGCCACAGCTGTAACAGCTGTGGCAGAG
Source organism: Eleutherodactylus coqui (assembly GCF_035609145.1). Classification (NCBI taxonomy): domain Eukaryota; kingdom Metazoa; phylum Chordata; class Amphibia; order Anura; family Eleutherodactylidae; genus Eleutherodactylus; species Eleutherodactylus coqui. The sequence continues at coordinate 229,466,930 of NC_089837.1, read as the reverse complement.
AAGAATGATGTTTGCCCATTGAAAGCAATGGGCTGCCGGCGATCGCACGATGAATTTTCGGGAAGGGCTTAAAAATATAAGCCCTTCACAGAAATTCATCCAGAAATGTGTAAAAATAAAAAAAAATATATATACTCACCTTGTCCCGGCAGATGGAGTTCAGCCGCGGCCGGCCGGCAGTTCTCCTGAACTGCTCTGAGTAGTATTCAGCAGTCGGGGATTTAAAATCCCTGCCTGCTGAATGAGCTGCCTCTGATTGGTCTCTGCGCTGAGCCAATCAGAGGCAGCTCTCACTCAAACCCATTCATGAATTCATGAATGGGTGAGTGAGTGCTGCCTCTGATTGGCTCAGCGCAGGGACCAATCAGGGGCAGCTCTCACCTGTCATTCAGCTGAGAGCTGCCCCTGATTGGTCCCTGCGCTGAGCCAATCAGAGGCAGCACTCACTCACCCATTCATGAATTCATGAATGGGTTTGAGTGAGAGCTGCCTCTGATTGGTGAGGCTGTGACCAATCAGAGGCAGCTCATTCAGCAGGCAGGGATTTTAAATCCCCGGCTGCTGAATACTACTCAAAGCAGTTCAGGAGAACTGCCGGCCGGCCGCGGCTGAACTCCATCTGCCGGGACAAGGTGAGTATATATATTTTTTTTATTTTTACACATTTCTGGATGAATTTCCGGGAAGGGCTTATATTTTTAAGCCCTTCCCGAAAATTCATCGTGTGATCGCCGGCAGCCCATTGCTTTCAGTGGAGTCGGCTGTATTGCCGGCTCCATTGAATTTAATGGGCAAACATCATTCTTCTCTGCCACAGCTGTTACAGCTGTGGCAGAGGAGAATGATTTGTCTACTATATGTTCTCAATGGGGTCGGCGCTGCTGCCGTCGGCCCCATTGAGCGCATATAGAGAAGAGAACAGGAATCGCAGATCGCAGATAGGTGCGATCTGCGATTTCTGTTCTATAATTTATCGGACGAGCGCATAAAAAGCGCTCATGTGTCCGATACCATTGCAAAGCAATGGTTTTATAAAATCGACGGACGCATTCGCATGCGCAAATCGCGCGAAAAAAACGCCCGTCTGACTGAGCCCTTAGTGTGCACAATATGCAGCGAATAGAACCCACTTTTCTTATTGGGTTCATTCTCATTGATTTTTTTGCATGCATTTCGGTCGTGCACAAAAAATAGGATCTGCTCTATCTTTTTGTGTATTCACTTACCAAAGGGACCCATAAAAGTCTATCGAGGTGTGCAAATGTGCATTCCCATGAAGAATGAAAAACATTGGACTTCATTAGGCTAAAGAGCCTTTTAAATCAGGATAGGTGTATGTGAACAGGCCCCGCATGCGCAAAAATGTACAGTACTATGTACAGACATGCGCTTAAATCAACCTAGTTCACTGTGCAAATATGTTGTGCTGAGGCTGAAACCGCCCTTAATCCCATACGTTTTCTGTAGGTTTATCTTCAGATGTTCGAAGATTATTTTAGTTTGTGTTGCTCTTGCCATGCACAACTATTCTAACTAGACTCGATTCCCACACAAATTGCCTAATGGAGCATTTACAAAGGAAATCAAAAGCCATAGCACTTCCATATTATGTATGTATTCAATGCAGCAAAGAAATGTCTTCCATCTATCTTTAAAGTTCAATTTCGCTTTCTCAGCCTACACAACCACTTTTCAAAATGCAGAAGTTAAGTTTACAGCGATTGTGGGAAGAATTACTTTTATGATCATAAGATATAGAAATGTCTTTGTTTCCTACTATTGAACTTGAAAAGTATTTGTTTCATACTATTGAACTCATCAAGAAGCTGCCTGAAATGACCAGCTAGTGTTTGAGCTCTGCCTACACAGAGCTGAAGATCAGAGGCGTCATACTGTCCTCCAAGAAGGATACAACGCTGTGGACTAACCAGCGATTAAATACGGCAGATTTCTTATTTTTTATTATAGTATGAAGTTTAGCTGCAGTAGTTTCACTTCCCAGTGAACGGAGCCCAGTGTGAACAGAGTTCAAATTTTCTAATTCACATCAATATAAATTTATGTAAGCAGAAGTAGAACCAAACAGGCTTATTCACACTCACATTGTTCAGACACTAGTATTGCTGCAGCAATTACAATAAGCATACGTAAGGTAAAGGTGTTTTAGGGAGTGAAGAGTTAGGCAAAAAATGAATGCATGCAGTGCTCAAAAAAATCCTAACACTGACTAATGGTCTATGAACTCAAATTTGCCCAATTTGTGTATCCATTGCCTAAGCCTTTTTATTTCAAAAGCATACAAACTGATGTGTTAATATCAGATTCTGTTCTAAGGGTGCTTTCTTCACCCAAGCAGAATATTTCGGCAGAGCTGCATCTCTAGATGTGGATTATGATAATATTCCGCTCATGTGTAAGTTCCCTTAAAAAGTAAAGGTCTTTATATAATGGAGGCAGGGGCATAACTATAGGGGATGCAGGGGATGCGGTTTCACCCGGGCCCAGGACCCTTAGGGGGCTCATAAGGCCTCTCTTCTCCATATAGGGTGCTTAGTACTATGAATAAATTGTTATACTTGGGGGCCCCGCTACAGGTTTTGCATTGGGGCCCAGAAGCTTCAAGTTACGCCTCTGATTGGAGGATTCTTGACCCGAAGTAAACGGGCATTGATCAAAAGTATGTGAATTTGCCTTTGCTTACATAGGCTGAGAATCATTTGTTCCCATATGTTGGTTAGTACAACTCCCTGTTTACACGGGAAAATGTACAGCAGATCAATGAGCATTTTTATACTCACTAAAAAACCAATACTCAGCGAATTAACTGATATTTACTAGAGATGAGCGAGCACCAAAATGCTCGGGTGCTTGTTACTCGGGACGAAATTATCGCGATGCTCGAGGGTTCGTTTCGAGTAACGAACCCCATTGAAGTCAATAGGCGACCCGAGCATTTTTGTATTTCGCCGATGCTCGCTAAGGTTTTCATGTGTGAAAATCTGGGCAATTCAAGAAAGTGATGGGAACGACACAGCAACGGATAGGGCAGGCGAGGGGCTACATGTTGGGCTGCATCTCAAGTTCACAGGTCCCACTATTAAGCCACAATAGCGGCAAGAGTGCCCCCCCCCCCCCTCCCAACAACTTTTACTTCTGAAAAGCCCTCATTAGCAATGCATACCTTAGCTAAGCACCACACTACCTCCAACAAAGCACAATCACTGCCTGCATGACACTCCACTGCCACTTCTCCTGGCTTACATGCTGCCCAACCGCCCCCCCACAGCGCACACCAAAGTGTCCCTGCGCAGCCTTCAGCTGCCCTCATGCCACGCCACACTCATGTCTATTTAGAAGTGCGTCTGCCATGAGGAGGAACCGCAGGCACACACTGCAGAGGGTTGGCACGGCTAGGCAGCGACCCTCTTTAAAAGGGGCGGGGCGATAGCCCACAATGCTGTACAGAAGCAATGAGAAATAGAATCCTGTGCCACCGCCATCAGGAGCTGCACACGTGGGCATAGCAATGGGGAACCTATGTGCCACACACTATTCATTCTGTCAAGGTGTCTCTACATGCCCCAGTCAGACCGGGCTTTTTAATTCATAGACACAGGCAGGTACAACTCCCTATTGTGAAGTCCCTGTGGACCGACAGCATGGGTGGCTCCCTGGAACCCACCGGCGGTACATAAAAATATCCCATTGCATTGCCCAACACAGCTGAGGTAGTAATGTCGTGCTTAATGCAGGTGGGCTTCGGCCCACACTGCATGCCCCAGTCTGACTGGGGTTCTTTACAAGTGGAAACAGATGCATTTATAATTCCCTGTGGACCCACAGCATGGGTGGGTGCCAGGAAGCCACCGGCGGTACACAAAAATATCCCATTGCATTGCCCAACACAGCTGAGGTAGTAATGTTGTGCTTAATACAGGTGGGCTTCGGCCCACACTGCATGCCCCAGTCAGACTGGGGTTCTTTACAAGTGGACAGATGTAGGTTAAACTCTGTGTGCACCTACAGCATGGGTGGCTCCCTGGAACCCTCCGGCGGTACACAAAAATATCCCATTGCATTGCCCAACACAGCGGATGTAACGTCAGCTGTAATGCAGGTGGGCTAAAAATTCATTTGATTACACTGTAGGCGAGGGCCCACAAAAATTGCTGAATGAACAGTACTAATGTACATCAAAAAAATTGGCCATGGCCAACCAAGAGGGCAGGTGAAACCCATTAATCGCTTTGGTTAATGTGCCTTAAGTGGTAACTAGGCCTGGAGGCAGCCCAGTTTAACGAAAAATTGGTTCAAGTTAAAGTTTCAACGCTTTTAAGAGCATTGAAACATATAAAAATTGTTTAGAAAAATGATATGAGTGAGCCTTGTGGCCCTAAGAAAAATTGCCCGTTCAGCGTGATTACGTGAGGTTTCAGGAGGAGGAGCAGGAGGAGGAGGAGGAATATTAGACACAGATTGATGAAGCAGAAATGTCCCCGTTTTGGATGGTGAGAGAGAACGTAGCTTCCATCCGCGGGTGCAGCCTACGTATTGCTTACGTATCGCTGCTGTCCGCTGGTGGAGAAGAGAAGTCTGGGGAAATCCAGGCTTTGTTCATCTTGATGAGTGTAAGCCTGTCGGCACTGTCGGTTGACAGGCGGGTACGCTTATCCGTGATGATTCCCCCAGCCACACTAAACACACTCTCTGACAAGACGCTAGCCGCAGGACAAGCAAGCACCTCCAGGGCATACAGCGCGAGTTCAGGCCACGTGTCCAGCTTCGACACCCAGTAGTTGTAGGGGGCAGAGGCGTCACGGAGGACGGTCGAGCGATCGGCTACGTACTCCCTCACCATCCTTTTACAGTGCTCCCGCCGACTCAGCCTTGACTGGGGAGCGGTGACACAGTCTTGCTGGGGAGCCATAAAGCTGGCAAAGGCCTTGGAGAATGTTCCCCTGCCTGCGCTGTACATGCTACCTGATCTCTGCGCCTCCCCTGCTACCTGGCCCTCGGAACTGCGCCTTCGGCCACTAGCGCTGTCGGATGGGAAGTTTACCATCAGTTTGTCCACCAGCCCCCTGTGGTATAGCATCATTCTCGAACCCCTTTCCTCTTCGGGAATGAGAGTGCAAAGGCTCTCCTTATACCGTGGATCGAGCAGTGTGTACACCCAGTAATCCGTAGTGGCCAGAATGCGTGTAACGTGAGGGTCACGAGAAAGGCATCCTAACATGAAGTCAGCCATGTGTGCCAGGGTACCTGTACGCAACACATGGCTGTCTTCACTAGGAAGATCACTTTCAGGATCCTCCTCCTCCTCCTCTTCCTCCTCCTCAGGCCATACACGCTGATACGATGACAGCCCAGCAGCATGTGTACCCTCACCAGTGGGCCAAGCTGTCTCTTCCCCCTCCTCCTCATCCTCCTCATGCTCTTCCTCCTCCTCCTCAACGCGCTGAGATATAGACAGGCGGGTGCTCTGACTATCCAGCGACATACTGTCTTCCCCCGGCTCTGTTTCCGAGCGCAAAGCGTCTGCCTTTATGCTTGAAGCAAGTTGTTATTTGGAAGGCAGCACTGGTCCAGGGGAGATCAGCCAAGAGACAGAGGGTATTGCTGATGTATCATCCTTTATTAGTGAATACAGATCCAGAAGTAAAGCAGCATGGCAACGTTTCGACGGCTGCTGCCGTCTTTGTCAGCCGTCGAAACGTTGCCATGCTGCTTTACTTCTGGATCTGTATTCACTAATAAAGGATGATACATCAGCAATACCTTCTGTCTCTTGGCTGATCTCCCCTGGACCAGTGCTGCCTTCCAAATAACAACTTGCTTCCAGTTTACTTTGGCTCCTCAGTGTCCGGGACCTGGCAGGCGTGCACGGCGAGTATCTATTATCTTCCTCCACACCTATTTTATGGTGCATATTGCTTTGGTGCTGCTGTTTGGTTACTATTCATTCTGCCTTTATGCTTTGCAGGGAACTTCTCAAGATGCATAGCAGAGGAATGGTGACGCTAATGATTGCAGCATCGCCGCTCACCACCTGGGTAGACTCCTCAAATTTTCCAAGGACCTGGCAGATGGCTGCCAACCAGGGCCACTCTTCTGTAAATAATTGAGGAGGCTGACTCCCACTGCGCCGCGCAAGTTGGAGTTGGTATTCCACTATAGCTCTACGCTGCTCATAGAGTCTGGCCAACATGTGGAGCGTAGAGTTCCACTGTGTGGGCACGTCGCACAGCAGTCGGTGCACTGGCAGATTAAACCTATGTTGCAGTGTCCGCAGAGTGGCAGCGTGCGTGTGGGATTTGCGGAAATGTGCGCAGAGCTGGCGCACATTTCCGAGCAGGTATGACAAGTGGGGGTAGCTTTTCAGAAAGCGCTGAACCACCAAATTAAAGACATGGGCCAGGCATGGCACGTGCGTGAGGCTGCCGAGCTGCAGAGCCGCCACCAGCTTACGGCCTTTGTCACACATGACCATGCCCGGTTGGAGGCTCAGCGGCGCAAGCCAGTGGTCGGTCTGCTCTGTCAGACCCTGCAGCAGTTCGTGGGCCGTGTGCCTCTTCTCTCCTAAGCTGAGTAGTTTCAGCACGGCCTGCTGACGCTTGCCCACCGCTGTGCTGCCACGCCGCGTGACACCGACTGCTGGCGACGTGCTGCTGACACATCTTGATTGCGAGACAGAGGTTGCGTTGGAGGAGGAGGAAGGTGCTTTAGTGGAGGAAGCATACACCGCCGCAGATACCACCACCGAGCTGTGGCCCGCAATTCTGGGGGTGGGTAGGACGTGAGCGGTCCCAGGCTCTGACTCTGTCCCAGCCTCCACTAAATTCACCCAATGTGCCGTCAGGGAGATATAGTGGCCCTGCCCGCCTGTGCTTGTCCACGTGTCCGTTGTTAAGTGGACCTTGGGAGTAACCGCGTTGGTGAGGGCGCGTACAATATTGCGGGAGACGTGGTCGTGCAGGGCTGGGACGGCACATCGGGAAAAGTAGTGGCGACTGGGAACTGAGTAGCGCGGGGCAGCCGCCGCCATCATGCTTTTGAAAGCCTCCGTTTCCACAAGCCTATACGGCAGCATCTCTAGGCTGATCAATTTTGCAATGTGCACGTTTAACGCTTGAGCGTGCGGGAGCGTGGCGTCGTACTTGCGCTTGCGCTCAAACTGTGGCACTAGCGACGTCTGGACGCTGCGCTGAGAGACATTGCTGGATGGGGCCGAGGACAGCGGAGGTGAGGGTGTGGGTGCAGGCCAGGAGACGGTAGTGCCTGTGTCCTCAGAGGGGGGTTGGATCTCAGTGGCAGGTTGGGGCACAGGGGGAGAGGCAGTGGTGCAAACCGGAGGCAGTGAACGGGCATCGTCCCACCTTGTGGGGTGCTTGGCCATCATATGCCTGCGCATGCTGTTGGTGGTGCCTCCCCAGCTGATCTTGGCGTGACAAAGGTTGCACACCACTGTTCGTCGGTCGTCAGGCGTCTCTGTGAAAAACTGCCACACCGTACAGCACCTTGACCTGTGCAGGGTGGCATGGCGCGAGGGGGCGCTTTGGGAAACAGTTGGTGGATTATTCGGTCTGGCCCTGCCTCTACCCCTGGCCACCGCACTGGCTCGGCCTGTGCCCACACCCTCACTTGGCCCTCCGCGTCCTCGGCCGCGTCCACGTCCTCTAGGCCTACCCCTACCCCTCAGCATGCTGTATTACCAGTGATTTGATTTCCCAGGCAGGAAAGAAATTGGCGCAAGGCTGCACTCAACCGTAGCTGGTTGCGTCTGATTTTTTTACGTTCTCCACGCAGCACACACGTACCCAGAGCCCTTAGGACTGACACAGGCAGGGCAAATATACTTTCTTCCCTTTTGTTTAAAAGGATAGGCCCACTGCGTCTATTCACTGAATAATAAGTTTAATAACTGTGTTGCGGCCCTGCAAAACTGTCACAGAACTTTACTGTTGCAGAGTTACTAACTGTGGCAGAGCAGGTATTTCCCAGGCAGGAAAGAAATTGGCGCAAGGCTGCACTCAACCGTAGCTGGTTGCGTCTGATTTTTTTACGTTCTCCACGCAGCACACACGTACCCAGAGCCCTTAGGACTGACACAGGCAGGGCAAATATACTTTCTTCCCTTTTGTTTAAAAGGATAGGCCCACTGCGTCTATTCACTGAATAATAAGTTTAATAACTGTGTTGCGGCCCTGCAAAACTGTCACAGAACTTTACTGTTGCAGAGTTACTAACTGTGGCAGAGCAGGTATTTCCCAGGCAGGAAAGAAATTGGCGCAAGGCTGCACTCAACCGTAGCTGGTTGCGTCTGATTTTTTTACGTTCTCCACACAGCACACACGTACCCAGAGCCCTTAGGACTGACACAGGCAGGGCAAATATACTTTCTTCCCTTTTGTTTAAAAGGATAGGCCCACTGCGTCTATTCACTGAATAATAAGTTTAATAACTGTGTTGCGGCCCTGCACAACTGTCACAGAACTTTACTGTTGCAGAGTTACTAACTGTGGCAGAGCAGGTATTTCCCAGGCAGGAAAGAAATTGGCGCAAGGCTGCACTCAACCGTAGATGGTTGCGTCTGATTTTTTTACGTTCTCCATGCAGCACACACGTACCCAGAGCCCTTAGGACTGACACAGGCAGGGCAAATAGAATTTTTTCCCTGCTTTTTACAAGGAACACCCACACTGCGTCTATTCAATGAATAATGTATCTCTTCTGGCCCTGCCTACACAATTCTATCCCTGTAGTATTAATGCCGGGTGCAATGCTCTGCACAGCCGGTTTTGAGAAAAAAAAAAAATATGCAACACTGCTAACAGCAGCCTGGACAGTACTGCACACGGATAGATGTGGCCCTAGAAAGGACCGTTGGGGTTCTTGAAGCCTACACTAACTCCTAACACTCTCCCTGCCTAACCCCCACTTCTGTCCCTATTGCAGGGCGCAATGCTCTGCAGATCCAATTTTGGAAAAAAAAAATAAAAATACTGTGCTAACACAGTACTGCACACTAGTAGATGTGGCCCTAAGAAGGGCCGTTGGGGTTCTTGAAGCCTACACTAACTCCTAACGCTCTCCCTACAGCAGCTCCAGCACGATAGTACTTTCCCTCAGCTAAGTCACAAGGCATGTGTGGCGAGCCGCGGGAGGGGCCAATTTTTATACTCGGGTGACATCAGATCTCCCCAGCCACTCACAGCAGGGGGGTGGTATAGGGCTTGAACGTCACAGGGGGAAGTTGTAATGCCTTCCCTGTCTTTCAATTGGCCAGAAAAGCGCGCTAACGTCTCAGAGAGGAAACTGAAATTAACCAGAACACCGCGTGGTACTCGTTACGAGTAACGAGCATCCCGAACACCCTAATATTCGCACGAATATCAAGCTCGGACGAGTACGTTCGCTCATCTCTAATATTTACCCATTCGCCAGTTGATCACTGGTCCTTTTACATAGCCCAATTGGAGGAACATTTGTGCCTGATAATTGGGTCATGTAAAAGGACATTTGGATTAAGAATTCTGTGTTTCTGTTCTGCCATAGGAGCAAAAGAAGCAGTTCAAGCTCTGATAGATTCACCAGATGACATGCGCCTATTATGAGCATAATAATGGACTCCAATGGCATGTATTATAATCTGGTAAATTCTGTCCTGGCACCTGTCACTTTACTAGGAAAAAATAGTGCTGCATGCTGTGCCAATTTATCCAGCAAATATGATGCTATATACAACTGAGGGTGGCTTCACACGAGCGTGTTTATGTGTGTACAGTTGTGTGCACAAAAAGACTCTCCTATTAGAAACATTGGTTCCCTATGGTGTGTTCACATGTCCGTGCTTTATAGACGTGCAAACGCACGTACCTGCAAAACATAGGACATGCGTGCACCATAGGTCCGTGGTGCACGTCAATATTCCCCAGCGGGGAGACCCCTTGTCACTGAACACTGTGAGAGCACTGTCACAGTGATCAATGCCGAGAGGACTCCCTGCAAGGAGTAAAGAATCCCCTGCCACAGCTGTCACAGCACATGTGAACAGGCCTACGTGTGTGGAAAGTACAGTACTATACGCCGATAAGCGTGCAAATCTACCACTTTTACCGTGCAAACGCGTTGCAATGAGGCAAGTGTACTTGTACATGAGCTCATCTGAAGCCGCCATAATCCTCCTCTCAGCTGAGAAGACGATACACCTTCTTCCAGTCTAGACAATTGTCTGTGAGTTAAACAGCCTAGTTTCCAGATTGTTACATAGTAGCAAAATACCGGAGAGATCTGTGCAGCTGCTTCTGATGTATATAGTTCCTGAAGCATGTGCTTCCTTCAGGATCGAGTCAGGATTCTATTTGTTAACATGCAAGTATTGCAACATTTGTGTCTATTTTGGTATCTACTGACCAGAGCTACATTTCATAACAATGTGTAAGTAAATACAGTGAAAGGTTTCTTTCACATGGCAGTAATATGGGCACATTTTAGCATTTGTATTGCTATTCTATATCCAGCCCTCCTGTGGTTCAACTGAAATAAACATAGATACATTCCTATAATGATCTAAATTTAGTTCAGTTCAACTGCCTGGAGTTCATGTGTTGTGGCCATCTTATGGAAAGTGCACCAACACATGAACCCCAGTCACATCCTTAAAAAAACTGAAACAAACCCAATTCTTTTTTTCCGCATCCTTTTAAAAAAAGAGGACTGCACATGGATCTTATGTGTGCTGTCCATTTTTTCTGTTCCCCAATTGACTTAAATGGGCGAGTCTCGTCTGTAAAACAGATCAGAATAGTGCATACAGTGAGTTTTTTTTACACAGTCCAAGGGCTTATTCAGATGACTGTATATCGGCCGGGTATTCATGCCTGGCCAATATACTGTGTCCCTCTCTGCAGGGGGAGGAGGCTGGAAGAGCCATAAGCAGTGTAGCGAGCTCCCGCCCCCTCTCCCCCACACGGCACTATTTTCAATGTGAGGGGGTGGAGCTAAGTTTTGCGACTTAGCCCCACCCCTTCCATTGCAAATAGTGCCGAGCGGCGGAGAGGGGGCGGGAGCTCAGTACACTGTGCTCTCTTTTCTAGCCTCCTACCCCTGAAGAGAGGGACACAGTATATCATCCAGGTATGAATATGTGGCCGATAGAGATGAGCGAGTATACTCGCTAAGGCACATTACTTGTGTGAGTAGTGCCTTAGCCGAGTATCTGCCCGCTCGTCTCTAAAGAGGGAGAGTGGGGCGGAACGGAGGGGAGATCTCTCTCTCCCTCCCTCTCCCTCCCCCCCCCCCCCCCCCCCGCTCTCCCCTGCTCCCTGCCACAACTCACCTGTCACCGGCGCTGGCCCCCGAATCTTTAGAGACGAGCGGGGAGATACTCGGCTAAGGCACTACTCGCTTGAGTAATCTGCCTTAGCGAGTATACTCGCTCATCTCTAGTGGCCGATATATGGTCGTCTGAATAAGCCCCAAGTCTGTTTGAAAAAAAAACGTAGTGTGTGTTGTTCTATGCAACAATATGGGTCTATATGCTGTCCGCGTGGAGTCTTTTTTTAATGTACTACACATGGATTTGCCGGAGACCTTATTCTGAATCTGATAATGCAGAAACCGAACATTGAGCCAGGAAAATCAATTATAAAATACTATTAGGTTTTTTTTGTTTATTCTGGACTAGTCTACTGAAGGTATTCTCCCTTTACAATAATCCAGAATGTTTGATAATTAATCCAGCATTTAATAGGCCCCATTATTGCCACCTTAAACAATTTTATTGCATATTTTACTTGTGTAACCAATTTCCTATAAGCCAGTCTTGCATCACTGAACTGGAACTCAACAGTTTTTTGTATTTTATGTACTGAAAGCAACAGTTTCAAAGAAAAAATCTCAACATGACAAGTTCAGACTTTGAGCTTTTGTATTTATTTAATAGACGCTTGTACTGCTAAGATAAAGGATCTGTCATGACATTGCCACAAGTGTTCGACAACAAAAAGTTAGGAAATTTATACCATGGATATTGTCCTTCAAAAGTACATTTCAAAGGCAAATATGACACATTGTCCCAAAGGTCTTTCATGTTTGCAGTTTACCACGGGAGAGGTTAATCTGTAATCCACCCTGTCTGAGACCAGTGACAATGGATAACAATAATAAGGGTTAATCCCCAAGCCATACCACAGTGTCTGCGGCTGCAAGACATTTGAAACCCATGCTGTGAAACATTTCGGGGTTTGTTTTTTTTCGGCTTCCATTTAATGGATACTTGTGCATCCTGTGGATTGCTTAAATGTTGACCTCTAAAATCAATTGGTAGCTTAGCAGGATGTATGATCACTGGTTTCACGTTCCAGTTTGAAAATGTCTGTCTTGACAGCTCTGAAGCTCTCGGTTCCCGTCATGTGCCTGCTTTGTTCAGAGAGTTTGAGACTGTACACCAGACAAAGCTTTTTCAGAGCTGATAGGGCTCAGCTATTGTGCGCTGAGCATTGAAATATTGCTCATGGATAAACTCATGTTGCTGCTGAATTCAGTCTCCCAGGTAAATGATACCAGGCATACTCTGTGATCCAGGTCTTCAAGTATAATTACCTGCTGCTTGCTTGATTCAATTTTCTTTGACAGGCACAATCCAAAAACAGTATGCTGATATGGAAGCATAAGCTGTTTAGTTTCCTATGTTTAATTACATTTTAGGATGTTCCTATTATTGTTCAGGCATACTTAATCATAGTGCAAAACAGTCTAATGACATTTCTACAAGGCTGCTTTTCCTGTATATAATTGTTTAAATGAATGTGCAGAAAATGATTATGCTAGAAGAGGCTCTACATAATCAGAAAGGAATACATATGCAATAGAATAAAGATTCAGGCCTTGTGTTATGCCTATTATAAGCTCCATGCACAAAAAATTCAAATACTGAGTTTTTTGTTCTTTATTTCATTAATTCAACAGCAGACTGAAAATTATATACATAAGTAGGCAAAAAAAACTGCATGCACATACTCCATGCGGCGTTTGGTACTGAAAACGCATAAAAAATGCCCCAAAAACGTAACCATACGAAGCATTGGATTTCAATGGGTTCATTCAGATGAACGATTTTTAGCCGCATAAAATACGGTGCATAAAAAAATAGGTCCTGTCCTATGTTTTGATGTGATATGCAGCAAGCTCCTATAGACTTCTGTGTAAGCTGGAAAAAAGAGTGAGGGAGGGAGTTACCCTGCGTACAACGGTGGGAAAAGAAGACAGCTTGCCCTAATTAAGCATTAATTGTCATTTTATAGCGATCGTTGGTTTTCAATCCTTCTGTGTATTATTTTACAAACACGCAGCAGCGCCCGTGTGAATGGCATTAAATACGCAAATGAATATCGGGATGCGATCAGGTCAAATATTCATTCATATGAATATATGTTGCATACAGGTGAGCGTAAAAATGCATACGGTCATGTGAAGGAGGCCTCAGGGTGGTTTTACATCTGCACTCAGGGTTTCCTTTTCCTGCTCTGTTAAGGGAGCAAGTAAGGGGAATCCCGTTGTGTAACAGCTCCGAACATATAATGGGGTCTGTTCAGTTTCCACTCAGCTGCCTGGCTTTTAGCTGGAAGAAAAAGTACTGCAGCAGCGCTTTTTCTTCTGATATTCTCTGCCGGATCTGCAGAAGAACCTCCGACCAGAGGTTCCAATACAGATGTGAAAGAATAGAAAAAAACAAAACCTCAACACTTGTTATCCTTAAAATATATTCGGTATTAAAACCTGATTGCATAAGAAATTGCATATACTGTAACTTTTTCTGAAAATCATTACAAGTGATTGCATCAGCTTTTTGGTGAGCACTACGGAGTGAATGGGCGTCATTTCTACGCTTTGGGCTTCATTAATCAGTACTGTCTAAAAGAAAATCTGCCAATTGTAATCAGTAAATAAAGGAAAGGCAGCACATGGGGAAAACTCTTCTTACCAGATGTTAATCATAAGCAGTCCACAATAAAAAGACGCGACGTTTCGACCAATGTTGCTATGGTCTTTGTCAAGCATATACCATAGGCATCACTGATCACATTAAATAGTAACAATGCCCAATCACCATTATGTATCCACCCACATATAATTAAAAGGAAAAACTTACAGGTGTTCCACTGGTGCCTGCCGTGTATTCCTCTGCACCATGTCGTCAACATCATAGTGCAGCGCCACTCTGTCAGCCCCATAGACCGACTCGTGCCGCGCGAGATTAACGCGTCATCACGTCTTGCGTCACCACATACATTGTCATGTGACCACAAGGATTAGGTCAGCTGACTGGCAGCGCATGATCTGCGGCGTCATCCGTATCATAGCGTTCTCCAATGCGCATGTACAGGAGGCTTCTCTAACGAACACTGCAGAGATACGCCTCTAGTCACTCATAACAGAAAGTCAAGCCACTACAGTGCCCCAGAGGTTACAAAAAGCTAGACCCACTAACCCTTCAAGACTACAGTATGTTCATCCATTATAGGTTACTCTAAGTAAACCTATATAGTGTGCCAAACCTACAGATAGAATAAAATCTCCAGCCATCATAACACAAGCTCATCAGAACATTGTATATATGCTTGTATAAATTTCTTTAATAACATTCACAAAAGGAAAAGATCTCAGTAAACTACATATAATCAGTATAGCCCCAGGGCAAAAATACATAAAGGAACTAGCCAAATGCGGTAGCTACCTATGCACAAATGGAAGATCCGATCATGTTGCAAAGGGAAGAACACAGCAATCACCATGGGGAAAACCTGCAAAAGACAATTACACATTAAAATAAATAAAAAACAGCAACAGCAACTGAACGAAGAAAAAAGGAGGGGGAGAGGGGGGAAAAAGAAGAGGGGGTAGGGGAAAAGAAAGAGGGGAGAAGGGGGGAGGGGAAAAGAACAGAATGTTGAAGGTTCTACAAATAGGGAGTCACATGATAATCAATATTGAGGCCCCTCGGATCAGGGTCTCCAACTCGAAAATCCACTTCAACTCAAGATATTTGAGTCTGCTTTCCCTATCCCCTCCCCTTACATCCACCGGTACCTGATCTATCACTCGGTAGTGAAGTTGGCTGACCGAATGGCCAGCCTCATGAAAATGTTTCGCTACCGGGACATCATTACGGCCCGTTCTAACAGTACTCTTATGTTTACTGATTCTGGATTTGACATCTTGAGTCGTCTCACCTACATACAGTAAACCACAGGGGCAGTTGATCAAATATACAACATAGGATGAATTACATGTGTAAGTCCCTTTGATATGATATTTCTTGCCCGTCCTTGGGTGCGACAAAGTCTGGCCCTTAATTAGATTATTGCAACTCGCACAGTTCAAGCAGGCAAAGTTACCCCTCCTACCAGAAACCAAAGTACATGACAGAGGGGGTGGAGCCGTCTTCACTAAAGTGTCTTTTAGATTTCTCCCTCTCCGGTATGACATCAATGGAGGAGACTTAAACTCCAAAATTTCCGGATGACCATTTGTTAATATAGGCCAATGCCTGTGTAAGATTTGTGCAATTCTCCCACTCATGGGGCTATATGAATTGACAAAAGGAATTCTCGTCAGCTCTCTTTTCTCCCTGTCTATGCTAGTCAGGAGTATGTCTCAGTCAACTCCCCTCACCTTCTCACTTAGCTCCGTTACCAGCCACTCAGGGTAACCACTAAACAAGAACTTTTGGCACATCTGTTCCAATGTGTGGTCAATAGATCTATCATCCACGATGCGCCTTACCCTGAGTAGCTGGCTCCAGGGCAGGGACCTCACCATCCGTGGAGGGTGAAAGCTATCAAAAATTAAAAGATTATTTTTGTCGGTGGGTTTAACGTATAGATCTGTCGTCAAATTACCATTGATGTTGGAAACCATAACATCCAGGATCTACACATGTGTTGGAGTACACCAGAATAAATTTAAGCTACAGATAGATGCTATTAAGTTCTGTGTGGAACCGATTCAGCTGTTCCTCTGACCCAGTCCAAATAAAGAAAATGTCATCGATATACCTCCACCAAGACTGGACCAAGGTCCAGCTTGGGGAGGTATATACGTGACTAGTTTCCACATCGTCCATATAGAGGTTCGCGCATGTGGGGGCCATATTGGACCCCATCGCGGTCCCTCTTTTTTGCCGGTAGATGTTTCCACCAAATAGGAAGTAATTTTTCAACAGGACCTCCTCCAATAAGGTGAGTACAAAGGAGAGGCAACGATTAGACATGTCAGTCATAGTCAGACGTTTTCTCACAGCTTCAATCCCACTGTCATGGCTAATGTTAGTGTAGAGCGAGACAATATCAAAGGATCCCAGTAACGCATCCGGATTCACCTTCACTCCCTTGATTTTCCCAAGGAAGTCAGAGGTGTCCCGTATATAAGACACCGATTCCGTAACATACTTATGTAAAATGGCATCCAAAAACCTTAAAGCTCTACTAAGCAGAGAGTCCCTCCCGGATACTATAGGGCGTTCGGGGGGATTTACCAGATCCTTATGTACTTTAGGAAGAATGTACAGAATCTGTGTCCTAGGGTGTTTGGGCAACAAAAAGTCACATAACTTCTTATCAATAATAAATTGATCAACCGCATCATCCAAGAGTAACTGCAGATTGGTTTGATATTGGGCGGTGGGGTTGTGTTGGAGACACTCATAGACATCGATATCATTGAGTTGACGATAGGCTTCCCTATCATATTGCAGTGTGTCCAACACAACTACTGCCCCGCCCTTATCGGCCATGCGTATAGTAATGCTCTCATCATCTCTCAATGCATTTAAAGCCGTCCATTCGGTGTACTTCAAATTGTTCTTGATCTTCATGAACTTATATTCTGTTCTCAATTTGGACACATCCTTCAGGACCAGCTTCTCAAAAGCATTAATTACACTATCTGCAATTGGAGGTCGGAAGGTGCTCTTGTTGCGCAGTCCAACTCCCACCGAGGTAAAAACCTCACAGGCGTTGGACTGCGCACCAACAACACCAGAATCCTGTGCTGAAAAGAACTTCTTAAGTTTCAGACTTCTAAATAGTCTCCTACAGTCGAGGTCGGTCTGGAACCAATCCACTGTCGGTATAGGACAAAACGAAAGTCCCTTTGACAGGACCTCAATCTCCACCTGGGAAAGTACCTTGGAAGAAATATTGATGACCAGCGAATGTTCATATATTGGTTCCTTTGACGTGATCCGGCCCTCATTGTCACACGTGACCTTCCTCTTCCTAGATCTCTGGTGTTTGCGGCCACCTCTCCTTCTGGGTCTCCAACCATGCCCACTCTCTGGTTCATCAATGGGGGGTGTGACCCTAAAAAAGAAGAAGATGAGGAGGCGGAGGGAACCCCCCTTCCTCCAAAATGAGATCTATAGCCTGTATCATCCATAGAGTCCGAAGAGGCCGAAGTGACGGATCTGGGACATCTATGCATCAAACGCCTCCGTTGTGCTCTCCTAGAGGGTCCACCCAAGTGAATATTGTTATTACGTGGCTTAACAGCATGACTTGAATTTTGCCAGCTATAAACAGTCCGTCTTTGGTAGTCCTCAAGATCACGCTGCCACTTATGTTTCTTGGTGGATTCAACCTTCTCTCTATATTTCTTAGAACTTGCATCAATCCTTTCTTTAAATGATGTGGGGGGACCCATTATAAAGCGGCCTTATACACCGACAATCTATTGTTATATATCACACAACCGCGCATCACCCTTCCTTCTTTGATCGAAGAACTCGAGAGATTTGGCCACCTATCCAATTTTAAAATTAACTGCAGCAGGGGCGTGGCCAAGCAGCCGACCTGACCGGCCGCATGTAAGAGGGGCTCCTGCCTAAACTGACCGAATAATAATCCTACAGTAATCCTGAGGACTCCCAACCCCGACAAAACATCACCGGAGGAGAGGGGGAAGAGACCGGACCCCGAGACACCTACCCCTGGCGAGCGAGGAGCAGCGGAACCGGAGCTAGAGGCGAGCCTGTGTAGCGGGGAGCGCCGCCGTTGCGGAGCGTGTGTCACCAGCCGACCGGCGGGCTCTGGACCTGGCACTGTACACGGTGGAGGGTGAGGAGCGGAGTGCCTAAACCACCGGCGGGACTGCGAAAAGCTGCGGCACCTACCCGACACCGCAGTCAGAGGATCCTGAGGGTGAGCGCGGGAAGCTGCGGCCGCCATCTTGTGGGGAAGAATCCTGATCGGCGAGCGACTCCTCGAGCCTGTCGCCCCCCCTGCCGATACAGAGAAAAGAAAGCTCGAGCGCTGGGTGAGGTGTCTGTGGCGCCGGCAGCCATAGCGACGCCGGCGACGGACTTGCAGCGCCGCGGCTGACACGGCCGCCATCCTGAGGACGGGGCAGACGGGCCTAACAGTGAAAGGCCGCATAGGGTGATTGCACAGCGGGAAACGAGGGGCTGGGGCGACCGGCGGCGCCGCGGGGCACTGAAGCACCCATAAAGTATCCCCCGACAGCAGGGATCAGGAGGGGGAGCACGTGGAGCCGCAGCTGCCGCCGCCATCTTGCGGGGAAGACTCAGCCGGCCATAACCCGGGCCCGACGAGCCTCTATCAATATAAAGAGGGGAGCGGGCGCCGGGCGAAACAGCCGGAGTGCCGGCAGCCACAGCAGTATAAACAACAGCTCTACACTGCGGCTGACATAACCAGTACCTGGTGGGCTGGGCAGCCGAACCTGGCGGCGAGGGGCCAGGAGAAAAGACCGCACAGAGGTCCCCTACCTGAAGGAGACAAGCAACGCCAGCAGCAATAACCAGTTAAGTGCACTGGGGGGGAAGGGGAGAAAAGGAGCAGCAGTTATTATACCTTATATAAACAAGCCCCTAGAGAGTGGGACCCCCCCTCCCCCACAATACCCAGAGAAAAGACCAAAGAAACAGCCCCAGAGCACCCCCCAAACCAAGGACGTAAGGCCTGCAAGAGACCACTATTGCTGATAACAGAGAATAAAGCAGACGTCACGTGCGTAAGCTCTGCACCGAGTATACTGGTGAACCCAGCATTATAAAATACAAGCAGCAACCGAATACGCCGCTAAATACCTCTGACAAAGCAGCATGGGGCCTACCAGGCAGAACGCTACAGCTGATAAATTAAAGGCATTTGCCAGAAACGAAAATCGCAGAGATGCAGGCTCCGACTCCGCGCAGCCGGCCCCGGGGGGCTCATCCCCTCCGACAAAGAGCACTAACCCAAGCCCAACAGAAGGGACAGTTCAAACCCTACAACAACTGTCCGACCAGCTGCTGACAGCAATCCAGACATCCACGACTACTCTCACCAGTAAAATTGACGAGGTTAAAATGGATGTCAGCCTCCTTAGACAAGACCTTCAAAACTTAAGAGAAAGAGTCACAGCTACGGAAGATAGAATATCTACGCTGGACGACACTGTCCCCCCAATGTCAGCCGCAATAAGAGATCTTACGCAGAAGGCCGACTATTGGAGACAGAAAGCGGACGACCTCGAGAATCGTTCACGACGCAATAATTTGCGCATAGTCGGCCTGCCAGAAAGAACTGAGGGACAGAGACCGGAAGAATTCTTAGAGAAATGGCTCCGCGAACTTCTCCCCAATGCAGAACTGTCGCAGGTCTTTGTCATCGAACGGGCGCACCGCGTGCCAATGAAGCCACCCATACCCGGTGCCCCGCCCAGACCGCTGCTGGCAAAGCTACTCAACTCCCGTGATAGGGATAACATCCTGCAAGCTGCCAGAAAGGGAGGACCCCTACGCCGTGATAATGCCACAATCTCCATCTTTCCGGACTTCTCGGCGGACCTCCAGAAGCAAAGGGCCTCGTTCTTCAATATTAAAAGGCAACTTAGAGATCTACAGCTTTCGTATTCTATGATGTATCCAGCGCGGCTGCGAGTGATTGACGGAGACCGCACCCGATTCTTCTCTTCACCATCAGAGGCAGAAGAATGGTTGACCACCAGACGACGACCAGAGAGACTGTAATGTATATCAAAACCTAACCATTATTTTTTGCCCTCCTTTAGATGACGGGACTTTCATACCACATACAAAGGGCCCAACGGGGCCGCCTAATTGTGCTGCGGGCTGCTGGCCTGGGGGGGAAGCACCCCCTCCCCCCAGGGTGCCCCTGGCAATGGCTGCCCCGTGTTTGCCTCTCCCCCCCCCCTTTTTCTTTCCCCCCCCGTCCTCCCTCCCCCCCCCCTCCCCCCAGATTCTCTTGTTCCCTCCCGCCTCTCCGGAAGGGAGTCCACCTAACTAAAACATAATAAGGCATGGTCGGTTCACACCACTGTACCAATAACCAAACAGAACCACAAGTATAGCGACGATAGAGCTATGCTAAGTTGGTTACCCCGAGTTAAAGTTAGCCACGAATACTAACGCAACGAAGGTATAATCAGTATTCAAAACCTGTTCAGTTATAAGTTGCTGTAAGAGTTATAAGTTGGTAGTACGCTACCATAATGTTTACAGAGTATATGCATCAGGTGTTCAATGTTTTCTCTATAAATGTACTGAAGTGTGATTGCATGGCGGATGGGAGAGACGTGGCGGGGCGTGATGTGGAGTCTCCTAGCGGACAGAGCGACATAAACAATCTCATCCGGACCCAATTAAACCATCCTCGCCAATGGCTGAGATAACTTTTGTGTCCTGGAATGTCAGGGGCATGGGATCCCCCAGGAAGCGAGTCATAATAAATTCCTTAATACGCTCCTGGCGACCGCATGTGCTGTGCCTGCAGGAGACCCACCTCACGCCCGAAACCTCTAAATGCCTGCTAAAGCCATGGGTTCAGTGGTCAGCACACTCACACCACACATCATATTCCAGGGGGGTGTCCCTATTGATAGAGAGGTCCATCAGATGGGAGGTAGAACAGTTAAAAAGAGACTCAGAGGGTAGGTACATCTTCGTAAGAGCCAAAATAAATAATGAACCATATGTACTCCTATGTTACTATAACCCACCAACAACGTCAACAGCCCTGCTGGCAGAAGGCATACAATTTGCCTCATTCACACCGGATGTAACGACTATCTGTATGGGGGATATGAATATGGTCATGGACCCACACCTGGACAGATTCGGGGGGGGTGCTCGGGGGGCGGGAGACGGGGGCCCGACCCGATTGGCTTCTGTGATATCGGTGGCGGGATGGCTAGATTTATGGCGAATATTTCACCCCCACCAACAGGAATTTTCTTGCCATGCAGCCCATAATCATGCACTGAGCCGCATAGATTATATATTTGGATCCCCCTTGTTGTTTACAAAAATAGAGTCCATAGAATTTCTCCCAAGAGGGGTTTCAGACCACTCACCGCTCTGCATGATCCTCAAAAAACCAGGCCCCCCTGCAATTAGGAATCAGCGGATACACCCGTTCTGGCTTTCACTGCTTGGCCCAAATGACCGAATAATAGACCAAATTCAGATATACTACGAGGCGCATGAGGAGAGCAGAGATAGGACGCTGGTGTGGGAAGCCTTTAAGCCATACCTTAGAGGATGCTTTAAGTCCTCAATCACTTTCATTAAAAGAACCGCAGCTAAAGAGGAGGAACAGTTAGCGCAACAATGCCAACAATTAGAAAAAGAATTTATAGCCCATCCCTCAAATGATAAAAGAGATAAATGGCTACAGGTAGGTAGAGAGTATCTGGTGCATCTGAAAGAGAAGGCTCAGAGGAGACTATTTTTCACCCGCCAGTCCTTTTTTGAGCTAGGTAATCAGTCCAGTAAACTGCTAGCATATATGGCCCGACAAGAGACTACTTCCCCGGCTATACTAAGGGTCAAATCAACCGAGGGCACAGTACTCACAGACCCCCAAGATATATTAGAAAGGTTTCAACAATTCTACCAAGATCTATACCAGTCCCAGATTAACTACACCCCAGCAGAGCTAGAGAGCTACTTAACCAACATAACATTTCCAATAATACAAGAAGCACATAGATCCCTACTAGATGGCCCTATCACAATGGAAGAAATACAGGAGGCAATGGAAGGCATGGCAAAAAATAAGACCCCGGGTACGGATGGCATACCAGTGGAAGTTTACCTTCAGTACAGAGAGGAAGTAGCACCACAACTACTCTCACTATATGAGGATATATTTGAGAAAGGACGTCTTCCAGAGTCGATGTTAGAGGCTAATATGGTCCTCATACTAAAACCTGAAAAGAACCCAGAGGAGTGTGGGTCGTACAGACCTATCTCCCTCTTAAATACGGACTATAAAATCCTCGCAAAGGTATTGGCTTTCAGGCTGAACCAAGCAATTAAGGATATTATACACCCGGACCAATCCGGATTTATTCCGGGAATGTCTACATCCGATAATATCAGAAGAACGCAGGTAATCACGCAGGTGGGACGGAGGTGGAGAAAAGGATGGGCCCTGGCCTCATTGGATGCCGCCAAGGCATTTGACTCAGTGGAGTGGCCATATTTGATGGAAGTTCTGCGGAAATTTGGGTTCGGGGAGCCGTTCATCAGGTGGGTCTCCATCTTATATACTGCACCGACGGCGAGAGTAGTGGCAAACGGCTTGGTCTCCACCTCCCTCCCACTTCACAGGGGAACCCGACAGGGTTGCCCACTTTCCCCCCTTCTATTCGCGATCGCTATAGAACCCCTAGCACTTAAAATTCGACAACACGCACTATACAGGGGGATTCAGATCGGCCCCAGAGAAGACAAGATAGGATTGTATGCGGACGATATAATACTCTACATGTCGGAACCCCAAAACACCCTGCCCCTGGCCGTCTCCCAGATAGACGAATTCGGGAATTTCTCAGGCCTCCGTATCAACTGGCAGAAGTCTACTCTTATGCCGCTGAGAGAGGAGGACTGGAGGGTGGGAGAGGTATACCATAACCTGCAAATTGTCCCCCAATTTAAATACCTGGGAGTCTACATTACCAGGGACCACACTCAAAGTTTTAATCTAAACATTGCACCCCTAATAACAACCCTGCAACTAAAATTAAAAGCTTGGAGCTCCCTGCCACTATCTGTGGCAGGGAGAATAAATCTTATTAAAATGATAATTCTCCCCAAATACCTATACCGGCTAGAACATGCAGAAATAACTGTACCGCAAAAATTCTTTAAAACCACCAACTCATTAATAACATCGTTCGTGTGGGGAAAGGCTAGAGCCAAGCTCCGTATGGAAACTCTGCAGAGACCTAAAGAGCTAGCGGGGATGGCGCTGCCGGACTTCAAAATATACTACCTGGCAGGGCAAGTCCGATATATACGTCACTGGCTGTCGGGCGCCCCTCTCCCGAACTCCGAGCACCACTTGATGTACTTCCTTTCGGAGGCATCCCTTTGGATCATCTTGGAAAAACCAGGGCTGTTGACGAAACCAATGCTACCCATTCACAGACTCGCGGTAAGTGTCTGGAGGGCATGTAGGAAACTGACGAGGCAAGAGGACACCCCCCTGGAAACCCCCTTATGGAATAATAGAGCGCTGCCGCATTTATTGAACCTTCCAGACAGACAATTTTGGCTAAATCTGGGAATCACCACACTGGAACACCTATACATGGACGGGACACTAGTCTCCTTTGAGCAATTGCAGCGGATATACCAGGTACCTAGAACAGGATTTTTTAGATATCTGCAACTCAGACATGCATTGACAGCGCAATTCCCAGAACCCAGAAGACCCTTCTCCACATACCCATTAATAGGCATACTGCGCACACAGGGCCCTAGGGGCCTAATCTCAAAGTTATATACACACCTGTTGTACTCTAGGATCCCTGGTACACAAATGGTGGTAATGGAGAAATGGAAGGAACTTATCCCAACACTGACTGATGAGGACTGGGAGACCGCAATGGCTACCTACACCAGGGTCTCGCCAGCCGCGAACAATAAACTGACCCAGTTATATATCCTACATCAATGTTATCTAACACCAACTAGACTCCATAAAATGAACAGATCAGTGTCCAGCCAGTGCCACCGATGCAGCGCTACAAGCGCAAACTTCAATCATCTAATATGGGGATGCCCAAGGGTATACACGTATTGGGAAGAGGTCACAGAGTTCCTGACCCAACTGATGGGAATACCAGTACCGCTGGATCCAGCAATGTGTCTGCTAGGGATTATAGATGAGGAACAATGGCAACATTATGATAAAATATTCCTCACTAAAGCATTATTTTATGCCCGCAAAGTCATAGCGCTGAGATGGATGGACAGGCGCCCTCCAACAGCTACAAAATGGCAGAGTATTATCAATACCATCCTACCATACGAGAAAATAGTTTACAAAAATAGGAAACACCCTGAAAAGTTCGACAAGGTATGGGGGATTTGGTGCGGGACAACAAACACAAACCTCACGCAAGAAATGTTCCAAAATTTATTAAGACAGAATACACCCAGGCTTGGCAGGTAAAATGAGCAATAAAGCTATGAATATTGCAGATGTATATACTGAAAAAGGCTGAGCAATCGTAGAAGAAATGTAACACACTTGGGTACTGAACACTGTTACCAAAGAATTGTCTGATGTATGTAAAGTTTAATTACTTGTTAGTGTATGTAAATGCACACTGTTTGAGAAACTGCTTATTCATGTAATGTAAAATACATGCTGTTCAATAAAACGAGTTTAAAAAAAAAATTAACTGCAGCAAAACTGAAGCCCTAAATATATCCCCGGGACCAGAAACGAAAAAACACATAATGATGCATTACCCCTTTAGGTGGCAACGAGAGGCCATAAAATACCTTGGAATACATATCCCAACGGATCACTCCAAGTTATTCTCCATCAACTACTCCACACTGTTAGACCACACTCTAAACGACCTATCTGCCTATTCCACCAGAGTCTTGTCATGGTTTGGGAGGATACATACCATTAAAATGGACGTCCTACCCCAATTATACATTTACATTTATATACTTATACATTTTCCAGGCCATCCTGATTATGGTACGCCAAGCATTTTTTAACAAAATAAAGTCGGCATTGACCAGATTCGTTGGGGGGGAACAGAGACGGCGAATGAGTATGCGCACGTTGTCGTATCCTAAATCAAAAGGAGGAGCAGGCTTGCCTGACTTTAAGAACTATCATGCTGTTCTAACACATCTTTTAGAGTGCTGCACTATAACACTAACAATAAACAATGAATAGCATTGGAGCAAACTGATTGTACAGTTACCCTGAGGCTATTCCCATGGGTGAAAAGAGAGGATAAGGCTCAATCCATAGGTCCAAATTACTTCCGAAGAGGGAAAACTCAGATTATAGGAAGTACAAACCTGCCAATGGATCCTATCCAGAGAGAATAGTCCTCTTATGCCATTATTTGATAATCCAGCTTTCCCACCAGGGAGAGCGCGTGATCGCTTTCTGGGTTGGGAGAATCGGGAGGATACCAGGGTCCAGCAGGTTCTGGGTGGACAATCAATGTCCTCCCTTCAGGAACTCAAATGCCAATTCGGAGATATTCATATCTCCTGGCTTGAATACTTCCAGCTACGCTCCATTCTTGCACCCTGGAAAGGAAGCGGAACCCCAGGCTTGGAATTGACACCCTTTGAGGAGTTGTTTGGGCTGCGGTCCCCGCCGGCGCACGTATTGTCACAAATATACGGTGTTCTGATGCAGGAGCTTAGTCGCACGAGCCCAAGTTTCAAGTGGGCCTGAGCGAAAGTCATTTATTTTTACACATAAGTTGACCCTGGCATGCGCTGCCCAGGAGAAAGGGTACAAGGTGTTGGATAGATGGTACAGATACCCAACGCGACTCCACGCAATATTCCCTTCGGTGTTGGATATGTGTTGGTGCTGTGGGGCTGATAGAGGTACTCTGATACACGTCTGGTGGGATTGCAATAAATTGCGCTCCTTCTGGGAGAGGGTGTTTGCCACCTATAACTCGGTGTGCAGAAAATCCATAAACAATACTCCACGGATAGCTCTCCTCTCCATTCTACCTGGCTCAATTAGCGCTCACAAGGGAGATCTGCTCCGTTTCTGTATTGCAGCAGCCAGAGCAGTTATCCCTCGCCACTGGCAAACCATACAAGTCCCCTATATGAAGGAGTGGCAACAAGAAATGTCATATCTCAGCCATATGGAGCTATGTGCGGAACACTCTAGAGAACCTGAAAAACAGGGGAAAAATATAGGGAAACCTGGCGACCCTGGATTGTGTTTGAGACCTCTGCAGAGTTCACAAGCCTGTTTCAATAGACCTACCCACGAGCCCAGAGGGGTACACAGGTCTACCAGAATAAGGGACTGACAGGAACATGCTCTAGGTGCCACCCCCATACTTTCTATCCCCCCCCCTTTTTTTTTTTTTTTTGTGCGTATGTGTCTTTTGTGTCATTGTCGAAGTGCCTTGCTATTCTGTCATACTTGTTTTTGAATTTTCTCAGATTTTTCCTCCATTTTTTTTTCTCTTTCTTTCTTCCCTTTCCAATGGAAAGAATTTCTTTTCCTTAAACTGTAGCACTTTACTATGATATGGTGCCCCACCCCTACCTTTCAGTCAGTTTTGCACCCATACAGTAAAAAGAGTAGACGACTGGGGGGGGGGGGGGGGCCTAGGGGGTCACTCTTGGTTTAGTTGAATTATTTGTTTTATATTTGTTGGTAATATGAAGATTTGCCTAATTTTGTAAGATGTTAATTGAAGGTCCTGCGAGATCTGTCTTTACTTCTATTGCTATTGCCTAATAGCTGTGAAATATTTGAAAAATTTTAATAAAAAGAGATTAAACATAATATTTGTTGTTAATGCTTCTTTTTGTTTATGATAGGTATAGCAGTGAACGTGTATTTTCATAATTTCTGTTAAAAGCTGTTTTATTAGGTTTTAATTAATTAATTAATTAAAGGAGATGTCTCGAGGAAGCAGTTAAATTTTTTTTTTGCCCAGTCCCCCCCATTAAGTACACATTACTAAGCCCCCCTGTAAATGACATTTCTAGCTGGTTCGTACTTACCGTTCCAGCGTTTCAGCAACTTATAAAAGTTTCCTCAAGATGGCCGCCGGCTCTTTCCCCGTCGCTCGCTGCAGCCCGACGTGCGCGCTCCCGAGACGCCGCCAGCTGTGTCTCCATGGCAACCGGACGCATCGCAGCCGCCGACCAGACGCCCCGCAGCCGCCGACCAGACGCCCACCGCCAGGCAGCAGGTAACCGGCGCTAGCCCCCGGCTCCCCAGCGCTAGACCCTCAGCCCAGGTGAAGGCCCCGGAGCCCAGCGCTAGGTTCCGGAGCCCAGCGCTAGTTCCCCCGGCCTAGCGGCAGCCCCCCCGACCTGGCGGCAGCCCCCCCCCGGCCTAGCGGCAGCCCCCCCATCGCAGCGACAGCCCCCCCCGGCCTAGCGACAGCCCCCCCATCGCAGCGACAGCCCCCCCCGGCCTAGCGACAGCCCCCCCATCGCAGCGGCAGCCCCCCCCCGGCCTAGCGCTAGTTCCCCCATCACAGCGGCAGCCCGACAAATCACTTACCTGGGAGGCTTCTCGGGGCTGCTGGGCTGGGCTGGGCTTCTCCGCTGGGCAGCTCCAGTTTCTGCACCTTCCTCTAACAGAGGAAGGTACAGAATGGCCGCTGCAGCGCGCTCCCGAGCAGTGACAGCTCGTCTGCGCATGCGCAGAAGAGCTGTAGCGGGGAGCACACTGAAGCGGCTCGTGCTGAATGGAGAAGACCGGACTGCGCAAGCGCGTCTAAAAAAGCAAGCTGCCAGCGAATTTAGACGGAACCATGGAGACGAGGACGCTAGCAACGGAGCAGGTAAGTGGAATAACTTCTGTATGGCTCATATTTAATGCACAATGTACATTACAAAGTGCATTAATATGGCCATACGGAAGTGTATAACCCCACTTGGTTTCGCGAGACCACCCCTTTAATAACATAGGCTTTGTTTACAGATAAAAAGTGACAAAGTTTTGTTTTTTTTCTCTTATTTTCAACAGCTTGTGGAGGTAATGCAGCCAGAAATTATTTGTATATATTAGATTTCTTGCTTCCATTTTGATTGTTTCAGTAAACACCTACCATGTTCTGCTCTCACTCCCCTCTCACAGCATACCTCTAACCAGCTTCCTCTCCCTAGAAGCTATACTGGCAGTGGGGGGACTTCAAATTTTAGCTCTTTTGTGAACCACTATTTACTGTCTGCCAGTACCATCCAACAAATCCAGGTTTGTCTTATGTATGGATTAGTGCACGTGGGTAATTACTTAGCCAAGATCTGCAAGATTGTTTCTGTGCAGCTTAAAACATTTTACATGTCAATGTTCCCAAATAGGATCATTACTTTCAATTTTGTTTAGGGGCCTAAATTTTACTACTTTTATTTAAAAATTCGACCTGTAAAAAGTTAAAAGATAACATTGTTCGCTATGGGCCTGCACCTATAAGACCTTAGCAATAGCCCTGTCTACTTCTACTGCATCAAAAGACTATTTAAGAGACCCAGCGATGTAGCTGAAGGTAAAGGGCTGGCAAAAGAGATTGCACACATAGGGCAAGCTGAACCTCTGCACTAGAGCCTATGGGCTTTTATCGGTGCCCTTGCTTAATAACTATTTATTAATATAGCAAAGTCAAAACAGAGATCACTCTGACCCACTACATCTAGAGGAAAGATGGTCTTTACACCAACTCAAAAGATGATTTTTACTGTAAAACCTGAGAAAGTTTAAAAGGGGCCTAGATATATGAAAATAGTAATAATGCAATTTATGATTAGTAGAGATCAGTTGTTGATCAAATAAGTATTTGGTATCAAGAAGGATTTTTACTAGAGATGAGCGAATGTACTCGTCCGAGCTTGATATGCGTGCGAATATTAGGGTGTTCGGGATGCTCGTTACTCGTAACGAGCACCACGCGGTGTTCCGGTTACTTTCAGTTTCCTCTCTGAGACGTTAGCGCGCTTTTCTGGCCAATTGAAAGACAGGGAAGGCATTACAACTTCCCCCTGTGACGTTCAAGCCCTATACCACCCCCCTGCTGTGAGTGGCTGGGGAGATCTGATGTCACCCGAGTATAAAAATCGGCCTCTCCCTCAGATGCATTGTGAGTTAGCTGAGGGAAAGTGCTGCTGCTGGTGCTGCTGTAGGGAGAGCGTTAGGAGTCAGTGTAGGCTTCAAGAACCCCAACGGCCCTTCTCAGGGCCACATCTACTAGTGTGCAGTACTGTGTTAGCACAGTATTTTTTTATTTTTTGTCCAAAATTGGATCTGCAGAGCATTGCGCCCTGCAATAGGGACAGAAGTGGGGGTTAGGCAGGGAGAGTGTTAGGAGTTAGTGTAGGCTTCAAGAACCCCAACGGTCCTTTCTAGGGCCGCTTCTATCCGTGTGCAGTACTGTCCAGGCTGCTGTTAGCAGTGTTGCATATTTTTTTTTTTTCTCAAAACCGGCTGTGCAGAGCATTGCACCCGGCATTAATACTACAGGGATAGAATTGTGTAGGCAGGGCCAGAAGACATATATTATTCATTGAATACACGCAGTGGGGTCTTCCCTTTGCTAAAAAGGAAAAAAATTATATTTGGCCTGCCTGTGTCAGTCCTAAGGTCTCCGTGTACGTGTGTGCTGCGTGTACAACGTACAAAAATCAGACGCAACCAGCTACGCTTTACTGCAGCCTAGCGCCATTGTCTTTCCTGACTGGCAAATACCTGCTCTGCTAGAGTTAATAACTGTGCTACATTATAGTTGTGTGACACTTTTTGAGGGCCACACCACAGATATTAAACTTCTTGTTCATTGAATATACGCAGTGGGGTCTTCCCTAAGCTAAAAAGGAAAAAAATTATATTTGGCCTGCCTGTGTCAGTCCTAAGGTCTCCGTGTACGTGTGTGCTGCGTGTACAACGTACAAAAATCAGACGCAACCAGCTACGCTTTACTGCAGCCTAGCGCCATTGTCTTTCCTGACTGGCAAATACCTGCTCTGCTAGAGTTAATAACTCTGCTACACTATACTTGTGTGACACTTTTTGAGGGCCACACCACAGATATTAAACTTCTTGTTCATTGAATATACACAGTGGGGTCTTCCCTAAGCTAAAAAGGAAAAAAATTATATTTGGCCTGCCTGTGTCAGTCCTAAGGTCTCCGTGTACGTGTGTGCTGCGTGTACAACGTACAAAAATCAGACGCAACCAGCTACGCTTTACTGCAGCCTAGCGCCATTGTCTTTCCTGACTGGCAAATACCTGCTCTGCTAGAGTTAATAACTCTGCTACACTATAGTTGTGTGACACTTTTTGAGGGCCACACCACAGATATTAAACTTCTTGTTCATTGAATATACGCAGTGGGGTCTTCCCTAAGCTAAAAAGGAAAAAAATTATATTTGGCCTGCCTGTGTCAGTCCTAAGGTCTCCGTGTACGTGTGTGCTGCGTGTACAACGTACAAAAATCAGACGCAACCAGCTACGCTTTACTGCAGCCTAGCACCATTGTCTTTCCTGACTGGCAAATACCTGCTCTGCTAGAGTTAATAACTCTGCTACACTATAGTTGTGTGACACTTTTTGAGGGCCACACCACAGATATTAAACTTCTTGTTCATTGAATATACACAGTGGGGTCTTCCCTAAGCTAAAAAGGAAAAAAATTATATTTGGCCTGCCTGTGTCAGTCCTAAGGTCTCCGTGTACGTGTGTGCTGCGTGTACAACGTACAAAAATCAGACGCAACCAGCTACGCTTTACTGCAGCCTAGCGCCATTGTCTTTCCTGACTGGCAAATACCTGCTCTGCTAGAGTTAATAACTGTGCTACATTATAGTTGTGTGACACTTTTTGAGGGCCACACCACAGATATTAAACTTCTTGTTCATTGAATATACGCAGTGGGGTCTTCCCTAAGCTAAAAAGGAAAAAAATTATATTTGGCCTGCCTGTGTCAGTCCTAAGGTCTCCGTGTACGTGTGTGCTGCGTGTACAACGTACAAAAATCAGACGCAACCAGCTACGCTTTACTGCAGCCTAGCGCCATTGTCTTTCCTGACTGGCAAATACCTGCTCTGCTAGAGTTAATAACTCTGCTACACTATACTTGTGTGACACTTTTTGAGGGCCACACCACAGATATTAAACTTCTTGTTCATTGAATATACACAGTGGGGTCTTCCCTAAGCTAAAAAGGAAAAAAATTATATTTGGCCTGCCTGTGTCAGTCCTAAGGTCTCCGTGTACGTGTGTGCTGCGTGTACAACGTACAAAAATCAGACGCAACCAGCTACGCTTTACTGCAGCCTAGCGCCATTGTCTTTCCTGACTGGCAAATACCTGCTCTGCTAGAGTTAATAACTCTGCTACACTATAGTTGTGTGACACTTTTTGAGGGCCACACCACAGATATTAAACTTCTTGTTCATTGAATATACGCAGTGGGGTCTTCCCTAAGCTAAAAAGGAAAAAAATTATATTTGGCCTGCCTGTGTCAGTCCTAAGGTCTCCGTGTACGTGTGTGCTGCGTGTACAACGTACAAAAATCAGACGCAACCAGCTACGCTTTACTGCAGCCTAGCGCCATTGTCTTTCCTGACTGGCAAATACCTGCTCTGCTAGAGTTAATAACTCTGCTACACTATAGTTGTGTGACACTTTTTGAGGGCCACACCACAGATATTAAACTTCTTGTTCATTGAATATACGCAGTGGGGTCTTCCCTAAGCTAAAAAGGAAAAAAATTATATTTGGCCTGCCTGTGTCAGTCCTAAGGTCTCCGTGTACGTGTGTGCTGCGTGTACAACGTACAAAAATCAGACGCAACCAGCTACGCTTTACTGCAACCTAGCGCCATTGTCTTTCCTGACTGGCAAATACCTGCTCTGCTAAAGTTAATAACTCTG
Source organism: Eleutherodactylus coqui (assembly GCF_035609145.1). Taxonomy (NCBI): domain Eukaryota; kingdom Metazoa; phylum Chordata; class Amphibia; order Anura; family Eleutherodactylidae; genus Eleutherodactylus; species Eleutherodactylus coqui. The sequence continues at coordinate 229,435,000 of NC_089837.1, read as the reverse complement.
CTACACTATACTTGTGTGACACTTTTTGAGGGCCACACCACAGATATTAAACTTCTTGTTCATTGAATATACGCAGTGGGGTCTTCCCTAAGCTAAAAAGGAAAAAAATTATATTTGGCCTGCCTGTGTCAGTCCTAAGGTCTCCGTGTACGTGTGTGCTGCGTGTACAACATACAAAAATCAGACGCAACCAGCTACGCTTTACTGCAGCCTAGCGCCATTGTCTTTCCTGACTGGCAAATACCTGTTCTGCTAGAGTTAATAACTCTGCTACACTATAGTTGTGTGACACTTTTTGAGGGCCACACCACAGATATTAAACTTCTTGTTCATTGAATATACGCAGTGGGGTCTTCCCTAAGCTAAAAAGGAAAAAAATTATATTTGGCCTGCCTGTTTCAGTCCTAAGGTCTCCGTGTACGTGTGTGCTGCGTGTACAACGTACAAAAATCAGACGCAACCAGCTACGCTTTACTGCAGCCTAGCGCCATTGTCTTTCCTGACTGGCAAATACCTGCTCTGCTAGAGTTAATAACTCTGCTACACTATACTTGTGTGACACTTTTTGAGGGCCACACCACAGATATTAAACTTCTTGTTCATTGAATATACACAGTGGGGTCTTCCCTAAGCTAAAAAGGAAAAAAATTATATTTGGCCTGCCTGTGTCAGTCCTAAGGTCTCCGTGTACGTGTGTGCTGCGTGTACAACGTACAAAAATCAGACGCAACCAGCTACGCTTTACTGCAGCCTAGCGCCATTGTCTTTCCTGACTGGCAAATACCTGCTCTGCTAGAGTTAATAACTCTGCTACACTATAGTTGTGTGACACTTTTTGAGGGCCACACCACAGATATTAAACTTCTTGTTCATTGAATATACGCAGTGGGGTCTTCCCTAAGCTAAAAAGGAAAAAAATTATATTTGGCCTGCCTGTGTCAGTCCTAAGGTCTCCGTGTACGTGTGTGCTGCGTGTACAACGTACAAAAATCAGACGCAACCAGCTACGCTTTACTGCAGCCTAGCACCATTGTCTTTCCTGACTGGCAAATACCTGCTCTGCTAGAGTTAATAACTCTGCTACACTATAGTTGTGTGACACTTTTTGAGGGCCACACCACAGATATTAAACTTCTTGTTCATTGAATATACACAGTGGGGTCTTCCCTAAGCTAAAAAGGAAAAAAATTATATTTGGCCTGCCTGTGTCAGTCCTAAGGTCTCCGTGTACGTGTGTGCTGCGTGTACAACGTACAAAAATCAGACGCAACCAGCTACGCTTTACTGCAGCCTAGCGCCATTGTCTTTCCTGACTGGCAAATACCTGCTCTGCTAGAGTTAATAACTCTGCTACACTATAGTTGTGTGACACTTTTTGAGGGCCACACCACAGATATTAAACTTCTTGTTCATTGAATATACGCAGTGGGGTCTTCCCTAAGCTAAAAAGGAAAAAAATTATATTTGGCCTGCCTGTGTCAGTCCTAAGGTCTCCGTGTACGTGTGTGCTGCGTGTACAACGTACAAAAATCAGACGCAACCAGCTACGCTTTACTGCAACCTAGCGCCATTGTCTTTCCTGACTGGCAAATACCTGCTCTGCTAAAGTTAATAACTCTGCTACACTATACTTGTGTGACACTTTTTGAGGGCCACACCACAGATATTAAACTTCTTGTTCATTGAATATACGCAGTGGGGTCTTCCCTAAGCTAAAAAGGAAAAAAATTATATTTGGCCTGCCTGTGTCAGTCCTAAGGTCTCCGTGTACGTGTGTGCTGCGTGTACAACGTACAAAAATCAGACGCAACCAGCTACGCTTTACTGCAACCTAGCGCCATTGTCTTTCCTGACTGGCAAATACCTGCTCTGCTAAAGTTAATAACTCTGCTACACTATACTTGTGTGACACTTTTTGAGGGCCACACCACAGATATTAAACTTCTTGTTCATTGAATATACGCAGTGGGGTCTTCCCTAAGCTAAAAAGGAAAAAAATTATATTTGGCCTGCCTGTGTCAGTCCTAAGGTCTCCGTGTACGTGTGTGCTGCGTGTACAACATACAAAAATCAGACGCAACCAGCTACGCTTTACTGCAGCCTAGCGCCATTGTCTTTCCTGACTGGCAAATACCTGCTCTGCTAGAGTTAATAACTCTGCTACACTATAGTTGTGTGACACTTTTTGAGGGCCACACCACAGATATTAAACTTCTTGTTCATTGAATATACGCAGTGGGGTCTTCCCTAAGCTAAAAAGGAAAAAAATTATATTTGGCCTGCCTGTGTCAGTCCTAAGGTCTCCGTGTACGTGTGTGCTGCGTGTACAACGTACAAAAATCAGACGCAACCAGCTACGCTTTACTGCAGCCTAGCGCCATTGTCTTTCCTGACTGGCAAATACCTGCTCTGCTAGAGTTAATAACTCTGCTACACTATACTTGTGTGACACTTTTTGAGGGCCACATCACAGATATTAAACTTCTTGTTCATTGAATATACGCAGTGGGGTCTTCCCTAAGCTAAAAAGGAAAAAAATTATATTTGGCCTGCCTGTGTCAGTCCTAAGGTCTCCGTGTACGTGTGTGCTGCGTGTACAACGTACAAAAATCAGACGCAACCAGCTAAGGTTGAGTGCAGCCTTGCGCCAATTTCTTTCCTGCCTGGGAAATCAAATCACTGGTAATACAGCATGCTGAGGGGTAGGGGTAGGCCTAGAGGATGTGGACGCGGCCGAGGACGCGGAGGGCCAAGTGAGGGTGTGGGCACAGGCCGAGCCAGTGCGGTGGCCAGGGGTAGAGGCAGGGCCAGACCGAATAATCCACCAACTGTTTCCCAAAGCGCCCCCTCGCGCCATGCCACCCTGCAGAGGTCAAGGTGCTCTACGGTGTGGCAGTTTTTCACAGAGACGCCTGACGACCGACGAACAATGGTGTGCAACCTTTGTCGCGCCAGGATCAGCTGGGGAGGCACCACCAACAGCATGCGCAGGCAGATGATGGCCAAGCACCCCACAAGGTGGGACGATGCCCGTTCACCGCCTCCGGTTTGCACCACTGCCTCTCCCCCTGTGCCCCAACCTGCCACTGAGATCCAACCCCCCTCTGAGGACACAGGCACTACCGTCTCCTGGCCTGCACCCACACCCTCACCTCCGCTGTCCTCGGCCCCATCCAGCAATGTCTCTCAGCGCAGCGTCCAGACGTCGCTAGTGCCACAGTTTGAGCGCAAGCGCAACTACGACGCCACGCACCCGCACGCTCAAGCGTTAAACGTGCACATTGCAAAGTTAATCAGCCTAGAGATGCTGCCGTATAGGCTTGTGGAAACGGAGGCTTTCAAAAGCATGATGGCGGCGGCTGCCCCGCGCTACTCGGTTCCCAGTCGCCACTACTTTTCCCGATGTGCCGTCCCAGCCCTGCACGACCACGTCTCCCGCAACATTGTACGCGCCCTCACCAACGCGGTTACTGCCAAGGTCCACTTAACAACGGACACGTGGACAAGCACAGGCGGGCAGGGCCACTATATCTCCCTGACGGCACATTGGGTGAATTTAGTGGAGGCTGGGACAGAGTCAGAGCCTGGGACCGCTCACGTCCTACCCACCCCCAGAATTGCGGGCCACAGCTCGGTGGTGGTATCTGCGGCGGTGTATGCTTCCTCCACTAAAGCACCTTCCTCCTCCTCCTCCTCCTCCAACGCAACCTCTGTCTCGCAATCAAGATGTGTCAGCAGCATGTCGCCAGCAGTCGGTGTCACGCGGCGTGGCAGCACAGCGGTGGGCAAGTGTCAGCTAAGCTGGTGGCGGCTCTGCAGCTCGGCAGCCTCACGCACGTGCCATGCCTGGCCCATGTCTTTAATTTGGTGGTTCAGCGCTTTCTGAAAAGCTACCCCCACTTGTCATACCTGCTCGGAAAGGTGCGCCAGCTCTGCGCACATTTCCGCAAATCCCACACGCACGCTGCCACCCTGCAGACACTGCAACATAGGTTTAATCTGCCAGTGCACCGACTGCTGTGCGACGTGCCCACACAGTGGAACTCTACGCTCCACATGTTGGCCAGACTCTATGAGCAGCGTAGAGCTATAGTGGAATACCAACTCCAACTTGCGCGGCGCAGTGGGAGTCAGCCTCTTCAATTATTTACAGAAGAGTGGCCCTGGTTGGCAGCCATCTGCCAGGTCCTTGGAAAATTTGAGGAGTCTACCCAGGTGGTGAGCGGCGATGCTGCAATCATTAGCGTCACCATTCCTCTGCTATGCATCTTGAGAAGTTCCCTGCAAAGCATAAAGGCAGACGCTTTGCGCTCGGAAACAGAGCCGGGGGAAGACAGTATGTCGCTGGATAGTCAGAGCACCCGCCTGTCTATATCTCAGCGCGTTGAGGAGGAGGAGGAGCATGAGGAGGATGAGGAGGAGGGGGAAGAGACAGCTTGGCCCACTGGTGAGGGTACACATGCTGCTGGGCTGTCATCCTTTCAGCGTGTATGGCCTGAGGAGGAGGAAGAGGAGGAGGAGGAGGATCCTGAAAGTGATCTTCCTAGTGAAGACAGCCATGTGTTGCGTACAGGTACCCTGGCACACATGGCTGACTTCATGTTAGGATGCCTTTCTCGTGACCCTCGCGTTACACGCATTCTGGCCACTACGGATTACTGGGTGTACACACTGCTCGACCCACGCTATAAGGAGAACCTTCCCACTCTCATTCCCGAAGAGGAAAGGGGTTCGAGAGTGTTGCTATACCACAGGGCGCTGGTGGACAAACTGATGGTAAACTTCCCATCCGACAGCGCTAGTGGCAGAAGGCGCAGTTCCGAGGGCCAGGTAGCAGGGGAGGCGCAGAGATCAGGCAGCATGTACAGCGCAGGCAGGGGAACATTCTCCAAGGCCTTTGCCAGCTTTATGGCTCCCCAGCAAGACTGTGTCACCGCTCCCCAGTCAAGGCTGAGTTGGCGGGAGCACTGTAAAAGGATGGTGAGGGAGTACGTAGCCGATCGCACAACCGTCCTCCGTGACGCCTCTGCCCCCTACAACTACTGGGTGTCGAAGCTGGACACGTGGCCTGAACTAGCGCTGTATGCCCTGGAGGTGCTTGCTTGTCCTGCGGCTAGCGTCTTGTCAGAGAGTGTGTTTAGTGTGGCTGGGGGAATCATCACGGATAAGCGTACCCACCTGTCAAACGACAGTGCCGACAGGCTTACACTCATCAAGATGAACAAAGCCTGGATTTCCCCAGACTTCTCTTCTCCACCAGCGGACAGCAGCGATACGTAAGCAATACGTAGGCTGCACCCGCGGATGGAAGCTACGTTCTCTCTCACCATCCAAAACGGGGACATTTCTGCTTCATCAATCTGTGTCTAATATTCCTCCTCCTCCTCCTCCTGCTCCTCCTCCTGAAACCTCACGTAATCACGCTGAACGGGCAATTTTTCTTAGGGCCACAAGGCTCACTCATAATTTTTCTAAACAATTTTTATATGTTTCAATGCTCTTAAAAGCGTTGAAACTTTAACTTGAACCAATTTTTAGTTACACTGGGCTGCCTCCAGGCCTAGTTACCACTTAAGCCACATTAACCAAAGCGATTAATGGGTTTCACCTGCCATCTTGGTTGGGCATGGCCAATTTTTTGGATGTACATTAGTACTGTTGATACAGCAATTTTTGTGGGCCCTCGCCTACAGTGTAATCAAATGAATTTTTAGCCCACCTGCATTACAGCTGACGTTACATCCGCTGTGTTGGGCAATGCAATGGGATATTTTTGTGTATCGCCGGTGGGTTCCAGGGAGCCACCCATGCTGTAGGTGCACACGGAGTTTAACCTACATCTGTCCACTTGTAAAGAACCCCAGTCTGACTGGGGCATGCAGTGTGGGCCGAAGCCCACCTGTATTAAGCACGACATTACTACCTCAGCTGTGTTGGGCAATGCAATGGGATATTTCTATGTACCGCCGGTGGCTTCCTGGCACCCACCCATGCTGTGGGTCCACAGGGAATTATAAATGCATCTGTTTCCACTTGTAAAGAACCCCAGTCTGACTGGGGCATGCAGTGTGGGCCGAAGCCCACCTGTATTAAGCACGACATTACTACCTCAGCTGTGTTGGGCAATGCAATGGGATATTTCTATGTACCGCCGGTGGCTTCCTGGCACCCACCCATGCTGTGGGTCCACAGGGAATTATAAATGCATCTGTTTCCACTTGTAAAGAACCCCAGTCTGACTGGGGCATGCAGTGTGGGCCGAAGCCCACCTGCATTAAGCACGACATTACTACCTCAGCTGTGTTGGGCAATGCAATGGGATATTTTTATGTACCGCCGGTGGGTTCCAGGGAGCCACCCATGCTGTGGGTCCACAGGGACTTCACAATAGGGAGTTGTACCTGCCTGTGTCTATGAATTAAAAACCGCGGTCTGACTGGGGCATGCAGACACCTTGACAGAATGAATAGTGTGTGGCACATAGGTTCCCCATTGCTATGCCCACGTGTGCAGCTCCTGATGGCGGTGGCACAGGATTCTATTTCTCATTGCTTCTATACAGCATTGTGGGCTATCGCCCCGCCCCTTTTAAAGAGGGTCGCTGCCTAGCCGTGCCAACCCTCTGCAGTGTGTGCCTGCGGTTCCTCGTCATGGCAGATGCATTTCTAAATAGACATGAGGGTGGTGTGGCATGAGGGCAGCTGAAGGCTGCGCAGGGACAATTTGGTGTGCGCTGTGGGGGGGAGGGGGGAGGGGGGGTTGGGCAGCATGTAACCCAGGAGAAGTGGCAGTGGAGTGTCATGCAGGCAGTGATTGTGCTTTGTTGGAGGTAGTGTGGTGCTTAGCTAAGGTATGCCATGCTAATTAGGGCTTTTCAGAAGTAAAAGTTTTTGGGAGGGGGGGGCCCACTCTTGCCGCTATTGTGGCTTAATAGTGGGACCTGTGAACTTGAGATGCAGCCCAACATGTAGCCCCTCGCCTGCCCTATCCGTTGCTGTGTCGTTCCCATCACTTTCTTGAATTGCCCAGATTTTCACACAAGGAAACCTTAGCGAGCATCGGCGAAATGCAAAAATGCTCGGGTCGCCCATTGACTTCAATGGGGTTCGTTACTCGAAACGAACCCTCGAGCATCGCGAAAAGTTCGTCCCGAATAACGAGCACCCGAGCATTTTGGTGCTCGCTCATCTCTAATTTTTACCTTCCTATGCATCAACATTGCAGAAGAACAGGTAGAGCTAAATGAGTTTATGTATTTTTTCTAGCTTAAGGGGCTTTTAGACATAAATATTGTTCAAAAAATCATTCACACAAAAGTGAACGATAATTGTTCTGTTTAAATGCGAACCACCAACCAAATGACAAACGAGAATCATTCAGTCTTTGTTTATAGTTCAGTTTCAGATGACATAAAAAAATCATTGTTCACTCATTCACTTATTGTTGCGTTAAAACACTCCCCACTCAGTGTTAGGCTTCTTTCCCACGAGCGCATATCGTCTGGCCGTTTTCACGACTGGCCAATATGTGCTGTGATCTGATCACATGGGCGTATTTCTGAGACGTAAAAATGCCCGGCCAAGCCAATATATCGTCGGGCGCTTTTAATTCGGGTCCCAAAGATAGTCCTGGAACTATCTTTTGGGCCGGAAATACGTCTATGGGAGGCCATGGCGGTGGCCGAAGGTGGCACGGAGTTTAGCAGCATGACTGCTAACTCCCTCCCTCTGTTCACTTCCCCCTCCCCGTGCAGGCTCACCTCTCATTCCTCCCCGCTCATTCTGTGCAATGGGAGGGGTGAGGGCGGAGCTAAGCACCGCCCACCCCCTCCAATTGATGGCTATGGACAAGGGGCGGGGCGGAGCTAAGTGTCCACCCTCTCCCCGCCCCTTGTCCCTAGCCATTAATGGGAGGGGGCGGGGTGGACCGGGGCTTAGCTCCACCCCCACCCCACCCCCTCCTATTGCACAGAATGAGTGGAGAGGAATGAGAGGTGAGCCTGCGATGGGGAAGGAGGGGAGATGGGAGATGGCCTGGTGAGGTCGGCGCATTTGTGCCGGCCTTACCAGGCCATATGAATGGGCGCACAAACGTTTGATTTGTTCTCCCATTCACCAGATTTTTCACTCCCAACGTAGAGTATATCGGTCAGCTGTGAAAATGGCTGGCCGATATGCGCTTGTGTGAAAGAAGCTTGACACATGGGAATGTGAAACACCGAACAAAAAGTGATCGATTCTGAGCGATGATCTGCCTGTCTAAATAGGCTGCACGAGTGCGAACGAGTTAGCAGTGATGATACTCACTGATTTGTTCAAATGAGAATCGGCTCATCTAAAAGGGCCATTACTATGTTGTGGTATATGTGAAAAATTGGCACAAAGTTTCCCTCTTGGTGCTATTTTGATTTGTACATTATGCCTCTATATTGTTCATGTAAGGGTACATAACAAATAGACATCTAAGAAAAGCAGACCAGTGATTTTAGTGATCTAGTGAATTTATAGATTTTTTTGTGATTTTCAGCAATTGGTCTTCTTATACAGAAAAATAATTTGCCAAAACAAAAGGATTGGCTCCAAAAAGAGAGTCTTCCTTTCATACTTTTGTTTTATTCAGAATCTACTTCTTGCTTCGACCACTAAACTGCATAATGGCAAAACAAATGGTCGTATGCACAACTACACTCGCCGCTATGGAGTATGGTTGTGCATGAACGGAGTTTGTTTTTTTTCTCTCAAAGTATTCGAACTCCACGCTATAGTGCGCACGTTTGAATAAAACAGCGGGAAGATAGGTCCTGCCCTAAATACGTGCGAGAAAGATAGCAAGTCTTATTGTTATTACTTGTACTATTAACAGGCGAGAATACCACTAGTGAAAACAAAACCATTGAAATCAATGGTTTTGTTTCGTGCAGTTATGCGGCTGTAATTATCACAACCATATAACAGGACAGAATCACGCCTATGTGAAGAAGCCCTAAGACTGTCCCATGTAAATCGCACCTACCAGCATTAACACACACAGGTTTTCCTACAAAGGCTTTGCATACTGCCCAACTGCTTGATACTATGAAAAGTGAATATGTTAACCTTAAAGGGGTTGTCCCGAGGCAGCAAGTGGGTCTATACACTTCTGCATGGCCATAATAATGCACTTTGTAATGTACATTGTGCATTAATTATGAGCCATACAGAAGTTATAAAAAGTTTTATACTTACCTGCTCCGTTGCTGGCGTCCTCGTCTCCATGGTGCCGACTAATTTTCGCCCTCCGATGGCCAAATTAGCCGCGCTTGCGCAGTCCGGGTCTTCTTCTTTTCTGAATGGGGCTCCGTGTAGCTCCGTGTAGCTCCGCCCCGTCACGTGCCGATTCCAGCCAATCAGGAGGCTGGAATCGGCAATGGACCGCACAGAAGCCCTGCGGTCCATGAAGACAGAGGATCCCGGCGGCCATCTTCAGCAGGTGAGTATGAAGACGCCGGACCGCCGGGATTCAGGTAAGCGCTGTGCGGGTGGTTTTTTTAACCCCTGCATCGGGGTTGCCTCGCGCCGAACGGGAAGGGGGTTTTAAAAAAAAAAAACCCGTTTCGGCGCGGGACAACCCCTTTAAGATCTTTTCAAAAGGTAAAAGCAACATGAATATATTTACTTTCTAAGCCAAATCCCTAGACAACCAAGCAGTAAAGAGTATCTAAATGAAAAGAATAAGCTATAATTGTATCCCACTCAGAGTAAAGCAAAGAAACAATGTTTCAATACGATAATGGTGAATATACAAACAAGTTATCTTTTTCAAATGAGTATATGATTTCTTGAGAGCAATCTGTATCTTCGTAGGTTAAACTTCTTAGCATTTGTATGGCATCAGATTTATGGCTTCCATTTCCCAGGCACTCAGTGGTTCAGACTACTTGGGATTCATGTAATCGTCTCTGCTTTACCTGATGTGCATTGCTAATAGCTGACAGAGAAAAGAGAAAATGACAAGGTGATTCAGCTTGATACCTCTTTACACTCAGCCATGAGAAAATAGCCCCTCTGGAACCAATTACTTTCTCTATCATTTTAAATTACTTGCTTCTGTGAATTACTTTTAAACAAAATTAGTGTTACACTTTATAATGGCATATCAGCATGATGTGTTTCAGTGCACGTTCTCACTGATAAAAAGTATGGTCTTAACTGAGTTCAGTATACTGGAGACAGGAGCATACAATATCCCTGATTCCCCTCAATAGATAAAATGATTTATTTTGGAGTTGATTTGACTTGCTGGCAAGGAGTGATTTATTGCTGTAACATGAGTGTTATTTGCTTTATGCAGGCTCGTTCACATAAACTAGAACAGATTTGAAGAATTTTGACAGGAAGTAGAGAGGTCAACGATTAAAAGTACTTGTTTTAAAGGAAAAAAATTGTATACGAGTATTTTATTTATTAAACTATTTAGACTACTTTCCCGATAGCGTTTTTTTCGACTGATCCAGTTTAATTAAAAACGTAAGTGAAATGGAAACCATCTGTAAGCTTTCCGATTACATCAGTTTTTCTGCATTTAAAACGTAATGCCTCTTCAATGACAATGAATGTGGCTCAGTGGTTAGCACTGTTGCCATATAATGCTGGGGTCAAATCTCATCATTTGAAAAACTCCATACAGCCATCAGCCTAGAAAAAGAAGAGCCAGAAGAATAAACACAAAGAGAACATGGAAGGCAAATATAGACATTACCTTTGGTCAGATTTGAAGCTTCAACATGGGCACTTCAAGACAGCAGTGCCAGTAACTGAGCTACCATGCTTGAGAAGAGTAAACGCAATGAGAACATAAAAAGAACCTGCAGATGTTGTCTTTGGTCAAATTTGAACCTAGGACCCCAGAACAGCAAGGCAACTAAGCCACCATGCTTTCTTCTCCTTCTTCCTCCTCCAGAGGAGAAGGAGAAAAAGAAAGTGAAAAAAGAGGTGAAGGCATAGGAGGAGGAGGAGAATAAGGACACTAAGAAGAAGATGTTCTTCTCCTACTCCTGAGAAGGAAAAAGCAGGAAGAGGAAGGAAGAAGCTTGGTGGCTCAGGAAGAAGCTTGGTGGATCGGTTTAGCACGGTTGCCATACAACACTGGGGTTCTAGGTTCACATCTGACTATAGATGTCATCTGCATGGGAGTTGTATGTTCTCATTGTGTTTATTTCTCTCAAACATGATAGCTCAGTTATTAGTACTGTTGTCTTGCAGAGCTGGAGCTATAGGTTCCAATCTGACTTAAGGCTCCTTCACATGGGCGTTTGCGTTTTTGTGCAATGTATTTGCACTATGCGCAAGGCTTTTTTGTGCTGATGTTGGCATATTTTACTGTACCTTTTGTGCACATAGGGCATGTTCATTGATGACTTTTCCCTCCCCCCTCATTTAAATAGCTATTTAAATAATTGTAATCCCAAAATACATGTATTAATGTGAAAAAAGGTGTTTGTAGCTTTTAATCTTGACTGATATTGATGACAAGTCTAGACAACTACATTTCTATCTCCTTGCCACTGACAACTTTTTCTGGTGATTTCAACTCAATTCCTACCTAGTTTATCCAAATAACCTCATGCCAAAGCCCTGGAAACATCAGAGTACCAACATTCAAACCAAAGTGAGTCTTAAAATGGGTTCCATCTCTGGGCATATTTGGTGTTAAAGAATTCTTCATTTATTTATTTTTTCAACCTCGCCAAATTATCTCTAAATGTAAATGCTGGGCTCAGACTGTCAACCCCAGTTATCGTGGGTGCATTGGTTTCATGGAAATGGGAGCTGATTGTAAATCTAACCTTACATTATATGGTCATGAAGTGGTTTAAGAACAAAAAAGTAAATTCAACATTTTAAAGATATTCCTTCACTGTTTTTGTTCTGCAGCTGCCAGTTTTAGTAGTAGTAAAGGAATAACTAAATAATTGTTTCAGAATACAAACGGATGTACTATAGGCAAGCAAGTACTGTTGTCCATAATTTAATTTTGCAATATAATAAAACTTACTTTACAAAGCTGCAGAGATATTCCTTTACCTGTGGTCTGCACCCTCCCCCACCCCTCATGCTTAGTTCTCCATTGGTATCCAATGGTTATGAAAGTTTGTACAGTTGTAAATGTGCACTCATCAGTAACTGGCAATTAGGGAGATGCCGTTTTTGCAATCCTGGTGGCCATTTTAAGTAAAAATGTGGAAATATGAAGCTGGCTGTAAAGCAGGGGTGGAGCAGATCATCAAAAAAGGTGCAGAAGCTCAGTTTGTTGATTTAGATGAATGTTTGGAATAATGGCAATAAGTGGTAATGTTAAGAAAATTTTGAGAATTGTGCCCAGTTTGCAGAACACCCCTTCAAGGGAGGGAGTATTCAGTGAAGTACAGTTTTTCCAGTTACAGTATGACACTATGTATCGATCTCTTTTGTGGCACTGCTTGTGTACTGCATTGCATTCTGGGATCTACATGGCACATTTACCAGGTCAATATATGTACTATTCATATCATTTTTGTCAGATACTGTCAATGCTTAAAATCAGATTTGATTAAAATATAGATAAAGTACAGTCTTTAAAAAATGTTTATGTTTCTTTAATTGATAAAATATTTTGTATTTTGTTTCTATTGACCATTATAGTCCGACAGCTACATTCTTAACATTACGCAAGTCAATACTAATGCACATCAGAGACTGGTAAAATTCTTTATTGATGTTCATACATGATTTCTATATGATGATGACATATTGTTCATGAGGTTTCAGCGCTTATTGTACAGTCAAAATGTTTAATAAAGACACAAGCTAAACAAAAACTATGGATAAAATAGATAATAAAGCATGAACATGGGCAGTATACATACAATTATACAAAGATATGAGACTTTTCAAGTAGTTTTTGTTGAAAAAAAAGGAGAGTTTGGACCTCCCTTTTTTAAAATTCCTACAAATTCCAACATTTTGTGTTATTTGTATCTTCCAAAAAGCATATGAAATACTTTTGTAAAGTTCCTTGTGTTCAAGACACTTGGCTGTAGCTTTTTTATTCTTATTGCTTCATTGTCATCAGTTTTAAAATGTCCCTGTCTGTTCAGTGACAACATAAAACATGTTCTGCAAAATTGTATTTTTATAGTACCAAGTTTAAAATTACCCTTTTTATGTAGTGTCATATGTAATATAATGGATGTATTAATAATAAGCAGCCCTGGGATGAAAGCCACATAATGAAATGCTGTCATTTGCAATGTGGCATATATAGCATATGCCCAATAATTATATCTACAATGTGTTTGTGCCAAGAGGCAGAGAAAGGTCTGTTTTTATAGACAAAACACTGTAGAAACAAATTTAACTCTTTCCACCACAACAAAACAAATACAACATTAAATCCAATATGTCTGCACAAGAAATTATAAACCGAGAACAGAAAACCAATCACTCAGTTAAAATTCATTGCAACATCTTTAAAGCAATGACCCGCAGAGACCATGATAACAAAGATCTAGAAATCGGAATTAAATTAACTTTAAACAAATATAGCTCACAAGGTCAATAAACGACTGGTTTTGGATGACTAGAGATTTGCTTAAAACCAGCTCTCATCTGCAGCATGTAACAACTTAATATGGTATGTCATGTAGCTGTCCGTGCTTGGAATAAGCTAATTTCACATATCATTTCTCCGTGAGTTCAGACAAGAAGATGAAGAAACTCAACAAATTGATATGGAGGATTTTACATTAGCCTGTGTTATTTTATTTGCCTACTTTCTAGTAGCTAAGAAAAACGGCACACCGCACATTGTTATAAAATTATAGATAGTGTTTTTGTATATTTCCATATTTAGTTTTATTGGGGCTGTTTCCTTTTCACGGACTGGGTTAATTTCATCATTAAAAATAATGTATCACCTTATATATTTTTTTCCTAAATAAATATGCATACTAAAATATGCTTTTTTCAAAATTTTCTGCTTATTTTTGATGGCATTGTATTTGATCTTTTTGATCTCCTATGATTGTTTTTGGGGGTAGTCATCCAAAACAACAATTCTGACATTTTTTTAAATTGTTCTATTCTATAGCATTTACCATGCAGTATAAATGACGTTTATTTTATTCCGTGGGTTGATAAAGTTATGGTAATACCCTATTCATATATCTTTTGCATGTTTTACTATCTTCGCGCAAGACAAAAAAAAACAACAACTTTTTTTGCTTTTATTTTGTTTCACCATATTCTGGGAGCCAATTTTTTTTTTTAAATTTCTCTATCTACAGAACTGTGTGAGGGCTTGTTTTTTGCGGAATAAGCATATGCTTTTATTACTATCATTTTGGGATACAGGTGACTTTTTGATTCTTTTTTATTATGTGTTTTGGGAGTTAAGGAGTTCAAAAAACAAATGACAGCAACTCTAACATTGTTTTTCTCGCATGCTGTTCACCATGCTATATAACAGATAAGTTAAAATTATTTTACGGGCCAGTACTATTACATCAATACTAGAGATGAGCGAACACGTTCGGCCCCGCCCCTTTTTCGCCCGAACACCGAACTTTGCGAACACCTCGGTGTTCGGGCGAAAAAGTTCGGGGGCCGCCGTGGCAGCGCGGGGGGGTGCGGCGGGGAGTGGGGGGGAGAGGGAGAGAGAGAGGGCTCCCCCCTGTTCCCCGCTACTGCCGCCCGCGCCGCCGCGCATCTCCCCGCCCCCCGGCGGCACCCGGACACTTACGCGCGAACACTGCAGTGTTCGCTAAAGCCGGTGTCCGGGTGCGGATGTGTCCGTAACGGACACATTCGCTCATCTCTAATCAATACCCAATTTATGTTGGTTTCACTAATATTGCACAATAATTTTTTTCATAGAAAAAAAATGCAGGATGAGATGATGTTTTCATTAATACCAAATTGGGGTGTATTATTACTATTATTATTTTAGTATTTATTCTTTTACCACATTTAGTCATCCTATAAGGAATGTAAAGATGCGATCATTTGATCATACACTGCACTACTGTGTAATACAGTGTATTATCTCTGTCACTTGCATCACTGACAGTAAGGCCTATTACCGTCAGTGATCAAACTGACAGCTCTAGGTCACCATGCACAGCCAACCCAGAGGCCATGATTTGGCCTCTGGCTGCATGGCAACTATTCATACACAGCAATCGCCCAGGTGCCAGTAGGGTGAAGGAGGGAGCTCCTTGCTCTTCAAATCCCATAGATGCTGCTGTCTGCATTGACAGTGACATTGGGGATTAAATTGCCGGAATCAGAGCTACCATGTTTCCCCAAAAATACGACCTACCCTGAAAATAAGTTCTACTCTGATTTTTTTAGATGTTTGGGAAGGCTTAAAATATAAGCCCTACCCTGAAAATAAGCTCTAGCTGCATTACATTAAAAAAAGGAATACATTACCCATCTTCAGGAAGCAATGGCTCTGGTTGGTTGAGCAGTGCTCGAGAATCAGCCATCGCTTCCTGGAGGCGGGATTTATGAATCCCATAACCAGTAAGTGATCTTCTGTGGGCGGCCGAGGACTGCAAGAAGCATAACGGAGCTCCGGAGAGCAGCGAAAGGGACCTGGACTGTGCCTGCTAGGTAAGTAGAGTAAGACATCCCCAGAAAATAAGACTAATTGCCTCTTTTGGGACAATAATAAAGGACTGGGTCTTATTTTCGGGAAAACACAACGGCTGCAGCTAGAGCTCACCTGTTAGTTACTGTTAACTCCAACTGATTACAATGTGGACGGCTGGACATATATGGCTGTTTTCACTAAGATCTTGGCAGCCCACCCCACCCAATACCCCATACTCCTGGCAGCCTTTTCTTCATGTATAAATGTACAGTGCCCAGTCTTCAGACTGAAAAACAGAGCAGCAGGATCGTGCATGCCATGACCTTTGCAGCAAGAAAAGCACTTATGCTTGCTTTGTTTTAGTGCAGGGAGATGCAAAAAAAAAAAACAAATTCAGTCAGCACTTCCTCCAAATAACTTAAATATGCTGATCCATATAAGCCATGACTCTGACAATACAGTTCAAGCAAGAACATGTGACCTCAGAACGCATACACATTTAATATCTAATTAAGGCCTCATGCAGACGGCCGGGTCAGATCCTGGTGTGTGAATTCTCGCAGCGAGATGCAGCCTTTACCCCAGCAGTGACCCGTGACTCACCCCCTTCGGCGTCTCCTCCTTCGCTCTGCTATGTGCCGGCTGCCGCCCAGGTGCACATGCGCAAAGTAGAGCCAGCACATCAGAGGTGACGTTTCTGTGCGGGCCTCTCCGCAGGTTTGCACAGAAATAGGACATGCCGCGATTTGTTTACCGTGCAAGATTTCACGCAGTTAAATCACGGCTATCTGCATAGGATTGCATTACCTAATGCAATCCTATAGCAGCGGGCACGGGCAGAAATTCTGCAGGAAATCCGACCGTGGAATTTTCGCCCATGTGCATTTACCCTAAAATTGCATGAGTGTTATATTTACTAACTGCATAGAAATGCAAGGTTCGTAGCGCACATTTTGATCAAAACATGTGGGCTCATCTGCTATATCAAGAAAATCTATATCCAGATGGGAACCTACTCTAAACAGGCCTAAGCCTCCAAATGTATACAAAGAAAGTAGGATCGAGCTATATGTTCTAATTAAAAGGCTTGGAAAAGATGGGGAAATAGAGTGCATAGCAAATATGGAGACAGCCACTCTCCAACAAATGGAAACACAACAAAAAACAAATTCAGTCAGCATAAGCTCATGTAGTAGAAAACATACAAAACTGATGCCACAAAAACACCACACGGTCCATCTAGTATGCACTTATATTATTTCCTTTTCATTTGTCACCCGTGTGAAAGAGGCTTAACACAGAACAGCAGATATAATACTCTGCCTGGGGATTCTTTCTCTACAAGTGCATTCTTTTTTATTTGGAAACATTGAACTGCAGTTTCCATTGTTTTGACTATTTATCCAGTAAGGCCCCCTGTCCATGGGCATTGCGAAGTCCCGCGGCAGATCTCTGTCGCCTAGGAGCAGGAGCCGGAAGACTGATCTCTGCAGATTAGCCTATCTGACAGATAGGCTGACTGTAGAGAGTCGGGGCAATTCGCAGCATGCTGCAAATTGCCGGCCACGAGGGGAGAATCGCTATGGAAAGCTTCAGACGACGTGATTCGCTGGCGAAATCACTGCCGTGGACAGGGGGCCTAAGGCTAAATTGTTTTCCATGTTCAAGACACCACTATACTAACCTATTAAAAAGAATAAGACCCAGGATACAGCCACAAACCAAATATCGACTAAAAATATGCGTGTCTTAAAGTGGCTTAAAGGGGACCTGTCACCTGCATAAAGTACCATAAATTAACTTATGGTGCTGTTAGGGCGGGTGACAGGGAGCCGGGTGCTGTATTTTTCATACTCACCCACTTCCTAGTTGCCATACTGTCCGCCGCTGAGGTCAGCATGTCAGACAAAAATCCAACTCTTTTCTGACTTCCGAAAAAGTGCAGCTAATTACATGGGGTGATACTTTTACTGTGGGGCTTATTCACCTTTGCCTAGCTCTGTTTTATCATATATATATATATATATATATATATACACATACATAGATAGATAGATAGATAGATAGATAGATAGATAGATAGATAGATAGATAGATAAATGTAAAAGTGCTTTTGCATCAGTATTCTAGAGAAAAGATAGCAAATATTGATGGACACAGCATTTACGTAAACATTATTGCCTTTTATTTTTTTATTTTTATGACACTCTCGCCACTTTCAGGAAAAGTGAGTGGGGTTTAGTAAAGTAGTGGGGGCATCCGCGGACTGTAAAATTTACTGTAAAAGTTACTTAACATCTTCTGTGTTTTGTTTGATTTGTGCATCTATATATATAAAGGTGACTGACTGACTCACCCCTAATTCTCTTCCCACTGTCGTACATACATAAAATTTGGCACAAATGTAATGTATCTAATCTAATTTTCTAACTTCCTGATGTCGTACAAACATGAAATTTGGCACAACCTTTGTGTAGGTCCTAAATAGGAAAAGTAAAGGGGTCACAACTTGATTATTCAATGTTAAGTGCAAAAGTATTGACACCCCTATGTAATACACCTAATCTAATTCTCTAACTTCCCGGTGTCGTACAAGCATGAAATTTGGCACAACCATTTAGGTCCTAAATAGGAAGAGTAAAGGGGTCACAACTCCGTTATTCAATGCTAATTGCAAAAGTAAATGCACCCCTATGTAATATAACTTCCCGGTGTTGTTCAAGTGTGAAATTTGGCAGGAGCATTCTTTAGGTCTTGAATAAGGAAAATAAAGGGGTCACAGCTCGATTATTCAATGCTAATTGCAAAAGTAAGTGCACCCCTATGTAATGTAACTTCCCAAGGTCGTACAGGTGGCACAAGCATTCTTTAGGTCCTAAATAGGAAAAGTAACAAGGTCATAACTCGATTATTCAATGCTAATTACAAAAGTAAGTGCACCCCTAAGAAATGTAACTTCCCGCTGTTGTACAAGTGTGAAATTTGCACAAGCATTCTTAAGGTCCTGAACAGGGTAAATAAAGGGGTCACTACTCAATTATTTAATGCTAAGTGCAAAAGTAAGTGCACCCCTATGTAATGTAATGTAACGGTGTTGTACAAGCGTGAAATTTGGCACAACAATCTGACTCACCTCTGTGTGCATATGCAGAGGAAAATCTACCTCACCTCTATGTGAATATACTGAGAACAATCTAATTGACCTCTATGTGCATACACTGAAAGGCTGTAAAGTACATAAGTGTTATGGCGATAGACTGCGGAGGGGCAGCAGAGTGTACCTCGCGACTGAAGTCCAGGTGGCCCGTGCAGTAGGGCTGCTCACACCAAGACTTCAACACGTCATATGACAGAGGAATTAAATGACAGAGCTCACACAGTTATGGATTCATCAAAGAATTCCTATTTGATGAATATCAGGCATCTTTATTTATAACTCCAGTACATTGGGTGAATCACTGGTGATTGGACAATTAACTTTGCAAGGATATTGGTTAGAATTTTAAGACATTCTCATGTTCATTGCTTACATCTCATTATTCTTAGAATAGTTTCTAAATTTCAAGAAATATCATAATCCATTGGACATATTCTAATGCTCTTGTCAAAGCTCCAAATTACAAAGTAGAAACTTCTTAAAAGTTCTTATCTCATCTCAGCATATGTGTCCCTGGACATTTCATGATTATTCTGTGGCGTAGGTAATAATTCAAACATCACTTATACACACATATATATATATATATATATATATATATATATATATATATAAAAAATATATATATATATACACAAACGTACACTCATATACATATATATATATATATATATATATATATATATATATATATATATATATATATATATATATATATATATATATATATACACATACACATCCAGTCCATGATTACCTTATATTTTATTATTACATTATTCTATCGGTTAATAAAGGCATCAACGCTGCATCTGAGTTATATCTTGATATTCTTGGTACAGCTTCTAAGCCAAAATGTGAAACCTTCTTGATATCCTTATCTTATCTTGACATATGTCTCTCGGTACATACACAAGTTACACAAGCGAGTTCATTTAAGTTGTTTTTCTGGTATATTCAATGGCGTCTGTTATTGCGCAGTTTAAATTCATACAATAGATCAATATAAATTATCCATAATCAAATATCCCCCGTTACATCAAGGAAGCAGCCATGGACTGCAGGGTTGGAGCATGCCTTTAAGGGGGAATAAAAGGGTTGTTAACTTTAAAGGTAAAAAGTGAGGAAAATGGGAGGGGTGGCACATTCTGCGGATAGACATCTGTACATGCAGTCTGAGCAGAATCTAATGCTCCTTTATGTGTATACATATTTTATTTCTCGATTCCTCTAAAGTACCCATGACTTCATGAAAGTTTACCGTGCGAACAACAGGTTAACACCTGTACCAAATTAACTGGGCAAAGCTTGGTATATCAGCTAGTATTCTATATAAAACAAATACTTGTATAGAAAAACCTGGTAATATAGGTCTCAGTACTATATTTTTGTGCTTAGAGACCGGACCGAAGAAACCGGACAAGCTTGATTCAGGATCTTAAAATGACCACACGACACAAGCATGCCTCAATTGCTGATGTACAAGAGCATCTAGTGATTTAGCAGTGAACTCTAAAATGTCTTGTTCATCAGAGCACAGAGCAATGTAAGGGATGATTGGGATTTTGCCTTATCAACAAAATATCTTCTCTACTGAAACACTTTTCATAAATCTTATTCAGCAAGAGATGGTTTCATATCCTCCTTATCACTACTTATTCTGTCTACTTAGATAAAGAGAAATAAGGTAATCCTTCTTTGAATGGCAGTAGATGAAAGCTGCTAGAATGTAGTGATGAATTGCTGCCATTGTACTACAGGAACTGTACAAGAATTTTCGGGAAAGAATAAGTAATACAAATATATACCTTTGAATATGATCACTGTGGATATACAAAATTATTTAAACAGAATTATCTTCGTTATATACTTACTAGCTGATATACCCGGCTTTGCCCGAGTAAATTTGTTACTGGTGTTTATCTGGTGTTCACACGGAAAATCTTATGAAGTCGTGGTTACTTTAGAGATACCGAGGAAAAACATATGTTCAAAATTTTGCATAGTTCTGTGCGTTACCCAGGAAACACCACGTGGAGGCAACCATGCAACGTTTCCTTTATATAAAATAACATCAGGAAGTGAGAGAATTAGATTACGTACATAAAATTTGGACACTAATTCTTTTGCGCGAAGAATTGAATAATCGAGTTGGGACCCATTAGCTTTTCCTATTTATGACATAATCAATGCTCGTGCCAAATTTCATGTTTCTATGACATTGGGAAGTGAGAGATTTAGATTATGTACGTAAAATTTGGACGCTAATTATTTTGCGCATAGAATTCAATAATCGAGTTGGGACCCATTAGCTTTTCCTATTTATGACATAATCAGGGCTCGTGCCAAATTTCCCGTTTCTATGACACCGGAAAGTGAGAAAATTACATTCCGCACGTAAAATTTGGACGCTAATTCTTTTGCACATAGAATTGAATAATCAAGTTGGGACCCATTAGCTTTTCCTATTTATGACATAATCAATGCTCGTGCCAAATTTCACATTTCTATGACACCGGAAAGTGAAGAAATTACATTCTGCACGTAAAATTTGAACGCTAATTCTTTTGCGCATAGAATTGAATAATGGAGTTGGGACCCATTAGCTTTTCCTATTTATGACATAATCAATGCTCGTGCCAAATTTCCTGTTTCTATGACACCGGAAAGTGAAGAAATTACATTCCGCACGTAAAATTTGGACGCTAATTCTTTTGCGCATAGAATTGAATAATGGAGTTGGGACCCATTCGCTTTTCCTATTTATGACATAATCAATGCTCGTGCCAAATTTCACGTTTTTATGACACTGGAAAGTGAGAAAAATACATTCCGCACGTAAAATTTGGACGCTAATTCCTTTGCGCATAGAATTGAGTAATCGAGTTGGGACCCATAAACTTTTCCTATTCATGGCATAATCAATGCTCGTACCAAATTTCACGTTTTTATGACATTGAGAAGTGAGAGATTTAGATTATGTACGTTACATTTCGACGCTAATTCTTTTGCGCTAGAAATGAATAATCGAGTTGGGACCCAATTACTTTTCCTATTTTGGAGATAATCTATGCTTCTGCCAAATTTCATGTTTCTACGACATCGGGAAGTTGGAGAACTTTTGGCAAGTCAGTCAGTGAGTGAGTGAGTGAGTGAGTGAGTCAGTGAGGGCTTTCGTCTTTATATATATAGATAAGGAAGTTAAAGGGGCTGCGCGGTTACAAATTAACTTTTTAAAATATGAGCCAAATTGGTTAAAACAATAAAACAAATTGGTGCTTACCCTCCTCAGCATCAGCATTCCAGCACTGCAACTCTCCTGCTCTCATGACGGTAGTAAGTTAGGTGATCACTGCATTCCAATCAAAGGCTGCCGCTACACTGTTCCAAACTCCTGGTATCATGGCACACAAGATAATCGGCAGTGACACTGTGGCCTCTGATTGTTAGGCACTGATTGTTAGGCAGTGGTCATTCAACTGTTAACAGAGACCAGAGGAATTGTGGGGCTGCAGTGCTGGATGGCTAGAGCTAAGGAGGGTAAGTACCCATTTGTTTTATTGTTATACCCATTCAGCGTATATTTTAAAAAGTTCATTGTAACCAAATAACCCCTATAAAGAGAATCTGTCACATTAACAATTCTGTCTGAGCTGTAGGCTGCATGTTACAGAGCAGGATTTGCTGAGCAAATTATTATATGGAACCTATATTTTACTAATTTTAATTGCTGCTAATTCTGGGTTTAGGAGTCCAGTGGGCGATCTCATCAGTGAGTGACAGCCTTGCTTTGTAAATGTGCAGAGATACTGTACCTATCGATCACTGGACCGCAAACTAGACTCCTAAACCCAGAATGAACCAGAATTAAAATGAATAAAACATAACTGAAGGGCCATCTACTTGGGACAACTATTGTTCAAATTCCTGTGCTCCCATGGTACGATAGCCTTCCTGTGTAAATACATGCAGCAAATGAACGAGAGTTGTTCAGTTTCTGCATTCCGAAAACGGAGCGACGAGCCATTTAGTATAAACAGGAGTCATTCTCTTCTGAACGACTGCCTATTTAGGCCTTAGTCAGACGGGCGTTTTTTGCCGCGATTTGCGCATGCGTCCGGCGATTTAATAAAACCATTGCTTTGCAATGGTATCGGACACATGAGCGCTTTTTATGCGCTCGTCCGATAAATTATAGAACAGAAATCGCAGATCGCACCTATCTGCGATCTGCGAGTCCTGTTCTCTTCTCTATATGCGCTCAATGGGGCCGGCGGCAGCAGCGCCGACCCCATTGAGAACATATAGAAGACAAATCATTCTTCTCTGCCACAGCTGTAACAGCTGTGGCAGAGAAGAACGATGTTTGCCCATTGAATTCAATGGAGCCGGCAATACAGCCGCCTCCATTGAAAGCAATGGGCTGCCGGCGAGCGCAGGATGAATTGTCGGGAAGGGCTTAAATATATAAGCCCTTCCCTGCAATTCATCCAGAAAAGTGTTAAAATAAAAAATATATACATACTCACCTGCTCCCGGCAGCCGGAGTTCCGTGCGGTCGTACTGCAGTGGGTGTGAAGGGGGTGTGAGTCAGACCTGTCCCCTGATTGGCTCAGCGCTGAGCCAATCAGGGGGCAGGTCTGACTCACACCCCCTTCACACCCACTGCAGGCCGGCCGCGCGGAACTCCGGCTGCCGGGAGCAGGTAAGTATATATATATTCTTTATTTTAACACTTTTCTGGATGAATTGCAGGGAAGGGCTTATATATTTAAGCCCTTCCCGACAATTCATCCCACACTCGCCCGCAGCGCATTGCTTTCAATGGAGCGGGCTGTATTGCCGCTCCATTGAATGAAATGCGCTGGACAGCTCCGGCCCGTTTCTAATGAAACGCGGCTAGGAGCAGATTTTCGGGCACCGGTCACGCGATTTGCGGATGCGCATCCGTCATGCGATCCGCAAATCGCGCGAAAAAATGCCCGTCTGACTAAGGCCTTAAAGTGAATGGAGGCAGGTGGGGGGAACATAGGAGTGAGCATCACTGGGACACACTCTCGGGCATTGTTTGCCTGACAGCTCGTCCCGTCTAAATAGGACATTATCCTGAATGTTTTCCCAAAAAATGATATATCAACCTGTTCAGCTCCTCCTGCTCTATAACAAGATGCCCACTTATTATCATTTTTAATGTGACGGTACCCTCTAAGGTATTTTTTCTACAATTAAAAACTCAGTAGACTCACATGCGAAATTATACAAGATGCTATTCTAAGGACTGAGCGTTTCGCTTTCTCAGAACCTTCTGGCCTTCAAGTTGTATCCTCTGATTCCCCCAGTGCTTCCTTTGAATGCACTGACTAATTGTGTGGACAATTATCTAATTATTTAGGTTGTACTGAATCCCTGCCAACTTTATAGATCTTGCTCCGGATCCTCTAACAGGCATTAACTGATGGGAAATTTTATTTCTCCTTTGTATAGTGTAAGACTAACATCAAGCTTCAAATTGCATTTTTAGAAGTCGTTTGCTACCTTATTTCTTATGTAGAAACACTGGAGTCAAGAGCAAGTCGCAGTAATGTCCCGAATTTATTTGCCTATACAGTAACTCTATGCCGTTTCGTAGCCCTTGTCTAACACCTTAATATACCTTACAGCAAAGCTCTTTACCAGATGATGCACACATTAAGTATTATTATTATTAGGTTTTGATGTGTTAATGAGGCTATTTCCCTGCTCATAAGTTAATGGGCTTAATGTGCTGCATTCATGAATTATTAATAAAACTGATCTCTCCGTAGAGGTATTATGGAGGTAGAAATAGATTTTTTATATTGCATAGTAAAATCACTAAATGAATACAAACTGAAATAAAATTTAAAATAGCAAAAAAGTACAACCCCACATCCAAAAAAGTAGGGACTCTGTGTAAAATGTAAATATATGTCAAGAAAAATAGAATTCATTGATTATTTCATAACCATATTTTATTTGCAACTAGCGTACCCGTCGCGCGTTGCCGCGAAGACAGACATACATACATACATTCGTTTTTATATATCTAGATAACAACCAATCACAGCGCAGCTTTCAAGTTACCTCAGTGGTATAATATATAACAACCAATCACAGCACAGTAGCTTTCATGTTACCTCAGCAGTATAATATATAGCACCCAATCACAGCACAACTTTCATGTTACCTCAGCGGGATAATATATAGCAACCAATCACAGCACAGCTTTCATGTTACCTCAGCAGTATAAGAAATAGCAACCAATCAGAGCACAGCTTTCATTTTACCTCAGCAGTATAAGAAATTACAACCAATCACAGCACAGCTTTCATTTTACCTCAGCATTCTCAATATCCAGCAATTGTCTTGCGAAACGTTCAGTGAATGCATCATTTTGTAGTTGAACACGCATCCCGTTGCTCGTAATGCCTTTTGCTTTTGTGCTTGAGATGGAAATCAAACGATCTTTGTCTGGGGGGCATAACTGTCGACGATGCTCGCAGGATAGGTGTACTATGCCAGTAATCTTCCCAGGAGTGTACTCAACAACTTCCCAAAGTTTCATGGCGATTAGTTGAATGGTGTAGTAGCGCAAAAAGGACAGACAGACAGACATACATTTCTTTTTATATATATAGATGACATCAGGAAGTGAGAGAATTAGATTCCGTACGTAAAATTTGGACGCTAATTATTTTGCGCTTAGAATTGAATAATCGAGTTGGGACCTATTAACTTTTCCTATTTATGACATAATCAATGCTCGTGCCAAATTTCAAGTTTCTATGACATTGGGAAGTGAGAGAATTAGATTCCATACGTAAAATTTGAACGCTAATTCTTTTGCGCTTAGAATTGAATAATCGAGTTGGGACCCATTATCTTTTCCTATTTATGACATAATCAATGCTCGTGCCAAATTTCAAGTTTCTATGACATTGAGAGGTGAGAAAATTAGATTCCGTACGTAAAATTTGGATGCTAATTCTTTGGCGCTTAGAATTGAATAATCGAGTTGGGACCCATTATCTTTTCCTATTTATGACATAATCAATGCTCGTGCCAAATTTCAAGTTTCTATGACATTGGGAGGTGAGAAAATTAGATTCCGTACGTAAAATTTGGACGCTAATTCTTTGGCACTTAGAATTGAATAATCGAGTTGGGACCCATTAGCTTTTCCTATTTATGACATAATCAATGCTCGTGCCAAATTTCAAGTTTCTATGACATTGGGAAGTGAGAGAATTAGATTCCGTACATAAGATTTGGACGCTAATTCTTTGGCGCTTAGAATTGAATAATCGAGTTGGGACCCATTAATTTTTCCTATTTATGACATAATCAATGCTCGTGGCAAATTTCATGTTTCTACAATATCGGGAAGTGAGAGAATTAGTGGCAATGATGGAAATCGAACGATCTACGTGGGGGGGGGGCGTAATTGTCGACGACGCTCGCACACGCGCCATTTATCATAGCATAAATGTACTATGCCTATAATCTTCCCAGGAGTGTACTCAACAACTTCCCAAATTTTCATGGCGATCGGATGAATGGTATAGTGGCGCATAAAGGACAAACAGACAGACAGACACACACACAGACAGACATACATTCAATTTTATATATATAGATAGAACATAGAAGACATATCAAAAGTTCAAAGTGAGACATTTTTTCATTTCATGTTTTTTTTAATTAACTCATTTAGAAATTGATGGCAGCAACACATCACACAAAAGTTGGGCCAGGGTTAATAAAAGGCTGGAAAAATATGTCGTGCTAATGAAAAACAGTTTGGGGGTCAATTTTCTACTAAGTCACATGATTGTGTATAAAAAGAGCATGCTGGAGAGGCTCATAGCAGCAAAGATGCTCAGAGGTTCACTAATCTGTGGAAAACTGCATCCAAAAATAGTGGAATAATTTCAGTAAAATGTTCTCCAGTAAAATTGCAAATACTTTGAATATCACACAATCTACAGTACATAATAGCATCAAAAGATTTAGGGAATCTGGAGAAATCCATGTTCACAAGGGTCAAAGCCAATGGTCAATATTAGATGCTTGAGATTATTGCATTAAAAACAAGCATGATTCTGAAATGCATATCACTGCCTCGGTTCAGGAATTCTTCAAGAAATCATTGTCTGTGAACACATTTCACTGCGCAATCCACAAATGCAAGTTAAAGCTGTATCATGCAAAGAAGAAGCCATATATCAATGCAATCCAGAAGGGCTGATGTCTTCTCTGGGCCAAAGTTCATTTAAAATGCACTGAGGCAAAATAGAAAACTTTTTGGAAATCAAGGACACCATGAGAACAAGAATGAAACAACATTCCTCTCCCAAAACTCCAGCAATTGGCCTCCTCACTTCCCAAAAGTTTACAGACTGTTGTAAAAAGAAGAGGGGATGCTACACAATGGTAGACATGGCCCTGACAGAACTTTTGTGAGATGTGTTGCAGCCATCAATTTCTAAATGAGTTAATTATTTAAATCAAATGGAAAATGACCTTCTGATTTATGTTCTATATCCTATTGTAAATAAAATATGGTTATATAAGATTTCCAAATCATTGCCATCTTTTTTTCTTTACATTTATTTACATTTCACACAGTATCCCAGCTTTCTGGCATTTCATATGTGCTTGTTGAAGATCCTAGAACCCTATGAGCATTACTAAGGAGTTGGTCTTTGCTGCATTAAAAGTCTCCATTTCCAAGTACTGCCAAAAATACCTGGAAATTGATATACTTTATTTTTTGGCTGCAGGATTGCATTCTCACAAAGCTGGAAATCGGACTCTATACATTTTAATTAGTTAAAAATAAATTGGGTTGGATTATGGTCAATGATAAGTTATCTAATATGCTGAATGACTAAATGCCTAATATTGATGCCGTCTGGCAGCCATGACTTTCATGTATAGGTAATGTAGCTGGCACTTTGTAATGTTTTAATTCGGAAACTGTGGCTTTCACATACAGATAGTATAATTAGCACATTGTAACATTTTATTGTTGTTGAATTGTTCCCTCCCTTCCCTTTTATGTGCTTTGTTTGTTTTGTGTTTTCCCTGGTTTCTTGTTTGTCCAAAGGCCTCTTACATGGGCTGACAGTTTTAAATGACTGCACGAAGGCTGACGCCACCGCTAAGGTCATCAGCGCTCATTCAGAGCATTTAAACTGAAAGACTTGCCATCAGCTTGTTGGCTTCTTGTCGGCTTCTTGCTCAACACTTCACTCCTTTGAGTCAACTTAAAAAAACCGCGAACGAAAAGTGAGCGATTTTTTTACATTTACACTGAACGAAAATCACTTGTTTGTTTGAACAAATTTTGAGCGATAATCATTGCATGCAAATGTGCCGTAAGTCAGGTTGGTCTTTGTCCTACAAGTTTGATTCTATGGAATGATGTACGATGCCCTTAAAATGTTATTTTCTATATCTTTAAGATTGTACTACCTGACAGAAAGTAATCTGTTTTAAAAATCTTAATAAAAAATATTGAAAAATAAAAGTCTCCACTCTTTTTGAAAAATGCAACAGTCAATTTTGCAAGAAAATAAAAATCATGAATTGGCTTTCTAAGAGAGGAGAGGAATATAGCAGGTTATTAATTTTGAGTTTGACTTAATATTCGGCTAAAGATGGATACTGACATTGTATGCTATATCTACCCTTAGGCCTCATGTCCACGGGGAAAATCAGGCCCGCTCCGGATTCTCCATGGAGAATCTGCAGCGGGTCCCTCCTGCCCCGCGGACATGAGCGCTGAAAATAGGAATAAATGAGAATAAACTCACCTCCCATCCGCCCCGTTTCTTCTCTTCGCCGCGGCGTCATCTTCTCTGCGTCGCGGCCGGATCTTCTTTCTTCGGCTCGGCGGATGCGCATGATGACGTCGGTGACGTGCCCCGCGCATGCGCCGTCCCGAAGAAAAAAGATCCGGCCGCGACGGAGAGAAGATGGCGCCGCCGCGAAGAGAAGAAACGGAGCGTGTGAGTAAATTCCTATTTTAGGTCTCCCGCGGATCCGGACGGCTTCCATAGGCTTCAATAGAAGCCCGCGGGAGACCCGCACGAAAATGGAGCATGGTCCAGATTTTTCATGCTCCATTTTTTTTTAAATCCCTTTTATTGACGATCCGCGGGTATTTATCTACCCCGCGGGTGGTCAATGCATCCCTATGGGACGCGGATCCGCGGGCAGGAGAAGAGCTAAAATCCGCTGCGGATTTTAATTCTTATTTTGCCCGTGGACATGAGCCCTTAGTGATGGCCCAATTGCCTTTTTACATCCTAGCTAAGTGGGCTTTAATCCTCAGGGATGTAAAAACATGCTTCCATGATCATCAAAAAGTTTAAAAATGTAAAATTAAGTTAAAGTTTCACCTCCCCTGAAAGATCGGATCCACGAGGGGAGGTTGAAATACTCGTCATCTTCTACGCATGCGCTCCCGATGAAAATGTCTTGTGCATCCCCAGAAGGACTCACACCCCCGGGAGATTTAAAATCCCTCTGCTCCCAGCCAGCATATGAGAAATATCACCAGGGACCGCTGTATGCAGTTTCCAGTCACAGGATCACTGTTAGGGTGACTACCCACTACAGTTTTTGCAGTAAATAAATAACAGCGATCATGTAAACTAAAAAATAAGTTTAAAAAAAAATGTAAAAAAAAGTTTAAGTTTCATCTCCCCTCATGGATCATATCCATGGGCCTTACTTCTTGCAGACACCTATCACCAAAATGGTGGACGCATGCGCAAAAGTTGCAGATTGCCCAGGTAATTTAAAATCTCCCTGCTCCTGGCTATCAAATGTAGCCGAGAGCCTTAAGATTTCACAGAGTGCTGCGGTTGACGGTCCCTGGTCACGTGATCAACGCTATCCAATGGATAATGGCGATCACATAAAAGTGGAAAAAAAGTTACAATTTCACCTCCCGTCACAGATCCGATCTATGAGGGGAGGTGAAATTACTTATCTAACTAAGGCCTCCCGTGATGTCCCCTGACGGGATCTTTATCTGCGGACCTTTCCCCAACTTCGGTGTATGTGCCCATTAGCAAAATGGGGGACGCAAGCGCAGAAGCTGTGGAGGGCCTGGGAAATTTAAAATCTTTTGCCCTTTGGCTACTACAGCCTGGAGCAGTGACCGAGGGTCGCGGTGACCAGTCCCCAGTCACGGGATCACCATTATCCAACGGATAATGGCAATCATGTAGCAGTGAAATAGCAGTTTTGGGCTGGGCCCTATTGTGCATACAGACATAAGAATAGGGCTACAATGGGTGTGTTTCTGAATATGTGACAAACAAGAGGATCCATTTTGGGGTGAAAGTCTTCATTCATATGTTTGCTGTACAAAAAACCAGTTTTTAAAATTGCCAAAATATGAAAATTGTAAATTTTTCCTTCTGCTTTGCTTAGACTC
The DNA here is from genome assembly GCF_035609145.1 of Eleutherodactylus coqui. Taxonomy (NCBI): domain Eukaryota; kingdom Metazoa; phylum Chordata; class Amphibia; order Anura; family Eleutherodactylidae; genus Eleutherodactylus; species Eleutherodactylus coqui. Next base: position 229,404,761 of record NC_089837.1, on the reverse strand, counting down.
ATTCAAAAACTGTGGGGTCAAAATACACACTACACCCCCAGATGATTTTTTTAAGGGGTCTAGTTTTCAAAATGGGGTCAATTGTTGGGGTTCTCTGCCATTTGGGTGGCTCAAGGGCTCTACAAGTGAGCAATGGGGCCTAAAACATCTTCAAGCAAAATTTCTGTTCTCAAAGCCACCGGTTGCTCCTTTCAGTTTGGGCCCCGTTTTGTATACAGACATAAGATTAGGGCTTTAATGGGTATGTTTCTGTACACAGGACAAATGGTAGGATCCATTGTGAAGTGACAGTCTTCATTCATATGTGTGCTGTACAAAAAAAACCTTTTTTTAAAATGACACAATTGCCAAAAAAATGAAAATCATAGTTTTTTTCCTTCTGCTTTGCTTAGATTCTTTCAAAAACTGTGGGGTGAAAATATGCAGTACACCCCTAGATGAATTTGTTAAGGAGTCCATCATTTTGGCCACTCAAGGACTCTACAAGTGTGCAATGCGGCCTAAAACACCGTCAAGCAAAATTTTTGTTCTGAAAGCCACCAGCTGCTCCTTTCGGTTTCAGCCACATTGTGCATACAGACATAAGATTAGGGCCACAATGGGTTTGTTTCTGAACACAGGACAAATGGCAATATCTATTTTGGGGTGTAAATGCTCATTTTCATGTCGACTATGCAAAAAATATGTCTTTAAAATGAAATACTGTATTTGCAAAAATATTAAATTTTATTTTTTCTCCTCTAAATTGTATTAACTCTTGAAAGAAAACTGTGGGGTAAAAATACTCATGGCCCCCTCAGTGAATACATTAAGAGGTGTAGTTTGTAAAATGGGGTCATTTGTGGGGGTATATATCATTCTGAAACCTTTGAGTCTTTGCAAACTTGGCTTGGTGCAGGAAAACAAAAAGTTCATCAAAATGTTGCTAAGTAATGTTAAATTTCCACGTCTCCTAAATGGTTAAAAAATTTATTCAAATCTGCGCCCAGAATAAAGTAAACAAATGGAAATATATATCTCAGCAAAAAGTTTGTACAGTATGTTTGCACATATTTGAGTTATTCATTTTCCCACTTTTGTCACTTTTAATAAATATACACAAATTCTATCTGTCTATTTTTACCACCTAAATGAAGTATAATATGTGGCAAAAAAATAACGTCTGAATCACTTGGATATGCAAAACCTTTACAGAGTCATTCTATGTTAAAGTGACACATGTCAGATTTCCAAAGTTTGGCTCTGTCACTAAGGGGCAAACAGGCTCCATCACTATGGGGTTAAGATTAGTTAATTATATCTGTTATGTAATGCATACACACTTCATTGTAAACTTTCTATGTCAAGATCTAAGCTTTAGAGTAAAGGTCACTGACATCACTAAAGCTTTTTATGATGTATGTACAGTAGGTGACATGATCAGCTTAGGCAAAGCTGCTAAACAGCAAACTACCTACTCTTCAAAGAGAAGAGAATAATTACACATCTGCTTATAACATTTAGAAGGTACTAACATTTTTAGATATTAATGTATAATCTCAATATATAATGTCATCTGTAGCTGTAATACTGTCTCATGGAGTGCTCTGGAATTTGTGACATTTCATAGCAGTACTCAGCTCTTATCTTCCTAAACATTAATAGGGTATCCTATACCATTTAGAATGTAAGGAAATATTGGTTACACTGTATGATGTTCTTTTGGGGAAAAAAACTGTTTTTGAAGTACAGCTTCAAGTGCCTTATCAGGATGTCAGGATGTACAGGGGCCAAAAGCCAAATATCCTCTGTACACCTCCCTTTCTTTCCCTAGCAGTTGCTATTGTGTTTCACTGATAAGGTCTGCCACTGACTGCTTGTCACAGTGTTTGTTCAGTGCTGCTTCTAACTTCTGTATGTCATCTAGCTAGGAGAAAAACTGTAAAAATCAGTGGCCATACATGGGCAGATGTCTCAGTGCTGACGAGCTGTCTGTATGCAGCCTGACGTCCAAGCCAGATGGTAATATGTTTCTTTTGTGTTCTATTAAAAAAGGGAAAGATTGGGTCACTGCACTAATACTTTTGAAATCATAGTACTTAATGTGTGGTTTTGATCAGCAGGAATACTTCTGCTGCATCTCCATCTCCTGTTGGCAAAGTCTGCTATCGGGGCAGTTGCTATACAACTGTCCAACACTTGAAGTGGGTGAGCTAACCACTGCTTAGCTTAAGCTTAGTTTAGGGAGGAACCACTGCATAAGCTTAGTTTAGGGAGGAATTTCCTGATTGGCTAGCTTCTTTTTAAGGCCAAGCTCACACGGGCGTATCGGATTCCACATGTGGGAGGCCCGTAGTGGATTCCGGCTGTATACTCATGCGCAGTGCAGGTTTTTTTTGTTTATTTGTATTTTCCACACCATCACTTAGCGATGACACGGGTACCCGCAGCCCATACAGAATGTTAATTGTGTATGGGCTGCAAGTCAGATGACCTCCATTGACATCAATGATTCCGCAGCAAAATATAGCATGCTTTTTTCTGCTTGCAGAATATGCCGTTTGTATCCGCGAGTGTGAACAAAAAGGCAAAAATGCACGCCTTTCAATTCCCACATTTTACCACAGATCACCTGTGCGGACCGCAATACAAATCTGCATGTGTGAGCCCGGCCTAAGTATTCATGGCTTCAGCAGTGTGGTGCAGTTGAAAGCATTAACCATATGTGTCTTATCCAGTATTTCCTATTGTAAGTACCTTGTTCTAGTCTTGTCTAGTTTGTTCTAGTCAATGTGTCTAATTCATTGGTTATTTCTAGGCAAGTCTGCGTTAACTAGTCAATGGTTTGCTTTATGTTTCCTTGTTAGTTTCTGTCTGCCTTGGTTCATATTTCAGCATTACTTGCTGGGTTTCTAATCTGCACCCTAGTGCCCTCTTATTCTCAAGGACAGTGTTTGAGACAGAGCTGCCACTAGGGACATCTAAGAGTTATTTAGAGACCGCGTTCTCTGACGTAGAGACACGGTGTCAGGGAAAGGCATAAGGAGAATTAGTGTAGGGACAGCATTTCTCTGGTAGTTATTTCAGTTTCATACCATCTGTCTCCACTGCCTGTTTCAGTATATATCATCGTCCTTGTTTCATCATCCAGTTATCATCACCTTCTGTGTCACCTTCAGCCCTTGTCATCTAATCACTCTTCCTTGCAAAAGCACTCCAAATCTGTCAGATTGCAAGGGCATCTCATGTGTGCAGCCCTCTTCAGGTCAACCCACAGATTTTCCATGGGATTCAGATTTGGGCTACGGCTGGGCAATTTCAAAGCTTTGATCTCCTTCTGGCAAAGCCATTTATTGATTTGGAAGTATGCTTTGGATCATTGTCATGCTGAAGGGTGAAACGCCTCTTCACCTTTTTAGCAGAAACCTGAAGGTTTTGTGCCAAAATGGACTGATATTAGGAACTGTTCATAATTCCCTCCACCTTAACTAAAGCCCCAGTTCCAGCAGCAGAAAATCAGTCCCAAAGCATAATGCTGCCTCCACCATGCTTCATTGTGAGTATGGTGTTATTCTGATGATGCGCAGTGTTGGCTTTGTACCAAATGTACCTTTTGGAACTATGGCCAAAAAGTTCCCCCTTGGTCTCATCAGACCATAACACATTCTCCCACATGCCTTTGACAGACTTGAGGTAGGTTTTAGTAAAACATAGAGGGGCTTGGGTGTTTTTCTTTGTTAGAAAAGTCTTCTGTCTTGCCTTCCCACCACACAGCCCAGACATATGAAGAATACCGGAGATGGTTGTCACATGCACTACACAAGCAGTACTTGCCAGAAATTCATGCACCTCCTTTAATGTTTCAGACAGCCTCTTGGCAGCCCTCTTGAACAACTTTTTTCCTGGTCTCTTCATCAATATTTGAGAGGCGTCCAATTCTTGGTAATGTTACTGTTGTGCACTTCTGATGACCGTCTTCATTGTGCTCCATGGTATATGCAATGCTTTGGAAATCTTTTAGTTGGTCCCCTTCTCCTGACGGATACCTTTCAACAATCAGATCCCTGTGATGTGCTGTAAGCTCTTTATGTACCATGGCTTTTTCTGAAAAATACAACTAAGTAAATGCCAGGAGATCATACTAGAACCGCTGAACTTTTTATATGGGTAAATCAGAATCAGTGTAAATAATGACAGCTGTGTACTGTTCACACTTATACTACCACATTTAGTATTGTTATTGTTATTTTTCCAACCTAAATGATTTCCGTTTTTCAATGGAATTATAATGTGTCACTTTCAAGGTGGAAATAAATCTGAAATGATTCTTTTCTGTCAGATTTTTTTAACATGGCATTTTAATAGGGGTGTGTAGACTTTCTATACTCACTATATGAATGACAGCCTGTTTACTGTGCATGTAGGCAAATGGCCTAGCCATTGCACCTCCATTCACAGAGCAATGATCGCTCCTGTGCAAAAGCACAGGGGCAATCATCACTGAGATTGCTGTTGGTAACAGCCCAACAGTTGTTACCGTTAAAAAGGAGTTAATTTGCTAAGATTTGCCATTTCTCTGAAGATAACAGGGGCGCAGAAGTTCATGTCAACCAATGGCAGCCACATGGTCTGCATGAATGTTATAGTATGTGTACTCCACTGCTACTAGCATTGTCCACTGAAGTCTGTTGAGATTCTACTATGCTGCTTACCTGGACGTTGATGTTCAAAAGTCTAACCCAAGTTGCCCTGTTATTATTTTGCACAGTTCCATGCCCACTTGCCCAGCTGCATGTTTTTTGACAGCTGGGGTATGGTTGAAAAAGCTTCCTTATGTTCCTCATCTTCACATTGGCAATAGTGAATATGTGGTAGTATGGGCAGCATGGTGTAGTGGCTCAGTGATTACCTTGCAGAGCTGAGGTATTGGGTTCAAATCTGACCAAGGGCAACATCTGCATGGAGTTTGTATATTTTCCCTGTGTTTGTGTTGTTTTCCTCTGAGTACTCAGATTTTTTTCCGCACTCCAAAAACATACTAACAGGCAAATATAAACTGTGAACCCCCCTGGAGACAGGGCCCAGTGTATGTAGTGTGCAGCACTGCAAAATATGTATGCGCAATACGTAAATGAGTAAAATAAAATGTGACATGGACACCATATGTCCATTGTGTAGATGGTTAACACATCTACTCCGAAGTGACCATATGAAATATTTTAATATGTAGTTGACTGTTCTACCATGCCAAATGTTCTGTAATTATTCTTTAAAATTAGAGATGAGCGAGCGTACTCGCTAAGGCAAACTACTCGAGGGAGTAGTGCCTTATGCGAGTACCTGCCTGCTCGTCTCTAAAGATTTGGGTGCCGACAGGGTGCGGGGAGTGGCGGGGGAGAGCGGGGAGGAACGGGGGGAGATCTCTCTCTCACTCTCTCCCCCCCGCACCCCCCTGCTCACTCCCGCAACTCACCGCTCACCTGTCAGCACCCGAATCTTTTGAAACGAGCGGGCAGGCACTCGCATAAGGCAATACTCGCTCGAGTAGTTTGCCTTAGCGAGTACGCTCGCTCATCTCTATTTAAAATATTTTTCATACATCCTAACATAAATTGTGCCTTCAAAGCCTCCTATCTCATGCACAATACAATGATGTTTTTGCAGTCTAATTCTAAAAAGTTTCCACTGTTAGATAAGCATCGTGTATGAGGTTAATAGAATGAATACTGATAATCAGACTACTGCAATATGGATACAAAATAAAATTCATGGAACATAAGATGATATGCACAACAAAAGCATCCTCCTTATCATCATTCTATCATCTTTTCCTATCATTTTAGGCGATTTGATGTATTTGTCTGGCTGTTCAAAGACATAAGCAAAGGCAGGTTTCACAAAACATTACTTGAGTAATAGATCAACGTGCTGCAAAGATAGCCTCTTTTAAATGAGATGTACAGGGGCCCATCCATAAAGTAATGCCTTCTGTCAACAATGTTTTAAACTGTTTGTGCAAATTTTCTCAGCACACCAAGTGACTAATATATTATTAGACATGTATCAACAATCATATAATTTGGAAATTAACTGTATGCAGACACAGTACGGTCTTCGGATTATGTTCCATCAGATCAGAGAGCAGTGCATGTTCGTTTTTATCTAAATATTTTGAGGCTCTTGCAACACATGCTCATAAGCACAGTGGTATTTGGTGCAAAAAATTGAGGACATGGATGTTCAAAACTCCAACCCAGGTTGCCCAGTCATTATTTTTCACAGTTGCATGCCAAGCTGCAATTTTTTTTAACAGCTGTCACATACTGGGTCAGTTGTGTGGCTTTTCGCTGCTCACATTTTTTGGTGCCCCCCATCGGCATCTCTGCAGAGGTTGTGCCATGTCTCTAGAACTTATGCACATGCCACTGTGATCTTGACCAGGACAAGAATGTTTTGACAATATAGTCCATTGCAATGGGTACATTTGTGCCATAGTTGTTCCTAATGAACTCATTAACTGCCACTGACTGTCTGTCCGCTGTCTCTAACACCATGTCCTCTCTCTACCTAAAACTGAACCTCTCAAAAACTGACCTACTGGTGTTTCCACCCTCTACTAACCGACTTCATCCTGACATCTTCATCACAGTATGTGGCACCACCATAACTCCTAGACAGCATGCCCACTATCTTGGGGTTATATTCAACTCCAATTTCTCCTTTATCCCCTACATCCGATCGCTTGCCCAAACATGTCACCTGCACCTCAAGAACATCGCAAGACTCCGTCCTTTTCTTACTGTGGACATGCTAAAGACACTCACTGCTGCCCTCATCCACTCTCGGTTCAATTATTGCAACTCGTTGCTGATCACATTGCACTGGCTGCTTATCAAATACAGAATTCAATTCAAGCTCACTACCTTTATCCACAAAGCTCTCCATAGCACCATGCCACCCTACATTGCCTCCCTCATCTCAATCCATCACCCAGTCTGCGCCCTCTGCTCCGCTAAAGAAATTAGATTGAGTACCTCTTTAACTCGAACCTCTCATTTCCGCCTCCCAGACTTCATCAGAGCAGCACCAGTCCTCTGTAATGCACTACCCAAAGCTATCTGGGCAATCCCTGACACACAAAACTTCAGGCGTGCTCTAAAAACGCACCTCTTCAGGGAGGCATACCATATCTCCTATATCAAACCCCTCTCTAGTCTGCCTGATAACATGCTTCCTGTCCTACTGACTGCAAGACGACGGGGCCGGCTGCGGCAGCAGGGGATGGAAGCAGAGATTGAAAGCCGTTGGGGAGATGTGTGAGCTGTCAGGGGGATGGCCGGTATATGCGTGACTGGGGAGGTGTGTACGGCAACCAATCTGCAGCTGTGGGCATGACCTGGGTGTTCCTGTAATTCAGCCCGGCCAACACATGTCGCCATCCATACTTAAGGCGGAGACATACTGCACTATCATCCTACAAGTGCCAGCACTATAGTGATACTTGTAGTTCCTCTGCAGCGTTATTATCCTTATTAGTGCATTATAAAGCAGAGTGCACATTATTGTTTGGTGTTGCATGCCTTATTAATTCTGTTGGACTTGGCATACAGCCCTTCAGATATGAAGCAGGATTTCTTGGAGTGTCCTGGGCTGCAGAAGGATACACAGTACTTAGTTTCAGAATCTCAAGGGATGCATGAGCGATGGAGGGAGACATAGGCAGAGCCAACACTCTAAGACAGAGGTGTCAAACTCATTTTCACCGAGGGCCACATCAGGCTTATGGTGACCTTCAAAGGGCTGCACCGTGCGATATCGCTGCGTCTTCTCGCTGCAATACCGCGATTTTGTAGCACTACACAGTTGCATTGTGATGCTACAAAGTCGTGCAACTTTGTAGCATCACATGCGAGGATTATTTTTTTTAGGGGGGGGGCTTGAAACAAAAGCCCTACCCCGAAAATAAGCTGTAACTAAAGGGAAAAAAAACAGTATATATCACCTCTCCCGCGCTGTCCGGGGCGTCGTCACAGCTTCTCCCCGGGTCCTGGCACTGATCTTCTTCTTCATCTTCTGGCCGGTGCAATCACTGCCATTCATTGAGCACTTGCTGTGATTGGCTAAGTGTCAGCCAATCATAGCCAGCACTTCCAGGAAGCTGGGATTTTTCAATCCCTGTCAAGAAGAGAAGAAGAAGATCAGTGCCAGGATCTAGGGAGAAGCTGCGGCTGAGCTTACAGCGCGGGAGAGGTGATGCATGTGTATTTTTTTTACCTGCAGTTAGGGCTTTTAGCTTATAGCTTTGACAGTAGCATTTGCTACTGTCAAAGTTGCATCGCATCGCATGCAAACCGCATTTTTGTGTAATGCGATGCAACAGAGAGGAAGGCTCCATAAGGAAACATGGGCTACGAAACCTTGCGTGTCGCGGGCATATCGCCGGACCCGTGAGGTTTTTCGTGTCATTTTGTAGCGTGCTACAATACAACGCTACAAAATCGTGCGACTTTGTTGCCTGTGTGAAGGAGGCCTTACTAGGCTAAGCAGCGAGGAAGCAAAATATGAAATGCAGAAGACAGGGGATACCTGCTCTTCAGCAGTCAATGATATACAGGGGCAGAAGAAGAGCTTGGAATAGATGTCCGCAATGCATGACTGGAGCTGTAGTCTGCTATCCACATGGGCTGCTGCTTCCTGCGCTAAGTAGGAGCACATAAGGAGTCAACGTGTAAGAAAAAAGGTATATGACAGTGTGCTAAATTCACAGGGACTGACTACTGGGACCCCCACTGATTGCTAAAACAAAGGGGCCCCAGTAGTCGGGTACTTCTTCACACATCTATACTTCTATACTATCAATAGGCCATAAGTGTAAATAGTGTGAAACTTTTCTAATGTTTAATATTTTAATCCATATTTAGGGATCCTAAAAACAGGTTATAAGATGGCATACATGTGTCATATCCTCAGTTTAGACTATGACTATATGTTTAACTTAGATTACAAAAACTAAAAGCATGAAAATGAAAAGCTCAGGAGAGACACAGAGATTGGTTTTCACTGTTCAATTAGGTCATGGCAATAATGAGTTCTTATCGCTGTCAGAGTTATATAGAGACAGAGGAAGCAGCTGTATCAGTGGAATCCAGGTGCTTTGTGTTTTCTTGTAACACAATACTTAGGAAACTTATATCCTCACAGGTCTTTATTTCAACACCCACCCAAACCATTTATGACTTTTTCAAAGTATGCTATGAACCATTGAAGAAGTGTCAAAAGGGGATTAATAAGAAGCAAACCGAACTGATTATAGCTTATTCTTGTCTCTGGATGCTACATCAGCAATTACTATTAGGTTGGCTTCACGCAGCGGGGAAAATCATGCAAGATTGTGTGTTGCGAAATGCACAAATATCAACCCGATTCTTTTGAAAGAGTCATACATATGAGCGTTGCTTTCCTGCATGGCTATAAGGGAAACAAATCACAGCATGTTCTATCTGGCTGCGTGATCTCGCATCGCACCCCGATTGTCCTCAATGGGTGAACTCACAACTGTGACAGCCACGCTGGAGGATCCTTGCATTCCCGAAGTGATGCGAGGCTGTTTCCACATGAAAACGCCTCGCATGCATAGGGCTTTCACACGGTGAGGAACGCGATATGGGGGCGGAATTCACGGCTTCACATTGCGCTCTCGTCCATGTGAAGTTAGCCTTAGACCCAATGTCCACGGGAGATCCGCAGCTCTAGCTGCCCATAGGGATGCATTAGCATCTGTAGGGTAACTTAATGCATGCGGATGTGATTTCTTTTACCGGCGTGCAGGTCGCACGCATGGGAACAAATCGCATCATGCTCCATTTTCCTGTGGATCCCACATGGACCGCTTCCATTAAAGTAAATGGAAGCCGTCCCTGCCGCGGCACACCCGCAGCTGTCACTGTGGAGGTGCTGCAGATTTGCAGGAAAGCAAGGGATTTAAAACCAAATCTGCTGTGCTGAAGAAAGAAGATCTGGCCGCGACGGGGAAGACGCGCGCTGAACCCAGAGAGTTAAGAAACCGTCTTTTCCTTTCCATGTCCGCAGGCATGCACGGATACTGCTGCGGGATTCAGCAGTCAAATCCGTGCTTGCTAGTGCATATGAGACCTTAGAGAGATTTTTAAGCTTTTAGGATTCATAGATTATAGTTTAATGATTGTAAATAACTTCTGACAAAGGCAACAAGGTGCAACATTATATTCTATGCATTATTAGATAGATATTTATACCAAGTTCTAAGTCCGGTTCAATGATGTCGTAATCGCTTGAAAATTGATAATAAGTAGTAATATGTTGCAGCTGTTCAATGAATTTGTATGATAAGCACTTGGCATGGTAGTTCAGTAAAGCTACAGTCGTGATTTAATCAAATTCTTTGTGGTAAACTAATTCTTTGTATTAAACTGCCAACTTTCTTACATGTGTAGGACTATTGAGAATTAAAACTGATATTAAAAGCTTTCGTAAATCTATTTGCCTTAGAACACAGTGAAGAGGCAGAATTGCTAGAGCCTGACATTCAACAAATACTGTTGAAAAAGGTCAGCTCGTGTCAGTTGTTTTATATCACAAAGACCTTGAGTTTAGAAATGTCATTATGTCGCAATGGGTGCCCAATAGCAGAAATATGTCATGTAATCCACTGTTACCTGCACAATCCAGACTTCTGCAACAGGCTGACACTCTTCTGAAGTAATGCAGTGCAGTAACACTAGCTCAATATTTATAGGCTTTAGTGCCAACAAGAGGCACTAAATTAGCCTTACAAGCATCTCTCTGTTTCTTTGCCAGTGATCAACTAGTTAACAGCAATAAAAGAGCAGCTACCCAAATATTCAAAATGTGACTCCTAGTGATCATGTGACCTGTCTTTTATTTTTGTCTTCAACCTTTTTTCAAGGTGGTCCATAATTTCAGTGATTGTGTCCATTCATCTTGTTGTCTATCATCCTCTGTTTTTAGCTTCAACTCTTTAAAGATTAGTTTTGTTTTCCTACCATGTTTCCCTGTAAATAAGCCCCTGCCTTATATTAATTTTTGTCCCAAAAGAGGCACAGGGTCTTATTTTCGGGGGATGCCTTATACTAGCAGGTATCATTCAGGTGCATTCCGCTGGGCTGCAGCGCTCTGGCAGGCTTCCGTGTAGTCCTCAATGCCAACGGAGTATCTCTTGCTGGTGTTGGGCGTTGAATACTCTGCCTCCAGCAGGCGATTGCTCTGATTGGCTGAGGCAGTGCTCCTGAACCAACCAATGCTGTTGTTCGACGAACCAATCACAGCTACTCAATGATGTCATTCAATGAATGGTTGTGATTGGTTCATCGAGCGCTGGCTATGATTGGCTGAGGCGGTGCTCCTGAATCATTCAGAGCAATCACTTGCTGGAGGCGAGGTATTCAAAACCCATTACCAGCAAGAGATGCTCCGTTGGCATTGAGGACTACACAGAAGCTTGCAGGAGCCCAGCAGCCCAGCAGGAGGGACCCGAACGATGCCTGCTAGGTGAGTATAAGACACCCCCAGACACGGCCATGTGAATAGGCCCATAGGGCCTACTTACACGGCTGTAGGTGTTTTATGTGCGCCTGCCGCCACCGTAAAAATGCCTGCACGGCAAAGGGCCCGACCCATATACGCCGAAGCCGCAATGCCTTGGGGCCTGGGGACACATTCCCCCTTCTCTCCCCCTCACCGGCTCACCTACTCTCTCCTCCCCTCTGGTTGTTTGCAATGGGAGGGGGCGGGGTCAGAGCTAAGCTCCCATCCCTTGTCTGCAGCCAGCAATGGATGGGGCAGGACAGGGTGGGGCTTAGCTCCATCCCACCCTCTCCCATTGCAAACAGGGGTGGAGAGGATAAGAGACGGGAGAGGGAGTTTAGCAGTCATGCTGCTAAACTCCCTCCCACCTCCCTTCTCCGGCAGCTAGCATAGGCTCCCATAGGAATCTATGCAGCTTTTGTGCCGCGGAAATATGCCCCTGTGCACTGATACATTGTAAATCAATGCATCAAAGGGGCAGCGTATATCGGTCGATCGTGAAAACCCGGCCGATATACATCCGTGTGAATAAGCCCTTACACTGTTTGTCTTTTTTATACAACAGCGTTTAACATCACATTAAATAACCATATAATGCTTCATACTGACTCTTTCAAAACTAATGCAATATTCTACAATATGACAGCAGAATTGGGAAATAATCAGCAATAAGCGGTGAACAACTATATTTTATTTTGTTTACATGTATATTCATGCGATAAGTATTTTCAAGTGACCTTTACAAAAAAATATGAATGATATACTAAAATCATAATAAAATTAACACATTACAAAAAAATACATGTCAAAAACCAAATGGCCTGGGTTACTTGATTTATAGTAAGTCACTGTTTATGACTAAAGGAGCATATTGCAATATTTATGTTTCTACTCAGATGTATTAATAGCACTTTTGAAATACTTACCATACCAGCTCACAGAATAGTTTGTTTGGTGTAAAATAGAGAAAGTAGAAAATAGTGATGTTTGGGCAACAAAAGGTAAAGTTTACTATCTTTGCCTTTAACCCCTTAGTGATGAAGCCTGTTTGTGCCTAAGGACTCTCTGAGAGTTTTGCGGCAGCACACTACACGGATATCTCACGTGCGGGAGCAGGCAGCAGTACGCAATGCATTGCATACTCTCTACATACTGACAATCCCCATGCCAAGATAGTGCATGTTACGATCTTTTTTGTGCACGCATATCAGGAACATTTAAAAGTAATGTAAAGTTGGTTACTGTGTGTTGCATGTGCAAAACTTGCACGCAACATACACGGTAAACAAATGGTCATGTGAGAGAGCCCTAAGGCTGCCTGTCCACGGGCATTGTGAAATCCCGCGGCAGATCTCTCTGCTATAGGAGCCACCGCCGGGGAGCAGGAGCCAGCAGACGGATCTCCGCGGTGAGCCTATCTGACAGATAAGGTCACTGTGGAGAATCGCAACAATTCGCAGCATACTGCGGATTGCCGGCCGCGAGCAGAGAATGTCTATGATTCTCCACTTGTTGACAGGGGGGCTGCGCTTTCTATAGCAACGTTCACTGCATTCCCCGCGGCCAGGTTATCGCTGCGGGGAATGTAGTGAACATTCGCCCGTGGACAGTAGCCTTTAATCAGCAACTAATTTTTCTGTTATTTTCATTGTTGCATTACAAGAGCCATAACTTTTTAATTTTTCCATTGACGTAGCCATATGAGGGCTTGTGTTTTGCAAGACAAGTTGTATTCTTTATTGGAATCTTTTTTCAGTACATATAATGTATTGTATAACTTTTATTTAAAAACTTTTAGGGGGATTGGGGAAAGAGAAAAAGTTCTGCCATTTGTTTTTTTAATTTTATTTTTATGGTATTCAGTATGCAAAAAATAATAACATTGTTCTCTAGCTCAGCACGATTCCAGTAATATCAATTTTATAGAGTTTTTTTATGTTTTGCTATTTTTGTACAGAAAAAAAAAATTTTTTTCTTTAAAAGATTTGCTTTTGTGTTGCCACATACCAAGAACCATATCATTTTTATTTTTCCATCAATGAAAATTTATCAGGGCTTTTATTTTGAGGGATGATCTCAATCTTTATTTACCCAATTTTTGACAACAGGTAACATGTTGTTTGCTTTTTATTCCATTTTTTCTAGCTGCAAGATTAACAAAATCTATAATTCTGGCATGTTTTTTATTTTTATTTTTAACAGCATTCACCGTGCAGTATAAATGATTTGTTAAATTAATTCTGCAGGCCAGTATGATTAGACCAATACCAAATTCATATAGCTTTCTTTCTTTTTTTTGCAACTTTTTCACACTTTAAGGGCTTACACCCACTGGCATTTTTTTCTCCACTGCGCTGCGAGAGTAAAGGAAAAGTCTCGCAGCGCAGTGTGAGAAAAAAAACGGCATCCCGTTGGGATATCGCCAGTCTTTTCAATGGGGCCAGCGGCAGCAGCACTAGCCCCATTGAAAAGAAATGGAGAATGCTGTGGACTTCTGCCACAGCTGTCACAACTGTGGCAGAAGTCCGCGGCATGCTATTCCATTGCTTTCAATGGGATCGGCACTGCTGCCGATCCCTTTGAAAGCATTGCTTTCTGGCAAGCCCCACAGTATGATTATCGGGGAAGGGCTTGAAATATAAGCCCTTTCCCAATAATCATCAATAAGTGGTAAAAAATTTTTTTTTTAAATTACTCACCTCTCCGCCGCTCAGACGTGTCCTCCGGCTGGCTCCCCTGTACTGCTGTTAAGCTCTCTCAGCAGGCGGGGATTTGAAAATCCCCGCCTCCTGAAAGGGCTGTTCTGATTGGCTGAGGGCTCAGCCAATAGCAGCTAGTGCTTAGCTATTGGCTGAGCGCTCAGCCAATGACAGATAGCCCTTAGCTATTCATTCATGAATTGCACTATCTTAGCTATCCCCGGCAGCTGTCAGTGGCTTTGCAGGGAAGGGCTTCATAAGCCCTTCCCTAAAAAGCCAATTAAAAGTAGTGTAAAAGAAAAAAAAATTACTTACCTGTCGGCCGCTGCTGTGTCCCCCGCGGGGATAAAGAATACATCTGCATGCAGCAGATATTTCCTTCATCCCCGCTAGTTAAAAGAATTCCCTGCTGCTACATCTGCCACATCTGTGGCAGGTGCAGCGGAGGAATTCTTTAATTCTCTACCACAGCTGTCACACATGTCAGCTGAGGTAAAGGATTCTGCTGCCGGCAATTGATTTCAGAGAAGGGCTTTAAATATAAGCCCTTCCCTGAAAATCAAGTAAAAGTGGTTTAAAAAAAAAAGATACTCACCTCCCTTCAGCTGCCAGGGCACAGCAGCGTCTTCTCCTGCTGTCCCCTGCACTGTGGTGCTGATCTATCAGCAGGCGGGGATTTAAAATCCCCGCCTGCTGAAACAGCTGAATCAGCACCTCAGCCAATCACAGGTAGCTCTCACCTGTCATTCATTCGGGGAGAGCTGCCTGTGATTGGCTGAGCGCCTCAAAACCAATACGATTTGTTTTTTTTTACTTTTTTTTTTGTACATTATTTTAATTTTTTTTACACAGTTTGTGTGCCTCTGGGGGACTTACACCATAGCACTGATGATCGCTATGATACTTCTGTCCTGCAACGCCTTATTGCTTGTTATAGCGATCATAGGCAGTGGTAATACAGGACGCCTGTAGGTGGCATCCTGTTACCATGGCAACCAGCGGGGCTCTCTGGGATTACATCGCGAGAGCCCGATAATGTCAGAGGGAGCATGCTCCCTCTGTGAATCCTTCCCATGAGATTGCGGCAGGGAAGGGGTTAACAGCAGGAGTCGCATCTCTGGGGAGGGAAGGGGGAATGTCTCCCCAGGCCCCACGGCATTGTGGCCTCGGTGTATATGCACTGGGTCCTTTGCCGTTCAGGCATTTTTTTAGCGCCGGTAGGTGCACGTAACATGCCTACAGTCGTGTAAATGAGCCCTTACTGTGATAGAAGTCATAATGCTCTCTTATATACCATCCTGCCTTTATTTTATCCTGAGTTTCTTTTCACTTTTTTTTTCTGCCTCTTGTTTAGATAAGTATCCAGGTGCTCTGGCTCAAGTACAGAGCAATCAGAGGAATGCAAGGTCTCTACCAAGTCCCCCACAGAGAGGAGCCACAAATAACTGTGTGTCTTTCTCCTACAGTAGGGTAAACTGCAGCTGAACCCCCACTGGACTTCATGTAAGAAAATCTGAATGATTAAGCTGTTTAGTAAAATGGATGAATTAATTCCTTCTAATAATATGTATGCCTCTATCTATCCATCTATCTATAATGTGTACATATATATATCTCATAGACAAATGTATTCCCATATATATAAAACACACATGAATTTATATCTTTAATGGAAGCCTTAACTGACTAATGATTGCCAAACACTGTCAAATATAAGTCTTTGAAATGCTTATATATATAATATTTACTAATTTTATAAACCCAATTAACGACCCTGGTAGTATCATGTTTCCCTGAAAATAAGACCCTGTCTTATATTAATTTTTGCCCCCAAAAAGGCACAGGGCCTTATTTTTGGAGGTTGTTATATACTAACCTAGCAGGTGCCATTTGGGCTCCTCCCGCTGGGCTGTGGCGCTCTGGCAGGCTTCTGTGTACACCTCAATGCCGGCGGAGCATCTCTTGCTGGTGACAGGGCTGGAATACCCCGTCTCCAGCAGGCGATTGCTCTGAATGGTTCTGGAGCACCGCCTCAGCTAATCAAAGCCAACGCTCAATAGGCCAATCACAGCCATACAGAGTGCCGCAACCCAGCGGAAAGGAACCCAGATGGCACCTGCTAGGTGAATATTGCTTTTATTTCATGTAGTGTAGCTAGGGCTTATTTTTGGGGTAGGGCTTATATTTCAAGCCCTCCCTGAAAATCAGAGTAGTGCTTATTATCAAAGTAGGTCTTATTTTTGCGGAAACTCGGTAGTTAACTCAAGACTAACCAGCAAATATGCAGGCAGGGTGTGACCCGAGAGAAAATTTTGCCTAGAGATTGATGTCACTGCTCATGCTCAGTTTTAATAACCAGTGATAATAAATGCATTATAATAAGCTGTCTTTGTCTAAAACACTTATAAATACTTCTGCTTGTTAACAAATAAACTAGAAAATTGGCATGATTCCACAAAATGCTGTGTGATCAGTCAATCATTCTGTAAGCGGCTTATATTTTAACTCTTAATTTGGAACACAAGAATATGCCTGTACCACTCCATTGTGCAAAAATTATTTTGCAGCACTTTTGTCACCATACCTGCCCAAAACATTTTACAGTACTCTAAATGTAGGGAACTCCCTCCTGATTTGGCACTCTCCTCAAGGAGAAACTTAAAGTCTCTAGACCCAGATGAGGTAAATGATAAATAGCTACAAAACAATATTCAAGTTGTTATTTTAAATCATTTGACTATTGGCAAAGCAGAAGCTCATACATCAGATTTGCCCTTTCATTATATTCAAATAATTTCACTCTTAGGGCTCAGCCAGACAAGCGTTTTTTCCCGCATGAATAGGTGCGTGAAAAAAAAAACACAGGATGCATGTATAAAAAAAAACATGTGACTGAAGCTTCAGACAAGTTTTTAATTTGCACTTGTGCGATTTACACAATAGTAAAATTTGCACATATATAGTGCGGCCCCATTGAAAGCAATGGAAGCAGATTGCTATCCCCTGCTGCGGCTGTGACAGCTGCATCAGGGGATTTCTTGGATACGAAACCCTTGGATGCTGTCACATCCAGGGGCTTCACCTTGCTGTCAATGGGGCCGACAGCAGCAGCGCCAGCCTAATGAAAGAAATGGGAGAAGATCACGCACCTTTGCCACTGCTGTGACAGCTGTGACAGGGGATTCCTTCATTCCTACATGGAGTCCTCTCATCACTGAACACTATGACAGCTCTGTATGAATGGCTGTGAATAGTCACAGCAGTCAACCAATCAGAGGCAGCACTTCCAGAAGGCAGGGATTTTTCAATCCCTGGGCAGAAGAAAATAAAAAAGAAGAGTGCTGTGGACCAAGGGAGAAAACGCACCGCATCTGGACAGCGCTTCAAGATAATGTTTTATTTATTTTTTTCCCCTGCCTAGGGCTTATTTAAGGGCTTTGACAGAAGGATTTCCTACTGTCAAAGTTGCATCGTTTCGCACAAAAACTGTGTTTGTTTAGTGCTTGCAAAAAACGGACATGTGACCACTTTCATTGGAAAGCATTGGTTCTAATAGATCCGTTTTTTAAACGCACCTACACATGCGTGAAAAAAACGCTCGTCTGACTAAGCCCTTAATCCTGTAAATCTATATTTTTGCATTCAGACAGACATAGTACTGCACCACTGCACCCAGCCTCCCGAAACACATGTTGTTCTACCTGTCAATGACTTCCTTGCTCATTCATTTTAATTCTGTATATGTAGCTCTGTGTCCCACACATCTTCTACCACTCTCTATTTTCTGTCTGGTTATAGATCCTTGAGTGAGTGCTCAGCAATGCATCTTTGCTTATTTTATCTAATGTTACTATTGCTAATGATTCTAGGTTATACTGTGGAACTACCCTACAGAAAATAGTCAATACTTTTAAAAACAGAATTTCAGATCAAAGACAGAAAGCTATGAAATATTTTCTAGATCCACAGCATCAACATAAATTATTTTCCGTTTGCAATGTATAAATCAGCTAACTAGAATATTCCCATACCTTGCAATTTATTCTTTTCAAATTATTCATTTACATCCATGCATGAATAGCTGCACAGCATGATCAAGCTAGTCATATGGATTATAGGTACCTGATTTAACTGCCATTACTCTCCAGTGTATAAATTATCGCTAAGGAGATTTGTCTCATAAAGATACCTGAGACATTATCACTTCCTGCATTTCAATAGTCAGATAACATCTACACTGCAGTTAAATGATAGATATCTAAAGACCTAACTCCAGAAATTGCAGATGGTTCTGAAATGTTAAATAATTATGTCAGGCCAGAGGCATAATTTGAAGCTTCTGGGCCCCAATGCAAAACCTGTAACAGGGCCCCCAACTATAATGCTTTATTCATAGTGCTGGGCTCTCTATATGGAGAAGAGTGGCCTTATGGGCCCCCTAAGGGTCCTGGTCCCGGGTGCAACCGCATCGCCTGCAACCCCTATAGTTACGCCCCTGTGTCAGGCTATTGATATAGCATGGAAGACACAGACGGAAATGTTAAGGAATATGCCCTCCTGCAGAATATTCAGCACCAAAATCCACGGATTTTGATGCGGAAAATAGCACAATCCTGCAGCAATTCTGCATCAAAATCCGCAGTTAGCTGTTCAGATTTTGGTGTGGAATTCAAGGACCACAGATTCCATTATGGTGTTCAATTTCAACCCCAAAAGCAGGAGGGCCAGGTCTATGTTTCTATGACCCTCGGGCCAATTCTCCACCTCCATGTTTGCTAACAGTTAATTTATGAAAGAAGGCCCTGCATATATTCTCTTTACCCAGTAGCAAAAGGAATGGTGCAGTCAGAGCTTATACCCCCTCTATCCATGGGCACCATAGCAGTCATATGGTCTGTCTCTATGTTGCATACGCCCTTGTATTTGCAATATAGGATTTTGCAATAATGCTCTGTTCTGCTGGTGACTGTCATCCCATGAACACACAGGACCTGACAGAGCAAGTGAGTGCAAGAATGGCTCGCCTAAAATTCAAGCAACAATGAGCCCATGTAAACAGCAATGAATGGAGGCAGGCGGCTGGAAACAATCTCTGCCATGCTCTGCCTCCATTCAATGAGCAATTATTGCTCTTGGTGGAAAGCACATAAGTGATCATTAGCATGGTTGTCCTGCGCTTAAGTACAGATTTTTGTCCCGTATAAAAGTACTAAGGCTTCTGGACATGATGAGCGCCAAATAATGAGATTGGCCTTCATCAACTGGGCCTTTACATAGGGCAATGCAGACTTCTTGGGGATACACAATTGTTTGTTTCTGAGTTTCATCATTGTTGGCAGTGCATACTCCATTCACTCCATTCACATGGGGAGAGGTGCTGCTATTAATGATAATTTTTTTTACAGTATTAGGCTTCTTTCCCACAAGCGTATATCGGCCGGTGCTTTCACGGCCGACCACTATACACTACCATCTGGGACGTAGAAGCTCGTGAACAGTCGGACAACTCTACCATTTGTGTGCCCTTTTACACTGCATGGGCCCGGCGCATATACGCCAAGGTCACCATGCCGTTGCCCCTTTCCCCTCCCTCCCTCTCGCAGGCTCACCTCTGCTCTCCTCCCCGCTCATTCTTTGCAATGGGAGAGGGCAGTATGGGGCGGAGCTAAGTGCTGCCCCGTCCCACCTCCTCCTATTGCTGGCTGCAAACAAGGGGCGGAGCCTAGCTCCACCCCTGTCTCACTCCCTCCCATTGCAAAGAGCCAGCGGGGAGGAGAGCAGAGGTGAGCCTGCAAGCGGGGAGGAGAGCAGAGGGAGGGAGTTTATCAGCCACACTGCTAAACTCTCTCCCACCTCCGGCTGCTGTCATGGGCTCCCATAGGAGCGCATGCAGCAGCCGACGTATTCCGACCCAAAAGATAGTTCCAGGACTATCTTTTGAGCCCGACGTAAAAACGCCCACTGCTATATTGGCCTGACCGGGCACTTATATGTCTCAGGAATACTGCCATGTGATCTGATGCATTGGAATCCAATGCATCATATCACAGCGTATATTGGCCATGAAAACAGACGGCTGATATACGCTCATGGGAATAAAGCCTAAATGAGGTGATTGGTCGATGAATGAGCATTTTCTCATTTGTTGGCTAATCTTAGGCACATTTCCATGGCCTAAGGATGAGGCTAATGTTTGTGCCTGATAATTAAACCGTGTAAACGGCCTTTTCTATACAGCTAGATCCACTTCTGGCTTTGCTCAAAAGACTGCATGAAAAACTTAAACAAAATTATGTGTGAAACCACTCTTAGGGCTCCTTCGCACAAGCGCATAAATGGCGCATTTTTATGGGCGACTGATGTACGCCACCATCTGTGGCATTGGTTTCCAATGCATCAATTCACACAGTCGAATATCCGGAGCATAAAACCAGTGAACTGTAAAAAATGGAACCAAAACACGTGCCGACACATATACGTTTGAGCAAAAAGATGGTTCTGGCCTATGTTTTGGCCAATATACGCCGGCGGGTCCCATAGACTCCTATGAGCGCGTGGGAAAAAAGGGAGGGGGGGGGGGCTGCGAAAAGCTTACAGTTGCCTCTATGTAGGCATTAGAAGTAATTCAGAGGAATAAAGCCGAGCGAGGGTTTTCTAGTGTGCGAAGTATTTTTTTGCTAAAAACCACTCTCAACAGCCACGTGAATGGGTGAGAAAACGCTAATTAACCTAGTGGAAGAATGTCCTTTCCCACGATTTTAAAAAGGGAACAGATATGTTGTGATTAATTTGCACTTAAAACAATACCAGAACAGGATGAGCAGAGAAGTAAATACTTATTTAGTCCAGTGATAAGGATGTGAAAGTTTCATGGTCTCTAACTTGGTGTTAGGGGGTCACCAGGCCTGTGTATTATCTCTGCTATAGGTTTCTCGTATGGTGTTGTGTTGTAATTCAATCTTTCTTTCTTTAATTGTGTAGCGATGAGATCTCATCTTTGCTTTAAGTTTCTGTCCTGTTTTCCAACATAAAGACCCCCAACAGGACATTTACTGCACAGTTACAGAATATTGGACATGGAACCTGTGAATGCCCCAGGAATCTTATAATCCTGCTGTGTGTTGGGGATTTGTATCTTGACCGTGGTCAATACATTTGAGCAGAACCTATGGTTGACTGTTTGTTCAGTAGATCCATGGTGTCCTGCAAGTAGCTGGTTGTGTTTCTCACCAGTGGTTTCAGGACACCTTCCACCCATCCTGAGATTCCTCCAGTGAGGGTTCCCACACCTGATATAATTGGCCTCCCTGGACTGCCAGCTTTGTGCATTTTGGGAAGCATGTAGAATATTACAACCCTGGGGTTCTCAGGTATCAAGTCCAAATGTTTTGTGGAGCCCACAGTCAGACATCTGGTGACCCTTCACAATTCCCTCATATACTTTTGAGTTGGGTCTTTATTCAATTTGGTGTAGTATGTTGTGTCCGTCAGCTGTCTGTCTGCTTCTTTTGTGTAGTCCGATGTATTATGAGAACTATAGCACCACCTTTATCTGCAGGCTTAATGGTGATTTCCTTGTTGTTTTTAAGGGTATAGATGGCCCTTCTTTACTTCACATTGTCAAATGCTTCACTTTCCGCTTATCCAGCATAGTAGATTGTACCATATGTCTAAAGGAGTCTATATATTTGTCCAAAGCGGGATTGCGACCAGGTGCGACCCCCCCCTGCAGATGAGGAGGACGTATATCGGCTCAGCGTGAAAACCGAGCCGATATACGTTCGTGGGAATGCAACCTTAGACCAAACAATTATGGTTCCCTTTTGCTTGTTTGAACGATTTTTTTTAATGGAATCATTCCGGCAAAACGTACCTTAAAAGTTACTCTGAGGTAGGGGACTGTAAAACTAAGGAAAGTGTAGAGCTATTGTTTGTTATTACATGAACCAGTAAAGAGGACGGGGATCCTATGTTGCTGACCTAGTTATAGGCATAGATTTCTTTCACAAAAAGTGAAGTAAAAATGAAGGGCTCCATAGCCATGGCTATCAAAATTCAGTAATAAGAGGTGAAAATCCAGCTCAGTCTTTCTAAGTTTTAGATACATTATATCCTTGCCATTCTATTTTCAGTGTAATATCCATAGCACTTCTTGGGTTAATTACAGCTCTGCATTCCACATTTTTCACTTTTAGAACATTTTCATGAACATGCTAATCACCATAATCTCAGGACTATTTTTATTACTGTAAAATACATTTTTGCCCTATTCAGAATTCATCAATATGGAAAAACACATAGAACATGAATTGCTTTTTCATGAGGCATATAACATTTCCTGCATGTAAAAATTTGAGACAGACAAGTTGCTGTCAAACTCTGTGCCTGCAGATAGCAAGGATCTGGATATATGGAGAGATTGAAAGTTATCTAGTATCTTTAATGAAAGGCTTTCTTTAAAGAGAACCTGTCACCAGAATTTACCCTACTGAACACTTTGCAGCACTTTCAGTCATTAGTGCAGCTTTCTTGTTTCTTTTACTGACCACAAGCCGGGCATAGGCATAGAAAAGAGTTCTTTAACCTCTTAGTGACATGGCATATTTTGGTCCTAAGGACGAGATGATTTTTGAGGGATTTTCAAAATTCATATGTCACGGATGGGAGAGGGGGCATACCGACCGATCCCACCTCTATCATCGATTTGACACAGATCAACTGTTCTGAGTGCTGTCGCTACTATGACTTCTTGTCATGCAGAGCCTCGATCGATCACTCTATCAGGATTGCAAGCCTGGAGTCATTAGAATACATGTGGATTTGTATCCAGCTTTCCCAGGCGTCTGCATACATGCAGACTGAAAGCTCAGATCACTCCCTACTATGTTCTAACGGCCCAGCGCCCTGCAATCCTAACACACGCACACTCTACCACCACCAGCTGTTCAGGGAAGCTAGGACCCAGACTATGAATTATGAACACAATCTTCTGAGTTATGGCTTGTTTTAAAACGGACAAGCCTGACTAAAAAATTGCGGATCTTTTCTAAAAAAAAACTAATATATATATATATATATATATATATATATATATATATACTGTCAGGTACTAAGGGGACTGGAGGAAGGTCATGTCTCGCTCTTTGAGACGTAAAAACCCAGGAGCGTAATGTGGTCTCCAGCAAGCAGTTGCTGGAGATGTGTTGTTTAAAATATCCGGGCCTGGTTTCTTGGAATGGATGGCAGGTTGGTAGTGGGGCTGTCCATTCCACCTCCTCCACTCCAGGGTGTGGGCGAGCTCAGTCAGCCCAGGTGCTGAGGCTGAGTCAGATCAAGTGTGCACATAAGTAGTAGGTGCACAGACACAGAGATGGAGAGTGTCTGGCTGAGAAGGCCAGGTAACCAGCTCATGGAGCTGCTGGGCTGTTAACCCAAAGTGTGTGGCCGATAAGGCCAGAGGTGGACAGGGAGACGCCCCTCACCTCAACACCTACCGGAGGTGTGTGTCTGGGAGGACCAGGCGGAGCGAAGATGGCTGCTGGACCCTGGCAGCCTGTGTGGCCGGCTTGGAAGGAGAAGCCTGGACTATTGCCTGTTTACCTGTTATCTGGAGTATGGACTATTATTTGTTTGCCTGGAGTTAAGGTTGGACTTTTTATGTTGCTGGTATACAAAATAAACGCAGGCCACGCCTGTATTTGGACTGCATCTGCTGGTGTTAAGTCTCTGTGTATCAAGAAACCCGCACGCCTACCAAGCTATATCCCCACAATACGCAAAAGGATATACAAAAGAGGTTGTTACATGGGAGTATAAGAGTATACACAACAAGGCAATATTTTAAAATAAAACAAGGAGAAGATATACAAAAGATACCAGATTGGGGATTTCTGGACCATGGTTCTGATTGGTGGAGTTCCTGGAAACAATGGGAAAGTCCTTATGCTAGGCGTATCTCCAAAGGTCTGATAATTTGGGTAGGGAACCCACTAAGTTTTAAAGCCTTCATAGAACCACACCCCTGCCAGCCTTTTCTGACCTCATCAAGGTGACGAATATATTCAGTGAAGATCTGTAGGAAACCCTGATTTAATACTTCAGCCATATTTCCTCAGGACACGCTCCAATGGGGAAGATATGGCCATCATATTTATTATCAGCGATTTACCTATCCATAGATACTAAGCATGACACGTGACTATTATGCCCAGGTACTCAGAGATGCCATTTCGGGATGTTTGAGGAGCTGCACCTCAATGTGTTTGGATGTGTTTTGACCAGCTGGATTCCAAAAATATAACTCATATTGGGATAGGACCTTCGCACGACTAATAATCTTTTGGCTTCATGTCCACTTGAAAAATACAATCCACGCAGAATCTGACGCGGATTTGCTTTAAATGGTATTTTTTTGCATGCAGATATCCGCACACATTGCTATCAATGTGATAGCAATGTTGCCGATCCGCGTAGAATCCGCGGCAGAATGGAGCATGCCGCGTTTTTTCTCCCGCGCGTGAAAAACGCAATTCTTTTAAAATGCCATCCGCGGGTGCAAAAATCAATTTAATGGACTGCGGATGGCCAATGATTCCCTATGGGCAAAATCCAGAAATCCGCTGCGGAATAAGCAATTCCATTTAGCTAGTGGACATGAGGCATAAGTAAGACATTCTCCATCAATCTAACTGTGAGAGTCTGCAAGAACTACCCGAGGTGCTAAGCCTAATTGCAGGAGGGTCAATTAGAATCTACTTGTCACTGCCTTAACTATATTACAGCCGAAACAAAGGACTTCCTATGGCCACTTGTAAATCAAAGGCTTGGCAGTTGAGAGGGAGGAAGGGGGGAACTGATGTTGAGTCCACTCAGCTTTCCCAGGGTCCTGATATGGATAGTTGGAGGACACTTTATCAATATCTATATATCACACCATAGCTTTATCATTTTTCTATTGACATGGTCATATGAGGGCATGCTTTTTGCGTGGCAAGTTGTAGCTTCAATTGATATAACCATTTTTTGTGTATTGTATAACTTTTACATTTTTTGGAGGGCAGGGAGAAAAAAACATCTCAATCCTGCCATTGCTTTTTTTAATGATGGAAATAATTTTTTTCTGCAGGTTGGTACAATTATAATAATAGTAAAATTATATTTTTTGGGAAGGCGGTAGGTGACAGGGTGTCCACTTATGCTAAATAAAATAAAAACCTATTTTTGGAAATTTTATTTTTTGCATCAAAGTCCCATAACTTTTTCCAGAGCTCTGTGAGGGCTTGTTTTTTGCATGATGAGCTGTAGTTCCTATTGGTACTATTTTGGTGGACATATGTTTTTTGTTGCTCATCCTGTTTTAATCACTTTTATTGCCTTTTTTGGGAAGCGAAAAAAGCAAAGAAAAAGTATTCGGTCATTAAAAAAAAAAGTTTTTTATAGCGTTTGCCATGCAGGATAAAAAGTGTGCTCTCTATTGTATGGGTCACTACAAATGCAATTATATCTAATGTGAATAGCTTGCAGCTAGACTGCTTTAAAGATCGCGTGTATGGGCTAATTCAAGCTACTTGAAATAGCCCGTTCATACGATCCTGCTCCCATAGGAGTGCATGGAAAGCATGCAGCAAAGATAGGACAGGTCTTATCTTTGCACACACAAAGCTAGAGTCTCACATTGCACTCGCATCTCCTATCTTTGCGACATGCAAGTATTTAGTGTGGCTACAATTTCTGCATGTGAATGCTTCTATAGGAAACAATTGTCCTGATTTTGACACACGTGCACTGAAAGCTGATGTATTTGCCCACAAAAGGGCCAAAACGCTGTGCTACAGGTATGTTGAGCATATGGGCAATAAAATAAATGTGTTTAGAAACATTTTTAAAGAGGAAATAGTATTGATGATCCATCCTCAGGATAAGTTATCAATAGACCAGCTGGGGCCCGCCGTTTGGGACCCCGACCGATCAGCTGAATGGGTGCATGCTGTCAATGCAGCAATAGCAGAGGTCGGAGCAGAGGTCGGAGCAGAAGCCTCCGCGCCGACCTCCATGTAGTGGCCAGCACTTGTAAGTGCAGGCACAGCTCTCATTAAAATCAATGCTGAAAATGCGGCACAACTTTGTACTGCGTTTTTATAGCGTTAAACGCAGGTTGCTATGCCAGCCAGTCTGAAAAAAAGTTTCCAGTTCCTTAGCTACGTTTTGAGCTGTGCTGAAAACGCAGCCAAAGCGCTGTCAAAAAGCGTACCAGCGCTGCTGAAACGCAGTAAACGCATCGTCGAAAATGCAGCGTTTTTGCAAACACCTGTGAGAGGGAGGCCTTAATATGCAAATGGAAACCTCAGTCACTGCTGTCACCAAATCTTCTGCAACTCTTTTGCATTCACTCGTGTTTTTTACTTAGAAATCTAGTAGCATGCAATGATAGCGTCCTCTTTCTGCCGTGTCCAGGTAGTGTAGCCAATGTTCCTTTAACTTTAAACTTGCAAACTGCTTCCAACTGTATCGCTAGGAAAATTCACTGCCTTTGCTATCTTTTTGCATTCTTTTCCTTGTTTGTAGAAGACCGCGATCTCTTAACTTTTTGGACCACCAATATGTGCTCTTATGAAGAATTCTGTTCAGGGGGTTGAACAATCCTGAGACTACAACAGTCATAAAAAGTGGCATTTTCTGGTGAATTTAGACAATCCTCTTGTTATATTAAGGCTGATTTAGACACAACGATTATCCCTTGAAATTCGCTCAAAAGCCATGGTTTAAGCAATAATCGTTGTGTCTATCTTGCGCCCGCCATGCAGTTTTCATTAAAGATTCGCTCATCGTTCGTCTTTCAGTCCGCTTAAAATCTATCGTTTGGCCGTTTGCTTTTCGTTTGGTCAAAATGACATTGTTCAGTCGTTCAGCGCTTTTAGGGGAGTTTTCAAGTCAAACACTACACAATAGTAATACGATTGAAAAGCCCAACATTTTCCAACAATTTTTGTTAGGTTAAAACCGTCCGTCTTTAAAAGCAAAACCATCGCTCACTTTTATCGTTATAACGAATTTCGAGTGATAATCTGTGTGTCTAAATAGGGCTTTAGTTGTGTTGATTCATTTGAATTGTTTTTGGTTGATTGATAAAAAACAGCTGGAAGTTTGTAGATTTGGCAAATAAACTTTATTTGTAATGGGGATTGAATTCTTTTGATTGCAATTTTAGGTGTTATGGTCAAATTCGTCAGCGGCATTTAAGCCGTAAGATAGACAAAAATAAATATATTTGGCATAACCACATTCATAATAGTCCAATTTATTATAGCATCACTTATCCTGCACGGTAATTGCTGTAAGAAAAAATGCAATGGCTGCAAGAAAAAAAATGTATGAAAAGCAATCAAAAAGTTGTATGTAGCCCAAAATGGTACCAATAGGGACTACAGGTCATCTGGCAAGAAAGCAAGCCCTCACAGAACCCCATCAACAGAAAAATAATTTAAGGGTGGTCAGAAGTTGGCGAGAGACAGTAATTTTTTAAAGATATTTTATATAAAGCAGTAGTTCAACAAAAAAAAAGGTATAAATTGGGTATTGCAGTACTCATACTGATCTTCAGAATAAAGTTAATAAGTTATTTTGCTGCACTGTGTAAGCCATAAAACAAGACTCCATAAAAATGGCACAATTGTATTTTTGCACTTCACCCCATTTAGAAATGTTTATGTTTTTCAGTTTATTATATGGTACATTAAATTGTACCATTGGAAAATACAACTTGTCTTGCAAAGAGTAAACTCTTAAGCTGGGTTCACACAGGGCGGATTTGCCACGGAAATTCCGTGCAGAATTTTGCCGCGGCAAATCCGCATGCGGCCGCTAATCCCGGGATTAGCCAGCCATGTGGACGAGATTTCTCAGAAATATCATCCACACGGGACAGCAAATCCGCTGCAGCTAAGCCGGCAGAAGCCGCTGCTGCGGCTGGATTTGCCGACCGCAGCATGTCTATTTTTTTTTCCCCACTGCGGCCGCACTCTCCTCTATGGGAGAGCCGGTCGCAGCAGAAGAGCGAGCGGCCAGGCCGCTTCAAAGCCGCGGTTCTCCCGGCGGAAATGTCGAGGTTTTTTGCTGCGGCCAAACTGCGACATTTCCGTCGGAAATCCGCCCTGTGTGACTGTGGCCATAGGGCTATGTCAATAGAAAAATAAAAAGTGGGGAGGAGAAAACACTGATATTTTTGTGTACATAAAACTGTCTATACTGGTAAAACAATGAAGCATTGTACTTTACAAAATGTATTTTTGTAAACATTTTGATCACCTCATACCTTGAAAAAGATACTATAAATCTTTCTGACACCACAGATAAATTCATGGTGAATGGGCTGGATTATCTCTGGTGGGTTTGCTGAACTGTTTCTCCTGGCCGGACTATGGAGTAGGATGCTGCGCCTGCACCAGGATATCCCATCTCAGTGCATGCACAGTTCAGCTGGCCCTTATGTGGGCAGATTTGCTGTGTTGAACAGTGTATCAGCCTCAAATCCCACTTCTTGATCTACGATAAGGAGTGCTGACATCTCCTACGTCATCGCGTCACAGTGCCCGAGAAGAGGGAGTTAGAAGACCTTCTAGCTTTTTCACCATATGAGTTGATCAAAACATTTACCAAAACATGTTTTGTAAAGTACAATACCGTACTTCATTGCTTTAACGGTATAAGACTGGGTTCACACAGGTGGATTGGTTGCGGAAATTTCATCCGGAATTTTGCTGCGGCCGCTAATCCTGGAATTAGCCAGCCATGTGGGCAAAATTTGTCAAAAATCTCATCCACACGGGACGCCAATCCGTTGCAGCAAAGCCGGCAGAAGTCGGCGCTGGAGCATGGATTTCGTGCCCGCAGCATGTCTATTTTTTTTCCCGTTGCGGCCATGCTGCTCCCTATGGGAGTGCTGGCCGCAATGGAAAAGCATGCGGCCAAGCCGCTCCAAAACCCGTGGCACAGTGTGGCGGGTTTTGAAGCTGCGCTTTCCCGTTGGAAATCTTGCGGTTTTTCACTGCTGAAAAACCGCAAGATTTCCAGCAGGATTCCGACCTGTGAGAACCCAGCCTAAATGGTTTCATGCCCCCAAAGTGATAATACAGCATGCAAGGCTGAAAAAAAGACAAATGTCCAGCCCGGTCAGCCTGTTTCGACCCCCACCCCACCTTTTTGATCTAGAGGAAGGAAAAAAAACAAATGAGGCAGAAGCCAATTTACCCCATTTGAGGGGAAAAAAATCCTTCTTGACTCCATAATTACAGTCAGAATAATCCCTGGATCAACATTTTATAAGTTCCTACCTGACTCAAACTCAGATCAACAACCCCGCTGGTTACTTAATGTCTATATCCGGTAATATCATAGCACTCCAAAAAGACGTCTAGCCCCTCTTAAAGGGGTTGTCCCGAGGCAGCAAGTGGGTCTATACACTTCTGTATGGCCATAATAATGCACTTTGTAATGTACATTGTGCATTAATTATGAGCCATACAGAAGTTATAAAAAGTTTTATACTTACCTGCTCCGTTGCTAGCGTCCTCGTCTCCATGGTGCCGACTAATTTTCGCCCTCCGATGGCCAAATTAGCCGCGCTTGCGCAGTCCGGGTCTTCTGCTTTCTTCTATGGAGCCGCTCGTGCCAGAGAGCGGCTCCGTGTAGCTCCGCCCCGTCACGTGCCGATTCCAGCCAATCAGGAGGCTGGAATCGGCAGTGGACCGCACAGAAGAGCTGCGGTCCACGAAGGTAGAAGATCCCGGCGGCCATCTTCAGCGGTAAGTATTGAAGTCACCGGACCGCCGGGATTCAGGTAAGCGCTGTGCGGGTGGTTTTTTTAACCCCTGCATCGGGGTTGTCTCGCGCCGAACGGGGGGGGGGGTTTAAAAAAAAAAAAACCCGTTTCGGCGCGGGACATCTCCTTTAAACTCCTCTATGGATTTTGCCATCACCACGTGCTCAGGCAGAGAGTTCCACAGTCTCACTGCTCTTACAGTAAAGAACCCCCTTCTATGTTGGTGATGAAACCTGCTTTCCTCTAGACATAGAGGATGCCCTCTTGTTACCATCGCAGTCCCAGGTATAAACGGATCATGGTAGAGATCCTCGTATTGTCCCCTAATGTATTTATACATAGTTATTTGGTCGCCCCTTAACCATCTTTTTTCCAGGGTGAATAATGCCAATTTTGATAGTCTCTCTGGGTATTCCAGTCCTCTCATTCCGTTTATTAGTTTAGTTGCCCTTCTTTGAACCCCCTCAAGCACTGTAACATCTTTCCTGAGCATCGGTGTCCAGAACTGTACACAGTATTCCATGTGAGGCCTGACAAGTGCCTTATATAGTGGAAGGATAATGTTCTCGTCGCTCGCCCCTAAACCTCTTTTAATGCACCCCAAGGCTATGACAAGTTCCTGTAAATTTTTTTTATAGCAAAACATAGAAAACATGCTACCATGCAATCGTACTAACACGCAGAATAAAGTTACTAAACCCTAATGAATTACAGTAAAGTTAATGAACACTATAACACTAAACCCAAACAACTATGGTGCAATTGTGTTCTTTCCATTTTAGCGTGGTTTTAACTATTGCGCTTCCTACTTCCAACGCTGATGTAAAACTGGCCTTTCCCTGCTTGAAAATGTAGTTCTTCTATATATTATGTAGCATTATGTGGTACAATTAACAAAATGCAATTCGGCGAGCAAAAAATAAGCCCTTCTGTGGCTCCGTGCATGGAAAAATAAAGAGGTTATAACTCTTGGAAAGTGGGAACAAAAAATGACTACGAAAAAAGGCTTAAGAGATAAGGGATCAAAGTCAAAATGAGCAGGCATTGAAGGGTTAAACAGAAAACATTGGTGCAGTGGGCTGGGAGCAGAATTCATGTCGTCTAGGGGTTAGGGCACAGAGGACGTTATGCCGCTGACATGCAGGAAGCTGCCGGCCGCCCCGGGACTTCCCTGTTAGCGGTTCCTAAACAGCCCGCAGTGATCTAAGCGGAAGGCACAGAGTGGTAGCGCAGTAGATGAGCCGCTGAGTCCCTGCTCCTCTCCGTACCGCAGCCCCGTGCTGCGGGCTGCATGTGCCTGAACGCCGAATGAATGAAGCTGGGCTCTAGAGCAGGGGGCGGGGCTGAGGTGAGAGGACACATAACGGAGCACGGCGATTACTGTCCGCATTTGACACAGAGCGTCCTGTTACACAACGTTCTAATGCTCAACCAATAGCTGACAGGCGAGGCGTGGCCTGTGCAGGGGGCGGGGCCTTGCTCCCCTCCTCTGTGCTGCTGCCTGGAGCTCAGTCAGTGTCGGGTAGAGGCAGCGGAATGGCTGCATGTGTGTTTATAGTGTGTGCGGTCACCTGGCGAGCGCTCTCCGCCCCGGGGCAGGGGTAGTGAGCGGCCCAGCCTCCCTAGTCACAGGGATTCCCACACAGCGGGCTCCCCCTCCCGCTCTTCCCTTGCTCCTCCCCTCCGATAAACTCCGACAAACAGCCCGGGAAGTGGCAGCGAGACTCAGGACGGCGCTGAGCTGCAGGGACACGCTGCTCGCCGCTGCGCTTCGGGACTCTGCGCTCAACTTTGTGCGCTTCTTCCCCTGAGGCAGCGCGCTCTCTGCACGGACGCGTCCAGCGGTCATGCCCGTCGGCAGTCTGCTGCCTTTCGCTGTGTCCCCGCTGGGGTCGGGGAGCGGAGCTGGGGGCGGGCCGGGCGGATTGGCCCCCGGAGGCGGGGTGTCCGGGCTGCACTGGCTGGGCCCCGCGGGCAGGAAGCTCTCCGGGTTTCGGCTGACTGAGAAGTTCGTCCTCCTCCTGGTGTTCAGCGGTTTCATCACCTTGTGCTTCGGGGCCATCTTCTTCTTACCCGACTCCCCCAAGCTGCTGAGCGGCGTGTTCTTCCAGCAGCCCCCGCAGCCCCCTCCGCAGCGCACCCCGTTTGGTCCAGGGCTGCTGGATGAAGAGGATGGGGGTCGCCTCGCCCGGATCCGGGAGGAACATGAGAGGGCGCTGCGGGAAGCCAAGGACACGCTGAACCGGCCGCCCGAGCAGATCAAGGGGGAGATCCAGGAGGAGAAGGACAGACTGCGGGCGCAGGGCAGGGTGACCGCTGCGGGCAGGCTCAACCCCCGGCCCTTCAAAGAGCCCATCGGAGTGGTGGGGAAGGAGCCTGCCGACACCGATGTCAAGCAGAAGCGGGACAAGATTAAGGAGGTGAGCAGTAGACTGGTGCCGGTGTAACAGGTGATAGGAGCGCCGATCATGCTCCAGCGCTGGGCTCTTTGGGCATCCGGTACAAGGTGCCGGGGCACGGAGGGCAGATGGTGCCCGGGTCATGGGTGCGATTACCGGTCACACATGTGCTGCAGAGGAGGTGTCTATCGGATTAGTGCCCCGGCAGATGGGCAATCCTGGCGAGTAGTGCCCGGTGCTGAGCCTAAACCTACTTTGTCCTAGTCCAGATATAACGGTCCAGGGCTCAGTGCTGGCTTATACAGGTTACATGGTGCCAGCAAGCTGCTGAGAGCGGGTGCCTGCAGCTCTGTGATGCCTAGGCTACGAGGTCTCCATCATCCGCACACAATCCACTAGTACTACATGTTCTATAGGGGCATCATCTTACTCTAAGCTTCATCTAGGGGGCTTTGCCCTTGGTGTAATCTCCTTGGTCAGGCCATGGCATAGTGCAGATGTACACTGAGGTGCCATCAAGTCCAGTAGGTTTGCGGCTGAGACCTGGCTAGCTGAAGTGTGCCCGCAGGATGGCTTGTTAGTCACTGGGGATGGAGCCATTCATGATATGCTAACATACAAGTTTCATCCGATTCCATGTAAGGAATTGTGAAGGCAGTTCCGTTCAACAACCTGCTGGATGGATCTCAGGAGCCTGTGTGCCTAGATATCAGACTCTGGTCCCCGACTACTTGGGTTGTCTCCTCCTGATAGCCAGGGAAGTTTTAATTGCCTGGCAACTAAGCGTTCTTGTAGCGATAATTGCTCGCCCGAGCTAATGATGTTGCAGTTTGCTCACTCGCTTGGGGAGCTAGTTTACACTCAACGATGGTATCTATTTAATCTCCCATTATAAATGGCTTATCTTTTTTTTCTTACACAATTGTTCAGTTCACTATACCGCTAAATGCGAACGACTGAACGATCCGTGTAACGATTAGCAAACGAGCCAACAGTGCTTTTCAGGTTCGCATGAAACGAATTGTAGCAAATTTAACTATCTTTTGTCTAATTGTTGGCTGCGTTTACACGGAACGTCTATCTGTCAAATTCCGACCATCCAGCGATGTCTTGTCTTTTGAATGATCGTTCTGTATAAAAGAACCCTATAAATGTTGGACTGATTCCTGGAGGGGTTAAAACTGGCTTTTAAGATTGTATGGCAACTTGTCTGTCCCGAGTCACGAAACACAATGACACGTGTGAAGTAACAAATTTTCAACAGGTATATAAACTGTCAGGTCTGGTCTTCACCCCAGCACTGTTTAGAACCATTCACCCCCCCCCCCCATCCCCTTCATTAGTATAATGACTGGTTACTTTAGATATACAGACTGGTCACTCCTGAATGTCCAAAAAAGTTCCCTTGATTCTGCCATTTTTGTCTTCCTTTTTGTGTCACTGTTTATTTTTTTCAGTTCTGTTTACCACACACTTGACTATCTTATCATCTCACTATTGTCCTCTCTTGCTCTTCTATGTGGTTGCTGCTTGTTGGCTTCTGTCACTCTGTTTGCAGCTCTAATTATAATATGTCTGACAAGCTGAGAGTAGGCTTTGTGCGGAATGACCTCTTAGTATCTGAAGCCTTCCTTTTAATAGTTAAGATGCAAGTACTATTTCCTTTGATTTATGTCTTTCCATTATGAAGATCTTAGATTTACTTGTTGCCATTGATTTTTGGTCTGTTACTACCGGTAGGTGGAAGTGAAAACAGCCCTTCTTTAAATCAACTATTCGCTGCTTAGTCTTCCATTTCCTACCTTTTCTGCACTTTTCAAGTGAAGAAAAGTTTCAGGTTAAAGCCTTAACTAGGGATGTAATGTTCTGTTTCAGATCCCTGGTGTGAAGGCTGGATTAGGAGATTGAGTACAAGCTACATGGGTTCGCTGACGGATCAAAGAAATTGTCACACCGTTCACTGTGTAATATCAAACTGCAAAATAGTAATCTGTAAAAATCCCAATGCCATGGGCTTCTGTCAAGTCTTATTGGGCTAATGACTTTGACAGCCAGTTGTTGGCTGCAGCGGTGACATGTTGTCCGTAATGACGTCAGCACTGCTGCCAGTGATTGGCAGCCGCTGTCAAGGCTTCAGTAGGAACCTAAAGACCCTCTTAGAGGATCCATTTGCAAGGGATGCAGTTGACTTTTCATTGATCTAGCGTATTTATAAATGTTTCTCAACTGCAAAGAATTTGAATATCTCAACACTTAATAGCATCAAAAGATTCAGAGAATCTGGAGTAATTCATGTGCACAAGGACAATGCTGCTGGTCGGTAGTGGCTGCTCAGGATCTCGGGGCCCTCAGATGGCGCTACAGGAAGTAAACTTGCGTCCTATGGATGTCAGGGGATTAGAAGCTGAGCCGCTGCTGATAGCTGGCCTCACACTGCAACATCAGGGATAGAACCCCTGGTGTTAACCCCCAACATGCTGTAATCTATGGAGATCACAGCATGCAAAGCATCCACAGAGGGAGCACGCTTCCTCTGATGTCCTTGGCCTTCCACGATGTAATCGCGGAGGGATGATGGGTTGCTATGACAATAAGACATGAGTTATCGGTGTCCCGCTTTGCCATTGCCTATGATCGCTATTGTAAGCGATAAGGCATTGCAGTACAGAAGTTCTACAATGTATTATCCTAGCAATCATAGCTGTTATGGTTCAAGTCCCCTACAGGGATGTGTTAAAAAAAATTAAACTTCCTCTTTCTGTACACTTTCCCTTATTTGTATAAAATGCATTAAAAAAATTCCCCATTGTATCTGTGACGAATTTGAATACACAATTTATCTTTAAAAGTGATTTTTTTTAATTTTTTTAACCCAAAACTGATAGCAATAAAAACTATAGTTTGTCACCCGAAATAAAAGCCCTCACAGAGCTCCTTCCATGCAAAAATAAGTTATGGGAATGTGAATGCAATAAAGTAGAAAACCTATTGTGGCAAAAGCTAAAAAACAAAATTAGAATTTTGCTATTGTCTTAGTCGTACTGACCCGCAGAAAAAATGTCATGTCACTTATGCTGCATGATTAACGCTGCAAAAAAAAAAGCACGGATTGATGTTTTTTTTTCCTCTTCCTGCTCTACCCCCCCCCCCCACACAGATTTTTTACAATGCATTATATGCACCCAAATATGTACCTATAAAAACTGAAGTTTTCTATACAAAGAAGCCCTCATATGGTCATGTTGATGAAAAGATAAGTCATGGCTTTTGAAAAGTGGAGATGAAAATCCTCCAAAAATCGTTAAATCCTTTGGGCCAAAATAGGCCGTGTCCTTGAAAGGTTAAAAGTGGGCATGATTCTGTAATGCAAATCAATTGCTGCATGGGCCCGGGTAAACTTCCAAACTTGTCTATGAACACAGTTTGCCATGCAATCCACCAATGCAAGCGCAAGCTGTATCATGCAAAGAAGAAGCCATATATCAACACAAATGCTGGCGTCTTCTCTGGGCCAAAGCTAATTTAAAATAGATTGAGGCAAGATTGAAAACTGTTATGTGGTCAGATGAACCAAAACTTGAATTTCTCTTTGGAAACCATGGACATAGTGTTGGTGGTATTGTATTTTGACGCCACCGGAAGTAGTGGTGGAGCCAAGATACAGGGGGTTGTACGCCCCCTGCTCCTGATTGGCTATCCGGCTGTCTCCCCGTCCTCCCCCCTCACAGGTCCTGTAGGCACCGACAGCCGCTGTGGAGGAAGGTGAGATGTGGCGGTCGGGAGTTATAAACGCTGCTGGGCAGCGGGCGATGCCGTGGAGGGAAGTCATAGCGGCCGCTGGGGAGTAGAGTCACGGAGCGACCAGCAGGAGGGCGGGGCAGTGCAGGAGATTTCTCTCCTTTCGCTTCCACACCCCCCTCCATTGAGATAACACAGTAGCCGTTCACTACTGATCGTCCAACGTTTATGCAGCATAAAAGATCAACGATGAGCTCCTCATTCAGTTTAAACACCTGCCGTTCAGTAGCAAACGGCCGCTGTGTTATCTCAATGGAGAGGGGCAGGGGAGCGAAAGGAAAGAAATCTCCTGCACTGCCCCGGCCCCTGCTGGCCGCTCCATGACCCAGCTCTGCTAGCTCCCGTGCAGGAGCGCAGAGACAAAGGGACAAGTGTTGGGCATCGCTTGCCTGACATTCGTCACATGTAAATGGACCTTTAACCATACAATATATGGACTCTCTCACAGACGGTGTTACAGTGTTTAAAACGCTGTAAAATGTGTGTCCAGTGTCTTACAGCGTCTAAACACTGCTTACTATGCCAATATAGTGGGGAAATGGCGATGCTGTCAGCACAAAATATGCAGTGCAAACGCTCACAAAAACACTTTAAAAATGCAGCTTTTTTTACAAATGCTTGAGTGCCTTAAGATGGCAGTATTTTTTTTTTCCTGCCGTTTGGTACAATTAAAATATCAAAATTTTATATAATTATTTCTTTTTAGCTTTTCATCGGAGCTCTGTGATAGCTTGTTTTTGGTGGGACTAGCTGCAGTTTTTATTGGTACCATGCTGGTATACAATTAGCTTTTATCCTGTTTTTTTGCCTACGAAACAAACAAAATTAATCATTTTGCTCTTTTTTTTTTTTTTCAGTGTTTGTCATGCAGGACAAATATGTCTAGTCATTATGAATTCGATGGTACTAAATATGTGGGTTTTTAAAAAAATTACAAAGTGTGAACAATGTGCAGAAAAGGAGTATTTTGTAACTTTTTTACCCTCTTAATGTCCTTGTAGAGGACTTGAACCAGAAAAGCTATGATTATGCCTGTATTGCAGTACATCATCACTTACAATAGCCATCTGGTTACCATGGCAATCAATCAACCCTCTGCGAATACGTAGCAGTGGACTGATGTCACAACGGGAGTGCTCTCCCTCTGTTACCCCTTTACATGCCACAATCTACACTGATTGCGGCATTTAAGGCCCAATGCACACGGGCTGATTTGCATTGCGGAATCCGAAGCAGGCTTCTGCCTCCGGATGTCCATGGGCACGAGCGGAAATCAATTTGTATTAGAAGTTGTACCAGAATAGGGGATAACTTCATGATCAGTGGGGGTGTTCCCCATCCTCTTTACTGTAAGGATACTGCACGCCCTGCAGTGAGGAGGAGACTGAATGAAGTGTTTGTTGCACTAGCGCTCCATTCACCTCCAGTGGGACTGCTGAGATACCGGCACCTGCTTTGGGTATTCCTGTCAGCCCCATTGAAATGAATAGAGTGCTGACCATGCATGTGCTGCCTGCTCTTCATACAGAGTAGGGCGAAGGAGTATCGTTCTCGGAATCAGCAAGAGTCTCACTGTTTGTTTGTTTTTATTACTAGGTGGGGTTTTTTTCTGCTGCCTTTTTGTTCCAGTAAAACAAAAAAAACTAAGCAAAACTGAAATTAAGCAAACTAAAAGTTTTCAATATTTTTGAAACCCCAATGAATCAATGGGGGAAATAACTGATCAGTTTAATTGTTTTACATGAGCTTTCCTCCTCCAAACCCTGAGCAGAGACGGAAACCCTGAACTGAACCCAAGCGCAGGTTTGAATTCACCCTAAATAGTTAACAAAAAGATGTTACAGCTACTTAGATTTCCTCATCAACAAAGTATTGGAGGAAATGTTATTTCCAATAACTGGAATGGCAAAAAATAAGTTGTAAACAGAGTATTGGAGTAAAGGTCAATTCTAGAAGTTGTCAAAGCAAAGTTACTAAGTAGGGAAATGAAGAAGAGACCAAGAGATTTGAGGAAGTAAGAGGGTTACATCATTACCCGTGGGACTGCTAGATCAGATATTGTTTCTTGTGCTGCTCTTTCCTGACGTGTCAGTACCACTTACTGGCGTTTTCCATGAAATCATTCTAGAGCTTGTTTTCTCGGAAACCTATGAATAATTTCATAAACTGGATGTTACCTTTCCTGTTGTTGATGTGACATTTCCCTAAATGCTGACGGGGTCAATCTTTTTGTAGGGGCACATGCTATTTATGGTAGCAGCCTTGTTTCCCTCTAATGTACCCATACACGGCCTGGACACTGTTTTCCAATGTTTTTGGTGTAAATGCATTTATAAATCTTCCCTGTTATTCTTTATGATGATCTTTTGGTTTGTGTCCCCATGAGAACACGCGTGGCATATAATTCAGTAAAATATATTGAAATGGTGCCGACTGATAGTGTGACATGTCAAAACTTACCTTTCCACTCTACTGAAAAATCAGCTGAAAAATGTGTTGACAAAAATTCATTTTTTTTTCTTGATTCTTGTCAAAAATTCTCTGGAATTAAGGCCAGATTCACACGGGCACATTTACACATGGAATATGCAGAGAATAGAACCCATCGATTGCAATCAGTTTGTTCACATGCACATATTCCTCCTGTGCATTTACATGCAAAAACATAGCATGCTCTGCTTTACTGCGCATTTGCACACCAGATATCGCCATAGAAGTAAAAAAAAAAAAAAAATCCCTTCCCTAGGAGTAGTTGGAATTGAATACAATTTTATCTGGTTGTGATGTTGATACATTAGTGATTACAATATCGGAGCAAAAGGAGGTTTTGTTGCTGAAAACTGAACTCTTGAAGGCAGGCTCTAGTGCCCTGTTGTACCACCTCTAGCTTGGATACTAGATGTGATACAGGGGGTCATGGAGGCTCTAGTACCCTGTTGTACTGCCTCTAGCTTGGATACTAGATGTGGTACAGGGGGTCATGGAGGCTCTAGTACCCTGTTGTACTGCCTCTAGCTTGGATACAAGTTGTGATATGGCTAGGCATGGAGGCTCTAGTACCCTTTGTACCGCCTCTAGCTTGGATACAAGATGTGATACAGATGGGCATGGAGGCTCTAGTACCCTGTTGTACCGCATCTAGCTTGGATACAAGATGTGATATGGGGGGGGCATGGAGGCTCTAGTACCCTCTGTACCGCATCTAGCTTGGATACAAGATGTGATATGGCTAGGCATGGAGGCTCTAGTACCCTGTTGTACCGCCTCTAGCTTGGATACAGGATGGGATATGGGCAGGCATGAAGGCGTACAGGTTCAGTATGGTAACTCGCAGTATTTGGGTCCAGAGTTGCTGTA
The DNA here is from genome assembly GCF_035609145.1 of Eleutherodactylus coqui. Lineage (NCBI taxonomy): Eukaryota > Metazoa > Chordata > Amphibia > Anura > Eleutherodactylidae > Eleutherodactylus > Eleutherodactylus coqui. The sequence continues at coordinate 229,365,129 of NC_089837.1, read as the reverse complement.
ACTGAGCCTCTACGTCGTGCAAACTCATCGGCTGTTGTCCTGAACATATCCCTGAGCTGTCATTGTCCCTTGTATCGTAGGCATGACCGACTGTTATATGCGATGCCCCCCCCAGACCATTACACCATCAGTGGGGGCAGTGTGCCACTCTACAAAAAGGCAGTATTGAAGCGCTCACCCCTAGATCTACAGACATGAACACGGCCGTTATCCGTGCCCAGACCTAGGGCCTCATGTCCACGGCAGTATCAGTCTCCCTGTAGTTTTACTGATTTTGTAACCAGCGGTTCTGTCAGCAGAGATCGCATATGGCTGCGAGCGCACTGCGCATGTCTATGTATCACACGGAGATGTGCAGCGTGATTTTTAATTTTTATATATTTGTTTGGATTGCCCACTCTGTTTCATAGCTGGGTTGCACATGAAAACACCGCTCATATGTAATGTATTGCATATGGACAGCATTTCATAAGCAACCTATACCAATCTATAGGGCTCACCCTGAGATCAGTGTCTTGTGCGTATTGATGCGCAGTGTCCACACGTGTATATGGATCAGTCTATTGACTTAATTGACTCCATTCACCGCCTATCACGTGGACGTAATATGCGGTGAAAACTGTCATGGACATGGGCCTTAAACCTGGATTTGTTACTGAAGATAAACCAGATAAACTTCATAGCAGTCTAGTTTCATTGTTCACGACACCACTGCAAACAGAGGTGACGGTGGGTGTCAGAGGCAGTATATGTAATGGGTACCGTGAGGCCAAATTAAACAGTTGGACAGACATACAATCCTCTTCTGGTGGTCTGTCAAGGGCATTCTGAGCCTGGTCGCCTTGTGTGCGTGCCCAGTAATATCAATGAGAGCTGTGTCTGCAATTACCAGTGACAGCCAGTACACACAGGTCAGTTTGACCCTGATACCTCCAGATACTGGTGGCGGGTGCTGCCAGGAAAACCCCTTTACCATTACATACCACTATGGCTACAGGGGCCAAAGGATACTCTCTTAGCCTCTTGTGGATGTTTGGCATTGCACTCGGAGCTTTTGTGGTGCATACATCAGACGCCCACGTAAGGCTGTCTGCACATGGGCCGGTTTGCATGGCGGAATCCGTAGCGGGTGTCTGCCTCCGGATTCCGCAGCAAATGTCATACGTAGCATGCTATGGAAAAGTTTCGTTTTTTTGTTTTTTTTTTCCTGCCCACGAGCAGCATGCTCTATTCCTGGACGGATTGAAGATGGCGGAAGCCGTCCGACCTGCAGCCCTTTCACAATCACCATTGTGGTAATGTCATGGGGTCCGCGTCATGTGCATTGGCCAGCACATCTGCAGCAAAGATAAGACTGCGGACAAGTACGCAGTGGTCATCGGCCAGGCACTGGGCCTGCTTCTGCTGCGGGATCCTGCATCCGGAATCTGATCCGTCCGTGTGCAGGCGGCCTAACACAATGTGAACACAGCCTTAGTTCCACGCCTGTTTGCAGGCTTGCTGTTGGATGTAGTTGAGCTGAGGCTGTTTGGGTTACTGTTGTAGACATCTTATCATTACTTTCTGTAGAACAGTTCTCATTAAGCAGCTACTTCCAATGTGCGCGCCGCTGTGACCTTTCACTATTCCACTTAGTACAGATAGCGATGGAATGAAGAATGCCGCTCCAGCAATGTGATAAAGCTTCACTCATTTACTTAGCAGTATGTCCAAAAAATTGCTGCCAGCTTGTCACTTTTTCTCTTTTTGACTTGCCAACTTATCTGTGTGTAATCCCCCTCCCTCACTTCACTGTGCTGCAGTTGGACTGGGTTAATTGGAAATACTGCTTTCATGAAAAACTAAACTTGGACTTTCACCTGCTTTTTGCTGTCTTTATGAAAGATTTCTAATTGCTAGCACAGTGGCTGCATGCTGTGAGATATTGGTCAGTTTCATCCCATTATTTGTGTTCCTGCTGGTAACCCCTTGAGGACCGGCTTTTTTATTTTTTCCCCCTCCTTAATTACAAAGAAATAACATACTTGTGTACATATAATGTACTTTTTTTTCCCGTGCTACTTCTAAAAAAAAAAGCAGTATCTTTGGAAGAATATAATGTTCTTCCATCATCTTCTAACTGCCATAACTTTATTTTTCCGTCGCTATAGTTATGTGCATGCTCGTTTTTTGCAGGACATTCTGCAGTTTTTATTAACGTTTTGGAGTGCATGCAAATTTTTGATTACTTTTTTTTTTTCTAGGAGTTGGCGTGATGAAAAAAAAAAGCACAATTCTGGCATTGCTATGACAATGTTCACAAGTTTTTTTTAAACTTCTTTTTTCTAATGTTTTTCTTTTCCCCTTTTAAGTCCGCACTGGGGACTTGTGATCATTTGATTGCTTGTCCAGTATAATGTAATACCATATTATTATACTATACTGCCCTCTGACAGGCATTCAATCATGCCACAGGCATGGCTTGATAGGCAGGCTGCCATGGCAATCAAACAGCATCTTACAATCAATTTGTGGTGGGGAACATTTGGGACCTTTAGTTTAGACATGGGAATTTAAATGCAGTTTTTAAGTTTTTTTTTTTTTTTTTTAAATTAGATTATGGGTAAAGTAAAAATGAAAATTATTTTCACGTTAATATATTTTTAAAAATTGAGTATTGGAATGGGTTTGCGCCTTTTGTCTTGGATGTTTTGATATAATCTGTTTAAACTTGGGTTACAGGGTGGATATGCTGACTGTTTAGGTTGCCTTATTTTTCTTGCTGAGACCCCACTACTCTGACGTGTCAGGGGTTGCCAGCCAAGACACGTTATCACCTGGTCCCATAGAGGAAACGGTAGTGCCTTTTTTTTTTTTTTTGTCATTTGTATAGTCAAGGCAGCACTATCGGCATTGGAAGGGTACGTATCAACGTGTCGCAGGGTGGAACTACCACCGTTGCAGCCATAGTGGTTATTCTGAGCCCATTTCTCAGGGGTGCTGTGAGATTGCATTTGTCGCTAACTTGACACTGCACCGCTTAGCTCCCCATCTGATCCTGGTCACATGACTACTACAGCCAATCCAAGACTTGGATGGCTGAGTCTGGGGATTGACCGCAGTGGTCACATGCTCAGATGGCATGTGACTGGTTGCACAGCGGTACAGAACAGGTAGATAAGCGGCAAACGTGAGTACGGTATACCTTTTTTTTTTTTTTTCATTTTGCAACATAACTGGGAGCATAAAGAGTAGTACAATTTCATGTGAGTAAATGAACTTGGTGCTGTTGGGATTGCAGCCAATTGATATAGATAAGTAAATTAACTCCATTGAATAACCCTTGATCCTGGTCTGCAGAATATCACAATGACGCTATCCAGATTTCCAAATCAATTGTCCTCATTGGGGGTATGTAGAAAATGTATAGTTTTAATAAGGCTAAATTGGCACTGGTGAATAAATAGATATATAAATAGATTTTTCTGAACTTTTGGGGCTGTGTTGTAAATTTCCCCCATTTCAATAGTTTAGGCCGCCTGTATGCGAACTGGTCAGATTTGACCCTGCGTAACTGTCCTTTATCTCCTTCTGTACTGCGGATAGCTGTAGCGAACCACTGTTGGACATGTGCAGTGTATGTGTAATATATATATTTGCTTTTTTAATTAAATGCTTTTTTTCCTGCACTGTCGCTTGGCCATGCCACGGAGTACGCAACCTGCCTGCTTTGTCAATTGCGTGGCAGACTGCTTCCATTGACTTCAGCAAAAGCTGGCCGTGTGGACACCGCACAACGATGGGGCATGCTGAGTTTTTATTTATTTTTCTCGGCTCGCAGAAACAGCAATTCAATTCCGCAAGTGTGCAGGAGGAAGAAGCGATTTTAATTAAAAAAAAAAAAAATTTCTTGCAGGCAAGGAACGGTGTTTGCTGCGGATTTTCCAATGTAAATCTGTGCAGGTGGTATTGGGCACACTGGGAATTTTTGTGACCAGCCAGTGCGACAAAACATCACAATGTCAGAGTTGTGCTTTTTTCTTTCTTTTTTTTTTTTTTGTACACAAGCTCTCAAAACATGCATCCAGAAATAGTACCAATGATAGCGTATGTTCGTCCCGTGAAAAACAAGCCCTCAAGCAGTTCCGGAGGAAGGGATTACCAGTTGATCCCACAGCACTCAGCAACAGATGAGTCACACTTTTATTCCTGAGGTGCTCCTAACTTTGCCCACACGCCTGGTCTGACAGTCTTCTAGCTATTAACACTGTATATAGAAAAAAAAAAGAAAATTGACTGCAGTCTGAGTAAATCCTAATTTTGGTGTTTTTATCTACCCAAAATCTAGTACTCCTTTTTTTTTTTTTTTTTTTGGTAGTGGGTCAGTTATCACGTTATGATGAAATTGGCGCTATAAATAATTTTAACTGTTTTTAAGTTGTTTGCTCTTACTAGAGATGAGCGAGCAGGCTCGGTAAAGGCAGATACTCGAGCGAGCATCCCCCCCCCCCCCCCCTGCATTTGATCAGACTAAGTTGTTTGTTCGGTATGCAGTTACTCGAGAAGAGCGATGCTTTCCTTCTCAAATTCACTTTTCCCGTGTTGTGTTGTAGGTCATTGTTCATCTGTCATATCGGAGTTGTATAACTGCTTTGGGGTGTGATGTGATTTTAGGATTTGCGACACCCAATAATAGATGCTCAAAGAAAGCTACTGACATGTTGTGGATGGCTTGTCATTGCACTGAACTTTTATGCTAGGAAAAGACTTATGATCTGCCACCCAAAAAATTAGCAGATTTCAAATTTTACTGATTAGTGATGAATGTGACCTTTCACACAATGTGACCTAGCAAACGTCGACATCTAAACTCACATGGCCATAATACAGACACATTTTTAGTATTTGTATTACTGTTGCAATGCCCAGACATCCTGCAATTCTGCTAAAACATACTTGGATCACCATAAGATTTTGTATGGGTTAGTGGAATATCAAGTGGTGTAGTAGAGCAGCAGGAGGTATGGATATTGTCCATAATATGCGAGTAGCCTTAAAGGGGATGTCCCTCCAAAAGAACTTATCGCTTGTCCTTAGGGCAGACTCTAGCCGTTCATGACAATAGTGTTTCCCTAAAATTAAGACCCTGTCTTGTATCAAATTTTTTTTGACCCAAAAGAGGCACTAGGTCTTATTTTACTTACCCAGCCGCTTGGCCAGGTGCCTCTCGCTGCTCTATTGAGCCCTAATGTGGTTCCCATAGTCCTCGGCCACTCAAACAGAATCACTTCCTGGTTATGGGATTCATAAATCCCACCTCCATGAAGCAACGGCTGTGATTAGTTCTTCGAGTGCTACATTGATTAGCTGATCCATGACACTTGAAGAACCAATCGCAGCCACAGCTCAGCCAATTCATAAATCCCGCCTCGACGACGCAATGGCTGTGATTACGGCTTATATTTCATAACTCCTTATTTTTGGGGTAGGTTTTGCTTTCAGGAAACACGGTAGGAGTGATCTAAGGGGTAGTTAGGCATACCTACCATTCCTTTTATTTCTTAGGAACTGTAGCAGATGCCTAAGAAAAATCATGTTCTTTTAGTCCCATAAAGATGAATAAGGCTGCTGTATGCATGCTTGGCTTTTGCACAATTTACACAGGGGGGGACACGAATCGCATTCCCTTTATCAGTAGGGGGTGCCAGACGTTATGCACCCAGTGAATTGGTGGGTGTCCAAGTATCTCATAGGTGATAAAGGGATTGTTTCACAAAATTAATCTAAGTTGTAATGATATCTGTATTAGTTTCTTAACTTTCTTGTACATAAGTTGATGCCACCACACAGGCTCCGCTTTGGAAATAAACTAGATCTACGAAGGACTGAGTTAGAAATGTTCTTTGTGTAAGCTAGTTGACACTTGTAGAGTTAAAGGTATTTAAAGGAGGAAAAAGTCTTAGAAGCTAGAGCCTAGCACTGGGTAGTATGTCCCAGCCAGTCTCATCTTGTAAGTGTAGCACCAAATACACTATTTATATTGTATATATTCAATGGACGTTTGCAGCCAAACCTTTGTTACTTGAGACTCTTCCACGTCAGGTGAGTGAAGCGTTCCACCTGCGTATGCAGGGAATGTGTCCTGGAAATAACCTTACGGGTATGCATTGCTGACTGGATTAATTGTCTTAATTAGCATAAATGTTACATCTTTGACATAAGCTACCGTGTTGACATATTTCTGCAGAAGCCTTTCCAGCATTTTGCAACCTGAGAAGAAGCTACTGAAGGTTACTGACCCTTTGGCAGTTCTGAGCTGTTGGAAGGCTTTGTTCACATGTGGCAGATTTGTTAGAGAAATTTCTGCAACTGAAAAAATGCACTTTGTATCCGTGTGAATGTGGTTGTTACTGCAGCACGGATTTGACTGATGGTGCGGGAAACTGCAGTGCGGGGAGTTGTCTAGTAGGCTGCGGAGCTGCTGTAGTTGGTCCTCGGGGATAGATTGGGCTTTACTACAGTCACATCTGAATTTTCAGACCAACGTAAATGAGATCCTGTTATGTGATAAGAGAAATGAAGTCTTAGAAATGTTCTGCAAGGCTTTTATTTTCTATGAAGTAGGAAATAAGCTACATGCAGTCTAAAGGTCAAGAGCATGCCGAGTGTAACGGGAAGAAAACTCTAAGATGCTGGCATTTCACTCTCTAATGATGTCAGTGCAATTATGGTAGGTATCCTCATGTCTAGTGGGTGATGGTTCTTCCTTGGGCTGCTTTCAGACAAGCGTATTTTAACCCCGTACTTGGTCCGTGTTTTGTGGACTAATACGAAGCTAATGTAAATCTATGTATCTGACTGCATGGCTGTATTTTGTAAAAAAGCAGCATGTTCTATCTTGGCAGTTTTGCCGCCATATTGGTATTTTTTTATTGGGCAAAAACAGATCAGCTTTTCTCTTTAAGTAGAAAATAAAACCAGTGACAGTTAATTGAGGACTACATCATGTGATTACTTGATTGCACATGTAATACAGTACACTGCGATACTTTTATACTGCAGTGTATTATGCCTATGAGGTCACAGATACCTCTGTAGTTATTGCCAGCTGTGTGTTACAGTGGACACTCACTGCTGATGGCTGAGCCCTTGCCATCACTGTGCTGTAACTGCACCGTGGTCTAAGGAAGTGGCTTGACAGGTGAACGGTACACTTACCGCAAGTTACCGAACCCCATCTACTGCCCAAAGAACAAATCTGTTGTGGATTCTAGGAATACTGCATGGTCTGGTTTGTAAATGCCACTGAACTTCGCCACAGAGCTCATTCATTGCGATGTCAAGAGCGAGATCTGTGCTGTACTCCACCGCTCTATGTGGACTGGTGTGCAGATTTGCAGGTCAGTGTATTTGAACCCTGACTTATGCTAAAACCTCAGCCTTCTCTAAAAGCACTGACTTGTCTTTCTGCAATAGTTATTTCTCCCATCTTGTAACTGTTAACTGCTTTCTTGAATCCAAAACACCTGTTTATGATGTACCGTTAAATGGTTGGTAATGCGTGTTGTAAACCTCCTTGGAAGCTCTAGGTAAACTGAACTGAGCAGCTGTAAATACAACTGTTACAAAGTGTTCCGCTGTCTTCCCTGCAAGCAACGGGATTTCTTTTGTATTGCCAGAAGATGGATTGTATTTTTTTTGACGTGTCCTATAGCTGTAACGATATAAGCTGTTTATCATGCCTGCACATTGACCAGTAGGGTTCATTTTACCTTGTAATGAGCAGAATCCGACCCGCCCGTGCATAAGGGGCTAAGTGTCTACTTCCCTGTCCTACTGCACGATGGCCGAAGAGACTTTTACATGATTCCTATGGATTCCAATAGGACTGGTGCACCAGATTCCTCCAGTATTGTACTACTCGCCATGCTATGTGACTCTCCATGGCCAATGTCAGGCAAGAGGTCGCATGTATAGTAACGTTTTAATTGTGAGATGAGAGGGTAAAAAGTCCTACTAGTTATACTACACTGCTCCTGCTGTAAGTGGAATTATGTTGAAGTCCTGAGGTAACCCTCGCTTTAAGTAATTGGGTTGATACAAAGTCTACACATCCTTGTTAAAATGCCATGTTTTTTTAACATGCCAATCTTTTCAGATTTATTTCCACCTTTTAAGGTGACCCATTATTTGTACTATTTCCATTGAAAGTCAAACAAATCTTTTAGGCTAGGGTCACACAGGGCGGATTTGCCGCGGTTTTGCCGCAGCAGATCCGCCCGCGGCCGCTAATCCCGGGATTAGCCAGCCATATGGATGAGATTTCTCTGAAATCTCGTCCACACGGGACGGCTAATCCGCTGCGGTAAATCCGGTTGAAGCTGTGGCAGCCGCAGCCGCAGTTTTAAAAGAAGCAGCATGTCCATTCTTTTCTTCATTCCGCTGCGGCTGCGCTCTCCTCTATGGGCCGCTTCAAAGCCGCCGCGGCTTAAACCGCGGCGGTTCTCCTGGCGGACATCTCGCAGTTTTTGCTGCGGCCAAACCGCGAGATTTCGGACGAAAATCTGCCCCGTGTGAACCCAGCCTCAGAGTGGAAAATAAAATAAAATAAAACTAAAATTTTGTATAAGTGGAGCACCCTTTTTTTATTTGGGGAAGTTGTGCTCAGAATCAGCCAATCACATTTAAACATGGCTGCCATTATTTATAGTGATTCTGATTTACCCCATATAAAGCTCAGCTGGTCTACCATGTTTCCCCCAAAATAAGACTGCCTTATATTAATTTCAATTCAAAAACATTAATTTTGTAGCGCCTTTTTTCTTAAATATTTGAAAAACTAATCTTTACATAGATATTTCCAACTCAGACTTTCATGGCATATCCTGTGGCTATGCCAAGTATGGGATATGTTTCTGGACCAGAAGCTCTGCAAAACAAATTTGCATGCTTTAATCATGCTTTTATTGTCCTTGATTTTCATCACTACCAGTTTAGTGTGCAATGTCCTTTTCAGGCGTTTCCAGTGATATCAAATTTATGTACCTGGGTGTCATTAAACTTGAGTTACGAGCGTTTCAGATTTGGAAGATCATTTGTAATAACCTTGTAGTGAGGGCTGGGCATTTATTTTTTTTTTAATTAAAAAAAATAAATTATTAACCCGATCTTTTAGATGCAGTACGATTTTCTATTTGTTTTTCTATTTGTTTTTTCATCAAAGCGATTTAATATCTCTTAAAATGACGCAGTGCATTTGTGCAATTACACTGAATGCCTGCTTCACCTCGAAAGCTGAGCACCCATTGAACGTTTTGGGCAGCAGGTGGGTGGGGCTCCTCCAAGCTGGCGCAGAAGATCAGTGTGGAGAGGGAGGTATAAGCACCTTGTGCTCTGATTAATTCAGTCCTAACGTAGGCTGTACATGTAAGGTGCAGCATAACACAAGTTCCCTTATCATGCCCTACATGTACAATCCTGGTAATTGGGTAGGGGCTCGACTGTAAGCGGGAACCAGATAGTCAGATATGGGATTTATGGTAGTGTGATATTTTGCTATAAAAATCTGAACATAAGACGACCCAATCACAGATGGCATGCAGGTCAGAGATAACAGCCATGAGGCGAGATATGAAGCGCGCTGCAGGTAGGGTGGATGACTCAAAAACTGCACTTGACACATACCATTATATTGCGCAACTCCAAGCTATAGTCCCCTTGCATGCTAACGCCCTCGTAGATGCAAACCGCCACTTAGTAGCTCTAGACCAGATTAAAGGATGACACATCGGTATGTGGCTCCCTTAGGCAACGGGCGTAGAAGACCTGAAAATTATGCTCGAAGCTATTTTCTATATTATGGGTGAACCATCTTCCCATAATATAAAATTGGTCACATAAAGCCCTTAAGCCTAAAGAAACTTTCACAGCTATATAATATTAGCTGTTTGCATGACTTCGAAATAAAAGCCATTATGTTAAAAATCCTGGGATCCATGTAATTTTGAATTTAGTGGAGCCCCTTTACAACTATTTCCAGACTTGTGCTGCATACCCCTCCAGAAAGGGAGAAACCCCTCTACACCCTAAGCTCCCATGTAACTATCAGATCCCATATTGCTGGAGTTTCCCTTTATTCCGCATGGTTAGATGAGATGGCCACTCTGGCACTGACCTTCCCACCTCTGCTCTTCATTGGACATCCCGATTCCTCTGATAACCAGTTGAAAAGTGGAGTCTCCAATGCTATCTTCTTCCCTGGAGTAGCCTCCAGTTCAGCATGAGATTCCTGGTGTCTACCTTACCTGCCCACTCTCGACAACTTTTATTCTGCAATGCAGGAGCAATAAAAGGCGGAGGTTGCTATACTCCTTTCAAAAAATGATCCTATTCAGGTCTTTAAAGCCACGTTGGACCCAAATGGTAGATGCTTTATTTTATTAGCTTCCCTGAATGATGGTTAAGTGTGTTCTCTGCAGTATTTATGGCCTTAATTCCCAAATTAAAGTTAGCAAATCGATCCTTAAACTGTCTTGCCTACTCCTGCAGTGGTCCTCCTAGGAGGATTTTAATGTAACCACCACAATTCACCTTTCCAAGTTCACTAAAGAAATTCACCAGTTGATTGATTCACCAAAGGCCACATAGTGCATATTTAACCTTTCTAATCAACCTTTTGGACAAATCCTTTTTCCTTATCACCACTTCATGGTGCTCAAATGTCTTACGGTAATATTCTAACCTTGTCTTCTATCATTAGTGAAAATGGGTATGATGACTTGGTCAGACCATGCACTAACTGTGCTTAAAATTCACCATGGCTATTTACACACTGCTGCTTTAGGGCTCCTTCCCGTGGCCGAGGGCAATATCAGGCGCTGCTTCACGGCCCAATATCACACTTGCCACTATGTGAAAGCCCCGTGGATTCGAGGTGTTTTCATGTGAAAACCACCTCGCATCACTTTGAGGATGAAGGGAATCCCTGCCGTAGGTGAGGATCATTGCTTTTTCCATTACTTTCAGTGGGTCCGGTATCCTACTGAGAACAATGGGCGATATCTCAGAAAGATAGGACATGTTGCGATTTGCAGCGCGGTGCCATGCAGGAAAACATCGCTAATGTGTATGACCTCATTCAAAAGAATGGCTTTCATATTCATGGGTCTTGCAACACACAAATTTAGCACTATTTTCTCACCAGTGTAAAAGGCAGCCTTAGGCCGGCTTCACACGACCTGGTTCTGCAATCCGCATGCGGGAACCTGCAGCAGATTGTGGCTGTGAAGCCAACCAGCGACCCACCCTATGTAGTTGTGATTTTCTGTAGCGGATGACCAGTGGCTTGCTGTTGGTAATGCACGGGGCAGATTTATTTTATTTTTTTATATATTTGTATTTGCTGCACTGTCAAGTGATGACACAGGTACCTGCAGCCCATATACAATGTTAATAGCTTATTAGCTGCCTGTCTGATGGCCTCCATTGACTTCAATGGAGGTAGTCCTCCGCAAAATAGAGCATGTGACTTGTTTTCTCCGCCCGCAGCATACGCAATTCGTATTTGAGTGTGTGCTAAAACTGAAAGTATATGCCTTTCAATGTGTACGATTTGCTGCAAATGCTGCAATAGGAATCAGTTTGTGTGAAGCCAGACTTAAAGGGGTTGTCCCGCGCCGAAACGTTTTTTTTTTTTTTTTCAATAGCCCCCCCGTTCGGCGCGAGACAAACCCGATGCAGGGGTTTAAAAAAAAAAAAACGGATAGTACTTACCCGAATCCCCGCGCTTCGGTGACTTTTTACTTACCTTGCGAAGATGGCCGCCGGGATCTTCACCCACGGTGGACCGCAGGTCTTCTCCCATGGTGCACCGTGGGCTCTGTGCGTTCCATTGCCGATTCCAGCCTCCTGATTGGCTGGAATCGGCACACGTGACGGGGCGGAGCTACGAGGAGCAGCTCTCCGGCACGAGCGGCCCCATTCAGAAGGGAGAAGACCGGACTGCGCAAGCGCGTCTAATCGGGAGATTAGACGCTGAAATTAGACGGCACCATGGAGACGGGGACGCCAGCAACGGAGCAGGTAAGTGAATAACTTCTGTTTGGCTCATATTTAATGCATGATGTATATTACAAAGTGCATTAATATGGCCATACAGAAGTGTATACCCCCACTTGGTTTCGCGGGACAACCCCTTTAATGAATGCCTGCTTAAGAAGCCACAGGTTTGTGGAGAATACAGAGTATACTTATTATACTCAGGCATTGTCTCCTCAGGTGCAACCCTTGGGGAAGCTCTTAAGGCTGTCTATAGGAGTGTATAGAATTTTATCTCAAGAAGGACAATACAATAAAGAAAGCTGAGGTAACTGCCAAAATGTGTGCATCCTTGGAGCTTTCCTATCTAGCCGGGCCACCACTCTGCCTTTCAAACAGCTTATTTTATACTAGTTTGCAGCTGAAATATATTGCTGTATGGGAAGTTGACAAGTTGCTTCTCTCCATTAAACAATGTTGTTAGGGTTGAGGTTTATCCCTTCTTTCATATCTAATGCTGGGTCTACACGGGACGACTGTCGGCGGGACGACTGCACAAGCGGGGAGCGTTTGCACACAGCGAGAAGTCGGTGATCCAGTAATTCATTTTTATGCTAGTTGAAAGTGAGTGCTAACTAAACTAATAGTAAACAATGTTTTTGCATTTAGAAGTAACCATTATCGCACATTTTTGGTTGACTCAATTTTGTGCGATAATTGTTCCATATAACTGGCCCTTAAGCCCTGGTTCCAGAATTATTTCTTTCCATCTGCTGATATTCTTTAGGGTGACTACCCACTACAGTTTTTTTTCCCTGCGAAATTCCCTGCGTTTTTTTTTTCTGCAGGGGTCTATGGGACTTGTAATGTTAAAATCACGATCGCGCAAAATCGCAATTTACCGCGAAATCGCGATTTTGCGCGATTGCGATTTTAACATTACAAGTCCCATTGACCCCTGCAGAAAAAAAGCGCTGCAAATTTCGCAGTGAAAAAAAAACTGTAGTGGGTAGTCACCCTTAACTGGAGTTTTAATCTCGTTTGAGGACCTAGAAACTAAATAGCAGCTGGCTACTCAAAGCCAAGTCAACTGCCTTCAAATCCAACACTTGTGGGGGCTCTTAAATGTCTCCTCACACATTGTGGGGGAAACTAGCCTAAATTTTCATACCGTGTTAAATACACACTAGAAACCCATACATGGTAAGGTCTTATTCACACAAACGTTTTATCGGGAAAAAACCATCGTCCGAAAATCGCGAGCATCTGAAGCTTTGGATTTCAATGCATTCGTTCAGATGGGAGATTTTTCAGCACATACAATCGTCTGGCATCACGTTGCTATGGAGAGCGCAGCCCCCCTGTCCACAAGCGGAGAAAAGGTACTTTTGAGTTCTAGGTCGCAATGTAGCAAATCAGATAAGATTCTTTGTGTATATGAAAACCAGTGAAAATGAAAAAGTCCTAATACACACCGTTTCTGTCTGGAAATGCTATGCATTTCATAGACCAAAACTGCATACATCTGTGAATGAGCCATGATTGTAACTACTGCTTAACATAAGAACAATGGAGCTCCTATGCGATATGTTAGTGTTATTTATTTTAAACCTCTTTAGTACCTACCTGGGAGGGTGGCTAGGGTGCCTGGGGGAGGGTTGTGCCACACCGACGAGTTGCCGAACAGTGATGTGGAAAGTTGCACCGACGCTCAGAATTCAAGGTGGGTGTTCCCTGTTCTGCACTAGCTGCATCCTCTGGGGAAAGTGGAGGGCTGATCCTGGACCTCTGTTGTGGACCACATAAAACGATGTGGGGTGGATTTGGCCCGTGGGCCTTGCGTTTGATACGTGTGACTTGGGAGTTGTTGGAATTAAATGAAACGTTGTGTGATTGTAACATAAATGAGTGATTACAATATCAGAACAGAAGGATATTTATTGTGGAATACTGAGCACTTGGACAGGCTCTAGTACCCTGTTGTACCGCCTCTAGCTTGGATACTAGATGTGATACGGGCAGGCATGGAGGCTCTAGTACCCTGTTGTACCGCCTCTAGCTTGGATACTAGATGTGATACGGGCAGGCATGGAGGCTCTAGTACACTGGTGTACTGTCTCTAGCTTGGATACAAGATGGTGATACGGGCAAGCATGGAGGATCTAGTACCCTGTTGTATCGCCTCTAGCTTGGATACAAGATGTCATACGGTGCGAATGGAGGCTCTAGTACCCTCTTGTACTGCCTCTAGCTTGGATACAAGATGTGATACGGTGGGCATGGAGGCTCTAGTACCCTGTTGTACCGCCTCTAGCTTGGATGCAAGATGTGATACAGGTGGGCATGGAGGCTCTAGTACCCTGTTGTACCGCCTCTAGCTTGGACACATTCTGTGGCATATCAGTTCACATTTGTTGTAAGTAAGCCTGTAAATAATAACGCACACCCCAGCAGTGGGGGCAGTGTGTGTTTCTGGATTAATTGCTGAAGACCACACGGTTCCATTCTGTAAACAGAGGCGACAGTGGGTGGGTGTCAAAGGCAGTACTTTTAATGGGCATCGCAAAACCAAATGTCCCTCAGCCAAGCGCCCGTTAATGGTTACGACAGACACAGGAACTGTTATGACAGTGCCACCTGCTTTGGATGTTAGTCAACGAAACTGATAAGCACGAGCAGTTCTGACGAGCCTCTACCAGTGGCCTGTCGAGGGCATCCTTAATCCGATCACCTTTTGTGTGTACCCCAACGCATCCACTGGTCAGAACGGCTCAAGTGGCAGGCAATTTGTCAGTCTGACAATCCAGCTTCTTGCCCCCTCTCAAACTCTCAACTGAGCGAAATCTTTTTGATTGCATCATAGAAGCATGTCAATTGGTAACCAAGCTCTACATGTACAGAAAATGTCTGATACACACAAGTAGCCTCTGAGAACTTTATAGGCCATTGGTGGAACCACTTTTAGGGCCTCAGGTAGCAAGACTGTTCATCTAATTATATGCAAATCTGCCTATATTTTATCTAAGATGTTACTGCACGCCGAGTTTTGCAGCAACTAGGTGCTTGATTTTATTTGATAATATATTTGTGACACCCTTTTTTTTTTTTTGGAATGAAAGTCTGATACTGAATTGCTAGTGTGCCTGTAGACTTTTTCAGGATACCCTTATAGATCCATTTCTATAGCCCTCTCATTAGCTAAGCCAGAAATCTATTGCACAATAAGGGGCCATCGCCCCAAAACAGCTGTCTGTGCATGGTTATCTTTTCTTTCTGGGGAAGATTCTGGCTTTGGCTCCTGATTCCCAGTCAATGTTACAAGAATTGTTTAATAGGTCTGACATTGGGTACTATTGTACCTTGTAACAATCGGAAGCTAGGGACTGACAGCCTTAGCTGCAGTAGACACTCCTAGCTTCCCATTGGCTCATGGTATAGCACCAACTTTGTTAACCTGCTGTGCAAGACATCATAGCTGGACGAAGGGGAAGACCGAGACCGTCTGACTGCATCCACACCGAGGATGTGGACAGCAGAGTGTGGGGTGCCCATGGGCAGAGATACTGGGGCTCCCACAGCATGGCTGCACAGAAGCAGATCATGCAGTGAGGATGTGAGGTAGTTCCTGGGCTGAGGTGCCGACCACAACTCTGAGCACCGCTGGTGAGTGGCAGCCGCTCACTGTCCCCATCCGCCTTGCAGCGTTGCCACTGTCAGGGGCCAACTGGGACTCTGAGCACCACTTGCTAGTGGCAGGTGCTCACTGTCTGCCTTGCAGCGCTGCCACTGTGTCGGGATACAGTGTGCTGCTCGCTCCCCTTGGTGTTACTGCTGCATCTTGTCTCTGTTCACTCCTGCTAACATTTGTCTCACCCCTAGCTTCTGGTGGTGACAAGATACAACAGTACCCTGACGTTGAATTGCAAGAAATGCTGCCTTACAGGCATTGTTCCATCTTCCCATTTGCAAACCTTTTTGATGGTTTGCTTTGAGTGGCAGCTGAGGCAGAATTTTTAGTGTATTTGAGTGTATATTGTAAAATGTTTTTCGACTGCTTTTCAGTACAGTTTTGGCTCCAGTAAGGCCCGCTGCACACGACTGGGTTGGATGCTGGATGCGGAATCCGATCCTGTGACTGGCCGACGAGCCTGCGTACCTGTTGTCTGTCTTCTGTACTGCGGATGGTCTGGTCAGACATGCGTAATAGAGGTTTTCCCGCGCCATTGCTAGGCGATGATGCAGAATCTGTGACCTGTCTGCAATGTTAATTACGGATGGGCCGTGTGTCAGACTGCTTCCATTGACTTCAATAGAAGCCATCTGTGCGGACACCATCACTAAAATAGAGCATGCTGCAAATTTTATTTTTTCCCTCCGTGAACGGAAAACCACGATTGTTTGCTGCGGAATCAGGGGGCAGACGCAATGTGCAGCCCTATCTCGACCAAAGATATATCCAAAGGTGGCATGCGTTTGCCTATTAAAGTTTGAGCATTGTCCCAGTGTACACCTCATGTGTTGTGTAGGTGTTAAATTGCTTTTATTTACTCTTCCTGTATAACAATCAACAGCATATATTTCAGGGGTTATTTGCTTTGTAGTCCAAATGTGATTATTTGTTTAGCTGTGGTTACACCTACAGTACATTGTGTAAGCTGTTTTTGTACTAAGAGCCCAAATCTGAGTTGTAGTAATTCTGTAGTCATGACATTTTCTGTCCTGTGTTGCAAATACTGGATTTTCTGTAGTGTTTAATTTATGAATGCCTTAAAGTCAGTTGATCATTTTTAATCTAATTGTGGAACAGGCCTTGGGTAGCAGCCAGAGAAAATTCAGCCGTTATTTTTTTTTTTTTTTAATTGATTTAGTCTGTTGCTGCCAATAAAATGCTTGTCAGACTCTGACTTGACTTTAATGTACTGGAATCGTTTTATCATGGTATCTTAAGAGAAATGGATATTCTCCAGTGTGGGAAGATAGGAAAAATGACATAAATGGACAAAAAGACCACACATGACATTTTTGCTTAATAGCTGTGAAACTTGATTTTGACAACTCTACTTGTCATGTAGCTTTTTAGCTAATTACATAATTCTTAGGGTTACGCATTTGTCTTGCGATTGACTCAGAAGTTGCTCTTGACAAGTAGAATAGGGCTCTGATCTTTGAGAACTGGAATTTTATGAACATTTCTTATATGTAAAACCTGTCTTAAGGTATTACATGTAAAAATGTTGAAGGACTGCCATGGCATATGTAATGTTTTGAAGTGTGATAAGAATCTCTAGCAGTAATGTGTATTCAGTTTTCGTTTCATTAATTGGATGCAAGGTTCCTCTTTGCACCAAACTTTCTAGCTGTAACTAGATATAGTAAGTCCTTCGGCATTTGTTAAAGGGAACCCGTCATGTTGTACTTGCAATCATATCTGTGGGTGGCATTGTTTTCGAGCAAGAGGAACTGAACAGATTGACATATGGCTTTGTGAGAAACTATTCAGTAGAACTTGTAACTCAGTTAAATCCCTGCTGTTTCCACGCTTGGTTAAGTGGGTTGGCCTGTCAGTAGTGGAATCATTTCTGTATGCACAGTCAATGTGGAAGGCTGTAAGACCATGACAGGAACGCCCACTGGACTCGCGCAGAATAAGCAGAGCTTTCAATGGATAAGTTGTACTGAATAGTTTCTCACAACTTCTCCCCTCTTCCTGCTCTGTAACATGTTCCCTGGAGATCAGATTTCGTGTTCAACATGATGAGTTCTCGAACTACCATTACAAAAACGAAAAACAAACTGCTAATGTAAAATGAGTGAATACTGTGGTGAACCCAAGTGAAAATGAAATCTCGTGGCATCTGGGTAAGAGCCCAACAAGGACTATGCTCCAACACTGAGGGGTCAATGGAGCTCTGAAAACCCAATTTCAGAAGAGTGATCTGTAGTCCGGATACTACATACCCTGTCCATGCTCCATAATGGGGCATTGAGAGAATACACATGGAAAAATGATCAGGGGACAGTAATGGAACAAAAATGAAGGTGGTATATGGCTTTTTTGGGGGGTACAGTTGGTGTTCACCCCTTGGACGTGTAAGTAACCCGCAAACCACTTTTCATGAGGTCTTAAGGCCTCATGTCTACGGGCTTAAAATCCACGGCGTTCCTCCCGCGCGCAGTAGTAAGTACCTGCGGATGTCATTTTTCCCGCCAGGATCCGCATGCGGGAAAAAAAATGGACATGCTCCATTTTCGTGCGGGTCTCCCGCAGGGACGGCGCCCGCAGGCTTCTATTGAAGCCTATGGAAGCCGTCCGGATCCGCCGGAGACCCGTACCAGAATTAAACTCGCCTGCTCCGGACGATGTGTTTCTTCCCTTCTTCGCGGTCGGATCTTCTTTCTTCAGGCCCACCGCATGCGCGCGGCACGCTGCCAGCATGCCGAGCACATCCGCCAGGCCAAAGAAAGAAGATCCAGCCGCGAAGGAAGGAAGATCCGCATCGTCCGGAGCAGGTGAGTTTATTCTGATTTTTTTTTTTTTTTTTTGGCCTCATGTCAGCGGAGCAGGAGGGATTCTCCATGAAGAATCCGCGGCGGGCCTGATTTTCCCCGTGAACATGAGGCCTTAGGGTATCCTGACATGCCTGCCTGAAGGAAACCCTTTTAATGTTTATGTAGCTAAAAAGTCTTTGGGCACGTTTGATGTATACTTAGTTCATTGTATATGATAAACGCACCCCAAATGCACTGTGATTTAATTAGTTGTTTGTCCCAAAATTCATATAAGATTATCTTGTTTTATTGGTATTTTTTGATTTGCAAAGAATTCCCTCAAACGTGGGCAGGAAAATCATACCGTCAAAGGTTTTAATTTTAGTTTGAGTGAGTTTCCCTGTGGTAAATAGTCAGAATTTTGACGATAAATGACTTTGAGTACTTGTGCGATTTTTCCATTTTTATTTCAATAGTAAGAAAGTGAAGCTAATTGCTGTGCTGATTATTATGCCCCATGTAGCAATGTCATGCTGGAGTCCCTGGAAGAAAGGTGGAATTATCTGAAGAAAGCCATTTACAGCAGCGGCACTAGCAGTTTTTTATGTTTCTTACTGAGCAAATGTCCCCTGAGTTCCAGTATGAAGGACTGTCATAAGACTAAGTAGAATTATTCATTGTTGCCTTTAAGGCACAAAATCATTTTCTGTAAATGGCTGCCAGTTGTGTGAGCTCAAGTGGGATTTTCTTCATTTTCTTTGCCAAACACACTGTTTGGATCAGGCAGCCAGGTCTCTCTACTTCCTTCCATCAAAGTTTTAGGAGAGTGACTTCAAAGACATCTTCCTACTTTTCGATGCCCGCAAGGGAAATTATCTGTTGCATCTGCATCGCTTACTAGCTATATGGAGGCCCTTTTTCTGTCTACACAATAAAGTATTCAGAACTCAATTTTTTATTTAGTTTTTTTATTTGCATAGTGCTTCTGTTTTACTCTATTTGTGGAGCGTCCTCAGTAATGGGTATTAACATTTTACTGTTCATTGTTATGAAAAGATGGCTTTGTACGTCAAGCTTCTAACAGGGGACAGTGAGTTGAGTTTCTTGTGAGGAATTTATTTTTTTGCATCTGAGCTACAACTGTCTATAGGTATTTAACCAAGGGTACACTTAGCAGATATTGGCAGATCCATTTACTAGGACTTGGGGCTTTAGTGTTCGCATCTTATCACACACACATACAGCGCACACTTTTTTTTTTTCTTCTTCTTGCTGTGTAGATTAGATTTTTACTAAGGAAACTCTTCTGGAACTACGCCTTTAGGTCCCTTTTACAGTGGACGACTGTTTGGTGTGTAAGTGCCCAACGGCCGACCCACGCACTGCCGCCCGACTGTCACTCCAATAGTCATTAAAGTGAATGGAGACAGAGCAGCCCGGCATCATTCTGACTCGCTAGCCTCCATGCACAGTGAACGGCTGTCAATCAAACATTGTTCCACCTAACAAAGTTTTGCAATGAGCCTTTTTAAATTAATCTTGTCTTTTTTTCCCCCCACACTCACTTTCAAGGGGCATCTTGTTTATACAACATTCATGGTGCAGTAAAATAACGTTATCTATCTTCTGTGCATCAATGCAACTACGACGCTACCAAATTTTATAGTTTTGTTTTTCTTTTTCCTTTTCTTAATACTTTTTTAAGACCTCAATCTTGCCTTAAGTTACATGGGATTCTAAATCTTATTTCACAATACTACCAGTAAATTTTAACCAGATCAAAAGGGCAGCTTAGTGCTAATGATTAAAATCCCGTGTGGATCCCTCCTATGGCTCCCCTCACACTGGTGCTTTTTACTGCAATGCTTTCAGCACCGCGCTAATCGCGGTACAACGCTCCCATTGTTTTCAATGGGACCGCTCACACAGGTGCAGACAGTCGCTTGACTTTCGAGCAGTGCATGTTATATTTTTGGCATTTCAGCATTTTTAAACACTGTGCTGCTGAAAACGCGGCACAACTTGGTACGACATTTTTTTTGAAGTGCTAAACGTCCTAGCTACACTACCTGGGGGAGGGGGGGGGGGGGTGGCTTCCGGTTCCAGGCAGGCTCGCTTGCAGTTGTCAGCGCTAACATCTCTTGCTGGTAACTGGCTCAGCCAATCAGAGCCTGTGCTCGATGAACTAATGTTTCATCACAGCCATTTAATGAATGGCAGTGATTGGTGCATAGAGTGCTGGCTCTGATTGGCTGAGCCGGCACTCAGAACTAATCGGACCAAACTCTTGCTGCAGGTGGGGTTTCAATCCAAAACCATACATATTATATATCAAAAAGTCTGAAACAAATTTAGGAACCCGTTCCCATACTTTATTTTAGCATAAATATACTAATATAAAAAAAATAACTATAAATGTTAATCATTTTTTTTAGCTTTTTACCCCCAATAAAACTAAAAAACGGAAGCGAAAATGAGGGAGGTGGGAAAGGGGCTGCATCATTAAGGGGTTAAGGTACAAAACAGCCTAGTTCTTAAAGGGTGAAATTCTGCTCTCAGAACAGGCAGTGACATCTAAAGATTAGAGATGAGCGAGCATACTCGTCCGAGCTTGATGCTCGTTCGAGTATTAGGGTGCTCGAGATGCTCGTTACGCGAGACGAGCACCACGCGGTACTCGTCTCGATTAAACGAGCACTGACCATTGAATTCAATGGAGCCGGCAATACAGCCGGCTCTATTGAAAGCAATGGGTTGCCGGCGTACGCGAGATGAATTGTCGGGAAGGGCTTAAATATATGCTCGGGTGCTCGTTACTCGAGTCGAACTTTCAGTGATGCTCGAGAGTTCGTTTCGAGTAACGAACCCCATTGAAGTCAATGGGTGACTCGAGCATTTTTGTATATCGCCGATGCTCGCTAAGGTTTCCATTTGTGAAAATCTGCAAAACACAAGAAAGTGATGGAAACGACACAAACGAATAGGGCAGGCGAGGAGCTACATTTTGGGCTGCATCTCAAGTTCCCAGGTCCCACTATTAAGCCACAATAGCGGCAAGAGTGAGACCCCCCCCCCCCCCCCCCACTGTCAGCGTAAAGATCGTTCTCCTCTGCCACAGCTGTAACAGCTGTGGCAGAGAAGAACGATGTTAGCCCATTGAATTCAATGGAGCCGGCAATACAGCCGGCTCTATTGAAAGCAATGGGTTGCCGGCGTACGCGGGATGAATTGTCGGGAAGAGCTTAAATATATAAGCCCTTCCCTGCAATTCATCTAGAAATGTGTAAAAATAAAAAATATATATATACACTCACCTGGTCCCGGCAGAACGATGTTAGCCCATTGAATTCAATGGAGCCGGCAATACAGCCGACTCCATTGAAAGCAATGGGCTGCCGGCGATCGCGGGATGAATTGTCGGGAAGGGGTTAAATATATAAGCCCTTCCCTGCAATTCATCCAGAAATGTGTAAAAATAAAAAATATATATATATATATTTTTATATATTTTTATATATTTTTATATATATATATATATATATATATATATATATATATATATATATAATTTTTTTTTTTTTTTTTTTTTTTTTTTTTTTTTACACATTTCTAGATGAATTGCAGGGAAGGGCTTATATATTTAAGCTCTTCCCGACAATTCATCCCGCGTACGCCGGCAACCCATTGCTTTCAATAGAGCCGGCTGTATTGCCGGCTCCATTGAATTCAATGGGCTAACATCGATCTTCTCTGCCACAGCTGTTACAGCTGTGGCAGAGGAGAACGATCTTTACGCTGACAGTGGGGGGGGGGGGGGGGTCTCACTCTTGCCGCTATTGTGGCTTAATAGTGGGACCTGGGAACTTGAGATGCAGCCCAAAATGTAGCTCCTCGCCTGCCCTATTCGTTTCTGTGTCGTTTCCATCACTTTCTTGTGTTTTGCAGATTTTCACAAATGGAAACCTTAGCGAGCATCGGCGATATACAAAAATGCTCGAGTCACCCATTGACTTCAATGGGGTTCGTTACTCGAAACGAACTCTCGAGCATCACTGAAAGTTCGACTCGAGTAACGAGCACCCGAGCATTTTGGTGCTCGCTCATCTCTACTAAAGATATAACTGATCCCAGCAGTTGAAGTAGACTGAGCTCTGGAGACCATTCTAAACAATGACATCTGCTGCACTTCAATCAGTGTAAATGCAAAAAAGCTTATAATGGGCTGGATTTTTCATGGGACAACCTCTTGAACCGAGAAATGATACAACACAAGAATTGTAATAGTCTTATCCAGAAATATTGGTAAAGGAGGTATAGAGATTTGGCTTGAGAACCTCTTGAAAAGAGGACCTCCTAACATGTCTATTGTGTTTGTTTTTTCTGCTTTTCAATATGTGGATAGATTAAAATTATCTGACATGTGCCTTCTGCCCTATTGAGTGTTTGACTACTATCACGTGTGTAGATAGCCTAAAGCAAACTGTCATTTCAAGTGACCTTTTTTCCCCAGAATATTATCTTGTGTACATAAGGAAGATCACCACATCTGGCATTTTGTGTAACTTGTGGGTGTGGATTTGCTGATATATATTCCATACAGGGAACACAGGAGATCCTGATTCCCCCTCGTTATAGCACTATGTGGAGCAGCGCTGAGCAGTGTGGATGTGATTCTAGCACTTGGCTAAGATTTAAAGCTACAGCAGTGCCTTTTTTTCTTTTTGCCTGTGCCCAGCAACCAACTAAGGCTGGTTTCACACAGCCGAGAAAATCTGACGCAAATATGAACCCTATCCATTTGAATGGGGTCATGCTCATGAGCGATGTTTTCCTACATAGCGTCGTGATTTAATGCTATGCAGGAAACGCATCGCAACATGTTCTAGCTTTGCTTTCAATGGGGCCGGTGACGCGTTTGTGTGGCTCCGCATCAAGTCACCTGTCACTACTTCATGTGGAAATCCGTTGTTGATTCCGCCCGTGCATTTGCAAATTCGTCCAGGATTGAGTTGGCAAATCATTTAGTTCTTTACATTCATTGATACAATCATCATGAATGACTGAAAGATTGCTGATTTTTATGCCTGCATAAAATGGACGATCAAGAAGCGGACAAATTGTCATTCGTCGAATTGTTGGATGTGTTTACACAGATTCGTTTTAATTTGCATGGTCAAATGATTTTTCTTTTAATTGTTCCGCATAAAAGTTAAAACACCTTTGAATACTACCGTAGTAGAAGATGGTTCATTAGCTAAATTAAATGAAGGCAATAAGGTGACCTCTCCTGTTCTGAAACCCACAGTGGGGAGAGGCTCCTCTTTATATGGTGGTTTCCTGTCCTCGGGGGTGGATCTTCTTACGCTATGATGAGGTCATGGGTTCTGGCAAATCAAATTACCAGCCAGTGTAATTATTATTTTTCTGAGCAGTGTATTAAAGTGATTCCAAGGAGAAATTGAGTATATTTCTAGGTTAACAATATTTGTGGTAATTAAGCCTAGATTTTTTTTTTTTTTTTTAACAATGGACTTCTGGATTTCTTTTTGCTTTCCTCATTGCTGGTTTGGTGTGTCCTTAACGGTGGACAAAATGTAGATTGCTGGCACTACTCCAAACAGTGTGTGCTTGCTAAATACTCATTATTGAATACACAGCATTTAGGCATTTGGCCAGCTAGAACGGTTTCCTTGTTGATCTTCCCACAGTAATGCTTCCGTTCACTTGAATGGGACCAAGTTTTGCAGCAACAAGTAGTCGCTACTAAAAGTGAAGTATGGTCCAGTGTAACCAATGAAGGGGACAGCACTTGAAGCACTGCAGCCCTTTGCTCAACACACCCACCAATCAGCTGTGTTGGAACCCCACTATCCTAAGGGCTTTGTTTGTTTTTCTCCACTTCTGCATCTTTGTTATAAAAGCATAAATAAAACCTTTTAAAAATATTAAAATGGGGAAACGCAGTGTCAAAACAGAGGCAAGTAAACTCCTCTCCATATAGATTTCCTGCAATCAAACAGATAATCCTAGTTTGAACATTACATCTGTGCCATTTGCCTACATATATGATTGTCCAGAGTGTAAGAAAGCAGAGCAAATACTCATTTAAAGACTCTTGCACATGCGGAATCCAGCCCTGGAAGCAGCGGTGTCCGCCCGTACCATGTTCCTTTCTTTTTCAACTCTACTGCGGATGGTCCACATGGCAGGCTGTCAGAGACACAGTATTTATTTATTTATTTTTTTTTAAACTGCCTTTTCTGCCTCGTCGTCTCGCCTAGTGGTGATGCAGAATCCTCAACCTTTCCGCAATGTCAATTGCAGAAGGGCCGTGGAATGGATCACTTCCATTGACTTCAATGTGCGGAATCCGTGGAAAAATGGATTGCTGCATTTTGTTTTTTTTGTTTTTTTTCCACTAGCGGAAACTCCAATTGGTTTCTGTAAGTGTACAGGAAGAATCAATTTGCCATAGCATGCTAAGGGGGGCATTTGCTGCGGATCTGCATTGCAGATGCCCACCATGGATTCCGCAGCAAATATCTGCCCGTGAGCATGCTGGGTTCACACAGGGGGATTTGCTCCAGATTTCCGGACTTTATGCCCGTTTTCCTCGTGTGCGTTTTGCAATCAAACTCTGTGGCCAGATTGAGCAGAAGTATTGCACTTATTAATGCGTGTTTTAAGCGTATTATCTGCCTAGTGTTCCCGCAATAGAAATAAGCATATGGAATCGGCCGTGGATTTTGCAAATTTTTTTTTTCTCTCCTATTGAGGCCTACGGACATACAAGTGAAACCAAAATTGACTGCTGCAGATCATAAATCCGCACTGCAACAACCTTTCTGCACAACGTAAATGCATACATTTTCCACATTGTGAGAAACCTGGCTTATTCTGCAAACGCTGCAGATTTTTTGCACGGCGGGTCAGTGCAGTAGAAGAGCAGCAAATCTGCCCTGTGAACCCAGCTTAATGCAATTTAGTTGTAGAAATAAAGGAAAACAAACTTTTAGGGCGTATTCAGTGAGCAAGATTTTGCCTATTGCGTGGTGAATGCAGTCGAAGTATATTGATTCTCCGTGATCCATTCACATTAGCATATACACTGTGTATAATACTGGCGATAAAAAGAACGCTGCATATTCTATTACTGAAAGCTCTATTCTCCATAGGTTGGGTATTTAACTCTGTACATACACAATACCGCGCATATGTGCGCCACTAAGACAGACAAAGAAAAAAGTGAAATCGTGTGTGTTGTGTTGCGAAATGCACAAAACTGGTACGAAAATAGAACACTAGGTTTTTTCTCAGCATTGCTGCGATTAAAGAAACCAACATGTTCTTTTTACGTGTGAGTCTAGAACATACAAATGTGCGGTCTCCCACACAGGTGGGTGTCTGCGTACTGCGTGGTGCAAATCTCGCCTGAGAACGTCTGACCCTACTCGTTCATGTGAATGCACCCTAAAAAACTTCATGTGTTTTGTATTTCCTCACTTAAAATCTGCAACAGACATGTCTGTGGCCCACATGGCCGAGGGAAACCAAATTGTGCTTGTAGGGAAGGAGTTTAAAGTGAGACTAAACGGAGCAGCGGATGTGGAAAGCCCCAGACGTTCTAACTGAACAGATGGTATTAAGTGCTAGGGATCGCATTTACTACACAAGGCAAAGAAGGGATCTTCAGCCTCTTCCCACTCCTCCTTAGACAGATCTGGAAAGTCTACCTTCCATTTGTCATAAGTCTAACTAAGGGGCCAAATAGTTCGGAGTACTCTACTCTCCAGCTGACCGGGACAGAAGCAGGGATTGACTGTAGAGTATGGCACAGTTGAAAATACTGGAATAGTTAGGGGCTTCCAATGTAAATGCACCTGTGTAATCTCATATGCCCCGTAGATGTGAAGACTAGTGGCGATAACCAGTCATAGTTGCACAGTGATCTTGCGGCAGAACAATCAGTGTTTCTCATTACAGTGGAGTTTAGGCTGTAAGGCGTTGACAGAAAATGACTTTGTGGAGCAGAATAAGTATTTTGGCATTCAGCATGTTTAGATAAAATGGGCTAGTTCTTGTACAAGCAAATAATTTTCGACTTATGATGAGCCCTGATTAAGTAATAACACTAGATGCAAATACAAGCCCTGCCAAGATGGGCATTAACTGAGGTTTTCTATTCTGTGCTGTTTGATTCCTCAAACATCCTTAAGACGTCTTACTGTTACAATCTTGTACTGATGATCCTTGCTATGCCATTTGTCACATAATTTGTGCCCATATGGAGTCTGCAGCAGGCAAGCTACAAATCTCCTGGCAATACAATTGTAACAATAAGGACCTGTAATTCTGCAAGCAATAAAATATGGCCTTTTTAAAGGCTTGACTTGAAGCCCTCTCAAAGATTTTACACTTTTTTTTCTCCTTCTATTTCTGTGCTTTTCCACAAAGCTAGCAATGAAGCTTTGTGGAAAAGCACAATAAATAAGGGCTACATTTACTTAAGGGCCATTTACACGGGGCGATTATCACTCAAAATTCGTTCAAATGAATTCCTTGATTACTTTTCTAGGTTTTTGCTTTTAAATATGCACTCTAAGATAGTAATTGTCTAATAAGCCTAGTAATTGTAAATGAGCCTTTCACAGAAAAGCACCCTAAAATATAACTTTTAATGTATCAGAAAACACAAGACTGCCCTCTCGATGGGGTCACAACTTGCATAATGTTGATTCACCTAGAGGACAAGCAGACGATGGGTAAGTATAGTTCCTAAGAGTCAATGGCTGCTGGCCCACTGTAATCCCTCAATACTGGAATACAAATGAGTTGTGGAAAAGAACTAGCCAGTATCTAATAGCAAACTAAAGCTTGTTTATTCATATATATGCCACCTCTCCAAGCACAAGCGGGGGTGGCACAGTCAAGGATCTCACACCTATTAGCATCAGCGAATATCTCCATTTGCTAATATGCAGAGCAGTTCTGCCTCCAGGCTGCCTAGACCTCCCTGCCCAAAATTGCTATATATATATTTTTTTTCTG
Organism: Eleutherodactylus coqui; assembly: GCF_035609145.1. NCBI lineage: Eukaryota > Metazoa > Chordata > Amphibia > Anura > Eleutherodactylidae > Eleutherodactylus > Eleutherodactylus coqui. Next base: position 229,337,577 of record NC_089837.1, on the reverse strand, counting down.
TGTGCAAATTTGACCATCCAGTATACTGGTTTATTAGAGATTACATAAGGAACTCATTCGTTCAGTACCCATTTCTGCCTGTTGAGCAAATTACGTTCCTACTACTTTCTCCGGGTAGGTAAATGCTCTAACTGGAGAAGATAATCATACTTAAGATGTCAGTCCACCATCAGGTCTGACGTTACTACTATTCCTTCACTCTATTTATTTTCTGTGGCTGGGGAAGATGGGGCTCCTTGCTCCTGAGAATCACTTGGGGTGATTGTGCTCTAGGTTATTTTGAGTAGTTCCTTAGGGATTTGGTTCATTAGGGAGTAATTATTAAATCAATTATTTATCTTTGGCACAATGGAAGTGCTCTGCATTAAGTGTATAGGTGCTAACGATACTTCGGACTTATTATATATGAAGATATCTCATGACCCACATGGTTCCTGACGAATTGAGATGTCCAAAAGAGACGCATCAAACCTCAAACTTATCTGTTTCTTGAAAAACTAGATCCAATATGATTTTGTTACATCTGAAGTATGATTCTCTTCTCTATTTAGGGTGTATACCTATCCTGAAAACCCGTTTTTAAATAGATAACATGCCTATTATTGCGTGTTTATTAATTTTCTTCCCTGGTATTACCATGTTGGTAATGGCCCAAACAATGAAAATATTTCTCGCATTGTGAATGTCATAAAAATATAAATGTGTTTTTTGTTTTTTTTTTACAAAAGTTATGCCAGAATTGCTACTTTTTCTTGTTTACTGCCCCCAAAAATGTAATAAGAATAAGGCCACTCATAGACGTTTTTAAAGCGTGGAGTTCGAAACGCCCCGCTAAACGCTGTAAAATGGTTGCACTGATTTCAACAGTTTCCACAGATATGACAAGTTGCGACTCTACCAATGACACAATGAAAATTGCTTAGCTCTTAAGCCACCCAATCTGCTTTTCCTGAAGGATTTAAAGGCTTTCTGTGTGTCATAGAGGATTCCTGACATACGGCTCCTGAAAATTGGAGTACTTGTGATTGTTTCTAACAGTAAATATATATTCTCTGATTTTTAAAACTGAAACCTTTATATCTTGTTACGGAGTGAAGAGACGTAATTGGAGTAATTTGTGGTCTCCAGTGGTCAGCGAACTGCACTTGTTTTTCCTGAATGTCCAGATTCTTTGTATGTGGAGAAGAATGTGTTTCTGAGGTTAGGCTGACAATTCATATGCCAGCACATGACAGTTCTATAGCTGTTGCTGACTTTTATCTTGTCATCCTCTTCATGTTTTGTATACATTGTTATTTCTATAACTTTCTCCATCTTGTCTCATTTTATTTAGGCTTCTTATTCTGCTTTTGGTTAATCATGGTTTCTCGTGATTTTTTTCATTTTAGTAAATGACAATATAACAACCCAATAAAGAAATACTTCTTCTTTAAAGGGGGTTTCCAGGCAAAAACTACCGATCTGCCTGCCTGCCTGCTGTTACTGCAGCGGGGCCGGATGTTGCCCTAGGGAATGGCAGTGGAAGTGTCCTAGCTGGAATCAATGGGAGCTGAAGCAACTATTACATTTCCACATTCAACACTAATGTTGCAAGCAAAAGTGCCGTAATTGAATGACTTGCAAATAAAGTTGTATGGCGATCCGCTCTGAATGAAATCTCAACAGAAAAACTAATAGACAATCATCACTCTGTGTAAAAGCAAATGACTGACTGTCATTCATACATTTCAAGGACATTTTTGAGCAACTCTCTGAACAATTGCTTTGTGTCACGTTCTTTTAATCTTACCTGAGGGACTTTTTTTTACTTCCGGGCTGGAGTCGCACATGCCTTTTTTTTTTTTTTTCTTTTTCTTTGTGACCGTTTCTGATGCAGAAAGGCCAGAACTGAATTCATAAAGTATAGGAAACGTAACCGAATGTCTGTCTGAAAGGTGATGTCTGCTCAAACATATATTAAATGGTTAAATCCAGCCTATATTATCCCTCTTTGGATTTACACTTCTTTATGAAAAGGTTCTATCCCCAGGAATTCCAGGATTAATGTTAGATTAGTACCTGCTATTTCTATTGAAGAGCCTTCCTGTTAATTCCACCCCAGTAAATGTTCCGAGGTGGTTACCTCTACGGTCTTGCTGCTTTGTAGTAACGGTCTCCCTCTAGTCACTTGCTCAACATCTCTTCTAAAGAGCAGAGAAGACACAGCAACTTCAGAAGCAGCCGCTTGCTACACCAGGGATCCCTCCACATGGCTAGTGGAGCAAGATGGAGCATATGTGACCACCTTGAAACCACTCATGGAAACAGCTGGTGGGGCTATTCTAATAGTTATGTAATATGTGGGATTAGAATTATAGATTGAATTAACAATAAATATCATTTAATCTTCTCCCTCCTGCTGGATCCATTTCTGGCTTCAGTTCATACTGCATCAAAACCAGTTTTCCAACCTCTGAATAAAAAATTTGGGGGCTTTTAATCTGCAAGGACCCTTTTTAGATTCAATATTTATTGTTCCAAAAATTGCTGGATCGTGCGACTGTAAATGATTGGTTGGCTTATTGTTCATTTTATGTGGACATAAAAATTATCATGCAGTTGTTAGCGAGTCGTTACATGTAAAAAGCCGTCATTCGCTAGCACAGTCCCCTGAAAGACCAACGATCAAGTGAAAAAATGGAACAGTATTATGTTATCTGACTGCGTTTTAAAGCAAACGGCTGTCAATATTCATGTATTTAAATGAATTCCCGTTCCGTATAAAAGGACTAAAAGAACACCATTAAATGGGATGACTGTCTGGCACATAAGCATCCGAAATCGGTACCATGGGCTGCTGCGACAGGAGGTCCACGGGTATGGAGGCTTAGTTGCTGGGGATCATTCGGCCATCCACCTCTGTTCACTGGGGGTTCCTCATGCATTGAACGGCTCCTGTTCACATGACCTGATATTCACTTGGTTTTTAGTTCTGCTACACATTAAGCAAGGCCCGACAGGTGAGCGATTTCTAGCACCGTGCTTGCATGTACATGGCACAATTACTGCCTGAATTTGTGGTTTCCAGTGAGCATTCTGGGCATCGCCCTGTGTATAGGTTCCTTTTACTTATAAAGCCCATGCAGCAGTATGCAGAGATATGTGAAACAGTGAGAAAATGACAGGAAATTGTGATGTTTCACATGCAAATTAACTCTAAAGTCGTCTGGTTTCCTGTGAGTACTTTTTCATATAAGAAAAAGAACGCCCTAAATGTGTATTTATAAATGTGTATGCGGAAAAATACCTACCCACCCTTCTGGTTGCACGTGCCCCTCTACTGCTACCCTGTTTCCCTGAAAATAAGGTGTAACTGGTAGCATAAAAGACAATGACGCACAAGCAGAACACTGCAGTATCTGTGTCTCTGCAAGCTGGATCTTTAAAAATATCATTCCATCTCATTCATATCCCAATCTGATCGTTGCTCTCATATCTCCCAATGATCGTTCTGACCCTGGAACCCTGTTTACATGTGACAATTACCACAATGATAGATTTGTAATGAGATGATACAAATCCTGTACTTGAGAGATCACTAGCTCAGACCTCTTAGATAAGTTCTGAACCTTCTGCTTTAACTGCAGTGCTGATGTAAGTGGGGATGAGTTCACTTGGCTACAATTCCAGCTTTCTCTGACATTGAGATCGGAGAGACCACAGTACATTACACAATGTGGCTGTAATATGGAATTAAAAGTACTGTTGCTTTGCTATTTTGCAGAGCTTCCGCCATAAGATTTTGATTAGGAACCACTAGAATGTGTTTTAAATCCAGTTTTTTATTGAAAACCTAAATTGTCTGGACATTTTTGAGATTTTTTTTTTTTTTTAATTTTTTTTAAGGCCGGGTTCACACGAGCACGTGATTACTGTATGCCAATTTGATAAGCGATAATTTGCTGGCAATCAAATACGTTGCCATACGCAGTTCCACTCACATTTGCGGATAGGTATTGTGTAATATGTGAGCGCAAAAAATGCAGCATGTTCTATTTTGAGGCTTATTAGCGTGAGAACCTATTGTTTTTTATGGGCACATAATGATGGGTCAGGGTCTCACCACTGAGACCCCCTCCGATCCCAAGAATGGGGATCCCATATCCCCTCTCCTCACTGCAGACAGACCCCCACACAGTGATGAGATTGAATAGTGCAGGGGTTGCACATGGCACTGTGCTGCTCCATTAATTTTCATTGGGTGTGCAGTGGAGGGCAGATTACAAATACTCTGCAATTTGAAATGAAGTGGCAGCTGCTACCACTGCTGCATTTAATGTGACATTACATGTGGGTGGGAGAAGAACCCCTGCAACTACAGAAGGGGGTACAGGGGACACTTCTCAGAATCCTTGGGGGTCTTGGTGGTGGTAGCCTCACTGATCAGACTCTAAGGCTGCCTGCACACGAACTGATTTGCAATGCGGAATATGCGGTCAGCGTCTGGACCGCAGAGCTACAGCAAATACCGTCCATAGCATGCTATGGGAAATCAAATCTGCACTCTTGCGAGACCAATTGTGGTTCCTGCGAGCATAGGAAAATCGCAGCTTGCTCTATTTTTGTGCGGTGTCTGCAGGGACGGCTTCAATAGAAGTCAATGTCAGCCGTCTGACCCACAACCTGTCTACAATTGACATTGTGGACAGGTTGCGGATTCCATGTCATCACCTAGCGACTACATGGGAAAAAGAAACATTAAAAAGAGAAACAAATCTGTAATGCACATGTCACAGTACTGATGAAGAGAGGCAGGTACGCACAGATGCTGGCCGGCCAGGCCAGACTTGTTACAACTCCTTTAAAAATTGCCTACCACTTTGTTGCTGTATAGTAACTCCTTCACATAGTTGGCTGTACTGCTGCTTCTGAGATAGGTCTCACAGCACACTGCTCCGTACTCCTTCAGTTCTACCCCTTTCTCACCTGTTAGAGATAACACCAGAGAAGAGGTTACATATTGCAGAGTGTGGAGAAGGGAGGAAAGCGCCCAGGCCTTCATGGAGGGATCTGACTGGAGACTTGAAGCAAAGTACACAAAGGAAGAAGTAGGTATTCTAGTATCTTGACGCCACCGGAAGCTAGGGGTTTGACAGTCCTAACATGGAGGGATACCCCTGCCACACCCCTAGCTCCCGATTGACTTCCAAGATACTTGGGCCAGGTGAGTAGTCTGCTCCTGCCAGCACTGGCGAGCTGGCTGCCAACATACTTTGGCCGGGGAACATAGGGGACCCTGAGGAGTCTACGGCTGCTGTCAACCGAAACTCTCCATTGGAAACCCCGACGCCGCTGGACACACTGTCGTCCCCCGTGTTGTAGTGCAGAGATGCGGCCGCTGACTGCTACTCTGCTCCCAATCTGCCTCTGGGCATCGGCGGCCGTGCCAGTTGCTGAAGGGAGAGGAGGCAGGGGAGCTATGTAGCAGTCAGCGTCCGCATCCTGGCTCTGCTGCCGCTATAGGCTGGCAGCCCGGTCACTGTCCTCACCGCTGTGATCAAGGGCCCCGTGCTCTGTCCCTCCATGCAACAGTCAAGCATGAAGTGCCACGGCCGCCATACTGACAGCGGAAACGCCAGCACACACTGCTGACAGCACTAAGGCCAGGCAGGGCAAGTGGGCACTGTTGCCACCGGGGACAATTATCTGGAGCGAGCAAGGCTCTGACAGCCGGAGATGGCATAGTAGTGCAAACTGGGTCCGGAGAGCACTTCAGAGCTGAGCTGCGGGGTCCGGAGGGCACTTCAGGCGTCAAAGACCCTCACCTAGTATGGCAGCGGTGACAGACAATCAGAAGCTGGGGGCGTCACCACACGTCAACACGGCTGTATTATGTCTCCACCCCTAACTTCCGGTGGCGACATAATACAACAGTACCGAAGAAGTGCTACACAACTGCATAGTAACCTCTGGTTGGAGGTTCCGTCACACATCCGACACAAAATACTGGAAGAAAAAGTGCTGCATGCAGTGCTATTTCTTTTCGTTTATAAGACTGCCAACTTAGCGAGAAGTGAATGGGATCTGTTTTTGCATGTTTTGGTTTTGTCCGAAGACTGAGCTGTTCGGCTGTGGAAAATGGAGATTGAAAGTAGAACCCCTGACGCAGGTATAATACCATCGTAATTACACATTCCTCTTAAGTCGAAGTCTTTCTTCACATGTTTAGAAACTGCGCTTGTATTAGGATCTATCTAATTTGGCAGTATTTAGTGAACCACCTCACAGGGATCAGTATCTCAAGCTGCAATTTTAACCCTTTCCATGTCAATAGACCTTTCATGAATGTGGGGTTGCAGTTTTGCGCTTAGAGCCACATGTTGGTCTACTTTGGTACACGGCAGGGCTCTAGTTGGCAGTGAAGCTCACCATAAGTTTTTTGTCTTGAGGTATGTATGAAGTGTGGGGAAGTGTTCTGGCCTGCTCCAGGCAGATAGAAGAGGAAGGAGAGCACCTTCTCTAAACACATAATCCTCTTTTAATCTTTGAAAGCTTTCTTGTGTTTTCACTGCCTTATTTATGTCTTAAAATTACCCATATGGCAGTTTTGTTATATCTGGAAGCTTCACTGTTTGACAGATAAGGTATTAAGCTGCGTGGAAACACTGATGTCATAATCAGGTTAGGAAAGCTTTACAAGCTGTATTTAATTCCGGACTCAATTGACTTTCTCCTATGTAGAACAGACCTTTAATGCAACAAACTCTTTACTCATCCTTGTTTCTCCTAAATATTGCAGTCAGACTAAAAGGATATCAGAAAGTATTCGATTAGCATTAGTCATGCTGACGTTACTTCAGGGGTTTTTCCAACATTACAATATTCATGATTAATCCTCAAGAATGGGACCCATAACAGGACAGCAGTACCTAGCACAGATGCTACTAAATGTATGATGTATAGGTGTATTGGGCAATGTAACAGTCTGCAGAGCGCTGTGGCGGTGATGCTGACACTCTGCTCGCCGCGTACTTGATGTTGATTGCCCATCTTGAGAATAGGCCATCAGTATTGTAGTTGGGCAAAAACCCCTGTTAATTGTCCTACAGTGTAGAAATTCAATATGCTGCTTTCTAAAACTTGACAATTGAAAGCATGTAATGGGATGGACTTGTATGCATATGGTACACTTTTTTATACACTTTTAAAGTGGACTGTTAGTGGTGTAATGATAACATGGTGTTTCTATATACCATTGGTATATTCATTAAGCCTGCCTTCACACCGGTGGGAAAATCTCAAACAAACATGAACCCCATTCATTTGAATGGGTTTATACACATTAGCGATGCTATGCAGGAAGCAAATTGTGGCATGTTCTATCTGGCTGCGAGATTTCACATTGCAGCCCCATTGTTATAAGCGGGGTTGGTGCCAACCCCACTGAAAGCAATGTGAACTCCTCGCATCCAGGGGCTTTCACATGGATGGCAAGGGCGATATCTGACCGTGATTCACAGCCCGGTATCACCCATGCCAGTGTGAAGGCAGCCTAAAGAATAGATGGAGACTTTCAGAAGTTGAGTTTGGTAGGCAGAACAAACCATATGTAACGGTACAAAGTTTTCTTTGCAGTTAGATTTTATACAACCATTGTTTTAGCCATTTATGTATCATTTGGTATTGACTTGTAGCAGTGGTTGTTAAAGTTAATGTGTTATCAAAAAATGACATTTATAGAAATAACATTTTTGTGTGTTAATATATATTTTTAACTTTTGGTGATTTTTTTTTAAGTTTTTGGTCAATTTGTGTTTTTAAAATGCTGTATTTTTCACACCTAACAGAGCCTAATAGTTACTTCCTGATCTGTAGAGAAAACTTTCCAGCTAACATCACAGGCAGGATTACACTGAGAGGTTAACACCTGTATGTTAACAATACAGGATCAACCATTCATAATGTGATCAGCTGTGACTATCTACTTCTTCCTGCAAAATGACTTCTGGGCATGCTCTGTGATGTGTGCAGAACAGTCTCCCATAGACGCCAATGGGTCCCCTCCTATGCATTGTGTGAAAGGTCCATGAGACTGCTGTAAAACATACCTCCTAATAGGTGATATAGCCTAAAGTTTTTTTGGATTTCCAATTTTTTATCTCCATTGTCCCCCACCCCCTTTTTTTTTCTTTTTAGTTGCTAAACAAGATAAAATACACAAATGCATCTTTTTTTACATAAGGGTATTGCGTGCACAGTAACTACTTTATACTTATTGTGTGGAAAAAAAAATTGAAGTTCCTGGGAGAATAGAATGGAACTCTGTGTGATTGTAGCATGGACTTAAGTGATTGCAATATCTGTGCAAAGGATAATTTTTTTTGCCAAAAACTGACCTCTTGAAGGGAGGCTCTAGTTCCCTGTTAAACCACCTCTAGCTTGCATGTAAGATGTGATATGGGGGGCATGGAGGCTCTAGTACCCAGTTGAACCATGTCTAGCTTGGATACAAAATGTGATATGGGTGGGCATGGAGGCTCTTGTACCCTGTTAAACCACCTCTAGCTTGGATGTAAGATGCAATACGGGTGAAGGCATACAGTTTCTGTTTGGTATGCTGCAGCATAGAGGTTCCCGGTTGTTTTAACTAAACTTTTAGATTGTGCAAAGTTGGCATCCCAGATGGTCCTATAGATTTACAATTGGTGATTGATCAAGACTTGATAGGTCATTTAAGTGTGGCAATGTTGTGGAGACATTCCTGCAGCACCCTTGCTGTGCGGAGCCGAACATTACCCTGCTGGGAAATTCCTCTTCGAAGCTGCCATGACACAACACATGTGGTTGCAGGATGACCTGAACATATCAGTGAGCTGTCATTGTGACTTGGACTACTACTAGAGGTGACCTAGTGTTGTGTACGATGGCCCCAGATCATCACACCAGCAGTGGGGGCAGTGTGCTGTTCCACAGCGAAGACCAGATGAGGTGCTCACCTCTAGGTCTCCAAACATGAACACAGCAGTCAGCAGTGCACAAACTAAACCTGGATTTGTTGCTTAAGACAACCCCATTTCATTACATAGCAGTCCAGTTTTGTCGTTGATGCCACTGTAAGCAGAAGCGACGGTAGGTGGGCGTCAGATCTTACCTGTAATTGGCGCTATGAAACCATATGTCTTACAGCTAAGTGCCTGGAAATGGTTCTGACAGACATGGGGGGGTGGCGGGTGTTCCTGTAAGAATGGTGCCTCCTGTTTCTGGATGTTGAACAATGATACAGTTGGAGCTGCTCATGCTTGTCAATCAGATTGTCCTCTGTACTGGTGGTCTGTTGAGGGCACCCTGAGCCCAGTTGCCTTTGGTGGTGGGACCAGTGAGGGCACGCACACAACAGTCTGGTCAAAATGGCCTAGGTGGCAGGCGATGTCTTGATACGAACTATCTAGTTCTCGCATTCCAAAATTGAGCTTCTCTGAAACTGTTAAATGGGTGACATCTAGAGGCATCTAGCGGTCAACAAGTTCTACACAAGCAGAAAATGAGATCCAGTACACACAAGTAACCTCTGAGAGCCTTTTATAGGCCAAGGTTGGAGACACTTCTATGGCCTCAGGGGGCAAGACCGTTCATCACCACAATTACACCACAACTCTAATCATTTACATATCTGCCTGAGATGTAACTGCATGCTGAATTTTGCAGCAAAATGGCAACTAATTCTAGGGTTTTTGTTTTTTTTGACTGTATACAGATATCAGAATTGTCCCACACAATTCATTATCAGTACACGTTAAAGGGAACCTGTCTGCACCTTTCTGAGGCCACTAAACCACCAGCATACAATGATTCATCTGGGTTTAACCTTCTAAAGCTTCTTCTGTGACAAGCGGCTGTCGCAGCATTATCTAGAATAGAGGTTTATAACTTAATGTGGATAAGTCCAAGACTCCGCTTCAGTGGCATCTGCACGCACAGTGACGCACAACGTATTGTCCTCGGCTCCGTATGCTTGTGCACCTGATGCTAGTGGAGATGAGTCCGACTTATCTCCGGTTACTTATAATCCCCTCTTCACAAAAGCATTATTAAATGGTTAAACCCAGATGTATGACTGCATGTTGGTTGTTTAGTGGCCCCAAAGGTGCTGATGGGTTCCCTTTAAGGAATACGGTTTCACTACACTGCAGGGATTGTCTGGGGGATCCGTCACAGGTGCCAAAAAGAGCATGGTGATGGAGCCCTGAACGGAAAGAAATGGAACCATTCATTGTCATTAGTTACACTGGCACCACTTTGGTATCTTTTCACAGGGTTTCTGTTATTTGGAGCATAGAATAATGTAGCTTACTAAGTTCTGTACTCCAAATAGGTGTCTTGATAGGGTTTCCATTCTAAGTGGTGCTGGTTTCGGCAATGACTGATTCTGTTTCCATTCAGATCTTATGCCACAATGCTGCTTTTGGAACCTGTGACATAACTGCCAAACTGAATCACACGGCATAGAGTATAGCACTGTGGGGACGCTACCTTAGGGTATGTTCACACTTAACACAATTCCGCAGCAGAAGATCTGCCGCAAAAACAATGTCAAAATCTACATATGCCAGATCTGTGGCAAAAACCTCTTTCCACCCAAATGGTGCCAGTTTTGATGCATTTACTCCAAAATGCACTACCTTCCCCAGTAATCAAAGCTGTCCATGTACTATCAATACAGTCTTCCCAAGACATCACGGCTCCTGTACTGTTCTTCACAGCCCCTCGTGCGGACCATCCTTTGCAGCCTGCCATTGTATTCTTTACCCCCCCTTCCCATAGAGCAGTAGTACTAAGCTCCATAAGCCCCCCCATATCAGTACTCCTATGCTCCAGTTTCACCCCCTCCACTCCCCAAAGCCTTAGTACTTTGCCTCACAGGCCCCTCATAGTAGTTGTACTGGCAACCGCTGCCCATCCCTCAAGAGTACAAGCCGCTCTGCACTGCTTAGCCAGGATACAGTGCTGTGCACAAGCGTAGCACTGATTGGCTGAGTCTCAGCCAATCAGCGGTATGCTGTTGCTGCACTGTGTCCCGCATCAGCAGTGCACTGAACCACCACCTCCCGCTGATCTGGATTTCATCCTGCAGTGACATCCCCTCAGTCTAATGATATATTGATTTCACGATTCTGAATTGTGCAGCTTTAAAGCTACAACCTAACTGTCCAGCTCTACTTCTAGGCTATTAAATGCACGTCAGGCAACAGTCATGAATAAACAAAATAAAATTCTACAATTGGAAAAAACAGTCAGCAAAATGGGAAATGTTTTTATTAATCCAAAAAAATGTTGGTGATTGTCCTTTCCTAATAGTTTTGCAGTTCCGGCTCACCCAATTCGTCTTTTCTCTCAATTCCCTCCCATTTCTCCATATGGACTCTTCTTAGTTTGGTGTGAACGTGTCAGGCAGGTGATCCCTATTGTCCACTGTCAATCAAGTGTGGTGGGGACCGCAGACTTGCCACAGTCATGCTTCTGGGAATGGAAGGGAGTAGAGGGGAAGATCTCACTGGAGTCGGGCTGTGTAGCTGGCCTTGCTGACATGAGCACATGACAGGTCCTCTAGAAGGGAACAACTAAAGGCTGGCAGTGATGGGATGGTTGCATGGGATGTGCTTTGTGAAACTTTTTGTAGTGTTAATGACCTGAATTTGAAAATGCTCTATTATTTCTCCTAACATGGCCCGTGTATATTGGACAGCTAGGTAGAAAACCATTAAGTAGTGGAAAATGGCAAATGATCTCATAGAAATGTTCTAGTTAATCAAATTAATTAGTTATTCTAATTGAAATGCCTCTGAGTTCTCTCCAGTGAAATGGCAGGCTCCTTTCCAAGGCCTGGTCTACTGAAGCATTTTTTATAGAGAGGAATGAAAACTGATTTTCTTGTTGTTCAGTGTTTTCACCGTTGTGCATCTGCTGTCATATTCCTCCCAGTGGTGACTCCTTCAGTTTCATACCGAGCCATCACTTGTCATCCTTTTTTTTTTTTTTTTTTCGGCACAGGAATGGCTTCCTCCTGTTTTTAATTGCATTCTCTGCTTTAGTAATACTTTTGGGTAACAGTTTAGTTTTAGGTTTCCTTCACTGTGCAAATGTTAAGCCCAGTTTTTTGTTTTTCCCATTGACCCTATTTTAGGATCCATGATATCTTAGTTTTGAATTAAATGTTTTTTGCCTCCGTTGCCCAATGCTGGCTGTGATGAAAGATGGTTATAGTTAGTTTTAGAGTTGCGATCGTCTATAAATTGACCGGTATGCTGTAAGATAATTGTATATTCTGTGGCAGGTGTGTTGCCAATGTTAAAATTTTTTCAATAAAATACCTTTTGAAATATCACAATGGTATACTAAAAATGCAAAATTGTGTACTTGGATATCCCCAATTGCTTAACCCCTTGATGTCCAGGCTGTTTTGTACGTTAAGGACCAGATACTTTAGGGATTTTACCCATGTGGCGGTTTTACTGTCCTATTTTTTTTTTCCTTTGGCTATCAAAATTATTTTTGCAGCTTTTTTTTTTTTTCACGGACTTTTTTTAGTTTTATTGGGGGTAAAAGGCTAAAACTTTTTTTCTTAACATTTCTAGTTTGTGTTTTTTTTTCTTTTTGTTTTTGTTTTTTTAGTATGTTTACGCTAAAATAAAGCAAGGGATTGGGTTCCTCATTTTGTTAGACCTTTTGATATATAATATGTATGGTTTTGGATTACAGGGAGCTTATAGCGACATTTTGGGTTATTTTCTTTCTTATGTATGTATTGTTGTATTCTGTAATTTTGTTTTACTTGTGTATGAAACTATTCTTTTTACTATCTTGGTCCCCCATGACGTCATTTCAGACCCTTGAGCGACATTCACATGTTTTTTGGGTTTTTTATTTGACGCTTTCCCACTGTAGCTGGGGCATCCATAGGAGCCCCAGTTACAGGGGAAAACATCCCCTGTGGTGATATTAGTCACTGGGAGAGCTGATCAGGGTCTAATAGGGACCCTGCAGCTCTACTAGAGCAGGGAATCCCAGCGGTCACATGACTTCCACTTTTACTCTTGGAGTACACAGTGCTCTTTAAGCGCTCTGTACTCGGGGAAGGAAAAAGCAGAAGGGGTTAAAAACCCCTCCTGCCTTCTCCTGCGAGTTATCAGCTTTGCCTTTTACTAACCGCTAATAACCCGCCCTGCCCTGTGATTGCAGAGACCGGAGGTTTAAAGCCCCGCAGTAATTTTACACACTGCTAGGCTTTAGGGAGGCTTAAGACGACCATATATCGGCTGGATTTTCACATCCAGCCGATGTTTGGTGTCCCTCTCTGCAGGGGGAGGAGGCTGGAAGAGCCGGGAGCAGTGCACTGAGCTCCTGCCCCCTCTCTGCCCCTGGCCATGATTTGCAATGGTCTGGGGGCGAAGCTAAGTTCAGTGAATTAGCTCTGCCTCTGTACTGCCCCTCCTATTGCAAATAGTGCTGAGGGGCGGAGAGGGGGTGGGAGTTCAGTGCACTGCTCTCGGCTTTTCCAGCCCCCTCCACCTGCAAAGGGACACCGTATATCGGCCGGGCGTGAAAACCCAGCCGATATACGGTCATGTGGATAAGCCCAGGACCAGGTGCTGTAAATTTACTGTGCCTGGTTCTAAACTGGTTAAATAAGGGCAGTATTTAGGCACAGGGTTTGATGCAGGCTAATACCGTATATACTGAGCACATGGTATGCTATATTATGGGATTCTTTTCTTCCTAAAAGCATATTTATATGGCAGAATATCTCTGTAATTTGTGTTTGTCTGGTGGATTTGTAGCTGAAAATCCCAATCCACCTCCAGTATGAAAGTGGAGTTTATACAGAGGTAAAGTACTTAGATGTCTTCGGATGCCTTAATTTACCTCGGCTCAACTCCAAAGTTGTGCAAAGCCATAATGTTTACATAAGACTCATACGCTCTGTACACATAAGGCCAATTTCGCATCTGTTCCGGAAGCTCCGGCTGGAGATTCGGTCATAGATCTTGGTAAAGTACCAGATGGAAAAACTGCGTTCAGCGCTGTTGTTTTTTTTTTTTTTTTTTTTTTTTTTTTTTGTTTTGTTTTGTTTTTTTGTTGCCCAAAAGCTTGGCCGAAAGCAGGCGGTCCTATGTCAAGGACTAGAAGTCTGATGCTGTTTGGCTGCGTCCAGAAATGCAACTGTTTTGCCACAGGGATTTATCTTTCTTGCTCTCTGAACAGAGCAGGGTAGACAAAACCCTGCCATGGGCGGGAACACCCCTTGGTGTTTACACTGTTCTTACCACCAGAAAGCAACTTGGTCTGCAGCACTAGACCACAGACTGCCAGAAACCTGACAGACCTAATGTTAGTCAGATCTGTCAGTATTTGTTATAATCCATTTCGAAACAAAATCATGTACACTGAGGGGTAAAAGCCCTGAAACAGCTGTCTTTGTGATTGTCTGCCTTCTGGAGAAGACCTTAGTTGTGGCTTACATTCCAAGTTATGTTAAAAGGTGTTTGATTTTGACTTGTAGGAAAGTTACTTTCTAGTAGGTGCTACTGCTAAGGCAAGCCGAATCTGTCATGGCTGTGAAAAAAAGCTTGGTCACTAAGGGGTTAACATTTTTCCATTTTTATTTTTTTTTTCCTCTCCCCACCTTTTAAAAAATCATAACTGTCTGAGGGCTTGTTTTTTGCGGGACAAGCTGTATTTTTCAATTGTGCTATTTAACCCCTTGAGTGGCACACCCGGAAATTTTCCGGGACTAGCTCCACTGCCCATAGCGATATAGCCCGGAAGATTTCCGGGCTATGTATCACTATGGGAGCTGCAGAACACAATGCCACAAGCTGTGGCAGTGTGGTCTGCCTGCACAGTCCCACAGAGAACAAAGCAAGGGCTTTGAAAAACCAGCAGAAGATATTGCCGATCTGCCAGCAATCTCCTGCTTCTAAGTCCCCTGCTTTGTTTATAGGTTGCTATAGAGACCATCGGCTTGTCAGAAGCAAGCCGATGGTCTGACAGCCAAGCACTAGCTCTCCCTGCCACAGAGGACAGCTAGGTACCAGCTCTTACAGCAGAGATCAGAGAGAACCTCCGATCTCTGCTGTGTTAACCCTTTACATGCTGCAGTCTGACTGCAGCATGTAAAGGGCTGTCACTGCAGCATGTAAAGGGCTGTCACCATCAGACCCCCGGAATGTGATCAGGGGGTCCTGATGGGTCCCTGTGGAAGTCCCCTAAAGGGACAAAAAAAAAGATAAAAAAAACAAAAGTAAAAAAATAACACTTGTCTCCCTTTACTTGGTAAAAAATCAAAAATAAAATCACACACGTGGTATCCATGCGTCGTAAAGACCCAGAGAAGGAAGTTAATGCATTATTTAACCCCTTAATGACATGGCCCCTTTTTTTCCTTTTTCCCCATTTCTTTTTTTCCTCCCCCCTGTTTAAAAAATCACAATTGTCCCGCAAAAAACAAGCCCTTATATGGTCATGTCAATGGAAAAATGAAAAAGTTATGGCTCTTGAGATGCAACTGCAAAATTAGTTGAAATTCAATGATTAGACCATTTTGAAAAAACCTGCCCTGGTGGGTCCGACAGGGTGGTAAGGAAACCCGCCACTCAAGGGGTTGTCCCGCGAATTAAAGTGAAGCTAAGTACTTCTGTATGGCCATATACATGCACTTTGTAATATACATCGTGTATGAAATATGTGCCATACAGAAGTTATATACTTACCTACAGCCCCCCCCCCCCCCCCCTCCTGTGTTGGCGTCCCCGTTGTCCTGGCGCCGACCAAAGCCCTCTTCTCCCCGCTGGAGCAGTCGCACCTGCGCAGTAGCTTTCTTCTGTCTTGTGGACGCTGGGAGTTGACTCCTCCCTCAGCCGAACACCCTCCTCCCTCCTGCACGTGGTGCCGACCAGCCAATGAGGTGGCTGGAATCGGCAGTGCATACATGCTCCCAGAGCAGAGAGCAGGAACGGAAAGGTGCCCGCTTACCGCGATGACGTCATCGGGAGCGCTCACGTAGGGAGAAGTCCCGAGGCGCCATCTTGAAAAGGAAAATTCTCCCAATGAACAAAAGCTGCTACAGGTTAGTGTGCAGCACTTATGGAAACGGTTTTAGTGTATATTTAATGCCCTTTGCTAGCTAGGGCGACTGGGAAAAAAAAAAATTACTTTTACCGCAGGACAACCCCTCTAATGTACCATATAATGTACTGAAACTTTAAAAAAAAAAAATCTAAGTGGAGAGAAATGGAAAAAAGAATGTTTGTAATCTTTCGGTGTGCGTCTTGTTTCTACGACGCACACACTAACAAAAATGACACTTTATTCTATAGTCGAATTATGATACCAAAATTAGTTGTGTTTTTTTTTTTTTCTCTTTTCAAAAATATTTAATTATTTTACATATCCTGCCGCCATCTTCTGCACGCAATAGCTTTCTTTTTCCGTTGGGGGATTTAAATGTCGCTGTCAGAATTGACAGCAGCATTTACAGGGTTAACTGGTCCGATGAGCCACAAGCCTTATTAGAGTTGTTAATGTTGGCTGTAACAAACAGCTGCTGTTGTCTGCACTGGATGGAGGAAGATCTCCCTCCATACACATCCAGCAGCTGCAGGACGTAAAAACGCTATAGGCCGATTAATAACAGAAGCTATTTGAACAGAGTCTAAAACATGCGTGTGCCATATTTCCGCATTGCACATGAAAGGGAAAATGCCAGTATTGTGTACCCCTCACTTAGGCCCTTCAATTGGAAAAATGCAGTATACATTTCAGTAAGGCCCCCTGTCCACGGGCTTTGTGAAGTCCCTCGGCGAATCTCAGCCGTGGGAGCCGCCGCTGAATCTCCGCTGGTCAGCCGTATCTCATAGGCTGGCCGCGGAGAATCGGGGAACTTTGCAGCATGCTGCGAATTGCCCGCCGCAAGCAGAGAATCGCAATGATTCTCCGTTCGTGGACAGGAGCCGGCGCTTTCCATAGCAATGCTATGGAAAGCGTTGGCCGGCGTAATTCGCCAGGGGTTTACCGCCGGCGAATACATGTCCGTGGACAGGGTACCTAAGTACTCCAGACATAAGTCACAGTGGGGCAGATTTACTAATCCGGTCTAACTTCTTAGTACATAGTGCTCGTTGAGCGCTGTGTACTAGGGGAAGACGAAATCTTTAGGGTCCAGTATTAAAAGAACTTGCTTGGGTTTGGGAGCCTGTGACCAGTCCGTAAGGATCCCTCAGGTGATGGCAATGGACTAGAGAGGATTGTTTTCCATGCTCCATAAAAAGCAACTCCAAAGAAACGCAATTCCTGGATTAAAGGAGTACCCCTTTATCAAACACCAACATCACTGTTGCAGATTTACAGAGATTTTTCTGCAAAACTGCTTAAAAATCCATATTCTAGACATCTGGAACGCTCTTGTGTAAGCTCAGTGTGCGTGAAAGCTCCATTATAAACCTTATTACAGGCAAACCATATTGATGGAATTCGTGAAATCTGATAAATATATATATTTTTTTCCTGTTCTTTCAGCTATATGAACACCACTTATCTTTTTTTCATGTTATTTTGACAAATCTGTGCTCAGTAAGTTGATAAAGTACATGTAAGGCTTCACAGATTAATAGTCTTTGTTTCTGTTGCCTGGATACATGTAAATTGCAGCATATTCTGTACTTCAGCTGATGGAAGAATGCACAGAAAGTTTTCTAATGTCAAGTTTGAAGTCTCCAGCAGTATCTGTACCAAAGAGCCTCCTACAGGTCAGCAGCTTCCTCTGCCAACACTGTAGTTCATAAGGATAAAGGGAGTAAAACTGCCTGTAGGTTACAAGCGCACAACTGTGGCCTGAGACAAAAGGAGGAGAGGATTACCAGCTGTCTCTTGTCAAGGTTTCTCCAATCCACCACTATGGGATTCTGTTTTCAGCCTTCTGAGATGGCCACAGCAATTTTCTTGCAGCCTAATGGACGTTGCAATAGTCTGATTTGCTAGTGCTGATCACATGAGCAGTGCTGGCCAATCCAAGAGCAGGTATAGTATGTTTTGTAGTCCAACACACGCACAGTGTAAGGCTTAGGTAGTCTGAACATTGCATTGGCCATCTTGAACAACTGAAAATGGGACTAAGAACCTGCAGATCAGAGAGGAATCTGCACAGAAGACCAGCAGCAAGTAATAGAACTTCTTCTGGTCCCAAAACACATCCTCCTCTCCAAACTGGATGGTCGCTTTAAAAGCACAAGAAGACTCTTCAGGGCTGTGACCTTCAAGGGATTTCTAATCTTAAACCCACCCTTTAGGGCTCCTTCACACTGGCAGTCGTGATATCGTTGCGGCAAAATCACAACTTTTTTTTCCCCCCCGTGATTTTTGAGCGTCAACGCTGCTTTCTCACAAAAACATCACTGCTGCTTGCAATTTTCTTGTGCGATATTGCCACAACTGTTTACATTAAAAAGTCCTATTGACTTTCACGCTAAACGCATCGCACAAAAATAGCCAGTTTATGCTTTGTGATGCGATAAAAGGAGGCTCCAGAGGAAAACATTGGGGATGGGATATGCAGAAAGGACGGACATGCTGGGGTTTTTAATTTTTTTCCCCCCTCGCATGAGTGAAAACATCGCAAATGTGAAGGAAACCATTGAAGATCAGTGGTTTCATAATTTTGCATTTTCACTCACTCTTTCATCGCACGATTTTATCGCTAGTGTGAGCGTGCCCTCATAGTTATAGAACAATGATAAAATAATGTATTACAAAGTTTTCTAAAAGGGTACAGTTTCGCCATTCCGTACCCTGGTATATTCCTGCTGGTAAATCCCATCAGCTTGCGTTGACCTCATGTACACTAAATCTCAAGCAGTTTGAAGCCCATTGTATAGCTCCCATATTGCCATTGGTGGTCCAGCCTTTCGGTCCACTGTACCCCACGCACCAATATTCTTCCCAGACGCTACTGCACTTATACTCAGGGCGCTCTGATATATAGGGGACCGCAGTGATTGACACAACCTTACGCTTCCTTATCCATCAGTCTGCTGGGTGGGTGTACCACACTTAGATATTGTTAAACAGGAAAAAATGGTATTTGGGGCTGGATTGAATGGGCATTAGATCGGTAGGGTGCAGGAGACGCTTACAGAGATGGCCGAGAAAAAGGAGCATGGACGATGTAATGAGTACCTTTGGTGCTGCTGCCTTTTTTATTTTTGTGTTCCTGCTGGGGTGGGGAGTGAATGCTTTAGTAGACTAGCTTCAGCCTGATAGTATCGTCTATCCCTCATCCTAACTATAGTTACCACTAGTATACTAAATAGGGTTAGCTTTCCCTTTCTACCACCTACTATTGGTTTCTGGTGAATCTATCGCAGATAGTGGATATGCATCTATTTTAGAGGTTAATAATGTGTCAGGTCTATGATAGGACATATCAGCAGTATTCTTTCTCTGCTGTTTAATATCGGTTCCTGATGAAACTATCGTAGATAGTGGAAACACATCCTTATCAGGTCAATCCTCACTTTTGAGACCTTGTTTCAAAATACGGAGGATTGTCAACGATATCTGACCCATTTATTCCTATGGGACCACAGAACTCCATCTGATACTACTTTACCCATTTGTTATATGGGATTATAGGAACATTTTGGTTAAGAATTGGGCTGACGATATACGTTTACCCAGACTCAGAATAGATGTGTCTGAGTTCTGACAATATCTATAGCCCATTTTGCATATAGGGGAGATCCAATTATTTTTCTCCACTTTTTCTCTCCTCGGCCCTCTAACTATTTCTTGGGGGCACGGGAAAGAACCATTCTTTTATCTTTTCTTATGTGTGCCTTCTGTAGGACCTGTTAATCAAGTCCTTTTTAACGAATAACTAATAAAGGTTACATTTTAGAGTCTATCCAAATCCTCAGTGAAAAAAAGGTGGCCGCTGTAAACTAACTGCACACCGTATTCATGAAAAGCAATAGGAATAATCAGAATGGTGTGATAAGATAAGTGGTGAGTCAGTAGCTACATCCAACTTCCACCTTTATTCAGAAACCTTTCTATAACTTGTGAATTTTTCGAAGGTTCCTTGAACCATATATTACCTGGTGATCAGTGGGAGTCCTTTACCATGCTGAAATTCTGAATAAGTGACAGCTTTCACAATCTGTTTTTCCCTGGCTTTTACAGCCTTGTTTGTAATGTGAATTTTATTATATTTTTTTATATTTAAATTATTCCTTTTTTTGCCAGTAGCTTATTTTTTTAATGATTTTCTCTAATAACAACAAAAGGGAGCTACAGGGACCACGTTGGCTCCTTTCTCTGTAGCTAAATAAGAACTTGACAAAGAACACTAAGTAACCCCCTTACAGATGCCCCGCTGATCAGTATAAAACAAGTTTCCTTAATTCTGTCACATGGCTTGTTTCCATTTTTTACTCACACAGTTAAGCAGCCCACAGCTTCCGCCGGACGCAGTTATAATTAGCAAATGTCTTTGTTTTTAATTGCCTTTTAGAACTGAAATATGAGTGTTTTACTGAAAAACTTTCTATCTTTACAATAATATTTTTAAGCAATTTATATGGGAACACAGGTTTATACACGTATTCAGCCTTTCCATTCAGGGACAAGCTTTTTTTTTTTTTGTAAAGAGCGCCTTAAGACGTCCTTAAGTTGTCGTCTTCTTCTGTCAGTTAAATGCTGTTCGGTTTCTTACCTAGACCTCTGTATCTCGCACAGCGTTCCCAGAAATTTAACGAAGCCTTAAGACCCTTTTACACGCTATGATTATCACTAAAACGGACGAATGACTAAACGAACGGACAACATTTTTGCATAAAGTGAAACGCACAGGTAATGACTTGAAATCCTTTTTTTCCCCTCAGTAGCAGTTGTTTGCTCAGCTGGGCGTGTGTTTATGCGAGGGATTATCTGCCCTTCAGGATTCCATTGTCTTCTCCCAGCATGAATCGCATTCTGTATGCAAGGCAAACAAACACTTCCCCCTCCAGTCAGTAAGCCGCTCAAGACTGTGCAAATTCCATTCAAATGGAATATCTTATGTGCGGCCCGACAACGATTTTTATGCGGGCTAAAAAACCGTAGTAAACGACAAGTGAACGAATAGTACACGACTGCTCGTGTTTACAAGTAACGATTATCACTCCCTTTCGGCCATTTTACACACAACAATTAATGTTCAAAATGCCTTTTACATTTCAAATGCCTAAATCAATTGTCCATTAAAGAACAGCCAGTATTGAACCCTTTTTTAGAAGAAAGGTTGTTTTTTTTTTTTTTTTCTTCTCACAAATAAACATTTCACTTCTTTGCTATGAAGGGATTTGAACCAACTGTTGACACCAATAATGCATCTCGCACCTTCCTAGAAGAGGTAGACTCGAATGACAGTTGATGTAAACGTCATTTCCATTTCGCCTATTAAGTGTTAAATCAGGGCACCTAGAATTTGATTATAACTCAAAAAATGCAATACGCCGGCTTTACATTCTGAGAGGGTCACTATCGCTACCAAGGTTACTATGACACGTTAGAAGTTTTGTAATGTGTTTTTTTGTTTTTTGTTTTTTTTTTTAGTATTAGTTCACTCAAGTCCAGGGTGTGTGTTTTTGACAGTTTCTCTGCAATGTCAACCCTGTATAGCGCGTATGCTTGGAGAGCTCCTTGTGTACATAAGTGGTCCCATGAGACCAACCGAGTCCAAGGTCAGATTCGCCAGTACAGTACAGATGGGACAAATGTTCCCCTGATTTGTCATAGCACTGCACAAAGTTATCCTGGCCTATAAAAAAAAAAGTTCAACACAACAAAACCCATTGTAAAGTAATTCAAAGTGTAAATAAAGTGCCCTGATAGCACAGTACACCACGATATTACGGCATATGGAGTCAAGCTGAAGGCTCCTTAGGGCGAGACAATTCTCATTTGCGTGAGCAAACTCTTATGCAGATTGTTTTTGCAGATTCATCGTTCGATATTTTTCAGTCTTGCAATGTGAAATACTGATCAAGCGCTGTTTAACTCCATAATGACCACCCATATGTCTTGGGGCTGTTTATGGTCTTCTACATGAAGCTCAGGTCTAAAAGAAAAACAGAAACCCAGGGATCCCCGTTTAACCCTTTATACCCAGCTGTCAGTGCGACTGTAGCATGTAAAAGGCTGGCCAGAAAGGCGCTCTGTCACCCATTGGACGCCTACGATGTAATTGCAGGTTTTTAATGGGTTGCTATGACACCCGGAGGCTTGGATACAGCCTCTGGGTCTGCCAGCTACCGTAGCCTATGAGACTCTGCCTCTGATTGACCTCATAGGCTTACTAATGCACTGCTATACTGATGTGCACATAGTTTAAAAAATAAATATAAACAGCATGGAGAAAATGGTTAATATTGCTTCTCTTTCCTTACAAAAAACATTTTAAAATGCTACAATTTGTTAATGTTTTCAAAGTGGTACTCATCCCGCAAAAAAGAAAAACCCTTACACCGCACTTTTGACAAAAGAAGAAATGTTAGGTGTCTTTTGAATGCAGCGATAAACAAAAACAAAATATTTTTATTATGAAAAATTTGCAAGAAAAACTATATAAATTTGGTAATGACAGTGTACTGGCCTTCAGAATTAATATAACATATTTATACTGCACAGTGAACTCCGTTAAAATAAGACAGATTATCAGTCTTTGTTAATTTTTGTTTTTGGAAAAAAATGAATTAAAAAGCAATCAAAGTGTTAGGCTACCCAAAATTGGATAACTGAGGACTAGAGTTCATTCTGCAAAAAACAAGCCCCCTACCCCCCGCGAGCTACGTCGATGGAAAAATAAAAATGCTATGGCTCTTGGAATGCAGCAACTCAAAAACAAAACTGTAAACTTTTGAATTTTTCCGCCCGTAGAAGCTGCCATAGGTTTGCGCTAGAAAACGCAATCCTACGCAGACAGACGCGATTTGTCTGCGCGAAATCACACGCAGAATACAAAGCGCGGCATGCCCTATTTGTGCGGGGCTCGCAGAGCCACGCTTAGAAATGTCACTCCCCGGCCGATCAAAGAGCCGGAGCCACGGGAGCAGGTGAGTGCCGCGCTGGTCTCTGCAGGGGCTCGTGTCGGATTCAGTCTTTGAGTGTCGGCCTTTGAGTAGAATGTTATCACATTACTTATTTTGCACGCTGAGTGCTGTATAAATGAAATCCAGAAAACCAATAGCAAAATTTTCTTTATTCCCCCCCCCCCCCCCCCCCAAAAAAAATTTTTACTGTATGTTATATGTACTGAAAAATGATGCCATTAATAAATACAACTTGTACCGCATTAAACAAGCCCACATATGGCTATGTCGCCAGAAAAGGTTATGGCTCCTGGAATGTGACTATTAAAAATGAGTTGGTAATTAAGGGTTAAGCAGGCTTCATTACTAAGGGGTTAAACGGAACGGGAAGTGAATGCGCCAATGATTGAATACCTGCATAAAATAGATTAGCCAGAAGCAAAGGATTCTCGTTTGTCATTCAGTCATTGGCTCTCGCTTAGACATAACTATTATTCACTTTAACTCGTTTGTTTTGTTTTTTATTTGAATATCGTTCCATTTACAAGCAGCCTAATGAGTAATTCATCTGTATGTCACTAAAGAGGATCGCTGCCCCATTCAACTATATCCAATAAACGTAGACCGCATGATCAGACTACGCACTTAAGAGTTGATGGGCACTGGAAGCATTCAGCTGTTTTGTAAAGAAAACTTACTGAGCCCCTGTGCATGTTCTGAATGTTACAATTATCCTCTTGATGCAGGGCTGTAATGTAGTTACTGTGGGAAGGAATTAGATCAATTGCAAGACTGGAGGAGCGCCAACAACAATCATACCACATATTAGAAAGCCAATTTAACAAACGACACTTGAGACAGATGTTGGTAATCCTTATGATCATTTCACCTTTTATGGGCTGTGGGCAATGAGATCTGCTACTGTAAGAAGCACGAATTATTGGAAGCATTGGTCAAAAAAAATTAGTGAAGTTGCACAATGGGATCACAAATATTCCTTAAGACTATTCAAGAATGAAATCTTCTGAAGTGTGAAACTTAAATGGTATGAGAGAAAAAACTCCAATCTGTTAGTGTAGATGCAGAAAGGTCTTCTATCAAAACTATTGGGTAGTTTGTACAAAAACCCTTTTTCTTTTGCATCTACGGAGGTTAAAATACTGATAACTGGGATTTTATGCGGGCCAACACACAGGGAAAGTTGTTAAATTGTATGTGACATGGTAGAAACCTATGCCAACTGGTAATTTGGGGTACAGGCTGAACTAGATGGTCACTGTCTTCATTCGGCCCAACATACTAGGTTACTATTTATGCCAATATTTTCTGTCAATGTTGCACGTCTTTAGTAAACTTGGAACATTTTCATACTAGATTGACGTGATGTTCACTACGTGAATATAAATTGGGGTCATTAATGTTTGCGATGTTTCCCTGCACGGCACCGCGTTGCTATGCTTGACTGGGTAGAAAAATCGCAGCATGTCCTTTCTTTTTGAGATATTGCCCATTGTTTCCAATGGGGCCGGCGGCAGTATTGCTGGCCCCGTTGAAAACAATAGGAGAACCTCACGATCCCCTGCCACGGCTGTGACAGCCACATCGGGGGCTTCCTTCAGCCTTGAAGGGATGAGATGAGATGTTTCCATGTAAAAATTCCTCGCATTTAGGGATATACACGGCCTGATCTCGCCCTCGCCGGTGTGAAGGAGCTCTGAATCTCCCTAGACAACAGCGCTGCTAGACTTAACATTCATACATTGAGTGACCTGTAGGGCAAGGTCGCAGTTCCTAACTCAAATGCTATGATTTTACGGCGGTGGTGAGGATGTACCAAATCATTACACCAAAATCATCTGCCAAAGCGCACACAAAGGGGCAAAGTGTACTTTAAGAAAAAGCCTGTAGGATTTTTGATATTAGATTTACATACTGTCTCAATGGGAAATGTGTGATAAGTAGAGATGAGCGAGCGTACTCGGAAAAGCACTACTCGCTCGAGTAATTTGCTTTATCCGAGTATCGCTGTGCTCGGGTCTGAAGATTCGGGTGCCGCTGCGGCTGACAGGTGAGTCGCAGCGGGGAGCAGGGGGAGAGCGGGCGGGAGAGAGGGAGAGAAAGATCTTGCCTCCGTTCCTCCCCGCTCTCCCCTGCAGCTCCCCGCTCCGTGCCAGCACCCGAATCTTCAGGGACGAGCACAGCGATACTCGGATAAAGCAAATTACTCGAGCGAGTAGTGCTTTTCCGAGTACGCTCGCTTATCTCTAGTGATAAGGTTTTAAGAACGCATTTTTTTATTTTTTTTTGCCAACGTCTATATATCAGAATTGTAAACCAAGAGCTGAGATGTCTTCTAGTGGAATTTAAAGTGTCCATTCCCAAAATACAACCAGTAGCAGTTTGCGTTGGATTATTTCTAGCCCTTGTCCCTCGCATTAAAATGTTTGTTTCAGGGCGACCATTGTAAATTCAAATCATAACTTTGGAAAATTAGTAATTGGGTCTAAAATCTCCGAAATGTCACCTCCAAATATTGAAAAAAAATAGATTAAATTCTAATAAGCCGATTAACTAATACAGATAAACTTCAGTCAGTCCTTACAGTCATAAATGGCTTCTGAAGCTGTAACTTCCTATGTAGAGGATAGGAGCTTCTTCAGGGGTTTTCACTTACATACTTGCAGAAGGCAGGGGGAGTCTCCAGGGCCCTAACGGATTCGCCCTATAATTTACAGCAAAGACTGGCATAAATTACAGATCAAATCTGCCAGATTTGCAGCCCTGGTACAGGCTGGCCAAAGATATGTGGGACTCTTGATAAATTCGATGCATTACACTCTACTAAAAGGCCCATTTACATGCAAAGATAATGGCTCAAAAGATTTTGAGAGATTTGTTTTCCATAAACTGCTAATGGACACAAATGTCCAATAGCAGTTTCTAACCTTCATTTGCATGTACATGAGCCTCCAGGACCTATATGCAGAGAATAGCAGGTGGTTTGTTCTCTGCATTCAGCTCCTCTGTTCTGGTGTCAGGCTGCGAGCTGAATGCAATGTAATCAGCGCTCCCATGGAAAACATAGCACCATAGACACACAAACACAGCATGCAGACAGTTATCTTCTCTTCAGCTGAATGACGGATTTTATGCTCGCCTAAAACTCATTGTACACATGATTATCGCTCAAATGATGGCTTCCGAGTGAATTTTGAGTGATAATCATTGTGTGTTAATGCGCCTATAGACTAGTGTATAAAATGTCAGTCTAAATGCAAATTTCCTCCATTATCTTGAAGATATTTTCAAACCTGAGGGACCACCTTATATTTCTAAAATTGTTTAAGGGCTCCTGTTCATAGGTGATGGTGCATTGCGTTACTTGCGGCGATAATCTGGCCGCCAGTAATGCAGTGCACGCTTTCCATAGCGTGCACTGACAGTTCTCTCACGGGCGCTGGAGTATTGCTAGCGATATTCCACCTAACTCAACTATGAACATAAGGCCTTAAATGTACATAAATCATTGCTTTAACAGAATTCTTAGGCTCGGATCACACGGGACAAATCTTGCGGGATGACCGCACTGAAAAAAACGTGGGCTGTCTGCCAGATAAGCGCAGCTCCAAAACCCGCTGCCTTTAGCTGTGGGTTTTGGAGCGGTTTTGCCACCTGCATGTCAACTGCGGCCTTCTCTCCCCCATAGAGAGGAGAGAGGCCTTACGGAAATGAAAAAAGACGTTGAATTGACATGCTGCGTCTTTATTTTCCGCGCCGCATGTCCGTTGCTACACGACTTGGCCGCAGCGTGTGGAGGAGATTTTTGCAAAATCTCGTCCACCTTGCTGGCTAATCCTGTGATTAGGAGCCTTGGGTGGAATTTGTGTGGACTTTCCACATAGAAATTCCGCCCCGTGCGAACCCAGGCTAAAGGTAATCACGTAGACTTCTCTGGAGCCATACTGTACCCATGCATGCCTTTTGATTTTACTACACTCTGTATAGTGACAGGATAATGACCTCTGTATTAAGACTGATCCAGCGCTATATCGCAATACTGGTGTCCTATATTCAAGTAACTGTAGCATTATTGAATAGAAATGCATGGGTGCACTACATGATGCTATGGAGCATGAGACCCTGGGGGCCCTGTAACACGGATTTAAATTTGTGTTGTGGCTCCTGTAAGAGAGAGGAAAACCTAGTTGCAAAGTTGAATTGTATGGCATGTGAGGAGCAGAAATCTGCTTTCCTCGTCCCTCGAAGCCCTATGGGACTGCTGCTATGACCGTAGTAAGGAAAGCATACTCCTTAAGCTTCTTGTCGACTATGTTAAAAGTTGCGGTCATTGTTCTTCATTATTGCTTAGCCTGGGATTCTGCAGGATAATGAATCTGTACTGAGTCTTGTTTAACAATGTCCTAAAATAAAATTTATTCTAGATTTCTTAACCTCATTTAGCTTTTTCCCAATACAGATGATGAAACATTCCTGGGATAATTATAAGCGATATGCATGGGGATTAAATGAACTGAAACCTATTCAAAAACAAGGGCACTCAAGTAATTTATTTGGTAAGTAAATTCCACTTTATGAAGTCAAATGCAATAGCTGCAGAATACCAGTGGTGAATGTAAAGGGGCTATCTGGGGATTTAAATTCCTTAACGGCACCTGCTGAGTCATACCAGCCACTTCGGCTGTGTTCCAACAAGGTGACCTGGTATTGCAGACCTCTGATGTTGGTGAGATCTTGTGTGAAGGACACGCTGTCAGCTGATGATGATGATGATTAAGAAGCTCCTCTATCACCGCTGATACAGTGATAGAGGGGCTTGGTGGTGCTTAGGAACTATCAGCCATCCCTTACCTAAGACATGAGACACCCGACAAAGTCGCGTTGCATTGCACACTTCTGAACGCACCTTGAAGTGGCTGGCCCAACTGAGCAGGTGCTGGTAAGGAATTTAAATCCCCGGATAGCCACTTTTTAAAGATGCGCATAGGCATAAAAAGTTGTTAAAAGGATTCAGAATTTTTGTTCAATGTTTACTGAATAGTGTTTGAATTATATTTGTAAGGCTTGGTTCACTTTTGACTGTCAGTTGTTTTTGTATTTTTTTTTTATTTATTTTTTTTACAACAGCATAGTGTGGTTTGTTTCAAATAAAAAATACCTTAAAATGTAAGGGACCCATTGCAAGTCACAAGTCAGTGGATGCGTGTGAAAGCAGATTCATCACTCTAAACAAGAAAAGGGAATTGATGGGAAACTATTAGAATCTGCCGACGACACAAAGCTAGGTGGGATAGCTAACACTAGGGAAGAGAGCAATCAAAAGGATCTAGACAAGCTTGAACAGTGGGCGGCAACTAACTGAATGGTATTTAACAAGGAGAAATGCAAAGTCCTACATCTGGGCAAGAAAAATGATAAAAGCACGTACAGAATGGGTGGAATAGGGCTAAGCAGCAGCACATGTGCAAAAGACTTGGGTATACTAATAGATCATAGACTGAACATGAGTCAACAATGTGATGCAGCAGCCAATAAGGCAAACACAATTCTGGGATGTATTAAGAGAAGCATAGAGTCTAGATCACATGCGGTAATTATCCCCCTCTACTCTTCCTTAGTCAGAACTCATCTGGAATACGGTGTCCAGTTCTGGGCATCCCACTTTTAAAAAGCTATAGGCAAACTGGAGCAAGGTCAGAGAAGTTACCAATATGGTGAGCGGTCTGCAAATCATGTCCCAAGAGGAACAGTTAAAGGATCTGGGAAAGTTGTAGCTTGCAAAAAAGGCTGAGAGGATACTTTAATAGCGGTCTACAAATATTTGAAGGGTTGTCACCACGCAGAGGGATCAGCCCTCTTCCCATTTGCACAAGGAAAGACTAGAAGCAATGGGATGAAACTGAAAGGGAGGAGATACAGACTAGATATTAGAAAAACCATTCTGACAGTGAGGGTGATCACTGTGT
This sequence comes from Eleutherodactylus coqui, assembly GCF_035609145.1. NCBI lineage: Eukaryota > Metazoa > Chordata > Amphibia > Anura > Eleutherodactylidae > Eleutherodactylus > Eleutherodactylus coqui. The sequence continues at coordinate 229,308,494 of NC_089837.1, read as the reverse complement.
GGAACAGGTTTTTATGGGAGATGGCGAGTTCCCCTACAATTGAAGTGTTCAAACAAAGGCTGGACAAATATCTATCTGGGATGATTTAGTGAATCCTGCACTGAGCAGGGGGTTGGGCCGGATGACCCTGAAGGTCCCTTCCAACTCTACTATTCTATGAAAAAGGTTTTGATTTTATATAGCTCTTATCTGTAGCGCCTCTCCTCTAAGGTCTCATGCCCACGGCCGGGTCGGATTCGGACTGAGAGATTCACGCAGCGGGATGCGACCCGTGCCTCGGCAGTGAACTCCCGCTTACCTGTCCGGCGTCTTCCCGCTCTATGTTCTAGCCGGCCCAGAGCTGGCACGTCAGCGGTGAAGTTTCTGTGCGGGCCTCAAAATAGGATGCAGTTAAAACGTGGCTTTCGGCGTAGGATTACATAAACTAATCTCGCCGCAGAATTTCCATTCGTGGGCATTGGGCCTAAGTGAGCGTGCAAGCTGAGTAATTGTGCGGCTGTCTTATGACTGTACTGTGTTCTACGTGTATTGTCATAAGTGTGTGATTTGGTGTTTAGTGACTGAAGTTGGAGACCTTCGAAGAGCCACCTATATATTACTGCTTATTTGGAATAGTTAGATTAAAAAAATATATACATCTGTACGTTCCCAATTTAGAATGTGCTCCATGATTGACAATGCTGTCCAGTGTACATCTTGTGCCATGTATGCAGTCCTTGAACAGCCGTTTGAGGGTGCATACTGCTGAATGAGACGTGCATGTTGCACATTTGGAAGCCCAGATTCTGGATCTAAGTGAGCAGCTTGCAACACTGAGATCCATTGGCAACATGGAAGGGAGTTTGCTGCTCACTGTGCAAACGCTTGTTGGGGAAGATGTGGGGGTGGATGGTTGTATGAAAGAGCAGGATGAGCAGGCAGCTAGCTGGGTTACAAAAGGGGTAGAGGGAAGAGATCCAGGGAGGCTATTACTGAACTGGCACACCCCAACAAGTTGGCAAAGTTGGCAGGTGAGGGAAATGCGATAACCGGTTTAGCACTGCTGCAGCACAACATGGCCTCTGACCACCAGTGGGATGTCTGCTCCAGTAAAAAGGGGAATAGGAGCATAGGTCTTGGTAATGGGAGACTCAATTAGGGGAACAGACAGAGCAATCTGCCTCAAAGACGGGATTGTTGAAGGTGTGTTGTTTTCCTGGGCTTTAGTTTGTCAGCCCAATCCACGGTGTCTGAGTACTGGGAGGGTTGGTGAGGATCCACCGGTCATGGTACGCATTGGCGTCAATAACCAAGTTAGAGGTAGATGGAAGGTCCTTTTCTAAAAACGTTTTCAGGGAATTGGGATGTAAGCTTAGGGCAAGGTCCTCCAAAGTATTTTCTGAAATACTACCTGTACCACATGCCTCACCGGAAAGGCAGCGGGAGATTAGTGAGTGGCTCCAGAGTTGGTGTAGGAAGGAGGAGTTTGGCTTCCTGGAGAACTGGCCTGGCTTTGCTGTCTGAGATGCAGTTCATCCCTGAGGCTGCATTCCCACGGACGTATATCAGCTCGGTTTTCACGCCGAGCCGATATACGTTGTCCTGGTGTGCAGGGGGGGGGGGGGGAGGATGGAAGAGCCAGGAGCAGGAACTGAGCTCCCGCCCCCTCTGCACTATTTGCAATGGGGAGAGGCGGGACAGGGGTGTGGCTAATTTGCGGAACTTAGCCCCGCCCCGTACCGCCTCCTCTCATTGCAAATAGTGCAGAGGGGCGGAAAGGAGGCAGAGAGGGGGCGGGAGCTCAGTTCCTGCTTCTGGCTCTTTCATCCTCCACCCCCCCCCCCCCACCCCCCTGCAGAGAGAGACAACTTATATCAGCTCGGCGTGAAAACCGAGCCGATATACGTTCGTGTGAATGCACCCTAGGGAAGAACCTGCAAAACAATGGGGAGGGTGCAGTTGTGCTGTGGAAGAAGATGGCTAGAAGGTTAGAGGAGTGTTTAAACTAGGGACTGGGGGGGGAGGGCAGTCACAGAGACTGGAGGGGAAGACTGTGTAGACTGTGACCTGGGAATAAGTAAAGGAAATAGGGGTGGGGCAGTGGGAGGGTTTAGTACAGTTAGAATTGGCAGAATAGTTAATAAGGATACACTTAAAATAACCTAAACCATCTAAACTGTATGGTAACTTATGCTAGAAGTCTGACGAATAAAGTAGACGAACTAGAAATAGTAATGTCTGAGTGAAATACATAGTATAGCGGGAGTAACAGACACCTGATTGGAGAAAAGCTGTGAGTGGGCGGTGAACTTACAAGGTTAGTCTGACAGGGGTTTGCCTTTATGTAAAATCCTGTTTAAAGCCCACATTACGAAAAGATATATTGGAGGGAGATGTACAAGTGGAGTGTCTATATGGGTGGAAATACACGGAGGGAAAAACAAAATACTTATAGGGGTTTTCTATAGACTATTAAATATAAGTTACTGAAAATCCTATTATTGAAGCAAACGGATGAAGCAGCAAATCACAAAAAGTAATTATTGGTGACTTAAACTATCCAGATATAAACTGGGAAGCCGAAACTTGCAGATCTAATAAAGGTAACAAGTTTCTGTCAATTACTAAACTTGTACAGGACCAGATTAGGGGAGCTTCCATTTTTGACTTAATATCAACCAGCAGACCTGACAGAATAACAGAGGTTAAGGGCTCATGTCCATGGGGAAAATCAGATCCGCTGCAGATTCTACATGTAGAATCTGCAGCGGGTCCCTCCTGCCCCGCGGACATGAGCGCCGAAAATAGAAATTTAAAAGCATTTACCTATCCGTAGCGGGCGGCGAAGCTCTGCTCTTCCTCACGGCCGGATCTTCATTTTCGGCCGGCGGATGAATTCCTGACGCCGGCGGCACGTCGTCGACGTGCCGCGCGCATGCGCCGGGCACATCCGCCGAGCCGAAGCAAGGGAGATGCGGCCGTGAGGAAGAGCAGAGCTTCGCGGCCCGCTGCGGGTGAGTAAATGCTTTAAATTCCTATTTTAGGTCTCCCGCGGATCCGGACGGCTTCCATAGGCTTCAATAGAAGCCCGCGGGAGCCGTCCCCGCGGGAGACCCGCATGAAAATGGAGCATGGTCCAGATTTTTTCATGCTCCATTTTTTTTAAATCACTTTTATTGACGATCCGCGGGTATTTATCTACCCGCGGGTGGTCAATGCATCCCTATGGGGTGCGGATCCGCGCGCGGGAGATCCGCTGCGGATTTTAAATCTCATTTTGCCTGTGGACATGAGCCCTAAGACTGTGGGGTACCTGGGAAATGGTGACCATAATACAATAAATTTCAACTTTTCTTTCGAGAGTTTTATAGGGGAGCTAAGAAAATGCTAAACTTTAGGATGGTTACTTTCAGTCAACTCAGATGCCATTAACCTTGACTGGGGCATTCTCCTCAAAAATAAGAGTACAGAAAAATGGGAAGTGTTTTAAAACATATTACTTACTGTGAGAGGAACATACCTTATAGGAATAAAAGAGTACTTGTGGGTTATCTGTCACCACTTTTTTTTTCTATGCATATACACTACCGTTCAAAAGTTTGGGGTCACCCAAACAATTTTGTGTTTTCCATGAAAAGTCACACTTATTCACCACCATGCGTTGTGAAATGAATAGAAAATAGAGTCAAGACATTGACAAGGTTAGAAATAATGATTTGTATTTGAAATAACATTGTTTTTACATCAAACTTTGCTTTCGTCAAAGAATCCTCCTTTTGCAGCAATTACAGCATTGCACACCTTTGACATTCTAGCTGTTAATTTGTTGAGGTAAGCTTGAGAAATTGCACCCCACGCTTCTAGAAGCATCTCCCACAAGTTGGATTGGTTGGATGGGCACTTCTGGCGTACCATACGGTCAAGCTGCTCCCACAACAGCTCAATGGGGTTCAGATCTGGTGACTGCGCTGGCCACTCCATTACCGATAGAATACCAGCTGCCTGCTTCTGCTGTAAATAGTTCTTGCACAATTTGGAGGTGTGTTTAGGGTCATTGTCCTGTTGTAGGATGAAATTGGTTCCAATCAAGCGCTGTCCACTGGGTATGGCATGGCGTTGCAAAATGGAGTGATAGCCTTCCTTATTCAGAATCCCTTTTACCCTGTACAAATCTCCCACCTTACCAGCACCAAAGCAACCCCAGACCATCACATTACCTCCACCATGCTTAACAGATGGCGTCAGGCATTCTTCCAGCATCTTTTCATTTGTTCTGCGTCTCACAAACGTTCTTCTTTGTGATCCAAACACCTCAAACTTGGATTCATCCGTCCACAACACTTTTTTCCAGTCTTCCTCTGTCCAATGTCTGTGTTCTTTTGCCCATCTTAATCTTTTTCTTTTATTGGCCAGTCTCAGATATGGCTTTTTCTTTGCCACTCTGCCCTGAAGCCCAAAATCCTGCAGCCGCCTCTTCACTGTAGATGTTGACACTGGTGTTTTGCGGGTACTATTTAATGAAGATGCCAGTTGGGTACCTGTGAGGCGTCTGTTTCTCAAACTAGAGACTCTAATGTGCTTATCTTCTTGCTTAGTTGTGCAACGCGGCCTCCCACTTCTTTTTCTACTCTGGTTAGAGCCTGTTTGTGCTGTCCTCTGAAGGGAGTAGTACACACCGTTGTAGGAATTCTTCAATTTCTTAGCAATTTCTCGCATGGAATAGCCTTCATTTCTAAGAACAAGAATAGACTGTCGAGTTTCAGATGAAAGTTCTCTTTTTCTGGCCATTTTGAGCGTTTAATTGACCCCACAAATGTGATGCTCCAGAAACTCAATCTGCTCACAGGAAGGTCAGTTTTGTAGCTTCTGTAACGAGCTAGACTGTTTTCAGATGTGTGAACATGATTGCACAAGGGGTTTCTAATCATCAATTAGCCTTCTGAGCCAATGAGCAAACACATTGTACCATTAGAACACTGGAGTGATAGTTGCTGGAAATGGGCCTCTATACACCTTTGTAGATATTGCACAAAAAACCAGACATTTGCAGCTAGAATAGTCATTTACCTCATTAGCAATGTATAGAGTGCATTTGTTTAAAGTTAGGACTAGTTTAAAGTTATCTTCATTGAAAAGTACAGTGCTTTTCCTTCAAAAATAAGGACATTTCAATGTGACCCCAAACTTTTGAACAGTAGTGTATAGTGGTAAACAATTTGTGAAGTTAAAAAAACTATTTCCTAAACGGTTTTTATTTCTCCACAACACAAATATTTAAAATATTATTCAGGTGGTATAAACGTGGCAATATCCTGCAAGATAGCATTGAATAGGTCGATTCCAAAAAGTGGTGATTAGCTGTAAAGGGGGCAGTAAACCGCAAAAAAAAAGCATTTAAACTACTAAAACAAGAAGGCAGCGAATAAGCACTAAAAACCTGTAAGGAAAAAAAATTGTGTATAACTCTGATAAGACTAAGAGACTTATTGCCAAGCAGAGTAAAACTATCCCTAAACGGTTACAGTATTTATCTCTTTACTATACTAATTATCATACTTGTTGTTTGTATAGCGCCAACTTAGTTCGCAGCGATTTCAGGTAATTTGTTTATCAACCCCCCACCCCCACCACCACCCCACCCCACCTCCAGCAAGCTGGGTACTCATTTTACTGACTTCGAAAGGATGGAAGGCTGAATCAACTGTGTGCGGGCTACCTTAACTGTGCGGGGATTCATATCGTGAGTGAGAGCTTAGGGCTGCATTCTGCTGCCTTCACACTCTGTGCCACATGAGGCCCATACTATTAAAATAGTTTAAGTGTTAGCCCTTAATAATGTGAAAAAAACTCTGTATAAGCATGGGTTTATCACAGACTGCTCCCCTCAGACCAACCTGATCAGCTTCTACAAGGAGGTAAGTTCTAGACTGGACCCGGGAGAGTCATTAGATCTTGTCCATCTGGACTTTTCCAAAGCTTTTGATACTATGCTGCATAAAAGGTTGGTATATAAGATGAGAATGTTTGGTCTGGGTGAGAATGTATGTAAGTGGGTAAGTTACTGGTCAGTGATGGAAAGCAGAGGGTGGTTATACATGGTGCATACTCTGATTGCGTCCCAGTTACTAATTGGCTACCACAGGAGGCTGTTTTAAACCCTATTCTTTTTAATATATTAATGACCTGGTAGGAGTGCACGGTAAAATACAAATATTTGCAGATGATCCAAAACTGTGTAAAGAAATTAACACATGAGGTTGCCAGAGGCTCTGTATAAGTCAGGGGATTGGGCTGAAACATGCCAGATGAGGTTTAACACTGATTAAGGTTATGCACATGGGCAGAGGAAAAGCATGTCTCCATTACATCCTACTGGAAAACCACTGGGTAACACTGACATGGATAAGGACTTTGGGATTGTAGTTGACTGTAATCTTAACTGGAACAACTAGCGTCAAAAAGCTGCTGTGCTAGGGGGCCACATGATAACATTGTTCTTTCTCTTTACATGTCACTGATCAGAACCAAATATGGAGTATTGTGTACAGTTTTGGGCATCGGTACTCAGGAAGGAGATATCAGAGCTTGAGTGGGTACAAAGCCAGGCAACTAAAGTAATAAACAGAATAGGTGGACTACAATACCCAGAGATGTTATCAAAATTGCGGTGACATAATTGTATAAATATATCAGTGTTCAATACAGAAATGTCTCCCATCAACTATTTATACCCAGGACTGTGACTGTAGCAAGCTGCAGCAAAACTGCTTGTTGAGCTCCGCCTTGGATCCTTTCAAAAATGTCTCAGTTCTTCTGTTTAGTCATGGGGACAGAAACGGCTAATGCTTCAGTTTCAATCTGCCATTGATTACAACTGGGTTTTTAGGATTCTCACTTTGTTCCGTCAGATATCCTTTTTTTTTTTTTTCATGTGCTATATTCTGGATTTTCCATTTTTTTCCAGTCCAAAAAGGTGGAGACCTGATGGAAAGTAGCCTTACAAATATTTCGACATGGTCAATGGAGAAAAGGTGCAAATGGAAAGTCTTTGTTATATCCGTTAATTGTTTTGCGCAATGGATGTGCTTCTAACCACCTGCTCATGCTCATAAGGAAACTAGCAAAAATATATATACTTGAAAAAAAGCATCTGTTAGTACAAAAGCCAAGATGATACAAATGGAAGTTAATGTTCCAGTGTGACGGATCTGAAGAGAAATAAGAACGAAACCTTTTAGTCTCTGTGGCTTTTTCGCATCTATTTTTGAATCTGTAGACTGAGCTAATTAACAAAGCAAACTGCAAAGTATACGTGAAGAGGGCTATAGAGGAAAACACAAGATTTACCGTATGACATGAAAATATGCTCTTTAGTATTTTTGTTCATCTTACATTAGTTTGTAATTGGATGATTAGGTACCCCAAGTTTAGATGGAGAATAAGAAATGATGCCCTACACTTGATTTCCTCTCAATACGAGCACACATGATCAAAATTGGCTTGGATTTAAGCCACAAAAAGTTCTCATACTTTAATATACCAAATATTCAGATCTTGTGATTCAGTGAAATGTTACGTGCAACTTTTTTATTATTTGGTACTAGGTAGGAAAATAAGACTTATACGTGCACAGTAACCTTAATTTACTAAAATTACTTATTACCTTCTACGTTACAGATGATGGCTTCTGCAGATAATAAATAGGCTTCCATATAATACGAGCGTTCATCAATCACGCTTCTGGAAAACCATGTTAGTTAAGCACTCACTGAATTGCACATTTCATTGACATAACGGGAAGTGATTACTGTTTGCAGATGTCTCTTCATGTTTACTGTTCCCTCGCCTGGAGGTCTTTACTTGGAACACAACTTCCTGTTTTCTTTAGGGACCTCTCACATGGGATGGAATTATGCCGCAGGACGCAGCCAAATTCAGAGCTGCGGAATTCCACACCGAAATCCGTAGGTGGTCTGCGGGGAGGCGTGCGGCCTATTCCATCCCATGTGAAAGGTTCCTTTTAAGGAAGGAGTACATGTTGGCTTTACCTGTGCGACACATTTCGGAAAGGTTTTACAATCTGAGAAAATTCTCTTGAATTTTCCTACTTGCAGGTGCACATCTTATCAGATTCAAAACAAGGGTTAATACTGCATATTGAATTACATTTTTATTTCAGTAAATTAAACTTTTTGGTACTTGTTTTCAATACCTAATATCTTCAAGTTCTCTTCAGAGACCTTGTGTGAATCTGCATGGGTCGCTAAAACACTCCTAGAGGAAAGTTTTATCTGTATAGTTCATACTCGTGAAGGACATACCGTATATACTCGAGTATAAGCCTAGTTTTCCAGCACATTTTTTTTAATGTTGAAAAAGCCCCCCTCGGCTTATACTTGAGTGAGGTTTAAAAAACAACAAAAAACCCGCAATACTCACCTCCCAGCCTGTGTCTGTGTCCCCAGCGTGATGGTCTCCCCGGCAGTGCGGCAAGCTGCTTGAGAATTCTCTCTGCCGTCCTCTCCCTGCTCAGCTTTGAATTCCCCCACCGTCAGCGCTGTGTAGGTAAGCGCTACGATTGGAGCGAGCGCCAGACTTTTCGTTCGAGTAGTCAGTTACTCGGAAAAAGCGGTGCTCGAGTCCAAAAACACCCGAACAGAGTAGGTTCGCTCACCTCTAATCATGAATCAACATTAGAACACAATTTGCAGGCATGCCAATGTTTTCTTCTTTATAGATATTATTTGAACAGTAACCTAAGGCCTTATGTCCACTTACACGCGCAGATTCTACTCTTGAATCCTGCAGCAGAATCCAGGGGCAGGAAAATAAATTTTCTTACCTGTCCAGATCCAGCATGGGTCTCCTCCGTGCTGGCCGGATCTTCTTTCTTCAGCACAGTGGATGTGTCCAAACGCGTCGCCGACGTGTCGGACCCATGCACAGTGCACTTATTTATTTATTTTTTAAAATCTCCTGCTTTCTCATGGATTCGTGGCATGTCCACAGTGACAGCTGTGGCTGCGTCGCGGATCAGACTGCTTCCATTGACTTTAATGGAACCCGCCCGTGGGATCGGCAGAAAATAAAGCATGTTGCGACTTCTTCTTGCGTGTGCAATCTGCACGCCAGGAAGGAAAAAAGTTACATCCGCATGCTTAAAATTGTTTTGTGGATGCTGATGCATCCCTATAGGCGGCTTGATTTGCGGATCTCCCGCACAGGTTCCACAAATCAAATCCGCCCGTGGATATTGGACTTAAAGGGGTTGTCTCGCGCCGAAACGTTTATTTATTTATTTTTTTTGCATAGGCCCCCCGTTCAGCGCAGGACAAACCCAAGGGATGTATTAAAATAAAATAAAAAAATTACTTACCCGAATCCCCGCTCTGCGACTTCTTCCTTCTCCAAGATGGCCGCCGGGATCTTCACCCACGATGCACCGCGGGTCTTCTCCATGGTGCACCGTGGGTTCTGTGCGGTCCATTGCCGATTCCAGCCTCCTGATTGGCTGGAATCGACACACGTGATGGGGCGGAGCTACGCGATGACGCTTAGAAGGGGGCGGAGCCAGAACGCCGCTCATGCCCGGACCGACCAGAAGGAGAAGACCCTTCTGCGCAAGCGCGTCTAAAAAAGCAAGAAGACCCCGAAATTAGACGGAGCCATGGAGACGGGGACGCCAGCAACGGAGCAGGTAAGTGAATAACTTCTGTATGGCTCATATTTAATGCACGATGTATATTACAAAGTGCATTAATATGGCCATACAGAAGTGCTGAACCCCACTTGCTTTCGCGAGACAACCCCTTTAAGTTAGGAGAAATAAAGCATGTGGATACCCCCTCATGGTTTCCTATTTCCTTTTTTTCAATCCATTTTTTCCTCCCTAAATACTTTTAATAATATAGTGGCTTACATGAGTGTTGCGTGTTGGAACGCACGTATTGGGTGGAGGTATAAGGCTAGAATGTGGTGTGCCAACGAAGCACTTTCCTGTAAGAGGTCACTGTGTAATAGAATGTTTGGGCTCATAGGAGGTCTCATTTGGAGCATACCACGGGAGATAGCAATCCAGTTTTGTCTGTTTATAATATGTAAGCATTGTGATGTGTTGGAGGATCATCAAGCACATCATCCGATAGTATTGTATTGCAGTATAGGATTTTTCTTGTTGTATTAGGTCATGTGATCATTACCATTTCCAGTAAAGACTTCCTCAGTGAAGGAGAAAAGATGGCAGGGAGCGTCTTATATTTTGTTTAAACATAAATGTATAATTTTCAATCTGTTATATGCATTGTATGTACTGCCTGAGGACAGGTATAAGCCTGAGACTCCGAAAATGTGTTGCTTTTGAAATACCTTGTAGGAAATCCATTCCTTCATGACTAAGGTGTTGCTTTAGCAATGCGGTAGAGGGGGACGCGATTTGTGTCCCTGTATGCCTCGCCCTTTTGGATGCAAGTATGGTGTAGATGGGGTTTTGGAGGTATAGCTGCAGTCATCCTGTTTGAGCACTCCCTTCATACTGTTTTTGCACTATAGAACTGTACGCTCATGTTTGCTCATGATCTAGTAATTTCAACAGAGTTTTAAACTTGTATCGTGTAGCTGGAGGAACATTGCCTGCAATGGATGCCTTACCACAAACTAATTTCATTTGTGCCGTCAAGAAAATCAGCGCAGAGTAATGTGGAACAAATGCTCCAAGCACATTGTCAGAATATGTGATTGAATGCGTTAAACGCAACAAACTAATGAAACAAGAAAACTTTGTGCTTTTTACAAGGAAACCTGGGTTCGATTGGCATGTCTCTCTCTCCTCGTAACTAGGAGACTTGTTATCCCGGCTGTCCAGTAGGACAACCATGCTGTGTTGTATGCACTGAAACATCGAAGTTTTGTATCAAATCTAGAGAAAGTGTGTTCACTCAAGAATTAAATAGAAATGAAAATTTAGCTAGAAGTAGGGAATACCATTTTTATGGATGTGCCAAAAGGAAACAATTAGCTCCAGGTGCAGGCGCAGAAGACATTTGTAAAAAGTCCCTTACTGGTGGGGGTTTCAGGAATTGTCTGAAGCCCCCTGATATCCACGTCCACCAAAAGGGTGGTCACAAACAAATATCGCTTTGTACACAGAGGGACTGACCATAGCAAAGATCAAAGTTCTTGCGGTAACAGTAGGACCTTTTGATGTCATAACCATGTGACCAGGAAGCGGCCAAAGGGGTTGATAAAGGAGAAAGTTTTCTCCGAAACCTGTTGCCTAAATACCTATTTCTGTATCCACAATAAATTAAGCTCTAAGCCGTAACCTATAGATCAAGAACTGTGTTTGCGACCACCTATAAAATGGGGAGGCAGTACCTAAACGTTCCACCAATCCCAGTGCAGTAAGTGCTGTTTTTTTTTTGTTTTTTTTTTCTTTACACATTGCTTCTGTGCCTGCACCTGGAGTGCTGGGACTTTGTTTCCTTTGGCTCTTTGCTTTTAGGACCAAGGTATTGAATTCCTGTGTCATTCTATTTGCGCACTCCGCTTCTGAATGTCCTGAGTGACGAGGTGTTTGCTGGTGTCGCTATAGTGCGGCGTTTGGTGTATTTCTGGATGACAGGTGTGTTGGCCCGCTTGCCTGTCGGCCATCTACACCTGGTGAATTTTTCACATTAATTGGTCTTGTTTAACCTATTTCTTTTGAGTACTGCCCTGTCACAGTAATTGTATTACTTTCCTTTTGTAAAAAGAAACCAAACATCATAAGGCTGTGTTCCCACAAGACGGAAATCTTGCGGCTTGGCCGCACCGAAATGCCAAGAGACTCCCACAGGAGAGCCGCAGCTTCAAAACCTGCGGCATTTCGCCGCAAGTTTTGCAGTGGTTTGGCCGCCGGCATTCTGTTGCAGCTTTCTCTTCCCATAAAGAGCAGTGAGCCTGCAACAGGAAAAAAAAAATTGACATGCTGTAGCTGTCAATTCCGCGCTGCGTCGCCGGTACTGCCCCGGCTTTTCTGTGACGAATTGGCCACCCTTCGTGGATGAGATTTTTGGAATTAGGAGCCGCGCGTGGATTTACTGCACTGAAATTCTCCACAGAATTTCCAATGCAAATTCATCACGTGTGAATCCAGCCTAAAGCCTCATGATCACTGGCACGCACACTGGAATCCTGCAGCAGTTTCCACCCGTGCCCGCAGCCTTGAGGCCAAAATTGTTGTCATACCTGTCCGGATGCTGCGGGTCTCCCCTTCGCGGCCAGATCTTCTTTCTTCTGCCCAGCTGATGTGCTCGGCACGCCAGCAGCGTGTCGCGCGCATGCACCGTGCACACTTTTTTCTTTTTTTCCCCTCAATCTCCCTCTCTCCCGCAGATCCACAGCACAATGACAGCATGAATTCAATGGAGGCTGTGCACATCGGGGGGGGGGGGGGGGGAAATCGCATGCATTTATTTGCCCTGCAGATGCTAATGCATCCCTATGGGCTTCTGGAGCTGCGGATCTCCCGTGCGGGAGACATGAGGATTTTATAATTGAGCCTAATGCACTTTATTCCCAAAAGTATGAACACAAACCTTCCAAAACATTTAATATTTTGAATGCCAAATTGATAGCACAGCTCTTCCATATCAAAATGTACCTTTCTGTGTCAACCCAGTCCAATGCTTCCAACAGTTTTAAAAGTGTTCTTCCCAGACAATGCCATGCCGATTCATGGGATTTGTCTGGTATTCAATTTCTTTTGAAGTTAATTTGGATGAGTTGCGCTACCAGGTGCATGGACAATGGGGGGAAAAGGTAAACCCTTTTTTCTAATCCTGGGCTACCCCTGAAATATAGTTTTGTGCTCTCTAAAACCTTACTTTTTCTTGTGATGAGTGTTGCTCTAAAAATTCAGCTGAGATTAGCAGAGCTCTAAAGAATGTGCCTTTCTGTCTTGGCCACAACCTGTTCCAATGTGTACCATTTACAACTGACAACCCACTCCAATGGCCAAGATCCCAGCTGTTTAATGAGTGAACTATCAGCACCATTGGCACCATCAAAACCTGATCATGGTATGATGGGTTACGTCAGCCAAGAACGTGATGGAGGCCCCTGGATTTGCTGTTTTTGCATAGCTACAAGGCCCAGGTGGTGAAAGGAAGACCATAAAAAGATGTCTTTCAACTTTAAACGGGCAAGCATTATATTGCAATACAGAATGTGATTGTTCTCAGTAAGGGAAACCAAGTAATCTTGTAGATATACCTTTTAATGGCTAACAAAAATACATGATCTTATTGCAAGCTTTCCAACCTCTTCACAGTCCTTCCTCAGGCATAGTGAAACAGATCTTCAGACTTATTTAATAAATACACATGATCACATGGGGGGAAGGAACATGGTAAACTTAATTTGTACTAGATAAATACCAGAGACAAAGGGTAAGAGGGCACAGACATGTTGGAATTAATAGCATTTAGATAAATAACAGGGAGGGATGACCATAACTGTAAATAATTAGTCCAATGGTCATCCCTCCCTGTTTATCTAAATGCTATTAATCCAACATGAAGTGCGCTTATGGAACGCGATAAACAGGCCCTGTTACTCCCTATTATACGAAGCAAGTTTTATGTGACACCTTGTACTATTTATGCATCTACTAATGGCTTCACATACCCATGAGTACTAGTAATTCTTTTTCTTCCCCCCTTCGCTCTCACAAAACCTTTATATAGTTATGCTGATGGAATGTGACCATTTAAAGAAAAAACAAAAACTCTGCGTTCTGAAGGGGTCAAAATTAAATGCATGCATCACCTTTCATTAACTATTGATTGTGGTTTAGTAATGTAGTTCCTCCTCTCCCCAGAGATTTTTTTTGCGTTTCCTCAGAGCCATAAATGAGGACAAGTTATGAACTATAAGTGCAGAGCAAGAACTGTATATGGTAAATATTAGTTTTGAATAAAATGCCGAGTTAGGCTTGTTCGTTCAGCAGAAAGGCATCAGAAATCGCTCTCATAGGAGCACACTGCTTTTAAGACTTGTGTAATGGCAAATGGAAAGTGCTGCTTATGAAAAGTTGGGATCCTGTGGATTTTATCAACAGATGTATTTTCTACATTTCCTCATGTTCTATTTCATCTGTAGACTCATCATTTTTTGTAAATTGTTGTTTTTATTTGCCCATTACACCTAATAGAACTGCAAAACAGATGCTGACAATGCACGCTCTGAAGCTGGGATTACAGTTCCGTACCTTTTTGTGCTTCTAGATAGTTGTACAGTCTTTTTTTTTTTTCTTCTTTTTTTTTTTTTGAGTGGAAATCTTTCTGATTAGGATTAGTATCATATAAATAGAGATGAGCGAACGTACTCGGATAAGCACTACTCGTCCGAGTAATGTGCCTTATCCGAGTACCTCCCCGCTCGTCCTGAAAGATTCGGGACGCGCTGCGGAGCGGGGAGCTGCAGGGGAGAGCGGGGAGGAGATCTCTCTCTCTCCTTCTCTCCCGCCCACTCTCCCCTGCTCCCCGCTGCGACTCACCTGTCAGCAGCGGAGCGCCCCGAATCTTTCAGGACGAGCGGCGAGATACTCGGATAAAGCAAATTACTCGGACGAGTAGTGCTTATCCGAGAACGTTCGCTCATCTCTACATATAAGCCTTCATGTCCTTAAAGGCTCCTCTGCACAAGTATTTTTTGCCCTCATAATACACAGTAAATAGAAGACTTTTGATTTGAAAAAAATACATGATATGACCTATCTTGTTCGCTTTTTGCACACTGCAAGAGCCCATTGCAATCAATGGGTTTGCTTTTTTTTAAATGTTTTAAATTTTTTTTTAGTGCACACAAATACATGTGGGAGTGGGCAATATGTGGGCAAAAATGCATTTTGATCGTGCCAACATGCAGCATATTTGCATGGTCAAAATACGCTCAAAGGGGTTCCTACTTACTGCACCTTCTCCCCGCCAATCTTCTCCTGGCTCCTGCAGTGCCTGGGTCACCTCACCTTTTTTTTTTTTCCCAGTAACGAAGCGTTCATTAGCTACAGTCTTCTTCCAGCAGGTCAATGTATGCTACATCACTAGTGACGTAGTGTTCATTGCCTAGCAGGAAGCATCGGATGCTATGCCGGGCTAATCCCAAGACTGCTTACGCATCGCGAGAGTTCCTATACGAATGCCACGAGACAGCGCATGTGCAGTATTAGCAGTAGCCCTGCATAGCATCCGGCGCTTCCTGCTAGACACTGACCTGCCAGAAAAAGAAAGCCACAGCATAACGGAGGAGGATCAGTCTGGCTTGCAGTGAGGTGACCTGGGGGGGGACTACAGGAGCCAGGTGATCAATGAGTAGAAGATGCGTTAAGTAGACTGCCTGGAGAGGAATACACAAGTATTCAGCGCAAGTCCAGCTTAAAGGGATTAGCCAGTCTCTTAAATTTGGCCTGTATTTGGGATGGGCCATCAATATTGGTAGCCGAGCTGCTGTGTAACAGGGTTGCAGGACACATGCAAGCGCTGCAGCCTCTGCAGTGTTTCAATATCAAATTCAACCTAGTTCATGCTTGCAAGTGCTGTCCGTCTCGTAGCGGTAGAGCTTTGTCCTATTCTCTAACATGCACCTGGTATTTGCAAGTTTGACGCAGACAAAGTGATGTGAACATTGAAGAGTCGGCTGAGAGTCTGGCCCCCAGCAATCTTAGTTTCAGTCTCCATGGGGACATTCGTCCATACATGTATGTCAGGTGAGCGTGTGGTTTGCGTGGAGCGGTGTCTGAAGCTGAGCCTGCTTCATATGGGGTGGGTGTTGGCTGTCTTTGACAACTAACGTACTAGAAATGATTAAGTTAGCAGTCTGAAACATGTAAGCTAGCTGCATTTCTTCTCCGGTTTGTGGCACTCGGGTGTTAACAGATTGCAGCCAGATTATCGCGGACACTCCGATAACTGCACTACTGGTTTGCATTTTCTTAGATGGCTGACACCTGACTGCAGGAGCTAGCATGGGAAAGAACTCAAGCCATGGCTTTTAACCACTTAGCATCTGTCAATAGTGACAGTAGCTTGACGGAGGGGGTTCCTTATGTTGACCTAAAGGGCCCCCTTCCTCCGTTAAGAGATCGCGAGGGGGTGGTGGGGGTGTTTGCCCTAGGAGCCTGGAGCCTTATGAAGGCTTCCAGGGCTGCCATGGATTTTTGCCTGTCAAGTATTGCAGAATATTTGCATAAGCAATCAGATGATTACAAGTTCAAGTCCCCTATGGTGACTAAAGTAAAAATAAGTTAATTACAAAGCTCCTCTCTTCCGATTTTTCAATATAATAAAAGATTGAAAGAGAAACCTTTTTTGTATTGCGCATCTGTAAAGGTCTAGCAAAATAGCATGTTTGTGCCATATAGTTCACATGAAGCTCATCACTCATCTTTTATGCTGCATAAACGATCAACGATCAGCTCATCGTTTTGTTTAAACAGCAGCCGTTCAGTAGTGAACGGCCGCTGTGTTATCTCGATGGTGAGGGGTGGGGCGCGAGAGAAGAGAAATCTCCACTGCCCCACCCCTATGTCGGCCCGCTCCGTGAACCAGCCAGCTCTGCTAGCTCCCGTGTGACAGCACAGGAGCGCGGATACACTGGGATAAGTGTCGGGCATTGCTTGCCCGACAGTCGTCCCGTGTAAATAAACCTTAAGTGACCTCAGAAAAAAAAAACACAATTCCAGAACTGCACTTTCTTGGGTCACCATGAAGTGAGTTAAAGTTTTATTATGCCAATTAATGTAGAAAAAAAATGTTAGAGTCCCCTAGTTCCAAACAAATCTTTTGCTAACCATGTGTGAATTTACTGTGTAAATGACGCTATAATAAGTGGTCTCTCAGATTCATCACTCAGTGGGAGGTGGTAATGGATAGAACGTGTGGTAAAGTCAACCAACCAATATTTCTAGGTGGAAACAAATGTGCAACTCCATTAAAAGTGAAAAGCTGTAACCTAAAGCGCACCTTATCAGATCTCATTTCAGCTAATGGTTGAAAGACTTTATCTTATAAGAGCTGAAGCTCTGTGAATACACAATTTGCTGGAACCCCCTGTTAATAAACTGTGAAAATACCCGCGGAGAAAAAATTGAGGCATGTTCTATTTCTGTGCGGGTCACTCCTGTGCACATCACAGAGCCGGAGCTGCGGGAGCAGGTGAGAGCTGCACAGGTCCCTGCAGGGATGCCGGTCGAATCCCACTGCGAGTATTCTCGCAGGGTATCCGACCCGTCCGTCTGCAGGTGGCCTTAGTCGGGGCCGACTCTCGGAGACTTTATGAATCAGCCGTCTCCATGCGGTTCTGTTTTGTTTTTGTTTTTTTGTACGGTTTCTTCCAGTTCGCTCATGTGCATGTCGGTGTCAGCTTTGATAGTATGAAGCCAGTGCATTCTTTGGCGGCCAGGTCTTTTGCTGCTGACCATTCCAAATTTTGACGTATTTGCTCGTGTTATGTGATTGAAGTACGAGAGTCTGTTTCGTAATTTTGACTTTGTGAAAACGTTGGTTTGATGCTGTCTAAGACTGTTTTGTTTTTTTTGTTCGTGATCTTGTAAAAAAAATTGGAGAAGTTTCTTTCAGCACCAGTTTAAAGGCATCAATCTTTCTCCGATCAGTTTTCTTCAGTGTCCAACTTTCGCAGCTCTAAGTTAGGATTCAGAAGATTGCGTTGGCTCTCCAGAAATTCGTTGCGATGCTTTATCTTTTGTTTTTCCATATCCTATCCATGCTTTACCTAACCTTGTACTTCGAGCTAGCGGAATATTTTGGGTCCATTGCGGTCAATTTTCGACCTGAATTTCTAAATTGTTCATTTTGACTTTTTTCTTCTACAGTTACCAGCTGTTACCATGATCTTAGTTTTCTTGATATAGGCTGCTTTTCACTTCCTTCTTTAACTTTCAGTATCCGTTGTTTAAGATCTTCCGGATTTTCTGCCAGCAAGGTTGTATCTGCTGCATATCCGAGCTTGTTTCTTCCCATCTTGACTCCGATGTTGCATTTGTCTAAATTGGTTAAACAATGCAGGGGATAAGATGCAGCTTTGGCATATGCCTTTCCCGATTTTTGAACTATTCCATGTTACCGTTGGAGGTCCTGACCGCAGCCTCTTGGTTCGCATGTAACCACTGTTATAAAGAAAATATAAGATAATGTTAATCAGCAGATCTGTACACTTGTTAGTATAATTAGCGAAAGTGATGTAAATATGCTTATTTTATCATATTAGTCCAGAGCAAAGAGCACTTATGCGTAGAAATCAGTGTACATTCAGAATGAAAACCCAATATTGCATAGGCATATACAATATATTACTGTTCTTGTTGGATTGGAAAACTCAATATTGCATAGAAATGTACAATAATGTAATTGGTTTTCTCATGACACTGAATAAACTAATACATGTATACAAATCAACGTTCTGCTGCAAAAGGGCAGATATTCAAAGTCCATATAAAACAAGAGTGCTAGTAGTTTGTGCAGAAAGAAACCTTGTTTCTTGGACTGGGAGATTGGCTTTATATCTTATCTTTTTCTCTTGGCACACAAACTTTTGAAAACCGTACTAAGACCTTCGAGTTGTAATTTATTTGCCAGTGCAGTGCAGATTTGTCTTGCGTTGGAAAGGAAAAATGTAATAATATTGTATTTTTTTTTTCCACTGTTCAGCGTGATCATCTACTTTTTTTTAATTTTTGCCTTATATATATTAATTTGGCTTTATATTTTGATTTCAGGAAATATCCAAGGAGCAACAATTGTAGATTCTCTTGATACTTTATTCATCATGGGAATGAAGGATGAGTTCAAGGATGCTAAAGAATGGGTGGAGAAGAACCTAGAATTCAATGTGGTGAGTCTGCAAGTCTATTTGTTTCAGTCAATCTAGTACCAACCATTCCTACTTTATGTTCAACCTAAATTTTTGTAGTAGGCTTGTTTTTCATGTATAAATGTCAGTATACTAATCCCTTAAAGACACAGAGCTTTTTGTTTTTTTTGCGGATAGGGGGAGGAGGGGGGGGGGGGTGCACATTTTGGTTTTTCATCCCCACTTTAAAAAAAAAAAAAAAAAAAAAAAATCAACTTGTTTTTTGTCTATGTATTTGTCGTCTATGTATTTGTCTGAGGGGTTGCTTTTTGCAGGACATGTACTATCCAATGATACTATTTAATCCCTTAGAGACCAAGCCTGTTTGCGCCTTAATGACCAGACCAAATTTTGGAAATCTGACATCTGTCACTTTAACATAGAATAACTCCGTAAAGGTTTAGCATATCCAAGTGATTCTGACATTGTTTTTTCATCACATATTGCAATTCATTTAGGCACTAAAATAGTCCAATAGAATGTGTATATTAAGTGACAAAATTGGGGAAAGTTTTTTGAGAATTTTTTTTTCATTTTCAACTGCAATATCTCAAATATGTGCAAACATACTGTATAAATTCTTGATAAGATATATATTTCCATCTGTTTACTTTATTCTGGGCACACATTGGAAAAACCAGTGTTTTTTTTAACCATTTAAGAGACGTTCCACAAATTATTAAAAATCAATGTTAAATTTGCGGAACACTTTCATATCCTACACCAAGCCAAGATTGCAAAGACTCGTAGGTGTCAGAATGATAGATACCCCTACAAATGACCCTATTTTAAAAACTACACCCCTTAATTTATTCACTGAGGGGGTTGTGAGTATTTTTACCCCACAGTGTTTTTTCAGGAATTAATGCAAGTTAGAAGAGAACAAATAAAATGTCATATTTTTGCAAATATGCCATTTAAAAGACAGGATTTTTTTTCTAGAATGCACATGAAAATAAGTATTTGCCCCTTAAAGGGATACCCCTGTTTGTCCTGTGTTCATAAACGTACCCAGTGTGGCCCTAATCTTGTCTGTTTGCACAACGGGGCCCAAATGGAAAAGAGCAGCCTGTGGCTTTCAGAACAGTCTTTTTGCTTGAAGGCGATTTAAGCCCATTGCCCACTTGTAGAGCCCTTGAGCGGCCAAAATGATGGAGAACCCCCACAAATTACCCCATTTTGAAATTAGACCCCTTAACAAATTTATCTAGGTGTGTACGGCGCATTTTGACCCGGACGTTTTTAAATGAATCTAAGCAAAGCAGGAAGAAAAAAAATTACAATCTTTTTTTTTTTTGGCAATTATGTCACTTTAAAAACCATTTTTTTGTACAGCATGCATAGGAATGAAGACTTGTACCACAAATGGATCCTCCTGTTTCTCCCGTGTTCAGAGACATACCGATTGTGGCCCTAATAATATATCTGTATGCACAACGGGACCCAAACTGAAAGGAGCAGCCGGTGGCTTTTAGAACAGACATTTTGCTTGAAGGCATTTTAGGCCCCATTGCCCACTTGTAGAGTCCTTGAGCGGCCAAAACGATAGAGAACCCCCACAAATGACCCCATTCTGAAAACTAGACCCCTTTACGCATTCATCTAGAGGTGTACTGTATATTTTTACCCCAGTTGTTGAATGAATCTGAGCAAATCAGATAGAAAAAAATTAAATTTTTTGGCAATTGTCATTTTAAAAACATTTTATTTTGTACAGCACACATCTGAATGAAGACTTTCACCCCAAAATGGATCCCCCCCATTCGTCCTGTGTTCAGAAACATACCCATTGTAGCCCTAATACTATGTCCGTATGCACAACGGGGCTCAAACCGAAAGGAGCATCAAACTTCAACTGTGTCTTAACTTTTATGTAATCGCCATTATCCATTGGATAATGGCGATCACGTGGCCGCTCACTGCGACCCTCTGTCACTGCTCCAGGCTTTCGGCTAGCTTTAGTAGCCAGAAGCAAGGAGCCTGAATTTCCCAGGCCCTCCACAGCTTCTGCGCTTGTGTCCCCCATTTTGCTAATGGGCACATACGCCAAAGTTGGGGAAAGGTCCGCGGATAAAGATCCCATCGGGGGACATCGCCAGAGGCCTTAGGTGAGTAATTTCACTTCCCCTCAGATCCGTGATTGGAGGTGAAACTTTTACTTTTTTTACTTTCACGTGATCACCATTTTCAATTGGAAAACGTCGATCACCTGACCATTGACCGTGTACTGCAGGCCCCGTGAAATCAGGCTTTCGGCTACGTTTGGTAGCCAGGAGCAGGGAGATTTTAAATTACTCTGGCACTTTGCGGCTTTTGCACATGCGTCCACCATCTTGGCCATGGGTGAATGCACAGAAGCTGTGGTGAGGTCTATGGATAAATCTGGGGCCTTAGGTATGTTATTTCATCTCCCATCATGGATATGATCCGTGAGGGGAGATGAAACGTAAACTCCTTTTTTTTTTTTTTAGCACTTGTAGAACTTTTTCTTTACATGATTGCTTTTATCCATTGGATAGCAGTGATCATGTGACTAGCATACAGCGGCTCCTGGTGACATCTCTCTGGCTCTCTGCTCCCATGTCTAGCCAAGAGCAGAGAGATTTTAAATTTACCAGGCCATGCGCCCAGAAGTGCATTGTAAGTCTCCTCACTCACCTTGGTGTTCTCCCTAAGGAGTGAGGTTACCTTCCTGACCCATGTCACAGGCCTCTCGCTAGCCAAGCCAGAAACCTACTGCATACTGATGAGGGGTAAGCATCCCGAAACAGCTGTCTGTGTATGGATTTTGGCTTGGATTTCAATTTCTAGTCCTTGTTACAAGGCTTGTATAGTGTCTAACATTGACTTACAGGAATGCTGCCTTCCAATAGGTGGCACTGCAGAGGTATCTAGTTAAAAGAACGTGACCAAACATGTCCAGCCACTTAACTGTGGATAGGGTCTGGCCCTCAATAAATCACACTTAAATAGTATATCGAGTTTTAAGTATTATGAAATAATGGTGATTATCTGGAAAGAACCTCTAAAGGGAACCATGTCAGATTCTAAGGGCTCATGGTCAAGGGTCGCTGAGTCTGGGGCTATGGCTCTCATACACTCCTGCCTGCCGATTTTGCTTGCTGTCCAGATTGGGCTAGTCTCTTACTTCTGTGTGCATGTACACACGTCCTTGATGAGAGCATAGTGGAAGCACAATCTGGCTTGCACTCAGTGCCTGCATCAGACTCATCCTACTTCAAATGGTGGATGCACACGCCAAGCGCTGGCTTTCCAGGCAGAAGGCCAAGCAACAGGGAGGCAGGTGAGGAAGAGAGATCGTTGGATGTAAAAGCAATTGTTCACACGGGTGACCAATGTCGGAGTACACTCGTGCAGCCTGTTTATAGAGGTAGATAAACCGATTGCTTGCTAGGTTGTTTAGTCCTGCACTTTCACTGTATACGTGAATGAGAACGACTGAACGAGCGGTTTTTAAACCAAACTATAAGCAAACAACTGATTATTTTCATACTTGCATCAAATTAACAATAGGCAAACAAAGTATTGTTCATTTTTCCATCGTTGGTGGTGTTGACACTTAACGATATCATTCAAATTTAGTTATAATTTAACTTTTTTCTTTTTAACTATAAATGTTCCGTCTAATTGCACCTTAAAACAGTCACATCCTTGCACTCGGAGGCCCGTGTGTAATGAGCCTATGCTGTTATCTAATTGGCCTTGAATAGGTCGACCTGATAAGTTCCCATTAAGTTGCCTTTCCCATCAAGTGCAATTTCAGGAAGGAAAAAAAAAATGTTGAAATTCGCTTTTTTTACCAAGTTCAGCAGCTCTGCTGACCCCACACATACTTGGACAATACATGCTAACACCGTGATCTCCTGCCATCTTCTTGAAGGTCTCTCTGCACCTTGATCACTTGGCTTAGGACAACCTCTGATCATAAACCATTTGGGAACCTGCTCTGGAAATCTGTATGTGCAGTTGTTCCTAATGGCTTGTAAAAGCTTATTGTTGCAATCCTTAGGTCTCCCTCACACGAGCGTTTGCAGAGTCTGCAGAGGATCTTTTGCTAACAACTTGAGATTAGAAATCCCCGCCTCCAGCAAGAGATTGCTCTGATTGGCTGAGCAATGCTGAGTGATAGTTCGCTCAGCCAATCACAGCCAGCACTGAATGTTCCAATCACAGCCATTCATTGGATCATCCAGCGCTGGCTGTGATTCGCTGAGCGGGCTGTCGCCCAGCAGCGCTCAGCCAATCAAAGCAATCTCTTGCTGGAGGCAGGGATTCTAATCTCCGTTACTAGCAAAAGATCCTCTGCCGGCTTGACAAGTGCCCGGCAGCCTGCACGGAGGTCCGGAGAGTCCCCAACGGAACCTGCCAGGTGAGTATGGATTTTTATATTTTTTTCCCCCTCAGGCAGTGTAGCTAGAGCGTTTAGCGCTGCCCAAAATGCATCACTAAGTTGTACCGCATTTTCAGCAGCGCTGAAACTGCTGCTCATTCATCTCAATGGGCAACGCGGGGCCGAAAATGGCCAAGGAGAGAACATGCATCGCTTTCAAAGCGCAGCGTTGGAAACACTCTGTTTTGACGCTTGTGTGAGCAGCCCCATTGAAATGAATGGTAGCGTTTAGCGCTGCACTGAAAGGGCGCTTTTTTTTACGTACACCATCACTGTGATTGTTTAATGAGGTGCGTTAAAGCACGCGAAAATAAAGCAGACAGCGCTCGAAAATTGCAGCATTGGAAACTCCACGTTTGAACACTAGTCTACGAGGCCCCTTTAAATTTACTGGCAGCATTTTACAGCTTTTAGTGCTGCATTTCAGACGCCACTCTAAACTTTCTAAAAAGCGGGCTGTGTGGGTGCCGACTTAAAAGCCCCATTTACACGGGACGACTGTCGGGCAAACTATGCCCGACACTCGTTGCCGCGGCACAGGATCTAGTATCGCTGGCTCATAGTGGGACTGCAGGAGATTTCTCTCCTCGCTCCCCTGCCCCTCTCCATTAAAGGGGTTGTCCCGCGCCGAAACGTTTTTTTGTTTTTTTTACCCCCACCAACCCCCCCCCCCCCCCCCCCCCCCCGTTCGGCGCGAGACAACCCCGATGCAGGGGTTAAAAAAACAAACCGGGTAGTACTTACCCGAATCCCGGCGGTCCGGCGTCTTCATACTCGCCTGCTGAAGATGGCCGCCGGGATCCTCTCTCTCTCTGTGGACCGCAGGGCTTCTGTGCGGTCCATTGCCGATTCCAGCCTCCTGATTGGCTGGAATCGGCACGTGACGGGGCGGAGCTACACGGAGCCGGTATTCTGCATGAGCGGCCCCATTGAAGACAGCAGAAGACCCGGACTGCGCAAGCGCGGCTAATTTGGCCATTAGAGGCCGAAAATTATTCGGCACCATGGAGACGAGGACGCTAGCAACGGAACAGGTAAGTGAATAACTTTTGATAACTTCTGTATGGCTCATAATTAATGCACAATGTACATTACAAAGTGCATTAATATGGCCATACAGAAGTGTATAACCCCACTTGCTGCCGCGGGACAACCCTTTAACAGTGGCTGTTTACACTGAACGATCATCATTCAGGCTGCATAAAATCCTGACCGATCGTTCTGTACTGAACTGCTGTGTTAGTGAATAGAGAGGAGAGGGGGGAGAGCAAGGAGCGAAATCTCCAGCCGCCCCAACACTTGCTGGGTGCTCTGTCAGAGAGCCAGAAATACTCGCTTCCGTGCAGCAGCACGGGAGTAAGTGTGCGGGGATGAGTGTCAGGCATAGTTTGCCTGACATTCGTTCTGTGTAAAATGGGGCTTTTAGATTTTTGTGCAATACAATTTTAACATTAAAAAATCCCATTGACATTTGCAGTTAAAAAAAAAAAAAGCGGCGATATCGCAGCGTTAAACGCTAGTGTGTAAAAGCCTTTAGGCTGCATTTACTTGGGCAATTTTTGTGTGTTGGTTTCTTGCAAGATGCATAAAACACACAGAAATATAATTCATTATGTGTAGTTAATGTACTTCTATGTGCTTCGAGATGGAAAATTTGCAGCGTGTTTTATTTTTGGGCGCTCTTCCCATTATTCCCTATAATAGGCAAAAATTAAAAGGCATTTGCATGCCATGTGCAAGTGCGATGTGATTTTTACCATTTAGGAGGACCGGAGCAATATGCAGTTTCTGTATGAAAAACTGGTTTGCACAGTGGTTCGGTTGTCTTGGGCTGATATTGCTCTTGCCTGTGTACATACAGCCCAAGTATAACAGAGGTGGCAGGGAGAGATCCTAAATTCTGGGCAAAAGGTAATTCTTTGTGATTTACTTGGGTTATTCAGATCTGCACACTTCCAGAACTGTAGTGATTCCCAGCGTGCTGCACGCTGCTTGATAATGCTGTTACATGGAATGTATCAGCCGAAAATAACATTTAAAACAGGTTTTTATTTTTTTTCCATTGAAACTTGTACTGAATGTTTTTTTTCTTTCTTGAAGAAAAAGCTCTTATAATGCCAAGTGTGATACAAAGGCGGTTAACAGTAGCTGTCACACGTGCATTGTATAATGTATGCATCTCAAGCTCATGCTTGTCATCAATTAAAGGAGGCAGGCAGAAGCCGCTGTACCTGCGTGATGCATCTCATCTTCTCTCTCATTTCTGTTTCTCTATTCCGTCTGCTCCTGAGAGAAGCAAAATAAAAAAAAGTCTTCAAGCGATACAGAAGAGGCCATGCTAAGATTTATAGTTTCCTCTAAATTCTCATACATATGTAAGTTCAGCTCATGATGTGTGTATGACTATGAACCTTGTGGGGCACATTTCTAATGGCTCGATCATATGCATCATATTTACAGCACAACTTGATACCATTTATTTATTTGTATTGACTTGCAAGGTTCTAAAGTATTGCAAACGCGCATCATGTTTGTAAACCCGGACCAGGCTAGACAGACAAAGCAAGATTTTGGTATGTATCTATATACAGCTAAAGTAATAAGTTCACGCACACTTATGCCTCGTGTCCATGGGCGGATCGGATTCCGCATTCAGCAGCCTGCATTGGAATCTGACCCTGGCCGAGGACAGTGCTTAATTGTCCAGGTCTCCACTGCAGATGTGTGCGGAAGCGCCAGTCGGCGCGCCACCGCACATGCACAGCATAGATTTTTTTTTTTTTTATCTCCTGCTTTCCCGTGGAATCCGTGAATGATATGACTCCCATTGACTTCAATGGAAGCAGTCTGTGCAGGAACTGCAGCAAAATGGAGCATGCTGCAATTTGTATTCCGGACCAGAAGGTCCACAAAACCAATCCGCATGCTTTAATTCTGCTGCGGACGCCCATTTCTGCCTATGGGTGGATTGAACTGCGGATCGTCCGCAGTTCGAATTTACCCGCGGACGTTGGCCCTTAGGTTGACATTATTAAAACTTATATATCCCCTCTACAGAATGTTAGCAATCTATACTTTAGTTTGTTGCTCTTGATATCTAATCTGTAAAATGACGCAAGCAATGTTTCCAGCAAGTGTTTAAAAAATAACTCTTTAGAACTCACTACATCAAATTCCAATAGTTCAGAAGGTTATATACACAAAGTTGACTGATTTTGTGCCTTTATTAAATAGCTTCAAAAATTCTAAAGCCATGGCATTGTTTTCTAGAAGATTCTGATAGGCCAGTGATGGCAACCCTTTTAGAAACGGAGTGCCCAAACTACAACCCAAAACCTACTTGTTTATCACAAATCCCCAAATATTCAGGTGGCGGGGCTGATCAGGACATATCATCTTACCTCTTTTATAAAAAGAGCAGGGTCGTTTCAAAGTGGACAGGGAGGGACGCTGTGTGTTTTTTGGTTTTTATGGTTTTTGCCCACCTGGAGCACTGGGGGGCCATTGGTGCGAATTTTGACTGGAAATCGGCCTCATATTCGCGGCTGATTTCGGACTATGCAGCGCTCCCCTGCAACACCTCTGTAGACTTACCGCTGTCAGCACTCCTTGACTTCTAGTTCCCAGCGGCCTGTAGTGGCCTCACCTGACCAGTGCTGCTGGGCGCTGGAAGCCAGGGAGGCTGATGGCAGCCTTCAGAGGAGGTGAGGGGGAGCATAAAATCTGCTGCGGGTACTATTTTATGGATGCATAATTTGCCAGCATTTCCGCCATATGTGAACTTGTCAGCTTGGCCCCAGTAGCACTGGTGTCTCCTATATCGGCCCCAGTAGTAACGCCCCCGCCCCCTTCCTTCCCCCATCCCATATACTTTCCTCCTCCTTGTAGTCTAAGCAACACTACTTCTCTTCTCGGTGCTGCTGTGAACTGCAGTGTGTGTACCCAGACTCCTCCTGCAGAACCATGGAAGAGAAGTCAGGGGAGGATGATCCTGAATGCACACACTGTCAGTGTTCACCCAGGATCAGCGCCGCTGATTACCAGCCGGAGAACCGCGACACCCCGGCTGGAAATCACAATCATGGTGAGCAGCCGCCGGAGCTCGTGCCAACAGAGAGCTGTGTGTGCTCCCTCTGACACGCGTACCATAGGTTTGCCACCACGGTGATAGGCTAATTGGCATAATTTGAGTTAATTGGAGTATGCCTGTGGCAGTTTTTTAAAGCCTACCTTCAAGGCCTTCTTGCCTCTTTGCCTTTTATGGGAAAATCAAAAGAAATCAGCCAAGAGATCAGAAAAAGAATTGTTCATCGCCACAAGTCTGGCCCATCTTTGGGAGCAATTTTTAAATACTTGAAGGTACCAAGTTTGTCTGTTCAAACGGACAACATAATCATACAGCTTAGCAAGGGTTCTTTGATTTTCTACTTTTTGAAAAAATCTCTAGGAGACGACAAAAAAACTGCAGCAAACAAACTTGTGATGCTGGAGGAGATGAGTGCAAAAGTATCTAGGTCAGCAATAAAACGTCTTAGATCGATATGACCAGGAATGAAAGAGCCACTGCTGCAAAACTACCATAAAGAAGCTAGGTTACAGTTTGCCACTGTACATGGGGATACGGATCTTACTTTCTGGAAAAATGTTCTCTCGTCTGATGTGTAAAAAAAAAGAAAAGAAAAAAGAAAATGGAATTGATCGACCATAATGACTGTCATGTATGGGGGGGAATAGGGGGAGGCTTGCGATCAAAAGAAAACCATGCCAACCATGAAGTACAAGAGTGGCAGGATGTTGTGAGGGTGCACTGCTGTAGATGGGATTAGTGGACTTCACTAAATAGTTTTCTTTCCTCTTAACGCCATCTGTGTCTTGATATTATGTTTCATTATTTCCACAATCAGCCAGAAAGTTAATGCTTAGGCATAAATGGGTCTTCCAAATGGACAATTACCACAAGCATACAAACGTGAAGGAGGGGCTACCACAAAGTCCCATAGAAAATTTATGTTCAATAAGGAGGCCTACAAACATGACTGCTGGAAGGAATGGGCCAAAATTCCATGTGCACTAGGAATAAATGTCAGGAATTGTGAACAGCTGTTAGGGGAGGTGAGAGGGTGCTGGGTGATTGTATTTTTTATAATCGCCCACGTCCTGGCTCCCACGATGTCCACCACTGAAGATTGTGTGCTGTTCGGACATCTTTTCAGATTGCTATGCAGCCCACAATCTTCAGTGGCGGCCACTGCAGGAACCATGTATGCGGTAAGTAGATAAAATACATCACCCATCTCCCTGTAACATTCCCTAACGGCACCATAACTTAGTTTTTGGTGCTGTGGTGACGTGACTGGTTCCCTTTAATGAATGTGGCTAGGGTATGTGAGCTTATGACTTCAACTCAGTCTGCCTGTTATCACCATGTCTATCGTCCATTTTCAACGTGCTTGTTTGCCATGCCGCACACTAATGCAGGTGTAAGCAGACGTCTGAAAACTGAATCTGTTAAACCATTAGCTCACACTTGATCGAGTGCTCGGAATAAGTTGCCCACTCTTTGACTTGTGAATTGAATCTAGTCTAGTTAATCTGAGGCCTTCTGAAAATTAGAAGTACCTTTTTTACAGTGTTGCTACAGTAAGCAGAGTAATGTGGATTAATTTAGTCCTCCGTCATTGGTGAATTTTCCCTTGATTCTAATGTTTTTTGTCATTGTTTAATACCTTCGAGCAGCCTTGTAATTCAACCGCGAAATCTCTGCTGGTGTGAAAATGATTCTTCATTTTACTTCAGGAAAAGTATTTTCCAGGGTGCAAGCAGTAGTTTCTCCAGCATTGTAAGGTATCCTGGAAATATCCAATGTTTTCTATCTAGAATACATGGGAAAACGCAATAATGGCCCTTCCAAAACCCAGCCCCCCCCCCCCCCCCCTTTTTTTCCATAAAGAACAGTGCCTAATAATCTGAGGTCTGAGCATAGATCACAAACCGTTAACTCTAGTGGTAAAAATCTGTTACCACTTTATTTTAACCTGCAGTGGTTTACTGATGTTGATCATCCACCTATCTGGTGAAGGCTACATAAGAGAATGATACTGTTTGAAGGTTCTCTACTGACAGAAAAACTTTTAAGAACAACTTTCATTGATGCCTCTTCGTCTCATTTTGTGGCCAAAATACTGTAGCCTGCTATGCTAGTCTACCAGGTTAAAAACAAATCCTAATGGAAGACATAAATCGTCTACCTCTTGATATCCATTCTTAATTTATTAAATGCATATAGGAGCATAACGCTAATGAGAAGTTCAAGTGTTCCAAATTTGCAGTCTCTAGCTTAATCTGACATCAAACATGGAGTATTAGGCTGCATTCAGATATGGTGTGTAGAGATGAGCGCGCGTGCTCGTTTAAGCCTACTAGAGCAAGTAGCAGTCTTTTTTTGAGTAGCATGTGGGGAGGGCAAGCATGCTGCTCCGAGTACAGTTACTCGAAAAGACTTTTACTCGCTTGAGTAGCAGGCTTAAATGAGCACGCTCGCTCATCTCTACTGGCGTGTTTCCTTGTAGTTTTCAACTGCAATTAAAAACCACACGCAATTTTTTTATTTTTTTTTTACAAGTTGTTTGAAATTTTTTTTTTTTTTTTAAATGCGTATCTTAATTGTGGTTGAAAACCGTAAGGAGAAGCTGGCATATGTGAGTGTAGCCTCAAAGGTTAGTGGTACAGTTGCCTGTGCATGTTGCTCTAGTTCAGTGTCTTCCATCTCCAGTCCTCAAGGACCCCCAACAGGTCATGTTTTCAGGATTTCCTCAGTGTTACACAGGTGATGTAATTTTTATCAGTGCCTCAGACATTGTCACAGGTGTCCTTACTATAGAATATTCTGAAAATGTGACCTGTTGGGCTTCCCTGAGGAATGGAGTTGGGAAACACTGTTCTACGTCTACAGCTCCTTATTAGTCCAATGCTATATATCAGATTTCAGGTGTATGGGGCAGTTCCTGTAGGGGAGGATACCTCCTACATCATCTAACAGAAAAAAAAATGGTCATTTTTCTACCAGATTCATACAGAGTAGAATGTACCCCTGTAGCAGCCTTAGTATGGCTCTTTCCAAATGGAGCTGCAATATGATTTTGTGTACGTGATCTTGGGGAAATTGCAGAGGTGAAAAATAGGGCGAGTGATCTACAGTAGCACACAGGCAATCAATTACATTGCTTTACACAGTTCTGGTCACATTAGCATGCCGGAATTGCGTAGTACATAAACCTAAAAAAGCAGCATATTTTCTTTCGCCACATATATACACAAGATAGTGCCCATTGTTCTCTATCACGCGTATATGTGCGTGCCCATACAGTTCAGGATATTTAAACAAAAAAGTAGAAGGGAATCTACGGCGCACGAGAGATATGCTGTCACGCACAGTATAAATTGTGCCGCCATGTGTGGCAGTACGTCGAGTCCCTACTGGCTCCGGAGGCCGTAGCCTTTTATGTTTATGGCGTGGGAGCCCAGACCTATGCTGAAGCTTTTTACCAGAATTTTCTCAGCAAAAAAAACAAGTTAAAAACTAAAGTGTTTAGCAATATAATGGTAATATATTAAGTGTTTTAGAATAATTTGTTTACCTTTTTAATACAATAAAAATAAATAACCTTTTATTTGAGAAGATTTGTTGGGAACCTCCTTGTAAGAGGCCGTCTGGGCTCATTTCAAATGATCGCCTATCCTCTGCATAGGTCATCAGTTGATAGACATTGGTCCACCGTGCTGTCCAGTGCAGTGGGCCAGACGTTGTTGTCAGTGGACAGGGTAAGAAGTGCGAGCGCTGGCTTTACTTCTATTAAATTAGGTGGGAGAGCCAAGCTACTGCTGCACTTCCTTCCTCCGTTAAATGCTCACTGGGCACTACTGTGCAGGTGGTACAGTTCTATTGGTGTATTCACATGGGGCAACTCTGCGTCATTTGTTTTCAATGTGGTTTTCAATGAAAATCTGAGTAGTTGCTGCTGACTTTCATGTGTTGCGCAGTGGATCCAGTGGGCAAAATCCACATGTGTATTTTCTGATGCAGATGTGTCACAAAACCTGTGTCAAGGAGCGATATGTCTTTCCTTTCTTTTATTCTGCGTGTGCATTTCAACTCTTGGAACAAAAGAAAAATGCTTTGTACACTGCAGCATGAATTGCCATTAAAACTAATGGGAGACTTTTCATGTGGATTTTGCTGGGAATTTGATGTGGAATCTGCTGTGAAATATGCCATGTGAACATGGCCGATGGGTAATTCTAGGTGGTGGACCCTGTTGGAATGGGCGACTCTAGATGTTTTTATTGCTGGAATATCACTACTGTACAGTTCACTGTGAAATATATATAGAAGGTGATGAAAGCACTCAGAGAACCCAACCAGGCTGATGTCTGATGCGTGGCTGGAGTAATACATGCTGAGGCTTGCATATGAAGTTTTGCTAAGGTGATTGCCTTGACTGAAGTTGTGGCTCCCATAGAACTGCCTTTAGCAGTCACCCCTTAGATATGCATTTACTATGCTATCAGTGTATTTTTATTATTTGGAAACCCTGCCCATTCTTCAAGCCCCTCTAATTTTTAGCAGTTTGTTCCTTTTATCTCTTAATCTTGTTTTACAATGTATCTTTATTCTTATTTAAATATAATTTACTTTCAAAAGTGGTTTTGTAAGGGAATACATTGTAAATTGATATATGCATATTTTAATTAGAACACATTAATATTTCATGTCTTTGTAATGCAAAATATGTGTTCATTATCGTGCCATGCAGTTGTACCAAAATCAAGCTGGTCTCTTCTTAGGTAATTGTATTTCAGCCTTTTCCTCATTCCACTGTAAGATTTGTTAAGTGATAGCTAATTGCAGAGTTATCTAAAGTAGTACATGGCCATTTTAAGGCTACAGAAGTGCGCCAAAGCTTTGTGTTCAGTTTGTTAATCTTCAATAAATTTCAATTAACTCTGTATTTGGATTATTCTCCCAATTTATTTCTAATTTTTAGAAGTAGAAAGCTTTCAGGATAATAAATGAACCGTTTTTAGTCATTTTTTGATTAATGTATGGACGTCTTTGTATTGTGCCTTTTTTTTAAAAAAAGCCAAAATTAATACTAGATTTGTCTTTTCTGTGTACATGTGCACTGCAGCTATGCAGAATGAATTAGCAGTTTACCCATAAAAGCTGATATTTCTTTTTTTTTTACTAAAATGCATTTGACACACAAGAATCTATCTGCTGCCTATGCACTAAACAGCTGTGCTTTATCAAAAACCAATAAAAACGAACTGACCTCTTAAAGTGCATTTCTATGCAAGATCTATACAGTCAGCATTCCCGTGTGTATTCTGCGTTCTGAGCTATTTATATAAAAAGTAGGGGGGAAAAGTTTAATAAGTAAAGCTGCAAATTCAGGCAGATTCAATCCTGGGCAATGCTGCTCAAAGCTTGGGGGTTGGGACTGACTTGTAGTGGGCGCCTATGTAGAACATGTAAAGGGTTTGACTCTTCTAGACAACCACTTTTTTAATTAACCAATTGGGCTAGACTGAATTGGTTTGGCGGGGGTTCTTTTATGAACCCACTCTGTGTCTACAAAGTTATAGCTTTCTCTCACTGCCATAAAACCTTTTTGGGCTATACTTTTTTTTTTCCATCCTTTGCCCAATAACATTTTAAAACTTGACATGCTTATGAAACATGCAGAGAAATTTAGTAGTGTCTCTTTGGGGTAAGCCATCGGTTTGATCAGGTTTACGATCCTGTTCCAGTATAGGACATGCTTGTTTGCATATGTATGTGCACTGCAATAATCTCTTCAGTAGAATCCTTCATATTTATAGCTAAGGCTGGGTTTCTTTTTTTAAAAACGGTCTTTGGGGGGAAGGGGGGGGGGATTAGTTGCATTTCTTTCCAATAGATTTTTGAAGTTTGCTTAAAATTGGAAGTTTATTGGAGGATAAAACCATTTTTAAAATGAATGATGCAATAAGATTCCTACAGTGGTGTTCACATTTGACTTCAATCAAAGAGCCAAAAAGTGGAAGGAATTGAGCAAACAATGAAAATGGCAAGTGACAAGCTTAAAAGACCTCTCTGACTATAATGTGGACCAATTGGCTTCTGCGATGCTACACTATTTTGTCCAGGACTGTGCTGCCTCGGTGCCAGAGAGTTTATGCTCTATTGTCCTGTTGCCATATACTTGGCATTGGTAAAAAGAAATGATCCTTCAGGATCCACTTCTTCCACAGAGAAATACTGCGTGTCTTGATTAAAGGGGTTGAAATTAAAAAAATAATTTTACTTACCCGAATCCTTCTTCCAACTTCTTCCTTTTCCTCCAAGATGGCCGCCGGGATCTTCACCCACGATGCACTGCGGGTCTTCTCCTATGGTGCACCGTGGGCTCTGTGCGGTCCATTGCCGATTCCAGCCTCCTGATTGGCTGGAATCGGCACACGTGACGGGGCGGAGCTACGCGATGACGCATAGAAGGGGGCGGAGCCAGAAAGCCGCTCGTGCCCGGACCGACCAGAAGGGAGAAGAACCTTCTGCGCAAGCGCGTCTAACCAAATAAGTAAATGGACCCTATGTATATGATTTTCTGATTTATGATTATTCACGGTCGTGTCTCTAATTGTAAATCTTTTATACATTTTTGTAACGTTTCTTGTATTGCTTTTTCCCTTAGAATGCTGAGGTGTCAGTCTTTGAAGTAAACATCCGATTTGTTGGTGGTCTGTTGTCTGCATACTACCTTTGTGGAGAAGAGGTAAGCATTTCTCTTGCACTTTTCTAGCAGAAACTATCACCTTAATTACAGGAGTACGGCCTTGCTCCTCCACTAATTTAATGATTCTTGAAATGAGGTGGGCATACCCTTACGTTTACTGATAATGGTAACATAAATGCAGTACACATTGGGGTACACCAGAATAGGAGGGAGTATGAGAAGGTTGTATTGCCCATCTAATGGTTCAAGGCTTGCCTAATTTCTCAGGGTTCCTCAGGATAGTTTAAAATATTCGAGCTGTTCTTTCATAATAAAATGATTGGGGACCTCTCGTGGCCAATGGCTGCTCAAGTTGGCTGGTGGTAATGCCTTCCTACCTGCAAAATTTGTGAGGTCATTGGCCATCTGGGTGGGGGTTGTGGGCTGCAAGCGGTTATCACACTGTGGAATCTCCTGGGGCCCTTGTACACTAAACCACTGTTAAAATATTGTGAATTTGAACAAAATATAAATGCTCAATGTAAATACGGCCGATGATCGAACGGCAGCTCATTTACTTAATTTTATGCAGAATATTATCTGCTTAAAAAATGACCGCATTATAAAGCAAACGACTTTGTCATCGTTGTCATCGTTCGCTCGTACAATTCCTTCATGTCAAGGACCCTTAAAAGCGTGATTTTAGAAAATAGCAGCAGTCTGTAGCATCTAATTAAATAGGTGAAAAGGAAAGTCAACAATTGAAATGGCAGCACAAAGCAATGCAATCAGTTCTAATTAAAAGCCTTCCATTCTATCAGAATTAAACCCTTCTGCAATTTCATTCAGACTGTCCACCCACACGAGGGATTCAATGTGTAGTAATCCTTCTGAATGGCGCTGTTCACCTCTGACAACTATCTTTTGTATGTTCCATGTTATATAATGCTGTTTGAATCCTTTTAGCTTTGAAGAGCGTTGCTAGAATCCTTTCTAGCATAAATGTCAGGGACACGCCGGCCACGAGGTATCATCCATGTGGATTCTATCAGAGCCGCAAATCTTCATATGTTGCTCTTGTTAGAATTTGCATTCCAAATATTAGACTTTTCTTTCCTATTTGTGCCATCAAGTACCCTGCATGTGACAGTTAGGAGTGGAACATCTAATTAGGTTGATAATGCCAAACGAGTGTTTGGCTGGCACTAGAATTTTAACCTATATTGCATGACAATACACACGCTGATGACCATCTTTGTGGATTTGGGGTAATCTACATGATTACCACTATGGTAGCTTGACACCCATGCAGTAGGGGTCCATATCACATTTCAGCTTGCATCCTAGCTGTATGATTGCAAAGGGTTAATGACTTGCGATTAACTCGCTTCAGCCACTTTCACATTTTGACGATTGTGCATAAAAACATAAGCATGTATTGCCCATGGTAATCAATCAAATTTCATGGTAAAACAGGATGCACAAGGATTGATAAAGGTTGCAAGCTTCCTTTTTCCTGTTCTGTTGACCAGGATGCAGATGGATCCTGTTATTTTATACAGTAGTAGTCAGCAGATACGGCCGGATAGGCATAGCTATATTTTCCTAACCTTGAAAAAAAAACATGCCTCTTATTAACCCCTTAAGAACCAGGGTGTTTTGTACCTTAAGGACCAGACACTCCTGACTTTTTTATTTTTTTTTATTTTTTTATTTTATTGGAGATAAAAAAATGAAATTATCAGTATATTAATAGTATATTTACGCTAAAATAAAGTATAGAAATGGTTTCCCCATTTTGTTTTAGACGTTTTGATATATAACATGAAATGGTTTTGGATTACCGGGTGCATATGGCAAAAGTTTTGGTTGGCGTCGGCTTTGGGTTATTTATGTAATTTTGTTTTTTTAATATCTATGTCCCTCATGATGTCATATAAGACCTCTGTGACATTCGTATGTGTTTTGTTTTTATTTGATGCTTTTCCGCTATAGCTGGGGCATCCATAGGAGCCCCAGTTACAGGGAAAACATCCCCTGTAGTGACAATAGTCACTGGCAGAGCTGATCAGGGTCTGGTGGAACCCTGTAGCTCTGCTGTTGTAGTGGATCCCGGCAGCCGGGTCACGTAGTGGAAGAACGATTTTCAGTCTTTAGTACATAGAACTTATTGAGTGCTGTGTACTAGAGAAAGGAGAAGGCAGAAACGGTTAAAAACCACTCCTGCCTTCTCCCACTGGTTCTCAGCTGTCACTAACAGCTTACAACACATGTTTCTGATTTATTGCTGAAGCAGAGGCTTTAAACCCCCTCCGTATTTTGACAATTGGCTTGGTTTAAAGTCCAGAACCAAGCGTCATAAGTTTACAGTGCTTCGTCCTTAATGTGTTAATGGTGTGAAGTGTTACACTGACCTGTTTCTTCTGCCTTATGTATCGTGAAGTGATAATTGCTGCTTGCAATTTTCCGTTAAGTCAGTTAATCGGACTTCTATTAACATAAGTTTTGTTAAATCGCTACATGTGAACTCACTATTTACATTTATTTGTAAACAGATTGCAAGTTGCATCTTCATCATAGTGTGTTAACCCATCATAGGCCCTCATGCTGTGTAGATCCATAATAAGGTGTACTTAGCATTCTGTGGGTGCTTTCACACTAATGGAATTGGGCAGTCTGCACGTCTCTACTACATGTGCAGTAGTACATTGTCCATACACATGGCATTAGCTCTTAAAAGGGGTTATCTGAGCAATTACTTATGTTGGTGCATAACTGAGTATTTTTACACTTTCATACTCTCCTCACCCAATGCCCCAACGCTCAGCCCCTTGTTGGTTGCCACTGTAGCTAATTACTGGCTGAAGTGAGCCATCAATTAGATGCAGCCGTCATGTGTCTGTGATGCCATCACTGGCTCGCTCACAACCGGGGGGAGAAAGCCCGCTCAATCACTGCATCGGTGGAATGGGTGCTCAAGGAGATAGTGAGGTGAGAGTGCTTTCTTTTTTACCGGTACAATACTCTGAGCATTATTTTAAATGGCTGGCTGATGTGTTCTACACTCCTAGTAATGGATGTTTCTCAATTTAATATATTTTTCATTATGGTCGCACCTTCATTGGCACTGAAACAAGAATATAAACGTAGGGGTTTAGTCCTTTGCATAACCACCTTCTTGTCTTTTTCATGCAAAGCATTTTTCCCACTCATTATTTTAGTTCTCCGACAACAATGTAGAACACAGGAGAAGCTCTTCTTACTGATAAGCACTCGGCACATTTCTGAAACCCAGCCCTTGTACACAGACAATAAGATGCCTCCAGTAAAATGTTCCTGTTTGCCCAAACATCAGTGGAGGAAATCTGTCATATTAATTTTGGGCTTGTGCAATACTCTTTGGCTGCTCCGCTTATATCTGACAGTGGCCTGGAGGAAGAAAGATGCCTTTCCAATTCTAGGAAGAAGAATCTCTATGCCCTTCACTATTGTGATATGCCTCAAAACAAGGCTTTTGCTATGCAATCAGTTTTTGTTGATGGTGCAGTTCAGTTATGCATTGTTTTTCGCGTTATTGCCATGTATTTTACAGCCTGTTAATAGCCACAACATATAGAACAGGATGCAATAAGTAAGCTTTAAATGGAAAAACCAAAAATGGCAATTTAACTTTTTCTTTTCACTTTGCCTCATTGATTCTCTGCCGACTCTTGTCCTTGTTTATCAGCTGTACAATGTTATGTCTACATACGTAATGTTTTACCTTCGCAGATATTCTAAAGTGTGTCCTAACATACTTTTTTTTAAATGAAATAATTGACATTCGAACCAACAGAATAAAGTGAATGTCAGGAAAATATGCTGCCTTGTGAATTTATGCTGCAGACTTTCACAGCATTTGGACTTCAGTCCTTCAGATATGGAGATCAAAGCCACATGCAGAGTTTTGCAGTGCAATCAAGGCAAAATCCACATAGAATCTGATGCGTTATTGACATAATTAAACTAACTTCATTGAATGAAAACACACAGCACCATTTTGGAGATAAAAGGTTGCAGTATTTTATTAAAGGGTTCAGTTGGGGAGTTTCATTCCAATAAACCAGTATCATCAATCACCATGTAGTAATTCCATCCAATACTTGGTCACCACAATGCAAGTAACCATATAACTTATGAGAGCCTCGTCATCCCAACTCCAGCCCCCACATCACCATCAACTTAGTAATAACTTTAATGATGGCTTAGTCCTACCAACTCAAGTTCCCATTCCAGCTAATCACTTAATACCACCAAAACAACCCTCTTAAATAACTGTGACCGTAAACCAATAAGGAGGGCTAGTGAGGGAGCTTTAACATTGATTTTAACTGCTGCTGTATCACTGATCTCCAGGGTTCTTATAGAACAGCTCCCTCCCTCACCCTTACAGCCAGCCAACCAGTCCTTGTCACTAGGCCAGCCATTCTGATACTCTTCTTCCCTCCATTTCTGCGCTGGCCAATTGGATACTGTTGTCAGCCCAGCTGTTACCCGGGCATATAATTAGGAATCTTCTAAGGATGATCTCATTTGACCCTGAAATGAACTCGAGCACAAGGCAAGATTCCCAACCCTCATTACTGAGGGCATATATAGTATACTTACCATTAAACGTCCAGATCCCATGGCGCTTTCCTGCCTGATAGTCAACAAGCTTACAGAAGATTTTCCACTGCAGACAAATCATTCCATGTGGATGTACAGTTATGCTTCTATTTTTTTTTTTTTTTTTTCTACGTACCCCTGTGGATAGTTGAAAAATTAGTCTTGTTTTTTTTGTAGGGTGATCCCTGTAGAGCAGCTTATGCACCAAAACTGCTGACTCTGTAGAAAGTTGCAACTCTAGTCTATCTTTTGGAGCCAACTTTCTGGTCATCACGAGTGCTATCAAGTAAAGGCCCTTTTTGCTGACTTCTCTTTCCCCTCTTACATTTCATTGTATGTTATTTCCATGCTACCTTCTGAGGTCTCTCACAAGGGGATTACACTTCTACATAGTGGCTGGTACACATACACCCATCAACCTAGTATTGCGAGTGCCTCTTGTTAGGTCGTCTTTGCACTACCCAATGAAATGTAACCTGACACAAGCAATATGTAATGTTAAAATGTGCAATTGTTATAAGGTGCCTTTTAATAGTCACTTATCTTTCAAATAACTGGAAATACACTTTTGATCTTGAGTTTTGAGCTTCAGTTTTTGATCTTGACTTTTAGAGACTGTAAGATTTGTAGTACTTTTTTGTGGTGAGTGACAGAAAAAAAAGCTTATGGGAAATGGTTTGTCATCTGACATGACAGGTGCTGCGTGAACAGATGTCAGCTCTCCCCGAAAGGGTTGATTTCGAGAGTCGGGATGTGAACGGCTTTCCACTGGGCAGAATCTATTTTGTTTTGCGGCTGACAGATTTAAGGGCACAAGACAGAACCTAATTATCAATGTCACACACTTGGCTTAATTTTACAATCACATCTTGGATCTACAGTTTTGGAATCCTAAATCATCTCTACTGTGTAAATCCATGACAAAATCGTAAACGGTGTATTGATTTCTGAATAAAGGTAGGATGCTGAAAAACAAATGGACTGCTTCTCACGATGTATTTAGTATAGTATACAAGCTGAATAGAGACTACATTAACACCTTTCTCTTTTTAAGGGTGTATGTGCTTTTTACGTCATTTTTTTTGTTCTGTTCATAAATTTTTAATGCATCAGGGCTTGTACCTACTTGTGATAGGTTTTCTAGCGATGCGAGAGTAAAACGCATGAGAAATAAACCATTGAAAATCATTGGTTTCATAATCCTTTGCGATGCCTTCATTCAAGGCTTGCTACGATAAGAAAAATCTGCGCAATTCTGACTGCGGCATTTAAATCCCCCGAAAGATGTTCGGGTATCCCGCATGGCCTTCTGAAAGGCCCCAGGGCTGCCTTACCAGACTGCCTATCAAGCCATCCCCGTGGGGTCGCTTGATAGACTGCCTGTTAAATAGCAGTATGACGTAATGCTATAGCATTACGTCACACTGCAGGAGCGATCAAAGCATTGCTGGTTGTAGTCCCAGGGGGACTTTATTGTTTTTTTTTTTTTATTTACTTAGTTTTTTTAATTGTGTTTAAAAAAAAAAAAAAAAAAATTATAAACGTTTAAATCACCCCCCTTTTGCCATATCACGCAAAAAAATGAGCCCTTGCTGAACTACGTCAACGGAAAAATAAGTTATTGAGCGCACAAAATGACCGCAGAAAATAATTCAAAAAAATGTAATCTTTGAAAAAAATAGTACAGTAAAAAACCTATACAAGCTTGGTATCGTAGTAATCCCACTGACCCATAGAATAAAGTTGTCATTTTTGTTGCAGTTTGTGCGCCGTAGAAACAAGATGCACTGAAAGATGGCGAAATGTCGTGTTTTTTATTTTACTCCACTTTAAATTTTTTTAAAGTTTTTTTCAGTACATTATATGGTACTTTAAATAGCACCATTGAAAAATACAACTCATCCCGCAAAAAACAAGCCCTCATACAGCGATGTCGATGGATAAATTAAGGAGTTACGATTTTTTTTTTTTTTTGAAGGGCGGAGGAAAAAACGAAAATGGAAAAAGAAAAAAGGGCCGCGTCATTAAGGGGTTAAGGATCATTTATGGATTTTTGTTAACGCTTGTTTGATCCAAAACATTAGTCCTATTAAAACCAGAATCAACTAAGGTCTTAGATTCCTGAAAAGAAGTAGTTTTCATCTTGGTCCCTACTGTGCGATACGATTTGAATATTTACTAATGCACAGAGCACATGTGTTTAGATAATTCTTTGTTCTGGCCTTTAGGTGTTATGGCACTTTCTTGAGGAGTGCCTGTACATCAGAGGAGTCCTCCTCCGTTGCATTATTTCTTGACCCAATATGCCTTTCAGGGCGCTGCGCTGCTTCTTTTTGGGGTTTTGCCACTAGTTAAGATGTCATAACATTACTTGGGTGTGAGGCACCTTAAGTTATTACGTTGAGGTGAAGGTAATTTTGTCAGATCAAAGGTTGTCAATTTAAATTTCGGCTGCATCTGTGTGAAAATATCAGTAGTATTTACCTGTCCTCTGCCTGGCATTCCAATATTGCAGTTCTCTGTCTCTGATTGTGAAAGTCAGGTGACTACTGCCTGCCAATCAGAGTCAACAGTGCCACCATTCAGAACTCTTGGCATCGGAGAACGGGTGGTGACACTACAGCCACTTTTAGGCAGCGGTCACCTGACTTCCTATGTCAGCAGAGATGGGGATAAACTAAGGGCTGCAAGGCTGGATTACTGGGGACAGTGGAAGTCCTGCCCAATTTATTTTCACAGATGCAACTGACATTTAAATTTATTAATAATAATAATAATCTTTATTTGTATAGCGCCAACTTATTCCGCAGCGCTTTCAGGGATGGATAAATGCAAAACAATACAACAATTGCAACAATTACAATGTGAGATACATTGGGTTAGACACAAATGGGTTGAGGGTGGTACAGGAGGTGCAGGGGTTGGGGAACACAGGCAATAGGAAATTTTATGTACAGATCATTTATCAGAAGGCAAACAGGGTGGGGCACCATAGGGAGGGGCGAGGGACTAGGTCAGGAGATTTGGTA
This sequence comes from Eleutherodactylus coqui, assembly GCF_035609145.1. Lineage (NCBI taxonomy): Eukaryota > Metazoa > Chordata > Amphibia > Anura > Eleutherodactylidae > Eleutherodactylus > Eleutherodactylus coqui. The sequence goes on along the minus strand of NC_089837.1, from coordinate 229,266,768 downwards.
TGTTTCCCTGAAGAGGTGCGTTTTTAAGGCACGTCTGAAATTTCGTGCATCGGGAATTGTCCGGATGCCTTGGGGTAGAGCATTCCAGTAGATGGGTGCTGCTCTAGTGAAGTCCTGTAGGCGAGCATGAGAGGTTCGTATTACAGGGGTGTTTAGTCTGAGGGTGTTAGCCGATTGGAGTGAGCACGCTGGGTGGTATACTGATGGGAGGCGATGTATGGTGGCGCAGTGCCATGCAGAGCTTTGTGTGAGGTAGAGGAGTTTAAATTTAGTTCTGCAGTGGATGGGCAGCCAATGCAGCGACTGGCATAATGCAGAGGCGTCTGAATAGCGACTGGATAGAAAAATGAGTCTAGCTGCTGCATTTAGTATGGATTGGAGCGGAGCGAGTCTAGTGCGGGGGAGGCCAATGAGTAGCGAGTTGCAGTAGTCAAGCCGGGAGTGGATGAGCGCAACCACGAGCGTCTTTAGCGTGTCCGTGGTTAGGAACGGACGTATTTTAGCAATATTTCTGAGGTGCATGTGGCATGTTTGGGCCAGAGATTGGATATGGGGGGCAAAGGAGAGGTCAGAGTCCAGTGTGACCCCAAGGCATCGGGCATGCCGTCTGGGGGTTATGATGGTGCCAGACACTGGAATGGAGATGTTGAGGGGAGGTCGGTTAGAAGGTGGAAAGACAAGGAGGTCAGTTTTAGAGAGGTTTAGTTTGAGAAAAAGGGAGGACATAGTGTTAGAGACAGCGGACAGACAGTCGGTGATATTTTGGAGGAATGGTCCAGAGATCTCACGAGAGGAGGTGTATAGTTGGGTGTCATCAGTGTAGAGATGGTATTGGAGGCCAAAACTGTGGATGGTTTGTCCAATTGGGGCAATATAGATAGAGAAAAGAAGGGGACCAAGGACTGAGCCCTGGGGGAACCCCAACAGCGAGAGGAAGTGGAGCAGAGATAGAACCAGCAAAGGAAACACTGAAAGAGCGGTCAGAGGTAGGAAGAGAACCAGGAGAGAGCAGTATCCTTTAGACCAATAGAATGGAGCATAGTGAGAAGGAGATTATGGTCGACAGTGTCAAATGCAGCAGACAAGTCAAGGAGGATTAGTAGGGAGTAATCACCTCTCGACTTTGCAGTCATCAGGTCATTTGTTACTTTTGTAAGGGCAGTTTCAGTCGAGTGTAGAGAGCGGAAACCAGACTGGAGGGGGTCAGGGAGTGAGTTGTCAGAGAGAAAGCGAGTAAGGCGGGAGTAGACCAGGCGTTCCAGTAATTTGGAGATAAAGGGGAGGTTTGAGACGGGTCGGTAGTTAGCAGCATTAGTCGGGTCCAGGGTTGGTTTTTTAAGCAGAGGAGATATAATGGAGTGTTTGATTGAGGAGGGGAAAGTGCCAGAGGTTAGGGAGAGGTTGCAGATTGTGGTAAGGTGAGTAATGAGAGCTGGGGAAAGGGAGCGGAGGTGGTGAGAGGGTCGCTAGCGCAGGTGGTGGGGCGGAAAGGAGCCTGGAGACTTCTTCCTCTGTCGTTGGTTCTAGCGTAGATAGTGAGTAGGTGCTGGGTGCAGTGCTGATGAAACTGGGATCAGGGCTAACCATGCAGCTTTCAGAGATTTCTTTTCGAATGTGGTCGATTTATTTATTTATTTATTAATTTATTTTATTTTTTTTTCTCCTTCTTTGAAATAGGCAGCTAGTTCTCCAGCAGTCAGGTCTGTCGCAGGGGCCTGTTCCTTGGGGCTGAGGGAGTGAAAGGTCTCAGAGTTGTTTGGGGTTGTGGGATAGTGAGGGGAGACAAGGGAGGTGAAATAAACTTGTTTGGCATGGTGAAGGACTAGGTTATAAGTTTTAAGCATGAATTTGAAGTGGAGAAAGTCTGCTGGCAGCTTTGACTTTCTCCACAGCCGCTCGGCGCACCTAGAGCACCGCCGGATGAAGCGCGTTTGGGACGTGAGCCAGGGTTGCCGTGGTCTGCGTTTGACGGCTCGCGTCACAGGCGGTGCCACTTCATCCAGGGCACGGCTGAGGGTGGTGTGGTAATAGTCGGCTGCCAGGTTAGGGCAGGGGAGGCGAGAGATAGGCAATAGGGAGGACTGAGTAGTTTCGGCAAACTGTTTAGTGCGGACAGACTGGAGGTTCCTAGAGGTGCGATAGATAGGAGGGTCAGGAGAGATGCTAGGGTGCCTGATGGAGAAAGAGAGAAGGTTGTGATCTGAGAGTGGAAGTGGGGAGTTAGTAAAGTGAGAAGCAGAGCAGAGACGGAGGAAAACTAAATCGAGAGTGTTACCATCTCTATGAGTGGGGGAGTCAGAGATTAGTGATAAGCCAAGGGAGGAGGTAAGTGTTAAAAGCCGGGAGGCAGATGAGGAGCTAGAGTCGTTAGTAGGAATGTTGAAATCACCAAGGATGAGGGTTGGGATTTCACAGGATAGGAAGTGGGGGAGCCAGGCAGCAAAGTGGTCTAGGAACAGGCGGGTAGGACCTGGGGGGCGGTAAATAACTGCGACACGCAGAGGCAGTGGGCGGAAGAGTCGCAGGGTGTGGACTTCGAAGGAGTGGAAGGTAAGCGAGGGAGCTGAGGGAATGACCTGGAAGGTACAGTTTGGGGAGAGGATGATGCCTACTCCTCCACCGCGTCTGTCATCCGATGTGGGGGTGTGGGAGAACTGCAGGCCATCATAGGACAATGCAACGGGGGAGGTAGAATCGGACTGCTGTATCCAGGTTTCCGTGAGGGTGAGCAAGTTCAAGTGTGTAGTGGTGAAAAGGTCATGGATAGTTGGGAGTTTGTTACACACAGATTGCGAGTTCCATAGGGCGCATTTGAATGGGGCAGGGGGGGCATTTTGGTAGAGAACAGTATGGGGTGGGCCTGGGTTGGGGGAGATGTCCCCTGCAGCTAGGAGTAGCAAGGGTGAGCACATGGCTAGGGGATTTGTGTGGGTGTCTGAGGTGTTTCTCTGCAGTATTGGGGGGTTGAAGGCGTCTTAGGAAGTTGAACAGTGCATGGGAGCCATACATAGGTGAGGAGAGGAGGGAGGGGCTGATGTGGATGGAGTGTGTTGGGGCTGGGCGTTGAAGGAAAGTGTTAAGGCTTGAAAAGAGGATAGTGAAGGAGATTAGTGCGAAGAGGAGAGCATTTCCCTCCAGGCTTTGGACAGTTGTGCATGTTACCTGTCTCCTGCTCTGGCGAACTGCGCTGTATAACTGCATCATTCAACAGCATCAAACGCTTGTTGCTGGACACTTAGTGCTGGACACATCAGGTGAGACAGCCTCTGGTGAGGCATGGAGGGTAGAACTGACTTTAAAGTTCTGGCTACAGGACTTCAGCTGGGAGTGGCTTGTTACATTTCACTAGTCAACCAGCTGACCCACCTTTAGATGGCTAATGAACAAGATGGGGGGGGGGGGGGGTTATTGCCCTCTTACAAAAACAAACTGTGTCCAGCAACACTAAGATGAGACAGGGAGAAAACTATTTGGGGGAGGTGATGAGGAAAATACATATAGTACAAATAGTCAATTCAATTTATATGAAGCAATGGGACATACCATTGCGCACAGATTATGACAAATTTAAAGGTATCACAGCAGATTCAGTGGAAGGAAGGCGGAGCAATCAAATTCTGATGGAGTGGAGCAATGGATGAGTGAAACATACCATTGCGCACAGATTATGACAAATTTAAAAAAATTCATTAGACAATCCCTTTTTTAATTGTTTTTTTTTTTTAAATTCGGGGTACTTATAGAGATGCTTGTGTCCTATAAAAAGTTGGAGTTCTCTTAGAGACTGACCAGCCTACAAAGGTATATGGCGGATTCATGTGTATGAGATATACATACGACAGTGGTGTCTCCTGGATTCTTCATACACTCTGCTCAGTATTTGCTCTCAGGTGTTGACTCTGCTGTGTGTTTTGTAACGTGAGTATTTGTTTTTCATGATTGACTATTACTCAATATTTAACGTCTTTGGCCTTGTATGTGCATTCACCCTGTGCATCTCCTTTTCAACCAAATATTTAAAAACGAGCAATCCTAGGGACATAATGTCTACATTCGGAAAGAGCGCCTTCTGGAGAGCTTCATCTCATCAGTCATAGAGTATTGATTGGGTTAGGCAGGCTGTAACACAGGAAGTTGAAAAGACTGCTGCTTAAGAGAAAACTATCCATCTGCAGCACGCGTCTAACCTCATACTGTTAGGGATGCGCTGCATGGATAATCTGCTTACATTCTCTATGTAGGCCCCATGTTACCACACCATTATTACATTTCATTAATGTCTGCCTTTTATAACAGACTGACATCAGTTCTAGTTGTCATACACTGTTCTATCTGCCTATATTATAGCTGTGAATATATAAGGCTGCTTACTGTTATAAATGGAGAGCACAACGGAGTGCCGCATCTCTTGTACTGAGGGTTTCAGCCTCGCCTGACGGACATGGTTGACAGTGGGGTTCATACAGTTCTGCAAGGGTCCCTAATTGTTTTGATGAAAAAAGTAGCAGTACATGCAGCGCTATTTCTCCTGTCCAAAATGATGGAAACTGCGATGGCGTCTTCCATGCAGATCAGGCCGCCTGCACATGACAGAGCTGAATTCTGCATGCGAAATCCATCCCTGGCAGCAGCAGTGTCAGCCACGCGTACCGTTCTGTTTTCCTCCTCTTCTAGGCTGCGGGCGGTTTGCACAGCTCTCCGCCGCACATGCGCATTACAGATTTTTTTTTTGACTCCTGCTTTTCCCGCTTCATTACCTAGCGATGACGTCAAATCCACAACCTTTGCGCAATGTGAATTTTTTTTTTTATGCACGTATTATACATAATATATGTACATAGGTGTGAAGGAATCAATGTAAATCAATGTAGTTTCATGGACCCATTCATTGCACATCGGACAGGTAATACGCTATTAAATTGCTCTTAAAAGGTCAGGGCAGACTCACACGAGCGTAAATTTATCTTTAAAAAAAAAATAAAAAAATTGACTTATTTAATGGCCTGTATTCAATTGATGCATGGAGCTTTTATATGTGTTTTATGGAAATAATTCATTAACTATATACCTGCTGTACTTTTCTGTAGTAAGATCTTGGACTTGTAAAGTGGAAGTGTTAAGAACTATCAGACTCCTAAACCAGAGATTCACAGGTGCCTTAGAAAGCCACACACCCCAGACGCACATTTTCTGTATTGCCTACCCCTAAAATAAGACCTACCCTGATTTTTGAGGGATGGGGGAGAATATAGATATAAGCCCGAGCTACACTATGTGGGGAAAAAAAGCCGTACTTACCTAGCAGGTGCTATCCGGGTTCCTCCCGTTGGTCTCCGTAGTTTCAGGCAGGCTTGCTTGCAGTTCTCAGCGCTGACAGAACACCGCTTGCTGGTAACGGGGTTTGTAAGCTGTCACCTCTAGCAAGCGATTGCTCTGATTGGCTGAGCCGTGGAGCTAGAGAACCAATCAGAGCCAGTGCTCGATGAACCAATGAATGGCTGTGACTGGCTGAGCCGCGGCACTCAAGAACCAATCAGAGCTAGAGGCAGGTGTTTACAAACCCCGTTACCAGCAAGCTGTTTTCTGTCGGCGCAGAGATCAGCGGGAGGGACTCGGACGTGCCTCCTAGGTAAGTAGAAGACATCCCTCAAAAATTAAATTAATATAGGACTGTTTTATTTTCGAGGAGATGCAGTATTAATAGGGTTTTTCGGTTTTTGTTTTTTTCTATTGACGACTTATCACAAGGATAGGTTATTAATAGAGGATAGGAAGGGCATCCTCTACATCTGCCCCCTGTCGATCTTCTATTGATGACGACTGATCCTCGGGACAGGTCATCGATAGAAAAAAGAAGCTGAAAGTCCAGAACCTCCCACCCTTCTCCCTTTTATTACATTTTAATGGTAAAGTAGCATTTTGAGGAAACTTCATTTATATTAAAGTCGATCAACGTTAAAAACTGGATTACAAACTAAGCTTGAACCTGGTGTCATTTTTTTTTGTGGCAGCTGACCAATTTATCTCAATAATTAACTTTTTGGGTAAAGCAAAAGCAATCTGAGCAAAATAACTGACAGATGAGGGCCACAAAATGGAATTTTGTAAGGAGCATGGGATTCCTAATCTTGTGATGGGGTCCGGGTCCTAGGAGGTTCCTTGAGCTCCAGACACCATGTCATTAATCCCTTTCTTTGCTTATACATAATGTTTATCATACAAATTTGCAGCGTGCCAGCTGGAAGCAGTTTATTCTCTGCCCCCAGCCACGGTCAGATTCTTAGCCAACCGTGTGATCGAGTACATTTTCCCTTTAACATGACCAACATTACTGTTATACTGCATTCCTTTTAATCATGTACTGCTCCTTTCAGAGATACAAACGGAGGACATAAGCGTTTAATACAAAAACTGTATTTCACGGTGTTTCAATATCATACAATATTGTAGATCGCACCATTCCTATCCGGGGAGAAAATGTCACATAAACATTATTTCAGGATATCTATGAAGAAATAATTTCTGGCATACAAAGCTTTCCTTGTGACATGCCAAGTGTGAGGATAAATCTGTTAACAGAGGCGCCACCTACTGATGGTTCTGTGAATACCCACGTATCCGTATGGTAATGTACAGCTCCAAATCTACGTTTAAAAGAAAAATGCAGACATAGGTGTACATAATAGTGCAGATGGCTGTCTGTGAGATGCCTCAAGTCATAGTGGCACTCCTTGCAAGCAGCAGTCATTCTATACTGCTTCCACTAATGTAGGCTTAATCTGCATGAGTGGGAAAGGCTTACGGCTTGCTCCAGGCACAGAGTTGTGACTTTTTCTCTACGTAATGTAGTAATTGTGTATCTTTTATAGGTATAGGAATCTATATATCACTTGCTTATTTAAGAGACAATTATAGGCATGGATTACATGCTATTTTTGAAACATAGGCAATCCACTATAATGCACCAGCAGCTAGTTCACTTGGCATCGCATACATGGGCATTAGATGGTAAATGTTAACATGTGTGTGTGTGTGTGTGTGTAATATATAGAATATAGTGGTGAATGACTGACTGATTCATTTGCCACTAATTCTCTAACTTCCCGGTGTTGTACAAATGTGAAACTTGGTACAACCATTCTATGTCTTAAATAAGAAAATTCTCAAACCAAAAGAGGGACAGTTTCTTGATGAGAGGAAAATGGTAGCGTGATGACCCAAAACACGTCCTCAAACAGTTCCTTTCATCTCCGCATAGGAGAGTAGCACATATGAAAGAATAGACCCCCAAGTTAGGGGTAGGAAAGGGATTCGAATATTA